>NC_138984.1:114527407-115799677 GCF_964341445.2 Mesoplodon mirus | reverse complement strand
TATCAATCTCCCAACTTGGAGAGACAGCCCCTTTAAGCTCCTGGTTCGCACAGGTTGCCAATTTGGCAGAGGATGAAAGGGAAGAGGGAGAACCAATGAGAGAGTAGCTGCTAGGCATTTGGATGGGCACATGTCACTCTAATTTCCCGGCAGGAAGAAGAATTAACCAAAGTCTCAGCCACCCACCGGGAACCAGTATAGGTCCTGAACCAAAAGTTTGGACTTGCGTTCAGCTCACAAGAAACGAGTTGAAAAATGGAGCTCAGGGGCACAGCAATTCACAAACTGGCAGAGTAATCAAGGCCAACTATCGTCCAAAAATCTGTTGAGGGAAGGCAACGAGGCGGACTTGAAAGCGAGGCAGAATAGCAGGAAACAGATTTCAAGAGGTACGTTGGAATCGCCTGTAAAGCACAGGAAGAGGGGCACAACTTCGACCATGATGCACTTGGCCAAAAAGGGCGTATGCGTTTTCTCCTGAATATATTCAGGAGAAAACGCATACGCCCTTTTTGGCCAAGCAAGCAAGCGGGCAATGCAAATCTGCACTACAAAGAAGTATCACTTCCCACCGGTCAAAAGGGACATCCACAAAATGTGTAAAAACCAGAAAGGCAAGACAGGCCCTGGAGAACAGGGAGCCCTGTTATGCTGATGGGCTGGATGTAAGTTGCCAACTGCCTCACTGGAGGAGTGCATTGTGTTCCCTAAAACAAGTAAACAACAGAGCTACAGAGCCAAGGGCACTTCCAGTCTAGGGAATATAGCTTGGGAAAACTGAAAATCCATAAGAAAGAGCCACCCCCAAATTGAGGGCTGCACTGCTTACAAGAACCTCAACCTGGGTACACCTGAAATATCCCAGGCAATATAAAAATGGTTCCAAACATTGTGGAACTTACGTACGATGGAATATCCCTCAGCCACGAAATCAATGTCATAAGACCAGTAGCAGCAAAATGAGTGGATTCAGGTACGATGATTCTAAGTGAAAGAAGTCACACAGGAAAAGAAACTTATCATAAGATATCACTTAGGAAGATCCTGTAAACATGGCTACACATGAACTGAGTTAGGCAAGAGAACAGAGTCTCACATTTAGAAAACACTCTTATGCCTGCTTAAGGGGGAAGGAGAGGTGGGGTGATGCATCAAACCCGAGTTTGATATAAGCACAGGTACCGTTCCAAAAACCAACTATGGAATAGACAAGACCTACACCTTCCTCAGTGAAAGGGACTCAAAACCCCATATTTCCCGCAGAGGAATAGATCTGACTAGTAAGAATCTTAAAACCTATGTATTGATATGTCTCCGTAAGGGAATCAAGTGTGTCTAGACTGGCATAAACAGGGCAGCGAGAATCAGCTCAAACCCACTCTAACAAGGAATTTCAAAAACAGAACAAAGAAACAGGGAAATTCTTCACAATTCCTTCAGGGTCTCTGATGCAACCTGGAATGACCCTATCTACAATGACAGCTGGATGTGGCATAAGGCTGGACACTTGGGACTGAGAGGATTGGTGAGATTGGGTGAGCAAATGCAGACCCTTTAAAGCAATAATGCATGGCACCCATTCCATGGGTCCCAGCTCTCCAGGTTGAAGGGAATATTACTACAGCTCTAACGTGTACGGGAAACCTAGAGAATGGACACACTGTGAATACGACAGGTTTCTAAAACTCAACGAAGAGCCCCTCTCCTGGTGCTCCGGTTTGACTTTCCAACTGCTTTCCTATCAATCTCCCAACTTGGAGAGACAGCCCCTTTAAGCTCCTGGTTCGCACAGGTTGCCAATTTGGCAGAGGATGAAAGGGAAGAGGGAGAACCAATGAGAGAGTAGCTGCTAGGCATTTGGATGGGCACATGTCACTCTAATTTCCCGGCAGGAAGAAGAATTAACCAAAGTCTCAGCCACCCACCGGGAACCAGTATAGGTCCTGAACCAAAAGTTTGGACTTGCGTTCAGCTCACAAGAAACGAGTTGAAAAATGGAGCTCAGGGGCACAGCAATTCACAAACTGGCAGAGTAATCAAGGCCAACTATCGTCCAAAAATCTGTTGAGGGAAGGCAACGAGGCGGACTTGAAAGCGAGGCAGAATAGCAGGAAACAGATTTCAAGAGGTACGTTGGAATCGCCTGTAAAACACAGGAAGAGGGGCACAACTTCGACCATGATGCACTTGGCCAAAAAGGGCGTATGCGTTTTCTCCTGAATATATTCAGGAGAAAACGCATACGCCCTTTTTGGCCAAGCAAGCAAGCGGGCAATGCAAATCTGCACTACAAAGAAGTATCACTTCCCACCGGTCAAAAGGGACATCCACAAAATGTGTAAAAACCAGAAAGGCAAGACAGGCCCTGGAGAACAGGGAGCCTTGTTATGCTGATGGGCGGGATGTAAGTTGCCAACTGCCTCACTGGAGGAGTGCATTGTGTTCCCTAAAACAAGTAAACAACAGAGCTACAGAGCCAAGGGCACTTCCAGTCTAGGGAATATACCTTGGGAAAACTGAAAATCCATAAGACAGAGCCACCCCCAAATTGAGGGCTGCACTGCTTACAGGAACCTCAACCTGGGTACACCTGAAATATCCCAGGCAATATAAAAATGGTTCCAAACATTGTGGAACTTACGTACGATGGAATATCCCTCAGCCACGAAATCAATGTCATAACACCAGTAGCAGCAAAATGAGTGGATTCAGGTACGATGATTCTAAGTGAAAGAAGTCACACAGGAAAAGAAACTTATCATAAGATATCACTTAGGAAGATCCTGTAAACATGGCTACACATGAACTGAGTTAGGCAAGAGAACAGAGTCTCACATTTAGAAAACACTCTTATGCCTGCTTAAGGGGGAAGGAGAGGTGGGGTGATGCATCAAACCCGAGTTTGATATAAGCACAGGTACCGTTCCAAAAACCAACTATGGAATAGACAAGACCTACACCTTCCTCAGTGAAAGGGACTCAAAACCCCATATTTCCCGCAGAGGAATAGATCTGACTAGTAAGAATCTTAAAACCTATGTATTGATATGTCTCCGTAAGGGAATCAAGTGTGTCTAGACTGGCATAAACAGGGCAGCGAGAATCAGCTCAAACCCACTCTAACAAGGAATTTCAAAAACAGAACAAAGAAACAGGGAAATTCTTTACAATTCCTTCAGGGTCTCTGATGCAACCTGGAATGACCCTATCTACAATGACAGCTGGATGTGGCATAAGGCTGGACACTTGGGACTGAGAGGATTGGTGAGATTGGGTGAGCAAATGCAGACCCTTTAAAGCAATAATGCATGGCACCCATTCCATGGGTCCCAGCTCTCCAGGTTGAAGGGAATATTACTACAGCTCTAACGTGTACGGGAAACCTAGAGAATGGACACACTGTGAATACGACAGGTTTCTAAAACTCAACGAAGAGCCCCTCTCCTGGTGCTCCGGTTTGACTTTCCAACTGCTTTCCTATCAATCTCCCAACTTGGAGAGACAGCCCCTTTAAGCTCCTGGTTCGCACAGGTTGCCAATTTGGCAGAGGATGAAAGGGAAGAGGGAGAACCAATGAGAGAGTAGCTGCTAGGCATTTGGATGGGCACATGTCACTCTAATTTCCCGGCAGGAAGAAGAATTAACCAAAGTCTCAGCCACCCACCGGGAACCAGTATAGGTCCTGAACCAAAAGTTTGGACTTGCGTTCAGCTCACAAGAAACGAGTTGAAAAATGGAGCTCAGGGGCACAGCAATTCACAAACTGGCAGAGTAATCAAGGCCAACTATCGTCCAAAAATCTGTTGAGGGAAGGCAACGAGGCGGACTTGAAAGCGAGGCAGAATAGCAGGAAACAGATTTCAAGAGGTACGTTGGAATCGCCTGTAAAGCACAGGAAGAGGGGCACAACTTCGACCATGATGCACTTGGCCAAAAAGGGCGTATGCGTTTTCTCCTGAATATATTCAGGAGAAAACGCATACGCCCTTTTTGGCCAAGCAAGCAAGCGGGCAATGCAAATCTGCACTACAAAGAAGTATCACTTCCCACCGGTCAAAAGGGACATCCACAAAATGTGTAAAAACCAGAAAGGCAAGACAGGCCCTGGAGAACAGGGAGCCTTGTTATGCTGATGGGCGGGATGTAAGTTGCCAACTGCCTCACTGGAGGAGTGCATTGTGTTCCCTAAAACAAGTAAACAACAGAGCTACAGAGCCAAGGGCACTTCCAGTCTAGGGAATATACCTTGGGAAAACTGAAAATCCATAAGACAGAGCCACCCCCAAATTGAGGGCTGCACTGCTTACAAGAACCTCAACCTGGGTACACCTGAAATATCCCAGGCAATATAAAAATGGTTCCAAACATTGTGGAACTTACGTACGATGGAATATCCCTCAGCCACGAAATCAATGTCATAAGACCAGTAGCAGCAAAATGAGTGGATTCAGGTACGATGATTCTAAGTGAAAGAAGTCACACAGGAAAAGAAACTTATCATAAGATATCACTTAGGAAGATCCTGTAAACTTGGCTACACATGAACTGAGTTAGGCAAGAGAACAGAGTCTCACATTTAGAAAACACTCTTATGCCTGCTTAAGGGGGAAGGAGAGGTGGGGTGATGCATCAAACCCGAGTTTGATATAAGCACAGGTACCGTTCCAAAAACCAACTATGGAATAGACAAGACCTACACCTTCCTCAGTGAAAGGGACTCAAAACCCCATATTTCCCGCAGAGGAATAGATCTGACTAGTAAGAATCTTAAAACCTATGTACTGATATGTCTCCGTAAGGGAATCAAGTGTGTCTAGACTGGCATAAACAGGGCAGCGAGAATCAGCTCAAACCCACTCTAAAAAGGAATTTCAAAAACAGAACAAAGAAACAGGGAAATTCTTCACAATTCCTTCAGGGTCTCTGATGCAACCTGGAATGACCCTATCTACAATGACAGCTGGATGTGGCATAAGGCTGGACACTTGGGACTGAGAGGATTGGTGAGATTGGGTGAGCAAATGCAGACCCTTTAAAGCAATAATTCATGGCACCCATTCCATGGGTCCCAGCTCTCCAGGTTGAAGGGAATATTACTACAGCTCTAACGTGTACGGGAAACCTAGAGAATGGACACACTGTGAATACGACAGGTTTCTAAAACTCAACGAAGAGCCCCTCTCCTGGTGCTCCGGTTTGACTTTCCAACTGCTTTCCTATCAATCTCCCAACTTGGAGAGACAGCCCCTTTAAGCTCCTGGTTCGCACAGGTTGCCAATTTGGCAGAGGATGAAAGGGAAGATGGAGAACCAATGAGAGAGTAGCTGCTAGGCATTTGGATGGGCACATGTCACTCTAATTTCCCGGCAGGAAGAAGAATTAACCAAAGTCTCAGCCACCCACCGGGAACCAGTATAGGTCCTGAACCAAAAGTTTGGACTTGCGTTCAGCTCACAAGAAACGAGTTGAAAAATGGAGCTCAGGGGCACAGCAATTCACAAACTGGCAGAGTAATCAAGGCCAACTATCGTCCAAAAATCTGTTGAGGGAAGGCAACGAGGCGGACTTGAAAGCGAGGCAGAATAGCAGGAAACAGATTTCAAGAGGTACGTTGGAATCGCCTGTAAAGCACAGGAAGAGGGGCACAACTTCGACCATGATGCACTTGGCCAAAAAGGGCGTATGCGTTTTCTCCTGAATATATTCAGGAGAAAACGCATACGCCCTTTTTGGCCAAGCAAGCAAGCGGGCAATGCAAATCTGCACTACAAAGAAGTATCACTTCCCACCGGTCAAAAGGGACATCCACAAAATGTGTAAAAACCAGAAAGGCAAGACAGGCCCTGGAGAACAGGGAGCCTTGTTATGCTGATGGGCGGGATGTAAGTTGCCAACTGCCTCACTGGAGGAGTGCATTGTGTTCCCTAAAACAAGTAAACAACAGAGCTCCAGAGCCAAGGGCACTTCCAGTCTAGGGAATATACCTTGGGAAAACTGAAAATCCATAAGACAGAGCCACCCCCAAATTGAGGGCTGCACTGCTTACAAGAACCTCAACCTGGGTACACCTGAAATATCCCAGGCAATATAAAAATGGTTCCAAACATTGTGGAACTTACGTACGATGGAATATCCCTCAGCCACGAAATCAATGTCATAAGACCAGTAGCAGCAAAATGAGTGGATTCAGGTACGATGATTCTAAGTGAAAGAAGTCACACAGGAAAAGAAACTTATCATAAGATATCACTTAGGAAGATCCTGTAAACATGGCTACACATGAACTGAGTTAGGCAAGAGAACAGAGTCTCACATTTAGAAAACACTCTTATGCCTGCTTAAGGGGGAAGGAGAGGTGGGGTGATGCATCAAACCCGAGTTTGATATAAGCACAGGTACCGTTCCAAAAACCAACTATGGAATAGACAAGACCTACACCTTCCTCAGTGAAAGGGACTCAAAACCCCATATTTCCCGCAGAGGAATAGATCTGACTAGTAAGAATCTTAAAACCTATGTATTGATATGTCTCCGTAAGGGAATCAAGTGTGTCTAGACTGGCATAAACAGGGCAGCGAGAATCAGCTCAAACCCACTCTAAAAAGGAATTTCAAAAACAGAACAAAGAAACAGGGAAATTCTTCACAATTCCTTCAGGGTCTCTGATGCAACCTGGAATGACCCTATCTACAATGACAGCTGGATGTGGCATAAGGCTGGACACTTGGGACTGAGAGGATTGGTGAGATTGGGTGAGCAAATGCAGACCCTTTAAAGCAATAATGCATGGCACCCATTCCATGGGTCCCAGCTCTCCAGGTGGAAGGGAATATTACTACAGCTCTAACGTGTACGGGAAACCTAGAGAATGGACACACTGTGAATACGACAGGTTTCTAAAACTCAACGAAGAGCCCCTCTCCTGGTGCTCCGGTTTGACTTTCCAACTGCTTTCCTATCAATCTCCCAACTTGGAGAGACAGCCCCTTTAAGCTCCTGGTTCGCACAGGTTGCCAATTTGGCAGAGGATGAAAGGGAAGAGGGAGAACCAATGAGAGAGTAGCTGTTAGGCATCTGGATGGGCACATGTCACTCTAATTTCCCGGCAGGAAGAAGAATGAACCAAAGTCTCAGCCACCCACCGGGAACCAGTATAGGTCCTGAACCAAAAGTTTGGACTTGCGTTCAGCTCACAAGAAACGAGTTGAAAAATGGAGCTCAGGGGCACAGCAATTCACAAACTGGCAGAGTAATCAAGGCCAACTATCGTCCAAAAATCTGTTGAGGGAAGGCAACGAGGCGGACTTGAAAGCGAGGCAGAATAGCAGGAAACAGATTTCAAGAGGTACGTTGGAATCGCCTGTAAAGCACAGGAAGAGGGGCACAACTTCGACCATGATGCACTTGGCCAAAAAGGGCGTATGCGTTTTCTCCTGAATATATTCAGGAGAAAACGCATACGCCCTTTTTGGCCAAGCAAGCAAGCGGGCAATGCAAATCTGCACTACAAAGAAGTATCACTTCCCACCGGTCAAAAGGGACATCCACAAAATGTGTAAAAACCAGAAAGGCAAGACAGGCCCTGGAGAACAGGGAGCCTTGTTATGCTGATGGGCGGGATGTAAGTTGCCAACTGCCTCACTGGAGGAGTGCATTGTGTTCCCTAAAACAAGTAAACAACAGAGCTCCAGAGCCAAGGGCACTTCCAGTCTAGGGAATATACCTTGGGAAAACTGAAAATCCATAAGACAGAGCCACCCCCAAATTGAGGGCTGCACTGCTTACAAGAACCTCAACCTGGGTACACCTGAAATATCCCAGGCAATATAAAAATGGTTCCAAACATTGTGGAACTTACGTACGATGGAATATCCCTCAGCCACGAAATCAATGTCATAAGACCAGTAGCAGCAAAATGAGTGGATTCAGGTACGATGATTCTAAGTGAAAGAAGTCACACAGGAAAAGAAACTTATCATAAGATATCACTTAGGAAGATCCTGTAAACATGGCTACACATGAACTGAGTTAGGCAAGAGAACAGAGTCTCACATTTAGAAAACACTCTTATGCCTGCTTAAGGGGGAAGGAGAGGTGGGGTGATGCATCAAACCCGAGTTTGATATAAGCACAGGTACCGTTCCAAAAACCAACTATGGAATAGACAAGACCTACACCTTCCTCAGTGAAAGGGACTCAAAACCCCATATTTCCCGCAGAGGAATAGATCTGACTAGTAAGAATCTTAAAACCTATGTATTGATATGTCTCCGTAAGGGAATCAAGTGTGTCTAGACTGGCATAAACAGGGCAGCGAGAATCAGCTCAAACCCACTCTAAAAAGGAATTTCAAAAACAGAACAAAGAAACAGGGAAATTCTTCACAATTCCTTCAGGGTCTCTGATGCAACCTGGAATGACCCTATCTACAATGACAGCTGGATGTGGCATAAGGCTGGACACTTGGGACTGAGAGGATTGGTGAGATTGGGTGAGCAAATGCAGACCCTTTAAAGCAATAATGCATGGCACCCATTCCATGGGTCCCAGCTCTCCAGGTGGAAGGGAATATTACTACAGCTCTAACGTGTACGGGAAACCTAGAGAATGGACACACTGTGAATACGACAGGTTTCTAAAACTCAACGAAGAGCCCCTCTCCTGGTGCTCCGGTTTGACTTTCCAACTGCTTTCCTATCAATCTCCCAACTTGGAGAGACAGCCCCTTTCAGCTCCTGGTTCGCACAGGTTGCCAATTTGGCAGAGGATGAAAGGGAAGAGGGAGAACCAATGAGAGAGTAGCTGTTAGGCATCTGGATGGGCACATGTCACTCTAATTTCCCGGCAGGAAGAAGAATTAACCAAAGTCTCAGCCACCCACCGGGAACCAGTATAGGTCCTGAACCAAAAGTTTGGACTTGCGTTCAGCTCACAAGAAACGAGTTGAAAAATGGAGCTCAGGGGCACAGCAATTCACAAACTGGCAGAGTAATCAAGGCCAACTATCGTCCAAAAATCTGTTGAGGGAAGGCAACGAGGCGGACTTGAAAGCGAGGCAGAAGAGCAGGAAACAGATTTCAAGAGGTACGTTGGAATCGCCTGTAAAGCACAGGAAGAGGGGCACAACTTCGACCATGATGCACTTGGCCAAAAAGGGCGTATGCGTTTTCTCCTGAATATATTCAGGAGAAAACGCATACGCCCTTTTTGGCCAAGCAAGCAAGCGGGCAATGCAAATCTGCACTACAAAGAAGTATCACTTCCCACCGGTCAAAAGGGACATCCACAAAATGTGTAAAAACCAGAAAGGCAAGACAGGCCCTGGAGAACAGGGAGCCTTGTTATGCTGATGGGCGGGATGTAAGTTGCCAACTGCCTCACTGGAGGAGTGCATTGTGTTCCCTAAAACAAGTAAACAACAGAGCTACAGAGCCAAGGGCACTTCCAGTCTAGGGAATATACCTTGGGAAAACTGAAAATCCATAAGACAGAGCCACCCCCAAATTGAGGGCTGCACTGCTTACAAGAACCTCAACCTGGGTACACCTGAAATATCCCAGGCAATATAAAAATGGTTCCAAACATTGTGGAACTTACGTACGATGGAATATCCCTCAGCCACGAAATCAATGTCATAAGACCAGTAGCAGCAAAATGAGTGGATTCAGGTACGATGATTCTAAGTGAAAGAAGTCACACAGGAAAAGAAACTTATCATAAGATATCACTTAGGAAGATCCTGTAAACATGGCTACACATGAACTGAGTTAGGCAAGAGAACAGAGTCTCACATTTAGAAAACACTCTTATGCCTGCTTAAGGGGGAAGGAGAGGTGGGGTGATGCATCAAACCCGAGTTTGATATAAGCACAGGTACCGTTCCAAAAACCAACTATGGAATAGACAAGACCTACACCTTCCTCAGTGAAAGGGACTCAAAACCCCATATTTCCCGCAGAGGAATAGATCTGACTCGTAAGAATCTTAAAACCTATGTATTGATATGTCTCCGTAAGGGAATCAAGTGTGTCTAGACTGGCATAAACAGGGCAGCGAGAATCAGCTCAAACCCACTCTAACAAGGAATTTCAAAAACAGAACAAAGAAACAGGGAAATTCTTCACAATTCCTTCAGGGTCTCTGATGCAACCTGGAATGACCCTATCTACAATGACAGCTGGATGTGGCATAAGGCTGGACACTTGGGACTGAGAGGATTGGTGAGATTGGGTGAGCAAATGCAGACCCTTTAAAGCAATAATGCATGGCACCCATTCCATGGGTCCCAGCTCTCCAGGTTGAAGGGAATATTACTACAGCTCTAACGTGTACGGGAAACCTAGAGAATGGACACACTGTGAATGCGACAGGTTTCTAAAACTCAACGAAGAGCCCCTCTCCTGGTGCTCCGGTTTGACTTTCCAACTGCTTTCCTATCAATCTCCCAACTTGGAGAGACAGCCCCTTTAAGCTCCTGGTTCGCACAGGTTGCCAATTTGGCAGAGGATGAAAGGGAAGAGGGAGAACCAATGAGAGAGTAGCTGCTAGGCATTTGGATGGGCACATGTCACTCTAATTTCCCGGCAGGAAGAAGAATTAACCAAAGTCTCAGCCACCCACCGGGAACCAGTATAGGTCCTGAACCAAAAGTTTGGACTTGCGTTCAGCTCACAAGAAACGAGTTGAAAAATGGAGCTCAGGGGCACAGCAATTCACAAACTGGCAGAGTAATCAAGGCCAACTATCGTCCAAAAATCTGTTGAGGGAAGGCAACGAGGCGGACTTGAAAGCGAGGCAGAATAGCAGGAAACAGATTTCAAGAGGTACGTTGGAATCGCCTGTAAAGCACAGGAAGAGGGGCACAACTTCGACCATGATGCACTTGGCCAAAAAGGGCGTATGCGTTTTCTCCTGAATATATTCAGGAGAAAACGCATACGCCCTTTTTGGCCAAGCAAGCAAGCGGGCAATGCAAATCTGCACTACAAAGAAGTATCACTTCCCACCGGTCAAAAGGGACATCCACAAAATGTGTAAAAACCAGAAAGGCAAGACAGGCCCTGGAGAACAGGGAGCCTTGTTATGCTGATGGGCGGGATGTAAGTTGCCAACTGCCTCACTGGAGGAGTGCATTGTGTTCCCTAAAACAAGTAAACAACAGAGCTCCAGAGCCAAGGGCACTTCCAGTCTAGGGAATATACCTTGGGAAAACTGAAAATCCATAAGAAAGAGCCACCCCCAAATTGAGGGCTGCACTGCTTACAAGAACCTCAACCTGGGTACACCTGAAATATCCCAGGCAATATAAAAATGGTTCCAAACATTGTGGAACTTACGTACGATGGAATATCCCTCAGCCACGAAATCAATGTCATAAGACCAGTAGCAGCAAAATGAGTGGATTCAGGTACGATGATTCTAAGTGAAAGAAGTCACACAGGAAAAGAAACTTATCATAAGATATCACTTAGGAAGATCCTGTAAACATGGCTACACATGAACTGAGTTAGGCAAGAGAACAGAGTCTCACATTTAGAAAACACTCTTATGCCTGCTTAAGGGGGAAGGAGAGGTGGGGTGATGCATCAAACCCGAGTTTGATATAAGCACAGGTACCGTTCCAAAAACCAACTATGGAATAGACAAGACCTACACCTTCCTCAGTGAAAGGGACTCAAAACCCCATATTTCCCGCAGAGGAATAGATCTGACTAGTCAGAATCTTAAAACCTATGTATTGATATGTCTCCGTAAGGGAATCAAGTGTGTCTAGACTGGCATAAACAGGGCAGCGAGAATCAGCTCAAACCCACTCTAAAAAGGAATTTCAAAAACAGAACAAAGAAACAGGGAAATTCTTCACAATTCCTTCAGGGTCTCTGATGCAACCTGGAATGACCCTATCTACAATGACAGCTGGATGTGGCATAAGGCTGGACACTTGGGACTGAGAGGATTGGTGAGATTGGGTGAGCAAATGCAGACCCTTTAAAGCAATAATGCATGGCACCCATTCCATGGGTCCCAGCTCTCCAGGTTGAAGGGAATATTACTACAGCTCTAACGTGTACGGGAAACCTAGAGAATGGACACACTGTGAATACGACAGGTTTCTAAAACTCAACGAAGAGCCCCTCTCCTGGTGCTCCGGTTTGACTTTCCAACTGCTTTCCTATCAATCTCCCAACTTGGAGAGACAGCCCCTTTAAGCTCCTGGTTCGCACAGGTTGCCAATTTGGCAGAGGATGAAAGGGAAGAGGGAGAACCAATGAGAGAGTAGCTGTTAGGCATCTGGATGGGCACATGTCACTCTAATTTCCCGGCAGGAAGAAGAATGAACCAAAGTCTCAGCCACCCACCGGGAACCAGTATAGGTCCTGAACCAAAAGTTTGGACTTGCGTTCAGCTCACAAGAAACGAGTTGAAAAATGGAGCTCAGGGGCACAGCAATTCACAAACTGGCAGAGTAATCAAGGCCAACTATCGTCCAAAAATCTGTTGAGGGAAGGCAACGAGGCGGACTTGAAAGCGAGGCAGAATAGCAGGAAACAGATTTCAAGAGGTACGTTGGAATCGCCTGTAAAGCACAGGAAGAGGGGCACAACTTCGACCATGATGCACTTGGCCAAAAAGGGCGTATGCGTTTTCTCCTGAATATATTCAGGAGAAAACGCATACGCCCTTTTTGGCCAAGCAAGCAAGCGGGCAATGCAAATCTGCACTACAAAGAAGTATCACTTCCCACCGGTCAAAAGGGACATCCACAAAATGTGTAAAAACCAGAAAGGCAAGACAGGCCCTGGAGAACAGGGAGCCTTGTTATGCTGATGGGCGGGATGTAAGTTGCCAACTGCCTCACTGGAGGAGTGCATTGTGTTCCCTAAAACAAGTAAACAACAGAGCTCCAGAGCCAAGGGCACTTCCAGTCTAGGGAATATACCTTGGGAAAACTGAAAATCCATAAGACAGAGCCACCCCCAAATTGAGGGCTGCACTGCTTACAAGAACCTCAACCTGGGTACACCTGAAATATCCCAGGCAATATAAAAATGGTTCCAAACATTGTGGAACTTACGTACGATGGAATATCCCTCAGCCACGAAATCAATGTCATAAGACCAGTAGCAGCAAAATGAGTGGATTCAGGTACGATGATTCTAAGTGAAAGAAGTCACACAGGAAAAGAAACTTATCATAAGATATCACTTAGGAAGATCCTGTAAACATGGCTACACATGAACTGAGTTAGGCAAGAGAACAGAGTCTCACATTTAGAAAACACTCTTATGCCTGCTTAAGGGGGAAGGAGAGGTGGGGTGATGCATCAAACCCGAGTTTGATATAAGCACAGGTACCGTTCCAAAAACCAACTATGGAATAGACAAGACCTACACCTTCCTCAGTGAAAGGGACTCAAAACCCCATATTTCCCGCAGAGGAATAGATCTGACTAGTCAGAATCTTAAAACCTATGTATTGATATGTCTCCGTAAGGGAATCAAGTGTGTCTAGACTGGCATAAACAGGGCAGCGAGAATCAGCTCAAACCCACTCTAACAAGGAATTTCAAAAACAGAACAAAGAAACAGGGAAATTCTTCACAATTCCTTCAGGGTCTCTGATGCAACCTGGAATGACCCTATCTACAATGACAGCTGGATGTGGCATAAGGCTGGACACTTGGGACTGAGAGGATTGGTGAGATTGGGTGAGCAAATGCAGACCCTTTAAAGCAATAATGCATGGCACCCATTCCATGGGTCCCAGCTCTCCAGGTTGAAGGGAATATTACTACAGCTCTAACGTGTACGGGAAACCTAGAGAATGGACACACTGTGAATGCGACAGGTTTCTAAAACTCAACGAAGAGCCCCTCTCCTGGTGCTCCGGTTTGACTTTCCAACTGCTTTCCTATCAATCTCCCAACTTGGAGAGACAGCCCCTTTAAGCTCCTGGTTCGCACAGGTTGCCAATTTGGCAGAGGATGAAAGGGAAGAGGGAGAACCAATGAGAGAGTAGCTGCTAGGCATTTGGATGGGCACATGTCACTCTAATTTCCCGGCAGGAAGAAGAATTAACCAAAGTCTCAGCCACCCACCGGGAACCAGTATAGGTCCTGAACCAAAAGTTTGGACTTGCGTTCAGCTCACAAGAAACGAGTTGAAAAATGGAGCTCAGGGGCACAGCAATTCACAAACTGGCAGAGTAATCAAGGCCAACTATCGTCCAAAAATCTGTTGAGGGAAGGCAACGAGGCGGACTTGAAAGCGAGGCAGAAGAGCAGGAAACAGATTTCAAGAGGTACGTTGGAATCGCCTGTAAAGCACAGGAAGAGGGGCACAACTTCGACCATGATGCACTTGGCCAAAAACGGCATATGCGTTTTCTCCTGAATATATTCAGGAGAAAACGCATACGCCCTTTTTGGCCAAGCAAGCAAGCGGGCAATGCAAATCTGCACTACAAAGAAGTATCACTTCCCACCGGTCAAAAGGGACATCCACAAAATGTGTAAAAACCAGAAAGGCAAGACAGGCCCTGGAGAACAGGGAGCCTTGTTATGCTGATGGGCGGGATGTAAGTTGCCAACTGCCTCACTGGAGGAGTGCATTGTGTTCCCTAAAACAAGTAAACAACAGAGCTACAGAGCCAAGGGCACTTCCAGTCTAGGGAATATACCTTGGGAAAACTGAAAATCCATAAGACAGAGCCACCCCCAAATTGAGGGCTGCACTGCTTACAAGAACCTCAACCTGGGTACACCTGAAATATCCCAGGCAATATAAAAATGGTTCCAAACAATGTGGAACTTACGTACGATGGAATATCCCTCAGCCACGAAATCAATGTCATAAGACCAGTAGCAGCAAAATGAGTGGATTCAGGTACGATGATTCTAAGTGAAAGAAGTCACACAGGAAAAGAAACTTATCATAAGATATCACTTAGGAAGATCCTGTAAACATGGCTACACATGAACTGAGTTAGGCAAGAGAACAGAGTCTCACATTTAGAAAACACTCTTACGCCTGCTTAAGGGGGAAGGAGAGGTGGGGTGATGCATCAAACCCGAGTTTGATATAAGCACAGGTACCGTTCCAAAAACCAACTATGGAATAGACAAGACCTACACCTTCCTCAGTGAAAGGGACTCAAAACCCCATATTTCCCGCAGAGGAATAGATCTGACTAGTAAGAATCTTAAAACCTATGTATTGATATGTCTCCGTAAGGGAATCAAGTGTGTCTAGACTGGCATAAACAGGGCAGCGAGAATCAGCTCAAACCCACTCTAACAAGGAATTTCAAAAACAGAACAAAGAAACAGGGAAATTCTTCACAATTCCTTCAGGGTCTCTGATGCAACCTGGAATGACCCTATCTACAATGACAGCTGGATGTGGCATAAGGCTGGACACTTGGGACTGAGAGGATTGGTGAGATTGGGTGAGCAAATGCAGACCCTTTAAAGCAATAATGCATGGCACCCATTCCATGGGTCCCAGCTCTCCAGGTTGAAGGGAATATTACTACAGCTCTAACGTGTACGGGAAACCTAGAGAATGGACACACTGTGAATACGACAGGTTTCTAAAACTCAACGAAGAGCCCCTCTCCTGGTGCTCCGGTTTGACTTTCCAACTGCTTTCCTATCAATCTCCCAACTTGGAGAGACAGCCCCTTTAAGCTCCTGGTTCGCACAGGTTGCCAATTTGGCAGAGGATGAAAGGGAAGAGGGAGAACCAATGAGAGAGTAGCTGCTAGGCATTTGGATGGGCACATGTCACTCTAATTTCCCGGCAGGAAGAAGAATTAACCAAAGTCTCAGCCACCCACCGGGAACCAGTATAGGTCCTGAACCAAAAGTTTGGACTTGCGTTCAGCTCACAAGAAACGAGTTGAAAAATGGAGCTCAGGGGCACAGCAATTCACAAACTGGCAGAGTAATCAAGGCCAACTATCGTCCAAAAATCTGTTGAGGGAAGGCAACGAGGCGGACTTGAAAGCGAGGCAGAATAGCAGGAAACAGATTTCAAGAGGTACGTTGGAATCGCCTGTAAAGCACAGGAAGAGGGGCACAACTTCGACCATGATGCACTTGGCCAAAAAGGGCGTATGCGTTTTCTCCTGAATATATTCAGGAGAAAACGCATACGCCCTTTTTGGCCAAGCAAGCAAGCGGGCAATGCAAATCTGCACTACAAAGAAGTATCACTTCCCACCGGTCAAAAGGGACATCCACAAAATGTGTAAAAACCAGAAAGGCAAGACAGGCCCTGGAGAACAGGGAGCCTTGTTATGCTGATGGGCGGGATGTAAGTTGCCAACTGCCTCACTGGAGGAGTGCATTGTGTTCCCTAAAACAAGTAAACAACAGAGCTCCAGAGCCAAGGGCACTTCCAGTCTAGGGAATATAGCTTGGGAAAACTGAAAATCCATAAGACAGAGCCACCCCCAAATTGAGGGCTGCACTGCTTACAAGAACCTCAACCTGGGTACACCTGAAATATCCCAGGCAATATAAAAATGGTTCCAAACATTGTGGAACTTACGTACGATGGAATATCCCTCAGCCACGAAATCAATGTCATAAGACCAGTAGCAGCAAAATGAGTGGATTCAGGTACGATGATTCTAAGTGAAAGAAGTCACACAGGAAAAGAAACTTATCATAAGATATCACTTAGGAAGATCCTGTAAACATGGCTACACATGAACTGAGTTAGGCAAGAGAACAGAGTCTCACATTTAGAAAACACTCTTATGCCTGCTTAAGGGGGAAGGAGAGGTGGGGTGATGCATCAAACCCGAGTTTGATATAAGCACAGGTACCGTTCCAAAAACCAACTATGGAATAGACAAGACCTACACCTTCCTCAGTGAAAGGGACTCAAAACCCCATATTTCCCGCAGAGGAATAGATCTGACTAGTAAGAATCTTAAAACCTATGTATTGATATGTCTCCGTAAGGGAATCAAGTGTGTCTAGACTGGCATAAACAGGGCAGCGAGAATCAGCTCAAACCCACTCTAACAAGGAATTTCCAAAACAGAACAAAGAAACAGGGAAATTCTTTACAATTCCTTCAGGGTCTCTGATGCAACCTGGAATGACCCTATCTACAATGACAGCTGGATGTGGCATAAGGCTGGACACTTGGGACTGAGAGGATTGGTGAGATTGGGTGAGCAAATGCAGACCCTTTAAAGCAATAATGCATGGCACCCATTCCATGGGTCCCAGCTCTCCAGGTTGAAGGGAATATTACTACAGCTCTAACGTGTACGGGAAACCTAGAGAATGGACACACTGTGAATGCGACAGGTTTCTAAAACTCAACGAAGAGCCCCTCTCCTGGTGCTCCGGTTTGACTTTCCAACTGCTTTCCTATCAATCTCCCAACTTGGAGAGACAGCCCCTTTAAGCTCCTGGTTCGCACAGGTTGCCAATTTGGCAGAGGATGAAAGGGAAGAGGGAGAACCAATGAGAGAGTAGCTGCTAGGCATTTGGATGGGCACATGTCACTCTAATTTCCCGGCAGGAAGAAGAATTAACCAAAGTCTCAGCCACCCACCGGGAACCAGTATAGGTCCTGAACCAAAAGTTTGGACTTGCATTCAGCTCACAAGAAACGAGTTGAAAAATGGAGCTCAGGGGCACAGCAATTCACAAACTGGCAGAGTAATCAAGGCCAACTATCGTCCAAAAATCTGTTGAGGGAAGGCAACGAGGCGGACTTGAAAGCGAGGCAGAATAGCAGGAAACAGATTTCAAGAGGTACGTTGGAATCGCCTGTAAAGCACAGGAAGAGGGGCACAACTTCGACCATGATGCACTTGGCCAAAAAGGGCGTATGCGTTTTCTCCTGAATATATTCAGGAGAAAACGCATACGCCCTTTTTGGCCAAGCAAGCAAGCGGGCAATGCAAATCTGCACTACAAAGAAGTATCACTTCCCACCGGTCAAAAGGGACATCCACAAAATGTGTAAAAACCAGAAAGGCAAGACAGGCCCTGGAGAACAGGGAGCCTTGTTATGCTGATGGCCGGGATGTAAGTTGCCAACTGCCTCACTGGAGGAGTGCATTGTGTTCCCTAAAACAAGTAAACAACAGAGCTCCAGAGCCAAGGGCACTTCCAGTCTAGGGAATATACCTTGGGAAAACTGAAAATCCATAAGACAGAGCCACCCCCAAATTGAGGGCTGCACTGCTTACAAGAACCTCAACCTGGGTACACCTGAAATATCCCAGGCAATATAAAAATTGTTCCAAACAATGTGGAACTTACGTACGATGGAATATCCCTCAGCCACGAAATCAATGTCATAAGACCAGTAGCAGCAAAATGAGTGGATTTAGGTACGATGATTCTAAGTGAAAGAAGTCACACAGGAAAAGAAACTTATCATAAGATATCACTTAGTAAGATCCTGTAAACATGGCTACACATGAACTGAGTTAGGCAAGAGAACAGAGTCTCACATTTAGAAAACACTCTTATGCCTGCTTAAGGGGGAAGGAGAGGTGGGGTGATGCATCAAACCCGAGTTTGATATAAGCACAGGTACCGTTCCAAAAACCAACTATGGAATAGACAAGACCTACACCTTCCTCAGTGAAAGGGACTCAAAACCCCATATTTCCCGCAGAGGAATAGATCTGACTAGTCAGAATCTTAAAACCTATGTACTGATATGTCTCCGTAAGGGAATCAAGTGTGTCTAGACTGGCATAAACAGGGCAGCGAGAATCAGCTCAAACCCACTCTAAAAAGGAATTTCAAAAACAGAACAAAGAAACAGGGAAATTCTTTACAATTCCTTCAGGGTCTCTGATGCAACCTGGAATGACCCTATCTACAATGACAGCTGGATGTGGCATAAGGCTGGACACTTGGGACTGAGAGGATTGGTGAGATTGGGTGAGCAAATGCAGACCCTTTAAAGCAATAATGCATCGCACCCATTCCATGGGTCCCAGCTCTCCAGGTTGAAGGGAATATTACTACAGCTCTAACGTGTACGGGAAACCTAGAGAATGGACACACTGTGAATACGACAGGTTTCTAAAACTCAACGAAGTGCCCCTCTCCTGGTGCTCCGGTTTGACTTTCCAACTGCTTTCCTATCAATCTCCCAACTTGGAGAGACAGCCCCTTTCAGCTCCTGGTTCGCACAGGTTGCCAATTTGGCAGAGGATGAAAGGGAAGAGGGAGAACCAATGAGAGAGTAGCTGCTAGGCGTTTGGATGGGCACATGTCACTCTAATTTCCCGGCAGGAAGAAGAATTAACCAAAGTCTCAGCCACCCACCGGGAACCAGTATAGGTCCTGAACCAAAAGTTTGGACTTGCGTTCAGCTCACAAGAAACGAGTTGAAAAATGGAGCTCAGGGGCACAGCAATTCACAAACTGGCAGAGTAATCAAGGCCAACTATCGTCCAAAAATCTGTTGAGGGAAGGCAACGAGGCGGACTTGAAAGCGAGGCAGAATAGCAGGAAACAGATTTCAAGAGGTACGTTGGAATCGCCTGTAAAGCACAGGAAGCGGGGCACAACTTCGACCATGATGCACTTGGCCAAAAAGGGCGTATGTGTTTTCTCCTGAATATATTCAGGAGAAAACGCATACACCCTTTTTGGCCAAGCAAGCAAGCGGGCAATGCAAATCTGCACTACAAAGAAGTATCACTTCCCACCGGTCAAAAGGGACATCCACAAAATGTGTAAAAACCAGAAAGGCAAGACAGGCCCTGGAGAACAGGGAGCCTTGTTATGCTGATGGGCGGGATGTAAGTTGCCAACTGCCTCACTGGAGGAGTGCATTGTGTTCCCTAAAACAAGTAAACAACAGAGCTACAGAGCCAAGGGCACTTCCAGTCTAGGGAATATACCTTGGGAAAACTGAAAATCCATAAGACAGAGCCACCCCCAAATTGAGGGCTGCACTGCTTACAAGAACCTCAACCTGGGTACACCTGAAATATCCCAGGCAATATAAAAATGGTTCCAAACATTGTGGAACTTACGTACGATGGAATATCCCTCAGCCACGAAATCAATGTCATAAGACCAGTAGCAGCAAAATGAGTGGATTCAGGTACGATGATTCTAAGTGAAAGAAGTCACACAGGAAAAGAAACTTATCATAAGATATCACTTAGGAAGATCCTGTAAACATGGCTACACATGAACTGAGTTAGGCAAGAGAACAGAGTCTCACATTTAGAAAACACTCTTATGCCTGCTTAAGGGGGAAGGAGAGGTGGGGTGATGCATCAAACCCGAGTTTGATATAAGCACAGGTACCGTTCCAAAAACCAACTATGGAATAGACAAGACCTACACATTCCTCAGTGAAAGGGACTCAAAACCCCATATTTCCCGCAGAGGAATAGATCTGACTAGTCAGAATCTTTAAACCTATGTACTGATATGTCTCCGTAAGGAAATCAAGTGTGTCTAGACTGGCATAAACAGGGCAGCGAGAATCAGCTCAAACCCACTCTAAAAAGGAATTTCAAAAACAGAACAAAGAAACAGGGAAATTCTTTACAATTCCTTCAGGGTCTCTGATGCAACCTGGAATGACCCTATCTACAATGACAGCTGGATGTGGCATAAGGCTGGACACTTGGGACTGAGAGGATTGGTGAGATTGGGTGAGCAAATGCAGACCCTTTAAAGCAATAATGCATGGCACCCATTCCATGGGTCCCAGCTCTCCAGGTTGAAGGGAATATTACTACAGCTCTAACGTGTACGGGAAACCTAGAGAATGGACACACTGTGAATACGACAGGTTTCTAAAACTCAACGAAGAGCCCCTCTCCTGGTGCTCCGGTTTGACTTTCCAACTGCTTTCCTATCAATCTCCCAACTTGGAGAGACAGCCCCTTTCAGCTCCTGGTTCGCACAGGTTGCCAATTTGGCAGAGGATGAAAGGGAAGAGGGAGAACCAATGAGAGAGTAGCTGCTAGGCGTTTGGATGGGCACATGTCACTCTAATTTCCCGGCAGGAAGAAGAATTAACCAAAGTCTCAGCCACCCACCGGGAACCAGTATAGGTCCTGAACCAAAAGTTTGGACTTGCGTTCAGCTCACAAGAAACGAGTTGAAAAATGGAGCTCAGGGGCACAGCAATTCACAAACTGGCAGAGTAATCAAGGCCAACTATCGTCCAAAAATCTGTTGAGGGAAGGCAACGAGGCGGACTTGAAAGCGAGGCAGAATAGCAGGAAACAGATTTCAAGAGGTACGTTGGAATCGCCTGTAAAGCACAGGAAGAGGGGCACAACTTCGACCATGATGCACTTGGCCAAAAAGGGCGTATGCGTTTTCCCCTGAATATATTCAGGGGAAAACGCATACGCCCTTTTTGGCCAAGCAAGCAAGCGGGCAATGCAAATCTGCACTACAAAGAAGTATCACTTCCCACCGGTCAAAAGGGACATCCACAAAATGTGTAAAAACCAGAAAGGCAAGACAGGCCCTGGAGAACAGGGAGCCTTGTTATGCTGATGGGCGGGATGTAAGTTGCCAACTGCCTCACTGGAGGAGTGCATTGTGTTCCCTAAAACAAGTAAACAACAGAGCTACAGAGCCAAGGGCACTTCCAGTCTAGGGAATATACCTTGGGAAAACTGAAAATCCATAAGACAGAGCCACCCCCAAATTGAGGGCTGCACTGCTTACAAGAACCTCAACCTGGGTACACCTGAAATATCGCAGGCAATATAAAAATGGTTCCAAACATTGTGGAACTTACGTACGATGGAATATCCCTCAGCCACGAAATCAATGTCATAAGACCAGTAGCAGCAAAATGAGTGGATTCAGGTACGATGATTCTAAGTGAAAGAAGTCACACAGGAAAAGAAACTTATCATAAGATATCACTTAGGAAGATCCTGTAAACATGGCTACACATGAACTGAGTTAGGCAAGAGAACAGAGTCTCACATTTAGAAAACACTCTTATGCCTGCTTAAGGGGGAAGGAGAGGTGGGGTGATGCATCAAACCCGAGTTTGATATAAGCACAGGTACCGTTCCAAAAACCAACTATGGAATAGACAAGACCTACACCTTCCTCAGTGAAAGGGACTCAAAACCCCATATTTCCCGCAGAGGAATAGATCTGACTAGTCAGAATCTTAAAACCTATGTATTGATATGTCTCCGTAAGGGAATCAAGTGTGTCTAGACTGGCATAAACAGGGCAGCGAGAATCAGCTCAAACCCACTCTAAAAAGGAATTTCAAAAACAGAACAAAGAAACAGGGAAATTCTTCACAATTCCTTCAGGGTCTCGGATGCAACCTGGAATGACCCTATCTACAATGACAGCTGGATGTGGCATAAGGCTGGACACTTGGGACTGAGAGGATTGGTGAGATTGGGTGAGCAAATGCAGACCCTTTAAAGCAATAATGCATGGCACCCATTCCATGGGTCCCAGCTCTCCAGGTTGAAGGGAATATTACTACAGCTCTAACGTGTACGGGAAACCTAGAGAATGGACACACTGTGAATACGACAGGTTTCTAAAACTCAACGAAGAGCCCCTCTCCTGGTGCTCCGGTTTGACTTTCCAACTGCTTTCCTATCAATCTCCCAACTTGGAGAGACAGCCCCTTTCAGCTCCTGGTTCGCACAGGTTGCCAATTTGGCAGAGGATGAAAGGGAAGAGGGAGAACCAATGAGAGAGTAGCTGCTAGGCGTTTGGATGGGCACATGTCAATCTAATTTCCCGGCAGGAAGAAGAATTAACCAAAGTCTCAGCCACCCACCGGGAACCAGTATAGGTCCTGAACCAAAAGTTTGGACTTGCGTTCAGCTCACAAGAAACGAGTTGAAAAATGGAGCTCAGGGGCACAGCAATTCACAAACTGGCAGAGTAATCAAGGCCAACTATCGTCCAAAAATCTGTTGAGGGAAGGCAACGAGGCGGACTTGAAAGCGAGGCAGAATAGCAGGAAACAGATTTCAAGAGGTACGTTGGAATCGCCTGTAAAGCACAGGAAGAGGGGCACAACTTCGACCATGATGCACTTGGCCAAAAAGGGCGTATGCGTTTTCCCCTGAATATATTCAGGGGAAAACGCATATGCCCTTTTTGGCCAAGCAAGCAAGCGGGCAATGCAAATCTGCACTACAAAGAAGTATCACTTCCCACCGGTCAAAAGGGACATCCACAAAATGTGTAAAAACCAGAAAGGCAAGACAGGCCCTGGAGAACAGGGAGCCTTGTTATGCTGATGGGCGGGATGTAAGTTGCCAACTGCCTCACTGGAGGAGTGCATTGTGTTCCCTAAAACAAGTAAACAACAGAGCTACAGAGCCAAGGGCACTTCCAGTCTAGGGAATATACCTTGGGAAAACTGAAAATCCATAAGACAGAGCCACCCCCAAATTGAGGGCTGCACTGCTTACAAGAACCTCAACCTGGGTACACCTGAAATATCCCAGGCAATATAAAAATGGTTCCAAACAATGTGGAACTTACGTACGATGGAATATCCCTCAGCCACGAAATCAATGTCATAAGACCAGTAGCAGCAAAATGAGTGGATTCAGGTACGATGATTCTAAGTGAAAGAAGTCACACAGGAAAAGAAACTTATCATAAGATATCACTTAGGAAGATCCTGTAAACATGGCTACACATGAACTGAGTTAGGCAAGAGAACAGAGTCTCACATTTAGAAAACACTCTTATGCCTGCTTAAGGGGGAAGGAGAGGTGGGGTGATGCATCAAACCCGAGTTTGATATAAGCACAGGTACCGTTCCAAAAACCAACTATGGAATAGACAAGACCTACACCTTCCTCAGTGAAAGGGACTCAAAACCCCATATTTCCCGCAGAGGAATAGATCTGACTAGTCAGAATCTTAAAACCTATGTATTGATATGTCTCCGTAAGGGAATCAAGTGTGTCTAGACTGGCATAAACAGGGCAGCGAGAATCAGCTCAAACCCACTCTAAAAAGGAATTTCAAAAACAGAACAAAGAAACAGGGAAATTCTTCACAATTCCTTCAGGGTCTCTGATGCAACCTGGAATGACCCTATCTACAATGACAGCTGGATGTGGCATAAGGCTGGACACTTGGGACTGAGAGGATTGGTGAGATTGGGTGAGCAAATGCAGACCCTTTAAAGCAATAATGCATGGCACCCATTCCATGGGTCCCAGCTCTCCAGGTTGAAGGGAATATTACTACAGCTCCAACGTGTACGGGAAACCTAGAGAATGGACACACTGTGAATACGACAGGTTTCTAAAACTCAACGAAGAGCCCCTCTCCTGGTGCTCCGGTTTGACTTTCCAACTGCTTTCCTATCAATCTCCCAACTTGGAGAGACAGCCCCTTTCAGCTCCTGGTTCGCACAGGTTGCCAATTTGGCAGAGGATAAAAGGGAAGAGGGAGAACCAATGAGAGAGTAGCTGCTAGGCGTTTGGATGGGCACATGTCACTCTAATTTCCCGGCAGGAAGAAGAATTAACCAAAGTCTCAGCCACCCACCGGGAACCAGTATAGGTCCTGAACCAAAAGTTTGGACTTGCGTTCAGCTCACAAGAAACGAGTTGAAAAATGGAGCTCAGGGGCACAGCAATTCACAAACTGGCAGAGTAATCAAGGCCAACTATCGTCCAAAAATCTGTTGAGGGAAGGCAACGAGGCGGACTTGAAAGCGAGGCAGAATAGCAGGAAACAGATTTCAAGAGGTACGTTGGAATCGCCTGTAAAGCACAGGAAGAGGGGCACAACTTCGACCATGATGCACTTGGCCAAAAAGGGCGTATGCGTTTTCCCCTGAATATATTCAGGGGAAAACGCATACGCCCTTTTTGGCCAAGCAAGCAAGCGGGCAATGCAAATCTGCACTACAAAGAAGTATCACTTCCCACCGGTCAAAAGGGACATCCACAAAATGTGTAAAAACCAGAAAGGCAAGACAGGCCCTGGAGAACAGGGAGCCTTGTTATGCTGATGGGCGGGATGTAAGTTGCCAACTGCCTCACTGGAGGAGTGCATTGTGTTCCCTAAAACAAGTAAACAACAGAGCTACAGAGCCAAGGGCACTTCCAGTCTAGGGAATATACCTTGGGAAAACTGAAAATCCATAAGACAGAGCCACCCCCAAATTGAGGGCTGCACTGCTTACAAGAACCTCAACCTGGGTACACCTGAAATATCCCAGGCAATATAAAAATGGTTCCAAACATTGTGGAACTTACGTACGATGGAATATCCCTCAGCCACGAAATCAATGTCATAAGACCAGTAGCAGCAAAATGAGTGGATTCAGGTACGATGATTCTAAGTGAAAGAAGTCACACAGGAAAAGAAACTTATCATAAGATATCACTTAGGAAGATCCTGTAAACATGGCTACACATGAACTGAGTTAGGCAAGAGAACAGAGTCTCACATTTAGAAAACACTCTTATGCCTGCTTAAGGGGGAAGGAGAGGTGGGGTGATGCATCAAACCCGAGTTTGATATAAGCACAGGTACCGTTCCAAAAACCAACTATGGAATAGACAAGACCTACACCTTCCTCAGTGAAAGGGACTCAAAACCCCATATTTCCCGCAGAGGAATAGATCTGACTAGTCAGAATCTTAAAACCTATGTATTGATATGTCTCCGTAAGGGAATCAAGTGTGTCTAGACTGGCATAAACAGGGCAGCGAGAATCAGCTCAAACCCACTCTAAAAAGGAATTTCAAAAACAGAACAAAGAAACAGGGAAATTCTTCACAATTCCTTCAGGGTCTCGGATGCAACCTGGAATGACCCTATCTACAATGACAGCTGGATGTGGCATAAGGCTGGACACTTGGGACTGAGAGGATTGGTGAGATTGGGTGAGCAAATGCAGACCCTTTAAAGCAATAATGCATGGCACCCATTCCATGGGTCCCAGCTCTCCAGGTTGAAGGGAATATTACTACAGCTCTAACGTGTACGGGAAACCTAGAGAATGGACACACTGTGAATACGACAGGTTTCTAAAACTCAACGAAGAGCCCCTCTCCTGGTGCTCCGGTTTGACTTTCCAACTGCTTTCCTATCAATCTCCCAACTTGGAGAGACAGCCCCTTTCAGCTCCTGGTTCGCACAGGTTGCCAATTTGGCAGAGGATGAAAGGGAAGAGGGAGAACCAATGAGAGAGTAGCTGCTAGGCGTTTGGATGGGCACATGTCAATCTAATTTCCCGGCAGGAAGAAGAATTAACCAAAGTCTCAGCCACCCACCGGGAACCAGTATAGGTCCTGAACCAAAAGTTTGGACTTGCGTTCAGCTCACAAGAAACGAGTTGAAAAATGGAGCTCAGGGGCACAGCAATTCACAAACTGGCAGAGTAATCAAGGCCAACTATCGTCCAAAAATCTGTTGAGGGAAGGCAACGAGGCGGACTTGAAAGCGAGGCAGAATAGCAGGAAACAGATTTCAAGAGGTACGTTGGAATCGCCTGTAAAGCACAGGAAGAGGGGCACAACTTCGACCATGATGCACTTGGCCAAAAAGGGCGTATGCGTTTTCCCCTGAATATATTCAGGGGAAAACGCATACGCCCTTTTTGGCCAAGCAAGCAAGCGGGCAATGCAAATCTGCACTACAAAGAAGTATCACTTCCCACCGGTCAAAAGGGACATCCACAAAATGTGTAAAAACCAGAAAGGCAAGACAGGCCCTGGAGAACAGGGAGCCTTGTTATGCTGATGGGCGGGATGTAAGTTGCCAACTGCCTCACTGGAGGAGTGCATTGTGTTCCCTAAAACAAGTAAACAACAGAGCTACAGAGCCAAGGGCACTTCCAGTCTAGGGAATATACCTTGGGAAAACTGAAAATCCATAAGACAGAGCCACCCCCAAATTGAGGGCTGCACTGCTTACAAGAACCTCAACCTGGGTACACCTGAAATATCCCAGGCAATATAAAAATGGTTCCAAACATTGTGGAACTTACGTACGATGGAATATCCCTCAGCCACGAAATCAATGTCATAAGACCAGTAGCAGCAAAATGAGTGGATTCAGGTACGATGATTCTAAGTGAAAGAAGTCACACAGGAAAAGAAACTTATCATAAGATATCACTTAGGAAGATCCTGTAAACATGGCTACACATGAACTGAGTTAGGCAAGAGAACAGAGTCTCACATTTAGAAAACACTCTTATGCCTGCTTAAGGGGGAAGGAGAGGTGGGGTGATGCATCAAACCCGAGTTTGATATAAGCACAGGTACCGTTCCAAAAACCAACTATGGAATAGACAAGACCTACACCTTCCTCAGTGAAAGGGACTCAAAACCCCATATTTCCCGCAGAGGAATAGATCTGACTAGTCAGAATCTTAAAACCTATGTATTGATATGTCTCCGTAAGGGAATCAAGTGTGTCTAGACTGGCATAAACAGGGCAGCGAGAATCAGCTCAAACCCACTCTAAAAAGGAATTTCAAAAACAGAACAAAGAAACAGGGAAATTCTTCACAATTCCTTCAGGGTCTCGGATGCAACCTGGAATGACCCTATCTACAATGACAGCTGGATGTGGCATAAGGCTGGACACTTGGGACTGAGAGGATTGGTGAGATTGGGTGAGCAAATGCAGACCCTTTAAAGCAATAATGCATGGCACCCATTCCATGGGTCCCAGCTCTCCAGGTTGAAGGGAATATTACTACAGCTCTAACGTGTACGGGAAACCTAGAGAATGGACACACTGTGAATACGACAGGTTTCTAAAACTCAACGAAGAGCCCCTCTCCTGGTGCTCCGGTTTGACTTTCCAACTGCTTTCCTATCAATCTCCCAACTTGGAGAGACAGCCCCTTTCAGCTCCTGGTTCGCACAGGTTGCCAATTTGGCAGAGGATGAAAGGGAAGAGGGAGAACCAATGAGAGAGTAGCTGCTAGGCGTTTGGATGGGCACATGTCAATCTAATTTCCCGGCAGGAAGAAGAATTAACCAAAGTCTCAGCCACCCACCGGGAACCAGTATAGGTCCTGAACCAAAAGTTTGGACTTGCGTTCAGCTCACAAGAAACGAGTTGAAAAATGGAGCTCAGGGGCACAGCAATTCACAAACTGGCAGAGTAATCAAGGCCAACTATCGTCCAAAAATCTGTTGAGGGAAGGCAACGAGGCGGACTTGAAAGCGAGGCAGAATAGCAGGAAACAGATTTCAAGAGGTACGTTGGAATCGCCTGTAAAGCACAGGAAGAGGGGCACAACTTCGACCATGATGCACTTGGCCAAAAAGGGCGTATGCGTTTTCCCCTGAATATATTCAGGGGAAAACGCATATGCCCTTTTTGGCCAAGCAAGCAAGCGGGCAATGCAAATCTGCACTACAAAGAAGTATCACTTCCCACCGGTCAAAAGGGACATCCACAAAATGTGTAAAAACCAGAAAGGCAAGACAGGCCCTGGAGAACAGGGAGCCTTGTTATGCTGATGGGCGGGATGTAAGTTGCCAACTGCCTCACTGGAGGAGTGCATTGTGTTCCCTAAAACAAGTAAACAACAGAGCTACAGAGCCAAGGGCACTTCCAGTCTAGGGAATATACCTTGGGAAAACTGAAAATCCATAAGACAGAGCCACCCCCAAATTGAGGGCTGCACTGCTTACAAGAACCTCAACCTGGGTACACCTGAAATATCCCAGGCAATATAAAAATGGTTCCAAACAATGTGGAACTTACGTACGATGGAATATCCCTCAGCCACGAAATCAATGTCATAAGACCAGTAGCAGCAAAATGAGTGGATTCAGGTACGATGATTCTAAGTGAAAGAAGTCACACAGGAAAAGAAACTTATCATAAGATATCACTTAGGAAGATCCTGTAAACATGGCTACACATGAACTGAGTTAGGCAAGAGAACAGAGTCTCACATTTAGAAAACACTCTTATGCCTGCTTAAGGGGGAAGGAGAGGTGGGGTGATGCATCAAACCCGAGTTTGATATAAGCACAGGTACCGTTCCAAAAACCAACTATGGAATAGACAAGACCTACACCTTCCTCAGTGAAAGGGACTCAAAACCCCATATTTCCCGCAGAGGAATAGATCTGACTAGTCAGAATCTTAAAACCTATGTATTGATATGTCTCCGTAAGGGAATCAAGTGTGTCTAGACTGGCATAAACAGGGCAGCGAGAATCAGCTCAAACCCACTCTAAAAAGGAATTTCAAAAACAGAACAAAGAAACAGGGAAATTCTTCACAATTCCTTCAGGGTCTCTGATGCAACCTGGAATGACCCTATCTACAATGACAGCTGGATGTGGCATAAGGCTGGACACTTGGGACTGAGAGGATTGGTGAGATTGGGTGAGCAAATGCAGACCCTTTAAAGCAATAATGCATGGCACCCATTCCATGGGTCCCAGCTCTCCAGGTTGAAGGGAATATTACTACAGCTCCAACGTGTACGGGAAACCTAGAGAATGGACACACTGTGAATACGACAGGTTTCTAAAACTCAACGAAGAGCCCCTCTCCTGGTGCTCCGGTTTGACTTTCCAACTGCTTTCCTATCAATCTCCCAACTTGGAGAGACAGCCCCTTTCAGCTCCTGGTTCGCACAGGTTGCCAATTTGGCAGAGGATAAAAGGGAAGAGGGAGAACCAATGAGAGAGTAGCTGCTAGGCGTTTGGATGGGCACATGTCACTCTAATTTCCCGGCAGGAAGAAGAATTAACCAAAGTCTCAGCCACCCACCGGGAACCAGTATAGGTCCTGAACCAAAAGTTTGGACTTGCGTTCAGCTCACAAGAAACGAGTTGAAAAATGGAGCTCAGGGGCACAGCAATTCACAAACTGGCAGAGTAATCAAGGCCAACTATCGTCCAAAAATCTGTTGAGGGAAGGCAACGAGGCGGACTTGAAAGCGAGGCAGAATAGCAGGAAACAGATTTCAAGAGGTACGTTGGAATCGCCTGTAAAGCACAGGAAGAGGGGCACAACTTCGACCATGATGCACTTGGCCAAAAAGGGCGTATGCGTTTTCCCCTGAATATATTCAGGGGAAAACGCATACGCCCTTTTTGGCCAAGCAAGCAAGCGGGCAATGCAAATCTGCACTACAAAGAAGTATCACTTCCCACCGGTCAAAAGGGACATCCACAAAATGTGTAAAAACCAGAAAGGCAAGACAGGCCCTGGAGAACAGGGAGCCTTGTTATGCTGATGGGCGGGATGTAAGTTGCCAACTGCCTCACTGGAGGAGTGCATTGTGTTCCCTAAAACAAGTAAACAACAGAGCTACAGAGCCAAGGGCACTTCCAGTCTAGGGAATATACCTTGGGAAAACTGAAAATCCATAAGACAGAGCCACCCCCAAATTGAGGGCTGCACTGCTTACAAGAACCTCAACCTGGGTACACCTGAAATATCGCAGGCAATATAAAAATGGTTCCAAACATTGTGGAACTTACGTACGATGGAATATCCCTCAGCCACGAAATCAATGTCATAAGACCAGTAGCAGCAAAATGAGTGGATTCAGGTACGATGATTCTAAGTGAAAGAAGTCACACAGGAAAAGAAACTTATCATAAGATATCACTTAGGAAGATCCTGTAAACATGGCTACACATGAACTGAGTTAGGCAAGAGAACAGAGTCTCACATTTAGAAAACACTCTTATGCCTGCTTAAGGGGGAAGGAGAGGTGGGGTGATGCATCAAACCCGAGTTTGATATAAGCACAGGTACCGTTCCAAAAACCAACTATGGAATAGACAAGACCTACACCTTCCTCAGTGAAAGGGACTCAAAACCCCATATTTCCCGCAGAGGAATAGATCTGACTAGTCAGAATCTTAAAACCTATGTATTGATATGTCTCCGTAAGGGAATCAAGTGTGTCTAGACTGGCATAAACAGGGCAGCGAGAATCAGCTCAAACCCACTCTAAAAAGGAATTTCAAAAACAGAACAAAGAAACAGGGAAATTCTTCACAATTCCTTCAGGGTCTCGGATGCAACCTGGAATGACCCTATCTACAATGACAGCTGGATGTGGCATAAGGCTGGACACTTGGGACTGAGAGGATTGGTGAGATTGGGTGAGCAAATGCAGACCCTTTAAAGCAATAATGCATGGCACCCATTCCATGGGTCCCAGCTCTCCAGGTTGAAGGGAATATTACTACAGCTCTAACGTGTACGGGAAACCTAGAGAATGGACACACTGTGAATACGACAGGTTTCTAAAACTCAACGAAGAGCCCCTCTCCTGGTGCTCCGGTTTGACTTTCCAACTGCTTTCCTATCAATCTCCCAACTTGGAGAGACAGCCCCTTTCAGCTCCTGGTTCGCACAGGTTGCCAATTTGGCAGAGGATGAAAGGGAAGAGGGAGAACCAATGAGAGAGTAGCTGCTAGGCGTTTGGATGGGCACATGTCAATCTAATTTCCCGGCAGGAAGAAGAATTAACCAAAGTCTCAGCCACCCACCGGGAACCAGTATAGGTCCTGAACCAAAAGTTTGGACTTGCGTTCAGCTCACAAGAAACGAGTTGAAAAATGGAGCTCAGGGGCACAGCAATTCACAAACTGGCAGAGTAATCAAGGCCAACTATCGTCCAAAAATCTGTTGAGGGAAGGCAACGAGGCGGACTTGAAAGCGAGGCAGAATAGCAGGAAACAGATTTCAAGAGGTACGTTGGAATCGCCTGTAAAGCACAGGAAGAGGGGCACAACTTCGACCATGATGCACTTGGCCAAAAAGGGCGTATGCGTTTTCTCCTGAATATATTCAGGGGAAAACGCATATGCCCTTTTTGGCCAAGCAAGCAAGCGGGCAATGCAAATCTGCACTACAAAGAAGTATCACTTCCCACCGGTCAAAAGGGACATCCACAAAATGTGTAAAAACCAGAAAGGCAAGACAGGCCCTGGAGAACAGGGAGCCTTGTTATGCTGATGGGCGGGATGTAAGTTGCCAACTGCCTCACTGGAGGAGTGCATTGTGTTCCCTAAAACAAGTAAACAACAGAGCTCCAGAGCCAAGGGCACTTCCAGTCTAGGGAATATACCTTGGGAAAACTGAAAATCCATAAGACAGAGCCACCCCCAAATTGAGGGCTGCACTGCTTACAAGAACCTCAACCTGGGTACACCTGAAATATCCCAGGCAATATAAAAATGGTTCCAAACATTGTGGAACTTACGTACGATGGAATATCCCTCAGCCACGAAATCAATGTCATAAGACCAGTAGCAGCAAAATGAGTGGATTCAGGTACGATGATTCTAAGTGAAAGAAGTCACACAGGAAAAGAAACTTATCATAAGATATCACTTAGGAAGATCCTGTAAACATGGCTACACATGAACTGAGTTAGGCAAGAGAACAGAGTCTCACATTTAGAAAACACTCTTATGCCTGCTTAAGGGGGAAGGAGAGGTGGGGTGATGCATCAAACCCGAGTTTGATATAAGCACAGGTACCGTTCCAAAAACCAACTATGGAATAGACAAGACCTACACCTTCCTCAGTGAAAGGGACTCAAAACCCCATATTTCCCGCAGAGGAATAGATCTGACTAGTCAGAATCTTAAAACCTATGTATTGATATGTCTCCGTAAGGGAATCAAGTGTGTCTAGACTGGCATAAACAGGGCAGCGAGAATCAGCTCAAACCCACTCTAAAAAGGAATTTCAAAAACAGAACAAAGAAACAGGGAAATTCTTCACAATTCCTTCAGGGTCTCTGATGCAACCTGGAATGACCCTATCTACAATGACAGCTGGATGTGGCATAAGGCTGGACACTTGGGACTGAGAGGATTGGTGAGATTGGGTGAGCAAATGCAGACCCTTTAAAGCAATAATGCATGGCACCCATTCCATGGGTCCCAGCTCTCCAGGTTGAAGGGAATATTACTACAGCTCCAACGTGTACGGGAAACCTAGAGAATGGACACACTGTGAATACGACAGGTTTCTAAAACTCAACGAAGAGCCCCTCTCCTGGTGCTCCGGTTTGACTTTCCAACTGCTTTCCTATCAATCTCCCAACTTGGAGAGACAGCCCCTTTCAGCTCCTGGTTCGCACAGGTTGCCAATTTGGCAGAGGATGAAAGGGAAGAGGGAGAACCAATGAGAGAGTAGCTGCTAGGCGTTTGGATGGGCACATGTCACTCTAATTTCCCGGCAGGAAGAAGAATTACCCAAAGTCTCAGCCACCCACCGGGAACCAGTATAGGTCCTGAACCAAAAGTTTGGACTTGCGTTCAGCTCACAAGAAACGAGTTGAAAAATGGAGCTCAGGGGCACAGCAATTCACAAACTGGCAGAGTAATCAAGGCCAACTATCGTCCAAAAATCTGTTGAGGGAAGGCAACGAGGCGGACTTGAAAGCGAGGCAGAATAGCAGGAAACAGATTTCAAGAGGTACGTTGGAATCGCCTGTAAAGCACAGGAAGAGGGGCACAACTTCGACCATGATGCACTTGGCCAAAAAGGGCGTATGCGTTTTCTCCTGAATATATTCAGGAGAAAACGCATACGCCCTTTTTGGCCAAGCAAGCAAGCGGGCAATGCAAATCTGCACTACAAAGAAGTATCACTTCCCACCGGTCAAAAGGGACATCCACAAAATGTGTAAAAACCAGAAAGGCAAGACAGGCCCTGGAGAACAGGGAGCCTTGTTATGCTGATGGGCGGGATGTAAGTTGCCAACTGCCTCACTGGAGGAGTGCATTGTGTTCCCTAAAACAAGTAAACAACAGAGCTCCAGAGCCAAGGGCACTTCCAGTCTAGGGAATATACCTTGGGAAAACTGAAAATCCATAAGACAGAGCCACCCCCAAATTGAGGGCTGCACTGCTTACAAGAACCTCAACCTGGGTACACCTGAAATATCCCAGGCAATATAAAAATGGTTCCAAACATTGTGGAACTTACGTACGATGGAATATCCCTCAGCCACGAAATCAATGTCATAAGACCAGTAGCAGCAAAATGAGTGGATTCAGGTACGATGATTCTAAGTGAAAGAAGTCACACAGGAAAAGAAACTTATCATAAGATATCACTTAGGAAGATCCTGTAAACATGGCTACACATGAACTGAGTTAGGCAAGAGAACAGAGTCTCACATTTAGAAAACACTCTTATGCCTGCTTAAGGGGGAAGGAGAGGTGGGGTGATGCATCAAACCCGAGTTTGATATAAGCACAGGTACCGTTCCAAAAACCAACTATGGAATAGACAAGACCTACACCTTCCTCAGTGAAAGGGACTCAAAACCCCATATTTCCCGCAGAGGAATAGATCTGACTCGTAAGAATCTTAAAACCTATGTATTGATATGTCTCCGTAAGGGAATCAAGTGTGTCTAGACTGGCATAAACAGGGCAGCGAGAATCAGCTCAAACCCACTCTAACAAGGAATTTCAAAAACAGAACAAAGAAACAGGGAAATTCTTCACAATTCCTTCAGGGTCTCTGATGCAACCTGGAATGACCCTATCTACAATGACAGCTGGATGTGGCATAAGGCTGGACACTTGGGACTGAGAGGATTGGTGAGATTGGGTGAGCAAATGCAGACCCTTTAAAGCAATAATGCATGGCACCCATTCCATGGGTCCCAGCTCTCCAGGTTGAAGGGAATATTACTACAGCTCTAACGTGTACGGGAAACCTAGAGAATGGACACACTGTGAATGCGACAGGTTTCTAAAACTCAACGAAGAGCCCCTCTCCTGGTGCTCCGGTTTGACTTTCCAACTGCTTTCCTATCAATCTCCCAACTTGGAGAGACAGCCCCTTTAAGCTCCTGGTTCGCACAGGTTGCCAATTTGGCAGAGGATGAAAGGGAAGAGGGAGAACCAATGAGAGAGTAGCTGCTAGGCATTTGGATGGGCACATGTCACTCTAATTTCCCGGCAGGAAGAAGAATTAACCAAAGTCTCAGCCACCCACCGGGAACCAGTATAGGTCCTGAACCAAAAGTTTGGACTTGCGTTCAGCTCACAAGAAACGAGTTGAAAAATGGAGCTCAGGGGCACAGCAATTCACAAACTGGCAGAGTAATCAAGGCCAACTATCGTCCAAAAATCTGTTGAGGGAAGGCAACGAGGCGGACTTGAAAGCGAGGCAGAATAGCAGGAAACAGATTTCAAGAGGTACGTTGGAATCGCCTGTAAAGCACAGGAAGAGGGGCACAACTTCGACCATGATGCACTTGGCCAAAAAGGGCGTATGCGTTTTCTCCTGAATATATTCAGGAGAAAACGCATACGCCCTTTTTGGCCAAGCAAGCAAGCGGGCAATGCAAATCTGCACTACAAAGAAGTATCACTTCCCACCGGTCAAAAGGGACATCCACAAAATGTGTAAAAACCAGAAAGGCAAGACAGGCCCTGGAGAACAGGGAGCCTTGTTATGCTGATGGGCGGGATGTAAGTTGCCAACTGCCTCACTGGAGGAGTGCATTGTGTTCCCTAAAACAAGTAAACAACAGAGCTCCAGAGCCAAGGGCACTTCCAGTCTAGGGAATATACCTTGGGAAAACTGAAAATCCATAAGAAAGAGCCACCCCCAAATTGAGGGCTGCACTGCTTACAAGAACCTCAACCTGGGTACACCTGAAATATCCCAGGCAATATAAAAATGGTTCCAAACATTGTGGAACTTACGTACGATGGAATATCCCTCAGCCACGAAATCAATGTCATAAGACCAGTAGCAGCAAAATGAGTGGATTCAGGTACGATGATTCTAAGTGAAAGAAGTCACACAGGAAAAGAAACTTATCATAAGATATCACTTAGGAAGATCCTGTAAACATGGCTACACATGAACTGAGTTAGGCAAGAGAACAGAGTCTCACATTTAGAAAACACTCTTATGCCTGCTTAAGGGGGAAGGAGAGGTGGGGTGATGCATCAAACCCGAGTTTGATATAAGCACAGGTACCGTTCCAAAAACCAACTATGGAATAGACAAGACCTACACCTTCCTCAGTGAAAGGGACTCAAAACCCCATATTTCCCGCAGAGGAATAGATCTGACTAGTCAGAATCTTAAAACCTATGTATTGATATGTCTCCGTAAGGGAATCAAGTGTGTCTAGACTGGCATAAACAGGGCAGCGAGAATCAGCTCAAACCCACTCTAAAAAGGAATTTCAAAAACAGAACAAAGAAACAGGGAAATTCTTCACAATTCCTTCAGGGTCTCTGATGCAACCTGGAATGACCCTATCTACAATGACAGCTGGATGTGGCATAAGGCTGGACACTTGGGACTGAGAGGATTGGTGAGATTGGGTGAGCAAATGCAGACCCTTTAAAGCAATAATGCATGGCACCCATTCCATGGGTCCCAGCTCTCCAGGTTGAAGGGAATATTACTACAGCTCTAACGTGTACGGGAAACCTAGAGAATGGACACACTGTGAATACGACAGGTTTCTAAAACTCAACGAAGAGCCCCTCTCCTGGTGCTCCGGTTTGACTTTCCAACTGCTTTCCTATCAATCTCCCAACTTGGAGAGACAGCCCCTTTAAGCTCCTGGTTCGCACAGGTTGCCAATTTGGCAGAGGATGAAAGGGAAGAGGGAGAACCAATGAGAGAGTAGCTGTTAGGCATCTGGATGGGCACATGTCACTCTAATTTCCCGGCAGGAAGAAGAATGAACCAAAGTCTCAGCCACCCACCGGGAACCAGTATAGGTCCTGAACCAAAAGTTTGGACTTGCGTTCAGCTCACAAGAAACGAGTTGAAAAATGGAGCTCAGGGGCACAGCAATTCACAAACTGGCAGAGTAATCAAGGCCAACTATCGTCCAAAAATCTGTTGAGGGAAGGCAACGAGGCGGACTTGAAAGCGAGGCAGAATAGCAGGAAACAGATTTCAAGAGGTACGTTGGAATCGCCTGTAAAGCACAGGAAGAGGGGCACAACTTCGACCATGATGCACTTGGCCAAAAAGGGCGTATGCGTTTTCTCCTGAATATATTCAGGAGAAAACGCATACGCCCTTTTTGGCCAAGCAAGCAAGCGGGCAATGCAAATCTGCACTACAAAGAAGTATCACTTCCCACCGGTCAAAAGGGACATCCACAAAATGTGTAAAAACCAGAAAGGCAAGACAGGCCCTGGAGAACAGGGAGCCTTGTTATGCTGATGGGCGGGATGTAAGTTGCCAACTGCCTCACTGGAGGAGTGCATTGTGTTCCCTAAAACAAGTAAACAACAGAGCTCCAGAGCCAAGGGCACTTCCAGTCTAGGGAATATACCTTGGGAAAACTGAAAATCCATAAGACAGAGCCACCCCCAAATTGAGGGCTGCACTGCTTACAAGAACCTCAACCTGGGTACACCTGAAATATCCCAGGCAATATAAAAATGGTTCCAAACATTGTGGAACTTACGTACGATGGAATATCCCTCAGCCACGAAATCAATGTCATAAGACCAGTAGCAGCAAAATGAGTGGATTCAGGTACGATGATTCTAAGTGAAAGAAGTCACACAGGAAAAGAAACTTATCATAAGATATCACTTAGGAAGATCCTGTAAACATGGCTACACATGAACTGAGTTAGGCAAGAGAACAGAGTCTCACATTTAGAAAACACTCTTATGCCTGCTTAAGGGGGAAGGAGAGGTGGGGTGATGCATCAAACCCGAGTTTGATATAAGCACAGGTACCGTTCCAAAAACCAACTATGGAATAGACAAGACCTACACCTTCCTCAGTGAAAGGGACTCAAAACCCCATATTTCCCGCAGAGGAATAGATCTGACTCGTAAGAATCTTAAAACCTATGTATTGATATGTCTCCGTAAGGGAATCAAGTGTGTCTAGACTGGCATAAACAGGGCAGCGAGAATCAGCTCAAACCCACTCTAACAAGGAATTTCAAAAACAGAACAAAGAAACAGGGAAATTCTTCACAATTCCTTCAGGGTCTCTGATGCAACCTGGAATGACCCTATCTACAATGACAGCTGGATGTGGCATAAGGCTGGACACTTGGGACTGAGAGGATTGGTGAGATTGGGTGAGCAAATGCAGACCCTTTAAAGCAATAATGCATGGCACCCATTCCATGGGTCCCAGCTCTCCAGGTTGAAGGGAATATTACTACAGCTCTAACGTGTACGGGAAACCTAGAGAATGGACACACTGTGAATGCGACAGGTTTCTAAAACTCAACGAAGAGCCCCTCTCCTGGTGCTCCGGTTTGACTTTCCAACTGCTTTCCTATCAATCTCCCAACTTGGAGAGACAGCCCCTTTAAGCTCCTGGTTCGCACAGGTTGCCAATTTGGCAGAGGATGAAAGGGAAGAGGGAGAACCAATGAGAGAGTAGCTGCTAGGCATTTGGATGGGCACATGTCACTCTAATTTCCCGGCAGGAAGAAGAATTAACCAAAGTCTCAGCCACCCACCGGGAACCAGTATAGGTCCTGAACCAAAAGTTTGGACTTGCGTTCAGCTCACAAGAAACGAGTTGAAAAATGGAGCTCAGGGGCACAGCAATTCACAAACTGGCAGAGTAATCAAGGCCAACTATCGTCCAAAAATCTGTTGAGGGAAGGCAACGAGGCGGACTTGAAAGCGAGGCAGAAGAGCAGGAAACAGATTTCAAGAGGTACGTTGGAATCGCCTGTAAAGCACAGGAAGAGGGGCACAACTTCGACCATGATGCACTTGGCCAAAAACGGCATATGCGTTTTCTCCTGAATATATTCAGGAGAAAACGCATACGCCCTTTTTGGCCAAGCAAGCAAGCGGGCAATGCAAATCTGCACTACAAAGAAGTATCACTTCCCACCGGTCAAAAGGGACATCCACAAAATGTGTAAAAACCAGAAAGGCAAGACAGGCCCTGGAGAACAGGGAGCCTTGTTATGCTGATGGGCGGGATGTAAGTTGCCAACTGCCTCACTGGAGGAGTGCATTGTGTTCCCTAAAACAAGTAAACAACAGAGCTACAGAGCCAAGGGCACTTCCAGTCTAGGGAATATACCTTGGGAAAACTGAAAATCCATAAGACAGAGCCACCCCCAAATTGAGGGCTGCACTGCTTACAAGAACCTCAACCTGGGTACACCTGAAATATCCCAGGCAATATAAAAATGGTTCCAAACAATGTGGAACTTACGTACGATGGAATATCCCTCAGCCACGAAATCAATGTCATAAGACCAGTAGCAGCAAAATGAGTGGATTCAGGTACGATGATTCTAAGTGAAAGAAGTCACACAGGAAAAGAAACTTATCATAAGATATCACTTAGGAAGATCCTGTAAACATGGCTACACATGAACTGAGTTAGGCAAGAGAACAGAGTCTCACATTTAGAAAACACTCTTACGCCTGCTTAAGGGGGAAGGAGAGGTGGGGTGATGCATCAAACCCGAGTTTGATATAAGCACAGGTACCGTTCCAAAAACCAACTATGGAATAGACAAGACCTACACCTTCCTCAGTGAAAGGGACTCAAAACCCCATATTTCCCGCAGAGGAATAGATCTGACTAGTAAGAATCTTAAAACCTATGTATTGATATGTCTCCGTAAGGGAATCAAGTGTGTCTAGACTGGCATAAACAGGGCAGCGAGAATCAGCTCAAACCCACTCTAACAAGGAATTTCAAAAACAGAACAAAGAAACAGGGAAATTCTTCACAATTCCTTCAGGGTCTCTGATGCAACCTGGAATGACCCTATCTACAATGACAGCTGGATGTGGCATAAGGCTGGACACTTGGGACTGAGAGGATTGGTGAGATTGGGTGAGCAAATGCAGACCCTTTAAAGCAATAATGCATGGCACCCATTCCATGGGTCCCAGCTCTCCAGGTTGAAGGGAATATTACTACAGCTCTAACGTGTACGGGAAACCTAGAGAATGGACACACTGTGAATACGACAGGTTTCTAAAACTCAACGAAGAGCCCCTCTCCTGGTGCTCCGGTTTGACTTTCCAACTGCTTTCCTATCAATCTCCCAACTTGGAGAGACAGCCCCTTTAAGCTCCTGGTTCGCACAGGTTGCCAATTTGGCAGAGGATGAAAGGGAAGAGGGAGAACCAATGAGAGAGTAGCTGCTAGGCATTTGGATGGGCACATGTCACTCTAATTTCCCGGCAGGAAGAAGAATTAACCAAAGTCTCAGCCACCCACCGGGAACCAGTATAGGTCCTGAACCAAAAGTTTGGACTTGCGTTCAGCTCACAAGAAACGAGTTGAAAAATGGAGCTCAGGGGCACAGCAATTCACAAACTGGCAGAGTAATCAAGGCCAACTATCGTCCAAAAATCTGTTGAGGGAAGGCAACGAGGCGGACTTGAAAGCGAGGCAGAATAGCAGGAAACAGATTTCAAGAGGTACGTTGGAATCGCCTGTAAAGCACAGGAAGAGGGGCACAACTTCGACCATGATGCACTTGGCCAAAAAGGGCGTATGCGTTTTCTCCTGAATATATTCAGGAGAAAACGCATACGCCCTTTTTGGCCAAGCAAGCAAGCGGGCAATGCAAATCTGCACTACAAAGAAGTATCACTTCCCACCGGTCAAAAGGGACATCCACAAAATGTGTAAAAACCAGAAAGGCAAGACAGGCCCTGGAGAACAGGGAGCCTTGTTATGCTGATGGGCGGGATGTAAGTTGCCAACTGCCTCACTGGAGGAGTGCATTGTGTTCCCTAAAACAAGTAAACAACAGAGCTCCAGAGCCAAGGGCACTTCCAGTCTAGGGAATATACCTTGGGAAAACTGAAAATCCATAAGAAAGAGCCACCCCCAAATTGAGGGCTGCACTGCTTACAAGAACCTCAACCTGGGTACACCTGAAATATCCCAGGCAATATAAAAATGGTTCCAAACATTGTGGAACTTACGTACGATGGAATATCCCTCAGCCACGAAATCAATGTCATAAGACCAGTAGCAGCAAAATGAGTGGATTCAGGTACGATGATTCTAAGTGAAAGAAGTCACACAGGAAAAGAAACTTATCATAAGATATCACTTAGGAAGATCCTGTAAACATGGCTACACATGAACTGAGTTAGGCAAGAGAACAGAGTCTCACATTTAGAAAACACTCTTATGCCTGCTTAAGGGGGAAGGAGAGGTGGGGTGATGCATCAAACCCGAGTTTGATATAAGCACAGGTACCGTTCCAAAAACCAACTATGGAATAGACAAGACCTACACCTTCCTCAGTGAAAGGGACTCAAAACCCCATATTTCCCGCAGAGGAATAGATCTGACTAGTAAGAATCTTAAAACCTATGTATTGATATGTCTCCGTAAGGGAATCAAGTGTGTCTAGACTGGCATAAACAGGGCAGCGAGAATCAGCTCAAACCCACTCTAACAAGGAATTTCAAAAACAGAACAAAGAAACAGGGAAATTCTTTACAATTCCTTCAGGGTCTCTGATGCAACCTGGAATGACCCTATCTACAATGACAGCTGGATGTGGCATAAGGCTGGACACTTGGGACTGAGAGGATTGGTGAGATTGGGTGAGCAAATGCAGACCCTTTAAAGCAATAATGCATGGCACCCATTCCATGGGTCCCAGCTCTCCAGGTTGAAGGGAATATTACTACAGCTCTAACGTGTACGGGAAACCTAGAGAATGGACACACTGTGAATGCGACAGGTTTCTAAAACTCAACGAAGAGCCCCTCTCCTGGTGCTCCGGTTTGACTTTCCAACTGCTTTCCTATCAATCTCCCAACTTGGAGAGACAGCCCCTTTAAGCTCCTGGTTCGCACAGGTTGCCAATTTGGCAGAGGATGAAAGGGAAGAGGGAGAACCAATGAGAGAGTAGCTGCTAGGCATTTGGATGGGCACATGTCACTCTAATTTCCCGGCAGGAAGAAGAATTAACCAAAGTCTCAGCCACCCACCGGGAACCAGTATAGGTCCTGAACCAAAAGTTTGGACTTGCGTTCAGCTCACAAGAAACGAGTTGAAAAATGGAGCTCAGGGGCACAGCAATTCACAAACTGGCAGAGTAATCAAGGCCAACTATCGTCCAAAAATCTGTTGAGGGAAGGCAACGAGGCGGACTTGAAAGCGAGGCAGAATAGCAGGAAACAGATTTCAAGAGGTACGTTGGAATCGCCTGTAAAGCACAGGAAGAGGGGCACAACTTCGACCATGATGCACTTGGCCAAAAAGGGCGTATGCGTTTTCTCCTGAATATATTCAGGAGAAAACGCATACGCCCTTTTTGGCCAAGCAAGCAAGCGGGCAATGCAAATCTGCACTACAAAGAAGTATCACTTCCCACCGGTCAAAAGGGACATCCACAAAATGTGTAAAAACCAGAAAGGCAAGACAGGCCCTGGAGAACAGGGAGCCTTGTTATGCTGATGGGCGGGATGTAAGTTGCCAACTGCCTCACTGGAGGAGTGCATTGTGTTCCCTAAAACAAGTAAACAACAGAGCTCCAGAGCCAAGGGCACTTCCAGTCTAGGGAATATACCTTGGGAAAACTGAAAATCCATAAGAAAGAGCCACCCCCAAATTGAGGGCTGCACTGCTTACAAGAACCTCAACCTGGGTACACCTGAAATATCCCAGGCAATATAAAAATGGTTCCAAACATTGTGGAACTTACGTACGATGGAATATCCCTCAGCCACGAAATCAATGTCATAAGACCAGTAGCAGCAAAATGAGTGGATTCAGGTACGATGATTCTAAGTGAAAGAAGTCACACAGGAAAAGAAACTTATCATAAGATATCACTTAGGAAGATCCTGTAAACATGGCTACACATGAACTGAGTTAGGCAAGAGAACAGAGTCTCACATTTAGAAAACACTCTTATGCCTGCTTAAGGGGGAAGGAGAGGTGGGGTGATGCATCAAACCCGAGTTTGATATAAGCACAGGTACCGTTCCAAAAACCAACTATGGAATAGACAAGACCTACACCTTCCTCAGTGAAAGGGACTCAAAACCCCATATTTCCCGCAGAGGAATAGATCTGACTAGTAAGAATCTTAAAACCTATGTATTGATATGTCTCCGTAAGGGAATCAAGTGTGTCTAGACTGGCATAAACAGGGCAGCGAGAATCAGCTCAAACCCACTCTAACAAGGAATTTCAAAAACAGAACAAAGAAACAGGGAAATTCTTTACAATTCCTTCAGGGTCTCTGATGCAACCTGGAATGACCCTATCTACAATGACAGCTGGATGTGGCATAAGGCTGGACACTTGGGACTGAGAGGATTGGTGAGATTGGGTGAGCAAATGCAGACCCTTTAAAGCAATAATGCATGGCACCCATTCCATGGGTCCCAGCTCTCCAGGTTGAAGGGAATATTACTACAGCTCTAACGTGTACGGGAAACCTAGAGAATGGACACACTGTGAATGCGACAGGTTTCTAAAACTCAACGAAGAGCCCCTCTCCTGGTGCTCCGGTTTGACTTTCCAACTGCTTTCCTATCAATCTCCCAACTTGGAGAGACAGCCCCTTTAAGCTCCTGGTTCGCACAGGTTGCCAATTTGGCAGAGGATGAAAGGGAAGAGGGAGAACCAATGAGAGAGTAGCTGCTAGGCATTTGGATGGGCACATGTCACTCTAATTTCCCGGCAGGAAGAAGAATTAACCAAAGTCTCAGCCACCCACCGGGAACCAGTATAGGTCCTGAACCAAAAGTTTGGACTTGCATTCAGCTCACAAGAAACGAGTTGAAAAATGGAGCTCAGGGGCACAGCAATTCACAAACTGGCAGAGTAATCAAGGCCAACTATCGTCCAAAAATCTGTTGAGGGAAGGCAACGAGGCGGACTTGAAAGCGAGGCAGAATAGCAGGAAACAGATTTCAAGAGGTACGTTGGAATCGCCTGTAAAGCACAGGAAGAGGGGCACAACTTCGACCATGATGCACTTGGCCAAAAAGGGCGTATGCGTTTTCTCCTGAATATATTCAGGAGAAAACGCATACGCCCTTTTTGGCCAAGCAAGCAAGCGGGCAATGCAAATCTGCACTACAAAGAAGTATCACTTCCCACCGGTCAAAAGGGACATCCACAAAATGTGTAAAAACCAGAAAGGCAAGACAGGCCCTGGAGAACAGGGAGCCTTGTTATGCTGATGGGCGGGATGTAAGTTGCCAACTGCCTCACTGGAGGAGTGCATTGTGTTCCCTAAAACAAGTAAACAACAGAGCTCCAGAGCCAAGGGCACTTCCAGTCTAGGGAATATACCTTGGGAAAACTGAAAATCCATAAGACAGAGCCACCCCCAAATTGAGGGCTGCACTGCTTACAAGAACCTCAACCTGGGTACACCTGAAATATCCCAGGCAATATAAAAATTGTTCCAAACAATGTGGAACTTACGTACGATGGAATATCCCTCAGCCACGAAATCAATGTCATAAGACCAGTAGCAGCAAAATGAGTGGATTTAGGTACGATGATTCTAAGTGAAAGAAGTCACACAGGAAAAGAAACTTATCATAAGATATCACTTAGTAAGATCCTGTAAACATGGCTACACATGAACTGAGTTAGGCAAGAGAACAGAGTCTCACATTTAGAAAACACTCTTATGCCTGCTTAAGGGGGAAGGAGAGTTGGGGTGATGCATCAAACCCGAGTTTGATATAAGCACAGGTACCGTTCCAAAAACCAACTATGGAATAGACAAGACCTACACCTTCCTCAGTGAAAGGGACTCAAAACCCCATATTTCCCGCAGAGGAATAGATCTGACTAGTCAGAATCTTAAAACCTATGTACTGATATGTCTCCGTAAGGGAATCAAGTGTGTCTAGACTGGCATAAACAGGGCAGCGAGAATCAGCTCAAACCCACTCTAAAAAGGAATTTCAAAAACAGAACAAAGAAACAGGGAAATTCTTTACAATTCCTTCAGGGTCTCTGATGCAACCTGGAATGACCCTATCTACAATGACAGCTGGATGTGGCATAAGGCTGGACACTTGGGACTGAGAGGATTGGTGAGATTGGGTGAGCAAATGCAGACCCTTTAAAGCAATAATGCATCGCACCCATTCCATGGGTCCCAGCTCTCCAGGTTGAAGGGAATATTACTACAGCTCTAACGTGTACGGGAAACCTAGAGAATGGACACACTGTGAATACGACAGGTTTCTAAAACTCAACGAAGTGCCCCTCTCCTGGTGCTCCGGTTTGACTTTCCAACTGCTTTCCTATCAATCTCCCAACTTGGAGAGACAGCCCCTTTCAGCTCCTGGTTCGCACAGGTTGCCAATTTGGCAGAGGATGAAAGGGAAGAGGGAGAACCAATGAGAGAGTAGCTGCTAGGCGTTTGGATGGGCACATGTCACTCTAATTTCCCGGCAGGAAGAAGAATTAACCAAAGTCTCAGCCACCCACCGGGAACCAGTATAGGTCCTGAACCAAAAGTTTGGACTTGCGTTCAGCTCACAAGAAACGAGTTGAAAAATGGAGCTCAGGGGCACAGCAATTCACAAACTGGCAGAGTAATCAAGGCCAACTATCGTCCAAAAATCTGTTGAGGGAAGGCAACGAGGCGGACTTGAAAGCGAGGCAGAATAGCAGGAAACAGATTTCAAGAGGTACGTTGGAATCGCCTGTAAAGCACAGGAAGCGGGGCACAACTTCGACCATGATGCACTTGGCCAAAAAGGGCGTATGTGTTTTCTCCTGAATATATTCAGGAGAAAACGCATACACCCTTTTTGGCCAAGCAAGCAAGCGGGCAATGCAAATCTGCACTACAAAGAAGTATCACTTCCCACCGGTCAAAAGGGACATCCACAAAATGTGTAAAAACCAGAAAGGCAAGACAGGCCCTGGAGAACAGGGAGCCTTGTTATGCTGATGGGCGGGATGTAAGTTGCCAACTGCCTCACTGGAGGAGTGCATTGTGTTCCCTAAAACAAGTAAACAACAGAGCTACAGAGCCAAGGGCACTTCCAGTCTAGGGAATATACCTTGGGAAAACTGAAAATCCATAAGACAGAGCCACCCCCAAATTGAGGGCTGCACTGCTTACAAGAACCTCAACCTGGGTACACCTGAAATATCCCAGGCAATATAAAAATGGTTCCAAACATTGTGGAACTTACGTACGATGGAATATCCCTCAGCCACGAAATCAATGTCATAAGACCAGTAGCAGCAAAATGAGTGGATTCAGGTACGATGATTCTAAGTGAAAGAAGTCACACAGGAAAAGAAACTTATCATAAGATATCACTTAGGAAGATCCTGTAAACATGGCTACACATGAACTGAGTTAGGCAAGAGAACAGAGTCTCACATTTAGAAAACACTCTTATGCCTGCTTAAGGGGGAAGGAGAGGTGGGGTGATGCATCAAACCCGAGTTTGATATAAGCACAGGTACCGTTCCAAAAACCAACTATGGAATAGACAAGACCTACACCTTCCTCAGTGAAAGGGACTCAAAACCCCATATTTCCCGCAGAGGAATAGATCTGACTAGTCAGAATCTTAAAACCTATGTACTGATATGTCTCCGTAAGGGAATCAAGTGTGTCTAGACTGGCATAAACAGGGCAGCGAGAATCAGCTCAAACCCACTCTAAAAAGGAATTTCAAAAACAGAACAAAGAAACAGGGAAATTCTTCACAATTCCTTCAGGGTCTCTGATGCAACCTGGAATGACCCTATCTACAATGACAGCTGGATGTGGCATAAGGCTGGACACTTGGGACTGAGAGGATTGGTGAGATTGGGTGAGCAAATGCAGACCCTTTAAAGCAATAATGCATGGCACCCATTCCATGGGTCCCAGCTCTCCAGGTTGAAGGGAATATTACTACAGCTCTAACGTGTACGGGAAACCTAGAGAATGGACACACTGTGAATACGACAGGTTTCTAAAACTCAACGAAGAGCCCCTCTCCTGGTGCTCCGGTTTGACTTTCCAACTGCTTTCCTATCAATCTCCCAACTTGGAGAGACAGCCCCTTTCAGCTCCTGGTTCGCACAGGTTGCCAATTTGGCAGAGGATGAAAGGGAAGAGGGAGAACCAATGAGAGAGTAGCTGCTAGGCGTTTGGATGGGCACATGTCACTCTAATTTCCCGGCAGGAAGAAGAATTAACCAAAGTCTCAGCCACCCACCGGGAACCAGTATAGGTCCTGAACCAAAAGTTTGGACTTGCGTTCAGCTCACAAGAAACGAGTTGAAAAATGGAGCTCAGGGGCACAGCAATTCACAAACTGGCAGAGTAATCAAGGCCAACTATCGTCCAAAAATCTGTTGAGGGAAGGCAACGAGGCGGACTTGAAAGCGAGGCAGAATAGCAGGAAACAGATTTCAAGAGGTACGTTGGAATCGCCTGTAAAGCACAGGAAGAGGGGCACAACTTCGACCATGATGCACTTGGCCAAAAAGGGCGTATGCGTTTTCCCCTGAATATATTCAGGGGAAAACGCATACGCCCTTTTTGGCCAAGCAAGCAAGCGGGCAATGCAAATCTGCACTACAAAGAAGTATCACTTCCCACCGGTCAAAAGGGACATCCACAAAATGTGTAAAAACCAGAAAGGCAAGACAGGCCCTGGAGAACAGGGAGCCTTGTTATGCTGATGGGCGGGATGTAAGTTGCCAACTGCCTCACTGGAGGAGTGCATTGTGTTCCCTAAAACAAGTAAACAACAGAGCTACAGAGCCAAGGGCACTTCCAGTCTAGGGAATATACCTTGGGAAAACTGAAAATCCATAAGACAGAGCCACCCCCAAATTGAGGGCTGCACTGCTTACAAGAACCTCAACCTGGGTACACCTGAAATATCCCAGGCAATATAAAAATGGTTCCAAACAATGTGGAACTTACGTACGATGGAATATCCCTCAGCCACGAAATCAATGTCATAAGACCAGTAGCAGCAAAATGAGTGGATTCAGGTACGATGATTCTAAGTGAAAGAAGTCACACAGGAAAAGAAACTTATCATAAGATATCACTTAGGAAGATCCTGTAAACATGGCTACACATGAACTGAGTTAGGCAAGAGAACAGAGTCTCACATTTAGAAAACACTCTTATGCCTGCTTAAGGGGGAAGGAGAGGTGGGGTGATGCATCAAACCCGAGTTTGATATAAGCACAGGTACCGTTCCAAAAACCAACTATGGAATAGACAAGACCTACACCTTCCTCAGTGAAAGGGACTCAAAACCCCATATTTCCCGCAGAGGAATAGATCTGACTAGTCAGAATCTTAAAACCTATGTATTGATATGTCTCCGTAAGGGAATCAAGTGTGTCTAGACTGGCATAAACAGGGCAGCGAGAATCAGCTCAAACCCACTCTAAAAAGGAATTTCAAAAACAGAACAAAGAAACAGGGAAATTCTTCACAATTCCTTCAGGGTCTCTGATGCAACCTGGAATGACCCTATCTACAATGACAGCTGGATGTGGCATAAGGCTGGACACTTGGGACTGAGAGGATTGGTGAGATTGGGTGAGCAAATGCAGACCCTTTAAAGCAATAATGCATGGCACCCATTCCATGGGTCCCAGCTCTCCAGGTTGAAGGGAATATTACTACAGCTCCAACGTGTACGGGAAACCTAGAGAATGGACACACTGTGAATACGACAGGTTTCTAAAACTCAACGAAGAGCCCCTCTCCTGGTGCTCCGGTTTGACTTTCCAACTGCTTTCCTATCAATCTCCCAACTTGGAGAGACAGCCCCTTTCAGCTCCTGGTTCGCACAGGTTGCCAATTTGGCAGAGGATGAAAGGGAAGAGGGAGAACCAATGAGAGAGTAGCTGCTAGGCGTTTGGATGGGCACATGTCACTCTAATTTCCCGGCAGGAAGAAGAATTAACCAAAGTCTCAGCCACCCACCGGGAACCAGTATAGGTCCTGAACCAAAAGTTTGGACTTGCGTTCAGCTCACAAGAAACGAGTTGAAAAATGGAGCTCAGGGGCACAGCAATTCACAAACTGGCAGAGTAATCAAGGCCAACTATCGTCCAAAAATCTGTTGAGGGAAGGCAACGAGGCGGACTTGAAAGCGAGGCAGAATAGCAGGAAACAGATTTCAAGAGGTACGTTGGAATCGCCTGTAAAGCACAGGAAGAGGGGCACAACTTCGACCATGATGCACTTGGCCAAAAAGGGCGTATGCGTTTTCCCCTGAATATATTCAGGGGAAAACGCATACGCCCTTTTTGGCCAAGCAAGCAAGCGGGCAATGCAAATCTGCACTACAAAGAAGTATCACTTCCCACCGGTCAAAAGGGACATCCACAAAATGTGTAAAAACCAGAAAGGCAAGACAGGCCCTGGAGAACAGGGAGCCTTGTTATGCTGATGGGCGGGATGTAAGTTGCCAACTGCCTCACTGGAGGAGTGCATTGTGTTCCCTAAAACAAGTAAACAACAGAGCTACAGAGCCAAGGGCACTTCCAGTCTAGGGAATATACCTTGGGAAAACTGAAAATCCATAAGACAGAGCCACCCCCAAATTGAGGGCTGCACTGCTTACAAGAACCTCAACCTGGGTACACCTGAAATATCCCAGGCAATATAAAAATGGTTCCAAACATTGTGGAACTTACGTACGATGGAATATCCCTCAGCCACGAAATCAATGTCATAAGACCAGTAGCAGCAAAATGAGTGGATTCAGGTACGATGATTCTAAGTGAAAGAAGTCACACAGGAAAAGAAACTTATCATAAGATATCACTTAGGAAGATCCTGTAAACATGGCTACACATGAACTGAGTTAGGCAAGAGAACAGAGTCTCACATTTAGAAAACACTCTTATGCCTGCTTAAGGGGGAAGGAGAGGTGGGGTGATGCATCAAACCCGAGTTTGATATAAGCACAGGTACCGTTCCAAAAACCAACTATGGAATAGACAAGACCTACACCTTCCTCAGTGAAAGGGACTCAAAACCCCATATTTCCCGCAGAGGAATAGATCTGACTAGTCAGAATCTTAAAACCTATGTATTGATATGTCTCCGTAAGGGAATCAAGTGTGTCTAGACTGGCATAAACAGGGCAGCGAGAATCAGCTCAAACCCACTCTAAAAAGGAATTTCAAAAACAGAACAAAGAAACAGGGAAATTCTTCACAATTCCTTCAGGGTCTCTGATGCAACCTGGAATGACCCTATCTACAATGACAGCTGGATGTGGCATAAGGCTGGACACTTGGGACTGAGAGGATTGGTGAGATTGGGTGAGCAAATGCAGACCCTTTAAAGCAATAATGCATGGCACCCATTCCATGGGTCCCAGCTCTCCAGGTTGAAGGGAATATTACTACAGCTCTAACGTGTACGGGAAACCTAGAGAATGGACACACTGTGAATACGACAGGTTTCTAAAACTCAACGAAGAGCCCCTCTCCTGGTGCTCCGGTTTGACTTTCCAACTGCTTTCCTATCAATCTCCCAACTTGGAGAGACAGCCCCTTTCAGCTCCTGGTTCGCACAGGTTGCCAATTTGGCAGAGGATGAAAGGGAAGAGGGAGAACCAATGAGAGAGTAGCTGCTAGGCGTTTGGATGGGCACATGTCAATCTAATTTCCCGGCAGGAAGAAGAATTAACCAAAGTCTCAGCCACCCACCGGGAACCAGTATAGGTCCTGAACCAAAAGTTTGGACTTGCGTTCAGCTCACAAGAAACGAGTTGAAAAATGGAGCTCAGGGGCACAGCAATTCACAAACTGGCAGAGTAATCAAGGCCAACTATCGTCCAAAAATCTGTTGAGGGAAGGCAACGAGGCGGACTTGAAAGCGAGGCAGAATAGCAGGAAACAGATTTCAAGAGGTACGTTGGAATCGCCTGTAAAGCACAGGAAGAGGGGCACAACTTCGACCATGATGCACTTGGCCAAAAAGGGCGTATGCGTTTTCCCCTGAATATATTCAGGGGAAAACGCATATGCCCTTTTTGGCCAAGCAAGCAAGCGGGCAATGCAAATCTGCACTACAAAGAAGTATCACTTCCCACCGGTCAAAAGGGACATCCACAAAATGTGTAAAAACCAGAAAGGCAAGACAGGCCCTGGAGAACAGGGAGCCTTGTTATGCTGATGGGCGGGATGTAAGTTGCCAACTGCCTCACTGGAGGAGTGCATTGTGTTCCCTAAAACAAGTAAACAACAGAGCTACAGAGCCAAGGGCACTTCCAGTCTAGGGAATATACCTTGGGAAAACTGAAAATCCATAAGACAGAGCCACCCCCAAATTGAGGGCTGCACTGCTTACAAGAACCTCAACCTGGGTACACCTGAAATATCCCAGGCAATATAAAAATGGTTCCAAACATTGTGGAACTTACGTACGATGGAATATCCCTCAGCCACGAAATCAATGTCATAAGACCAGTAGCAGCAAAATGAGTGGATTCAGGTACGATGATTCTAAGTGAAAGAAGTCACACAGGAAAAGAAACTTATCATAAGATATCACTTAGGAAGATCCTGTAAACATGGCTACACATGAACTGAGTTAGGCAAGAGAACAGAGTCTCACATTTAGAAAACACTCTTATGCCTGCTTAAGGGGGAAGGAGAGGTGGGGTGATGCATCAAACCCGAGTTTGATATAAGCACAGGTACCGTTCCAAAAACCAACTATGGAATAGACAAGACCTACACCTTCCTCAGTGAAAGGGACTCAAAACCCCATATTTCCCGCAGAGGAATAGATCTGACTAGTCAGAATCTTAAAACCTATGTATTGATATGTCTCCGTAAGGGAATCAAGTGTGTCTAGACTGGCATAAACAGGGCAGCGAGAATCAGCTCAAACCCACTCTAAAAAGGAATTTCAAAAACAGAACAAAGAAACAGGGAAATTCTTCACAATTCCTTCAGGGTCTCTGATGCAACCTGGAATGACCCTATCTACAATGACAGCTGGATGTGGCATAAGGCTGGACACTTGGGACTGAGAGGATTGGTGAGATTGGGTGAGCAAATGCAGACCCTTTAAAGCAATAATGCATGGCACCCATTCCATGGGTCCCAGCTCTCCAGGTTGAAGGGAATATTACTACAGCTCCAACGTGTACGGGAAACCTAGAGAATGGACACACTGTGAATACGACAGGTTTCTAAAACTCAACGAAGAGCCCCTCTCCTGGTGCTCCGGTTTGACTTTCCAACTGCTTTCCTATCAATCTCCCAACTTGGAGAGACAGCCCCTTTCAGCTCCTGGTTCGCACAGGTTGCCAATTTGGCAGAGGATGAAAGGGAAGAGGGAGAACCAATGAGAGAGTAGCTGCTAGGCGTTTGGATGGGCACATGTCACTCTAATTTCCCGGCAGGAAGAAGAATTAACCAAAGTCTCAGCCACCCACCGGGAACCAGTATAGGTCCTGAACCAAAAGTTTGGACTTGCGTTCAGCTCACAAGAAACGAGTTGAAAAATGGAGCTCAGGGGCACAGCAATTCACAAACTGGCAGAGTAATCAAGGCCAACTATCGTCCAAAAATCTGTTGAGGGAAGGCAACGAGGCGGACTTGAAAGCGAGGCAGAATAGCAGGAAACAGATTTCAAGAGGTACGTTGGAATCGCCTGTAAAGCACAGGAAGAGGGGCACAACTTCGACCATGATGCACTTGGCCAAAAAGGGCGTATGCGTTTTCTCCTGAATATATTCAGGAGAAAACGCATACGCCCTTTTTGGCCAAGCAAGCAAGCGGGCAATGCAAATCTGCACTACAAAGAAGTATCACTTCCCACCGGTCAAAAGGGACATCCACAAAATGTGTAAAAACCAGAAAGGCAAGACAGGCCCTGGAGAACAGGGAGCCTTGTTATGCTGATGGGCGGGATGTAAGTTGCCAACTGCCTCACTGGAGGAGTGCATTGTGTTCCCTAAAACAAGTAAACAACAGAGCTACAGAGCCAAGGGCACTTCCAGTCTAGGGAATATACCTTGGGAAAACTGAAAATCCATAAGACAGAGCCACCCCCAAATTGAGGGCTGCACTGCTTACAAGAACCTCAACCTGGGTACACCTGAAATATCCCAGGCAATATAAAAATGGTTCCAAACATTGTGGAACTTACGTACGATGGAATATCCCTCAGCCACGAAATCAATGTCATAAGACCAGTAGCAGCAAAATGAGTGGATTCAGGTACGATGATTCTAAGTGAAAGAAGTCACACAGGAAAAGAAACTTATCATAAGATATCACTTAGGAAGATCCTGTAAACATGGCTACACATGAACTGAGTTAGGCAAGAGAACAGAGTCTCACATTTAGAAAACACTCTTATGCCTGCTTAAGGGGGAAGGAGAGGTGGGGTGATGCATCAAACCCGAGTTTGATATAAGCACAGGTACCGTTCCAAAAACCAACTATGGAATAGACAAGACCTACACCTTCCTCAGTGAAAGGGACTCAAAACCCCATATTTCCCGCAGAGGAATAGATCTGACTAGTCAGAATCTTAAAACCTATGTATTGATATGTCTCCGTAAGGGAATCAAGTGTGTCTAGACTGGCATAAACAGGGCAGCGAGAATCAGCTCAAACCCACTCTAAAAAGGAATTTCAAAAACAGAACAAAGAAACAGGGAAATTCTTCACAATTCCTTCAGGGTCTCTGATGCAACCTGGAATGACCCTATCTACAATGACAGCTGGATGTGGCATAAGGCTGGACACTTGGGACTGAGAGGATTGGTGAGATTGGGTGAGCAAATGCAGACCCTTTAAAGCAATAATGCATGGCACCCATTCCATGGGTCCCAGCTCTCCAGGTTGAAGGGAATATTACTACAGCTCCAACGTGTACGGGAAACCTAGAGAATGGACACACTGTGAATACGACAGGTTTCTAAAACTCAACGAAGAGCCCCTCTCCTGGTGCTCCGGTTTGACTTTCCAACTGCTTTCCTATCAATCTCCCAACTTGGAGAGACAGCCCCTTTCAGCTCCTGGTTCGCACAGGTTGCCAATTTGGCAGAGGATGAAAGGGAAGAGGGAGAACCAATGAGAGAGTAGCTGCTAGGCGTTTGGATGGGCACATGTCACTCTAATTTCCCGGCAGGAAGAAGAATTAACCAAAGTCTCAGCCACCCACCGGGAACCAGTATAGGTCCTGAACCAAAAGTTTGGACTTGCGTTCAGCTCACAAGAAACGAGTTGAAAAATGGAGCTCAGGGGCACAGCAATTCACAAACTGGCAGAGTAATCAAGGCCAACTATCGTCCAAAAATCTGTTGAGGGAAGGCAACGAGGCGGACTTGAAAGCGAGGCAGAATAGCAGGAAACAGATTTCAAGAGGTACGTTGGAATCGCCTGTAAAGCACAGGAAGAGGGGCACAACTTCGACCATGATGCACTTGGCCAAAAAGGGCGTATGCGTTTTCCCCTGAATATATTCAGGGGAAAACGCATACGCCCTTTTTGGCCAAGCAAGCAAGCGGGCAATGCAAATCTGCACTACAAAGAAGTATCACTTCCCACCGGTCAAAAGGGACATCCACAAAATGTGTAAAAACCAGAAAGGCAAGACAGGCCCTGGAGAACAGGGAGCCTTGTTATGCTGATGGGCGGGATGTAAGTTGCCAACTGCCTCACTGGAGGAGTGCATTGTGTTCCCTAAAACAAGTAAACAACAGAGCTACAGAGCCAAGGGCACTTCCAGTCTAGGGAATATACCTTGGGAAAACTGAAAATCCATAAGACAGAGCCACCCCCAAATTGAGGGCTGCACTGCTTACAAGAACCTCAACCTGGGTACACCTGAAATATCCCAGGCAATATAAAAATGGTTCCAAACATTGTGGAACTTACGTACGATGGAATATCCCTCAGCCACGAAATCAATGTCATAAGACCAGTAGCAGCAAAATGAGTGGATTCAGGTACGATGATTCTAAGTGAAAGAAGTCACACAGGAAAAGAAACTTATCATAAGATATCACTTAGGAAGATCCTGTAAACATGGCTACACATGAACTGAGTTAGGCAAGAGAACAGAGTCTCACATTTAGAAAACACTCTTATGCCTGCTTAAGGGGGAAGGAGAGGTGGGGTGATGCATCAAACCCGAGTTTGATATAAGCACAGGTACCGTTCCAAAAACCAACTATGGAATAGACAAGACCTACACCTTCCTCAGTGAAAGGGACTCAAAACCCCATATTTCCCGCAGAGGAATAGATCTGACTAGTCAGAATCTTAAAACCTATGTATTGATATGTCTCCGTAAGGGAATCAAGTGTGTCTAGACTGGCATAAACAGGGCAGCGAGAATCAGCTCAAACCCACTCTAAAAAGGAATTTCAAAAACAGAACAAAGAAACAGGGAAATTCTTCACAATTCCTTCAGGGTCTCTGATGCAACCTGGAATGACCCTATCTACAATGACAGCTGGATGTGGCATAAGGCTGGACACTTGGGACTGAGAGGATTGGTGAGATTGGGTGAGCAAATGCAGACCCTTTAAAGCAATAATGCATGGCACCCATTCCATGGGTCCCAGCTCTCCAGGTTGAAGGGAATATTACTACAGCTCCAACGTGTACGGGAAACCTAGAGAATGGACACACTGTGAATACGACAGGTTTCTAAAACTCAACGAAGAGCCCCTCTCCTGGTGCTCCGGTTTGACTTTCCAACTGCTTTCCTATCAATCTCCCAACTTGGAGAGACAGCCCCTTTCAGCTCCTGGTTCGCACAGGTTGCCAATTTGGCAGAGGATGAAAGGGAAGAGGGAGAACCAATGAGAGAGTAGCTGCTAGGCGTTTGGATGGGCACATGTCACTCTAATTTCCCGGCAGGAAGAAGAATTAACCAAAGTCTCAGCCACCCACCGGGAACCAGTATAGGTCCTGAACCAAAAGTTTGGACTTGCGTTCAGCTCACAAGAAACGAGTTGAAAAATGGAGCTCAGGGGCACAGCAATTCACAAACTGGCAGAGTAATCAAGGCCAACTATCGTCCAAAAATCTGTTGAGGGAAGGCAACGAGGCGGACTTGAAAGCGAGGCAGAATAGCAGGAAACAGATTTCAAGAGGTACGTTGGAATCGCCTGTAAAGCACAGGAAGAGGGGCACAACTTCGACCATGATGCACTTGGCCAAAAAGGGCGTATGCGTTTTCTCCTGAATATATTCAGGAGAAAACGCATACGCCCTTTTTGGCCAAGCAAGCAAGCGGGCAATGCAAATCTGCACTACAAAGAAGTATCACTTCCCACCGGTCAAAAGGGACATCCACAAAATGTGTAAAAACCAGAAAGGCAAGACAGGCCCTGGAGAACAGGGAGCCTTGTTATGCTGATGGGCGGGATGTAAGTTGCCAACTGCCTCACTGGAGGAGTGCATTGTGTTCCCTAAAACAAGTAAACAACAGAGCTACAGAGCCAAGGGCACTTCCAGTCTAGGGAATATACCTTGGGAAAACTGAAAATCCATAAGACAGAGCCACCCCCAAATTGAGGGCTGCACTGCTTACAAGAACCTCAACCTGGGTACACCTGAAATATCCCAGGCAATATAAAAATGGTTCCAAACATTGTGGAACTTACGTACGATGGAATATCCCTCAGCCACGAAATCAATGTCATAAGACCAGTAGCAGCAAAATGAGTGGATTCAGGTACGATGATTCTAAGTGAAAGAAGTCACACAGGAAAAGAAACTTATCATAAGATATCACTTAGGAAGATCCTGTAAACATGGCTACACATGAACTGAGTTAGGCAAGAGAACAGAGTCTCACATTTAGAAAACACTCTTATGCCTGCTTAAGGGGGAAGGAGAGGTGGGGTGATGCATCAAACCCGAGTTTGATATAAGCACAGGTACCGTTCCAAAAACCAACTATGGAATAGACAAGACCTACACCTTCCTCAGTGAAAGGGACTCAAAACCCCATATTTCCCGCAGAGGAATAGATCTGACTAGTCAGAATCTTAAAACCTATGTATTGATATGTCTCCGTAAGGGAATCAAGTGTGTCTAGACTGGCATAAACAGGGCAGCGAGAATCAGCTCAAACCCACTCTAAAAAGGAATTTCAAAAACAGAACAAAGAAACAGGGAAATTCTTCACAATTCCTTCAGGGTCTCTGATGCAACCTGGAATGACCCTATCTACAATGACAGCTGGATGTGGCATAAGGCTGGACACTTGGGACTGAGAGGATTGGTGAGATTGGGTGAGCAAATGCAGACCCTTTAAAGCAATAATGCATGGCACCCATTCCATGGGTCCCAGCTCTCCAGGTTGAAGGGAATATTACTACAGCTCCAACGTGTACGGGAAACCTAGAGAATGGACACACTGTGAATACGACAGGTTTCTAAAACTCAACGAAGAGCCCCTCTCCTGGTGCTCCGGTTTGACTTTCCAACTGCTTTCCTATCAATCTCCCAACTTGGAGAGACAGCCCCTTTCAGCTCCTGGTTCGCACAGGTTGCCAATTTGGCAGAGGATGAAAGGGAAGAGGGAGAACCAATGAGAGAGTAGCTGCTAGGCGTTTGGATGGGCACATGTCACTCTAATTTCCCGGCAGGAAGAAGAATTAACCAAAGTCTCAGCCACCCACCGGGAACCAGTATAGGTCCTGAACCAAAAGTTTGGACTTGCGTTCAGCTCACAAGAAACGAGTTGAAAAATGGAGCTCAGGGGCACAGCAATTCACAAACTGGCAGAGTAATCAAGGCCAACTATCGTCCAAAAATCTGTTGAGGGAAGGCAACGAGGCGGACTTGAAAGCGAGGCAGAATAGCAGGAAACAGATTTCAAGAGGTACGTTGGAATCGCCTGTAAAGCACAGGAAGAGGGGCACAACTTCGACCATGATGCACTTGGCCAAAAAGGGCGTATGCGTTTTCTCCTGAATATATTCAGGAGAAAACGCATACGCCCTTTTTGGCCAAGCAAGCAAGCGGGCAATGCAAATCTGCACTACAAAGAAGTATCACTTCCCACCGGTCAAAAGGGACATCCACAAAATGTGTAAAAACCAGAAAGGCAAGACAGGCCCTGGAGAACAGGGAGCCTTGTTATGCTGATGGGCGGGATGTAAGTTGCCAACTGCCTCACTGGAGGAGTGCATTGTGTTCCCTAAAACAAGTAAACAACAGAGCTACAGAGCCAAGGGCACTTCCAGTCTAGGGAATATACCTTGGGAAAACTGAAAATCCATAAGACAGAGCCACCCCCAAATTGAGGGCTGCACTGCTTACAAGAACCTCAACCTGGGTACACCTGAAATATCCCAGGCAATATAAAAATGGTTCCAAACATTGTGGAACTTACGTACGATGGAATATCCCTCAGCCACGAAATCAATGTCATAAGACCAGTAGCAGCAAAATGAGTGGATTCAGGTACGATGATTCTAAGTGAAAGAAGTCACACAGGAAAAGAAACTTATCATAAGATATCACTTAGGAAGATCCTGTAAACATGGCTACACATGAACTGAGTTAGGCAAGAGAACAGAGTCTCACATTTAGAAAACACTCTTATGCCTGCTTAAGGGGGAAGGAGAGGTGGGGTGATGCATCAAACCCGAGTTTGATATAAGCACAGGTACCGTTCCAAAAACCAACTATGGAATAGACAAGACCTACACCTTCCTCAGTGAAAGGGACTCAAAACCCCATATTTCCCGCAGAGGAATAGATCTGACTAGTCAGAATCTTAAAACCTATGTATTGATATGTCTCCGTAAGGGAATCAAGTGTGTCTAGACTGGCATAAACAGGGCAGCGAGAATCAGCTCAAACCCACTCTAAAAAGGAATTTCAAAAACAGAACAAAGAAACAGGGAAATTCTTCACAATTCCTTCAGGGTCTCTGATGCAACCTGGAATGACCCTATCTACAATGACAGCTGGATGTGGCATAAGGCTGGACACTTGGGACTGAGAGGATTGGTGAGATTGGGTGAGCAAATGCAGACCCTTTAAAGCAATAATGCATGGCACCCATTCCATGGGTCCCAGCTCTCCAGGTTGAAGGGAATATTACTACAGCTCTAACGTGTACGGGAAACCTAGAGAATGGACACACTGTGAATACGACAGGTTTCTAAAACTCAACGAAGAGCCCCTCTCCTGGTGCTCCGGTTTGACTTTCCAACTGCTTTCCTATCAATCTCCCAACTTGGAGAGACAGCCCCTTTCAGCTCCTGGTTCGCACAGGTTGCCAATTTGGCAGAGGATGAAAGGGAAGAGGGAGAACCAATGAGAGAGTAGCTGCTAGGCGTTTGGATGGGCACATGTCAATCTAATTTCCCGGCAGGAAGAAGAATTAACCAAAGTCTCAGCCACCCACCGGGAACCAGTATAGGTCCTGAACCAAAAGTTTGGACTTGCGTTCAGCTCACAAGAAACGAGTTGAAAAATGGAGCTCAGGGGCACAGCAATTCACAAACTGGCAGAGTAATCAAGGCCAACTATCGTCCAAAAATCTGTTGAGGGAAGGCAACGAGGCGGACTTGAAAGCGAGGCAGAATAGCAGGAAACAGATTTCAAGAGGTACGTTGGAATCGCCTGTAAAGCACAGGAAGAGGGGCACAACTTCGACCATGATGCACTTGGCCAAAAAGGGCGTATGCGTTTTCCCCTGAATATATTCAGGGGAAAACGCATATGCCCTTTTTGGCCAAGCAAGCAAGCGGGCAATGCAAATCTGCACTACAAAGAAGTATCACTTCCCACCGGTCAAAAGGGACATCCACAAAATGTGTAAAAACCAGAAAGGCAAGACAGGCCCTGGAGAACAGGGAGCCTTGTTATGCTGATGGGCGGGATGTAAGTTGCCAACTGCCTCACTGGAGGAGTGCATTGTGTTCCCTAAAACAAGTAAACAACAGAGCTACAGAGCCAAGGGCACTTCCAGTCTAGGGAATATACCTTGGGAAAACTGAAAATCCATAAGACAGAGCCACCCCCAAATTGAGGGCTGCACTGCTTACAAGAACCTCAACCTGGGTACACCTGAAATATCCCAGGCAATATAAAAATGGTTCCAAACATTGTGGAACTTACGTACGATGGAATATCCCTCAGCCACGAAATCAATGTCATAAGACCAGTAGCAGCAAAATGAGTGGATTCAGGTACGATGATTCTAAGTGAAAGAAGTCACACAGGAAAAGAAACTTATCATAAGATATCACTTAGGAAGATCCTGTAAACATGGCTACACATGAACTGAGTTAGGCAAGAGAACAGAGTCTCACATTTAGAAAACACTCTTATGCCTGCTTAAGGGGGAAGGAGAGGTGGGGTGATGCATCAAACCCGAGTTTGATATAAGCACAGGTACCGTTCCAAAAACCAACTATGGAATAGACAAGACCTACACCTTCCTCAGTGAAAGGGACTCAAAACCCCATATTTCCCGCAGAGGAATAGATCTGACTAGTCAGAATCTTAAAACCTATGTATTGATATGTCTCCGTAAGGGAATCAAGTGTGTCTAGACTGGCATAAACAGGGCAGCGAGAATCAGCTCAAACCCACTCTAAAAAGGAATTTCAAAAACAGAACAAAGAAACAGGGAAATTCTTCACAATTCCTTCAGGGTCTCTGATGCAACCTGGAATGACCCTATCTACAATGACAGCTGGATGTGGCATAAGGCTGGACACTTGGGACTGAGAGGATTGGTGAGATTGGGTGAGCAAATGCAGACCCTTTAAAGCAATAATGCATGGCACCCATTCCATGGGTCCCAGCTCTCCAGGTTGAAGGGAATATTACTACAGCTCCAACGTGTACGGGAAACCTAGAGAATGGACACACTGTGAATACGACAGGTTTCTAAAACTCAACGAAGAGCCCCTCTCCTGGTGCTCCGGTTTGACTTTCCAACTGCTTTCCTATCAATCTCCCAACTTGGAGAGACAGCCCCTTTCAGCTCCTGGTTCGCACAGGTTGCCAATTTGGCAGAGGATGAAAGGGAAGAGGGAGAACCAATGAGAGAGTAGCTGCTAGGCGTTTGGATGGGCACATGTCACTCTAATTTCCCGGCAGGAAGAAGAATTAACCAAAGTCTCAGCCACCCACCGGGAACCAGTATAGGTCCTGAACCAAAAGTTTGGACTTGCGTTCAGCTCACAAGAAACGAGTTGAAAAATGGAGCTCAGGGGCACAGCAATTCACAAACTGGCAGAGTAATCAAGGCCAACTATCGTCCAAAAATCTGTTGAGGGAAGGCAACGAGGCGGACTTGAAAGCGAGGCAGAATAGCAGGAAACAGATTTCAAGAGGTACGTTGGAATCGCCTGTAAAGCACAGGAAGAGGGGCACAACTTCGACCATGATGCACTTGGCCAAAAAGGGCGTATGCGTTTTCTCCTGAATATATTCAGGAGAAAACGCATACGCCCTTTTTGGCCAAGCAAGCAAGCGGGCAATGCAAATCTGCACTACAAAGAAGTATCACTTCCCACCGGTCAAAAGGGACATCCACAAAATGTGTAAAAACCAGAAAGGCAAGACAGGCCCTGGAGAACAGGGAGCCTTGTTATGCTGATGGGCGGGATGTAAGTTGCCAACTGCCTCACTGGAGGAGTGCATTGTGTTCCCTAAAACAAGTAAACAACAGAGCTACAGAGCCAAGGGCACTTCCAGTCTAGGGAATATACCTTGGGAAAACTGAAAATCCATAAGACAGAGCCACCCCCAAATTGAGGGCTGCACTGCTTACAAGAACCTCAACCTGGGTACACCTGAAATATCCCAGGCAATATAAAAATGGTTCCAAACATTGTGGAACTTACGTACGATGGAATATCCCTCAGCCACGAAATCAATGTCATAAGACCAGTAGCAGCAAAATGAGTGGATTCAGGTACGATGATTCTAAGTGAAAGAAGTCACACAGGAAAAGAAACTTATCATAAGATATCACTTAGGAAGATCCTGTAAACATGGCTACACATGAACTGAGTTAGGCAAGAGAACAGAGTCTCACATTTAGAAAACACTCTTATGCCTGCTTAAGGGGGAAGGAGAGGTGGGGTGATGCATCAAACCCGAGTTTGATATAAGCACAGGTACCGTTCCAAAAACCAACTATGGAATAGACAAGACCTACACCTTCCTCAGTGAAAGGGACTCAAAACCCCATATTTCCCGCAGAGGAATAGATCTGACTAGTCAGAATCTTAAAACCTATGTATTGATATGTCTCCGTAAGGGAATCAAGTGTGTCTAGACTGGCATAAACAGGGCAGCGAGAATCAGCTCAAACCCACTCTAAAAAGGAATTTCAAAAACAGAACAAAGAAACAGGGAAATTCTTCACAATTCCTTCAGGGTCTCTGATGCAACCTGGAATGACCCTATCTACAATGACAGCTGGATGTGGCATAAGGCTGGACACTTGGGACTGAGAGGATTGGTGAGATTGGGTGAGCAAATGCAGACCCTTTAAAGCAATAATGCATGGCACCCATTCCATGGGTCCCAGCTCTCCAGGTTGAAGGGAATATTACTACAGCTCCAACGTGTACGGGAAACCTAGAGAATGGACACACTGTGAATACGACAGGTTTCTAAAACTCAACGAAGAGCCCCTCTCCTGGTGCTCCGGTTTGACTTTCCAACTGCTTTCCTATCAATCTCCCAACTTGGAGAGACAGCCCCTTTCAGCTCCTGGTTCGCACAGGTTGCCAATTTGGCAGAGGATGAAAGGGAAGAGGGAGAACCAATGAGAGAGTAGCTGCTAGGCGTTTGGATGGGCACATGTCACTCTAATTTCCCGGCAGGAAGAAGAATTAACCAAAGTCTCAGCCACCCACCGGGAACCAGTATAGGTCCTGAACCAAAAGTTTGGACTTGCGTTCAGCTCACAAGAAACGAGTTGAAAAATGGAGCTCAGGGGCACAGCAATTCACAAACTGGCAGAGTAATCAAGGCCAACTATCGTCCAAAAATCTGTTGAGGGAAGGCAACGAGGCGGACTTGAAAGCGAGGCAGAATAGCAGGAAACAGATTTCAAGAGGTACGTTGGAATCGCCTGTAAAGCACAGGAAGAGGGGCACAACTTCGACCATGATGCACTTGGCCAAAAAGGGCGTATGCGTTTTCCCCTGAATATATTCAGGGGAAAACGCATACGCCCTTTTTGGCCAAGCAAGCAAGCGGGCAATGCAAATCTGCACTACAAAGAAGTATCACTTCCCACCGGTCAAAAGGGACATCCACAAAATGTGTAAAAACCAGAAAGGCAAGACAGGCCCTGGAGAACAGGGAGCCTTGTTATGCTGATGGGCGGGATGTAAGTTGCCAACTGCCTCACTGGAGGAGTGCATTGTGTTCCCTAAAACAAGTAAACAACAGAGCTACAGAGCCAAGGGCACTTCCAGTCTAGGGAATATACCTTGGGAAAACTGAAAATCCATAAGACAGAGCCACCCCCAAATTGAGGGCTGCACTGCTTACAAGAACCTCAACCTGGGTACACCTGAAATATCCCAGGCAATATAAAAATGGTTCCAAACATTGTGGAACTTACGTACGATGGAATATCCCTCAGCCACGAAATCAATGTCATAAGACCAGTAGCAGCAAAATGAGTGGATTCAGGTACGATGATTCTAAGTGAAAGAAGTCACACAGGAAAAGAAACTTATCATAAGATATCACTTAGGAAGATCCTGTAAACATGGCTACACATGAACTGAGTTAGGCAAGAGAACAGAGTCTCACATTTAGAAAACACTCTTATGCCTGCTTAAGGGGGAAGGAGAGGTGGGGTGATGCATCAAACCCGAGTTTGATATAAGCACAGGTACCGTTCCAAAAACCAACTATGGAATAGACAAGACCTACACCTTCCTCAGTGAAAGGGACTCAAAACCCCATATTTCCCGCAGAGGAATAGATCTGACTAGTCAGAATCTTAAAACCTATGTATTGATATGTCTCCGTAAGGGAATCAAGTGTGTCTAGACTGGCATAAACAGGGCAGCGAGAATCAGCTCAAACCCACTCTAAAAAGGAATTTCAAAAACAGAACAAAGAAACAGGGAAATTCTTCACAATTCCTTCAGGGTCTCTGATGCAACCTGGAATGACCCTATCTACAATGACAGCTGGATGTGGCATAAGGCTGGACACTTGGGACTGAGAGGATTGGTGAGATTGGGTGAGCAAATGCAGACCCTTTAAAGCAATAATGCATGGCACCCATTCCATGGGTCCCAGCTCTCCAGGTTGAAGGGAATATTACTACAGCTCCAACGTGTACGGGAAACCTAGAGAATGGACACACTGTGAATACGACAGGTTTCTAAAACTCAACGAAGAGCCCCTCTCCTGGTGCTCCGGTTTGACTTTCCAACTGCTTTCCTATCAATCTCCCAACTTGGAGAGACAGCCCCTTTCAGCTCCTGGTTCGCACAGGTTGCCAATTTGGCAGAGGATGAAAGGGAAGAGGGAGAACCAATGAGAGAGTAGCTGCTAGGCGTTTGGATGGGCACATGTCACTCTAATTTCCCGGCAGGAAGAAGAATTAACCAAAGTCTCAGCCACCCACCGGGAACCAGTATAGGTCCTGAACCAAAAGTTTGGACTTGCGTTCAGCTCACAAGAAACGAGTTGAAAAATGGAGCTCAGGGGCACAGCAATTCACAAACTGGCAGAGTAATCAAGGCCAACTATCGTCCAAAAATCTGTTGAGGGAAGGCAACGAGGCGGACTTGAAAGCGAGGCAGAATAGCAGGAAACAGATTTCAAGAGGTACGTTGGAATCGCCTGTAAAGCACAGGAAGAGGGGCACAACTTCGACCATGATGCACTTGGCCAAAAAGGGCGTATGCGTTTTCTCCTGAATATATTCAGGAGAAAACGCATACGCCCTTTTTGGCCAAGCAAGCAAGCGGGCAATGCAAATCTGCACTACAAAGAAGTATCACTTCCCACCGGTCAAAAGGGACATCCACAAAATGTGTAAAAACCAGAAAGGCAAGACAGGCCCTGGAGAACAGGGAGCCTTGTTATGCTGATGGGCGGGATGTAAGTTGCCAACTGCCTCACTGGAGGAGTGCATTGTGTTCCCTAAAACAAGTAAACAACAGAGCTACAGAGCCAAGGGCACTTCCAGTCTAGGGAATATACCTTGGGAAAACTGAAAATCCATAAGACAGAGCCACCCCCAAATTGAGGGCTGCACTGCTTACAAGAACCTCAACCTGGGTACACCTGAAATATCCCAGGCAATATAAAAATGGTTCCAAACATTGTGGAACTTACGTACGATGGAATATCCCTCAGCCACGAAATCAATGTCATAAGACCAGTAGCAGCAAAATGAGTGGATTCAGGTACGATGATTCTAAGTGAAAGAAGTCACACAGGAAAAGAAACTTATCATAAGATATCACTTAGGAAGATCCTGTAAACATGGCTACACATGAACTGAGTTAGGCAAGAGAACAGAGTCTCACATTTAGAAAACACTCTTATGCCTGCTTAAGGGGGAAGGAGAGGTGGGGTGATGCATCAAACCCGAGTTTGATATAAGCACAGGTACCGTTCCAAAAACCAACTATGGAATAGACAAGACCTACACCTTCCTCAGTGAAAGGGACTCAAAACCCCATATTTCCCGCAGAGGAATAGATCTGACTAGTCAGAATCTTAAAACCTATGTATTGATATGTCTCCGTAAGGGAATCAAGTGTGTCTAGACTGGCATAAACAGGGCAGCGAGAATCAGCTCAAACCCACTCTAAAAAGGAATTTCAAAAACAGAACAAAGAAACAGGGAAATTCTTCACAATTCCTTCAGGGTCTCTGATGCAACCTGGAATGACCCTATCTACAATGACAGCTGGATGTGGCATAAGGCTGGACACTTGGGACTGAGAGGATTGGTGAGATTGGGTGAGCAAATGCAGACCCTTTAAAGCAATAATGCATGGCACCCATTCCATGGGTCCCAGCTGTCCAGGTTGAAGGGAATATTACTACAGCTCCAACGTGTACGGGAAACCTAGAGAATGGACACACTGTGAATACGACAGGTTTCTAAAACTCAACGAAGAGCCCCTCTCCTGGTGCTCCGGTTTGACTTTCCAACTGCTTTCCTATCAATCTCCCAACTTGGAGAGACAGCCCCTTTCAGCTCCTGGTTCGCACAGGTTGCCAATTTGGCAGAGGATGAAAGGGAAGAGGGAGAACCAATGAGAGAGTAGCTGCTAGGCGTTTGGATGGGCACATGTCACTCTAATTTCCCGGCAGGAAGAAGAATTAACCAAAGTCTCAGCCACCCACCGGGAACCAGTATAGGTCCTGAACCAAAAGTTTGGACTTGCGTTCAGCTCACAAGAAACGAGTTGAAAAATGGAGCTCAGGGGCACAGCAATTCACAAACTGGCAGAGTAATCAAGGCCAACTATCGTCCAAAAATCTGTTGAGGGAAGGCAACGAGGCGGACTTGAAAGCGAGGCAGAATAGCAGGAAACAGATTTCAAGAGGTACGTTGGAATCGCCTGTAAAGCACAGGAAGAGGGGCACAACTTCGACCATGATGCACTTGGCCAAAAAGGGCGTATGCGTTTTCCCCTGAATATATTCAGGGGAAAACGCATACGCCCTTTTTGGCCAAGCAAGCAAGCGGGCAATGCAAATCTGCACTACAAAGAAGTATCACTTCCCACCGGTCAAAAGGGACATCCACAAAATGTGTAAAAACCAGAAAGGCAAGACAGGCCCTGGAGAACAGGGAGCCTTGTTATGCTGATGGGCGGGATGTAAGTTGCCAACTGCCTCACTGGAGGAGTGCATTGTGTTCCCTAAAACAAGTAAACAACAGAGCTACAGAGCCAAGGGCACTTCCAGTCTAGGGAATATACCTTGGGAAAACTGAAAATCCATAAGACAGAGCCACCCCCAAATTGAGGGCTGCACTGCTTACAAGAACCTCAACCTGGGTACACCTGAAATATCCCAGGCAATATAAAAATGGTTCCAAACATTGTGGAACTTACGTACGATGGAATATCCCTCAGCCACGAAATCAATGTCATAAGACCAGTAGCAGCAAAATGAGTGGATTCAGGTACGATGATTCTAAGTGAAAGAAGTCACACAGGAAAAGAAACTTATCATAAGATATCACTTAGGAAGATCCTGTAAACATGGCTACACATGAACTGAGTTAGGCAAGAGAACAGAGTCTCACATTTAGAAAACACTCTTATGCCTGCTTAAGGGGGAAGGAGAGGTGGGGTGATGCATCAAACCCGAGTTTGATATAAGCACAGGTACCGTTCCAAAAACCAACTATGGAATAGACAAGACCTACACCTTCCTCAGTGAAAGGGACTCAAAACCCCATATTTCCCGCAGAGGAATAGATCTGACTAGTCAGAATCTTAAAACCTATGTATTGATATGTCTCCGTAAGGGAATCAAGTGTGTCTAGACTGGCATAAACAGGGCAGCGAGAATCAGCTCAAACCCACTCTAAAAAGGAATTTCAAAAACAGAACAAAGAAACAGGGAAATTCTTCACAATTCCTTCAGGGTCTCTGATGCAACCTGGAATGACCCTATCTACAATGACAGCTGGATGTGGCATAAGGCTGGACACTTGGGACTGAGAGGATTGGTGAGATTGGGTGAGCAAATGCAGACCCTTTAAAGCAATAATGCATGGCACCCATTCCATGGGTCCCAGCTCTCCAGGTTGAAGGGAATATTACTACAGCTCTAACGTGTACGGGAAACCTAGAGAATGGACACACTGTGAATACGACAGGTTTCTAAAACTCAACGAAGAGCCCCTCTCCTGGTGCTCCGGTTTGACTTTCCAACTGCTTTCCTATCAATCTCCCAACTTGGAGAGACAGCCCCTTTAAGCTCCTGGTTCGCACAGGTTGCCAATTTGGCAGAGGATGAAAGGGAAGAGGGAGAACCAATGAGAGAGTAGCTGCTAGGCATTTGGATGCGCACATGTCACTCTAATTTCCCGGCAGGAAGAAGAATTAACCAAAGTCTCAGCCACCCACCGGGAACCAGTATAGGTCCTGAACCAAAAGTTTGGACTTGCGTTCAGCTCACAAGAAACGAGTTGAAAAATGGAGCTCAGGGGCACAGCAATTCACAAACTGGCAGAGTAATCAAGGCCAACTATCGTCCAAAAATCTGTTGAGGGAAGGCAACGAGGCGGACTTGAAAGCGAGGCAGAATAGCAGGAAACAGATTTCAAGAGGTACGTTGGAATCGCCTGTAAAGCACAGGAAGCGGGGCACAACTTCGACAATGATGCACTTGGCCAAAAAGGGCGTATGCGTTTTCTCCTGAATATATTCAGGAGAAAACGCATACGCCCTTTTTGGCCAAGCAAGCAAGCGGGCAATGCAAATCTGCACTACAAAGAAGTATCACTTCCCACCGGTCAAAAGGGACATCCACAAAATGTGTAAAAACCAGAAAGGCAAGACAGGCCCTGGAGAACAGGGAGCCTTGTTATGCTGATGGGCGGGATGTAAGTTGCCAACTGCCTCACTGGAGGAGTGCATTGTGTTCCCTAAAACAAGTAAACAACAGAGCTACAGAGCCAAGGGCAGTTCCAGTCTAGGGAATATACCTTGGGAAAACTGAAAATCCATAAGACAGAGCCACCCCCAAATTGAGGGCTGCACTGCTTACAAGAACCTCAACCTGGGTACACCTGAAATATCGCAGGCAATATAAAAATGGTTCCAAACATTGTGGAACTTACGTACGATGGAATATCCCTCAGCCACGAAATCAATGTCATAAGACCAGTAGCAGCAAAATGAGTGGATTCAGGTACGATGATTCTAAGTGAAAGAAGTCACACAGGAAAAGAAACTTATCATAAGATATCACTTAGGAAGATCCTGTAAACATGGCTACACATGAACTGAGTTAGGCAAGAGAACAGAGTCTCACATTTAGAAAACACTCTTATGCCTGCTTAAGGGGGAAGGAGAGGTGGGGTGATGCATCAAACCCGAGTTTGATATAAGCACAGGTACCGTTCCAAAAACCAACTATGGAATAGACAAGACCTACACCTTCCTCAGTGAAAGGGACTCAAAACCCCATATTTCCCGCAGAGGAATAGATCTGACTAGTCAGAATCTTAAAACCTATGTATTGATATGTCTCCGTAAGGGAATCAAGTGTGTCTAGACTGGCATAAACAGGGCAGCGAGAATCAGCTCAAACCCACTCTAAAAAGGAATTTCAAAAACAGAACAAAGAAACAGGGAAATTCTTCACAATTCCTTCAGGGTCTCTGATGCAACCTGGAATGACCCTATCTACAATGACAGCTGGATGTGGCATAAGGCTGGACACTTGGGACTGAGAGGATTGGTGAGATTGGGTGAGCAAATGCAGACCCTTTAAAGCAATAATGCATGGCACCCATTCCATGGGTCCCAGCTCTCCAGGTTGAAGGGAATATTACTACAGCTCTAACGTGTACGGGAAACCTAGAGAATGGACACACAGTGAATACGACAGGTTTCTAAAACTCAACGAAGAGCCCCTCTCCTGGTGCTCCGGTTTGACTTTCCAACTGCTTTCCTATCAATCTCCCAACTTGGAGAGACAGCCCCTTTAAGCTCCTGGTTCGCACAGGTTGCCAATTTGGCAGAGGATGAAAGCGAAGAGGGAGAACCAATGAGAGAGTAGCTGCTAGGCATTTGGATGCGCACATGTCACTCTAATTTCCCGGCAGGAAGAAGAATTAACCAAAGTCTCAGCCACCCACCGGGAACCAGTATAGGTCCTGAACCAAAAGTTTGGACTTGCGTTCAGCTCACAAGAAACGAGTTGAAAAATGGAGCTCAGGGGCACAGCAATTCACAAACTGGCAGAGTAATCAAGGCCAACTATCGTCCAAAAATCTGTTGAGGGAAGGCAACGAGGCGGACTTGAAAGCGAGGCAGAATAGCAGGAAACAGATTTCAAGAGGTACGTTGGAATCGCCTGTAAAGCACAGGAAGCGGGGCACAACTTCGACAATGATGCACTTGGCCAAAAAGGGCGTATGCGTTTTCTCCTGAATATATTCAGGAGAAAACGCATACGCCCTTTTTGGCCAAGCAAGCAAGCGGGCAATGCAAATCTGCACTACAAAGAAGTATCACTTCCCACCGGTCAAAAGGGACATCCACAAAATGTGTAAAAACCAGAAAGGCAAGACAGGCCCTGGAGAACAGGGAGCCTTGTTATGCTGATGGGCGGGATGTAAGTTGCCAACTGCCTCACTGGAGGAGTGCATTGTGTTCCCTAAAACAAGTAAACAACAGAGCTACAGAGCCAAGGGCAGTTCCAGTCTAGGGAATATACCTTGGGAAAACTGAAAATCCATAAGACAGAGCCACCCCCAAATTGAGGGCTGCACTGCTTACAAGAACCTCAACCTGGGTACACCTGAAATATCCCAGGCAATATAAAAATGGTTCCAAACATTGTGGAACTTACGTACGATGGAATATCCCTCAGCCACGAAATCAATGTCATAAGACCAGTAGCAGCAAAATGAGTGGATTCAGGTACGATGATTCTAAGTGAAAGAAGTCACACAGGAAAAGAAACTTATCATAAGATATCACTTAGGAAGATCCTGTAAACATGGCTACACATGAACTGAGTTAGGCAAGAGAACAGAGTCTCACATTTAGAAAACACTCTTATGCCTGCTTAAGGGGGAAGGAGAGGTGGGGTGATGCATCAAACCCGAGTTTGATATAAGCACAGGTACCGTTCCAAAAACCAACTATGGAATAGACAAGACCTACACCTTCCTCAGTGAAAGGGACTCAAAACCCCATATTTCCCGCAGAGGAATAGATCTGACTAGTCAGAATCTTAAAACCTATGTATTGATATGTCTCCGTAAGGGAATCAAGTGTGTCTAGACTGGCATAAACAGGGCAGCGAGAATCAGCTCAAACCCACTCTAAAAAGGAATTTCAAAAACAGAACAAAGAAACAGGGAAATTCTTCACAATTCCTTCAGGGTCTCTGATGCAACCTGGAATGACCCTATCTACAATGACAGCTGGATGTGGCATAAGGCTGGACACTTGGGACTGAGAGGATTGGTGAGATTGGGTGAGCAAATGCAGACCCTTTAAAGCAATAATGCATGGCACCCATTCCATGGGTCCCAGCTCTCCAGGTTGAAGGGAATATTACTACAGCTCTAACGTGTACGGGAAACCTAGAGAATGGACACACAGTGAATACGACAGGTTTCTAAAACTCAACGAAGAGCCCCTCTCCTGGTGCTCCGGTTTGACTTTCCAACTGCTTTCCTATCAATCTCCCAACTTGGAGAGACAGCCCCTTTAAGCTCCTGGTTCGCACAGGTTGCCAATTTGGCAGAGGATGAAAGGGAAGAGGGAGAACCAATGAGAGAGTAGCTGCTGGGCGTTTGGATGGGCACATGTCACTCTAATTTCCCGGCAGGAAGAAGAATTAACCAAAGTCTCAGCCACCCACCGGGAACCAGTATAGGTCCTGAACCAAAAGTTTGGACTTGCGTTCAGCTCACAAGAAACGAGTTGAAAAATGGAGCTCAGGGGCACAGCAATTCACAAACTGGCAGAGTAATCAAGGCCAACTATCGTCCAAAAATCTGTTGAGGGAAGGCAACGAGGCGGACTTGAAAGCGAGGCAGAATAGCAGGAAACAGATTTCAAGAGGTACGTTGGAATCGCCTGTAAAGCACAGGAAGAGGGGCACAACTTCGACCATGATGCACTTGGCCAAAAAGGGTGTATGCGTTTTCTCCTGAATATATTCAGGAGAAAACGCATACGCCCTTTTTGGCCAAGCAAGCAAGCGGGCAATGCAAATCTGCACTACAAAGAAGTATCACTTCCCACCGGTCAAAAGGGACATCCACAAAATGTGTAAAAACCAGAAAGGCAAGACAGGCCCTGGAGAACAGGGAGCCTTGTTATGCTGATGGGCGGGATGTAAGTTGCCAACTGCCTCACTGGAGGAGTGCATTGTGTTCCCTAAAACAAGTAAACAACAGAGCTACAGAGCCAAGGGCACTTCCAGTCTAGGGAATATACCTTGGGAAAACTGAAAATCCATAAGACAGAGCCACCCCCAAATTGAGGGCTGCACTGCTTACAAGAACCTCAACCTGGGTACACCTGAAATATCCCAGGCAATATAAAAATGGTTCCAAACATTGTGGAACTTACGTACGATGGAATATCCCTCAGCCACGAAATCAATGTCATAAGACCAGTAGCAGCAAAATGAGTGGATTCAGGTACGATGATTCTAAGTGAAAGAAGTCACACAGGAAAAGAAACTTATCATAAGATATCACTTAGGAAGATCCTGTAAACATGGCTACACATGAACTGAGTTAGGCAAGAGAACAGAGTCTCACATTTAGAAAACACTCTTATGCCTGCTTAAGGGGGAAGGAGAGGTGGGGTGATGCATCAAACCCGAGTTTGATATAAGCACAGGTACCGTTCCAAAAACCAACTATGGAATAGACAAGACCTACACCTTCCTCAGTGAAAGGGACTCAAAACCCCATATTTCCCGCAGAGGAATAGATCTGACTAGTCAGAATCTTAAAACCTATGTATTGATATGTCTCCGTAAGGGAATCAAGTGTGTCTAGACTGGCATAAACAGGGCAGCGAGAATCAGCTCAAACCCACTCTAAAAAGGAATTTCAAAAACAGAACAAAGAAACAGGGAAATTCTTCACAATTCCTTCAGGGTCTCTGATGCAACCTGGAATGACCCTATCTACAATGACAGCTGGATGTGGCATAAGGCTGGACACTTGGGACTGAGAGGATTGGTGAGATTGGGTGAGCAAATGCAGACCCTTTAAAGCAATAATGCATGGCACCCATTCCATGGGTCCCAGCTCTCCAGGTTGAAGGGAATATTACTACAGCTCTAACGTGTACGGGAAACCTAGAGAATGGACACACTGTGAATACGACAGGTTTCTAAAACTCAACGAAGAGCCCCTCTCCTGGTGCTCCGGTTTGACTTTCCAACTGCTTTCCTATCAATCTCCCAACTTGGAGAGACAGCCCCTTTAAGCTCCTGGTTCGCACAGGTTGCCAATTTGGCAGAGGATGAAAGGGAAGAGGGAGAACCAATGAGAGAGTAGCTGCTAGGCATTTGGATGGGCACATGTCACTCTAATTTCCCGGCAGGAAGAAGAATTATCCAAAGTCTCAGCCACCCACCGGGAACCAGTATAGGTCCTGAACCAAAAGTTTGGACTTGCGTTCAGCTCACAAGAAACGAGTTGAAAAATGGAGCTCAGGGGCACAGCAATTCACAAACTGGCAGAGTAATCAAGGCCAACTATCGTCCAAAAATCTGTTGAGGGAAGGCAACGAGGCGGACTTGAAAGCGAGGCAGAATAGCAGGAAACAGATTTCAAGAGGTACGTTGGAATCGCCTGTAAAGCACAGGAAGAGGGGCACAACTTCGACCATGATGCACTTGGCCAAAAAGGGTGTATGCGTTTTCTCCTGAATATATTCAGGAGAAAACGCATACGCCCTTTTTGGCCAAGCAAGCAAGCGGGCAATGCAAATCTGCACTACAAAGAAGTATCACTTCCCACCGGTCAAAAGGGACATCCACAAAATGTGTAAAAACCAGAAAGGCAAGACAGGCCCTGGAGAACAGGGAGCCTTGTTATGCTGATGGGCGGGATGTAAGTTGCCAACTGCCTCACTGGAGGAGTGCATTGTGTTCCCTAAAACAAGTAAACAACAGAGCTACAGAGCCAAGGGCACTTCCAGTCTAGGGAATATACCTTGGGAAAACTGAAAATCCATAAGACAGAGCCACCCCCAAATTGAGGGCTGCACTGCTTACAAGAACCTCAACCTGGGTACACCTGAAATATCCCAGGCAATATAAAAATGGTTCCAAACATTGTGGAACTTACGTACGATGGAATATCCCTCAGCCACGAAATCAATGTCATAAGACCAGTAGCAGCAAAATGAGTGGATTCAGGTACGATGATTCTAAGTGAAAGAAGTCACACAGGAAAAGAAACTTATCATAAGATATCACTTAGGAAGATCCTGTAAACATGGCTACACATGAACTGAGTTAGGCAAGAGAACAGAGTCTCACATTTAGAAAACACTCTTATGCCTGCTTAAGGGGGAAGGAGAGGTGGGGTGATGCATCAAACCCGAGTTTGATATAAGCACAGGTACCGTTCCAAAAACCAACTATGGAATAGACAAGACCTACACCTTCCTCAGTGAAAGGGACTCAAAACCCCATATTTCCCGCAGAGGAATAGATCTGACTAGTCAGAATCTTAAAACCTATGTATTGATATGTCTCCGTAAGGGAATCAAGTGTGTCTAGACTGGCATAAACAGGGCAGCGAGAATCAGCTCAAACCCACTCTAAAAAGGAATTTCAAAAACAGAACAAAGAAACAGGGAAATTCTTCACAATTCCTTCAGGGTCTCTGATGCAACCTGGAATGACCCTATCTACAATGACAGCTGGATGTGGCATAAGGCTGGACACTTGGGACTGAGAGGATTGGTGAGATTGGGTGAGCAAATGCAGACCCTTTAAAGCAATAATGCATGGCACCCATTCCATGGGTCCCAGCTCTCCAGGTTGAAGGGAATATTACTACAGCTCTAACGTGTACGGGAAACCTAGAGAATGGACACACTGTGAATACGACAGGTTTCTAAAACTCAACGAAGAGCCCCTCTCCTGGTGCTCCGGTTTGACTTTCCAACTGCTTTCCTATCAATCTCCCAACTTGGAGAGACAGCCCCTTTAAGCTCCTGGTTCGCACAGGTTGCCAATTTGGCAGAGGATGAAAGGGAAGAGGGAGAACCAATGAGAGAGTAGCTGCTAGGCATTTGGATGGGCACATGTCACTCTAATTTCCCGGCAGGAAGAAGAATTATCCAAAGTATCAGCCACCCACCGGTAACCAGTATAGGTCCTGAACCAAAAGTTTGGACTTGCGTTCAGCTCACAAGAAACGAGTTGAAAAATGGAGCTCAGGGGCACAGCAATTCACAAACTGGCAGAGTAATCAAGGCCAACTATCGTCCAAAAATCTGTTGAGGGAAGGCAACGAGGCGGACTTGAAAGCGAGGCAGAATAGCAGGAAACAGATTTCAAGAGGTACGTTGGAATCGCCTGTAAAGCACAGGAAGCGGGGCACAACTTCGACAATGATGCACTTGGCCAAAAAGGGCGTATGCGTTTTCTCCTGAATATATTCAGGAGAAAACGCATACGCCCTTTTTGGCCAAGCAAGCAAGCGGGCAATGCAAATCTGCACTACAAAGAAGTATCACTTCCCACCGGTCAAAAGGGACATCCACAAAATGTGTAAAAACCAGAAAGGCAAGACAGGCCCTGGAGAACAGGGAGCCTTGTTATGCTGATGGGCGGGATGTAAGTTGCCAACTGCCTCACTGGAGGAGTGCATTGTGTTCCCTAAAACAAGTAAACAACAGAGCTACAGAGCCAAGGGCACTTCCAGTCTAGGGAATATACCTTGGGAAAACTGAAAATCCATAAGACAGAGCCACCCCCAAATTGAGGGCTGCACTGCTTACAAGAACCTCAACCTGGGTACACCTGAAATATCCCAGGCAATATAAAAATGGTTCCAAACATTGTGGAACTTACGTACGATGGAATATCCCTCAGCCACGAAATCAATGTCATAAGACCAGTAGCAGCAAAATGAGTGGATTCAGGTACGATGATTCTAAGTGAAAGAAGTCACACAGGAAAAGAAACTTATCATAAGATATCACTTAGGAAGATCCTGTAAACATGGCTACACATGAACTGAGTTAGGCAAGAGAACAGAGTCTCACATTTAGAAAACACTCTTATGCCTGCTTAAGGGGGAAGGAGAGGTGGGGTGATGCATCAAACCCGAGTTTGATATAAGCACAGGTACCGTTCCAAAAACCAACTATGGAATAGACAAGACCTACACCTTCCTCAGTGAAAGGGACTCAAAACCCCATATTTCCCGCAGAGGAATAGATCTGACTAGTCAGAATCTTAAAACCTATGTATTGATATGTCTCCGTAAGGGAATCAAGTGTGTCTAGACTGGCATAAACAGGGCAGCGAGAATCAGCTCAAACCCACTCTAAAAAGGAATTTCAAAAACAGAACAAAGAAACAGGGAAATTCTTCACAATTCCTTCAGGGTCTCTGATGCAACCTGGAATGACCCTATCTACAATGACAGCTGGATGTGGCATAAGGCTGGACACTTGGGACTGAGAGGATTGGTGAGATTGGGTGAGCAAATGCAGACCCTTTAAAGCAATAATGCATGGCACCCATTCCATGGGTCCCAGCTCTCCAGGTTGAAGGGAATATTACTACAGCTCTAACGTGTACGGGAAACCTAGAGAATGGACACACTGTGAATACGACAGGTTTCTAAAACTCAACGAAGAGCCCCTCTCCTGGTGCTCCGGTTTGACTTTCCAACTGCTTTCCTATCAATCTCCCAACTTGGAGAGACAGCCCCTTTAAGCTCCTGGTTCGCACAGGTTGCCAATTTGGCAGAGGATGAAAGGGAAGAGGGAGAACCAATGAGAGAGTAGCTGCTAGGCATTTGGATGGGCACATGTCACTCTAATTTCCCGGCAGGAAGAAGAATTATCCAAAGTATCAGCCACCCACCGGTAACCAGTATAGGTCCTGAACCAAAAGTTTGGACTTGCGTTCAGCTCACAAGAAACGAGTTGAAAAATGGAGCTCAGGGGCACAGCAATTCACAAACTGGCAGAGTAATCAAGGCCAACTATCGTCCAAAAATCTGTTGAGGGAAGGCAACGAGGCGGACTTGAAAGCGAGGCAGAATAGCAGGAAACAGATTTCAAGAGGTACGTTGGAATCGCCTGTAAAGCACAGGAAGCGGGGCACAACTTCGACAATGATGCACTTGGCCAAAAAGGGCGTATGCGTTTTCTCCTGAATATATTCAGGAGAAAACGCATACGCCCTTTTTGGCCAAGCAAGCAAGCGGGCAATGCAAATCTGCACTACAAAGAAGTATCACTTCCCACCGGTCAAAAGGGACATCCACAAAATGTGTAAAAACCAGAAAGGCAAGACAGGCCCTGGAGAACAGGGAGCCTTGTTATGCTGATGGGCGGGATGTAAGTTGCCAACTGCCTCACTGGAGGAGTGCATTGTGTTCCCTAAAACAAGTAAACAACAGAGCTACAGAGCCAAGGGCACTTCCAGTCTAGGGAATATACCTTGGGAAAACTGAAAATCCATAAGACAGAGCCACCCCCAAATTGAGGGCTGCACTGCTTACAAGAACCTCAACCTGGGTACACCTGAAATATCCCAGGCAATATAAAAATGGTTCCAAACATTGTGGAACTTACGTACGATGGAATATCCCTCAGCCACGAAATCAATGTCATAAGACCAGTAGCAGCAAAATGAGTGGATTCAGGTACGATGATTCTAAGTGAAAGAAGTCACACAGGAAAAGAAACTTATCATAAGATATCACTTAGGAAGATCCTGTAAACATGGCTACACATGAACTGAGTTAGGCAAGAGAACAGAGTCTCACATTTAGAAAACACTCTTATGCCTGCTTAAGGGGGAAGGAGAGGTGGGGTGATGCATCAAACCCGAGTTTGATATAAGCACAGGTACCGTTCCAAAAACCAACTATGGAATAGACAAGACCTACACCTTCCTCAGTGAAAGGGACTCAAAACCCCATATTTCCCGCAGAGGAATAGATCTGACTAGTCAGAATCTTAAAACCTATGTATTGATATGTCTCCGTAAGGGAATCAAGTGTGTCTAGACTGGCATAAACAGGGCAGCGAGAATCAGCTCAAACCCACTCTAAAAAGGAATTTCAAAAACAGAACAAAGAAACAGGGAAATTCTTCACAATTCCTTCAGGGTCTCTGATGCAACCTGGAATGACCCTATCTACAATGACAGCTGGATGTGGCATAAGGCTGGACACTTGGGACTGAGAGGATTGGTGAGATTGGGTGAGCAAATGCAGACCCTTTAAAGCAATAATGCATGGGACACATTCCATGGGTCCCAGCTCTCCAGGTTGAAGGGAATATTACTACAGCTCTAACGTGTACGGGAAACCTAGAGAATGGACACACTGTGAATACGACAGGTTTCTAAAACTCAACGAAGAGCCCCTCTCCTGGTGCTCCGGTTTGACTTTCCAACTGCTTTCCTATCAATCTCCCAACTTGGAGAGACAGCCCCTTTAAGCTCCTGGTTCGCACAGGTTGCCAATTTGGCAGAGGATGAAAGGGAAGAGGGAGAACCAATGAGAGAGTAGCTGCTAGGCATTTGGATGGGCACATGTCACTCTAATTTCCCGGCAGGAAGAAGAATGAACCAAAGTCTCAGCCACCCACCGGGAACCAGTATAGGTCCTGAACCAAAAGTTTGGACTTGCGTTCAGCTCACAAAAAACGAGTTGAAAAATGGAGCTCAGGGGCACAGCAATTCACAAACTGGCAGAGTAATCAAGGCGAACTATCGTCCAAAAATCTGTTGAGAGAAGGCAACGAGGCGGACTTGAAAGCGAGGCAGAATAGCAGGAAACAGATTTCAAGAGGTAAGTTGGAATCGCCGGTAAAGCACAGGAAGCGGGGCACAACTTCGACAATGATGCACTTGGCCAAAAAGGGCGTATGCGTTTTCCCCTGAATATATTCAGGAGAAAACGCATACGCCCTTTTTGGCCAAGCAAGCAAGCGGGCAATGCAAATCTGCACTACAAAGAAGTATCACTTCCCACCAGTCAAAAGGGACATCCACAAAATGTGTAAAAACCAGAAAGGCAAGACAGGCCCTGGAGAACAGGGAGCCTTGTTATGCTGATGGGCGGGATGTAAGTTGCCAACTGCCTCACTGGAGGAGTGCATTGTGTTCCCTAAAACAAGTAAACAACAGAGCTCCAGAGCCAAGGGCACTTCCAGTCTAGGGAATATACCTTGGGAAAACTGAAAATCCATAAGACAGAGCCACCCCCAAATTGAGGGCTGCACTGCTTACAAGAACCTCAACCTGGGTACACCTGAAATATCCCAGGCAATATAAAAATGGTTCCAAACATTGTGGAACTTACGTACGATGGAATATCCCTCAGCCACGAAATCAATGTCATAAGACCAGTAGCAGCAAAATGAGTGGATTCAGGTACGATGATTCTAAGTGAAAGAAGTCACACAGGAAAAGAAACTTATCATAAGATATCACTTAGGAAGATCCTGTAAACATGGCTACACATGAACTGAGTTAGGCAAGAGAACAGAGTCTCACATTTAGAAAACACTCTTATGCCTGCTTAAGGGGGAAGGAGAGGTGGGGTGATGCATCAAACCCGAGTTTGATATAAGCACAGGTACCGTTCCAAAAACCAACTATGGAATAGACAAGACCTACACCTTCCTCAGTGAAAGGGACTCAAAACCCCATATTTCCCGCAGAGGAATCGATCTGACTAGTAAGAATCTTAAAACCTATGTATTGATATGTCTCCGTAAGGGAATCAAGTGTGTCTAGACTGGCATAAACATGGCAGCGAGAATCAGCTCAAACCCACTCTAAAAAGGAATTTCAAAAACAGAACAAAGAAACAGGGAAATTCTTTACAATTCCTTCAGGGTCTCTGATGCAACCTGGAATGACCCTATCTACAATGACAGCTGGATGTGGCATAAGGCTGGACACTTGGGACTGAGAGGATTGGTGAGATTGGGTGAGCAAATGCAGACCCTTTAAAGCAATAATGCATGGCACCCATTCCATGGGTCCCAGCTCTCCAGGTTGAAGGGAATATTACTACAGCTCTAACGTGTACGGGAAACCTAGAGAATGGACACACTGTGAATACGAAAGGTTTCTAAAACTCAACGAAGAGCCCCTCTCCTGGTGCTCCGGTTTGACTTTCCAACTGCTTTCCTATCAATCTCCCAACTTGGAGAGACAGCCCCTTTAAGCTCCTGGTTCGCACAGGTTGCCAATTTGGCAGAGGATGAAAGGGAAGAGGGAGAACCAATGAGAGAGTAGCTGTTAGGCATTTGGATGGGCACATGTCACTCTAATTTCCCGGCAGGAAGAAGAATTAACCAAAGTCTCAGCCACCCCCCGGGAACCAGTATAGGTCCTGAACCAAAAGTTTGGACTTGCGTTCAGCTCACAAAAAACGAGTTGAAAAATGGAGCTCAGGGGCACAGCAATTCACAAACTGGCAGAGTAATCAAGGCCAACTATCGTCCAAAAATCTGTTGAGGGAAGGCAACGAGGCGGACTTGAAAGCGAGGCAGAATAGCAGGAAACAGATTTCAAGAGGTACGTTGGAATCGCATGTAAAGCACAGGAAGAGGGGCACAACTTCGACAATGATGCACTTGGCCAAAAAGGGCGTATGCATTTTCTCCTGAATATATTCAGGAGAAAACGCATACGCCCTTTTTGGCCAAGCAAGCAAGCGGGCAATGCAAATCTGCACTACAAAGAAGTATCACTTCCCACCGGTCAAAAGGGACATCCACAAAATGTGTAAAAACCAGAAAGGCAAGACAGGCCCTGGAGAACAGGGAGCCCTGTTATGCTGATGGGAGGGATGTAAGTTGCCAACTGCCTCACTGGAGGAGTGCATTGTGTTCCCTAAAACAAGTAAACAACAGAGCTACAGAGCCAAGGGCACTTCCAGTCTAGGGAATATACCTTGGGAAAACTGAAAATCCATAAGACAGAGCCACCCCCAAATTGAGGGCTGCACTGCTTACAAGAACCTCAACCTGGGTACACCTGAAATATCCCAGGCAATATAAAAATGGTTCCAAACCTTGTGGAACTTACGTACGATGGAATATCCCTCAGCCACGAAATCAATGTCATAAGACCAGTAGCAGCAAAATGAGTGGATTCAGGTACGATGATTCTAAGTGAAAGAAGTCACACAGGAAAAGAAACTTATCATAAGATATCACTTAGGAAGATCCTGTAAACATGGCTACACATGAACTGAGTTAGCAAGAGAACAGAGTCTCACATTTAGAAAACACTCTTATGCCTGCTTAAGGGGGAAGGAGAGTTGGGGTGATGCATCAAACCAGAGTTTGATATAAGCACAGGTACCGTTCCAAAAACCAACTATGGAATAGACAAGACCTACACCTTCCTCAGTCAAAGGGACTCAAAACCCCATATTTCCCACAGAGGAATCGATCCGACTATTAAGAATCTTAAAACCTATGTGTTGATACGTCTGCATAAGGGAATCAAGTGTGTCTAGACTGGCATAAACATGGCAGCGAGAATCAGCTCAAACCCACTCTAAAAAGGAATTTCAAAAACAGAACAAAGAAACAGGGAAATTCTTTACAATTCCTTCAGGGTCTCTGATGCAACCTGGAATGACCCTATCTACAATGACAGCTGGATGTGGCATAAGGCTGGACACTTGGGACTGAGAGGATTGGTGAGATTGGGTGAGCAAATGCAGACCCCTTAAAGCAATAATGCATCGCACCCATTCCATGGGTCCCAGCTCTCCAGGTTGAAGGGAATATTACTACAGCTATAACGTGTACGGGAAACCTAGAGAATGGACACACTGTGAATACGACAGGTTTCTAAAACTCAACGAAGTGCCCCTCTCCTGGTGCTCCGGTTTGACTTTCCAACTGCTTTCCTATCAATCTCCCAACTTGGAGAGATAGCCCCTTTAAGCTCCTGGTTCGCACAGGTTGCCAATTTGGCAGAGGATGAAAGGGAAGAGGGAGAACCAATGAGAGAGTAGCTGTTAGGCATTTGGATGGGCACATGTCACTCTAATTTCCCGGCAGGAAGAAGAATGAACCAAAGTCTCAGCCACCCACCGGGAACCAGTATAGGTCCTGAACCAAAAGTTTGGACTTGCGTTCAGCTCACAAAAATCGAGTTGAAAAATGGAGCTTAGGGGCACAGCAATTCACAAACTGGAAGAGTAATCAAGGCCAACTATCGTCCAAAAATCTGTTGAGGGAAGGCAACGAGGCAGACTTGAAAGCGAGGCAGAATAGCAGGAAACAGATTTCAAGAGGTACGTTGGAATCGCATGTAAAGCACAGGAAGAGGGGCACAACTTCGACAATGATGCACTTCGCCAAAAAGGGCGTATGCGTTTTCTCCTGAATATATTCAGGAGAAAAGGCATACGCCCTTTTTGGCCAAGCAAGCAAGCGGGCAATGCAAATCTGCACTACAAAGAAGTATCACTTCCCACCGGTCAAAAGGGACATCCACAAAATGTGTAAAAACCAGAAAGGCAAGACAGGCCCTGGAGAACAGGGAGCCCTGTTATGCTGATGGGCGGGATGTAAGTTGCCAACTGCCTCACTGGAGGAGTGCATTGTGTTCCCTAAAACAAGTAAACAACAGAGCTACAGAGCCAAGGGCACTTCCAGTCTAGGGAATATACCTTGGGAAAACTGAAAATCCATAAGACAGAGCCACCCCCAAATTGAGGGCTGCACTGCTTACAAGAACCTCAACCTGGGTACACCTGAAATATCCCAGGCAATATAAAAATGGTTCCAAACATTGTGGAACTTACGTACGATGGAATATCCCTCAGCCACGAAATCAATGTCATAAGACCAGTAGCAGCAAAATGAGTGGATTCAGGTACGATGATTCTAAGTGAAAGAAGTCACACAGGAAAAGAAACTTATCATAAGATATCACTTAGGAAGATCCTGTAAACATGGCTACACATTAACTGAGTTAGCAAGAGAACAGAGTCTCACATTTAGAAAACACTCTTATGCCTGCTTAAGGGGGAAGGAGAGTTGGGGTGATGCATCAAACCAGAGTTTGATATAAGCACAGGTACCGTTCCAAAAACCAACTATGGAATAGACAAGACCTACACCTTCCTCAGTCAAAGGGACTCAAAACCCCATATTTCCCGCAGAGGAATCGATCCGACTATTAAGAATCTTAAAACCTATGTGTTGATATGTCTGCATAAGGGAATCAAGTGTGTCTAGACTGGCATAAACATGGCAGCGAGAATCAGCTCAAACCCACTCTAAAAAGGAATTTCAAAAACAGAACAAAGAAACAGGGAAATTCTTTACAATTCCTTCAGGGTCTCTGATGCAACCTGGAATGACCCTATCTACAATGACAGCTGGATGTGGCATTAGGCTGGACACTTGGGACTGAGAGGATTGGTGAGATTGGGTGAGCAAATGCAGACCCTTTAAAGCAATAATGCATGGCACCCATTCCATGGGTCCCAGCTCTCCAGGTTGAAGGGAATATTACTACAGCTATAACGTGTACGGGAAACCTAGAGAATGGACACACTGTGAATACAAAATGTTTCTAAAACTCAACGAAGAGCCCCTCTCCTGGTGCTCCGGTTTGACTTTCCAACTGCTTTCCTATCAATCTCCCAACTTGGAGAGACAGCCCCTTTAAGCTCCTGGTTCGCACACGATGCCAATTTGGCAGAGGATGAAAGGGAAGAGGGAGAACCAATGAGAGAGTAGCTGTTAGGCATTTGGATGGGCACATGTCACTCAAATTTCCCGGCAGGAAGAAGAATGAACCAAAGTCTCAGCCACCCACCGGGAACCAGTATAGGTCCTGAACCAAAAGTTTGCACTTGCGTTCAGCTCACAAAAAACGAGTTGAAAAATGGAGCTCAGGGGCACAGCAATTCACAAACTGGCAGAGTAATCAAGGCCAACTATCGTCCAAAAATCTGTTGAGGGAAGGCAACGAGGCGGACTTGAAAGCGAGGCAGAATAGCAGGAAACAGATTTCAAGAGGTACGGTGGAATCGCCTGTAAAGCACAGGAAGAGGGGCACAACTTCGACAATGATGCAGTTGGCCAAAAAGGGCGTATGCGTTTTCTCCTGAATATATTCAGGAGAAAACGCATACGCCCTTTTTGGCCAAGCAAGCAAGCGGGCAATGCAAATCTGCACTACAAAGGAGTATCACTTCCCACCGGTCAAAAGGGACATCCACAAAATGTGTAAAAACCAGAAAGGCAAGACAGGCCCTGGAGAACAGGGAGCCTTGTTATGCTGATGGGCGGGATGTAAGTTGCCAACTGCCTCACTGGAGGAGTGCATTGTGTCCCCTAAAACAAGTAAACAACAGAGCTACAGAGCCAAGGGCACTTCCAGTCTAGGGAATATACCTTGGGAAAACTGAAAATCCATAAGACAGAGCCACCCCCAAATTGAGGGCTGCACTGCTTATAGGAACCTCAACCTGGGTACACCTGAAATATCCCAGGAAATATAAAAATGGTTCCAAACATTGTGGAACTTACGTACGATGGAATATCCCTCAGCCAAGAAATCAATGTCATAAGACCAGTAGAAGCAAAATGAGTGGATTCAGGTACGATGATTCTAAGTGAAAGAAGTCACACAGGAAAAGAAACTTATCATAAGATATCACTTAGGAAGATCCTGTAAACATGGCTACACATGAACTGAGTTAGGCAAGAGAACAGAGTCTCACATTTAGAAAACACTCTTATGCCTGCTTAAGGGGGAAGGAGAGGTGGGGTGATGCATCAAACCCGAGTTTGATATAAGCACAGGTACCGTTCCAAAAACCAACTATGGAATAGACAAAACCTACACCTTCCTCAGTGAAAGGGACTCAAAACCCCATATTTCCCGCAGAGGAATAGATCTGGCTAGTAAGAATCTTAAAACCTATGTATTGATATGTCTCCGTAAGGGAATCAAGTGTGTCTAGACTGGCATAAACATGGCAGCGAGAATCAGCTCAAACCCACTCTAAAAAGGAATTTCAAAAACAGAACAAAGAAACAGGGAAATTCTTTACAATTCCTTCAGGGTCTCTGATGCAACCTGGAATGACCCTATCTACAATGACAGCTGGATGTGGCATAAGGCTGGACACTTGGGACTGAGAGGATTGGTGAGATTGGGTGAGCAAATGCAGACCCCTTAAAGCAATAATGCATCGCACCCATTCCATGGGTCCCAGCTCTCCAGGTTGAAGGGAATATTACTACAGCTATAACGTGTACGGGAAACCTAGAGAATGGACACACTGTGAATACGAAAGGTTTCTAAAACTCAACGAAGAGCCCCTCTCCTGGTGCTCCGGTTTGACTTTCCAACTGCTTTCCTATCAATCTCCCAACTTGGAGAGACAGCCCCTTTAAGCTCCTGGTTCGCAGAAGTTGCCAATTTGGCAGAGGATGAAAGGGAAGAGGGAGAACCAATGAGAGAGTAGCTGTTAGGCATTTGGATGGGCACATGTCAGTCTAATTTCCCGGCAGGAAGAAGAATGAACCAAAGTCTCAGCCACCCACCGGGAACCAGTATAGGTCCTGAACCAAAAGTTTGGACTCGCGTTCAGCTCACAAAAAACGAGTTGAAAAATGGAGCTCAGGGGCACAGCAATTCACAAACTGGCAGAGTAATCAAGGCCAACTATCGTCCAAAAATCTGTTGAGGGAAGGCAACGAGGCGGACTTGAAAGCGAGGCAGAATAGCAGGAAACAGATTTCAAGAGGTACGTTGGAATCACCTGTAAAGCACAGGAAGAGGGGCACAACTTCGACAATGATGCACTTGGCCAAAAAGGGCGTATGCGTTTTCTCCTGAATATATTCAGGAGAAAACGCATACGCCCTTTTTGGCCAAGCAAGCAAGCGGGCAATGCAAATCTGCACTACAAAGGAGTATCACTTCCCACCGGTCAAAAGGGACATCCACAAAATGTGTAAAAACCAGAAAGGCAAGACAGGCCCTGGAGAACAGGGAGCCTTGTTATGCTGATGGGCGGGATGTAAGTTGCCAACTGCCTCACTGGAGGAGTGCATTGTGTCCCCTAAAACAAGTAAACAACAGAGCTACAGAGCCAAGGGCACTTCCAGTCTAGGGAATATATCTTGGGAAAACTGAAAATCCATAAGACAGAGCCACCCCCAAATTGAGGGCTGCACTGCTTACAGGAACCTCAACCTGGGTACACCTGAAATATCCCAGGAAATATAAAAATGGTTCCAAACATTGTGGAACTTACGTACGATGGAATATCCCTCAGCCACGAAATCAATGTCATAAGACCAGTAGCAGCAAAATGAGTGGATTCAGGTACGATGATTCTAAGTGAAAGAAGTCACACAGGAAAAGAAACTTATCATAAGATATCACTTAGGAAGATCCTGTAAACATGGCTACACATGAACTGAGTTAGGCAAGAGAACAGAGTCTCACATTTAGAAAACACTCTTATGCCTGCTTAAGGGGGAAGGAGAGGTGGGGTGATGCATCAAACCCGAGTTTGATATAAGCACAGGTACCGTTCCAAAAACCAACTATGGAATAGACAAGACCTACACCTTCCTCAGTGAAAGGGACTCAAAACCCCATATTTCCCGCAGAGGAATAGATCTGGCTAGTAACAATTTTAAAACCTATGTATTGATATGTCTCCGTAAGGGAATCAAGTGTGTCTAGACTGGCATAAACATGGCCGCGAGAATCAGCTCAAACCCACTCTAAAAAGGAATTTCAAAAACAGAACAAAGAAACAGGGAAATTCTTTACAATTCCTTCAGGGTCTCTGATGCAACCTGGAATGACCCTATCTACAATGACAGCTGGATGTGGCATAAGGCTGGACACTTGGGACTGAGAGGATTGGTGAGATTGGGTGAGCAAATGCAGACCCTTTAAAGCAATAATGCATGGCACCCATTCCATGGGGCCCAGCTCTCCAGGTGGAAGGGAATATTACTACTGCTCTAACGTGTACGGGAAACCTAGAGAATGGACACACTGTGAATACGACAGGTTTCTAAAACTCAACGAAGAGCCCCTCTCCTGGTGCTCCGGTTTGACTTTCCAACTGCTTTCCTATCAATCTCCCAACTTGGAGAGACAGCCCCTTTAAGCTCCTGGTTCGCACAGGTTGGCAATTTGGCAGAGGATGAAAGGGAAGAGGGAGAACCAATGAGAGAGTAGCTGTTAGGCATCTGGATGGGCACATGTCACTCTAATTTCCCGGCAGGAAGAAGAATGAACCAAAGTCTCAGCCACCCACCGGGAACCAGTAGAGGTCCTGAACCAAAAGTTTGGACTTGCGTTCAGCTCACAAAAAACGAGTTGAAAAATGGAGCTCAGGGGCACAGCAATTCACAAACTGGCAGAGTAATCAAGGCCAACTATCGTCCAAAAATCTGTTGAGGGAAGGCAACGAGGCGGACTTGAAAGCGAGGCAGAATAGCAGGAAACAGATTTCAAGAGGTACGTTGGAATCGCCTGTAAAGCACAGGAAGAGGGGCACAACTTCGACAATGATGCACTTGGCCAAAAAGGGCGTATGCGTTTTCTCCTGAATATATTCAGGAGAAAACGCATACGCCCTTTTTGGCCAAGCAAGCAAGCGGGCAATGCAAATCTGCCCTACAAAGACGTATCAATTCCCACCGGTCAAAAGGGACATCCACAAAATGTGTAAAAACCAGAAAGGCAAGACAGGCCCTGGAGAACAGGGAGCCTTGTTATGCTGATGGGCGGGATGTAAGTTGCCAACTGCCTCACTGGAGGAGTGCATTGTGTCCCCTGAAACAAGTAAACAACAGAGCTACAGAGCCAAGGGCACTTCCAGTCTAGGGAATATACCTTGGGAAAACGGAAAATCCATAAGACAGAGCCACCCCCAAATTGAGGGCTGCACTGCTTACAGGAACCTCAACCTGGGTACACCTGAAATATCCCAGGAAATATAAAAATGGTTCCAAACATTGTGGAACTTACGTACGATATAATATACATCAGCCACGAAATCAATGTCATAAGACCAGTAGCAAAAATGAGTGGATTCAGGTACGATGATTCTAAGTGAAAGAAGTCACACAGGAAAAGAAACTTATCATAAGATATCACTTAGGAAGATCCTGTAAACATGGCTACACATGAACTGAGTTAGGCAAGAGAACAGAGTCTCACATTTAGAAAACACTCTTATGCCTGCTTAAGGGGGAAGGAGAGGTGGGGTGATGCATCAAACCCGAGTTTGATATAAGCACAGGTACCGTTCCAAAAACCAACTATGGAATAGACAAGACCTACACCTTCCTCAGTGAAAGGGACTCAAAACCCCATATTTCCCGCAGAGGAATCGATCTGACTAGTAAGAATCTTAAAACCTATGTATTGGTATGTCTGCGTAAGGGAATCAAGTGTGTCTAGACTGGCATAAACATGGCAGCGAGAATCAGCTCAAACCCACTCTAAAAAGGAATTTCAAAAACAGAACAAAGAAACAGGGAAATTCTTTACAATTCCTTCAGGGTCTCTGATGCAACCTGGAATGACCCTATCTACAATGACAGCTGGATGTGGCATAAGGCTGGACACGTGGGACTGAGAGGATTGGTGAGATTGGGTGAGCAAATACAGACGCTTTAAAGCAATAATGCACGGCACCCATTCCATGGGTCCCAGCTCTCCAGGTTGAAGGGAATATTACTACAGCTATAACGTGTACGGGAAACCTAGAGAATGGACACACTGTGAATACGACAGGTTTCTAAAACTCAACGAAGAGCCCCTCTCCTGGTGCTCCGGTTTGACTTTCCAACTGCTTTCCTATCAATCTCCCAACTTGGAGAGACAGCCCCTTTAAGCTCCTGGTTCGCACAGGTTGCCAATTTGGCAGAGGATGAAAGGGAAGAGGGAGAACCAATGAGAGAGTAGCTGTTAGGCATTTGGATGGGCACATGTCACTCAAATTTCCCGGCAGGAAGAAGAATTAACCAAAGTCTCAGCCACCCACCGGGAACCAGTATAGGTCCTGAACCAAAAGTTTGGACTTGCGTTCAGCTCACAAAAAACGAGTTGAAAAATGGAGCTCAGGGGCACAGCAATTCACAAACTGGCAGAGCAATCAAGGCCAACTATCGTCCAAAAATCTGTTGAGGGAAGGCAACGAGGCGGACTTGAAAGCGAGGCAGAATAGCAGGAAACAGATTTCAAGAGGTACGTTGGAATCGCCTGTATAGCACAGGAAGAGGGGCACAACTTCGACAATGATGCACTTGGCCAAAAAGGGCGTATGCGTTTTCTCCTGAATATAATCAGGAGAAAACGCATACGCCCTTTTTGGCAAAGCAAGCAAGCGGGCAATGCAAATCTGCACTACAAAGAAGTATCACTTCCCACCGGTCAAAAGGGACATCCACAAAATGTGTAAAAACCAGAAAGGCAAGGCAGGCCCTGGAGAACAGGGAGCCTTGTTATGCTGATGGGCGGGATGTAAGTTGCCAACTGCCTCACTGGAGGAGTGCATTGTGTTCCCTAAAACAAGTAAACAACAGAGCTACAGAGCCAAGGGCACTTCCAGTCTAGGGAATATACCTTGGGAAAACTGAAAATCCATAAGACAGAACCACCCCCAAATTGAGGGCTGCACTGCTTACAAGAACCTCAACCTGGGTACACCTGAAATATCCCAGGAAATATAAAAATGGTTCCAAACATTGTGGAACTTACGTACGATGGAATATCCCTCAGCTACGAAATCAATGTCATAAGACCAGTAGCAGCAAAATGAGTGGATTCAGGTACGATGATTCTAAGTGAAAGAAGTCACACAGGAAAAGAAACTTATCATAAGATATCACTTAGGAAGTTCCTGTAAACATGGCTACACATGAACTGAGTTAGGCAAGAGAACAGAGTCTCACATTTAGAAAACACTCTTATGCCTGCTTAAGGGGGAAGGAGAGGTGGGGTGATGCATCAAACCAGAGTTTGATATAAGCACAGGTACCGTTCCAAAAACCAACTATGGAATAGACAAGACCTACACCTTCCTCAGTGAAAGGGACTGAAAACCCCATATTTCCCGCAGAGGAATAGATCTGGCTAGTAAGAATCTTAAAACCTATGTATTGATATGTCTCCGTACGGGAAACAAGTGTGTCTAGACTGGCATAAACATGGCAGCGAGAATCAGCTCAAACCCACTCTAAAAAGGAATTTCAAAAACAGAACAAAGAAACAGGGAAATTCTTTACAATCCCTTCAGTGTCTCGGATGCAACCTGGAATGACCCTATCTACAATGACAGCTGGATGTGGCATGAGGCTGGACACTTGGGACTGAGAGGATTGGTGAGATTGGGTGAGCAAATGCAGACCCTTTAAAGCAATAATGCATGGCACCCATTCCATGGGTCCCAGCTCTCCAGGTTGAAGGGAATATTACTACAGCTATAACATGTACGGGAAACCTAGAGAATGGACACACTGTGAATACGAAAGGTTTCTAAAACTCAACGAAGAGTCCCTCTCCTGGTGCTCCGGTTTGACTTTCCAACTGCTTTCCTATCAATCTCCCAACTTGGAGAGACAGCCCCTTTAAGCTCCTGGTTCGCACAGGTTGCCAATTTGGCAGAGGATGAAAGGGAAGAGGGAGAACCAATGAGAGAGTAGCTGCTAGGCATTTGGATGGGCACATGTCACTCTAATTTTCCGGCAGGAAGAAGAATTAACCAAAGTCTCAGCCACCCACCGGGAACCAGTAGAGGTCCTGAACCAAAAGTTTGGACTTGCGTTCAGCTCACAAAAAAACGAGTTGAAAAATGGAGCTCAGGGGCACAGCAATTCACAAACTGGCAGAGTAATCAAGGCCAACTATCGTCCAAAAATCTGTTGAGGGAAGGCAACGAGGCGGACTTGAAAGCGAGGCAGAATAGCAGGAAACAGATTTCAAGAGGTACGTTGGAATCGCCTGTATAGCACAGGAAGAGGGGCACAACTTCGACAATGATGCACTTGGCCAAAAAGGGCGTATGCGTTTTCACCTGAATATATTCAGGAGAAAACGCATACGCCCTTTTTGGCCAAGCAAGCAAGCGGGCAATGCAAATCTGCACTACAAAGAAGTATCACTTCCCACCGGTCAAAAGGGACATCCACAAAATGTGTAAAAACCAGAAATGCAAGGCAGGCCCTGGAGAACAGGGAGCCTTGTTATGCTGATGGGCGGGATGTAGTTGCCAACTGCCTCACTGGAGGAGTGCATTGTGTTCCCTAAAACAAGTAAACAACAGAGCTACAGAGCCAAGGGCACTTCCAGTCTAGGGAATATACCTTGGGAAAACTGAAAATCCATAAGACAGAGCCACCCCCAAATTGAGGGCTGCACTGCTTACAAGAACCTCAACCTGGGTACACCTGAAATATCCCAGGAAATATAAAAATGGTTCCAAACATTGTGGAACTTACGTACGATGGAATATCCCTCAGCCACGAAATCAATGTCATAAGACCAGTAGCAGCAAAATGAGTGGATTCAGGTACGATGATTCTAAGTGAAAGAAGTCACACAGGAAAAGAAACTTATCATAAGATATCACTTAGGAAGATCCTGTAAACATGGCTACACATGAACTGAGTTAGGCAAGAGAACAGAGTCTCACATTTAGAAAACACTCTTATGCCTGCTTAAGGGGGAAGGAGAGGTGGGGTGATGCATCAAACCCGTGTTTGATATAAGCACAGGTACCGTTCCAAAAACCAACTATGGAATAGACAAGACCTACACATTCCTCAGTGAAAGGGACTCAAAACCCCATATTTCCCACAGAGGAATCGATCTGACTAGTAAGAATCTTAAAACCTATGTATTGATATGTCTCCGTAAGGGAATCAAGTGTGTCTAGACTGGCATAAACATGGCAGCGAGAATCAGCTCAAACCCACTCTAAAAAGGAATTTCAAAAACAGAACAAAGAAACAGGGAAATTCTTTACAATCCCTTCAGGGTCTCTGATGCAACCTGGAATGACCCTATCTACAATGACAGCTGGATGTGGCATGAGGCTGGACACTTGGGACTGAGAGGATTGGTGAGATTGGGTGAGCAAATGCAGACCCTTTAAAGCAATAATGCATGGCACCCATTCCATGGGTCCCATCTCTCCAGGTTGAAGGGAATATTACTACAGCTATAACGTGTACGGGAAACCTAGAGAATGGACACACTGTGAATACGACAGGTTTCTAAAACTCAACGAAGAGCCCCTCTCCTGGTGCTCCGGTTTGACTTTCCAACTGCTTTCCTATCAATCTCCCAACTTGGAGAGACAGCCCCTTTAAGCTCCTGTTTCGCACAGGTTGCCAATTTGGCAGAGGATGAAAGGGAAGAGGGAGAACCAATGAGAGAGTAGCTGTTAGGCATTTGGATGGGCACATGTCACTCTAATTTCCCGGCAGGAAGAAGAATTAACCAAAGTCTCAGCCACCCACCGGGAACCAGTTGAGGTCCTGAACCAAAAGTTTGGACTTGCGTTCAGCTCACAAAAAACGAGTTGAAAAATGGAGCTCAGGGGCACAGCAATTCACAAACTGGCAGAGCAATCAAGGCCAACTATCGTCCAAAAATCTGTTGAGGGAAGGCAACGAGGCGGACTTGGAAGCGAGGCAGAATAGCAGGAAACAGATTTCAAGAGGTACGTTGGAATCGCCTGTATAGCACAGGAAGAGGGGCACAACTTCGACAATGATGCACTTGGCCAAAAAGGGCGTATGCGTTTTCTCCTGAATATAATCAGGAGAAAACGCATACGCCCTTTTTGGCAAAGCAAGCAAGCGGGCAATGCAAATCTGCACTACAAAGAAGTATCACTTCCCACCGGTCAAAAGGGACATCCACAAAATGTGTAAAAACCAGAAAGGCAAGGCAGGCCCTGGAGAACAGGGAGCCTTGTTATGCTGATGGGCGGGATGTAAGTTGCCAACTGCCTCACTGGAGGAGTGCATTGTGTTCCCTAAAACAAGTAAACAACAGAGCTACAGAGCCAAGGGCACTTCCAGTCTAGGGAATATACCTTGGGAAAACTGAAAATCCATAAGACAGAGCCACCCCCAAATTGAGGGCTGCACTGCTTACAAGAACCTCAACCTGGGTACACCTGAAATATCCCAGGAAATATAAAAATGGTTCCAAACATTGTGGAACTTACGTACGATGGAATATCCCTCAGCTACGAAATCAATGTCATAAGACCAGTAGCAGCAAAATGAGTGGATTCAGGTACGATGATTCTAAGTGAAAGAAGTCACACAGGAAAAGAAACTTATCATAAGATATCACTTAGGAAGTTCCTGTAAACATGGCTACACATGAACTGAGTTAGGCAAGAGAACAGAGTCTCACATTTAGAAAACACTCTTATGCCTGCTTAAGGGGGAAGGAGAGGTGGGGTGATGCATCAAACCAGAGTTTGATATAAGCACAGGTACCGTTCCAAAAACCAACTATGGAATAGACAAGACCTACACCTTCCTCAGTGAAAGGGACTGAAATCCCCATATTTCCCGCAGAGGAATAGATCTGGCTAGTAAGAATCTTAAAACCTATGTATTGATATGTCTCCGTACGGGAAACAAGTGTGTCTAGACTGGCATAAACATGGCAGCGAGAATCAGCTCAAACCCACTCTAAAAAGGAATTTCAAAAACAGAACAAAGAAACAGGGAAATTCTTTACAATCCCTTCAGTGTCTCGGATGCAACCTGGAATGACCCTATCTACAATGACAGCTGGATGTGGCATGAGGCTGGACACTTGGGACTGAGAGGATTGGTGAGATTGGGTGAGCAAATGCAGACCCTTTAAAGCAATAATGCATGGCACCCATTCCATGGGTCCCAGCTCTCCAGGTTGAAGGGAATATTACTACAGCTATAACATGTACGGGAAACCTAGAGAATGGACACACTGTGAATACGAAAGGTTTCTAAAACTCAACGAAGAGTCCCTCTCCTGGTGCTCCGGTTTGACTTTCCAACTGCTTTCCTATCAATCTCCCAACTTGGAGAGACAGCCCCTTTAAGCTCCTGGTTCGCACAGGTTGCCAATTTGGCAGAGGATGAAAGGGAAGAGGGAGAACCAATGAGAGAGTAGCTGTTAGGCATTTGGATGGGCACATGTCACTCTAATTTCCCGGCAGGAAGAAGAATTAACCAAAGTCTCAGCCACCCACCGGGAACCAGTATAGGTCCTGAACCAAAAGTTTGGACTTGCGTTCAGCTCACAAAAAACGAGTTGAAAAATGGAGCTCAGGGGCACAGCAATTCACAAACTGGCAGAGTAATCAAGGCCAACTATCGTCCAAAAATCTGTTGAGGGAAGGCAACGAGGCGGACTTGAAAGCGAGGCAGAAGAGCAGGAAACAGATTTCAAGAGGTACGTTGGAATCGCCTGTAAAGCACAGGAAGAGGGGCACAACTTCGACCATGATGCACTTGGCCAAAAACGGCATATGCGTTTTCTCCTGAATATATTCAGGAGAAAACGCATACGCCCTTTTTGGCCAAGCAAGCAAGCGGGCAATGCAAATCTGCACTACAAAGAAGTATCACTTCCCACCGGTCAAAAGGGACATCCACAAAATGTGTAAAAACCAGAAATGCAAGGCAGGCCCTGGAGAACAGGGAGCCTTGTTATGCTGATGGGCGGGATGTAAGTTGCCAACTGCCTCACTGGAGGAGTGCATTGTGTTCCCTAAAACAAGTAAACAACAGAGCTACAGAGCCAAGGGCACGTCCAATCTAGGGAATATACCTTGGGAAAACTGAAAATCCATAAGACAGAGCCACCCCCAAATTGAGGGCTGCACTGCTTACAAGAACCTCAACCTGGGTACACCTGAAATATCCCAGGAAATATAAAAATGGTTCCAAACATTGTGGAACTTACGTACGATGGAATATCCCTCAGCCACGAAATCAATGTCATAAGACCAGTAGCAGCAAAATGAGTGGATTCAGGTACGATGATTCTAAGTGAAAGAAGTCACACAGGAAAAGAAACTTATCATAAGATATCACTTAGGAAGATCCTGTAAACATGGCTACACATGAACTGAGTTAGGCAAGAGAACAGAGTCTCACATTTAGAAAACACTCTTATGCCTGCTTAAGGGGGAAGGAGAGGTGGGGTGATGCATCAAACCCGAGTTTGATATAAGCACAGGTACCGTTCCAAAAACCAACTATGGAATAGACAAGACCTACACCTTCCTCAGTGAAAGGGACTCAAAACCCCATATTTCCCGCAGAGGAATAGATCTGACTAGTAAGAATCTTAAAACCTATGTATTGATATGTCTCCGTAAGGGAAACAAGTGTGTCTAGACTGGCATAAACATGGCAGCAAGAATCAGCTCAAACCCACTCTAAAAAGGAATTTCAAAAACAGAACAAAGAAACAGGGAAATTCTTTACAATCCCTTCAGGGTCTCGGATGCAACCTGGAATGACCCTATCTACAATGACAGCTGGATGTGGCATAAGGCTGGACACTTGGGACTGAGAGGATTGGTGAGATTGGGTGAGCAAATGCAGACCCTTTAAAGCAATAATGCATGGCACCCATTCCATGGGTCCCAGCTCTCCAGGTTGAAGGGAATATTACTACAGCTATAACATGTACGGGAAACCTAGAGAATGGACACACTGTGAATACGAAAGGTTTGTAAAACTCAACGAAGAGTCCCTCTCCTGGTGCTCCGGTTTGACTTTCCAACTGCTTTCCTATCAATCTCCCAACTTGGAGAGACAGCCCCTTTAAGCTCCTGGTTCGCACAGGTTGCCAATTTGGCAGAGGATGAAAGGGAAGAGGGAGAACCAATGAGAGAGTAGCTGCTAGGCATTTGGATGGGCACATGTCACTCTAATTTTCCGGCAGGAAGAAGAATTAACCAAAGTCTCAGCCACCCACCGGGAACCAGTAGAGGTCCTGAACCAAAAGTTTGGACTTGCGTTCAGCTCACAAAAAAACAAGTTGAAAAATGGAGCTCAGGGGCACAGCAATTCACAAACTGGCAGAGTAATCAAGGCCAACTATCGTCCAAAAATCTGTTGAGGGAAGGCAACGAGGCGGACTTGAAAGCGAGGCAGAATAGCAGGAAACAGATTTCAAGAGGTACGTTGGAATCGCCTGTATAGCACAGGAAGAGGGGCACAACTTCGACAATGATGCACTTGGCCAAAAAGGGTGTATGCGTTTTCACCTGAATATATTCAGGAGAAAACGCATACGCCCTTTTTGGCCAAGCAAGCAAGCAGGCAATGCAAATCTGCACTACAAAGAAGTATCACTTCCCACCGGTCAAAAGGGACATCCACAAAATGTGTAAAAACCAGAAATGCAAGGCAGGCCCTGGAGAACAGGGAGCCTTGTTATGCTGATGGGCGGGATGTAGTTGCCAACTGCCTCACTGGAGGAGTGCATTGTGTTCCCTAAAACAAGTAAACAACAGAGCTACAGAGCCAAGGGCACTTCCAGTCTAGGGAATATACCTTGGGAAAACTGAAAATCCATAAGACAGAGCCACCCCCAAATTGAGGGCTGCACTGCTTACAAGAACCTCAACCTGGGTACACCTGAAATATCCCAGGAAATATAAAAATGGTTCCAAACATTGTGGAACTTACGTACGATGGAATATCCCTCAGCCACGAAATCAATGTCATAAGACAAGTAGCAGCAAAATGAGTGGATTCAGGTACGATGATTCTAAGTGAAAGAAGTCACACAGGAAAAGAAACTTATCATAAGATATCACTTAGGAAGATCCTGTAAACATGGCTACACATGAACTGAGTTAGGCAAGAGAACAGAGTCTCACATTTAGAAAACACTCTTATGCCTGCTTAAGGGGGAAGGAGAGGTGGGGTGATGCATCAAACCCGTGTTTGATATAAGCACAGGTACCGTTCCAAAAACCAACTATGGAATAGACAAGACCTACACATTCCTCAGTGAAAGGGACTCAAAACCCCATATTTCCCACAGAGGAAACGATCTGACTAGTAAGAATCTTAAAACCTATGTATTGATATGTCTGCGTAAGGGAATCAAGTGTGTCTAGACTGGCATAAACATGGCAGCGAGAATCAGCTCAAACCCACTCTAAAAAGGAATTTCAAAAACAGAACAAAGAAACAGGGAAATTCTTTACAATCCGTTCAGGGTCTCGGATGCAACCTGGAATGACCCTATCTACAATGACAGCTGGATGTGGCATGAGGCTGGACACTTGGGACTGAGAGGATTGGTGAGATTGGGTGAGCAAATGCAGACCCTTTAAAGCAATAATGCATGGCACCCATTCCATGGGTCCCATCTCTCCAGGTTGAAGGGAATATTACTACAGCTATAACGTGTACGGGAAACCTAGAGAATGGACACACTGTGAATACGACAGGTTTCTAAAACTCAACGAAGAGCCCCTCTCCTGGTGCTCCGGTTTGACTTTCCAACTGCTTTCCTATCAATCTCCCAACTTGGAGAGACAGCCCCTTTAAGCTCCTGGTTCGCACAGGTTGCCAATTTGGCAGAGGATGAAAGGGAAGAGGGAGAACCAATGAGAGAGTAGCTGTTAGGCATTTGGATGGGCACATGTCACTCTAATTTCCCGGCAGGAAGAAGAATTAACCAAAGTCTCAGCCACCCACCGGGAACCAGTATAGGTCCTGAACCAAAAGTTTGGACTTGCGTTCAGCTCACAAAAAACGAGTTGAAAAATGGAGCTCAGGGGCACAGCAATTCACAAACTGGCAGAGTAATCAAGGCCAACTATCGTCCAAAAATCTGTTGAGGGAAGGCAACGAGGCGGACTTGAAAGCGAGGCAGAATAGCAGGAAACAGATTTCAAGAGGTACGTTGGAATCGCCTGTAAAGCACAGGAAGAGGGGCACAACTTCGACAATGATGCACTTGGCCAGAAAGGGCGTATGCGTTTTCTCCTGAATATATTCAGGAGAAAACGCATACGCCCTTTTTGGCCAAGCAAGCAAGCGGGCAATGCAAATCTGCACTACAAAGGAGTATCACTTCCCACCGGTCAAAAGGGACATCCACAAAATGTGTAAAAACCAGAAAGGCAAGGCAGGCCCTGGAGAACAGGGAGCCTTGTTATGCTGATGGGCGGGATGTAAGTTGCCAACTGCCTCACTGGAGGAGTGCATTGTGTTCCCTAAAACAAGTAAACAACAGAGCTACAGAGCCAAGGGCACTTCCAGTCTAGGGAATATACCTTGGGAAAACTGAAAATCCATAAGACAGAGCCACCCCCAAATTGAGGGCTGCACTGCTTACAAGAACCTCAACCTGGGTACACCTGAAATATCCCAGGAAATATAAAAATGGTTCCAAACATTGTGGAACTTACGTACGATGGAATATCCCTCAGCTACGAAATCAATGTCATAAGACCAGTAGCAGCAAAATGAGTGGATTCAGGTACGAAGATTCTAAGTGAAAGAAGTCACACAGGAAAAGAAACTTATCATAAGATATCACTTAGGAAGATCCTGTAAACATGGCTACACATGAACTGAGTTAGGCAAGAGAACAGAGTCTCACATTTAGAAAACACTCTTATGCCTGCTTAAGGGGGAAGGAGAGGTGGGGTGATGCATCAAACCCGAGTTTGATATAAGCACAGGTACCGTTCCAAAAACCAACTATGGAATAGACAAGACGTACACCTTCCTCAGTGAAAGGGACTCAAAACCCCATATTTCCCGCAGAGGAATAGATCTGACTAGTAAGAATCTTAAAACCTATGTATTGATATGTCTGCATAAGGGAATCAAGTGTGTCTAGACTGGCATAAACATGGCAGCGAGAATCAGCTCAAACCCACTCTAAAAAGGAATTTCAAAAACAGAACAAAGAAACAGGGAAATTCTTTACAATCCCTTCATGGTCTCGGATGCAACCTGGTATGACCCTATCTACAATGAGAGCTGGATGTGGCATGAGGCTGGACACTTGGGACTGAGAGGATTGGTGAGATTGGGTGAGCAAATGCATACCCTTTAAAGCAATAATGCATGGCACCCATTCCATGGGTCCCAGCTCTCCAGGTTGAAGGGAATATTACTACAGCTATAACGTGTACGGGAAACCTAGAGAATGGACACACTGTGAATACGAAAGGTTTCTAAAACTCAACGAAGTGTCCCTCTCCTGGTGCTCCGGTTTGACTTTCCAACTGCTTTCCTATCAATCTCCCAACTTGGAGAGACAGCCCCTTTAAGCTCCTGGTTCGCACAGGTTGCCAATTTGGCAGAGGATGAAAGGGAAGAGGGAGAACCAATGAGAGAGTAGCTGTTAGGCATTTGGATGGGCACATGTCACTCTAATTTCCCGGCAGGAAGAAGAATGAACCAAAGTCTCAGCCACCCACCGGGAACCAGTATAGTTCCTGAACCAAAAGTTTGGACTTGCGTTCAGCTCACAAAAAACGAGTTGAAAAATGGAGCTCAGGGGCACAGCAATTCACAAACTGGCAGAGTAATCAAGGCCAACTATCGTCCAAAAATCTGTTGAGGGAAGGCAACGAGGCGGACTTGAAAGCGAGGCAGAATAGCAGGAAACAGATTTCAAGAGGTACGTTGGAATCGCCTTTAAAGCACAGGAAGAGGGGCACAACTTCGACAATGATGCACTTGGCCAAAAAGGGCGTATGCGTTTTCTCCTGAATATATTCAGGAGAAAACGCATACGCCCTTTTTGGCCAAGCAAGCAAGCGGGCAATGCAAATCTGCACTACAAAGAAGTATCACTTCCCACCGGTCAAAAGGAACATCCACAAAATGTGTAAAAACCAGAAAGGCAAGACAGGCCCTGGAGAACAGGGAGCCTTGTTATGCTGATGGGCGGGATGTAAGTTGCCAACTGCCTCACTGGAGGAGTGCATTGTGTTCCCTAAAACAAGTAAACAACAGAGCTACAGAGCCAAGGGCACTTCCGGTCTAGGGAATATACCTTGGGAAAAATGAAAATCCACAAGACAGAGCCACCCCCAAATTGAGGGCTGCACTGCTTACAGGAACCTCAACCTGGGTACACCTGAAATATCCCAGGAAATATAAAAATGGTTCCAAACATTGTGGAACTTACGTACGATGGAATATCCCTCAGCCACGAAATCAATGTCATAAGACCAGTAGCAGCAAAATGAGTGGATTCAGGTACGATGATTCTAAGGGAAAGAAGTCACACAGGAAAAGAAACTTATCATAAGATATCACTTAGGAAGATCCTGTAAACATGGCTACACATGAACTGAGTTAGGCCAGAGAACAGAGTCTCACATTTAGAAAACACTCTTATGCCTGCTTAAGGGGGAAGGAGAGGTGGGGTGATGCATCAAACCCGAGTTTGATATAAGCACAGGTACCGTTCCAAAAACCAACTATGGAATAGACAAGACCTACACCTTCCTCAGTGAAAGGGACTCAAAACCCCATATTTCCCGCAGAGGAATAGATCTGACTAGTAAGAATCTTAAAACCTATGTATTGATATGTCTGCGTAAGGGAATCAAGTGTGTCTAGACTGGCATAAACAGGGCAGCGAGAATCAGCTCAAACCCACTCTAAAAAGGAATTTCAAAAACAGAACAAAGAAACAGGGAAATTCTTTACAATCCCTTCAGGGTCTCTGATGCAACCTGGAATGACCCTATCTACAATGACAGCTGGATGTGGCATAAGGCTGGACACTTGGGACTGAGACGATTGGTGAGATTGGGTGAGCAAATGCAGACCCATTAAAGCAATAATGCATGGCACCCATTCCATGGGTCCCAGCTCTCCAGGTTGAAGGGAATATTACTACAGCTATAACGTGTACGGGAAACCTAGAGAATGGACACACTGTGAATACGAAAGGTTTCTAAAACTCAACGAAGAACCCCTCTCCTGGTGCTCCGGTTTGACTTTCCAACTGCTTTCCTATCAATCTCCCAACTTGGAGAGACAGCCCCTTTAAGCTCCTGGTTCACACAGGTTGCCAATTTGGCAGAGGATGAAAGGGAAGAGGGAGAACCAATGAGAGAGTAGCTGTTAGGCATTTGGATGGGCACATGTCACTCTAATTTCCCGGCAGGAAGAAGAATGAACCAAAGTCTCAGCCTCCCACCGGGAACCAGTATAGGTCCTGAACCAAAAGTTTGGACTTGCGTTCAGCTCACAAAAAACGAGTTGAAAAATGGAGCTCAGGGGCACAGCAATTCACACACTGGCAGAGCAATCAAGGCCAACTATCGTCCAAAAATCTGTTGAGGGAAGGCAACGAGGTGGACTTGAAAGCGAGGCAGAATAGCAGGAAACAGATTTCAAGAGGTACGTTGGAATCGCCTGTAAAGCACAGGAAGAGGGGCACAACTTCGACAATGATGCACTTGGCCAAAAAGGGCGTATGCGTTTTCTCCTGAATATATTCAGGAGAAAACGCATACGCCCTTTTTGGCCAAGCAAGCAAGCGGGCAATGCAAATCTGCACTACAAAGAAGTATCACTTCCCACCGGTCAAAAGGGACATCCACAAAATGTGTAAAAACCAGAAAGGCAAGACAGGCCCTGGAGAACAGGGAGCCTTGTTATGCTGATGGGCGGGATGTAAGTTGCCAACTGCCTCACTGGAGGAGTGCATTGTGTTCCCTAAAACAAGTAAACAACAGAGCTACAGAGCCAAGGGCACTTCCAGTCTAGGGAATATACCTTGGGAAAACTGAAAATCCATAAGACAGAGCCACCCCCAAATTGAGGGCTGCACTGCTTACAAGAACCTCAACCTGGGTACACCTGAAATATCCCAGGCAATATAAAAATGGTTCCAAACATTGTGGAACTTACGTACGATGGAATATCCCTCAGCCACGAAATCAATGTCATAAGACCAGTAGCAGCAAAATGAGTGGATTCAGGTACGATGATTCTAAGTGAAAGAAGTCACACAGGAAAAGAAACTTATCATAAGATATCACTTAGGAAGATCCTGTAAACATGGCTACACATGAACTGAGTTAGGCAAGAGAACAGAGTCTCACATTTAGAAAACACTCTTATGCCTGCTTAAGGGGGAAGGAGAGGTGGGGTGATGCATCAAACCCGAGTTTGATATAAGCACAGGTACCGTTCCAAAAACCAACTATGGAATAGACAAGACCTACACCTTCCTCAGTGAAAGGGACTGAAAACCCCATATTTCCCGCAGAGGAATAGATCTGACTAGTAAGAATCTTAAAGCCTATGTATTGATATGTCTCCGTAAGGGAAACAAGTGTGTCTAGACTGGAATAAACATGGCAGCGAGAATCAGCTCAAACCCACTCTAAAAAGGAATTTCAAAAACAGAACAAAGAAACAGGGAAATTCTTTACAATCCCTTCAGGGTCTCGGATGCAACCTGGAATGACCCTATCTACAATGACAGCTGGATGTGGCATGAGGCTGGACACTTGGGACTGAGAGGATTGGTGAGATTGGGTGAGCAAATGCAGACCCTTTAAAGCAATAATGCATGGCACCCATTCCATGGGTCCCAGCTCTCCAGGTTGAAGGGAATATTACTACAGCTATAACGTGTACGGGAAACCTAGAGAATGGACACACTGTGAATACGAAAGGTTTCTAAAACTCAACGAAGAGCCCCTCTCCTGGTGCTCCGGTTTGACTTTCCAACTGCTTTCCTATCAATCTCCCAACTTGGAGAGACAGCCCCTTTAAGCTCCTGGTTCGCACAGGTTGCCAATTTGGCAGAGGATGAAAGGGAAGAGGGAGAACCAATGAGAGAGTAGCTGTTAGGCATTTGGATGGGCACATGTAACTCTAATTTCCCGGCAGGAAGAAGAATGAACCAAACTCTCAGCCACCCACCGGGAACCAGTATAGGTCCTGAACCAAAAGTTTGGACTGGCGTTCAGCTCACAAAAAACGAGTTGAAAAATGGAGCTCAGGGGCACAGCAATTCACAAACTGGCAGAGTAATCAAGGCCAATTATCGTCCAAAAATCTGTTGAGGGAAGGCAACGAGGTGGACTTGAAAGCGAGGCAGAATAGCAGGAAACAGATTTCAAGAGGTACGTTGGAATCGCCTGTAAAGCACAGGAAGAGGGGCACAACTTCGACAATGATGCACTTGGCCAAAAAGGGCGTATGCGTTTTCTCCTGAATATATTCAGGAGAAAACGCATACGCCCTTTTTGGCCAAGCAAGCAAGCGGGCAATGCAAATCTGCACTACAAAGAAGTATCACTTCCCACCGGTCAAAAGGGACATCCACAAAATGTGTAAAAACCAGAAATGCAAGGCAGGCCCTGGAGAACAGGGAGCCTTGTTATGCTGATGGGCGGGATGTAAGTTGCCAACTGCCTCACTGGAGGAGTGCATTGTGTTCCCTAAAACAAGTAAACAACAGAGCTACAGAGCCAAGGGCACGTCCAATCTAGGGAATATACCTTGGGAAAACTGAAAATCCATAAGACAGAGCCACCCCCAAATTGAGGGCTGCACTGCTTACAAGAACCTCAACCTGGGTACACCTGAAATATCCCAGGAAATATAAAAATGGTTCCAAACATTGTGGAACTTACATACGATGGAATATCCCTCAGCCACGAAATCAATGTCATAAGACCAGTAGCAGCAAAATGAGTGGATTCAGGTACGATGTTTCTAAGTGAAAGAAGTCACACAGGAAAAGAAACTTATCATAAGATATCACTTAGGAAGATCCTGTAAACATGGCTACACATGAACTGAGTTAGGCAAGAGAACAGAGTCTCACATTTAGAAAACACTCTTATGCCTGCTTAAGGGGGAAGGAGAGGTGGGGTGATGTATCAAACCCGAGTTTGATATAAGCACAGGTACCGTTCCAAAAACCAACTATGGAATAGAAAAGACCTACACCTTCCTCAGTGAAAGGGACTGAATACCCCATATTTCACGCAGAGGAATAGATCTGACTAGTAAGAATCTTAAAGCCTATGTATTGATATGTCTCCGTAAGGGAAACAAGTGTGTCTAGACTGGCATAAACATGGCAGCGAGAATCAGCTCAAACCCACTCTAAAAAGGAATTTCAAAAACAGAACAAAGAAACAGGGGAATTCTTTACAATCCCTTCAGGGTCTCTGATGCAACCTGGAATGACCCTATCTACAATGACAGCTGGATGTGGCATGAGGCTGGACACTTGGGACTGAGAGGATTGGTGAGATTGGGTGAGCAAATGCAGACCCTTTAAAGCAATAATGCATGGCACCCATTCCATGGGTCCCAGCTCTCCAGGTTGAAGGGAATATTACTACAGTTATAACGTGTACGGGAAACCTAGAGAATGGACACACTGTGAATACGAAATGTTTCTAAAACTCAACGAAGAGCCCCTCTCCTGGTGCTCCGGTTTGAGTTTCCAACTGCTTTCCTATCAATCTCCCAACTTGGAGAGACAGCCCCTTTAAGCTCCTGGTTGGCACAGGTTGCCAATTTGGCAGAGGATGAAAGGGAAGAGGGAGAACCAATGAGAGAGTAGCTGTTAGGCATTTGGATGGGCACATGTCACTCTAATTTCCCGGCAGGAAGAAGAATGAACCAAAGTCTCAGCCACCCACCGGGAACCAGTATAGGTCCTGAACCAAAAGTTTGGACTTGCGTTCAGCTCACAAAAAACGAGTTGAAAAATGGAGCTCAGGGGCACAGCAATTCACAAACTGGCAGAGCAATCAAGGCCAACTATCGTCCAAAAATCTGTTGAGGGAAAGCAACGAGGCGGACTTGAAAGCGAGGCAGAATAACAGGAAACAGATTTCAAGAGGTATATTGGAATCGCCTGTATAGCACTGGAAGAGGGGCACAACTTCGACAATGATGCACTTGGCCAAAAAGGGCGTATGCGTTTTCTCCTGAATATATTCAGGAGAAAACGCATACGCCCTTTTTGGCCAAGCAAGCAAGCGGGCAATGCAAATCTGCACTACAAAGAAGTATCACTTCCCACCGGTCAAAAGGGACATCCACAAAATGTGTAAAAACCAGAAAGGCAAGGCAGGCCCTGGAGAACAGGGAGCCTTGTTATGCTGATGGGCGGGATGTAAGTTGCCAACTGCCTCACTGGAGGAGTGCATTTTGTTCCCTAAAACAAGTAAACAACAGAGCTACAGAGCCAAGGGCACTTCCAGTCTAGGGAATATACCTTGGGAGAACTGAAAATCCATAAGACAGAGCCACCCCCAAATTGAGGGCTGCACTGCTTACAGGAACCTCAACCTGGGTACACCTGAAATATCCCAGGAAATATAAAAATGGTTCCAAACATTGTGGAACTTACGTACGATGGAATATCCCTCAGCCACGAAATCAATGTCATAAGACCAGTAGCAGCAAAATGAGTGGATTCAGGTACGATGATTCTAAGTGAAAGAAGTCACACAGGAAAAGAAACTTATCATAAGATATCACTTAGGAAGATCCTGTAAACATGGCTACACATGAACTGAGTTAGGCAAGAGAACAGAGTCTCACATTTAGAAAACACTCTTATGCCTGCTTAAGGGGGAAGGAGAGGTGGGGTGATGCATCAAACCCGAGTTTGATATAAGCACAGGTACCGTTCCAAAAACCAACTATGGAATAGACAAGACCTACACCTTCCTCAGTGAAAGGCACTCAAAACCCCATATTTCCCGCAGAGGAATAGATCTGACTAGTAAGAATCTTAAAACCTATGTATTGATATGTCTCCGTAAGGGAATCAAGTGTGTCTAGACTGGCATAAACATGGCAGCGAGAATCAGCTCAAACCCACTCTAAAAAGGAATTTCAAATACAGAACAAAGAAACAGGGAAATTCTTTACAATTCCTTCAGGGTCTCTGATGCAACCTGGAATGACCCTATCTACAATGACAGCTGGATGTGGCATAAGGCTGGACACTTGGGACTGAGAGGATTGGTGAGATTGGGTGAGCAAATGCAGACCCTTTAAAGCAATAATGCATGGCACCCATTCCATGGGTCCCAGCTCTCCAGGTTGAAGGGAATATTACTACAGCTATAACGTGTACGGGAAACCTAGAGAATGGACACACTGTGAATACGAGAGGTTTCTAAAACTCAACGAAGAGCCCCTCTCCTGGTGCTCCGGTTTGACTTTCCAACTGCTTTCCTATCAATCTCCCAACTTGGAGAGACAGCCCCGTTCAGCTCCTTGTTCGCACAGGTTGCCAATTTGGCAGAGGATGAAAGGGAAGAGGGAGAACCAATGAGAGAGTAGCTGCTAGGCATTTGGATGGGCACATGTCACTCTAATTTCCCGGCAGGAAGAAGAATGAACCAAAGTCTCAGCCACCCACCGGGAACCAGTATAGGTCCTGAACCAAAAGTTTGGACTTGCGTTCAGCTCACAAAAAACGAGTTGAAAAATGGAGCTCAGGGGCACAGCAATTCACAAACTGGCAGAGTAATCAAGGCCAACTATCGTCCAAAAATCTGTTGAGGGAAAGCAACGAGGCGGACTTGAAAGCGAGGCAGAATAGCAGGAAACAGATTTCAAGAGGTATATTGGAATCGCCTGTATAGCACAGGAAGAGGGGCACAACTTCGACAATGATGCACTTGGCCAAAAAGGGCGTATGCGTTTTCTCCTGAATATATTCAGGAGAAAACGCATACGCCCTTTTTGGCCAAGCAAGCAAGCGGGCAATGCAAATCTGCACTACAAAGAAGTATCACTTCCCACCGGTCAAAAGGGACATCCACAAAATGTGTAAAAACCAGAAAGGCAAGGCAGGCCCTGGAGAACAGGGAGCCTTGTTATGCTGATGGGCGGGATGTAAGTTGCCAACTGCCTCACTGGAGGAGTGCATTTTGTTCCCTAAAACAAGTAAACAACAGAGCTACAGAGCCAAGGGCACTTCCAGTCTAGGGAATATACCTTGGGAGAACTGAAAATCCATAAGACAGAGCCACCCTCAAATTGAGGGCTGCACTGCTTACAGGAACCTCAACCTGGGTACACCTGAAATATCCCAGGCAATATAAAAATGGTTCCAAACATTGTGGAACTTACGTACGATGGAATATCCCTCAGCCACGAAATCAATGTCATAAGACCAGTAGCAGCAAAATGAGTGGATTCAGGTATGATGATTCTAAGTGAAAGACGTTACACAGGAAAAGAAACTTATCATAAGATATCACTTATGAAGATCCTGTAAACATGGCTACACATGAACTGAGTTAGGCAAGAGAACAGAGTCTCACATTTAGAAAACACTCTTATGCCTGCTTAAGGGGGAAGGAGAGGTGGGGTGATGCATGAAACCCGAGTTTGATATAAGCACAGGTACCGTTCCAAAAACCAACTATGGAATAGACAAGACCTACACCTTCCTCAGTGAAAGGGTCTCAAAACCCAATATTTCCCGCAGAGGAATAGATCTGACTAGTAAGAATCTTAAAACCTATGTATTGATATGTCTCCGTAAGGGAATCAAGTGTGTCTAGACTGGCATAAACATGGCCGCGAGAATCAGCTCAAACCCACTCTAAAAAGGAATTTCAAAAACAGAACAAAGAAACAGGGAAATTCTTTACAATTCCTTCAGGGTCTCTGATGCAACCTGGAATGACCATATCAACAATGACAGCTGGATGTGGCATAAGGCTGGACACTTGGGACTGAGAGGATTGGTGAGATTGGGTGAGCAAATGCAGACCCTTTAAAGCATTAATGCATGGCACCCATTCCATGGGTCCCAGCTCTCCAGGTGGAAGGGAATATTACTACAGCTATAACGTGTACGGGAAACCTAGAGAATGGACACACTGTGAATACGAAAGGTTTCTAAAACTCAACGAAGAGCCCGTCTCCTGGTGCTCCAGTTTGACTTTCCAACTGCTTTCCTATCAATCTCCCAACTTGGAGAGACAGCCCCTTTAAGCTCCTGGTTCGCACAGGTTGCCAATTTGGCAGAGGATGAAAGGGAAGAGGGAGAACCAATGAGAGAGTAGCTGTTAGGCATTTGGATGGGCACATGTCACTCTAATTTCCCGGCAGGAAGAAGAATGAACCAAAGTCTCAGCCACCCACTGGGAACCAGTAGAGGTCCTGAACCAAAAATTTGGACTTGCGTTCAGCTCACAAAAAACGAGTTGAAAAATGGAGCTCAGGGGCACAGCAATTCACAAACTGGCAGAGTAATCAAGGCCAACTATCGTCCAAAAATCTGTTGAGGGAAGGCAACGAGGTGGACTTGAAAGCGAGGCAGAATAGCACAAAACAGATTTCAAGAGGTATGTTGGAATCGCCTGTAAAGCACAGGAAGAGGGGCACAACTTCGACAATGATGCACTTGGCCAAAAAGGGCGTATGCGTTTTCTCCTGAATATATTCAGGAGAAAACGCATACGCCCTTTTTGGCCAAGCAAGCAAGCGGGCAATGCAAATCTGCACTACAAAGAAGTATCACTTCCCACCGGTCAAAAGGGACATCCACAAAATGTGTAAAAACCAGAAATGCAAGGCAGGCCCTGGAGAACAGGGAGCCTTGTTATGCTGATGGGCGGGATGTAAGTTGCCAACTGCCTCACTGGAGGAGTGCATTGTGTTCCCTAAAACAAGTAAACAACAGAGCTACAGAGCCAAGGGCACTTCCAGTCTAGGGAATATACCTTGGGAAAATTGAAAATCCATAAGACAGAGCCACCCCCAAATTGAGGGCTGCACTGCTTACAAGAACCTCAACCTGGGTACACCTGAAATAGCCCAGGAAATATAAAAATGGTTCCAAACATTGTGGAACTTACATACGATGGAATATCCCTCAGCCACGAAATCCATGTCATAAGACCAGTAGCAGCAAAATGAGTGGATTCAGGTACGATGATTCTAAGTGAAAGAAGTCACACAGGAAAAGAAACTTATCATAAGATATCACTTAGGAAGATCCTGTAAACATGGCTACACATGAACTGAGTTAGGCAAGAGAACAGAGTCTCACATTTAGAAAACACTCTTATGTCTGCTTAAGGGGGAAGGAGAGGTGGGGTGATGCATCAAACCCGAGTTTGATATAAGCACAGGTACCGTTCCAAAAACCAACTATGGAATAGAAAAGACCTACACCTTCCTCAGTGAAAGGGACTGAAAACCCCATATTTCACGCAGAGGAATAGATCTGGCTAGTAAGAATCTTAAAACCTATGTATTGATATGTCTCCGTACGGGAAACAAGTGTGTCTAGACTGGCATAAACATGGCAGCGAGAATCAGCTCAAACCCACTCTAAAAAGGAATTTCAAAAACAGAACAAAGAAACAGGGAAATTCTTTACAATTCCTTCAGGATCTCGGAAGCAACCTGGAATGACCCTATCTACAATGACAGATGGATGTGGCATGAGGCTGGACACTTGGGACTGAGAGGATTGGTGAGATTGGGTGAGCAAATGCAGACCCTTTAAAGCAATAATGCATGGCACCCATTCCATGGGTCCCAGCTCTCCAGGTTGAAGGGAATATTACTACAGCTATAACATGTACGGGAAACCTAGAGAATGGACACACTGTGAATACGAAAGGTTTCTAAAACTCAACGAAGAATCCCTCTCCTGGTGCTCCGGTTTGACTTTCCAACTGCTTTCCTATCAATCTCCCAACTAGGAGAGACAGCCCCTTTAAGCTCCTGGTTCACACAGGTTGCCAATTTGGCAGAGGATGAAAGGGAAGAGGGAGAACCAATGAGAGAGTAGCTGTTAGGCATTTGGATGGGCACATGTCACTCTAATTTCCCGGCAGGAAGAAGAATTAACCAAAGTCTCAGCCACCCACCGGGAACCAGTATAGGTCCTGAACCAAAAGTTTGGACTTGCGTTCAGCTCACAAAAAAACGAGTTGAAAAATGGAGCTCAGGGGCACAGCAATTCACAAACTGGCAGAGTAATCAAGGCCAACTATCGTCCAAAAATCTGTTGAGGGAAGGCAACGAGGCGGACCTGAAAGCGAGGCAGAATAGCAGGAAACAGATTTCAAGAGGTACGTTGGACTCGCCTGTAAAGCACAGGAAGAGGGGCACAACTTCGACAATGATGCACTTGGCCAAAAAGGGCGTATGCGTTTTCTCCTGAATATATTCAGGAGAAAACGCATACGCCCTTTTTGGCCAAGCAAGCAAGCGGGCAATGCAAATCTGCACTACAAAGAAGTATCACTTCCCACCGGTCAAAAGGGACATCCACAAAATGTGTAAAAACCAGAAAGGCAAGACAGGCCCTGGAGAACAGGGAGCCTTGTTATGCTGATGGGCGGGATGTAAGTTGCCAACTGCCTCACTGGAGGAGTGCATTGTGTTCCCTAAAACAAGTAAACAACAGAGCTACAGAGCCAAGGGCACTTCCAGTCTAGGGAATATACCTTGGGAAAACTGAAAATCCATAAGAAAGAGCCACCCCCAAATTGAGGTTGCACTGCTTACAAGAACCTCAACCTGGGTACACCTGAAATATCCCAGGAAATATAAAAATGGTTCCAAACATTGTGGAACTTACGTACGATGGAATATCCCTCAGCCATGAAATCAATGTCATAAGACCAGTAGCAGCAAAATGAGTGGATTCAGGTACGATGATTCTAAGTGAAAGAAGTCACAGAGAAAAAGAAACTTATCATAAGGTATCACTTAGGAAGATCCTGTATACATGGCTACACATGAACTGAGTTAGGAAAGAGAACAGAGTCTCACATTTAGAAAACACTCTTATGCCTGCTTAAGGGGGAAGGAGAGGTGGGGTGATGCATCAAACCAGAGTTTGATATAAGCATAGGTACCGTTCCAAAAACCATCTATGGAATAGACAAGACCTACACCTTCCTCAGTGAAAGGGACTCAAAACCCCATATTTCCCGCAGAGGAATAGATCTGACTACTAAGAATCTTAAAACCTATGTATTGATATGTCTCCGTAAGGGAATCAAGTGTGTCTAGACTGGCATAAACATGGCAGCGAGAATCAGCTCAAACCCACTCTAAAAAGGAATTTCAAAAACAGAACAAAGAAACAGGGAAATTCTTCACAATTCCTTCAGGGTCTCTGATGCAACCTGGGATGACCCTATCTACAATGACAGCTGGATGTGGCATGAGGCTGGACACTTGGGACTGAGAGGATTGGTGAGATTGGGTGAGCAAATGCAGACCCTTTAAAGCAATAATGCATGGCACCCATTCCATGGGTCCCAACTCTCCAGGTTGAAGGGAATATTACTACAGCTATAACATGTACGGGAAACCTAGAGAATGGACACACTGTGAATACGAAAGGTTTCTAAAACTCAACGAAGAGTCCCTCTCCTGGTGATCCGGTTTGACTTTCCAACTGCTTTCCTATCAATCTCCCAACTTGGAGAGACAGCCCCTTTAAGGTCCTGGTTCGCACAGGTTGCCAATTTGGCAGAGGATGAAAGGGAAGAGGGAGAACCAATGAGAGAGTAGCTGTTAGGCATTTGGATGGGCACATGTCACTCTAATTTCCTGGCAGGAAGAAGAATTAACCAAAGTCTCAGCCACCCACCGGGAACCAGTATAGTTCCTGAACCAAAAGTTTGGACTTGCGTTCAGCTCACAAAAAAACGAGTTGAAAAATGGAGCTCAGGGGCACAGCAATTCACAAACTGGCAGAGTAATCAAGGCCAACTATCGTCCAAAAATCTGTTGAGGGAAGGCAACGAGGCGCACTTGAAAGCGAGGCAGAATAGTAGGAAATAGATTTCAAGAGGTACGTTGGACTCGCCTGTAAAGCACAGGAAGAGGGGCACAACTTCGACAATGATGCACTTGGCCAAAAAGGGCGTATGCGTTTTCTCCTGAATATATTCAGGAGAAAACGCATACGCCCTTTTTGGCCAAGCAAGCAAGCGGGCAATGCAAATCTGCACTACAAAGAAGTATCACTTCCCACCGGTCAAAAGGGACATCCACAAAATGTGTAAAAACCAGAAAGGCAAGACAGGCCCTGGAGAACAGGGAGCCTTGTTATGCTGATGGGCGGGATGTAAGTTGCCAACTGCCTCACTGGAGGAGTGCATTGTGTTCCCTAAAACAAGTAAACAACAGAGCTACAGAGCCAAGGGCACTTCCGGTCTAGGGAATATACCTTGGGAAAATTGAAAATCCATAAGACAGAGTCACCCCCAAATTGAGGGCTGCACTGCTTACAAGAACCTCAACCTGGGTACACCTGAAATATCCCAGGAAATACAAAAATGGTTCCAAACATTGTGGAACTTACGTACGATGGAATATCCCTCAGCCATGAAATCAATGTCATAAGACAAGTAGCAGCAAAATGAGTGGATTCAGGTACGATGATTCTAAGTGAAAGAAGTCACACAGAAAAAGAAACTTATCATAAGATATCACTTAGGAAGATCCTGTAAACATGGCTACACATGAACCGAGTTAGGCAAGAGAACAGAGTCTCACATTAAGAAAACACACTTATGCCTTCTTAAGGGGGAAGGAGAGGTGGGGAGATGCATCAAACCAGAGTTTGATATAAGCTAAGGTACCGTTCCAAAAACCAACTATGGAATAGACAAGACCTACACCTTTCTCAGTGAAAGGGACTCAAAAACCCATATTTCCCGCAGAGGAATAGTTCTGACTAGTAAGAATCTTAAAACCTATGTATTGATATATCTCCGTAAGGGAATCAAGTGTGTCTAGACTGGCATAAACATGGCAGCGAGAATCAGCTCAAACCCACTCTAAAAAGGAATTTCAAAAACAGAACAAAGAAACAGGGAAATTCTTTACAATTCCTTCAGGGTCTCGGATGCAACCTGGAATGACCCTATCTACAATGACAGATGGATGTGGCATGAGGCTGGACACTTGGGACTGAGAGGATTGGTGAGATTGGGTGAGCAAATGCAGACCCTTTAAAGCAATAATGCATGGCACCCATTCCATGGGTCACAGCTCTCCAGGTTGAAGGGAATATTACTACAGCTATAACATGTACGGGAAACCTAGAGAATGGACACACTGTGAATACGAAAGGTTTCTAAAACTCAACGAAGAATCCCTCTCCTGGTGCTCCGGTTTGACTTTCCAACTGCTTTCCTATCAATCTCCCAACTAGGAGAGACAGCCCCTTTAAGCTCCTGGTTCGCACAGGTTGCCAATTTGGCAGAGGATCAAAGGGAAGAGGGAGAACCAATGAGAGAGTAGCTGTTAGGCATTTGGATGGGCACATGTCACTCTAATTTCCTGGCAGGAAGAAGAATTAACCAAAGTCTCAGCCACCCACCGGGAACCAGTATAGGTCCTGAACCAAAAGTTCGGACTTGCGTTCAGCTCACAAAACAACGAGTTGAAAAATGGAGCTCAGGGGCACAGCAATTCACAAACTGGCAGAGTAATCAAGGCCAACTATCGTCCAAAAATCTGTTGAGGGAAGGCAACGAGGCGGACTTGAAAGCGAGGCAGAATAGCAGGAAACAGATTTCAAGAGGTACGTTGGAATTGCCTGTAAAGCACAGGAAGAGGGGCACAACTTCGACAATGATGCACTTGGCCAAAAAGGGCGTATGTGTTTTCTCCTGAATATATTCAGGAGAAAACGCATACGCCCTTTTTGGCCAAGCAAGCAAGCGGGCAATGCAAACCTGCACTACAAAGAAGTATCACTTCCCACTGGTCAAAAGGGACATCCACAAAATGTGTAAAAACCAGAAAGGCAAGACAGGCCCTGGAGAACAGGGAGTCTTGTTATGCTGATGGGCGGGATGTAAGTTGCCAACTGCCTCACTGGAGGAGTGCATTGTGTTCCCTAAAACAAGTAAACAACAGAGCTACAGAACCAAGGGCACTTCCGGTCTAGGGAATATACCTTGGGAAAATTGAAAATCCATAAGACAGAGCCACCCCCAAATTGAGGGCTGCACTGCTTACAAGAACCTCAACCTGGGTATACCTGAAATATCCCAGGAAATATAAAAATGGTTCCAAACATTGTGGAACTTACGTACGATGGAATATCCCTCAGCCACGAAATCAATGTCATAAGACCAGTAGCAGCAAAATGAGTGGATTCAGGTATGATGATTCTAAGTGAAAGAAGTCAAACAGAAAAAGAAACTTATCATAAGATATCACTTAGGAAGATCCTGTAAACATGGCTACACATGAACTGAGTTAGGCAAGAGAACAGAGTCTCACATTTAGAAAACACTCTTATGCCTGCTTAAGGGGGAAGGAGAGGTGGGGTGATGCATCAAACCAGAGTTTGATATAAGCACAGGTACCGTTCCAAAAACCAACTATGGAATAGACAAGACCTACACCTTCCTCAGTGAAAGGGACTCAAAACCCCATATTTCCCGCAGAGGAATAGATCTGACTACTAAGAATCTTAAAACCTATTTATTGATATGTCTCCGTAAGGGAATCAAGTGTGTCTAGACTGGCATAAACATGGCAGCGAGAATCAGCTCAAACCCACTCTAAAAAGGAATTTCAAAAACAGAACAAAGAAACAGGGAAATTCTTTACAATTCCTTCAGGGTCTCTGATGCAACCTGGGATGACCCTATCTACAATGACAGCTGGATGTGGCATGAGGCTGGACACTTGGGACTGAGAGGATTGGTGAGATTGGGTGAGCAAATGCAGACCCTTTAAAGCAATAATGCATGGCACCCATTCCATGGGTCCCAACTCTCCAGGTTGAAGGGAATATTACTACAGCTATAACATGTACAGGAAACCTAGAGAATGGACACACTGTGAATACGAAAGGTTTCTAAAACTCAACGAAGTGTCCCTCTCCTGGTGCTCCGGTTTGACTTTCCAACTGCTTTCCTATCAATCTCCCAACTTGGAGAGACAGCCCCTTTAAGGTCCTGGTTCGCACAGGTTGCCAATTTGGCAGAGGATGAAAGGGAAGAGGGAGAACCAATGAGAGAGTAGCTGTTAGGCATTTGGATGGGCACATGTCACTCTAATTTCCTGGCAGGAAGAAGAATTAACCAAAGTCTCAGCCACCCACCGGGAACCAGTATAGTTCCTGAACCAAAAGTTTGGACTTGCGTTCAGCTCACAAAAAAACGAGTTGAAAAATGGAGCTCAGGGGCACAGCAATTCACAAACTGGCAGAGTAATCAAGGCCAACTATCGTCCAAAAATCTGTTGAGGGAAGGCAACGAGGCGCACTTGAAAGCGAGGCAGAATAGCAGGAAATAGATTTCAAGAGGTACGTTGGACTCGCCTGTAAAGCACAGGAAGAGGGGCACAACTTCGACAATGATGCACTTGGCCAAAAAGGGCGTATGTGTTTTCTCCTGAATATATTCAGGAGAAAACGCATACGCCCTTTTTGGCCAAGCAAGCAAGCGGGCAATGCAAATCTGCACTACAAAGAAGTATCACTTCCCACCGGTCAAAAGGGACATCCACAAAATGTGTAAAAACCAGAAAGGCAAGACAGGCCCTGGAGAACAGGGAGCCTTGTTATGCTGATGGGCGGGATGTAAGTTGCCAACTGCCTCACTGGAGGAGTGCATTGTGTTCCCTAAAACAAGTAAACAACAGAGCTACAGAGCCAAGGGCACTTCCGGTCTAGGGAATATACCTTGGGAAAATTGAAAATCCATAAGACAGAGTCACCCCCAAATTGAGGGCTGCACTGCTTACAAGAACCTCAACCTGGGTACACCTGAAATATCCCAGGAAATACAAAAATGGTTCCAAACATTGTGGAACTTACGTACGATGGAATATCCCTCAGCCATGAAATCAATGTCATAAGACAAGTAGCAGCAAAATGAGTGGATTCAGGTACGATGATTCTAAGTGAAAGAAGTCACACAGAAAAAGAAACTTATCATAAGATATCACTTAGGAAGATCCTGTAAACATGGCTACACATGAACCGAGTTAGGCAAGAGAACAGAGTCTCACATTAAGAAAACACACTTATGCCTTCTTAAGGGGGAAGGAGAGGTGGGGAGATGCATCAAACCAGAGTTTGATATAAGCTAAGGTACCGTTCCAAAAACCAACTATGGAATAGACAAGACCTACACCTTTCTCAGTGAAAGGGACTCAAAAACCCATATTTCCCGCAGAGGAATAGTTCTGACTAGTAAGAATCTTAAAACCTATGTATTGATATATCTCCGTAAGGGAATCAAGTGTGTCTAGACTGGCATAAACATGGCAGCGAGAATCAGCTCAAACCCACTCTAAAAAGGAATTTCAAAAACAGAACAAAGAAACAGGGAAATTCTTTACAATTCCTTCAGGGTCTCGGATGCAACCTGGAATGACCCTATCTACAATGACAGATGGATGTGGCATGAGGCTGGACACTTGGGACTGAGAGGATTGGTGAGATTGGGTGAGCAAATGCAGACCCTTTAAAGCAATAATGCATGGCACCCATTCCATGGGTCACAGCTCTCCAGGTTGAAGGGAATATTACTACAGCTATAACATGTACGGGAAACCTAGAGAATGGACACACTGTGAATACGAAAGGTTTCTAAAACTCAACGAAGAATCCCTCTCCTGGTGCTCCGGTTTGACTTTCCAACTGCTTTCCTATCAATCTCCCAACTTGGAGAGACAGCCCCTTTAAGCTCCTGGTTCGCACAGGTTGCCAATTTGGCAGAGGATCAAAGGGAAGAGGGAGAACCAATGAGAGAGTAGCTGTTAGGCATTTGGATGGGCACATGTCACTCTAATTTCCTGGCAGGAAGAAGAATTAACCAAAGTCTCAGCCACCCACCGGGAACCAGTATAGGTCCTGAACCAAAAGTTCGGACTTGCGTTCAGCTCACAAAACAACGAGTTGAAAAATGGAGCTCAGGGGCACAGCAATTCACAAACTGGCAGAGTAATCAAAGCCAACTATCGTCCAAAAATCTGTTGAGGGAAGGCAACGAGGCGGACTTGAAAGCGAGGCAGAATAGCAGGAAACAGATTTCAAGAGGTACGTTGGAATTGCCTGTAAAGCACAGGAAGAGGGGCACAACTTCGACAATGATGCACTTGGCCAAAAAGGGCGTATGTGTTTTCTCCTGAATATATTCAGGAGAAAACGCATACGCCCTTTTTGGCCAAGCAAGCAAGCGGGCAATGCAAATCTGCACTACAAAGAAGTATCACTTCCCACCGGTCAAAAGGGACATCCACAAAATGTGTAAAAACCAGAAAGGCAAGACAGGCCCTGGAGAACAGGGAGCCTTGTTATGCTGATGGGCGGGATGTAAGTTGCCAACTGCCTCACTGGAGGAGTGCATTGTGTTCCCTAAAACAAGTAAACAACAGAGCTACAGAACCAAGGGCACTTCCGGTCTAGGGAATATACCTTGGGAAAATTGAAAATCCATAAGACAGAGCCACCCCCAAATTGAGGGCTGCACTGCTTACAAGAACCTCAACCTGGGTACACCTGAAATATCCCAGGAAATATAAAAATGGTTCCAAACATTGTGGAACTTACGTACGATGGAATATCCCTCAGCCATGAAATCAATGTCATAAGACCAGTAGCAGCAAAATGAGTGGATTCAGGTATGATGATTCTAAGTGAAAGAAGTCAAACAGAAAAAGAAACTTATCATAAGATATCACTTAGGAAGATCCTGTAAACATGGCTACACATGAACTGAGTTAGGCAAGAGAACAGAGTCTCACATTTAGAAAACACTCTTATGCCTGCTTAAGGGGGAAGGAGAGGTGGGGTGATGCATCAAACCAGAGTTTGATATAAGCACAGGTACCGTTCCAAAAACCAACTATGGAATAGACAAGACCTACACCTTCTTCAGTGAAAGGGACTCAAAACCCCATATTTCCCGCAGAGGAATAGATCTGACTAGTAAGAATCTTAAAACCTATGTATTGATATGTCTCCGTAAGGGAATCAAGTGTGTCTAGACTGGCATAAACATGGCAGCGAGAATCAGCTCAAACCCACTCTAAAAAGGAATTTCAAAAACAGAACAAAGAAACAGGGAAATTCATTACAATTCCTTCAGGATCTCGGATGCAACCTGGAATGACCCTATCTACAATGACAGATGGATGTGGCATGAGGCTGGACACTTGGGACTGAGAGGATTGGTGAGATTGGGTGAGCAAATGCAGACCCTTTAAAGCAATAATGCATGGCACCCATTCCATGGGTCCCAGCTCTCCAGGTTGAAGGGAATATTACTACAGCTATAACATGTACGGGAAACCTAGAGAATGGACACACTGTGAATACGAAAGGTTTCTAAAACTCAACGAAGAATCCCTCTCCTGGTGCTCCGGTTTGACTTTCCAACTGCTTTCCTATCAATCTCCCAACTAGGAGAGACAGCCCCTTTAAGCTCCTGGTTCACACAGGTTGCCAATTTGGCAGAGGATGAAAGGGAAGAGGGAGAACCAATGAGAGAGTAGCTGTTAGGCATTTGGATGGGCACATGTCACTCTAATTTCCCGGCAGCAAGAAGAATTAACCAAAGTCTCAGCCACCCACCGGGAACCAGTATAGGTCCTGAACCAAAAGTTTGGACTTGCGTTCAGCTCACAAAAAAACGAGTTGAAAAATGGAGCTCAGGGGCACAGCAATTCACAAACTGGCAGAGTAATCAAGGCCAACTATCGTCCAAAAATCTGTTGAGGGAAGGCAACGAGGCGGACTTGAAAGCGAGGCAGAATAGCAGGAAACAGATTACAAGAGGTACGTTGGAATGGCCTGTAAAGCACAGGAAGAGGGGCACAACTTCGACAATGATGCACTTGGCCAAAAAGGGCGTATGCGTTTTCTCCTGAATATATTCAGGAGAAAACGCATACGCCCTTTTTGGCCAAGCAAGCAAGCGGGCAATGCAAATCTGCACTACAAAGAAGTATCACTTCCCACTGGTCAAAAGGGACATCCACAAAATGTGTTAAAACCAGAAAGGCAAGACAGGCCCTGGAGAACAGGGAGCCTTGTTATGCTAATGGGCGGGATGTAAGTTGCCAACTGCCTCACTGGAGGAGTGCATTGTGTTCCCTAAAAGAAGTAAACAACAGAGCTACAGAGCCAAGGGCACTTCCAGTCTAGGGAATATACCTTGGGAAAACTGAAAATCCATAAGACAGAGCCACCCCCAAATTGAGGGCTGCACTGCTTACAAGAACCTCAACCTGGGTACACCTGAAATATCCCAGGAAATATAAAAATGGTTCCAAACATTGTGGAACTTACGTACGATGGAATATCCCTCAGCCATGAAATCAATGCCATAAGACCAGTAGCAGCAAAATGAGTGGATTCAGGTACGATGATTCTAAGTGAAAGAAGTCACACAGAAAAAGAAACTTATCATAAGATATCACTTAGGAAGATCCTGTAAACATGGCTACACATGAACTGAGTTAGGAAAGAGAACAGAGTCTCACATTAAGAAAACACTCTTATGCCTGCTTAAGGGGGAAGGAGAGGTGGAGTGATGCATCAAACCAGAGTTTGATATAAGCATATGTACCGTTCCAAAAACCATCTATGGAATAGACAAGACCTACACCTTCCTCAGTGAAAGGGACTCAAAACCCCATATTTCCCGCAGAGGAATAGATCTGACTACTAAGAATCTTAAAACCTATGTATTGATATGTCTCCGTAAGGGAATCAAGTGTGTCTAGACTGGCATAAACAGGGCAGCGAGAATCAGCTCAAACCCACTCTAAAAAGGAATTTCAAAAACAGAACAAAGAAACAGGGAAATTCTTTACAATTCCTTCAGGGTCTCTGATGCAACCTGGGATGACCCTATCTACAATGACAGCTGGATGTGGCATGAGGCTGGACACTTGGGACTGAGAGGATTGGTGAGATTGGGTGAGCAAATGCAGACCCTTTAAAGCAATAATGCATGGCACCCATTCCATGGGTCCCAGCTCTCCAGGTTGAAGGGAATATTACTACAGCTATAACATGTACGGGAAACCTAGAGAATGGACACACTGTGAATACGAAAGGTTTCTAAAACTCAACGAAGAATCCCTCTCCTGGTGCTCCGGTTTGACTTTCCAACTGCTTTCCTATCAATCTCACAACTAGGAGAGACAGCCCCTTTAAGCTCCTGGTTCGCACAGGTTGCCAATTTGGCAGAGGATCAAAGGGAAGAGGGAGAACCAATGAGAGAGTAGCTGTTAGGCATTTGGATGGGCACATGTCACTCTAATTTCCTGGCAGGAAGAAGAATTAACCAAAGTCTCAGCCACCCACCGGGAACCAGTATAGGTCCTGAACCAAAAGTTCGGACTTGCGTTCAGCTCACAAAACAACGAGTTTAAAAAATGGAGCTCAGGGGCACAGCAATTCACAAACTGGCAGAGTAATCAAGGCCAACTATCGTCCAAAAATCTGTTGAGGGAAGGCAACGAGGCGGACTTGAAAGCGAGGCAGAATAGCAGGAAACAGATTTCAAGAGGTACGTTGGAATTGCCTGTAAAGCACAGGAAGAGGGGCACAACTTCGACAATGATGCACTTGGCCAAAAAGGGCGTATGTGTTTTCTCCTGAATATATTCAGGAGAAAACGCATACGCCCTTTTTGGCCAAGCAAGCAAGCGGGCAATGCAAATCTGCACTACAAAGAAGTATCACTTCCCACCGGTCAAAAGGGACATCCACAAAATGTGTAAAAACCAGAAAGGCAAGACAGGCCCTGGAGAACAGGGAGCCTTGTTATGCTGATGGGCGGGATGTAAGTTGCCAACTGCCTCACTCGAGGAGTGCATTGTGTTCCCTAAAACAAGTAAACAACAGAGCTACAGAACCAAGGGCACTTCCGGTCTAGGGAATATACCTTGTGAAAATTGAAAATCCATAAGACAGAGCCACCCCCAAATTGAGGGCTGCACTGCTTACAAGAACCTCAACCTGGGTATACCTGAAATATCCCAGGAAATATAAAAATGGTTCCAAACATTGTGGAACTTACGTACGATGGAATATCCCTCAGCCATGAAATCAATGTCATAAGACCAGTAGCAGCAAAATGAGTGGATTCAGGTATGATGATTCTAAGTGAAAGAAGTCAAACAGAAAAAGAAACTTATCATAAGATATCACTTAGGAAGATCCTGTAAACATGGCTACACATGAACTGAGTTAGGCAAGAGAACAGAGTCTCACATTTAGAAAACACTCTTATGCCTGCTTAAGGGGGAAGGAGAGGTGGGGTGATGCATCAAACCAGAGTTTGATATAAGCACAGGTACCGTTCCAAAAACCAACTATGGAATAGACAAGACCTACACATTCCTCAGTGAAAGGGACTCAAAACCCCATATTTCCCGCAGAGGAATAGATCTGACTAGTAAGAATCTTAAAACCTATGTATTGATATGTCTCCGTAAGGGAATCAAGTGTGTCTAGACTGGCATAAACATGGCAGCGAGAATCAGCTCAAACCCACTCTAAAAAGGAATTTCAAAAACAGAACAAAGAAACAGGGAAATTCTTTACAATTCCTTCAGGATCTCGGATGCAACCTGGAATGACCCTATCTACAATGACAGATGGATGTGGCATGAGGCTGGACACTTGGGACTGAGAGGATTGGTGAGATTGGGTGAGCAAATGCAGACCCTTTAAAGCAATAATGCATGGCACCCATTCCATGGGTCCCAGCTCTCCAGGTTGAAGGGAATATTACTACAGCTATAACATGTACGGGAAACCTAGAGAATGGACACACTGTGAATACGAAAGGTTTCTAAAACTCAACGAAGAATCCCTCTCCTGGTGCTCCGGTTTGACTTTCCAACTGCTTTCCTATCAATCTCCCAACTAGGAGAGACAGCCCCTTTAAGCTCCTGGTTCACACAGGTTGCCAATTTGGCAGAGGATGAAAGGGAAGAGGGAGAACCAATGAGAGAGTAGCTGTTAGGCATTTGGATGGGCACATGTCACTCTAAATTCCCGGCAGCAAGAAGAATTAACCAAAGTCTCAGCCACCCACCGGGAACCAGTATAGGTCCTGAACCAAAAGTTTGGACTTGCGTTCAGCTCACAAAAAAACGAGTTGAAAAATGGAGCTCAGGGGCACATCAATTCACAAACTGGCAGAGTAATCAAGGCCAACTATCGTCCAAAAATCTGTTGAGGGAAGGCAACGAGGCGGACTTGAAAGCGAGGCAGAATAGCAGGAAACAGATTTCAAGAGGTACGTTGGAATGGCCTGTAAAGCACAGGAAGAGGGGCACAACTTCGACAATGATGCACTTGGCCAAAAAGGGCGTATGCGTTTTCTCCTGAATATATTCAGGAGAAAACGCATACGCCCTTTTTGGCCAAGCAAGCAAGCGGGCAATGCAAATCTGCACTACAAAGAAGTATCACTTCCCACCGGTCAAAAGGGACATCCACAAAATGTGTTAAAACCAGAAAGGCAAGACAGGCCCTGGAGAACAGGGAGCCTTGTTATGCTAATGGGGGGGATGTAAGTTGCCAACTGCCTCACTGGAGGAGTGCATTGTGTTCCCTAAAACAAGTAAACAACAGAGCTACAGAGCCAAGGGCACTTCCAGTCTAGGGAATATACCTTGGGAAAACTGAAAATCCATAAGACAGAGCCACCCCCAAATTGAGGGCTGCACTGCTTACAAAAACCTCAACCTGGGTACACCTGAAATATCCCAGGAAATATAAAAATGGTTCCAAACATTGTGGAACTTACGTACGATGGAATATCCCTCAGCCATGAAATCAATGCCATAAGACCAGTAGCAGCAAAATGAGTGGATTCAGGTACGATGATTCTAAGTGAAAGAAGTCACACAGAAAAAGAAACTTATCATAAGATATCACTTAGGAAGATCCTGTAAACATGGCTTCACATGAACTGAGTTAGGAAAGAGAACAGAGTCTCACATTTAGAAAACACTCTTATGCCTGCTTAAGGGGGAAGGAGAGGTGGGGTGATGCATGAAACCAGAGTTTGATATAAGCATATTTACCGTTCCAAAAACCATCTATGGAATAGACAAGACCTACACCTTCCTCAGTGAAAGGGACTCAAAACCCCATATTTCCCGCAGAGGAATAGATCTGACTAGTAAGAATCTTAAAACCTATGTATTGCTATGTCTCCGTAAGGGAATCAAGTGTGTCTAGACTGGCATAAACAGGGCAGCGAGAATCAGCTCAAACCCACTCTAAAAAGGAATTTCAAAAACAGAACAAAGAAACAGGGAAATTCTTTACAATTCCTTCAGGGTCTCTGATGCAACCTGGGATGACCCTATCTACAATGACAGCTGGATGTGGCATGAGGCTGGACACTTGGGACTGAGAGGATTGGTGAGATTGGGTGAGCAAATGCAGACCCTTTAAAGCAATAATGCATGGCACCCATTCCATGGGTCCCAACTCTCCAGGTTGAAGGGAATATTACTACAGCTATAACATGTACGGGAAACCTAGAGAATGGACACACTGTGAATACGAAAGGTTTCTAAAACTCAACGAAGAATCCCTCTCCTGGTGCTCCGGTTTGACTTTCCAACTGCTTTCCTATCAATCTCCCAACTAGGAGAGACAGCCCCTTTAAGCTCCTGGTTCACACAGGTTGCCAATTTGGCAGAGGATGAAAGGGAAGAGGGAGAACCAATGAGAGAGTAGCTGTTAGGCATTTGGATGGGCACATGTCACTCTAAATTCCCGGCAGCAAGAAGAATTAACCAAAGTCTCAGCCACCCACCGGGAACCAGTATAGGTCCTGAACCAAAAGTTTGGACTTGCGTTCAGCTCACAAAAAAACGAGTTGAAAAATGGAGCTCAGGGGCACATCAATTCACAAACTGGCAGAGTAATCAAGGCCAACTATCGTCCAAAAATCTGTTGAGGGAAGGCAACGAGGCGGACTTGAAAGCGAGGCAGAATAGCAGGAAACAGATTTCAAGAGGTACGTTGGAATGGCCTGTAAAGCACAGGAAGAGGGGCACAACTTCGACAATGATGCACTTGGCCAAAAAGGGCGTATGCGTTTTCTCCTGAATATATTCAGGAGAAAACGCATACGCCCTTTTTGGCCAAGCAAGCAAGCGGGCAATGCAAATCTGCACTACAAAGAAGTATCACTTCCCACCGGTCAAAAGGGACATCCACAAAATGTGTTAAAACCAGAAAGGCAAGACAGGCCCTGGAGAACAGGGAGCCTTGTTATGCTAATGGGGGGGATGTAAGTTGCCAACTGCCTCACTGGAGGAGTGCATTGTGTTCCCTAAAACAAGTAAACAACAGAGCTACAGAGCCAAGGGCACTTCCAGTCTAGGGAATATACCTTGGGAAAACTGAAAATCCATAAGACAGAGCCACCCCCAAATTGAGGGCTGCACTGCTTACAAAAACCTCAACCTGGGTACACCTGAAATATCCCAGGAAATATAAAAATGGTTCCAAACATTGTGGAACTTACGTACGATGGAATATCCCTCAGCCATGAAATCAATGCCATAAGACCAGTAGCAGCAAAATGAGTGGATTCAGGTACGATGATTCTAAGTGAAAGAAGTCACACAGAAAAAGAAACTTATCATAAGATATCACTTAGGAAGATCCTGTAAACATGGCTTCACATGAACTGAGTTAGGAAAGAGAACAGAGTCTCACATTTAGAAAACACTCTTATGCCTGCTTAAGGGGGAAGGAGAGGTGGGGTGATGCATGAAACCAGAGTTTGATATAAGCATATTTACCGTTCCAAAAACCATCTATGGAATAGACAAGACCTACACCTTCCTCAGTGAAAGGGACTCAAAACCCCATATTTCCCGCAGAGGAATAGATCTGACTAGTAAGAATCTTAAAACCTATGTATTGCTATGTCTCCGTAAGGGAATCAAGTGTGTCTAGACTGGCATAAACAGGGCAGCGAGAATCAGCTCAAACCCACTCTAAAAAGGAATTTCAAAAACAGAACAAAGAAACAGGGAAATTCTTTACAATTCCTTCAGGGTCTCTGATGCAACCTGGGATGACCCTATCTACAATGACAGCTGGATGTGGCATGAGGCTGGACACTTGGGACTGAGAGGATTGGTGAGATTGGGTGAGCAAATGCAGACCCTTTAAAGCAATAATGCATGGCACCCATTCCATGGGTCCCAACTCTCCAGGTTGAAGGGAATATTACTACAGCTATAACATGTACGGGAAACCTAGAGAATGGACACACTGTGAATACGAAAGGTTTCTAAAACTCAACGAAGAGTCCCTCTCCTGGTGCTCCGGTTTGACTTTCCAACTGCTTTCCTATCAATCTCCCAACTTGGAGAGACAGCCCCTTTAAGGTCCTGGTTCGCACAGGTTGCCAATTTGGCAGAGGATGAAAGGGAAGAGGGAGAACCAATGAGAGAGTAGCTGTTAGGCATTTGGATGGGCACATGTCACTCTAATTTCCTGGCAGGAAGAAGAATTAACCAAAGTCTCAGCCACCCACCTGGAACCAGTATAGGTCCTGAACCAAAAGTTTGGACTTGCGTTCAGCTCACAAAAAAACGAGTTGAAAAATGGAGCTCAGGGGCACAGCAATTCACAAACTGGCAGAGTAATCAAGGCCAACTATCGTCCAAAAATCTGTTGAGGGAAGGCAACGAGGCGGACCTGAATGCGAGGCAGAATAGCAGGAAACAGATTTCAAGAGCTACGTTGGAATCGCCTGTAAAGCACAGGAAGAGGGGCACAACTTCGACAATGATGCACTTGGCCAAAAAGGGCATATGCGTTTTCTCCTCAATATATTCAGGAGAAAACGCATACGCCCTTTTTGGCCAAGCAAGCAAGCGGGCAATGCAAATCTGCACTACAAAGAAGTATCACTTCCCACCGGTCAAAAGGGACATCCACAAAATGTGTAAAAACCAGAAAGGCAAGACAGGCCCTGGAGAACAGGGAGCCTTGTTATGCTCATGGGCGGGATGTAAGTTGCCAACTGCCTCACTGGAGGAGTGCATTGTGTTCCCTAAAACAAGTAAACAACAGAGCTACAGAGCCAAGGGCACTTCCGGTCTAGGGAATATACCTTGGGAAAACTGAAAATCCATAAGACAGAGCCACCCCCAAATTGAGGGCTGCACTGCTTACAAGAACCTCAACCTGGGTACACCTGAAATATCCCAGGAAATACAAAAATGGTTCCAAACATTGTGGAACTTACGTACGATGGAATATCTCTCAGCCATGAAATCAATGTCATAAGACCAGTAGCAGCAAAATGAGTGGATTCAGGTACGATGATTCTAAGTGAAAGAAGTCATACAGAAAAAGAAACTTATCATAAGATATCACTTAGGAAGATCCTGTAAACATGGCTACACATGAACTGAGTTAGGCAAGAGAACAGAGTCTCACATTAAGAAAACACACTTATGCATGCTTAAGGGGGAAGGAGAGGTGGGGAGATGCATCAAACCAGAGTTTGATATAAGCTAAGGTACCGTTCCAAAAACCAACTATGGAATAGCCAAGACCTACACCTTCCTCAGTGAAAGGGAATGAAAAACCCATATTTCCCACAGAGGAATAGATCTGACTAGTAAGAATCTTAAAACCTATGTATTGATATATCTCCGTAAGGGAATCAAGTGTGTCTAGACTGGAATAAACATGGCAGCGAGAATCAGCTCAAACCCACTCTAAAAAGGAATTTCAAAAACAGAACAAAGAAACAGGGAAATTCTTTACAATTCCTTCAGGATCTCGGATGCAACCTGGAATGACCCTATCTACAATGACAGATGGATGTGGCATGAGGCTGGACACTTGGGACTGAGAGGATTGGTGAGATTGGGTGAGCAAATGCAGACCCTTTAAAGCAATAATGCATGGCACCCATTCCATGGGTCCCAGCTCTCCAGGTTGAAGGGAATATTACTACAGCTATAACATGTACAGGAAACCTAGAGAATGGACACACTGTGAATACGAAAGGTTTCTAAAACTCAACGAAGAATCCCTCTCCTGGTGCTCCGGTTTGACTTTCCAACTGCTTTCCTATCAATCTCCCAACTAGGAGAGACAGCCCCTTTAAGTTCCTGGTTCACACAGGTTGCCAATTTGGCAGAGGATGAAACGGAAGAGGGAGAACCAATGAGAGAGTAGCTGTTAGGCATTTGGATGGGCACATGTCACTCTAATTTCCCGGCAGGAAGAAGAATTAACCAAAGTCTCAGCCACCCACCGGGAACCAGTATAGGTCCTGAACCAAAAGTTTGGACTTGCGTTCAGCTCACAAAAAAACGAGTTGAAAAATGGAGCTCAGGGGCACAGCAATTCACAAACTGGCAGAGTAATCAAGGCCAACTATCGTCCAAAAATCTGTTGAGGGAAGGCAACGAGGCGGACTTGAAAGCGAGGCAGAATAGCAGGAAACAGATTTCAAGAGGTACGTTGGAATCGCCTGTAAAGCACAGGAAGAGGGGCACAACTTCGACAATGATGCACTTGGCCAAAAAGGGCGTATGCGTTTTCTCCTGAATATATTCAGGAGAAAACGCATACGCCCTTTTTGGCCAAGCAAGCAAGCGGGCAATGCAAATCTGCACTACAAAGAAGTATCACTTCCCACCGGTCAAAAGGGACATCCACAAAATGTGTAAAAACCAGAAAGGCAAGACTGGCCCTGGAGAACAGGGAGCCTTGTTATGCTGATGGGCGGGATGTAAGTTGCCAACTGCCTCACTGGAGGAGTGCATTGTGTTCCCTAAAACAAGTAAACAACAGAGCTACAGAGCCAAGGGCACTTCCAGTCTAGGGAATATACCTTGGGAAAACTGAAAATCCATAAGACAGAGCCACCCCCAAATTGAGGTTGCACTGCTTACAAGAACCTCAACCTGGGTACAACTGAAATATCCCAGGAAATATAAAAATGGTTCCAAACATTGTGGAACTTACGTACGATGGAATATCCCTCAGCCATGAAATCAATGTCATAAGACCAGTAGCAGCAAAATGAGTGGATTCAGGTACGATGATTCTAAGTGAAAGAAGTCACACAGAAAAATAAACTTATCATAAGATATCACTTAGGAAGATCCTGTAAACATGGCTACACATGAACTGAGTTAGGCAAGAGAACAGAGTCTGACATTAAGAAAACACACTTATGCCTGCTTAAGGGGGAAGGAGAGGTGGGGAGATGCATCAAACCAGAGTTTGATATAAGCTAAGGTACCGTTCCAAAAACCAACTATGGAATAGACAAGACCTACACCTTCCTCAGTGAAAGGGACTCAAAACCCCATATTTCCCGCAGAGGAATAGATCTGACTAGTAAGAATCTTAAAACCTATGTATTGATATATCTCCATAAGGGAATCAAGTGTGTTTAGACTGGCATAAACATGGCAGCGAGAATCAGCTCAAACCCACTCTAAAAAGGAATTTCAAAAACAGAACAAAGAAACAGGGAAATTCTTTACAATTCCTTCAGGGTCTCGGATGCAACCTGGAATGACCCTATCTACAATGACAGATGGATGTGGCATGAGGCTGGACACTTGGGACTGAGAGGATTGGTGAGATTGGGTGAGCAAATGCAGACCCTTTAAAGCAATAATGCATGGCACCCATTCCATGGGTCCCAGCTCTCCAGGTTGAAGGGAATATTACTACAGCTATAACATGTACGGGAAACCTAGAGAATGGACACACTGTGAATACGAAAGGTTTCTAAAACTCAACGAAGAATCCCTCTCCTGGTGCTCCGGTTTGACTTTCCAACTGCTTTCCTATCACTCTCCCAACTAGGAGAGACAGCCCCTTTAAGCTCCTGGTTCGCACAGGTTGCCAATTTGGCAGAGGATGAAAGTGAAGAGGGAGAACCAATGAGAGAGTAGCTGTTAGGCATTTGGATGGGCACATGTCACTCTAATTTCCCGGCAGGAAGAAGAATTAACCAAAGTCTCAGCAACCCACCTGGAACCAGTATAGGTCCTGAACCAAAAGTTTGGACTTGCGTTCAGCTCACAAAAAAACGAGTTGAAAAATGGATCTCAGGGGCACAGCAATTCACAAACTGGCAGAGTAATCAAGGCCAACTAACGTCCAAAAATCTGTTGAGGGAAGGCAACGAGGCAGACCTGAATGCGAGGCAGAATAGCAGGAAACAGATTTCAAGAGCTACGTTGGAATCACCTGTAAAGCACAGGAAGAGGGGCACAACTTCGACAATGATGCACTTGGCCAAAAAGGGCGTATGCGTTTTCTCCTGAATATATTCAGGAGAAAACGCATACGCCCTTTTTGGCCAAGCAAGCAAGCGTGCAATGCAAATCTGCACTACAAAGAAGTATCACTTCCCACCGGTCAAAAGGGACATCCACAAAATGTGTAAAAACCAGAAAGGCAAGACAGGCCCTGGAGAACAGGGAGCCTTGTTATGCTGATGGGCGGGATGTAAGTTGCCAACTGCCTCACTGGAGGAGGGCATTGTGTTCCCTAAAACAAGTAAACAACAGAGCTACAGAGCCAAGGGCACTTCCGGTCTAGGGAATATACCTTGGGAAAACTGAAAATCCATAAGACAGAGCCACCCCCAAATTGAGGGCTGCACTGCTTACAAGAACCTCAACCTGGGTACACCTGAAATATCCCAGGAAATACAAAAATGGTTCCAAACATTGTGGAACTTACGTACGATGGAATATCCCTCAGCCATGAAATCAATGTCATAAGACAAGTAGCAGCCAAATGAGTGGATTCAGGTACGATGATTCTAAGTGAAAGAAGTCACACAGAAAAAGAAACTTATCATAAGATATCACTTAGGAAGATCCTGTAAACATGGCTACACATGAACTGAGTTAGGCAAGAGAACACAGTCTCACATTTAGAAAACACTCTTATGCCTGCTTAAGGGGGAAGGAGAGGTGGGGTGATGCATCAAACCAGAGTTTGATATAAGCACAGGTACCGTTCCAAAAACCAACTATGGAATAGACAAGACCTACACCTTGCTCAGTGAAAGGGACTCAAAACCCCATATTTCCCGCAGAGGAATAGATCTGACTAGTAAGAATCTTAAAACCTATGTATTGATATGTCTCCGTAAGGGAATCAAGTGTGTCTAGACTGGCATAAACATGGTAGCGAGAATCAGCTCAAACCCACTCTAAAAAGGAATTTCAAAAACAGAACAAAGAAACAGGGAAATTCTTTACAATTCCTTCAGGGTCTTGGATGCAACCTGGAATGACCCTATCTACAATGGCAGCTGGATGTGGCATGAGGCTGGACACTTGGGACTGAGAGGATTGGTGAGATTGGGTGAGCAAATGCAGACCCTTTAAAGCAATAATGCATGGCACCCATTCCATGGGTCCCAACTCTCCATGTTGAAGGGAATATTACTACAGCTATAACATGTACGGGAAACCTAGAGAATGGACACACTGTGAATACGAAAGGTTTCTAAAACTCAACGAAGAGTCCCTCTCCTGGTGCTCCGGTTTGACTTTCCAACTGCTTTCCTGTCAATCTCCCAACTTGGAGAGACAGCCCCTTTAAGCTCCTGGTTCGCACAGGTTGCCAATTTGGCAGAGGATGAAACGGAAGAGGGAGAACCAAAGAGAGAGTAGCTGTTAGGCATTTGGATGGGCACATGTCACTCTAATTTCCCGGCAGCAAGAAGAATTAACCAAAGTCTCAGCCACCCACCGGGAACCAGTATAGGTCCTGAACCAAAAGTTTGGACTTGCGTTCAGCTCACAAAAAAACGAGTTGAAAAATGGAGCTCAGGGGCACAGCAATTCACAAACTGGCAGAGTAATCAAGGCCAACTATCGTCCAAAAATCTGTTGAGGGAAGGCAACGAGGCGGACCTGAAAGCGAGGCAGAATAGCAGGAAACAGATTTCAAGAGGTACGTTGGACTCGCCTGTAAAGCACAGGAAGAGGGGCACAACTTCGACAATGATGCACTTGGCCAAAAAGGGCGTATGCGTTTTCTCCTGAATATATTCAGGAGAAAACGCATACGCCCTTTTTGGCCAAGCAAGCAAGCGGGCAATGCAAATCTGCACTACAAAGAAGTATCACTTCCCACCGGTCAAAAGGGACATCCACAAAATGTGTAAAAACCAGAAAGGCAAGACAGGCCCTGGAGAACAGGGAGCCTTGTTATGCTGATGGGCGGGATGTAAGTTGCCAACTGCCTCACTGGAGGAGTGCATTGTGTTCCCTAAAACAAGTAAACAACAGAGCTACAGAGCCAAGGGCACTTCCAGTCTAGGGAATATACCTTGGGAAAACTGAAAATCCATAAGACAGAGCCACCCCCAAATTGAGGGCTGCACTGCTTACAAGAACCTCAACCTGGGTACACCTGAAATATCCCAGGAAATATAAAAATGGTTCCAAACATTGTGGAACTTACGTACGATGGAATATCCCTCAGCCATGAAATCAATGTCATAAGACCAGTAGCAGCAAAATGAGTGGATTCAGGTACGATGATTCTAAGTGAAAGAAGTCACACAGAAAAAGAAACTTATCATAAGATATCACTTAGGAAGATCCTGTAAACATGGCTACACATGAACTGAGTTAGGCAAGAGAACAGAGTCTCACATTTAGAAAACACTCTTATGCCTGCTTAAGGGGGAAGGAGAGGTGGGGTGATGCATCAAACCAGAGTTTGATATAAGCACAGGTACCATTCCAAAAACCAACTATGGAATAGACAAGACCTACACCTTCCTCAGTGAAAGGGACTCAAAACCCCATATTTCCCGCAGAGGAATAGATCTGACTAGTAAGAATCTTAAAACCTATGTATTGATATGTCTCCGTAAGGGAATCAAGGGTGTCTAGACTGGCATAAACATGGCAGCGAGAATCAGCTCAAACCCACTCTAAAAAGGAATTTCAAAAACAGAACAAAGAAACAGGGAAATTCTTTACAATTCCTTCAGGGTCTCGGATGCAACCTGGAATGACCCTATCTACAATGACAGCTGGATGTGGCATGAGGCTGGACACTTGGGACTGAGAGGATTGGTGAGATTGGGTGAGCAAATGCAGACCCTTTAAAGCAATAATGCATGGCACCCATTCCATGGGTCCCAACTCTCCAGGTTGAGGGGAATATTACTACAGCTATAACATGTACGGGAAACCTAGAGAATGGACACACTGTGAATACGAAAGGTTTCTAAAACTCAACGAAGAGTCCCTCTCCTGGTGCTCCGGTTTGACTTTCCAACTGCTTTCCTATCAATCTCCCAACTTGGAGAGACAGCCCCTTTAAGCTCCTGGTTCGCACAGGTTGCCAATTTGGCAGAGGATGAAAGGGAAGAGGGAGAACCAAAGAGAGAGTAGCTGTTAGGCATTTGGATGGGCACATGTCACTCTAATTTCCCAGCAGCAAGAAGAATTAACCAAAGTCTCAGCCACCCACCGGGAACCAGTATAGGTCCTGAACCAAAAGTTTGGACTTGCGTTCAGCTCACAAAAAAACGAGTTGAAAAATGGAGCTCAGGGGCACAGCAATTCACAAACTGGCAGAGTAATCAAGGCCAACTCTCGTCCAAAAATCTGTTGAGGGAAGGCAACGAGGCGGACCTGAATGCGAGGCAGAATAGCAGGAAACAGATTTCAAGAGGTACGTTGGACTCGCCTGTAAAGCACAGGAAGAGGGGCACAACTTCGACAATGATGCACTTGGCCAAAAAGGGCGTATGCGTTTTCTCCTGAATATATTCAGGAGAAAACGCATACGCCCTTTTTGGCCAAGCAAGCAAGCGGGCAATGCAAATCTGCACTACAAAGAAGTATCACTTCCCACCGGTCAAAAGGGACATCCACAAAATGTGTAAAAACCAGAAAGGCAAGACAGGCCCTGGAGAACAGGGAGCCTTGTTATGCTGATGGGCGGGATGTAAGTTGCCAACTGTCTCACTGGAGGAGTGCATTGTGTTCCCTAAAACAAGTAAACAACAGAGCTACAGAGCCAAGGGCACTTCCAGTCTAGGGAATATACCTTGGGAAAACTGAAAATCCATAAGACAGAGCCACCCCCAAATTGAGGGCTGCACTGCTTACAAGAACCTCAACCTGGGTACACCTGAAATATCCCAGGAAATATAAAAATGGTTCCAAACATTGTGGAACTTACGTACGATGGAATATCCCTCAGCCATGAAATCAATGCCATAAGACCAGTAGCAGCAAAATGAGTGGATTCAGGTACGATGATTCTAAGTGAAAGAAGTCACACAGAAAAAGAAACTTATCATAAGATATCACTTAGGAAGATCCTGTAAACATGGCTACACATGAACTGAGTTAGGAAAGAGAACAGAGTCTCACATTTAGAAAACACTCTTATGCCTGCTTAAGGGGGAAGGAGAGGTGGGGTGATGCATCAAACCAGAGTTTGATATAAGCATAGGTACCGTTCCAAAAACCATCTATGGAATAGACAAGACCTACACCTTCCTCAGTGAAAGGGACTCAAAACCCCATATTTCCCGCAGAGGAATAGATCTGACTACTAAGAATCTTAAAACCTATGTATTGATATGTCTCCGTAAGGGAATCAAGTGTGTCTAGACTGGCATAAACAGGGCAGCGAGAATCAGCTCAAACCCACTCTAAAAAGGAATTTCAAAAACAGAACAAAGAAACAGGGAAATTCTTTACAATTCCTTCAGGGTCTCTGATGCAACCTGGGATGACCCTATCTACAATGACAGCTGGATGTGGCATGAGGCTGGACACTTGGGACTGAGAGGATTGGTGAGATTGGGTGAGCAAATGCAGACCCTTTAAAGCAATAATGCATGGCACCCATTCCATGGGTCCCAACTCTCCAGGTTGAAGGGAATATTACTACAGCTATAACATGTACGGGAAACCTAGAGAATGGACACACTGTGAATACGAAAGGTTTCTAAAACTCAACGAAGAGTCCCTCTCCTGGTGCTCCGGTTTGACTTTCCAACTGCTTTCCTATCAATCTCCCAACTTGGAGAGACAGCCCCTTTAAGGTCCTGGTTCGCACAGGTTGCCAATTTGGCAGAGGATGAAAGGGAAGAGGGAGAACCAATGAGAGAGTAGCTGTTAGGCATTTGGATGGGCACATGTCACTCTAATTTCCTGGCAGGAAGAAGAATTAACCAAAGTCTCAGCCACCCACCGGGAACCAGTATAGTTCCTGAACCAAAAGTTTGGACTTGCGTTCAGCTCACAAAAAAACGAGTTGAAAAATGGAGCTCAGGGGCACAGCAATTCACAAACTGGCAGAGTAATCAAGGCCAACTATCGTCCAAAAATCTGTTGAGGGAAGGCAACGAGGCGCACTTGAAAGCGAGGCAGAATAGCAGGAAATAGATTTCAAGAGGTACGTTGGACTCGCCTGTAAAGCACAGGAAGAGGGGCACAACTTCGACAATGATGCACTTGGCCAAAAAGGGCGTATGCGTTTTCTCCTGAATATATTCAGGAGAAAACGCATACGCCCTTTTTGGCCAAGCAAGCAAGCGGGCAATGCAAATCTGCACTACAAAGAAGTATCACTTCCCACCGGTCAAAAGGGACATCCACAAAATATGTAAAAACCAGAAAGGCAAGACAGGCCCTGGAGAACAGGGAGCCTTGTTATGCTGATGGGCGGGATGTAAGTTGCCAACTGCCTCACTGGAGGAGTGCATTGTGTTCCCTAAAACAAGTAAACAACAGAGCTACAGAACCAAGGGCACTTCCGGTCTAGGGAATATACCTTGGGAAAATTGAAAATCCATAAGACAGAGCCACCCCCAAATTGAGGGCTGCACTGCTTACAAGAACCTCAACCTGGGTACACCTGAAATATCCCAGGAAATATAAAAATGGTTCCAAACATTGTGGAACTTACGTACGATGGAATATCCCTCAGCCATGAAATCAATGTCATAAGACCAGTAGCAGCAAAATGAGTGGATTCAGGTATGATGATTCTAAGTGAAAGAAGTCAAACAGAAAAAGAAACTTATCATAAGATATCACTTAGGAAGATCCTGTAAACATGGCTACACATGAACTGAGTTAGGCAAGAGAACAGAGTCTCACATTTAGAAAACACTCTTATGCCTGCTTAAGGGGGAAGGAGAGGTGGGGTGATGCATCAAACCAGAGTTTGATATAAGCACAGGTACCGTTCCAAAAACCAACTATGGAATAGACAAGACCTACACCTTCCTCAGTGAAAGGGACTCAAAACCCCATATTTCCAGCAGAGGAATAGATCTGACTACTAAGAATCTTAAAACCTATGTATTGATATGTCTCCGTAAGGGAATCAAGTGTGTCTAGACTGGCATAAACATGGCAGCGAGAATCAGCTCAAACACACTCTAAAAAGGAATTTCAAAAACAGAACAAAGAAACAGGGAAATTCTTTACAATTCCTTCAGGATCTCGGATGCAACCTGGAATGACCCTATCTACAATGACAGATGGATGTGGCATGAGGCTGGACACTTGGGACTGAGAGGATTGGTGAGATTGGGTGAGCAAATGCAGACCCTTTAAAGCAATAATGCATGGCACCCATTCCATGGGTCCCAGCTCTCCAGGTTGAAGGGAATATTACTACAGCTATAACATGTACGGGAAACCTAGAGAATGGACACACTGTGAATACGAAAGGTTTCTAAAACTCAACGAAGAATCCCTCTCCTGGTGCTCCGGTTTGACTTTCCAACTGCTTTCCTATCAATCTCCCAACTAGGAGAGACAGCCCCTTTAAGCTCCTGGTTCACACAGGTTGCCAATTTGGCAGAGGATGAAAGGGAAGAGGGAGAACCAATGAGAGAGTAGCTGTTAGGCATTTGGATGGGCACATGTCACTCTAATTTCCTGGCAGGAAGAAGAATTAACCAAAGTCTCAGCCACCCACCGGGAACCAGTATAGTTCCTGAACCAAAAGTTTGGACTTGCGTTCAGCTCACAAAAATACGAGTTGAAAAATGGAGCTCAGGGGCACAGCAATTCACAAACTGGCAGAGTAATCAAGGCCAACTATCGTCCAAAAATCTGTTGAGGGAAGGCAACGAGGCGCACTTGAAAGCGAGGCAGAATAGCAGGAAATAGATTTCAAGAGGTACGTTGGACTCGCCTGTAAAGCACAGGAAGAGGGGCACAACTTCGACAATGATGCACTTGGCGAAAAAGGGCGTATGCGTTTTCTCCTGAATATATTCAGGAGAAAACGCATACGCCCTTTTTGGCCAAGCAAGCAAGCGGGCAATGCAAATCTGCACTACAAAGAAGTATCACTTCCCACCGGTCAAAAGGGTCATCCACAAAATATGTAAAAACCAGAAAGGCAAGACAGGCCCTGGAGAACAGGGAGCCTTGTTATGCTGATGGGCGGGATGTAAGTTGCCAACTGCCTCACTGGAGGAGTGCATTGTGTTCCCTAAAACAAGTAAACAACAGAGCTACAGAACCAAAGGCACTTCCGGTCTACGGAATATACCTTGGGAAAATTGAAAATCCATAAGACAGAGCCACCCCCAAATTGAGGGCTGCACTGCTTACAAGAACCTCAACCTGGGTACACCTGAAATATCCCAGGAAATATAAAAATGGTTCCAAACATTGTGGAACTTACGTACGATGGAATATCCCTCAGCCATGAAATCAATGTCATAAGACCAGTAGCAGCAAAATGAGTGGATTCAGGTATGATGATTCTAAGTGAAAGAAGTCAAACAGAAAAAGAAACTTATCATAAGATATCACTTAGGAAGATCCTGTAAACATGGCTACACATGAACTGAGTTAGGCAAGAGAACAGAGTCTCACATTTAGAAAACACTCTTATGCCTGCTTAAGGGGGAAGGAGAGGTGGGGTGATGCATCAAACCAGAGTTTGATATAAGCACAGGTACCGTTCCAAAAACCAACTATGGAATAGACAAGACCTACACCTTCCTCAGTGAAAGGGACTCAAAACCCCATATTTCCAGCAGAGGAATAGATCTGACTAGTAAGAATCTTAAAACCTATGTATTGATATGTCTCCGTAAGGGAATCAAGTGTGTCTAGACTGGCATAAACATGGCAGCGAGAATCAGCTCAAACACACTCTAAAAAGGAATTTCAAAAACAGAACAAAGAAACAGGGAAATTCTTTACAATTCCTTCAGGATCTCGGATGCAACCTGGAATGACCCTATCTACAATGACAGATGGATGTGGCATGAGGCTGGACACTTGGGACTGAGAGGATTGGTGAGATTGGGTGAGCAAATGCAGACCCTTTAAAGCAATAATGCATGGCACCCATTCCATGGGTCCCAGCTCTCCAGGTTGAAGGGAATATTACTACAGCTATAACATGTACGGGAAACCTAGAGAATGGACACACTGTGAATACGAAAGGTTTCTAAAACTCAACGAAGAATCCCTCTCCTGGTGCTCCGGTTTGACTTTCCAACTGCTTTCCTATCAATCTCCCAACTAGGAGAGACAGCCCCTTTAAGCTCCTGGTTCACACAGGTTGCCAATTTGGCAGAGGATGAAAGGGAAGAGGGAGAACCAATGAGAGAGTAGCTGTTAGGCATTTGGATGGGCACATGTCACTCTAATTTCCCGGCAGCAAGAAGAATTAACCAAAGTCTCAGCCACCCACCGGGAACCAGTATAGGTCCTGATCCAAAAGTTTGGACTTGCGTTCAGCTCACAAAAAAACGAGTTGAAAAATGGAGCTCAGGGGCACAGCAATTCACAAACTGGAAGAGTAATCAAGGCCAACTATCGTCCAAAAATCTGTTGAGGGAAGGCAACGAGGCGGACTTGAAAGCGAGGCAGAATAGCAGGAAACAGATTTCAAGAGGTACGTTGGAATGGCCTGTAAAGCACAGGAAGAGGGGCACAACTTCGACAATGATGCACTTGGCCAAAAAGGGCGTATGCGTTTTCTCCTGAATATATTCAGGAGAAAACGCATACGCCCTTTTTGGCCAAGCAAGCAAGCGGGCAATGCAAATCTGCACTACAAAGAAGTATCACTTCCCACCGGTCAAAAGGGACATCCACAAAATGTGTAAAAACCAGAAAGGCAAGACAGGCCCTGGAGAACAGGGAGCCTTGTTATGCTGATGGGCGGGATGTAAGTTGCCAACTGCCTCACTGGAGGAGTGCATTGTGTTCCCTAAAACAAGTAAACAACAGAGCTACAGAGCCAAGGGCACTTCCAGTCTAGGGAATATACCTTGGGAAAACTGAAAATCCATAAGACAGAGCCACCCCCAAATTGAGGGTTGCACTGCTTACAAGAACCTCAACCTGGGTACAACTGAAATATCCCAGGAAATATAAAAATGGTTCCAAACATTGTGGAACTTACATACGATGGAATATCCCTCAGCCATGAAATCAATGTCATAAGACCAGTAGCAGCAAAATGAGTGGATTCAGGTACGATGATTCTAAGTGAAAGAAGTCACACAGAAAAAGAAACTTATCATAAGATATCACTTAGGAAGATCCTGTAAACATGGCTACACATGAACTGAGTTAGGAAAGAGAACAGAGTCTCACATTTAGAGAACACTCTTATGCCTGCTTAAGGGGGAAGGAGAGGTGGGGGGATGCATAAAACCAGAGTTTGATATAAGCACAGGTACCGTTCCAAAAACCAACTATGGAATAGACAAGACCTACACCTTCCTCAGTGAAAGGGACTCAAAACCCCATATTTCCCGCAGAGGAATAGATCTGACTAGTAAGAATCTTAAAACCTATGTATTGATATGTCTCCGTAAGGGAATCAAGTGTGTCTAGACTGGCATAAACATGGTAGCGAGAATCAGCTCAAACCCACTCTAAAAAGGAATTTCAAAAACAGAACAAAGAAACAGGGAAATTCTGTACAATTCCTTCAGGGTCTCTGAAGCAACCTGGAATGACCCTATCTAAAATGACAGCTGGATGTGGCATGAGGCTGGACACTTGGGACTGAGAGGATTGGTGAGATTGGGTGAGCAAATGCAGACCCTTTAAAGCAATAATGCATGGCACCCATTCCATGGGTCCCAGCTCTCCAGGTTGAGGGGAATATTACTACAGCTATAACATGTACGGGAAACCTAGAGAATGGACACACTGTGAATACGAAAGGTTTCTAAAACTCAACGAAGAGTCCCTCTCCTGGTGCTCCGGATTGACTTTCCAACTGCTTTCCTATCAATCTCCCAACTTGGAGAGACAGCCCCTTTAAGCTCCTGGTTCGCACAGGTTGCCAATTTGGCAGAGGATGAAAGGGAAGAGGGAGAACCAAAGAGAGAGTAGCTGTTAGGCATTTGGATGGGCACATGTCACTCTAATTTCCCGGCAGCAAGAAGAATTAACCAAAGTCTCAGCCACCCACCGGGAACCAGTATAGGTCCTGAACCAAAAGTTTGGACTTGCGTTCAGCTCACAAAAAAACGAGTTGAAAAATGAAGCTCAGGGGCTCAGCAATTCACAAACTGGCAGAGTAATCAAGGCCAACTATCGTCCAAAAATCTGTTGAGGGAAGGCAACGAGGCGGACTTGAAAGCGAGGCAGAATAGCAGGAAACAGATTTCAAGAGGTACGTTGGAATGGCCTGTAAAGCACAGGAAGAGGGGCACAACTTCGACAATGATGCACTTGGCCAAAAAGGGCGTATGCGTTTTCTCCTGAATATATTCAGGAAAAAACGCATACGCCCTTTTTGGCCAAGCAAGCAAGCGGGCAATGCAAATCTGCACTACAAAGAAGTATCACTTCCCACCGGTCAAAAGGGACATCCACAAAATGTGTTAAAACCAGAAAGGCAAGACTGGCCCTGGAGAACAGGGAGCCTTGTTATGCTCATGGGCGGGATGTAAGTTGCCAACTGCCTCACTGGAGGAGTGCATTGTGTTCCCTAAAACAAGTAAACAACAGAGCTACAGAGCCAAGGGCACTTCCAGTCTAGGGAATATACCTTGGGAAAACTGAAAATCCATAAGACAGAGCCACCCCCAAATTGAGGGCTGCACTGCTTACAAGAACCTCAACCTGGGTACACCTGAAATATCCCAGGAAATATAAAAATGGTTCCAAACATTGTGGAACTTACATACGATGGAATATCCCTCAGCCATGAAATCAATGCCATAAGACCAGTAGCAGCAAAATGAGTGGAATCAGCTACGATGATTCTAAGTGAAAGAAGTCACACAGAAAAAGAAACTTATCATAAGATATCACTTAGGAAGATCCTGTAAACATGGCTACACATGAACTGAGTTAGGAAAGAGAACAGAGTCTCACATTTAGAAAACACTCTTATGCCTGCTTAAGGGGGAAGGAGAGGTGGGGTGATGCATCAAACCAGAATTTGATATAAGCATATGTACCGTTCCAAAAACCATCTATGGAATAGACAAGACCTACACCTTCCTCAGTGAAAGGGACTCAAAACCCCATATTTCCCGCAGAGGAATAGATCTGACTAGTAAGAATCTTAAAACCTATGTATTGATATGTCTCCGTAAGGGAATCAAGTGTGTCTAGACTGGCATAAACAGGGCAGCGAGAATCAGCTCAAACCCACTCTAAAAAGGAATTTCAAAAACAGAACAAAGAAACAGGGAAATTCTTTACAATTCCTTCAGGGTCTCTGATGCAACCTGGGATGACCCTATCTACAATGACAGCTGGATGTGGCATGAGGCTGGACACTTGGGACTGAGAGGATTGGTGAGATTGGGTGAGCAAATGCAGACCCTTTAAAGCAATAATGCATGGCACCCATTCCATGGGTCCCAACTCTCCAGGTTGAAGGGAATATTACTACAGCTATAACATGTACGGGAAACCTAGAGAATGGACACACTGTGAATACGAAAGGTTTCTAAAACTCAACGAAGAGTCCCTCTCCTGGTGCTCAGGTTTGGCTTTCCAACTGCTTTCCTATCAATCTCCCAACTTGGAGAGACAGCCCCTTTAAGGTCCTGGTTCGCACAGGTTGCCAATTTGGCAGAGGATGAAACGGAAGAGGGAGAACCAATGAGAGAGTAGCTGTTAGGCATTTGGATGGGCACATGTCACTCTAATTTCCTGGCAGGAAGAAGAATTAACCAAAGTCTCAGCCACCCACCGGGAACCAGTATAGTTCCTGAACCAAAAGTTTGGACTTGCGTTCAGCTCACAAAAAAACGAGTTGAAAAATGGAGCTCAGGGGCACAGCAATTCACAAACTGGCAGAGTAATCAAGGCCAACTATCGTCCAAAAATCTGTTGAGGGAAGGCAACGAGGCGCACTTGAAAGCGAGGCAGAATAGCAGGAAATAGATTTCAAGAGGTACGTTGGACTCGCCTGTAAAGCACAGGAAGAGGGGCACAACTTCGACAATGATGCACTTGGCCAAAAAGGGTGTATGCGTTTTCTCCTGAATATATTCAGGAGAAAACGCATACGCCCTTTTTGGCCAAGCAAGCAAGCGGGCAATGCAAATCTGCACTACAAAGAAGTATCACTTCCCACCGGTCAAAAGGGACATCCACAAAATATGTAAAAACCAGAAAGGCAAGACAGGCCCTGGAGAACAGGGAGCCTTGTTATGCTGATGGGCGGGATGTAAGTTGCCAACTGCCTCACTGGAGGAGTGCATTGTGTTCCCTAAAACAAGTAAACAACAGAGCTACAGAGCCAAGGGCACTTCCGGTCTAGGGAATATACCTTGGGAAAATTGAAAATCCATAATACAGAGTCACCCCCAAATTGAGGGCTGCACTGCTTACAAGAACCTCAACCTGGGTACACCTGAAATATCCCAGGAAATACAAAAATGGTTCCAAACATTGTGGAACATACGTACGATGGAATATCCCTCAGCCATAAAATCAATGTCATAAGACAAGTAGCAGCAAAATGAGTGGATTCAGGTACGATGATTCTAAGTGAAAGAAGTCACACAGAAAAAGAAACTTATCATAAGATATCACTTAGGAAGATCCTGTAAACATGGCTACACATGAACCGAGTTAGGCAAGAGAACAGAGTCTCACATTAAGAAAACACACTTATGCCTTCTTAAGGGGGAAGGAGAGGTGGGGAGATGCATCAAACCAGAGTTTGATATAAGCTAAGGTACCGTTCCAAAAACCAACTATGGAATAGCCAAGACCTACACCTTCCTCAGTGAAAGGGACTCAAAACCCCATATTTCCCGCAGAGGAATAGATCTGACTAGTAAGAATCTTAAAACCTATGTATTGATATATCTCCGTAAGGGAATCAAGTGTGTCTAGACTGGCATAAACATGGCAGCGAGAATCAGCTCAAACCCACTCTAAAAAGGAATTTCAAAAACAGAACAAAGAAACAGGGAAATTCTTTACAATTCCTTCAGGGTCTCGGATGCAACCTGGAATGACCCTATCTACAATGACAGATGGATGTGGCATGAGGCTGGACACTTGGGACTGAGAGGATTGGTGAGATTGGGTGAGCAAATGCAGACCCTTTAAAGCAATAATGCATGGCACCCATTCCATGGGTCCCAGCTCTCCAGGTTGAAGGGAATATTACTACAGCTATAACATGTACGGGAAACCTAGAGAATGGACACACTGTGAATACGAAAGGTTTCTAAAACTCAACGAAGAATCCCTCTCCTGGTGCTCCGGTTTGACTTTCCAACTGCTTTCCTATCAATCTCCCAACTAGGAGAGACAGCCCCTTTAAGCTCCTGGTTCGCACAGGTTGCCAATTTGGCAGAGGATCAAAGGGAAGAGGGAGAACCAATGAGAGAGTAGCTGTTAGGCATTTGGATGGGCACATGTCACTCTAATTTCCTGGCAGGAAGAAGAATTAACCAAAGTCTCAGCCACCCACCGGGAACCAGTATAGGTCCTGAACCAAAAGTTTGGACTTGCGTTCAGCTCACAAAACAACGAGTTGAAAAATGGAGCTCAGGGGCACAGCAATTCACAAACTGGCAGAGTAATCAAGGCCAACTATCGTCCAAAAATCTGTTGAGGGAAGGCAACGAGGCGGACTTGAAAGCGAGGCAGAATAGCAGGAAACAGATTTCAAGAGGTACGTTGGAATTGCCTGTAAAGCACAGGAAGAGGGGCACAACTTCGACAATGATGCACTTGGCCAAAAAGGGCGTATGCGTTTTCTCCTGAATATATTCAGGAGAAAACGCATACGCCCTTTTTGGCCAAGCAAGCAAGCGGGCAATGCAAATCTGCACTACAAAGAAGTATCACTTCCCACCGGTCAAAAGGGACATCCACAAAATGTGTAAAAACCGGAAAGTCAAGACAGGCCCTGGAGAACAGGGAGCCTTGTTATGCTGATGGGCGGGATGTAAGTTGCCAACTGCCTCACTGGAGGAGTGCATTGTGTTCCCTAAAACAAGTAAACAACAGAGCTACAGAGCCAAGGGCACTTCCGGTCTAGGGAATATACCTTGGGAAAAGTGAAAATCCATAAGACAGAGCCACCCCAAATTGAGGGCTGCACTGCTTACAAGAACCTCAACCTGGGTACACCTGAAATATCCCAGGAAATATAAAAATGGTTCCAAACATTGTGGAACTTACGTACGATGGAATATCCCTCAGCCACGAAATCAATGTCATAAGACCAGTAGCAGCAAAATGAGTGGATTCAGGTACGATGATTCTAAGTGAAAGAAGTCACACAGGAAAAGAAACTTATCATAAGATATCACTTAGGAAGATCCTGTAAACATGGCTACACATGAACTGAGTTAGGCAAGAGAACAGAGTCTCACATTTAGAAAACACTCTTATGCCTGCTTAAGGGGGAAGGAGAGGTGGGGTGATGCATCAAACCAGAGTTTGATATAAGCACAGGTACCATTCCAAAAACCAACTATGGAATAGACAAGACCTACACCTTCCTCAGTGAAAGGGACTCAAAACCCCATATTTCCCGCAGAGGAATAGATCTGACTAGTAAGAACCTTAAAACCTATGTATTGATATGTCTCCGTAAGGGAATCAAGTGTGTTTAGACTGGCATAAACATGGCAGCGAGAATCAGCTCAAACCCACTCTAAAAAGGAATTTAAAAAACAGAACAAAGAAACAGGGAAATTCTTTACAATTCCTTCAGATTCTCGGATGCAACCTGGAATGACCCTATCTACAATGACAGCTGGATGTGGCATGAGGCTGGACACTTGGGACTGAGAGGATTGGTGAGATTGGGTGAGCAAATGCAGACCCTTTAAAGCAATAATGCATGGCACCCATTCCATGGGTCCCAGCTCTCCAGGTTGAAGGGAATATTACTACAGCTATAACATGTACGGGAATCCTAGAGAATGGACACACTGTGAATACGAAAGGTTTCTAAAACTCAACGAAGAGTCCCTCTCCTGGTGCTCCGATTTGACTTTCCAACTGCTTTCCTATCAATCTCCCAACTTGGAGAGACAGCCCCTTTAAGCTCCTGGTTCGCACAGGTTGCCAATTTGGCAGAGGATCAAAGGGAAGAGGGAGAACCAATGAGAGAGTAGCTGTTAGGCATTTGGATGGGCACATGTCACTCTAATTTCCCGGCAGGAAGAAGAATTAACCAAAGTCTCAGCCACCCACCGGGAACCAGTATAGGTCCTGAACCAAAAGTTTGGACTTGCGTTCAGCTCACAAAAAAACGAGTTGAAAAATGGAGCTCAGGGGCACAGCAATTCACAAACTGGCAGAGTAATCAAGGCCAACTATCGTCCAAAAATCTGTTGAGGGAAGGCAACGAGGCGGACTTGAAAGCGAGGCAGAATAGCAGGAAACAGATTTCAAGAGGTACGTTGGAATCGCCTGTAAAGCACAAGAAGAGGGGCACAACTTCGACAATGATGCACTTGGCCATAAAGCGCGTACGCGTTTTTTCCTGAATATATTCAGGAGAAAACGCATACACCCTTTTTGGCCAAGCAAGCAAGCGGGCAATGCAAATCTGCACTACAAAGAAGTATCACTTCCCACCGGTCAAAAGGGACATCCACAAAATGTGTAAAAACCGGAAAGGCAAGACAGGCCCTGGAGAACAGGGAGCCTTGTTATGCTGATGGGCGGGATGTAAGTTGCCAACTGCCTCACTGGAGGAGTGCATTGTGTTCCCTAAAACAAGTAAACAACAGAGCTACAGAGCCAAGGGCACTTCCGGTCTAGGGAATATACCTTTGGGAAACTGAAAATCCATAAGACAGAGCCACACCCAAATTCAGGGCTGCACTGCTTACAAGAACCTCAACCTGGGTACACCTGAAATATCCCAGGAATTATAAAAATGGTTCCAAACATTGTGGAACTTACGTACGATGGAATATCCCTCAGCCATGAAATCAATGTCATAAGACCAGTAGCAGCAAAATGAGTGGATTCAGGTACGATGATTCTAAGTGAAAGAAGTCACACAGAAAAAGAAACTTATCATAAGATATCACTTAGGAAGATCCTGTAAACATGGCTACACATGAACTGAGTTAGGCAAGAGAACAGAGTCTCACATTTAGAAAACACTCTTATGCCTGCTTAAGGGGGAAGGAGAGGTGGGGTGATGCATCAAACCAGAGTTTGATATAAGCACAGGTACCGTTCCAAAAACCAACTATGGAATAGACAAGACCTACACCTTCCTCAGTGAAAGGGACTCAAAACCCCATATTTCCCGCAGAGGAATAGAACTGACTAGTAAGAATCTTAAAACCTATGTACCGATATGTCTCCGTAAGGGAATCAAGTGTGTCTAGACTGGCATAAACATGGCAGCGAGAATCAGCTCAAACCCACTCTAAAAAGGAATTTCAAAAACAGAACAAAGAAACAGGGAAATTCTTTACAATTCCTTCAGGGTCTCTGATGCAACCTGGAATGACCCTATCTACAATGACAGCTGGATATGGCATAAGGCTGGACACTTGGGACTGAGAGGATTGGTGAGATTGGGTGAGCAAATGCAGACCCTTTAAAGCAATAATGCATGGCACCCATTCAATGGGTCCCAACTCTCCAGGTTGAAGGGAATATTACTACAGCTATAACATGTACGGGAAACCTAGAGAATGGACACCCTGTGAATACGAAAGGTTTCTAAAACTCAACGAAGGGTCCCTCTCCTGGTGCTCCAGTTTGACTTTCCAACTGCTTTCCTATCAATCTCCCAACTTGGAGAGACAGCCCCTTTAAGCTCCTGGTTCGCACAGGTTGCCAATTTGGCAGAGGATGAAAGGGAAGAGGGAGAACCAATGAGAGAGTAGCTGTTAGGCATTTGGATGGGCACCTGTCACTCTAATTTCCCGGAAGGAAGAAGAATTAACCAAAGTCTCAGCCAACCAACGGGAACCAGTATAGGTCCTGAACCAAAAGTTTGGACTTGCGTTCAGCTCACAAAACAACGAGTTGAAAAATGGAGCTCAGGGGCACAGCAATTCACAAACTGGCAGAGTAATCAAGGCCAACTCTCGTCCAAAAATCTGTTGAGGGAAGGCAACGAGGCAGACTTGAAAGCGAGGTAAAATAGCAGGAAACAGATTTCAAGAGGTACGTTGGAATTGCCTGTAAAGCACAGGAAGAGGGGCACAACTTCGACAATGATGCACTTGGCCAAAAAGGGCGTATGCGTTTTCTCCTGAATATATTCAGGGGAAAACGCATACGCCCTTTTCGGCCAAGCAAGCAAGCGGGCAATGCAAATCTGCACTACAAAGAAGTATCGCTTCCCACCGGTCAAAAGGGACATCCACAAAATGTGTAAAAACCGGAAAGGCAAGACAGGCCCTGGAGAACAGGGAGCCTTGTTATGCTGATGGGCGGGATGTAAGTTGCCAACTGCCTCACTGGAGGAGTGCATTGTGTTCCCTAAAACAAGTAAACAACAGAGCTACAGAGCCAAGGGCACTTCCGGTCTAGGGAATATACCTTGGGAAAACTGAAAATCCATAAGACAGAGCCACCCCCAAATTGAGGGCTGCACTGCTTACAAGAACCTCAACCTGGGTACACCTGAAATATCCCAGGAAATATAAAAATGGTTCCAAACATTGTGGAACTTACGTACGATGGAATATCCCTCAGCCACGAAATCAATGTCATAAGACCAGTAGCAGCAAAATGAGTGGATTCAGGTACGATGATTCTAAGTGAAAGAAGTCACACAGGAAAAGAAACTTATCATAAGATATCACTTAGGAAGATCCTGTAAACATGGCTACACATGAACTGAGTTAGGCAAGAGAACAGAGTCTCACATTTAGAAAACACTCTTATGCCTGCTTAAGGGGGAAGGAGAGGTGGGGTGATGCATCAAACCAGAGTTTGATATAAGCACAGGTACCGTTCCAAAAACCAACTATGGAATAGACAAGACCTACACCTTCCTCAGTGAAAGGGACTCAAAACCCCATATTTCCCTCAGAGGAATAGATCTGACTACTAAGAATCTTAAAACCTATGTATTGATATGTCTCCGTAAGGGAATCAAGTGTGTCTAGACTGGCATAAACATGGCAGCGAGAATCAGCTCAAACCCACTCTAAAAAGGAATTTCAAAAACAGAACAAAGAAACAGGGAAATTCTTTACAATTCCTTCAGGGTCTCTGATGCAACCTAGAATGACCCTATCTACAATGACAGCTGGATGTGGCATGAGGCAGGACACTTGGGACTGAAAGGATTGGTGAGATTGGGTGAGCAAATGCAGACCCTTTAAAGCAATAATGCATGGCACCCATTCCATGGGTCCCAACTCTGCAGGTTGAAGGGAATATTACTACAGCTATAACATGTACAGGAAACCTAGAGAATGGACACACTGTGAATACGAAAGGTTTCTAAAACTCAACGAAGAGTCCCTCTCCTGGTGCTCCGGTTTGACTTTCCAACTGCTTTCCTATCAATCTCCCAACTTGGAGAGACAGCCCCTTTAAGCTCCTGGTGCGCACAGGTTGCCAATTTGGCAGAGGATCAAAGGGAAGAGGGAGAACCAATGAGAGAGTAGCTGTTAGGCAATTGGATGGGCACATGTCACTCTAATTTCCCGGCAGGAAGAAGAATTAACCAAAGTCTCAGCCACCCACCTGGAACCAGTATAGGTCCTGAACCAAAAGTTTGGACTTGCGTTCAGCTCACAAAACAACGAGTTGAAAAATGGAGCTCAGGGGCACAGCAATTCACAAACTGGCAGAGTAATCAAGGCCAACTATCGTCCAAAAATCTGTTGAGGGAAGGCAACGAGGCAGACTTGAAAGCGAGGTAAAATAGCAGGAAACAGATTTCAAGAGGTACGTTGGAATTGCCTGTAAAGCACAGGAAGAGGGGCACAACTTCGACAATGATGCACTTGGCCAAAAAGGGCGTATGCATTTTCTCCTGAATATATTCAGGGGAAAACGCATACGCCCTTTTCGGCCAAGCAAGCAAGCGGGCAATGCAAATCTCCACTACAAAGAAGTATCGCTTCCCACCGGTCAAAAGGGACATCCACAAAATGTGTAAAAACCGGAAAGGCAAGACAGGCCCTGGAGAACAGGGAGCCTTGTTATGCTGATGGGCGGGATGTAAGTTGCCAACTGCCTCACTGGAGGAGTGCATTGTGTTCCCTAAAACAAGTAAACAACAGAGCTACAGAGCCAAGGGCACTTCCGGTCTAGGGAATATACCTTGGGAAAATTGAAAATCCATAAGACAGAGCCACCCCCAAATTGAGGGCTGCACTGCTTACAAGAACCTCAACCTGGGTACACGTGAAATATCCCAGGAAATATAAAAATGGTTCCAAACATTGTGGAACTTACGTATGATGGAATATCCCTCAGCCATGAAATCAATGTCATAAGACCAGTAGCAGCAAAATGAGTGGATTCAGGTATGATGATTCTAAGTGAAAGAAGTCAAACAGAAAAAGAAACTTATCATAAGATATCACTTAGGAAGATCCTGTAAACATGGCTACACATGAACTGAGTTAGGCAAGAGAACAGAGTCTCACATTTAGAAAACACTCTTATGCCTGCTTAAGGGGGAAGGAGAGGTGGGGTGATGCATCAAACCAGAGTTTGATATAAGCACAGGTACCGTTCCAAAAACCAACTATGGAATAGACAACACCTACACCTTCCTCAGTGAAAGGGACTCAAAACCCCATATTTCCCGCAGAGGAATAGATCTGACTACTAAGAATCTTAAAACCTATGTATTGATATGTCTCCGTAAGGGAATCAAGTGTGTCTAGACTGGCATAAACATGGCAGCGAGAATCAGCTCAAACCCACTCTAAAAAGGAATTTCAAAAACAGAACAAAGAAACAGGGAAATTCTTTACAATTCCTTCAGGATCTCGGATGCAACCTGGAATGACCCTATCTACAATGACAGATGGATGTGGCATGAGGCTGGACACCTGGGACTGAGAGGATTGGTGAGATTGGGTGAGCAAATGCAGACCCTTTAAAGCAATAATGCATGGCACCCATTCCATGGGTCCCAGCTCTCCAGGTTGAAGGGAATATTACTACAGCTATAACATGTACGGGAAACCTAGAGAATGGACACACTGTGAATACGAAAGGTTTCTAAAACTCAACGAAGAATCCCTCTCCTGGTGCTCCGGTTTGACTTTCCAACTGCTTTCCTATCAATCTCCCAACTAGGAGAGACAGCCCCTTTAAGCTCCTGGTTCACACAGGTTGCCAATTTGGCAGAGGATGAAAGGGAAGAGGGAGAACCAATGAGAGAGTAGCTGTTAGGCATTTGGATGGGCACATGTCACTCTAATTTCCCGGCAGCAATAAGAATTAACCAAAGTCTCAGCCACCCACCGGGAACCAGTATAGGTCCTGAACCAAAAGTTTGGACTTGCGTTCAGCTCACAAAAAAACGAGTTGAAAAATGGAGCTCAGGGGCACAGCAATTCACAAACTGGCAGAGTAATCAAGGCCAACTATCGTCCAAAAATCTGTTGAGGGAAGGCAACGAGGCGGACTTGAAAGCGAGGCAGAATAGCAGGAAACAGATTTCAAGAGCTACGTAGGAATCGCCTGTAAAGCACAGGAAGAGGGGCACAACTTCGACAATGATGCACTTGGCCAAAAAGGGCGTATGCGTTTTCTCCTGAATATATTCAGGAGAAAACGCATACGCCCTTTTTGGCCAAGCAAGCAAGCGGGCAATGCAAATCTGCACTACAAAGAAGTATCACTTCCCACCGGTCAAAAGGGACATCCACAAAATGTGTAAAAACCAGAAAGGCAAGACAGGCCCTGGAGAACAGGGAGCCTTGTTATGCTGATGGGCGGGATGTAAGTTGCCAACTGCCTCACTGGAGGAGTGCATTGTGTTCCCTAAAACAAGTAAACAACAGAGCTACAGAGCCAAGGGCACTTCCAGTCTAGGGAATATACCTTGGGAAAACTGAAAATCCATAAGACAGAGCCACCCCCAAATTGAGGGTTGCACTGCTTATAAGAACCTCAACCTGGGTACACCTGAAATATCCCAGGAAATATAAAAATGGTTCCAAACATTGTGGAACTTACGTACGATGGAATATCCCTCAGCCATGAAATCAATGTCATAAGACCAGTAGCAGCAAAATGAGTGGATTCAGGTACGATGATTCTAAGTGAAAGAAGTCACACAGAAAAAGAAACTTATCATAATATATCACTTAGGAAGATCCTGTAAACATGGCTACACATGAACTGAGTTAGGAAAGAGAACAGAGTCTCACATTTAGAAAACACTCTTATGCCTGCTTAAGGGGGAAGGAGAGGTGGGGTGATGCATCAAACCAGAGTTTGATATAAGCATAGGTACCGTTCCAAAAACCATCTATGGAATAGACAAGACCTACACCTTCCTCAGTGAAAGGGACTCAAAACCCCATATTTCCCGCAGAGGAATTGATATGACTAGTAAGAATCTTAAAACCTATGTATTGATATGTCTCCGTAAGGGAATCAAGTGTGTCTAGACTGGCATAAACAGGGCAGCGAGAATCAGCTCAAACCCACTCTAAAAAGGAATTTCAAAAACAGAACAAAGAAACAGGGAAATTCTTTACAATTCCTTCAGGGTCTCCGATGCAACCTGGGATGACCCTATCTACAATGACAGCTGGATGTGGCATGAGGCTGGACACTTGGGACTGAGAGGATTGGTGAGATTGGGTGAGCAAATGCAGACCCTTTAAAGCAATAATGCATGGCATCCATTCCATGGGTCCCAACTCTCCATGTTGAAGGGAATATTACTACAGCTATAACATGTACGGGAAACCTAGAGAATGGACACACTGTGAATACGAAAGGTTTCTAAAACTCAACGAAGAGTCCCTCTCCTGGTGCTCCGGTTTGACTTTCCAACTGCTTTCCTATCAATCTCCCAACTTGGAGAGACAGCCCCTTTAAGCTCCTGGTTCGCACAGGTTGCCAATTTGGCAGAGGATGAAAGGGAAGATGGAGAACTAAAGAGAGAGTAGCTGTTAGGCATTTGGATGGGCACATGTCACTCTAATTTCCTGGCAGGAAGAAGAATTAACCAAAGTCTCAGCCACCCACCGGGAACCAGTATAGTTCCTGAACCAAAAGTTTGGACTTGCGTTCAGCTCACAAAAAAACGAGTTGAAAAATGGAGCTCAGGGGCACAGCAATTCACAAACTGGCAGAGTAATCAAGGCCAACTATCGTCCAAAAATCTGTTGAGGGAAGGCAACGAGGCGCACTTGAAAAAGAGGCAGAATAGCAGGAAATAGATTTCAAGAGGTACGTTGGACTCGCCTGTAAAGCACAGGAAGAGGGGCACAACTTCGACAATGATGCACTTGGCCAAAAAGGGCGTATGCGTTTTCTCCTGAATATATTCAGGAGAAAACGCATACGCCCTTTTTGGCCAAGCAAGCAAGCGGGCAATGCAAATCTGCACTACAAAGAAGTATCACTTCCCACCGGTCAAAAGGGACACCCACAAAATATGTAAAAACCAGAAAGGCAAGACAGGCCCTGGAGAACAGGGAGCCTTGTTATGCTCATGGGCGGGATGTAAGTTGCCAACTGCCTCACTGGAGGAGTGCATTGTGTTCCCTAAAACAAGTAAACAACAGAGCTACAGAGCCAAGGGCACTTCCGGTCTAGGGAATATACCTTGGGAAAATTGAAAATCCATAAGACAGAGTCACCCCCAAATTGAGGGCTACACTGCTTGCAAGAACCTCAACCTGGGTACACCTGAAATATCCCAGGAAATACAAAAATGGTTCCAAACATTGTGGAACATACGTACGATGGAATATCCCTCAGCCATGAAATCAATGTCATAAGACAAGTAGCAGCAAAATGAGTGGATTCAGGTACGATGATTCTAAGTGAAAGAAGTCACACAGAAAAAGAAACTTATCATAAGATATCACTTAGGAAGATCCTGTAAACATGGCTACACATGAACCGAGTTAGGCAAGAGAACAGAGTCTCACATTAAGAAAACACACTTATGCCTTCTTAAGGGGGAAGGAGAGGTGGGGAGATGCATCAAACTAGAGTTTGATATAAGCTAAGGTACCGTTCCAAAAACCAACTATGGAATAGACAAGACCTACACCTTTCTCAGTGAAAGGGACTCAAAAACCCATATTTCCCGCAGAGGAATAGTTCTGACTGGTAAGAATCTTAAAACCTATGTATTGATATATCTCCGTAAGGGAATCAAGTGTGTCTAGACTGGCATAAACATGGCAGCGAGAATCAGCTCAAACCCACTCTAAAAAGGAATTTCAAAAACAGAACAAAGAAACAGGGAAATTATTTACAATTCCTTCAGGGTCTCGGATGCAACCTGGAATGACCCTATCTACAATGACAGATGGATGTGGCATGAGGCTGGACACTTGGGACTGAGAGGATTGGTGAGATTGGGTGAGCAAATGCAGACCCTTTAAAGCAATAATGCATGGCACCCATTCCATGGGTACCAGCTCTCCAGGTTGAAGGGAATATTACTACAGCTATAACATGTACGGGAAACCTAGAGAATGGACACACTGTGAATACGAAAGGTTTCTAAAACTCAACGAAGAATCCCTCTCCTGGTGCTCCGGTTTGACTTTCCAACTGCTTTCCTATCAATCTCCCAACTAGGAGAGACAGCCCCTTTAAGCTCCTGGTTCGCACAGGTTGCCAATTTGACAGAGGATCAAAGGGAAGAGGGAGAACCAATGAGAGAGTAGCTGTTAGGCATTTGGATGGGCACATGTCACTCTAATTTCCCGGCAGCAAGAAGAATTAACCAAAGTCTCAGCCACCCACCGGGAACCAGTATAGGTCCTGAACCAAAAGTTCGGACTTGCGTTCAGCTCACAAAAAAACGAGTTGAAAAATGGAGCTCAGGGGCACAGCAATTCACAAACTGGCAGAGTAATCAAGGCCAACTATCGTCCAAAAATCTGTTGAGGGAAGGCAACGAGGCGGACTTGAAAGCGAGGCAGAATAGCAGGAAACAGATTTCAAGAGGTACGTTGGAATTGCCTGTAAAGCACAGGAAGAGGGGCACAACTTCGACAATGATGCACTTGGCCAAAAAGGGCATATGTGTTTTCTCATGAATATATTCAGGAGAAAACGCATACGCCCTTTTTGGCCAAGCAAGCAAGCGGGCAATGCAAATCTGCACTACAAAGAAGTATCACTTCCCACCGGTCAAAAGGGACATCCACAAAATGTGTACAAACCAGAAAGGCAAGACAGGCCCTGGAGAACAGGGAGCCTTGTTATGCTGATGGGCGGGATGTAAGTTGCCAACTGCCTCACTGGAGGAGTGCATTGTGTTCCCTAAAACAAGTAAACAACAGAGCTACAGAACCAAGGGCACTTCCGGTCTAGGGAATATACCTTGGGAAAATTGAAAATCCATAAGACAGAGCCACCCCCAAATTGAGGGCTGCACTGCTTACAAGAACCTCAACCTGGGTACACCTGAAATATCCCAGGAAATATAAAAATGGTTCCAAACATTGTGGAACTTACGTACGATGGAATATCCCTCAGCCATGAAATCAATGTCATAAGACCAGTAGCAGCAAAATGAGTGGATTCAGGTATGATGATTCTAAGTGAAAGAAGTCAAACAGAAAAAGAAACTTATCATAAGATATCACTTAGGAAGATCCTGTAAACATGGCTACACATGAACTGAGTTAGGCAAGAGAACAGAGTCTCACATTTAGAAAACACTCTTATGCCTGCTTAAGGGGGAAGGAGAGGTGGGGTGATGCATCAAACCAGACTTTGATATAAGCACAGGTACCGTTCCAAAAACCAACTATGGAATAGACAAGACCTACACCTTCCTCAGTGAAAGGGACTCAAAACCCCATATTTCCCGCAGAGGAATAGATCTGACTAGTAAGAATCTTAAAACCTATGTATTGATATGTCTCCGTAAGGGAATCAAGTGTGTCTAGACTGGCATAAACAGGGCAGCGAGAATCAGCTCAAACCCACTCTAAAAAGGAATTTCAAAAACAGAACAAAGAAACAGGGAAATTCTTTACAATTCCTTCAGGGTCTCTGATGCAACCTGGGATGACCCTATCTACAATGACAGCCGGATGTGGCATGAGGCTGGACACTTGGGACTGAGAGGATTGGTGAGATTGGGTGAGCAAATGCAGACCCTTTAAAGCAATAATGCATGGCACCCATTCCATGGGTCCCAACTCTCCTGGTTGAAGGGAATATTACTACAGCTATAACATGTACGGGAAACCTAGAGAATGGACACACTGTGAATACGAAAGGTTTCTAAAACTCAACGAAGAGTCCCTCTCCTGGTGCTCCGGTTTGACTTTCCAACTGCTTTCCTATCAATCTCCCAACTTGGAGAGACAGCCCCTTTAAGGTCCTGGTTCGCACAGGTTGCCAATTTGGCAGAGGATGAAAGGGAAGAGGGAGAACCAATGAGAGAGTAGCTGTTAGGCATTTGGATGGGCACATGTCACTCTAATTTCCTGGCAGGAAGAAGAATTAACCAAAGTCTCAGCCACCCACCGGGAACCAGTATAGTTCCTGAACCAAAAGTTTGGACTTGCGTTCAGCTCACAAAAAAACGAGTTGAAAAATGGAGCTCAGGGGCACAGCAATTCACAAACTGGCAGAGTAATCAAGGCCAACTATCGTCCAAAAATCTGTTGAGGGAAGGCAACGAGGCGCACTTGAAAAAGAGGCAGAATAGCAGGAAATAGATTTCAAGAGGTACGTTGGACTCGCCTGTAAAGCACAGGAAGAGGGGCACAACTTCGACAATGATGCACTTGGCCAAAAAGGGCGTATGCGTTTTCTCCTGAATATATTCAGGAGAAAACGCATACGCCCTTTTTGGCCAAGCAAGCAAGCGGGCAATGCAAATCTGCACTACAAAGAAGTATCACTTCCCACCGGTCAAAAGGGACATCCAAAAATATGTAAAAACCAGAAAGGCAAGACAGGCCCTGGAGAACAGGGAGCCTTGTTATGCTCATGGGCGGGATGTAAGTTGCCAACTGCCTCACTGGAGGAGTGCATTGTGTTCCCTAAAACAAGTAAACAACAGAGCTACAGAGCCAAGGGCACTTCCGGTCTAGGGAATATACCTTGGGAAAATTGAAAATCCATAAGACAGAGTCACCCCCAAATTGAGAGCTACACTGCTTACAAGAACCTCAACCTGGGTACACCTGAAATATCCCAGGAAATACAAAAATGGTTCCAAACATTGTGGAACATACGTACGATGGAATATCCCTCAGCCATGAAATCAATGTCATAAGACAAGTAGCAGCAAAATGAGTGGATTCAGGTACGATGATTCTAAGTGAAAGAAGTCACACAGAAAAAGAAACTTATCATAAGATATCACTTAGGAAGATCCTGTAAACATGGCTACACATGAACCGAGTTAGGCAAGAGAACAGAGTCTCACATTAAGAAAACACACTTATGCCTTCTTAAGGGGGAAGGAGAGGTGGGGAGATGCATCAAACCAGAGTTTGATATAAGCTAAGGTACCGTTCCAAAAACCAACTATGGAATAGACAAGACCTACACCTTTCTCAGTGAAAGGGACTCAAAAACCCATATTTCCCGCAGAGGAATAGTTCTGACTGGTAAGAATCTTAAAACCTATGTATTGATATATCTCCGTAAGGGAATCAAGTGTGTCTAGACTGGCATAAACATGGCAGCGAGAATCAGCTCAAACCCACTCTAAAAAGGAATTTCAAAAACAGAACAAAGAAACAGGGAAATTATTTACAATTCCTTCAGGGTCTCGGATGCAACCTGGAATGACCCTATCTACAATGACAGATGGATGTGGCATGAGGCTGGACACTTGGGACTGAGAGGATTGGTGAGATTGGGTGAGCAAATGCAGACCCTTTAAAGCAATAATGCATGGCACCCATTCCATGGGTCCCAGCTCTCCAGGTTGAAGGGAATATTACTACAGCTATAACATGTACGGGAAACCTAGAGAATGGACACACTGTGAATACGAAAGGTTTCTAAAACTCAACGAAGAATCCCTCTCCTGGTGCTCCGGTTTGACTTTCCAACTGCTTTCCTATCAATCTCCCAACTAGGAGAGACAGCCCCTTTAAGCTCATGGTTCGCACAGGTTGCCAATTTGACAGAGGATCAAAGGGAAGAGGGAGAACCAATGAGAGAGTAGCTGTTAGGCATTTGGATGGGCACATGTCACTCTAATTTCCCGGCAGCAAGAAGAATTAACCAAAGTCTCAGCCACCCACCGGGAACCAGTATAGGTCCTGAACCAAAAGTTCGGACTTGCGTTCAGCTCACAAAACAACGAGTTGAAAAATGGAGCTCAGGGGCACAGCAATTCACAAACTGGCAGAGTAATCAAGGCCAACTATCGTCCAAAAATCTGTTGAGGGAAGGCAACGAGGCGGACTTGAAAGCGAGGCAGAATAGCAGGAAACAGATTTCAAGAGGTACGTTGGAATTGCCTGTAAAGCACAGGAAGAGGGGCACAACTTCGACAATGATGCACTTGGCCAAAAAGGGCATATGTGTTTTCTCATGAATATATTCAGGAGAAAACGCATACGCCCTTTTTGGCCAAGCAAGCAAGCGGGCAATGCAAATCTGCACTACAAAGAAGTATCACTTCCCACCGGTCAAAAGGGACATCCACAAAATGTGTAAAAACCAGAAAGGCAAGACAGGCCCTGGAGAACAGGGAGCCTTGTTATGCTGATGGGCGGGATGTAAGTTGCCAACTGCCTCACTGGAGGAGTGCATTGTGTTCCCTAAAACAAGTAAACAACAGAGCTACAGAACCAAGGGCACTTCCGGTCTAGGGAATATACCTTGGGAAAATTGAAAATCCATAAGACAGAGCCACCCCCAAATTGAGGGCTGCACTGCTTACAAGAACCTCAACCTGGGTACACCTGAAATATCCCAGGAAATATAAAAATGGTTCCAAACATTGTGGAACTTACGTACGATGGAATATCCCTCAGCCATGAAATCAATGTCATAAGACCAGTAGCAGCAAAATGAGTGGATTCAGGTATGATGATTCTAAGTGAAAGAAGTCAAACAGAAAAAGAAACTTATCATAAGATATCACTTAGGAAGATCCTGTAAACATGGCTACACATGAACTGAGTTAGGCAAGAGAACAGAGTCTCACATTTAGAAAACACTCTTATGCCTGCTTAAGGGGGAAGGAGAGGTGGGGTGATGCATCAAACCAGAGTTTGATATAAGCACAGGTACCGTTCCAAAAACCAACTATGGAATAGACAAGACCTACACCTTCCTCAGTGAAAGGGACTCAAAACCCCATATTTCCCGCAGAGGAATAGATCTGACTACTAAGAATCTTAAAACCTATGTATTGATATGTCTCCGTAAGGGAATCAAGTGTGTCTAGACAGGCATAAACATGGCAGCGAGAATCAGCTCAAACCCACTCTAAAAAGGAATTTCAAAAACAGAACAAAGAAACAGGGAAATTCTTTACAATTCCTTCAGGATCTCGGATGCAACCTGGAATGACCCTATCTACAATGACAGATGGATGTGGCATGAGGCTGGACACTTGGGACTGAGAGGATTGGTGAGATTGGGTGAGCAAATGCAGACCCTTTAAAGCAATCATGCATGGCACCCATTCCATGGGTCCCAGCTCTCCAGGTTGAAGGGAATATTACTACAGCTATAACATGTACGGGAAACCTAGAGAATGGACACACTGTGAATACGAAAGGTTTCTAAAACTCAACGAAGAATCCCTCTCCTGGTGCTCCGGTTTGACTTTCCAACTGCTTTCCTATCAATCTCCCAACTAGGAGAGACAGCCCCTTTAAGCTCCTGGTTCACACAGGTCGCCAATTTGGCAGAGGATGAAAGGGAAGAGGGAGAACCAATGAGAGAGTAGCTGTTAGGCATTTGGATGGGCACATGTCACTCTAATTTCCCGGCAGCAAGAAGAATTAACCAAAGTCTCAGCCACACACCGGGAACCATTGTAGGTCCTGAACCAAAAGTTTGGACTTGCGTTCAGCTCACAAAAAAACGAGTTGAAAAATGGAGCTCAGGGGCACAGCAATTCACAAACTGGCAGAGTAATCAAGGCCAACTATCGTCCAAAAATCTGTTGAGGGAAGGCAACGAGGCGGACTTGAAAGCGAGGCAGAATAGCAGGAAACAGATTTCAAGAGGTACGTTGGAATGGCCTGTAAAGCACAGGAAGAGGGGCACAACTTCGACAATGATGCAATTGGCCAAAAAGGGCGTATGCGTTTTCTCCTGAATATATTCAGGAGAAAACGCATACGCCCTTTTTGGCCAAGCAAGCAAGCGGGCAATGCAAATCTGCACTACAAAGAAGTATCACTTCCCAACGGTCAAAAGGGACATCCACAAAATGTGTAAAAACCAGAAAGGCAAGACAGGCCCTGGAGAACAGGGAGCCTTGTTATGCTGATGGGCGGGATGTAAGTTGCCAACTGCCTCACTGGAGGAGTGCATTGTGTTCCCTAAAACAAGTAAACAACAGAGCTACAGAGCCAAGGGCACTTCCAGTCTAGGGAATATACCTTGGGAAAACTGAAAATCTATAAGACAGAGCCACCCCCAAATTGAGGGTTGCACTGCTTACAAGAACCTCAACCTGGGTTCAAATGAAATATCCCAGGAAATATAAAAATGGTTCCAAACATTGTGGAACTTACGTACGATGGAATATCCCTCAGCCATGAAATCAATGTCATAAGACCAGTAGCAGCAAAATGAGTGGATTCAGGTACGATGATTCTAAGTGAAAGAAGTCACACAGAAAAAGAAACTTATCATAAGATATCACTTAGGAAGATCCTGTAAACATGGCTACACATGAACTGAGTTAGGCAAGAGAACAGAGTCTCACATTTAGAAAACACTCTTATGCCTGCTTAAGGGGGAAGGAGAGGTGGGGTGATGCATCAAACCAGAGTTTGATATAAGCACAGGTACCGTTCCAAAAACCAACTATGGAATAGACAAGACCTACACCTTGCTCAGTGAAAGGGACTCAAAACCCCATATTTCCCGCAGAGGAATAGATCTGACTAGTAAGAATCTTAAAACCTATGTATGGATATGTCTCCATAAGGGAATCAAGTGTGTCTAGACTGGCATAAACATGGCAGCGAGAATCAGCTCAAACCCACTCTAAAAAGGAATTTCAAAAACAGAACAAAGAAACAGGGAAATTCTTTACAATTCCTTCAGGGTCTCGGATGCAACCTGGAATGACCCTATCTACAATGAGAGCTGGATGTGGCATGAGGCTGGACACTTGGGACTGAGAGGATTGGTGAGATTGGGTGAGCAAATGCAGACCCTTTAAAGCAATAATGCATGGCACCCATTCCATGGGTCCCAACTCTCCAGGTTGAGGGGAATATTACTACAGCTATAACATGTACGGGAAACCTAGAGAATGGACACACTGTGAATACGAAAGGTTTCTAAAACTCAATGAAGAGTCCCTCTCCTGGTGCTCCGTTTTGACTTTCCAACTGCTTTCCTATCAATCTCCCAACTAGGAGAGACAGCCCCTTTAAGCTCTTGGTTCACACAGGTCGCCAATTTGGCAGAGGATGAAAGGGAAGAGGGAGAACCAATGAGAGAGTAGCTGTTAGGCATTTGGATGGGCACATGTCACTCTAATTTCCTGGCAGGAAGAAGAATTAACCAAAGTCTCAGCCACCCACCGGGAACAAGTATAGTTCCTGAACCAAAAGTTTGGACTTGCGTTCAGCTCACAAAAAAACGAGTTGAAAAATGGAGCTCAGGGGCACAGCAATTCACAAACTGTCAGAGTAATCAAGGCCAACTATCGTCCAAAAATCTGTTGAGGGAAGGCAACGAGGCGCACTTGAAAAAGAGGCAGAAAAGCAGGAAATAGATTTCAAGAGGTACGTTGGACTCGCCTGTAAAGCACAGGAAGAGGGGCACAACTTCGACAATGATGCACTTGGCCAAAAAGGGCGTATGCGTTTTCTCCTGAATATATTCAGGAGAAAACGCATACGCCCTTTTTGGCCAAGCAAGCAAGCGGGCAATGCAAATCTGCACTACAAAGAAGTATCACTTCCCACCGGTCAAAAGGGATATCCACAAAATATGTAAAAACCAGAAAGGCAAGACAGGCCCTGGAGAACAGGGAGCCTTGTTATGCTCATGGGCGGGATGTAAGTTGCCAACTGCCTCACTGGAGGAGTGCATTGTGTTCCCTAAAACAAGTAAACAACAGAGCTACAGAGCCAAGGGCACTTCCGGTCTAGGGAATATACCTTGGGAAAATTGAAAATCCATGAGACAGAGTCACCCCCAAATTGAGGGCTGCACTGCTTACAAGAACCTCAACCTGGGTACACCTGAAATATCCCAGGAAATACAAAAATGGTTCCAAACATTGTGGAACATACGTACGATGGAATATCCCTCAGCCATGAAATCAATGTCATAAGACAAGTAGCAGCAAAATGAGTGGATTCAGGTACGATGATTCTAAGTGAAAGAAGTCACACAGAAAAAGAAACTTATCATAAGATATCACTTAGGAAGATCCTGTAAACATGGCTACACATGAACCGAGTTAGGCAAGAGAACAGAGTCTCACATTAAGAAAACACACTTATGCCTTCTTAAGGGGGAAGGAGAGGTGGGGAGATGCATCAAACCAGAGTTTGATATAAGCTAAGGTACCGTTCCAAAAACCAACTATGGAATAGACAAGACCTACACCTTTCTCAGTGAAAGGGACTCAAAAACCCATATTTCCCGCAGAGGAATAGTTCTGACTAGTAAGAATCTTAAAACCTATGTATTGATATATCTCCGTAAGGGAATCAAGTGTGTCTAGACTGGCATAAACATGGCAGCGAGAATCAGCTCAAACCCACTCTAAAAAGGAATTTCAAAAACAGAACAAAGAAACAGGGAAATTCTTTACAATTCCTTCAGGGTCTCGGATGCAACCTGGAATGACCCTATCTACAATGACAGATGGATGTGGCATGAGGCTGGACACTTGGGACTGAGAGGATTGGTGAGATTGGGTGAGCAAATGCAGACCCTTTAAAGCAATAATGCATGGCACCCATTCCATGGGTCCCAGCTCTCCAGGTTGAAAGGAATATTACTACAGCTATAACATGTACGGGAAACCTAGAGAATGGACACACTGTGAATACGAAAGGTTTCTAAAACTCAACGAAGAATCCCTCTCCTGGTGCTCCGGTTTGACTTTCCAACTGCTTTCCTATCAATCTCCCAACTAGGAGAGACAGCCCCTTTAAGCTCCTGGTTCGCACAGGTTGCCAATTTGGCAGAGGATCAAAGGGAAGAGGGAGAACCAATGAGAGAGTAGCTGTTAGGCATTTGGATGGGCACATGTCACTCTAATTTCCCGGCAGCAAGAAGAATTAACCAAAGTCTCAGCCACCCAACGGGAACCAGTATAGGTCCTGAACCAAAAGTTCAGACTTGCGTTCAGCTCACAAAACAACGAGTTGAAAAATGGAGCTCAGGGGCACAGCAATTCACAAACTGGCAGAGTAATCAAGGCCAACTATCGTCCAAAAATCTGTTGAGGGAAGGCAACGAGGCGGACTTGAAAGCGAGGCAGAATAGCAGGAAATAGATTTCAAGAGGTACGTTGGAATTGCCTGTAAAGCACAGGAAGAGGGGCACAACTTCGACAATGATGCACTTGGCCAAAAAGGGCATATGTGTTTTCTCATGAATATATTCAGGAGAAAACGCATACGCCCTTTTTGGCCAAGCAAGCAAGCGGGCAATGCAAATCTGCACTACAAAGAAGTATCACTTCCCACCGGTCAAAAGGGACATCCACAAAATGTGTAAAAACCAGAAAGACAAGACAGGCCCTGGAGAACAGGGAGCCTTGTTATGCTGATGGGCGGGATGTAAGTTGCCAACTGCCTCACTGGAGGAGTGCATTGTGTTCCCTAAAACAAGTAAACAACAGAGCTACAGAAACAAGGGCACTTCCGGTCTAGGGAATATACCTTGGGAAAATTGAAAATCCATAAGACAGAGCCACCCCCAAATTGAGGGCTGCACTGCTTACAAGAACCTCAACCTGGGTACACCTGAAATATCCCAGGAAATATAAAAATGGTTCCAAACATTGTGGAACTTACGTACGATGGAATATCCCTCAGCCATGAAATCAATGTCATAAGACCAGTAGCAGCAAATTGAGTGGATTCAGTTATGATGATTCTAAGTGAAAGAAGTCAAACAGAAAAAGAAACTTATCATAAGATATCACTTAGGAAGATCCTGTAAACATGGCTACACATGAACTGAGTTAGGCAAGAGAACAGAGTCTCACATTTAGAAAACACTCTTATGCCTGCTTAAGGGGGAAGGAGAGGTGGGGTGATGCATCAAACCAGAGTTTGATATAAGCACAGGTACCGTTCCAAAAACCAACTATGGAATAGACAAGGCCTACACCTTCCTCAGTGAAAGGGACTCAAAACCCCATATTTCCCGCAGAGGAATAGATCTGACTACTAAGAATCTTAAAACCTATGTATTGATATGTCTCCGTAAGGGAATCAAGTGTGTCTAGACTGGCATAAACATGGCAGCGAGAATCAGCTCAAACCCACTCTAAAAAGGAATTTCAAAAACAGAACAAAGAAACAGGGAAATTCTTTACAATTCCTTCAGGATCTCGGATGCAACCTGGAATGACCCTATCTACAATGACAGATGGATGTGGCATGAGGCTGGACACTTGGGACTGAGAGGATTGGTGAGATTGGGTGAGCAAATGCAGACCCTTTAAAGCAATCATGCATGGCACCCATTCCATGGGTCCCAGCTCTCCAGGTTGAAGGGAATATTACTACAGCTATAACATGTACGGGAAACCTAGAGAATGGACACACTGTGAATACGAAAGGTTTCTAAAACTCAACGAAGAATCCCTTTCCTGGTGCTCCGGTTTGACTTTCCAACTGCTTTCCTATCAATCTCCCAACTAGGAGAGACAGCCCCTTTAAGCTCCTGGTTCACACAGGTCGCCAATTTGGCAGAGGATGAAAGGGAAGAGGGAGAACCAATGAGAGAGTAGCTGTTAGGCATTTGGATGGGCACATGTCACTCTAATTTCCCGGCAGCAAGAAGAATTAACCAAAGTCTCAGCCACACACCGGGAACCATTGTAGGTCCTGAACGAAAAGTTTGGACTTGCGTTCAGCTCACAAAAAAACGAGTTGAAAAATGGAGCTCAGGGGCACAGCAATTCACAAACTGGCAGAGTAATCAAGGCCAACTATCGTCCAAAAATCTGTTGAGGGAAGGCAACGAGGCGGACTTGAAAGCGAGGCAGAATAGCAGGAAACAGATTTCAAGAGGTACGTTGGAATGGCCTGTAAAGCACAGGAAGAGGGGCACAACTTCGACAATGATGCACTTGGCCAAAAAGGGCGTATGCGTTTTCTCCTGAATATATTCAGGAGAAAACGCATACGCCCTTTTCGGCCAAGCAAGCAAGCGGGCAATGCAAATCTGCACTACAAAGAAGTATCACTTCCCACCGGTCAAAAGGGACATCCACAAAATGTGTAAAAACCAGAAAGGCAACACAGGCCCTGGAGAACAGGGAGCCTTGTTATGCTGCTGGGCGGGATGTAAGTTGCCAACTGCCTCACTGGAGGAGTGCATTGTGTTCCCTAAAACAAGTAAACAACAGAGCTACAGAGCCAAGGGCACTTCCAGTCTAGGGAATATACCTTGGGAAAACTGAAAATCCATAAGACAGAGCCACCCCCAAATTGAGGGTTGCACTGCTTACAAGAACCTCAACCTGGGTACAAATGAAATACCCCAGGAAATATAAAAATGGTTCCAAACATTGTGGAACTTACGTACGATGGAATATCCCTCAGCCATGAAATCAATGTCATAAGACCAGTAGCAGCAAAATGAGTGGATTCAGGTACGATGATTCTAAGTGAAAGAAGTCACACAGAAAAAGAAACTTATCATAAGATATCACTTAGGAAGATCCTGTAAACATGGCTACACATGAACTGAGTTAGGAAAGAGAACAGAGTCTCACATTTAGAAAACACTCTTATGCCTGCTTAAGGGGGAAGGAGAGGTGGGGTGATGCATCAAACCAGAGTTTGATATAAGCATAGGTACTGTTCCAAAAACCATCTATGGAATAGACAAGACCTACACCTTCCTCAGTGAAAGGGACTCAAAACCCCATATTTCCCGCAGAGGAATAGATCTGACTAGTAAGAATCTTAAAACCTATGTATTGATATGTCTCCGTAAGGGAATCAAGTGTGTCTAGACTGGCATAAACAGGGCAGCGAGAATCAGCTCAAACCCACTCTAAAAAGGAATTTCAAAAACAGAACAAAGAAACAGGGAAATTCTTTACAATTCCTTCAGGGTCTCTGATGCAACCTGGGATGACCCTGTCTACAATGACAGCTGGATGTGGCATGAGGCTGGACACTTGGGACTGAGAGGATTGGTGAGATTGGGTGAGCAAATGCAGACCCTTTAAAGCAATAATGCATGGCATCCATTCCATGGGTCCCAACTCTCCATATTGAAGGGAATATTACTACAGCTATAACATGTACGGGAAACCTAGAGAATGGACACACTGTGAATACGAAAGGTTTCTAAAACTCAACGAAGAGTCCCTTTCCTGGTGCTCCGGTTTGACTTTCCAACTGCTTTCCTATCAATCTCCCAACTTGGAGAGACAGCCCCTTTAAGGTCCTGGTTCGCACAGGTTGCCAATTTGGCAGAGGAGGAAAGGGAAGAGGGAGAACCAATGAGAGAGTAGCTGTTAGGCATTTGGATGGGCACATGTCACTCTAATTTCCTGGCAGGAAGAAGAATTAACCAAAGTCTCAGCCACCCACCGGGAACCAGTATAGGTCCTGAACCAAAAGTTTGGACTTGCGTTCAGCTCACAAAAAAACGAGTTGTAAAATGGAGCTCAGGGGCACAGCAATTCACAAACTGGCAGAGTAATCAAGGCCAACTATCGTCCAAAAATCTGTTGAGGGACGGCAACGAGGCGGACTTGAAAGCGAGGCAGAATAGCAGGAAATAGATTTCAAGAGGTACGTTGGACTCGCCTGTAAAGCACAGGAAGAGGGGCAAAACTTCGACAATGAAGCACTTGGCCAAAAAGGGCGTATGCGTTTTCTCCTGAATATATTCAGGAGAAAACGCATACGCCCTTTTTGGCCAAGCAAGCAAGCGGGCAATGCAAATCTGCACTACAAAGAAGTATCACTTCCCACCGGTCAAAAGGGACATCCACAAAATGTGTAAAAACCAGAAAGGCAAGACAGGCCCTGGAGAACAGGGAGCCTTGTTATGCTCATGGGCGGGATGTAAGTTGCCAACTGCCTCACTGGAGGAGTGCATTGTGTTCCCTAAAACAAGTAAACAACAGAGCTACAGAGCCAAGGGCACTTCCGGTCTAGGGAATATACCTTGGGAAAACTGAAAATCCATAAGACAGAGCCACCCCCAAATTGAGGGCTGCACTGCTTACAAGAACCTCAACCTGGGTACACCTGAAATATCCCAGGAAATACAAAAATGGTTCCAAACATTGTGGAACTTACGTACGATGGAATATCCCTCAGCCATGAAATCAATGTCATAAGACAAGTAGCAGCCAAATGAGTGGATTCAGGTACGATGATTCTAAGAGAAAGAAGTCACACAGAAAAAGAAACTTATCATAAGATATCACTTAGGAAGATCCTGTAAACATGGCTACACATGAACTGAGTTAGGCAAGAGAACAGAGTCTCACATTTAGAAAACACTCTTATGCCTGCTTAAGGGGGAAGGAGAGGTGGGGTGATGCATCAAACCAGAGTTTGATATAAGCACAGGTACCGTTCCAAAAACCAACTATGGAATAGACAAGACCTACACCTTCCTCAGTGAAAGGGACTCAAAACCCCATATTTCCCGCAGAGGAATAGATCTGACTAGTAAGAATCTTAAAACCTATGTATTGATATGTCTCCGTAAGGGAATCAAGTGTGTCTAGACTGGCATAAACATGGTAGCGAGAATCAGCTCAAACCCACTCTAAAAATGAATTTCAAAAACAGAACAAAGAAACAGGGAAATTCTTTACAATTCCTTCAGGGTCTCTGAAGCAACCTGGAATGACCCTATCTACAATGACAGCTGGATGTGGCATGAGGCTGGACACTTGGGACTGAGAGGATTGGTGAGATTGGGTGAGCAAATGCAGATCCTTTAAAGCAATAATGCATGGCACCCATTCCATGGGTCCCAACTCTCCAGGTTGAGGGGAATATTACTACAGCTATAACATGTACGGGAATCCTAGAGAATGGACACACTGTGAATACGAAAGGTTTGTAAAACTCAACGAAGAGTCCCTCTCCTGGTGCTCCGGTTTGACTTTCCAACTGCTTTCCTATCAATCTCCCTACTTGGAGAGACAGCCCCTTTAAGCTCCTGGTTCGCACAGGTTGCCAATTTGGCAGAGGATGAAACGGAAGAGGGAGAACCAAAGAGAGAGTAGCTGTTACGCATTTGGATGGGCACATGTCACTCTAATTTCCCGGCAGCAAGAAGAATTAACCAAAGTCTCAGGCACCCACCGGGAACCAGTATAGGTCCTGAACCAAAAGTTTGGACTTGCGTTCAGCTCACAAAAAAACGAGTTGAAAAATGGAGCTCAGGGGCACAGCAATTCACAAACTGGCAGAGTAATCAAGGCCAACTATCGTCCAAAAATCTGTTGAGGGAAGGCAATGAGGCGGACCTGAATGCGAGGCAGAATAGCAGGAAATAGATTTCAAGAGGTACGTTGGAATCGCCTGTAAAGCACAGGAAGAGGGGCACAACTTTGACAATGATGCCCTTGGCCAAAAAGGGCGTATGCGTTTTATCCTGAATATATTCAGGAGAAAACGCATACGCCCTTTTTGGCCAAGCAAGCAAGCGGGCAATGCAAATCTGCACTACAAAGAAGTATCACTTCCCACCGGTCAAAAGGGACATCCACAAAATATGTAAAAACCAGAAAGGCGAGACAGGCCCTGGAGAACAGGGAGCCTTGTTATGCTGATGGGCGGGATGTAAGTTGCCAACTGCCTCACTGGAGGAGTGCATTGTGTTCCCTAAAACAAGTAAACAACAGAGCTACAGAGCCAAGGGCACTTCCGGTCTAGGGAATATACCTTGGGAAAATTGAAAATCCATAAGACAGAGTCACCCCCAAATTGAGGGCTGCACTGCTTACAAGAACCTCAACCTGGGTACACCTGAAATAACCCAGGAAATACAAAAATGGTTCCAAACATTGTGGAACATACGTACGATGGAATATCCCTCAGCCATGAAATCAATGTCATAAGACAAGTAGCAGCAAAATGAGTGGATTCAGGTACGATGATTCTAAGTGAAAGAAGTCACACAGAAAAAGAAACTTATCATAAGATATCACTTAGGAAGATCCTGTAAACATGGCTACACATGAACCGAGTTAGGCAAGAGAACAGAGTCTCACATTAAGAAAACACACTTATGCCTTCTTAAGGGGGAAGGAGAGGTGGGGAGATGCATCAAACCAGAGTTTGATATAAGCACAGGTACCGTTCCAAAAACCAACTATGGAATAGACAAGACCTACACCTTCCTCAGTGAAAGGGACTCAAAACCCCATATTTCCCGCAGAGGATTAGATCTGACTAGTAAGAATCTTAAAACCTATGTACTGATATGTCTCCGTAAGGGAATCAAGTGTGTCTAGACTGGCATAAACATGGCAGCGAGAATCAGCTCAAACCCACTCTAAAAAGGAATTTCAAAAACAGAACAAAGAAACAGGGAAATTCTTTACAATTCCTTCAAGGTCTCGGATGCAACCTTGAATGACCCTATCTACAATGACAGATGGATGTGGCATGAGGCTGGACACTTGGGACTGAGAGGATTGGTGAGATTGGGTGAGCAAATGCAGACCCTTTAAAGCAATAATGCATGGCACCCATTCCATGGGTCCCAGCTCTCCAGGTTGAAGGGAATATTACTACAGCTATAACATGTACGGGAAACCTAGAGAATGGACACACTCTGAATATGAAAGGTTTCTAAAACTCAACGAAGAATCCCTCTCCTGGTGCTCCGGTTTGACTTTCCAACTACTTTCCTATCAATCTCCCAACTAGGAGAGACAGCCCCTTTAAGCTCCTGGTTCGCACAGGTTGCCAAATTGGCAGAGGATCAAAGGGAAGAGGGAGAACCAATGAGAGAGTAGCTGTTAGGCATTTGGATGGGCACATGTCACTCTAATTTCCTGGCAGGAAGAAGAATTAACCAACGTCTCAGCCACCCACCAGGAACCAGTATAGGTCCTGAACCAAAAGTTTGGACTTGCGTTCAGCTCACAAAACAACGAGTTGAAAAATGGAGCTCAGGGGCACAGCAATTCACAAACTGGCAGAGTAATCAAGGCCAACTGTCGTCCAAAAATCTGTTGAGGGAAGGCAACGAGGCGGACTTGAAAGCGAGGCAGAATAGCAGGAAACAGATTTCAAGAGGTACGTTGGAATGGCCTGTAAAGCACAGGAAGAGGGGCACAACTTCGACAATGATGCACTTGGCCAAAAAGGGCGTATGTGTTTTCTCCTGAATATATTCAGGAGAAAACGCATACGCCCTTTTTGGCCAAGCAAGCAAGCGGGCAATGCAAATCTGCACTACAAAGAAGTATCGCTTCCCACCGGTCAAAAGGGACATCCACAAAATGTGTAAAAACCAGAAAGGCAAGACAGGCCCTGGAGAACAGGGAGCCTTTTTATGCTGATGGGCGGGATGTAAGTTGCCAACTGCCTCACTGGAGGAGTGCATTGTGTTCCCTAAAACAAGTAAACAACAGAGCTACAGAGCCAAGGGCACTTCCGGTCTAGGGAATATACCTTGGGAAAACTGAAAATCCATAAGACAGAGCCACCCCCAAATTGAGGGCTGCACTGCTTACAAGAACCTCAACCTGGGTACACCTGAAATATCCCAGGAAATATAAAAATGGTTCCAAACATTGTGGAACTTATGTACGATGGAATAGCCCTCAGCCACGAAATCAATGTCATAAGACCAGTAGCAGCAAAATGAGTGGATTCAGGTACGATGATTCTAAGTGAAAGAAGTCACACAGGAAAAGAAACTTATCATAAGATATCACTTAGGAAGATCCTGTAAACATGGCTACACATGAACTGAGTTAGGCAAGAGAACAGAGTCTCACATTTAGAAAACACTCTTATGCCTGCTTAAGGGGGAAGGAGAGGTGGGGTGATGCATCAAACCAGAGTTTGATATAAGCACAGGTACCATTCCAAAAACCAACTATGGAATAGACAAGACCTACACCTTCCTCAGTGAAAGGGACTCAAAACCCCATATTTCCCGCAGAGGAATAGATCTGACTAGTAAGAACCTTAAAACCTATGTATTGATATGTCTCCGTAAGGGAATCAAGTGTGTCTAGACTGGCATAAACATGGCAGCGAGAATCAGCTCAAACCCACTCTAAAAAGGAATTTAAAAAACAGAACAAAGAAACAGGGAAATTCTTTACAATTCCTTCACGGTCTCGGATGCAACCTGGAATGACCCTATCTACAAAGACAGCTGGATGTGGCATGAGGCTGGACACTTGGGACTGAGAGGATTGGTGAGATTGGGTGAGCAAATGCAGACCCTTTAAAGCAATAATGCATGGCACCCATTCCATGGGTCCCAGGTCTCCAGGTTGAAGGGAATATTACTACAGCTATAACATGTACGGGAATCCTAGAGAATGGACACACTGTGAATACGAAAGGTTTCTAAAACTCAACGAAGAGTCCCTCTCCTGGTGCTCCGGTTTGACTTTCCAACTGCTTTCCTATCAATCTCCCAACTTGGAGAGACAGCCCCTTTAAGCTCCTGGTTCGCACAGGTTGCCAATTTGGCAGAGGATGAAAGGGAAGAGGGAGAACCAATGAGAGAGTAGCTGTTAGGCATTTGGATGGGCACATGTCACTCTAATTTCCCGGCAGGAAGCAGAATAAACCAAAGTCTCAGCCACCCACCGGGAACCAGTATAGGTCCTGAACCAAAAGTTTGGACTTGCGTTCAGCTCACAAAAAAACGAGTTGAAAAATGGAGCTCAGGGGCACAGCAATTCACAAACTGGCAGAGTAATCAAGGCCAACTATCGTCCAAAAATCTGTTGAGGGAAGGCAACGAGGCGGACTTGAAAGCGAGGCAGAATAGCAGGAAACAGATTTCAAGAGGTACGTTGGAATCGCCTGTAAAGCACAAGAAGAGGGGCACAACATCGACAATGATGCACTTGGCCATAAAGCGCGTACGCGTTTTCTCCTGAATATATTCAGGAGAAAACGCATACACCCTTTTTGGCCAAGCAAGCAAGCGGGCAATGCAAATCTGCACTACAAAGAAGTATCACTTCCCACCGGTCAAAAGGGACATCCACAAAATGTGTAAAAACCAGAAAGGCAAGACAGGCCCTGGAGAACAGGGAGCCTTGTTATGCTGATGGGCGGGATATAAGTTGCCAACTGCCTCACTGGAGGAGTGCATTGTGTTCCCTAAAACAAGTAAACAACAGAGCTACAGAGCAAAGGGCACTTCTGGTCTAGGGAATATACCTTGGGGAAACTGAAAATCCATAAGACAGAGCCACCCCCAAATTGAGGGCTGCACTGCTTACAGGAACCTCAACCTGGGTACACCTGAAATATCCCAGGAAATATAAAAATGGTTCCAAACATTGTGGAACTTATGTACGATGGAATATCCCTCAGCCATGAAATCAATGTCATAAGACCAGTAGCAGCAAAATGAGTGGATTCAGGTACGATGATTCTAAGTGAAAGAAGTCACACAGAAAAAGAAACTTATCATAAGATATCACTTAGGAAGATCCTGTAAACATGGCTACACATGAACTGAGTTAGGCAAGAGAACAGAGTCTCACATTTAGAAAACACTCTTATGCCTGCTTAAGGGGGAAGGAGAGGTGGGGTGATGCATCAAACCAGAGATTGATATAAGCACAGGTACCGTTCCAAAAACCAACTATGGAATAGACAAGACCTACACCTTCCTCAGTGAAAGGGACTCAAAACCCCATATTTCCCGCAGAGGAATAGATCTGACTAGTAAGAATCTTAAAACCTATGTACCGATATGTCTCCGTAAGGGAATCAAGTGTGTGTAGACTGGCATAAACATGGCAGCGAGAATCAGCTCAAACCCACTCTAAAAAGGAATTTCAAAAACAGAACAAAGAAACAGGGAACTTCTTTACAATTCCTTCAGGGTCTCTGATGCAACCTAGAATGACCCTATCTACAATGACAGCTGGATGTGGCATGAGGCTGGACACTTGGGACTGAAAGGATTGGTGAGATTGGGTGAGCAAATGCAGACCCTTTAAAGCAATAATGCATGGCACCCATTCCATGGGTCCCAACTCTGCAGGTTGAAGGGAATATTACTACAGCTATAACATGTACAGGAAACCTAGAGAATGGACACACTGTGAATACGAAAGGTTTCTAAAACTCAACGAAGAGTCCCTCTCCTGGTGCTCCGGTTTGACTTTCCAACTGCTTTCCTATCAATCTCCCAACTTGGAGAGACAGCCCCTTTAAGCTCCTGGTTCGCACAGGTTGCCAATTTGGCAGAGGATCAAAGGGAAGAGGGAGAACCAATGAGAGAGTAGCTGTTAGGCAATTGGATGGGCACATGTCACTCTAATTTCCCGGCAGGAAGAAGAATTAACCAAAGTCTCAGCCACCCACCTGGAACCAGTATAGGTCCTGAACCAAAAGTTTGGACTTGCGTTCAGCTCACAAAAAAACGAGTTGAAAAATGGAGCTCAGGGGCACAGCAATTCACAAACTGGCAGAGTAATCAAGGCCAACTATCGTCCAAAAATCTGTTGAGGGAAGGCAACGAGGCAGACTTGAAAGCGAGGTAAAATAGCAGGAAACAGATTTCAAGAGGTACGTTGGAATTGCCTGTAAAGCACAGGAAGAGGGGCACAACTTCGACAATGATGCACTTGGCCAAAAAGGGCGTATGCGTTTTCTCCTGAATATATTCATGGGAAAACGCATACGCCCTTTTCGGCCAAGCAAGCAAGCGGGCAATGCAAATCTGCACTACAAAGAAGTATCGCTTCCCACCGGTCAAAAGGGACATCCACAAAATGTGTAAAAACCGGAAAGGCAAGACAGGCCCTGGAGAACAGGGAGCCTTGTTATGCTGATGGGCGGGATGTAAGTTGCCAACTGCCTCACTGGAGGAGTGCATTGTGTTCCCTAAAACAAGTAAACAACAGAGCTACAGAGCCAAGGGCACTTCCGGTCTAGGGAATATACCTTGGGAAAACTGAAAATCCATAAGACAGAGCCACCCCCAAATTGAGGGCTGCACTGCTTACAAGAACCTCAACCTGGGTACACCTGAAATATCCCAGGAAATATAAAAATGGTTCCAAACATTGTGGAACTTACGTACGATGGAATATCCCTCAGCCACGAAATCAATGTCATAAGACCAGTAGCAGCAAAATGAGTGGATTCAGGTACGATGATTCTAAGTGAAAGAAGTCACACAGGAAAAGAAACTTATCATAAGATATCACTTAGGAAGATCCTGTAAACATGGCTACACATGAACTGAGTTAGGCAAGAGAACAGAGTCTCACATTTAGAAAACACTCTTATGCCTGCTTAAGGGGGAAGGAGAGGTGGGGTGATGCATCAAACCAGAGTTTGATATAAGCACAGGTACCGTTCCAAAAACCAACTATGGAATAGACAAGACCTACACCTTCCTCAGTGAAAGGGACTCAAAACCCCATATTTCCCGCAGAGGAATAGATCTGACTAGTAAGAATCTTAAAACCTATGTATTGATATGTCTCCGTAAGGGAATCAAGTGTGTCTAGACTGGCATAAACAGGGCAGCGAGAATCAGCTCAAACCCACTCTAAAAAGGAATTTCAAAAACAGAACAAAGAAACAGGGAACTTCTTTACAATTCCTTCAGGGTCTCGGATGCAACCTGTAATGACACTATCTACAATGACAGATGGATGTGGCATGAGGCAGGACACTTGGGACTGAAAGGATTGGTGAGATTGGGTGAGCAAATGCAGACCCTTTAAAGCAATAATGCATGGCACCCATTCCATGGGTCCCAACTCTGCAGGTTGAAGGGAATATTACTACAGCTATAACATGTACAGGAAACCTAGAGAATGGACACACTGTGAATACGAAAGGTTTCTAAAACTCAACGAAGAGTCCCTCTCCTGGTGCTCCGGTTTGACTTTCCAACTGCTTTCCTATCAATCTCCCAACTTGGAGAGACAGCCCCTTTAAGCTCCTGGTTCGCACAGGTTGCCAATTTGGCAGAGGATGAAAGGGAAGAGGGAGAACCAATGAGAGAGTAGCTGTTAGGCAATTGGATGGGCACATGTCACTCTAATTTCCCGGCAGGAAGAAGAATTAACCAAAGTCTCAGCCACCCACCGGGAACCAGTATAGGTCCTGAACCAAAAGTTTGGACTTGCGTTCAGCTCACAAATAAACGGGTTGAAAAATGGAGCTCAGGGGCACAGCAATTCACAAACTGGCAGAGTAATCAAGGCCAACTATCGTCCAAAAATCTGTTGAGGGAAGGCAACGAGGCGGACTTGAAAGCGAGGCAGAATAGCAGGAAACAGATTTCAAGAGGTACGTTGGAATCGCCTGTAAAGCACAGGAAGAGGGGCACAACTTCGACAATGATGCACTTGGCCAAAAAGGGCGTATGCGTTTTCTCCTGAATATATTCAGGAGAAAACGCATACGCCCTTTTTGGCCAAGCAAGCAAGCGGGCAATGCAAATCTGCACTACAAAGAAGTATCACTTCCCACCGGTCAAAAGGGACATCCACAAAATGTGTAAAAACCAGAAAGGCAAGACAGGCCCTGGAGAACAGGGAGCCCTGGTATGCTGATGGGCGGGATGTAAGTTGCCAACTGCCTCACTGGAGGAGTGCATTGTGTTCCCTAAAACAAGTAAACAACAGAGCTACAGAGCCAAGGGAACTTCCAGTCTAGCGAATATACCTTGGGAAAACTGAAAATCCATAAGACAGAGCCACCCCCAAATTGAGGGCTGCACTGCTTACAAGAACCTCAACCTGGGTACACCAGGAAATATAAAAATGGTTCCAAACATTGTGGAACTTACGTACGATGGAATATCCCTCAGCCATGAAATCAATGTCATCAGACCAGTAGCAACAAAATAAGTGGATTCAGGTACGATGATTCTAAGTGAAAGAAGTCACACAGAAAAAGAAACTTATCATAAGATATCACTTAGGAAGATCCTGTAAACATGGCTACACATGAACTGAGTTAGGCAAGACAACAGAGTCTCACATTTAGGAAACACTCTTATGCCTGCTTAAGGGGGAAGGAGAGGTGGGGTGATGCATCAAACCCGAGTTTGATATAAGCACAGGTACCGTTCCAAAAACCAACTATGGAATAGACAAGACCTACACCTTCCTCAGTGAAAGGGACTCAAAACCCCATATTTCCCGCAGAGGAATAGATCTGACTAGTAAGAATCTTAAAACCTATGTATTGATATGTCTCCGTAAGGGAATCAAGTGTGTCTAGACTGGCATAAACATGGCAGCGAGAATCAGCTCAAACCCACTCTAAAGAGGAATTTCAAAAACAGAACAAAGAAACAGGGAAATTCTTTACAATTCCTTCAGGGTCTTGGATGCAACCTGGAATGACCCTATCTACAATGACAGCTGGATGTGGCATGAGGCTGGACACTTGGGACTGAGAGGATTGGTGAGATTGGGTGAGCAAATGCAGACCCTTTAAAGCAATAATGCATGGCACCCATTCCATGGGTCCCAACTCTCCAGGTTGAAGGGAATATTACTACAACTATAACATGTACGGGAAACCTAGAGAATGGACACACTGTGAATACGAAAGGTTTCTAAAACTCAACGAAGAGTCCCTCTCCTGGTGCTCCGGTTTGACTTTCCAACTGCTTTCCTATCAATCTCCCAACTTGGAGAGACAGCCCCTTTAAGCTCCTGGTTCGCACAGGTTGCCAATTTGGCAGAGGATGAAAGGGAAGAGGGAGAACCAATGAGAGAGTAGCTGTTAGGCATTTGGATGGGCACATGTCACTCTAATTTCCCGGCAGGAAGAAGAATTAACCAAAGTCTCAGCCACCCACCGGGAACCAGTATAGTTCCTGAACCAAAAGTTTGGACTTGCGTTCAGCTCACAAAAAAAAGAGTTGAAAAATGGAGCTCAGGGGCACAGCAATTCACAAACTGGCAGAGTAATCAAGGCCAACTATCGTCCAAAAATCTGTTGAGGGACAGCAATGAGGCGCACTTGAAAGCGAGGCAGAATAACAGGAAACAGATTTCAAGAGGTACGTTGGAATCGCCTGTAAAGCACAGGAAGAGGGGCACAACTTCGACAATGATGCACTTGGCCAAAAAGGGCATATGCGTTTTCTCCTGAATATATTCAGGAGAAAACGCATATGCCCTTTTTGGCCAAGCTAGCAAGCGGGCAATGCAAATCTGCACTACAAAGAAGTATCACTTCCCACCGGTCAAAAGGGACATCCACAAAATGTGTAAAAACCAGAAAGGCAAGACAGGCCCTGGAGAACAGGGAGCCCTGTTATGCTGATGGGCGGGATGTAAGTTGCCAACTTCCTCACTGGAGGAGTGCATTGTGTTCCCTAAAACAAGTAAACAACAGAGCTACAGAGCCAAGGGCACTTCCAGTCTAGGGAATATACCTTGGGAAAACTGAAAATCCATAAGACAGAGCCACCCCCAAATTGAGGGCTGCACTGCTTACAAGAACCTCAACCTGGGTACACCTGAAATATCCCAGGAAATATAAAAATGGTTCCAAACATTGTGGAACTTACGTACGATGGAATATCCCTCAGCCACGAAATCAATGTCATAAGACCAGTAGCAGCAAAATGAGTGGATTCAGGTACGATGATTCTAAGTGAAAGAAGTCACACAGAAAAAGAAACTTATCATAAGATATCACTTAGGAAGATCCTGTAAACATGGCTACACATGAACTGAGTTAGGCAAGAGAACAGAGTCTCACATTTAGAAAACACTCTAATGCCTGCTTAAGGGGGAAGGAGAGGTGGGGTGATGCATCAAACCCGAGTTTGATATAAGCACAGGTACCGTTCCAAAAACCAACTATGGTATAGACAAGACCTACACCTTTCTCAGTGAAAGGGACTCAAAACCCCATATTTCCCGCAGAGGAATAGATCTGACTAGTAAGAATCTTAAAACCTATGTATTGATATGTCTCCGTAAGGGAATCAAGTGTGTCTAGACTGGCATAAACATGGCTGCGAGAATCAGCTCAAACCCACTCTAAAAAGGAATTTCAAAAACAGAACAAAGAAACAGGGAAATTCTTCACAATTCCTTCAGGGTCTCTGATGCAACCTGGAATGACCCTATCTACAATGACAGCTGGATGTGGCATAAGGCTGGACACTTGGGACTGAGAGGATTGGTGAGATTGGGTGAGCAATTGCAGACCCTTTAAAGCAATAATGCATGGCACCCATTCCATGGGTCCCAGCTCTCCAGGTTGAAGGGAATATTACTACAGCTATAACGTGTACGGGAAACCTAGAGAATGGACACACTGTGAATACGACAGGTTTCTAAAACTCAACGAAGAGCCCCTCTCCTGGTGCTCTGGTTTGACTTTCCAACTGCTTTCCTATCAATCTGCCAACTTGGAGAGACAGCCCCTTTAAGCTCCTGGTTCGCACAGCTTGCCAATTTGGCAGAGGATGAAAGGGAAGAGAGAGAACGAATGAGAGAGTAGCTGCTAGGCATTTGGATGGGCACATGTCACTCTAATTTCCCGGCAGGAAGAAGAATGAACCAAAGTCTCAGCCACCCACCGGAAGCCAGTATAGGTCCTGAACCAAAAGTTTGGACTTGCGTTCAGCTCACAAAAAACGAGTTGAAAAATGGAGCTCAGGGGCACAGCAATTCACAAACTGGCAGAGTAATCAAGGCCAACTGTCGTCCAATAATCTGTTGAGGGAAGGCAACGAAGCGGACTTGAAAGCGAGGCAGAATAGCAGGAAACAGATTTCAAGAGGTACGTTGGAATCGCCTGTAAAGCACAGGAAGAGGGGCACAACTTCGACAATGATGCACTTGGCCAAAAAGGGCGTATGCGTTTTCTCCTGAATATATTCAGGAGAAAACGCATACGCCCTTTTTGGCCAAGCAAGCAAGCGGGCAATGCAAATCTGCACTACAAAGAAGTATCACTTCCAACCGGTCAAAAGGGACATCCACAAAATGTGTAAAAAACCAGAAAGGCAAGACAGGCCCTGGAGAACAGGGAGCCCTGTTATGCTGATGGGCGGGATGTAAGTTGCCAACTGCCTCCCTGGAGGAGTGCATTGTGTTCCCTAAAACAAGTAAACAACAGAGCTACAGAGCCAAGGGCACTTCCAGTCTAGGGAATATACCTTGGGAAAACTGAAAATCCATAAGACAGAGCCACCGCCAAATTGAGGGCTGCACTGCTTACAAGAACCTCAACCTGGGTACACCTGAAATATCCCAGGAAATATAAAAATGGTTCCAAACATTGTGGAGCTTACGTACGATGGAATATCCCTCAGCCACAAAATCAATGTCATAAGACCAGTAGCAGCAAAATGAGTGGATTCAGGTACGATGATTCTAAGTGAAAGAAGTCACACAGGAAAAGAAACTTATCATAAGATATCACTTAGGAAGATCCTGTAAACATGGCTACACATGAACTGAGTTAGGAAAGAGAACAGAGTCTCACATTTAGAAAACACTCTTATGCCTGCTTAAGGGGGAAGGAGAGGTGGGGTGATGCATCAAACCAGAGTTTGATATAAGCACAGGTACCGTTCCAAAAACCAACTATGGAATAGACAAGACCTACACCTTGCTCAGTGAAAGGGACTCAAAACCCCATATTTCCCGCAGAGGAATAGATCTGACTAGTAAGAATCTTAAAACCTATGTATTGATATGTCTCCATAAGGGAATCAAGTGTGTCTAGACTGGCATAAACATGGCAGCGAGAATCAGCTCAAACCCACTCTAAAAAGGAATTTCAAAAACAGAACAAAGAAACAGGGAAATTCTTTACAATTCCTTCAGGGTCTCGGATGCAACCTGTAATGACCCTATCTACAATGACACATGGATGTGGCATGAGGCTGGACACTTGGGACTGAGAGGATTGGTGAGATTGGGTGAGCAAATGCAGACCCTTTAAAGGAATAATGCATGGCACCCATTCCATGGGTCCCAACTCTCCAGGTTGAGGGGAATATTACTACAGCTATAACATGTACGGGAAACCTAGAGAATGGACACACTGTGAATACGAAAGGTTTCTAAAACTCAACGAAGAGTCCCTCTCCTGGTGCTCCGGTTTGACTTTCCAACTGCTTTCCTATCAATCTCCCAACTTGGAGAGACAGCCCCTTTAAGCTCCTGGTTCGCACAGGTTGCCAATTTGGCAGAGGATGAAAGGGAAGAGGGAGAACCAAAGAGAGAGTAGCTGTTAGGCATTTGGATGGGCACATGTCACTCTAATTTCACGGCAGCAAGAAGAATTAACCAAAGTCTCAGCCACCCACCGGGAACCAGTATAGGTCCTGAACCAAAAGTTTGGACTTGCATTCAGCTCACAAAAAACGAGTTGAAAAATGGAGCTCAGGGGCACAGCAATTCACAAACTGTCAGAGTAATCAAGGCCAACTATCGTCCAAAAATCTGTTGAGGGAAGGCAACGAGGCGGACCTGAATGCGAGGCACAATAGCAGGAAACAGATTTCAAGAGGTACGTTGGACTCGCCTGTAAAGCACAGGAAGAGGGGCACAACTTCGACAATGATGCACTTGGCCAAAAGGGGCGTATGCGTTTTCTCCTGAATATATTCAGGAGAAAACGCATACGCCCTTTTTGGCCAAGCAAGCAAGCGGGCAATGCAAATCTGCACTACAAAGAAGTATCACTTCCCACCGGTCAAAAGGGACATCCACAAAATGTGTACAAACCAGAAAGGCAAGACAGGCCCTGGAGAACAGGGAGCCTTGTTATGCTGATGGTCGGGATGTAAGTTGCCAACTGCCTCACTGGAGGAGTGCATTGTGTTCCCTAAAACAAGTAAACAACAGAGCTACAGAGCCAAGGGCACTTCCAGTCTAGGGAATATACCTTGGGAAAACTGAAAATCCATAAGACAGAGCCACCCCCAAATTGAGGGCTGCACTGCTTACAAGAACCTCAACCTGGGTACACCTGAAATAACCCAGGAAATACAAAAATGGTTCCAAACATTGTGGAACATACGTACGATGGAATATCCCTCAGCCATGAAATCAATGTCATAAGACAAGTAGCAGCAAAATGAGTGGATTCAGGTACGATGATTCTAAGTGAAAGAAGTCACACAGAAAAAGAAACTTATCATAAGATATCACTTAGGAAGATCCTGTAAACATGGCTACACATGAACCGAGTTAGGCAAGAGAACAGAGTCTCACATTAAGAAAACACACTTATGCCTTCTTAAGGGGGAAGGAGAGGTGGGGAGATGCATCAAACCAGAGTTTGATATAAGCACAGGTACCGTTCCAAAAACCAACTATGGAATAGACAAGACCTACACCTTCCTCAGTGAAAGGGACTCAAAACCCCATATTTCCCGCAGAGGATTAGATCTGACTAGTAAGAATCTTAAAACCTATGTACTGATATGTCTCCGTAAGGGAATCAAGTGTGTCTAGACTGGCATAAACATGGCAGCGAGAATCAGCTCAAACCCACTCTAAAAAGGAATTTCAAAAACAGAACAAAGAAACAGGGAAATTCTTTACAATTCCTTCAAGGTCTCGGATGCAACCTTGAATGACCCTATCTACAATGACAGATGGATGTGGCATGAGGCTGGACACTTGGGACTGAGAGGATTGGTGAGATTGGGTGAGCAAATGCAGACCCTTTAAAGCAATAATGCATGGCACCCATTCCATGGGTCCCAGCTCTCCAGGTTGAAGGGAATATTACTACAGCTATAACATGTACGGGAAACCTAGAGAATGGACACACTGTGAATATGAAAGGTTTCTAAAACTCAACGAAGAATCCCTCTCCTGGTGCTCCGGTTTGACTTTCCAACTGCTTTCCTATCAATCTCCCAACTAGGAGAGACAGCCCCTTTAAGCTCCTGGTTCGCACAGGTTGCCAAATTGGCAGAGGATCAAAGGGAAGAGGGAGAACCAATGAGAGAGTAGCTGTTAGGCATTTGGATGGGCACATGTCACTCTAATTTCCTGGCAGGAAGAAGAATTAACCAAAGTCTCAGCCACCCACCAGGAACCAGTATAGGTCCTGAACCAAAAGTTTGGACTTGCGTTCAGCTCACAAAACAACGAGTTGAAAAATGGAGCTCAGGGGCACAGCAATTCACAAACTGGCAGAGTAATCAAGGCCAACTGTCGTCCAAAAATCTGTTGAGGGAAGGCAACGAGGTGGACTTGAAAGCGAGGCAGAATAGCAGGAAACAGATTTCAAGAGGTACGTTGGAATGGCCTGTAAAGCACAGGAAGAGGGGCACAACTTCGACAATGATGCACTTGGCCAAAAAGGGCGTATGTGTTTTCTCCTGAATATATTCAGGAGAAAACGCATACGCCCTTTTTGGCCAAGCAAGCAAGCGGGCAATGCAAATCTGCACTACAAAGAAGTATCACTTCCCACCGGTCAAAAGGGACATCCACAAAATGTGTAAAAACCAGAAAGGCAAGACAGGCCCTGGAGAACAGGGAGCCTTGTTATGCTGATGGGCGGGATGTAAGTTGCCAACTGCCTCACTGGAGGAGTGCATTGTGTTCCCTAAAACAAGTAAACAACAGAGCTACAGAACCAAGGGCACTTCCGGTCTAGGGAATATACCTTGGGAAAATTGAAAATCCATAAGACAGAGCCACGCCCAAATTGAGGGCTGCACTGCTTACAAGAACCTCAACCTGGGTACACCTGAAATATCCCAGGAAATATAAAAATGGTTCCAAACTTTGTGGAACTTACGTACGATGGAATATCCCTCAGCGATGAAATCAATGTCATAAGACCAGTAGCAGCAAAATGAGTGGATTCAGGTATGATGATTCTAAGTGAAAGAAGTCAAACAGAAAAAGAAACTTATCATAAGATATCACTTAGGAAGATCCTGTAAACATGGCTACACATGAACTGAGTTAGGCAAGAGAACAGAGTCTCACATTTAGAAAACACTCTTATGCCTGCTTAAGGGGGAAGGAGAGGTGGGGTGATGCATCAAACCAGAGTTTGATATAAGCACAGGTACCGTTCCAAAAACCAACTATGGAATAGACAAGACCTACACCTTCCTCAGTGAAAGGGACTCAAAACCCCATATTTCCCGCAGAGGAATAGATCTGACTAGTAAGAATCTTAAAACCTATGTATTGATATGTCTCCGTAAGGGAATCAAGTGTGTCTAGACTGGCATAAACATGGCAGCGAGAATCAGCTCAAACCCACTCTAAAAAGGAATTTCAAAAACAGAACAAAGAAACAGGGAAATTCTTTACAATTCCTTCAGGGTCTCGGATGCAACCTGGAATGACCCTATCTACACTGACAGATGGATGTGGCATGAGGCTGGACACTTGGGACTGAGAGGATTGGTGAGATTGGGTGAGCAAATGCAGACCCTTTAAAGCAATAATGCATGACACCCATTCCATGGGTCCCAAGTCTCCAGGTTGAAGGGAATATTACTACTGCTATAACATGTACGGGAAACCTAGAGAATGGACACACTGTGAATACAAAAGGATTCTAAAACTCAACGAAGAGTCCCTCTCCTGGTGCTCCGGTTTGACATTCCAACTGCTTTCCTATCAATCTCCCAACTTGGAGAGACAGCCCCTTTTAGCTCCTGGTTCGCACAGGTTGCCAATTTGGCAGAGGATGAAAGGGAAGAGGGAGAACCAATGAGAGAGTAGCTGTTAGGCATTTGGATGGGCACATGTCACTCTAATTTCCCGGCAGGAAGCAGAATAAACCAAAGTCTCAGCCACCCACCTGGAACCAGTATAGGTCCTGAACCAAAAGTTTGGACTTGCGTTCAGCTCACAAAAAAACGAGTTGAATAATGGAGGTCAGGGGCACAGCAATTCACAAACTGGCAGAGTAATCAAGGCCAACTATCGTCCAAAAATCTGTTGAGGGAAGGCAACGAGGCAGACTTGAAAGCGAGGCAAAATAGCAGGAAACAGATTTCAAGAGGTACGTTGGAATCGCCTGTAAAGCACAGGAAGAGGGGCACAACTTCGACAATGATGCACTTGGCCAAAAAGGGCGTATGCGTTTTCTCCTGAATATATTTAGGGGAAAACGCATACACCCTTTTTGGCCAAGCAAGCAAGCGGGCAATGCAAATCTGCACTACAAAGAAGTATCGCTTCCCACCGGTCAAAAGGGACATCCACAAAATGTGTAAAAACCGGAAAGGCAAGACAGGCCCTGGAGAACAGGGAGCCTTTTTATGCTGATGGGCGGGATGTAAGTTGCCAACTGCCTCACTGGAGGAGTGCATTGTGTTCCCTAAAACAAGTAAACAACAGAGCTACAGAGCCAAGGGCACTTCCGGTCTAGGGAATATACCTTGGGAAAACTGAAAATCCATAAGACAGAGCCACCCCCAAATTGAGGGCTGCACTGCTTACAAGAACCTCAACCTGGGTACACCTGAAATATCCCAGGAAATATAAAAATGGTTCCAAACATTGTGGAACTTATGTACGATGGAATAGCCCTCAGCCAAGAAATCAATGTCATAAGACCAGTAGCAGCAAAATGAGTGGATTCAGGTACGATGATTCTAAGTGAAAGAAGTCACACAGGAAAAGAAACTTATCATAAGATATCACTTAGGAAGATCCTGTAAACATGGCTACACATGAACTGAGTTAGGCAAGAGAACAGAGTCTCACATTTAGAAAACACTCTTATGCCTGCTTAAGGGGGAAGGAGAGGTGGGGTGATGCATCAAACCAGAGTTTGATATAAGCACAGGTACCATTCCAAAAACCAACTATGGAATAGACAAGACCTACACCTTCCTCAGTGAAAGGGACTCAAAACCCCATATTTCCCGCAGAGGAATAGATCTGACTAGTAAGAACCTTAAAACCTATGTATTGATATGTCTCCGTAAGGGAATCAAGTGTGTCTAGACTGGCATAAACATGGCAGCGAGAATCAGCTCAAACCCACTCTAAAAAGGAATTTAAAAAACAGAACAAAGAAACAGGGAAATTCTTTACAATTCCTTCACGGTCTCGGATGCAACCTGGAATGACCCTATCTACAAAGACAGCTGGATGTGGCATGAGGCTGGACACTTGGGACTGAGAGGATTGGTGAGATTGGGTGAGCAAATGCAGACCCTTTAAAGCAATAATGCATGGCACCCATTCCATGGGTCCCAGCTCTCCAGGTTGAAGGGAATATTACTACAGCTATAACATGTACGGGAAACCTAGAGAATGGACACACTGTGAATACGAAAGGTTTCTAAAACTCAACGAAGAGTCCCTCTCCTGGTGCTCCGGTTTGACTTTCCAACTGCTTTCCTATCAATCTCCCAACTTGGAGAGACAGCCCCTTTAAGCTCCTGGTTCGCACAGGTTGCCAATTTGGCAGAGGATGAAAGGGAAGAGGGAGAACCAATGAGAGAGTAGCTGTTAGGCATTTGGATGGGCACATGTCACTCTAATTTCCCGGCAGGAAGCAGAATAAACCAAAGTCTCAGCCACCCACCGGGAACCAGTATAGGTCCTGAACCAAAAGTTTGGACTTGCGTTCAGCTCACAAAAAAACGAGTTGAAAAATGGAGCTCAGGGGCACAGCAATTCACAAACTGGCAGAGTAATCAAGGCCAACTATCGTCCAAAAATCTGTTGAGGGAAGGCAACGAGGCGGACTTGAAAGCGAGGCAGAATAGCAGGAAACAGATTTCAAGAGGTACGTTGGAATCGCCTGTAAAGCACAAGAAGAGGGGCACAACATCGACAATGATGCACTTGGCCATAAAGCGCGTACGCGTTTTCTCCTGAATATATTCAGGAGAAAACGCATACACCCTTTTTGGCCAAGCAAGCAAGCGGGCAATGCAAATCTGCACTACAAAGAAGTATCACTTCCCACCGGTCAAAAGGGACATCCACAAAATGTGTAAAAACCAGAAAGGCAGGACAGGCCCTGGAGAACAGGGAGCCTTGTTATGCTGATGGGCGGGATATAAGTTGCCAACTGCCTCACTGGAGGAGTGCATTGTGTTCCCTAAAACAAGTAAACAACAGAGCTACAGAGCAAAGGGCACTTCTGGTCTAGGGAATATACCTTGGGGAAACTGAAAATCCATAAGACAGAGCCACCCCCAAATTGAGGGCTGCACTGCTTACAAGAACCTCAACCTGGGTACACCTGAAATATCCCAGGAAATATAAAAATGGTTCCAAACATTGTGGAACTTATGTACGATGGAATATCCCTCAGCCATGAAATCAATGTCATAAGACCAGTAGCAGCAAAATGAGTGGATTCAGGTACGATGATTCTAAGTGAAAGAAGTCACACAGAAAAAGAAACTTATCATAAGATATCACTTAGGAAGATCCTGTAAACATGGCTACACATGAACTGAGTTAGGCAAGAGAACAGAGTCTCACATTTAGAAAACACTCTTATGCCTGCTTAAGGGGGAAGGAGAGGTGGGGTGATGCATCAAACCAGAGATTGATATAAGCACAGGTACCGTTCCAAAAACCAACTATGGAATAGACAAGACCTACACCTTCCTCAGTGAAAGGGACTCAAAACCCCATATTTCCCGCAGAGGAATAGATCTGACTAGTAAGAATCTTAAAACCTATGTACCGATATGTCTCCGTAAGGGAATCAAGTGTGTGTAGACTGGCATAAACATGGCAGCGAGAATCAGCTCAAACCCACTCTAAAAAGGAATTTCAAAAACAGAACAAAGAAACAGGGAACTTCTTTACAATTCCTTCAGGGTCTCTGATGCAACCTAGAATGACCCTATCTACAATGACAGCTGGATGTGGCATGAGGCTGGACACTTGGGACTGAAAGGATTGGTGAGATTGGGTGAGCAAATGCAGACCCTTTAAAGCAATAATGCATGGCACCCATTCCATGGGTCCCAACTCTGCAGGTTGAAGGGAATATTACTACAGCTATAACATGTACAGGAAACCTAGAGAATGGACACACTGTGAATACGAAAGGTTTCTAAAACTCAACGAAGAGTCCCTCTCCTGGTGCTCCGGTTTGACTTTCCAACTGCTTTCCTATCAATCTCCCAACTTGGAGAGACAGCCCCTTTAAGCTCCTGGTTCGCACAGGTTGCCAATTTGGCAGAGGATCAAAGGGAAGAGGGAGAACCAATGAGAGAGTAGCTGTTAGGCAATTGGATGGGCACATGTCACTCTAATTTCCCGGCAGGAAGAAGAATTAACCAAAGTCTCAGCCACCCACCTGGAACCAGTATAGGTCCTGAACCAAAAGTTTGGACTTGCGTTCAGCTCACAAAAAAACGAGTTGAAAAATGGAGCTCAGGGGCACAGCAATTCACAAACTGGCAGAGTAATCAAGGCCAACTATCGTCCAAAAATCTGTTGAGGGAAGGCAACGAGGCAGACTTGAAAGCGAGGTAAAATAGCAGGAAACAGATTTCAAGAGGTACGTTGGAATTGCCTGTAAAGCACAGGAAGAGGGGCACAACTTCGACAATGATGCACTTGGCCAAAAAGGGCGTATGCGTTTTCTCCTGAATATATTCATGGGAAAACGCATACGCCCTTTTCGGCCAAGCAAGCAAGCGGGCAATGCAAATCTGCACTACAAAGAAGTATCGCTTCCCACCGGTCAAAAGGGACATCCACAAAATGTGTAAAAACCGGAAAGGCAAGACAGGCCCTGGAGAACAGGGAGCCTTGTTATGCTGATGGGCGGGATGTAAGTTGCCAACTGCCTCACTGGAGGAGTGCATTGTGTTCCCTAAAACAAGTAAACAACAGAGCTACAGAGCCAAGGGCACTTCCGGTCTAGGGAATATACCTTGGGAAAACTGAAAATCCATAAGACAGAGCCACCCCCAAATTGAGGGCTGCACTGCTTACAAGAACCTCAACCTGGGTACACCTGAAATATCCCAGGAAATATAAAAATGGTTCCAAACATTGTGGAACTTACGTACGATGGAATATCCCTCAGCCACGAAATCAATGTCATAAGACCAGTAGCAGCAAAATGAGTGGATTCAGGTACGATGATTCTAAGTGAAAGAAGTCACACAGGAAAAGAAACTTATCATAAGATATCACTTAGGAAGATCCTGTAAACATGGCTACACATGAACTGAGTTAGGCAAGAGAACAGAGTCTCACATTTAGAAAACACTCTTATGCCTGCTTAAGGGGGAAGGAGAGGTGGGGTGATGCATCAAACCAGAGTTTGATATAAGCACAGGTACCGTTCCAAAAACCAACTATGGAATAGACAAGACCTACACCTTCCTCAGTGAAAGGGACTCAAAACCCCATATTTCCCGCAGAGGAATAGATCTGACTAGTAAGAATCTTAAAACCTATGTATTGATATGTCTCCGTAAGGGAATCAAGTGTGTCTAGACTGGCATAAACAGGGCAGCGAGAATCAGCTCAAACCCACTCTAAAAAGGAATTTCAAAAACAGAACAAAGAAACAGGGAACTTCTTTACAATTCCTTCAGGGTCTCGGATGCAACCTGTAATGACACTATCTACAATGACAGATGGATGTGGCATGAGGCAGGACACTTGGGACTGAAAGGATTGGTGAGATTGGGTGAGCAAATGCAGACCCTTTAAAGCAATAATGCATGGCACCCATTCCATGGGTCCCAACTCTGCAGGTTGAAGGGAATATTACTACAGCTATAACATGTACAGGAAACCTAGAGAATGGACACACTGTGAATACGAAAGGTTTCTAAAACTCAACGAAGAGTCCCTCTCCTGGTGCTCCGGTTTGACTTTCCAACTGCTTTCCTATCAATCTCCCAACTTGGAGAGACAGCCCCTTTAAGCTCCTGGTTCGCACAGGTTGCCAATTTGGCAGAGGATGAAAGGGAAGAGGGAGAACCAATGAGAGAGTAGCTGTTAGGCAATTGGATGGGCACATGTCACTCTAATTTCCCGGCAGGAAGAAGAATTAACCAAAGTCTCAGCCACCCACCGGGAACCAGTATAGGTCCTGAACCAAAAGTTTGGACTTGCGTTCAGCTCACAAATAAACGGGTTGAAAAATGGAGCTCAGGGGCACAGCAATTCACAAACTGGCAGAGTAATCAAGGCCAACTATCGTCCAAAAATCTGTTGAGGGAAGGCAACGAGGCGGACTTGAAAGCGAGGCAGAATAGCAGGAAACAGATTTCAAGAGGTACGTTGGAATCGCCTGTAAAGCACAGGAAGAGGGGCACAACTTCGACAATGATGCACTTGGCCAAAAAGGGCGTATGCGTTTTCTCCTGAATATATTCAGGAGAAAACGCATACGCCCTTTTTGGCCAAGCAAGCAAGCGGGCAATGCAAATCTGCACTACAAAGAAGTATCACTTCCCACCGGTCAAAAGGGACATCCACAAAATGTGTAAAAACCAGAAAGGCAAGACAGGCCCTGGAGAACAGGGAGCCCTGGTATGCTGATGGGCGGGATGTAAGTTGCCAACTGCCTCACTGGAGGAGTGCATTGTGTTCCCTAAAACAAGTAAACAACAGAGCTACAGAGCCAAGGGAACTTCCAGTCTAGCGAATATACCTTGGGAAAACTGAAAATCCATAAGACAGAGCCACCCCCAAATTGAGGGCTGCACTGCTTACAAGAACCTCAACCTGGGTACACCAGGAAATATAAAAATGGTTCCAAACATTGTGGAACTTACGTACGATGGAATATCCCTCAGCCATGAAATCAATGTCATCAGACCAGTAGCAACAAAATAAGTGGATTCAGGTACGATGATTCTAAGTGAAAGAAGTCACACAGAAAAAGAAACTTATCATAAGATATCACTTAGGAAGATCCTGTAAACATGGCTACACATGAACTGAGTTAGGCAAGAGAACAGAGTCTCACATTTAGGAAACACTCTTATGCCTGCTTAAGGGGGAAGGAGAGGTGGGGTGATGCATCAAACCCGAGTTTGATATAAGCACAGGTACCGTTCCAAAAAGCAACTATGGAATAGACAAGACCTACACCTTCCTCAGTGAAAGGGACTCAAAACCCCATATTTCCCGCAGAGGAATAGATCTGACTAGTAAGAATCTTAAAACCTATGTATTGATATGTCTCCGTAAGGGAATCAAGTGTGTCTAGACTGGCATAAACATGGCAGCGAGAATCAGCTCAAACCCACTCTAAAGAGGAATTTCAAAAACAGAACAAAGAAACAGGGAAATTCTTTACAATTCCTTCAGGGTCTTGGATGCAACCTGGAATGACCCTATCTACAATGACAGCTGGATGTGGCATGAGGCTGGACACTTGGGACTGAGAGGATTGGTGAGATTGGGTGAGCAAATGCAGACCCTTTAAAGCAATAATGCATGGCACCCATTCCATGGGTCTCAACTCTCCAGGTTGAAGGGAATATTACTACAACTATAACATGTACGGGAAACCTAGAGAATGGACACACTGTGAATACGAAAGGTTTCTAAAACTCAACGAAGAGTCCCTCTCCTGGTGCTCCGGTTTGACTTTCCAACTGCTTTCCTATCAATCTCCCAACTTGGAGAGACAGCCCCTTTAAGCTCCTGGTTCGCACAGGTTGCCAATTTGGCAGAGGATGAAAGGGAAGAGGGAGAACCAATGAGAGAGTAGCTGTTAGGCATTTGGATGGGCACATGTCACTCTAATTTCCCGGCAGGAAGAAGAATTAACCAAAGTCTCAGCCACCCACCGGGAACCAGTATAGGTCCTGAACCAAAAGTTTGGACTTGCGTTCAGCTCACAAAAAAAAGAGTTGAAAAATGGAGCTCAGGGGCACAGCAATTCACAAACTGGCAGAGTAATCAAGGCCAACTATCGTCCAAAAATCTGTTGAGGGACAGCAATGAGGCGCACTTGAAAGCGAGGCAGAATAACAGGAAACAGATTTCAAGAGGTACGTTGGAATCGCCTGTAAAGCACAGGAAGAGGGGCACAACTTCGACAATGATGCACTTGGCCAAAAAGGGCGTATGCGTTTTCTCCTGAATATATTCAGGAGAAAACGCATATGCCCTTTTTGGCCAAGCTAGCAAGCGGGCAATGCAAATCTGCACTACAAAGAAGTATCACTTCCCACCGGTCAAAAGGGACATCCACAAAATGTGTAAAAACCAGAAAGGCAAGACAGGCCCTGGAGAACAGGGAGCCCTGTTATGCTGATGGGCGGGATGTAAGTTGCCAACTTCCTCACTGGAGGAGTGCATTGTGTTCCCTAAAACAAGTAAACAACAGAGCTACAGAGCCAAGGGCACTTCCAGTCTAGGGAATATACCTTGGGAAAACTGAAAATCCATAAGACAGAGCCACCCCCAAATTGAGGGCTGCACTGCTTACAAGAACCTCAACCTGGGTACACCTGAAATATCCCAGGAAATATAAAAATGGTTCCAAACATTGTGGAACTTACGTACGATGGAATATCCCTCAGCCACGAAATCAATGTCATAAGACCAGTAGCAGCAAAATGAGTGGATTCAGGTACGATGATTCTAAGTGAAAGAAGTCACACAGAAAAAGAAACTTATCATAAGATATCACTTAGGAAGATCCTGTAAACATGGCTACACATGAACTGAGTTAGGCAAGAGAACAGAGTCTCACATTTAGAAAACACTCTAATGCCTGCTTAAGGGGGAAGGAGAGGTGGGGTGATGCATCAAACCCGAGTTTGATATAAGCACAGGTACCGTTCCAAAAACCAACTATGGTATAGACAAGACCTACACCTTTCTCAGTGAAAGGGACTCAAAACCCCATATTTCCCGCAGAGGAATAGATCTGACTAGTAAGAATCTTAAAACCTATGTATTGATATGTCTCCGTAAGGGAATCAAGTGTGTCTAGACTGGCATAAACATGGCTGCGAGAATCAGCTCAAACCCACTCTAAAAAGGAATTTCAAAAACAGAACAAAGAAACAGGGAAATTCTTCACAATTCCTTCAGGGTCTCTGATGCAACCTGGAATGACCCTATCTACAATGACAGCTGGATGTGGCATAAGGCTGGACACTTGGGACTGAGAGGATTGGTGAGATTGGGTGAGCAATTGCAGACCCTTTAAAGCAATAATGCATGGCACCCATTCCATGGGTCCCAGCTCTCCAGGTTGAAGGGAATATTACTACAGCTATAACGTGTACGGGAAACCTAGAGAATGGACACACTGTGAATACGACAGGTTTCTAAAACTCAACGAAGAGCCCCTCTCCTGGTGCTCTGGTTTGACTTTCCAACTGCTTTCCTATCAATCTGCCAACTTGGAGAGACAGCCCCTTTAAGCTCCTGGTTCGCACAGGTTGCCAATTTGGCAGAGGATGAAAGGGAAGAGAGAGAACGAATGAGAGAGTAGCTGCTAGGCATTTGGATGGGCACATGTCACTCTAATTTCCCGGCAGGAAGAAGAATGAACCAAAGTCTCAGCCACCCACCGGAAGCCAGTATAGGTCCTGAACCAAAAGTTTGGACTTGCGTTCAGCTCACAAAAAACGAGTTGAAAAATGGAGCTCAGGGGCACAGCAATTCACAAACTGGCAGAGTAATCAAGGCCAACTGTCGTCCAAAAATCTGTTGAGGGAAGGCAACGAAGCGGACTTGAAAGCGAGGCAGAATAGCAGGAAACAGATTTCAAGAGGTACGTTGGAATCGCCTGTAAAGCACAGGAAGAGGGGCACAACTTCGACAATGATGCACTTGGCCAAAAAGGGCGTATGCGTTTTCTCCTGAATATATTCAGGAGAAAACGCATACGCCCTTTTTGGCCAAGCAAGCAAGCGGGCAATGCAAATCTGCACTACAAAGAAGTATCACTTCCAACCGGTCAAAAGGGACATCCACAAAATGTGTAAAAAACCAGAAAGGCAAGACAGGCCCTGGAGAACAGGGAGCCCTGTTATGCTGATGGGCGGGATGTAAGTTGCCAACTGCCTCCCTGGAGGAGTGCATTGTGTTCCCTAAAACAAGTAAACAACAGAGCTACAGAGCCAAGGGCACTTCCAGTCTAGGGAATATACCTTGGGAAAACTGAAAATCCATAAGACAGAGCCACCGCCAAATTGAGGGCTGCACTGCTTACAAGAACCTCAACCTGGGTACACCTGAAATATCCCAGGAAATATAAAAATGGTTCCAAACATTGTGGAGCTTACGTACGATGGAATATCCCTCAGCCGCAAAATCAATGTCATAAGACCAGTAGCAGCAAAATGAGTGGATTCAGGTACGATGATTCTAAGTGAAAGAAGTCACACAGGAAAAGAAACTTATCATAAGATATCACTTAGGAAGATCCTGTAAACATGGCTACACATGAACTGAGTTAGGCAAGAGAACAGAGTCTCACATTTAGAAAACACTCTTATGCCTGCTTAAGGGGGAAGGAGAGGTGGGGTGATGCATCAAACCAGAGTTTGATATAAGCACAGGTACCGTTCCAAAAACCAACTATGGAATAGACAAGACCTACACCTTGCTCAGTGAAAGGGACTCAAAACCCCATATTTCCCGCAGAGGAATAGATCTGACTAGTAAGAATCTTAAAACCTATGTATTGATATGTCTCCATAAGGGAATCAAGTGTGTCTAGACTGGCATAAACATGGCAGCGAGAATCAGCTCAAACCCACTCTAAAAAGGAATTTCAAAAACAGAACAAAGAAACAGGGAAATTCTTTACAATTCCTTCAGGGTCTCGGATGCAACCTGTAATGACCCTATCTACAATGACACATGGATGTGGCATGAGGCTGGACACTTGGGACTGAGAGGATTGGTGAGATTGGGTGAGCAAATGCAGACCCTTTAAAGGAATAATGCATGGCACCCATTCCATGGGTCCCAACTCTCCAGGTTGAGGGGAATATTACTACAGCTATAACATGTACGGGAAACCTAGAGAATGGACACACTGTGAATACGAAAGGTTTCTAAAACTCAACGAAGAGTCCCTCTCCTGGTGCTCCGGTTTGACTTTCCAACTGCTTTCCTATCAATCTCCCAACTTGGAGAGACAGCCCCTTTAAGCTCCTGGTTCGCACAGGTTGCCAATTTGGCAGAGGATGAAAGGGAAGAGGGAGAACCAAAGAGAGAGTAGCTGTTAGGCATTTGGATGGGCACATGTCACTCTAATTTCACGGCAGCAAGAAGAATTAACCAAAGTCTCAGCCACCCACCGGGAACCAGTATAGGTCCTGAACCAAAAGTTTGGACTTGCATTCAGCTCACAAAAAACGAGTTGAAAAATGGAGCTCAGGGGCACAGCAATTCACAAACTGTCAGAGTAATCAAGGCCAACTATCGTCCAAAAATCTGTTGAGGGAAGGCAACGAGGCGGACCTGAATGCGAGGCACAATAGCAGGAAACAGATTTCAAGAGGTACGTTGGACTCGCCTGTAAAGCACAGGAAGAGGGGCACAACTTCGACAATGATGCACTTGGCCAAAAGGGGCGTATGCGTTTTCTCCTGAATATATTCAGGAGAAAACGCATACGCCCTTTTTGGCCAAGCAAGCAAGCGGGCAATGCAAATCTGCACTACAAAGAAGTATCACTTCCCACCGGTCAAAAGGGACATCCACAAAATGTGTACAAACCAGAAAGGCAAGACAGGCCCTGGAGAACAGGGAGCCTTGTTATGCTGATGGTCGGGATGTAAGTTGCCAACTGCCTCACTGGAGGAGTGCATTGTGTTCCCTAAAACAAGTAAACAACAGAGCTACAGAGCCAAGGGCACTTCCAGTCTAGGGAATATACCTTGGGAAAACTGAAAATCCATAAGACAGAGCCACCCCCAAATTGAGGGCTGCACTGCTTACAAGAACCTCAACCTGGGTACACCTGAAATATCCCAGGAAATATAAAAATGGTTCCAAACATTGTGGAACTTACGTACGATGGAATATCCCTCAGCCATGAAATCAATGCCATAAGACCAGTAGCAGCAAAATGAGTGGATTCAGGTACGATGATTCTAAGTGAAAGAAGTCACACAGAAAAAGAAACTTATCATAAGATATCACTTAGGAAGATCCTGTAAACATGGCTACACATGAACTGAGTTAGGAAAGAGAACAGAGTCTCACATTTAGAAAACACTCTTATGCCTGCTTAAGGGGGAAGGAGAGGTGGGGTGATGCAACAAACCAGAGTTTGATATAAGCATAGGTACCGTTCCAAAAACCATCTATGGAATAGAGAAGACCTACACCTTCCTCAGTGAAAGGGACTCAAAACCCCATATTTCCCGCAGAGGAATAGATCTGACTAGTAAGAATCTTAAAACCTATGTATTGATATGTCTCCGTAAGGGAATCAAGTGTGTCTAGACTGGCATAAACAGGGCAGCGAGAATCAGCTCAAACCCACTGTAAAAAGGAATTTCAAAAACAGAACAAAGAAACAGGGAACTTCTTTACAATTCCTTCAGGGTCTCTGATGCAACCTGGGATGACCCTATCTACAATGACAGCTGGATGTGGCATGAGGCTGGACACTTGGGACTGAGAGGTTTGGTGACATTGGGTGAGCAAATGCAGACCCTTTAAAGCAATAATGCATGGCACCCATTCCATGGGTCCCAACTCTCCAGGTTGAAGGGAATATTACTACAGCTATAACATGTACGGGAAACCTAGAGAATGGACACACTGTGAATACGAAAGGTTTCTAAAACTCAACAAAGAGTCCCTCTCCTGGTGCTCCGGTTTGACTTACCAACTGCTTTCCTATCAATCTCCCAACTTGGAGAGACAGCCCCTTTAAGCTCCTGGTTCGCACAGGTTGCCAATTTGGCAGAGGATGAAAGGGAAGAGGGAGAACCAATGAGAGAGTAGCTGTTAGGCATTTGGATGGGCACATGTCACTCTAATTTCCCGGCAGGAAGCAGAATAAACCAAAGTCTCAGCCACCCACCTGGAACCAGTATAGGTCCTGAACCAAAAGTTTGGAGTTGCGTTCAGCTCACAAAAAAACGAGTTGAATAATGGAGGTCAGGGGCACAGCAATTCACTAACTGGCAGAGTAATCAAGGCCAACTATCGTCCAAAAATCTGTTGAGGGAAGGCAACGAGGCGGACTTGAAAGCGAGGCAGAATAGCAGGAAACAGATTTCAAGAGGTACGTTGGAATCGCCTGTAAAGCACAAGAAGAGGGGCACAACTTCGACAATGATGCACTTGGCCATAAAGCGCGTACGCGTTTTCTCCTGAATATATTCAGGAGAAAACGCATACACCCTTTTTGGCCAAGCAAGCAAGCGGGCAATGCAAATCTGCAATACAAAGAAGTATCACTTCCCACCGGTCAAAAGGGACATCCACAAAATGTGTAAAAACCAGAAAGGCAAGACAGGCCCTGGAGAACAGGGAGCCTTGTTATGCTGATGGGCGGGATGTAAGTTGCCAACTGCCTCACTGGAGGAGTGCATTGTGTTCCCTAAAACAAGTAAACAACAGAGCTACAGAGCCAAGGGCACTTCCGGTCTAGGGAATATACCTTGGGGAAACTGAAAATCCATAAGACAGAGCCACCCCCAAATTGAGGGCTGCACTGCTTACAAGAACCTCAACCTGGGTACACCTGAAATATCCCAGGAAATATAAAAATGCTTCCAAACATTGTGGAACTTACGTACGATGGAATATCCCTCAGCCATGAAATCAATGTCATAAGACCAGTAGCAGCAAAATGAGTGGATTCAGGTACGATGATTCTAAGTGAAAGAAGTCACACAGAAAAAGAAACTTATCATAAGATATCACTTAGGAAGATCCTGTAAACATGGCTACACATGAACTGAGTTAGGCAAGAGAACAGAGTCTCACATTTAGAAAACACTCTTATGCCTGCTTAAGGGGGAAGGAGAGGTGGGGAGATGCATCAAACCAGAGTTTGATATAAGCACAGGTACCGTTCCAAAAACCAACTATGGAATAGACAAGACCTACACCTTCCTCAGTGAAAGGGACTCAAAACCCCATATTTCCCGCAGAGGAATAGATCTGACTAGTAAGAATCTTAAAACCTATGTATTGATATGTCTCCGTAAGGGAATCAAGTGTGTCTAGACTGGCATAAACATGGCAGCGAGAATCAGCTCAAACCCACTCTAAAAAGGAATTTCAAAAACAGAACAAAGAAACAGGGAAATTCTTTACAATTCCTTCAGGGTCTCGGATGCAACCTAGAATGACCCTATCTACAATGACAGCTGGATGTGGCATGAGGCTGGACACTTGGGACTGAGAGGATTGGTGAGATTGGGTGAGCAAATGCAGACCCTTTAAAGCAATAATGCATGGCACCCATTCCATGGGTCCCAACTCTCCAGGTTGAAGGGAATATTACTACAGCTATAACGTGTACGGGAAACCTAGAGAATGGACACACTGTGAATACGACAGGTTTCTAAAACTCAACGAAGAGCCCCCCTCCTGGTGCTCCGGTTTGACTTTCCAACTGCTTTCCTATCAATCTCCCAACTAGGAGAGACAGCCCCTTTAAGCTCCTGGTTCGCACAGGTTGCCAATTTGGCAGAGGATCAAAGGGAAGAGGGAGAACCAATGAGAGAGTAGCTGTTAGGCATTTGGATGGGCACATGTCACTCTAATTTCCTGGCAGGAAGAAGAATTAACCAAAGTCTCAGCCACCCACCGGGAACCAGTATAGGTCCTGAACCAAAAGTTTGGACTTGCGTTCAGCTCACAAAACAACGAGTTGAAAAATGGAGCTCAGGGGCACAGCAATTCACAAACTGGCAGAGTAATCAAGGCCAACTATCGTCCAAAAATCTGTTGAGGGAAGGCAACGAGGCGGACTTGAAAGCGAGGCAGAATAGCAGGAAACAGATTTCAAGAGGTACGTTGGAATTGCCTGTAAAGCACAGGAAGAGGGGCACAACTTCGACAATGATGCACTTGGCCAAAAAGGGCGTATGCGTTTTCTCCTGAATATATTCAGGAGAAAACGCATACGCCCTTTTTGGCCAAGCAAGCAAGCGGGCAATGCAAATCTGCACTACAAAGAAGTATCACTTCCCACCGGTCAAAAGGGACATCCACAAAATGTGTAAAAACCAGAAAGGCAAGACAGGCCCTGGAGAACAGGGAGCCTTGTTATGCTGATGGGCGGGATGTAAGTTGCCAACTGCCTCACTGGAGGAGTGCATTGTGTTCCCTAAAAAAAGTAAACAACAGACTTCCGGGTAAGATGGCGGAAGAGTAAGACACGGAGATCACCTTCCTCCCCACGGATACACCAGAAATACAGCTACACGTGGAACAACTCCTACAGAACACCTACTGAACGCTGGCAGAAGACCCCAGACCTCCCAAAAGGCAAGAAACTCCCCACATACCTGGGTAGGGCAAAGCGGAGAGATCCGCACACAGAGGATCGGTGCCGAGCGGCACTCACCAGCCCGAAAGGCTTGTCTGCTCGCCCGCTGGGGCGCGCAGCGCTGGAAGCGGAGGCTCGGGCTTCGGTCAGAGCGCAGGGTGAGGACTGGGGCTGGCGGCGAGAACTCAGCCTGAAGGGGGCTAATGTGCCACAGCTAGCCGGGAGGGAGTCCGGGAAAACTCTGGAGCTGCCGAAGGGGCAAGAGACTTTTTCTTCCCTCTTGGTTTCCTGGTGCGCTAGGAGAGGGGATTAAGAGCGCTGCTTAAAGGGGCTCCACGGACGGGCGCGAGTCGCGACTGAAAGCGCGGAGCCCAGTGACAGGCGTGGGACGCTGGGGCTGCTGCTGCCGCCGCCAAGAAGCCTGTGTGCGAGCGCAGGTCACTGCCCACACCGCCCTTCCGGGAGCCTGTGCAGCCCGCCACTGCCGGGGTCCCGGGATCCAGGGGCGGCTTCCCTGGGAGAACGCACGGCGCGCCTCGGGCTGGTGCAACGTCACGCCGACCTCTGCCGCTGCAGGCTTGCCCCGCACTCCGTGCCCCTCCCTCCCTCCCGGCCTGAGTGAGCCAGAGTCCCCGAAGAGGCTGCTCCTTTAACCCTGTCCTATCTGAGCGAAGAACAGACGCCCTCCGGCGACCTACACGCAGAGGCGGGGCCAAATCCAAAGCTGAGACCCAGGAGCTGTGAGAACAAAGAAGAGAAAGGGAAACCTCTCCCAGCAGCCTCAGAAGCAGCGGATTAAAGCTCCACAATCAACTTGATGTACCCTGCATCTGCGGAATACATGAATAGACAACACATCATCCCAAATTGAGGAGCCCGGAGTCAGTGCTGTGCCTCTGAGGTGGGAGAACCAACTTCAGGACACTGGTCCACAAGAGACCTCCCAGCTCCACATAATATCAAACGGCGAAAATCTTCCAGAGATCTCCATCCCAACACCAGCACCCAGCTTCACTCAACGACCAGCAGGCTACAGTGCTGGACACCCTGAGCCAAACAACTAGCAAGACAGGAACACAACGCCACCCATTAGCAGAGAGGTGGCCTAAAATCATAAAAAGTCCACAGACACCCCAAAACACACCACCAGACGTGGACCTGCCCACCAGAAAGACAAGATCCAGCCTCATCCACAAGAACACAGGCACTAGTCCCCTCCACCAGGAAGCCTACACAACCCACTAAACCAACCTTAGCCACTGGGGACAGACACCAAAAACAACGGGAACTACGAACCTGCAGCCTGCAAAAAAGAGACCCCAAACACAGTAACATAAGCAAAATGAGAAGACAGAAAAACACACAGCAGGAGAAGGAGCAAGATAAAAAACCCACCAGACCTAACAAATGAAGAGGTAATAGGCAGTCTACCTGAAAAAGAATTCAGAATAATGATGGTAAAGATGATCCAAGATTCTATTTCCCAGATCCAAAATCTTGGAAATAGAATAGACAAAATGCAAGAAACAGTTAACAAGGACCTAGAAGAACTAAAGATGAATCAAGCATCGATTAAAAATACAATACATGAAATAAAAAATACTCTAGATGGGATCAATAGCAGAATAACTGAGGCAGAAGAACGGATAAGTGAGGTGGAAGATAAAATAGTGGAAATAACTGCTGCAGAGCAAAATAAAGAAAAAAGAATGAAAAGAACAGAGGACAGTCTCAGAGACCTCTGGGACAACATTAAACGCACCAACATTCGAATTATAGGGGTTCCAGAAGAAGAAGAGAAAAAGAAAGGGACTGAGAAAATATTTGAAGAGATTATAGTTGAAAACTTCCCCAATATGGGAAAGGAAATAGTTAATCAAGTCCAGGAGGCACAGAGAGTCCCATACAGAATAAATCCAAGGAGAAATACGCCAAGACACATATTAATCAAACTGTCAAAAATTAAACACAAAGAAATCATATTAAAAGCAGCAAGGCAAAAACAACAAATAACACACAAGGGAATCCCCATCAGGATAACAGCTGATCTCTCAGCAGAAACTCTACAAGCCAGAAGGGAGTGGCAGGACATACTTAAAGTGATGAAGGAGAAAAACCTGCAACCAAGATTACTCTACCCAGCAAGGATCTCATTCAGATTTGATGGAGAAATTAAAACGTTTACAGACAAGCAAAAGCTGAGAGAGTTCAGCACCACCAAACCAGCTTTACAACAAATGCTAAAGGAACTTATCTAGGCAAGAAACACAACAGAAGTAAAAGACCTACAATAATGAACCCAAAACAATTAAGAAAATGGTAATAGGAACATACATATCGATAATTACCTTAAATGTAAATGGACTAAATGCTCCCACCAAAAGACACAGAGTGGCTGAATGGATACAAAAACAAGACCCATCTATATGCTGTCTACAAGAGACCCACTTCAGACCTAGAGACACATCCAGACTGAAAGTAAGGGGATGGAAAAAGATATTCCATGCAAATGGAAACCAAAAGAAAGCTGGAGTAGCAATTCTCATATCAGACAAAATAGACTTTAAAATAAGGACTACTAGAAGAGACAAAGAAGGACACTACATAATGATCAAGGGATCGATCCAAGAAGAAGATATAACAATTGTAAATATTTATGCACCCAACATGGGAGCACCTCAATACATAAGGCAAATACTAACAGCCATAAAAGGAGAAATCGACAGTAACACAATCATAGTAGGGGACTTTAACACCCCACTTTCACCAATGGACAGATCATCCAAAATGAAAATAAATAAGGAAACACAAGCTTTAAATGATACATTAAACAAGATGGACTTAATTGATATTTATAGGACATTCCATCCAAAAACAACAGAATACACATTTTTCTCAAGTGCTCATGGAACATTCTCCAGGATAGATCATATCTTGGGTCACAAATCAAGCCTTGGTAAATTTAAGAAAATTGAAATTGTATCAAGTATCTTTTCCGACCACAATGCTATGAGACTAGATATCAATTACAGGAAAAGAGCTGTAAAAAATACAAACACATGGAGGCTAAACAATACACTACTTAATAACGAAGTGATCACTGAAGAAATCAAAGAGGAAATTAAAAAATACCTAGAAACAAATGACAATGGAGACACGACGACCCAAAACCTATGGGATGCAGCAAAAGCAGTTCTAAGAGGGAAGTTTATAGCAATACAATCCCACCTTAAGAATCAGGAAACATCTCGAATAAACAACCTAACCTTGCACCTAAAGCAATTAGAGAAAGAAGAACAAAAACATCCCAAAGTTAGCAGAAGGAAAGAAATCATAAAAATCAGATCAGAAATAAATGAAAAAGAAATGAAGGAAACGATAGCAAAGATCAATAAAACTAAAAGCTGGTTCTTTGAGAAGATAAACAAAATTGATAAACCATTAGCCAGACTCATCAAGAAAAAAAGGGAGAAGACTCAAATCAATAGAATTAGAAATAAAAAAGGAGAAGTAACAACTGACACTACAGAAATACAAAAGATCATGAGAGATTACTATAAGCAACTCTATGCCAATAAAATGGACAACCTGGAAGAAATGGACAAATTCTTAGAAATGCACAAACTGCCAAGACTGAATCAGGAAGAAATAGAAAATATGAACAGACCAATCACAAGCACTGAAATGGAAACTGTGATAAAAAATCTTCCAACAAACAAAAGCCCAGGACCAGATGGCTTCACAGGCGAATTCTATCAAGCATTTAGAGAAGAGCTAACACCTATCCTTCTGAAACTCTTCCAAAATATAGCAGAGGGAGGAACACTCCCAAACTCATTCTACGAGGCCACCATCACCTTGATACCAAAACCAGGCAAGGATGTCACAAAGAAAGAAAACTACAGGCCAATATCACTGATGAACATAGATGCAAAAATCCTCAACAAAATACTAGCAAACAGAATCCAACAGCACATTAAAAGGATCATACACCATGATCAAGTGGGGTTTATTCCAGGAATGCAAGGATTCTTCAATATACGCAAATCAATCAACGTGATACACCATATTAACAAATTGAAGGAGAAAAACCATATGATCATCTCAATAGATGCAGAGAAAGCTTTCGACAAAATTCAACACCCATTTATGATAAAAACCCTGCAGAAAGTAGGCATAGAGGGAACTTTCCTCAACATAATAAAGGCCATATATGACAAACCCACAGCCAGCATCGTCCTCAATGGTGAAAAACTGAAACCATTTCCACTAAGATCAGGAACAAGACAAGGTTGCCCACTTTCACCACTCTTATTCAACCTAGTTTTGGAAGTTTTAGCCACAGCAATCAGAGAAGAAAAGGAAATAAAAGGAATCCAAATTGGAAAAGAAGAAGTAAAGCTGTCACTGTTTGCAGATGACATGATACTATACATAGAGAATCCTAAAGATGCTACCAGAAAACTACTAGACTTAATCAATGAATTTGGTAAAGTTGCAGGATACAAAATTAATGCACAGAAATCTCTGGCATTCCTATATACTGATGATGAAAAATCTGAAAGTGAAATCAAGGAAACACTCCCATTTACCATTGCAACAAAAAGAATAAAATATCTAGGAATAAACCTACCTAAGGAGACAAAAGACCTGTATGCAGAAAATTATAAGACACTGATGAAAGAAATTAAAGATGATACAAATAGATGGAGAGATGTACCATGTTCTTGGATTGGAAGAATCAACATTGTGAAAATGACTCTACTACCCAAAGCAATCTACAGGTTCAATGCAATCCCTATCAAACTACCACTGGCATTTTTCACAGAACTAGAACAAAAAATTTCACAATTTGTATGGAAACACAAAAGACCCCGAATAGCCAAAGCAATCTTGAGAACGAAAAACGGAGCTGGAGGAATCAGGCTCCCTGACTTCAGACTATACTACAAAGCTACAGTAATCAAGACAGTATGGTACTGGCACAAAAACAGAAAGATAGATCAATGGAACAGGATAGAAAGCCCAGAGTTAAACCCACGGACATATGGTCACCTTATCTTTGATAAAGGAGGCAGGAATGTACAGTGGAGAAAGGACAGTCTCTTCAATAAGTGGTGCTGGGAAAACTGGATAGGGACATGTAAAAGTATGAGATTAGATCACTCCCTAACACCATACACAAAAATAAGCTCAAAATGGATTAAAGACCTAAATGTAAGGCCAGACACTATCAAACTCTTAGAGGAAAACATAGGCAGAACACTCTATGACATAAATCACAGCAAGATCCTTTTTGACCCACCTCCTAGAGAAATGGAAATAAAGACAAAAATAAACACATGGGACCTAATGAAACTTAAAAGCTTTTGCACAGCAAAGGAAACCATAAATAAGACCAAAAGACAACCCTCAGAATGGGAGAAAATATTTGCCAATGAAGCAACTGACAAAGGATTAATCTCCAAAATTTATAAGCAGCTCATGCAGCTCAATAACAAAAAAACAAACAACCCAATCCAAAAATGGGCAGAAGACCTAAATAGACATTTCTCCACAGAAGATATACAGACTGCCAACAAACACATGAAAGGATGCTCAACATCTTTACTCATTAGAGAAATGCAAATCAAAACTACAATGAGATATCATCTCACACCAGTCAGAATGGCCATCATCAAAAAATCTACAAACAATAAATGCTGGAGAGGGTGTGGAAAAAAGGGAACACTCTTGCACTGCTGGTGGGAATGTGAATTGGTACAGCCGCTATGGAGAACGGTATGGAGGTTCCTTAAAAAACTACAAATAGAACTACCATATGACCCAGCAATCCCACTACTGGGCATATACCCTGAGAAAACCATAATTCAAAAAGAGACATGTACCAAAATGTTCATAGCAGCCCTATTTACAATAGCCCGGAGATGGAAACAACCTAAGTGTCCATCATCGGATGAATGGATAAAGAAGATGTGGCACATATATACAATGGAATATTACTCAGCCATAAAAAGAAACGAAACTGAGCTATTTGTAATGAGGTGGATAGACCTAGAGTCTGTCATACAGAGTGAAGTAAGTCAGAAAGAGAAAGACAAATACTGTATGCTAACACATATATATGGAATTTAAGAAAAAAAAATGTCATGAAGAACATAGGGGTAAGACAGGAATAAAGACACAGACCTACTAGAGAATGGACTTGAGGATATGGGGAGGGGGAAGGGTAAGCTGTGACAAAGTGAAAGAGCGGCATGGACATATATACACTACCAAACGTGAGGTAGGTAGCTAGTGGGAAGCAGCCGCATAGCACAAGGAGATCAGCTCGGTACTTTGTGACCGCCTGGAGGGGTGGGATAGGGAGGGTGGGAGGGAGACGCAAAAGGGAGGGGATATGGAAACATATGTATATGTATAACTGATTAAATTTGTTATAAAGCAAAAAAATAAAATAAAATAAATTAAAAAAAATTAAAAAAAAAAAAAAAAAGTAAACAACAGAGCTACAGAGCCAAGGGCACTTCCGGTCTAGGGAATATACCTTGGGAAAATTGAAAATCCATAAGACAGAGCCACCCCCAAATTGAGGGCTGCACTGCTTACAAGAACCTCAACCTGGGTACACCTGAAATATCCCAGGAAATATAAAAATGGTTCCAAACATTGTGGAACTTACGTACAATGGAATATCCCTCAGCCATGAAATCAATGTCATAAGACCACTAGCAGCAAAATGAGTGGATTCAGGTATGATGATTCTAAGTGAAAGAAGTCAAACAGAAAAAGAAACTTATCATAAGATATCACTTAGGAAGATCCTGTAAACATGGCTACACATGAACTGAGTTAGGCAAGAGAACAGAGTCTCACATTTAGAAAACACTCTTATGCCTGCTTAAGGGGGAAGGAGAGGTGGGGTGATGCATCAAACCCGAGTTTGATATAAGCACAGGTACCGTTCCAAAAACCAACTATGGAATAGACAAGACCTACACCTTCCTCAGTGAAAGGGACTCAAAACCCCATATTTCCCGCAGAGGAATAGATCTTACTACTAAGAATCTTAAAACCTATGTATTGATATGTCTCCGTAAGGGAATCAAGTGTGTCTAGACTGGCATAAACATGGCAGCGAGAATCAGCTCAAACCCACTCTAAAAAGGAATTTCAAAAACAGAACAAAGAAACAGGGAAATTCTTTACAATTCCTTCAGGGTCTCTGATGCAACCTGCAATGACCCTATCTACACTGACAGATGGATGTGGCATGAGGCTGGACACTTGGGACTGAGAGGATTGGTGAGATTGGGTGAGCAAATGCAGACCCTTTAAAGCAATAATGCATGACACCCATTCCATGGGTCCCAACTCTCCAGGTTGAAGGGAATATTACTACTGCTATAACATGTACGGGAAACCTAGAGAATGGACACACTGTGAATACAAAAGGTTTCTAAAACTCAACGAAGAGTCCCTCTCCTGGTGCTCCGGTTTGACATTCCAACTGCTTTCCTATCAATCTCGCAACTTGGAGAGACAGCCCCTTTTAGCTCCTGGTTCGCACAGGTTGCCAATTTGGCAGAGGATGAGAGGGAAGAGGGAGAACCAATGAGAGAGTAGCTGTTAGGCATTTGGATGGGCACATGTCACTCTAATTTCCCGGCAGGAAGCAGAATAAACCAAAGTCTCAGCCACCCACCTGGAACCAGTATAGGTCCTGAACCAAAAGTTTGGACTTGCGTTCACCTCACAAAAAAACGAGTTGAATAATGGAGGTCAGGGGCACAGCAATTCACTAACTGGCAGAGTAATCAAGGCCAACTATCGTCCAAAAATCTGTTGAGGGAAGGCAACGAGGCGGACTTGAAAGCGAGGCAGAATAGCAGGAAACAGATTTCAAGAGGTACGTTGGAATCGCCTGTAAAGCACAAGAAGAGGGGCACAACATCGACAATGATGCACTTGGCCATAAAGCGCGTACGCGTTTTCTCCTGAATATATTCAGGAGAAAACGCATACACCCTTTTTGGCCAAGCAAGCAAGCGGGCAATGCAAATCTGCAATACAAAGAAGTATCACTTCCCACCGGTCAAAAGGGACATCCACAAAATGTGTAAAAACCAGAAAGGCAAGACAGGCCCTGGAGAACAGGGAGCCTTGTTATGCTGATGGGCGGGATGTAAGTTGCCAACTGCCTCACTGGAGGAGTGCATTGTGTTCCCTAAAACAAGTAAACAACACAGCTACAGAGCCAAGGGCACTTCCGGTCTAGGGAATATACCTTGGGGAAACTGAAAATCCATAAGACAGAGCCACCCCCAAATTGAGGGCTGCACTGCTTACAAGAACCTCAACCTGGGTACACCTGAAATATCCCAGGAAATATAAAAATGGTTCCAAACATTGTGGAACTTACGTACGATGGAATATCCCTCAGCCATGAAATCAATGTCATAAGACCAGTAGCAGCAAAATGAGTGGATTCAGGTACGATGATTCTAAGTGAAAGAAGTCACACAGAAAAAGAAACTTATCATAAGATATCACTTAGGAAGATCCTGTAAACATGGCTACACATGAACTGAGTTAGGCAAGAGAACAGAGTCTCACATTTAGAAAACACTCTTATGCCTGCTTAAGGGGGAAGGAGAGGTGGGGAGATGCATCAAACCAGAGTTTGATATAAGCACAGGTACCGTTCCAAAAACCAACTATGGAATAGACAAGACCTACACCTTCCTCAGTGAAAGGGACTCAAAACCCCATATTTCCCGCAGAGGAATAGATCTGACTAGTAAGAATCTTAAAACCTATGTATTGATATGTCTCCGTAAGGGAATCAAGTGTGTCTAGACTGGCATAAACATGGCAGCGAGAATCAGCTCAAACCCACTCTAAAAAGGAATTTCAAAAACAGAACAAAGAAACAGGGAAATTCTTTACAATTCCTTCAGGGTCTCGGATGCAACCTAGAATGACCCTATCTACAATGACAGCTGGATGTGGCATGAGGCTGGACACTTGGGACTGAGAGGATTGGTGAGATTGGGTGAGCAAATGCAGACCCTTTAAAGCAATAACGCATGGCACCCATTCCATGGGTTCCAACTCTCCAGGTTGAAGGGAATATTACTACAGCTATAACATGTACAGGAAACCTAGAGAATGGACACACTGTGAATACGAAAGGTTTCTAAAACTCAACGAAGAGTCCCTCTCCTGGTGCTCCGGTTTGACTTTCCAACTGCTTTCCTATCAATCTCCCAACTTGGAGAGACAGCCCCTTTAAGCTCCTGGTTCGCACAGGTTGCCAATTTGGCAGAGGAACAAAGGGAAGAGGGAGAACCAATGAGAGAGTAGCTGTTAGGCATTTGGATGGGCACATGTCACTCTAATTTCCCGGCAGGAAGCAGAATAAACCAAAGTCTCAGCCACCCACCTGGAACCAGTATAGGTCCTGAACCAAAAGTTTGGACTTGCGTTCACCTCACAAAAAAACGAGTTGAATAATGGAGGTCAGGGGCACAGCAATTCACTAACTGGCAGAGTAATCAAGACCAACTATCGTCCAAAAATCTGTTGAGGGAAGGCAACGAGGCGGACTTGAAAGCGAGGCAGAATAGCAGGAAACAGATTTCAAGAGGTACGTTGGAATCGCCTGTAAAGCACAAGAAGAGGGGCACAACTTCGACAATGATGCACTTGGCCATAAAGCGCGTACGCGTTTTCTCCTGAATATATTCAGGAGAAAACGCATACACCCTTTTTGGCCAAGCAAGCAAGCGGGCAATGCAAATCTGCAATACAAAGAAGTATCACTTCCCACCGGTCAAAAGGGACATCCACAAAATGTGTAAAAACCAGAAAGGCAAGACAGGCCCTGGAGAACAGGGAGCCTTGTTATGCTGATGGGCGGGATGTAAGTTGCCAACTGCCTCACTGGAGGAGTGCATTGTGTTCCCTAAAACAAGTAAACAACACAGCTACAGAGCCAAGGGCACTTCCGGTCTAGGGAATATACCTTGGGGAAACTGAAAATCCATAAGACAGAGCCACCCCCAAATTGAGGGCTGCACTGCTTACAAGAACCTCAACCTGGGTACACCTGAAATATCCCAGGAAATATAAAAATGGTTCCAAACATTGTGGAACTTACGTACGATGGAATATCCCTCAGCCATGAAATCAATGTCATAAGACCAGTAGCAGCAAAATGAGTGGATTCAGGTACGATGATTCTAAGTGAAAGAAGTCACACAGAAAAAGAAACTTATCATAAGATATCACTTAGGAAGATCCTGTAAACATGGCTACACATGAACTGAGTTAGGCAAGAGAACAGAGTCTCACATTTAGAAAACACTCTTATGCCTGCTTAAGGGGGAAGGAGAGGTGGGGAGATGCATCAAACCAGAGTTTGATATAAGCACAGGTACCGTTCCAAAAACCAACTATGGAATAGACAAGACCTACACCTTCCTCAGTGAAAGGGACTCAAAACCCCATATTTCCCGCAGAGGAATAGATCTGACTAGTAAGAATCTTAAAACCTATGTATTGATATGTCTCCGTAAGGGAATCAAGTGTGTCTAGACTGGCATAAACATGGCAGCGAGAATCAGCTCAAACCCACTCTAAAAAGGAATTTCAAAAACAGAACAAAGAAACAGGGAAATTCTTTACAATTCCTTCAGGGTCTCGGATGCAACCTAGAATGACCCTATCTACAATGACAGCTGGATGTGGCATGAGGCTGGACACTTGGGACTGAGAGGATTGGTGAGATTGGGTGAGCAAATGCAGACCCTTTAAAGCAATAACGCATGGCACCCATTCCATGGGTTCCAACTCTCCAGGTTGAAGGGAATATTACTACAGCTATAACATGTACAGGAAACCTAGAGAATGGACACACTGTGAATACGAAAGGTTTCTAAAACTCAACGAAGAGTCCCTCTCCTGGTGCTCCGGTTTGACTTTCCAACTGCTTTCCTATCAATCTCCCAACTTGGAGAGACAGCCCCTTTAAGCTCCTGGTTCGCACAGGTTGCCAATTTGGCAGAGGAACAAAGGGAAGAGGGAGAACCAATGAGAGAGTAGCTGTTAGGCATTTGGATGGGCACATGTCACTCTAATTTCCCGGCAGGAAGCAGAATAAACCAAAGTCTCAGCCACCCACCTGGAACCAGTATAGGTCCTGAACCAAAAGTTTGGACTTGCGTTCACCTCACAAAAAAACGAGTTGAATAATGGAGGTCAGGGGCACAGCAATTCACTAACTGGCAGAGTAATCAAGGCCAACTATCGTCCAAAAATCTGTTGAGGGAAGGCAACGAGGCGGATTTGAAAGCGAGGCAGAATAGCAGGAAACAGATTTCAAGAGGTACGTAGGAATCGCCTGTAAAGCACAAGAAGAGGGGCACAACTTCGACAATGATGCACTTGGCCATAAAGCGCGTACGCGTTTTCTCCTGAATATATTCAGGAGAAAACGCATACACCCTTTTTGGCCAAGCAAGCAAGCGGGCAATGCAAATCTGCAATACAAAGAAGTATCACTTCCCACCGGTCAAAAGGGACATCCACAAAATGTGTAAAAACCAGAAAGGCAAGACAGGCCCTGGAGAACAGGGAGCCTTGTTATGCTGATGGGCGGGATGTAAGTTGCCAACTGCCTCACTGGAGGAGTGCATTGTGTTCCCTAAAACAAGTAAACAACACAGCTACAGAGCCAAGGGCACTTCCGGTCTAGGGAATATACCTTGGGGAAACTGAAAATCCATAAGACAGAGCCACCCCCAAATTGAGGGCTGCACTGCTTACAAGAACCTCAACCTGGGTACACCTGAAATATCCCAGGAAATATAAAAATGGTTCCAAACATTGTGGAACTTACGTACGATGGAATATCCCTCAGCCATGAAATCAATGTCATAAGACCAGTAGCAGCAAAATGAGTGGATTCAGGTACGATGATTCTAAGTGAAAGAAGTCACACAGAAAAAGAAACTTATCATAAGATATCACTTAGGAAGATCCTGTAAACATGGCTACACATGAACTGAGTTAGGCAAGAGAACAGAGTCTCACATTTAGAAAACACTCTTATGCCTGCTTAAGGGGGAAGGAGAGGTGGGGAGATGCATCAAACCAGAGTTTGATATAAGCACAGGTACCGTTCCAAAAACCAACTATGGAATAGACAAGACCTACACCTTCCTCAGTGAAAGGGACTCAAAACCCCATATTTCCCGCAGAGGAATAGATCTGACTAGTAAGAATCTTAAAACCTATGTATTGATATGTCTCCGTAAGGGAATCAAGTGTGTCTAGACTGGCATAAACATGGCAGCGAGAATCAGCTCAAACCCACTCTAAAAAGGAATTTCAAAAACAGAACAAAGAAACAGGGAAATTCTTTACAATTCCTTCAGGGTCTCGGATGCAACCTAGAATGACCCTATCTACAATGACAGCTGGATGTGGCATGAGGCTGGACACTTGGGACTGAGAGGATTGGTGAGATTGGGTGAGCAAATGCAGACCCTTTAAAGCAATAACGCATGGCACCCATTCCATGGGTTCCAACTCTCCAGGTTGAAGGGAATATTACTACAGCTATAACATGTACAGGAAACCTAGAGAATGGACACACTGTGAATACGAAAGGTTTCTAAAACTCAACGAAGAGTCCCTCTCCTGGTGCTCCGGTTTGACTTTCCAACTGCTTTCCTATCAATCTCCCAACTTGGAGAGACAGCCCCTTTAAGCTCCTGGTTCGCACAGGTTGCCAATTTGGCAGAGGAACAAAGGGAAGAGGGAGAACCAATGAGAGAGTAGCTGTTAGGCAATTGGATGGGCACATGTCACTCTAATTTCCCGGCAGGAAGAAGAATTAACCAAAGTCTCAGCCACCCACCTGGAACCAGTACTGGTCCTGAACCAAAAGTTTGGACTTGCGTTCAGCTCACAAAAAAACGAGTTGAAAAATGGAGCTCAGGGGCACAGCAATTCACAAACTGGCAGAGTAATCAAGGCCAACTATCGTCCAAAAATCTGTTGAGGGAAGGCAACGAGGCGGACTTGAAAGCGAGGCAGAATAGCAGGAAACAGATTTCAAGAGGTACGTTGGAATCGCCTGTAAAGCACAGGAAGAGGGGCACAACTTCGACAATGATGCACTTGGCCAAAAAGGGCGTATGCGTTTTCTCCTGAATATATTCAGGAGAAAACGCATACGCCCTTTTTGGCCAAGCAAGCAAGCGGGCAATGCAAATCTGCACTACAAAGAAGTATCACTTCCCACCGGTCAAAAGGGACATCCACAAAATGTGTAAAAACCAGAAAGGCAAGACAGGCCCTGGAGAACAGGGAGCCTTGTTATGCTGATGGGCGGGATGTAAGTTGCCAACTGCCTCACTGGAGGAGTGCATTGTGTTCCCTAAAACAAGTAAACAACAGAGCTACAGAGCCAAGGGCACTTCCGGTCTAGGGATTATACCTTGGGCAAACTGAAAATCCATAAGACAGAGCCACCCCCAAATTGAGGGCTGCACTGCTTACAAGAACCTCAACCTGGGTACACCTGAAATATCCCAGGAAATATAAAAATGGTTCCAAACATTGTGGAACTTACATACGATGGAATATCCCTCAGCCATGAAATCAATGTCATAAGACCAGTAGCAGCAAAACCAGTGACTTCAGGTACGATGATTCTAAGTGAAAGAAGTCACACAGAAAAAGAAACTTATCATAAGATATCACTTAGGAAGATCCTGTAAACATGGCTACACATGAACTGAGTTAGGCAAGAGAACAGAGTCTCACATTTAGAAAACACTCTTATGCCTGCTTAAGGGGGAAGGAGAGGTGGGGTGATGCATCAAACCAGAGTTTGATATAAGCACAGGTACCGTTCCTAAAACCAACTATGGAATAGACAAGACCTACACCTTCCTCAGTGAAAGGGATTCAAAACCCCATATTTCCCGCAGAGGAATAGATCTGACTAGTAAGAATCTTAAAACCTATGTATTGATAAGTCTCCGTAAGGGAATCAAGTGTGTCTAGACTGGCATAAACATGGCAGCGAGAATCAGCTCAAACCCACTCTAAAAAGGAATTTCAAAAACAGAACAAAGAAACAGGGAAATTCTTTACAATTCCTTCAGGTTATCTGATGCAACCTTGAATGACCCTATCTACAATGACAGCTGGATGTGGCATGAGGCTGGACACTTGGGACTGAGAGGATTGGTGAGATTGTGTGAGCAAATGCAGACCCTTTAAAGCAATAATGCATGGCACCCATTCCATGGGTTCCAACTCTCCAGGTTGAAGAGAATATTACTACAGCTATAACATGTACGGGAAACCTAGAGAATGGACACACAGTGAATAAGAAAGGTTTCTAAAACTCAACGAAGTGTCCCTCTCCTGGTGCTCCGGTTTGACTTTCCAACTGCTTTCCTATCAATCTCCCAACTTGGAGAGACAGCCCCTTTAAGCTCCTGGTTCGCACAGGTTGCCAATTTGGCAGAGGATGAAAGGGAAGAGAGAGAACCAATGAGAGAGTAGCTGTTAGGCATTTGGATGGGCACATGTCACTCTAATTTCCCGGCAGGAAGAAGAATTAACCAAAGTCTCAGCCACCCACCGGGAACCAGTATAGGTCCTGAACCAAAAGTTTGGACTTGCGTTCAGCTCACAAAAAAACGAGTTGAAAAATGGAGCTCAGGGGCACAGCAATTCACAAACTGGCAGAGTAATCAAGGCCAACTATCGTCCAAAAATCTGTTGAGGGAAGGCAACGAGGCGGACTTGAAAGCGAGGCAGAATAGCAGGAAACAGATTTTAAGAGGTACGTTGGAATCGCCTGTAAAGCACAGGAAGAGGGGCACAACTTCGACAATGATGCACTTGGCCAAAAAGGGCGTATGCGTTTTCTCCTGAATATATTCAGGAGAAAACGCATACGCCCTTTTTGGCCAAGCAAGCAAGCGGGCAATGCAAATCTGCACTACAAAGAAGTATCACTTCCCACCGGTCAAAAGGGACATCCACAAAATGTGTAAAAACCAGAAAGGCAAGACAGGCCCTGGAGAACAGGGAGCCCTGTTATGCTGATGGGCGGGATGTAAGTTGCCAACTGCCTCACTGGAGGAGTGCATTGTGTTCCCTAAAACAAGTAAACAACAGAGCTACAGAGCCAAGGGCACTTCCAGTCTAGGGAATATACCTTGGGAAAACTGAAAATCCATAAGACAGAGCCACCCCCAAATTGAGGGCTGCACTGCTTACAAGAACCTCAACCTGGGTACACCTGAAATATCCCAGGAAATATAAAAATGGTTCCAAACATTGTGGAACTTACGTACGATGGAATATCCCTCAGCCATGAAATCAATGTCATAAGACCAGTAGCAGCAAAATGAGTGGATTCAGGTACGATGATTCTAAGTGAAAGAAGTCACACAGAAAAAGAAACTTATCATAAGATATCACTTAGGAAGATCCTGTAAACATGGCTACACATGAACTGAGTTAGGCAAGAGAACAGAGTCTCACATTTAGAAAACACTCTTATGCCTGCTTAAGGGGGAAGGAGAGGTGGGGTGATGCATCAAACCAGAGTTTGATATAAGCACAGGTACCGTTCCAAAAACCAACTATGGAATAGACAAGACCTCCACCTTCCTCAGAGAAAGGGACTCAAAACCCCATATTTTCCGCAGAGGAATAGATCTGACTAGTAAGAATTTTAAAACCTATGTATTGATATGTCTCCGTAAGGGAATCAAGTGTGTCTAGACTGGCATAAACATGGCAGTGAGAATCAGCTCAAACCCACTCTAAAAAGGAATTTCAAAAACAGAACAAAGAAACAGGGAAATTCTTTACAATTCCTTCAGGGTCTCGGATGCAACCTGGAATGACCCTATCTACAATGACAGCTGGATGTGGCATGAGGCTGGACACTTGGGACTGAGAGGATTGGTGAGATTGGGTGAGCAAATGCAGACCCTTTAAAGCAATAATGCATGGCACCCATTCCATGGGTCCCAACTTTCCAGGTTGAAGGGAATATTACTACAGTTATAACATGTACGGGAAACCTAGAGAATGGACACATTGTGAATACGAAAGGTTTCTAAAACTCAACGAAGAGTCCCACTCCTGGTGCTCCGGTTTGACTTTCCAACTGCTTTCCTATCAATTTCCCAACTTGGAGAGACAGCCCCTTTAAGCTCCTGGTTCTCACAGGTTGCCAATTTGGCAGAGGATGAAAGGGAAGAGGGAGAACCAATGAGAGAGTAGCTGTTAGGCATTTGGATGGGCACATGTCACTCTAATTTCCCGGCAGGAAGAAGAATTAACCAAAGTCTCAGCCACCCACCTGGAACCAGTATAGGTCCTGAACCAAAAGTTTGGACTTGCGTTCAGCTCACAAAAAACGAGTTGAAAAATGGAGCTCAGGGGCACAGCAATTCACAAGCTGGCAGAGTAATCAAGGCCAACTATCGTCCAAAAATCTGTTGAGGGAAGGCAACGAGGCGGACTTGAAAGCGAGGCAGAGTAGCAGGAAACAGATTTCAAGAGGTACGTTGGAATCGCCTGTAAAGCACAGGAAGAGGGTCACAACTTCGACAATGATGCACTTGGCCAAAAAGGGCGTATGCGTTTTCTCCTGAATATATTCAGGAGAAAACGCATACGCCCTTTTTGGCCAAGCAAGCAAGCGGGCAATGCAAATCTGCACTACAAAAAAGTATCACTTCCCACCGGTCAAAAGGGACATCCACAAAATGTGTAAAAACCAGAAAGGCAAGACAGGCCCTGGAGAACAGGGAGCCCTGTTATGCTGATGGGCGGGATGTAAGTTGCCAACTGCCTCACTGGAGGAGTGCATTGTGTTCCCTAAAACAAGTAAACAACAGAGCTACAGAGCCAAGGGCACTTCCAGTCTAGGGAATATACCTTGGGAAAACTGAAAATCCATAAGACAGAGCCACCCCCAAATTGAGGGCTGCACTGCTTACAAGAACCTCAACCTGGGTACACCTGAAATATCCCAGGAAATATAAAAATGGTTCCAAACATTGTGGAACTTACGTACGATGGAATATCCCTCAGCCACGAAATCAATGTCATAAGACCAGTAGCAGCAAAATGAGTGGATTCAGGTACGATGATTCTAAGTGAAAGAAGTCACACAGGAAAAGAAACTTATCATAAGATATCACTTAGGAAGATCCTGTAAACATGGCTACACATGAACTGAGTTAGGCAAGAGAACAGAGTCTCACATTTAGAAAACACTCTTATGCCTGTTTAAGGGGGAAGGAGAGGTGGGGTGATGCATCAAACCCGAGTTTGATATAAGCACAGGTACCGTTCCAAAAACCAACTATGGAATAGACAAGACCTACACCTTCCTCAGTGAAAGGGACTCAAAACCCCATATTTCCCGCAGAGGAATAGATCTGACTAGTAAGAATCTTAAAACCTATGTACTGATATGTCTCTGTAAGGGAATCAAGTGTGTCTAGACTGGCATAAACAGGGCAGCGAGAATCAGCTCAAACCCACTCTAAAAAGGAATTTCAAAAACAGAACAAAGAAACAGGGAAATTCTTTACAATTCCTTCAGGGTCTCTGATGCAACCTGGAATGACCCTATCTACAATGACAGCTGGATGTGGCATAAGGCTGGACACTTGGGACTGAGAGGATTGGTGAGATTGGGTGAGCAAATGCAGACCCTTTAAAGCAATAATGCATGGCACCCATTCCATGGGTCCCAACTCTCCAGGTTGAAGGGAATATTACTACAGCTATAACGTGTACGGGAAACCTAGAGAATGGACACACTGTGAATACGACAGGTTTCTAAAACTCAACAAAGAGCCCCTCTCCTGGTGCTCCGGTTTGACTTTCCAACTGCTTTCCTATCAATCTCCCAACTTGGAGAGACAGCCCCTTTAAGCTCCTGGTTCGCACAGGTTGCCAATTTGGCAGAGGATGAAAGGGAAGAGGGAGAACCAATGAGAGAGTAGCTGCTAGGCATTTGGATGGGCACATGTCACTCTAATTTCCCGGCAGGAAGAAGAATTAACCAAAGTCTCAGCCACCCACTGGGAACCAGTATAGGTCCTGAACCAAAAGTTTGGACTTGCGTTCAGCTCACAAAAAAGGAGTTGAAAAATGGAGCTCAGGGGCACAGCAATTCACAAACTGGCAGAGTAATCAAGGCCAACTATCGTCCAAAAATCTGTTGAGGGAAGGCAACGAGGCGGACTTGAAAGCGAGGCAGAATAGCAGGAAACAGATTTCAAGAGGTACGTTGGAATCGCCTGTAAAGCACAGGAAGAGGGGCACAACTTCGACAATGATGCACTTGGCCAAAAAGGGCGTATGCGTTTTCTCCTGAATATATTCAGGAGAAAACGCATACGCTCTTTTTGGCCAAGCAAGCAAGCGGGCAATGCAAATCTGCACTACAAAGAAGTATCACTTCCCACCGGTCAAAAGGGACATCCACAAAATGTGTAAAAACCAGAAAGGCAAGACAGGCCCTGGAGAACAGGGAGCCCTGTTATGCTGATGCGCGGGATGTAAGTTGCCAACTGCCTCACTGGAGGAGTGCATTGTGTTCCCTAAAACAAGTAAACAACAGAGCTACAGAGCCAAGGGCACTTCCAGTCTAGGGAACATACCTTGGGAAAACTGAAAATCCATAAGACAGAGCCACCCCCAAATTGAGGGCTGCACTGCTTACAAGAACCTCAACCTGGGTACACCTGAAATATCCCAGGAAATATAAAAATGGTTCCAAACATTGTGGAACTTACGTACGATGGAATATCCCTCAGCCACGAAATCAATGTCATAAGACCAGTAGCAGCAAAATGAGTGGATTCAGGTACGATGATTCTAAGTGAAAGAAGTCACACAGGAAAAGAAACTTATCATAAGATATCACTTAGGAAGATCCTGTAAACATGGCTACACATGAACTGAGTTAGGCAAGAGAACAGAGTCTCACATTTAGAAAACACACTTATGCCTGCTTAAGGGGGAAGGAGAGGTGGGGTGATGCATCAAACCCGAGTTTGATATAAGCACAGGTACCGTTCCAAAAACCAACTATGGAATAGACAAGACCTACACCTTCCTCAGTGAAAGGGACTCAAAACCCCATATTTCCCGCAGAGGAATAGATCTGACTAGTAAGAATCTTAAAACCTATGTACTGATATGTCTCCGTAAGGGAATCAAGTGTGTCTAGACTGGCATAAACATGGCAGCGAGAATCAGCTCAAACCCACTCTAAAAAGGAATTTCAAAAACAGAACAAAGAAACAGGGAAATTCTTTACAATTCCTTCAGGGTCTCTGAAGCAACCTGGAATGACCCTATCTACAATGACAGCTGGATGTGGCATAAGGCTGGACACTTGGGACTGAGAGGATTGGTGAGATTGGGTGAGCAAATGCAGACCCTTTAAAGCAATAATGCATGGCACCCATTCCATGGGTCCCAGCTCTCCAGGTTGAAGGGAATATTACTACAGCTATAACGTTTGCGGGAAACCTAGAGAATGGACACACTGTGAATACGACAGGTTTCTAAAACTCATCGAAGAGCCCCCCTCCTGGTGCTCCGGTTTGACTTTCCAACTGCTTTCCTATCAATCTCCCAACTTGGAGAGACAGCCCGTTTAAGCTCCTGGTTCGCACAGGTTGCCAATTTGGCAGAGGATGAAAGGGAAGAGTGAGAACCAATGAGAGAGTAGCTGCTAGGCATTTGGATGGGCACATGTCACTCTAATTTCCCGGCAGGAAGAAGAATTAACCAAAGTCTCAGCCACCCACCGGGAGCCAGTATAGGTCCTGAACCAAAAGTTTGGACTTGCGTTCAGCTCACAAAAAAGGAGTTGAAAAATGGAGCTCAGGGGCACAGCAATTCACAAACTGGCAGAGTAATCAAGGCCAACTATCGTCCAAAAATCTGTTGAGGGAAGGCAACGAGGCGGACTTGAAAGCGAGGCAGAATAGCAGGAAACAGATTTCAAGAGGTACGTTGGAATCGCCTGTAAAGCACAGGAAGAGGGGCACAACTTCGACAATGATGCACTTGGCCAAAAAGGGCGTATGCGTTTTCTCCTGAATATATTCAGGAGAAAACGCATACGCCCTTTTTGGCCAAGCAAGCAAGCGGGCAATGCAAATCTGCACTACAAAGAAGTATCACTTCCCACCGGTCAAAAGGGACATCCACAAAATGTGTAAAAACCAGAAAGGCAAGACAGGCCCTGGAGAACACGGAGCCTTGTTATGCTGATGGGCGGGATGTAAGTTGCCAACTGCCTCACTGGAGGAGTGCATTGTGTTCCCTAAAACAAGTAAACAACAGAGCTACAGAGCCAACGGCACTTCCAGTCTAGGGAATATACCTTGGGAAAACTGAAAATCCATAAGACAGAGCCACCCCCAAATTGAGGGCTGCACTGCTTACAAGAACCTCAACCTGGGTACACCTGAAATATCCCAGGAAATATAAAAATGGTTCCAAACATTGTGGAACTTACGTACGATGGAATATCCCTCAGCCACGAAATCAATGTCATAAGACCAGTAGCAGCAAAATGAGTGGATTCAGGTACGATGATTCTAAGTGAAAGAAGTCACACAGGAAAAGAAACTTATCATAAGATATCACTTAGGAAGATCCTGTAAACATGGCTACACATGAACTGAGTTAGGCAAGAGAACAGAGTCTCACATTTAGAAAACACTCTTATGCCTGCTTAAGGGGGAAGGAGAGGTGGGGTGATGCATCAAACCCGAGTTTGATATAAGCACAGGTACCGTTCCAAAAACCAACGATGGAATAGACAAGACCTAAACCTTCCTCAGTGAAAGGGACTCAAAACCCCATATTTCCCGCAGAGGAATAGATCTGACTAGTAAGAATCTTAAAACCTATGTACTGATATGTCTCCGTAAGGGAATCAAGTGTGTCTAGACTGGCATAAACATGGCAGCGAGAATCAGCTCAAACCCACTCTAAAAAGGAATTTCAAAAACAGAACAAAGAAACAGGGAAATTCTTTACAATTCCTTCAGGGTCTCTGATGCAACCTGGAATGACCCTATCTACAATGACAGCTGGATGTGGCATAAGGCTGGACACTTGGGACTGAGAGGATTGGTGAGATTGGGTGAGCAAATGCAGACCCTTTAAAGCAATAATGCATGGCACCCATTCCATGGGTCCCAGCTCTCCAGGTTGAAGGGAATATTACTACAGCTATAACGTGTACGGGAAACCTAGAGAATGGACACACTGTGAATACGACAGGTTTCTAAAACTCAACGAAGAGCCCCCCTCCTGGTGCTCCGGTTTGACTTTCCAACTGCTTTCCTATCAATCTCCCAACTTGGAGAGACAGCCCCTTTAAGCTCCTGGTTCGCACAGGTTGCCAATTTGGCAGAGGATGAAAGGGAAGAGGGAGAACCAATGAGAGAGTAGCTGCTAGGCATTTGGATGGGCACATGTCACTCTAATTTCCAGGCAGGAAGAAGAATTAACCAAAGTCTCAGCCACCCACCGGGAACCAGTATAGGTCCTGAACCAAAAGTTTGGACTTGCATTCAGCTCACAAAAAACGAGTTGAAAAATGGAGCTCAGGGGCACAGCAATTCACAAACTGGCAGAGTAATCAAGGCCAACTATCGTCCAAAAATCTGTTGAGGGAAGGCAACGAGGCGGACTTGAAAGCGAGGCAGAATAGCAGGAAACAGATTTCAAGAGGTACGTTGGAATCGCCTGTAAAGCACAGGAAGAGGGGCACAACTTCGACAATGATGCACTTGGCCAAAAAAGGGCGTATGCGTTTTCTCCTGAATATATTCAGGAGAAAACGCATACGCCCTTTTTGGCCAAGCAAGCAATCGGGCAATGCAAATCTGCACTACAAAGAAGTATCACTTCCCACCGGTCAAAAGGGACATCCACAAAATGTGTAAAAACCAGAAAGGCAAGACAGGCCCTGGAGAACAGGGAGCCCTGTTATGCTGATGGGCGGGATGTAAGTTGCCAACTGCCTCACTGGAGGAGTGCATTGTGTTCCCTAAAACAAGTAAACAACAGAGCTACAGAGCCAAGGGCACTTCCAGTCTAGGGAATATACCTTGGGAAAACTGAAAATCCATAAGACAGAGCCACCCCCAAATTGAGGGCTGCACTGCTTACAAGAACCTCAACCTGGGTACACCTGAAATATCCCAGGAAATATAAAAATGGTTCCAAACATTGTGGAACTTACGTACGATGGAATATCCCTCAGCCACGAAATCAATGTCATAAGACCAGTAGCAGCAAAATGAGTGGATTCAGGTACGATGATGCTAAGTGAAAGAAGTCACACAGGAAAAGAAACTTATCATAAGATATCACTTAGGAAGATCCTGTAAACATGGCTACACATGAACTGAGTTAGGCAAGAGAACAGAGTCTCACATTTAGAAAACACTCTTATGCCTGTTTAAGGGGGAAGGAGAGGTGGGGTGATGCATCAAACCCGAGTTTGATATAAGCACAGGTACCGTTCCAAAAACCAACTATGGAATAGACAAGACCTACACCTTCCTCAGTGAAAGGGACTCAAAACCCCATATTTCCCGCAGAGGAATAGATCTGACTAGTAAGAATCTTAAAACCTATGTACTGATATGTCTCTGTAAGGGAATCAAGTGTGTCTAGACTGGCATAAACAGGGCAGCGAGAATCAGCTCAAACCCACTCTAAAAAGGAATTTCAAAAACAGAACAAAGAAACAGGGAAATTCTTTACAATTCCTTCAGGGTCTCTGATGCAACCTGGAATGACCCTATCTACAATGACAGCTGGATGTGGCATAAGGCTGGACACTTGGGACTGAGAGGATTGGTGAGATTGGGTGAGCAAATGCAGACCCTTTAAAGCAATAATGCATGGCACCCATTCCATGGGTCCCAACTCTCCAGGTTGAAGGGAATATTACTACAGCTATAACGTGTACGGGAAACCTAGAGAATGGACACACTGTGAATACGACAGGTTTCTAAAACTCAACAAAGTGCCCCTCTCCTGGTGCTCCGGTTTGACTTTCCAACTGCTTTCCTATCAATCTCCCAACTTGGAGAGACAGCCCCTTTAAGCTCCTGGTTCGCACAGGTTGCCAATTTGGCAGAGGATGAAAGGGAAGAGGGAGAACCAATGAGAGAGTAGCTGCTAGGCATTTGGATGGGCACATGTCACTCTAATTTCCCGGCAGGAAGAAGAATTAACCAAAGTCTCAGCCACCCACTGGGAACCAGTATAGGTCCTGAACCAAAAGTTTGGACTTGCGTTCAGCTCACAAAAAACGAGTTGAAAAATGGAGCTCAGGGGCACAGCAATTCACAAACTGGCAGAGTAACCAAGGCCAACTATCGTCCAAAAATCTGTTGAGGGAAGGCAACGAGGCGGACTTGAAAGCGAGGCAGAATAGCAGGAAACAGATTTCAAGAGGTACGTTGGAATCGCCTGTAAAGCACAGGAAGAGGGGCACAACTTCGACAATGATGCACTTGGCCAAAAAAGGGCGTATGCGTTTTCTCCTGAATATATTCAGGAGAAAACGCATACGCCCTTTTTGGCCAAGCAAGCAAGCGGGCAATGCAAATCTGCACTACAAAGAAGTATCACTTCCCTTCGGTCAAAAGGGACATCCACAAAATGTGTAAAAACCAGAAAGGCAAGACAGGCCCTGGAGAACAGGGAGCCCTGTTATGCTGATGGGCGGGATGTAAGTTGCCAACTGCCTCACTGGAGGAGTGCATTGTGTTCCCTAAAACAAGTAAACAACAGAGCTACAGAGCCAAGGGCACTTCCAGTCTAGGGAATATACCTTGGGAAAACTGAAAATCCATAAGACAGAGCCACCCCCAAATTGAGGGCTGCACTGCTTACAAGAACCTCAACCTGGGTACACCTGAAATATCCCAGGAAATATAAAAATGGTTCCAAACATTGTGGAACTTACGTACGATGGAATATCCCTCAGCCACGAAATCAATGTCATAAGACCAGTAGCAGCAAAATGAGTGGATTCAGGTACGATGATTCTAAGTGAAAGAAGTCACACAGGAAAAGAAACTTATCATAAGATATCACTTAGGAAGATCCTGTAAACATGGCTACACATGAACTGAGTTAGGCAAGAGAACAGAGTCTCACATTTAGAAAACACTCTTATGCCTGCTTAAGGGGGAAGGAGAGGTGGGGTGATGCATCAAACCCGAGTTTGATATAAGCACAGGTACCGTTCCAAAAACCAACTATGGAATAGACAAGACCTCCACCTTCCTCAGTGAAAGGGACTCAAAACCCCATATTTCCCGCAGAGGAATAGATCTGACTAGTAAGAATCTTAAAACCTATGTATTGATATGTCTCCGTAAGGGAATCAAGTGTGTCTAGACTGGCATAAACATGGCAGCGAGAATCAGCTCAAACCCACTCTAAAAAGGAATTTCAAAAACAGAACAAAGAAACAGGGAAATTCTTTACAATTCCTTCAGGGTCTCGGATGCAACCTAGAATGACCCTATCTACAATGACAGCTGGATGTGGCATGAGGCTGGACACTTGGGACTGAGAGGATTGGTGAGATTGGGTGAGCAAATGCAGACCCTTTAAAGCAATAATGCATGGCACCCATTCCATGGGTCCCAACTCTCCAGGTTGAAGGGAATATTACTACAGCTATAACGTGTACGGGAAACCTAGAGAATGGACACACTGTGAATACGACAGGTTTCTAAAACTCAACGAAGAGCCCCCCTCCTGGTGCTCCGGTTTGACTTTCCAACTGCTTTCCTATCAATCGCCCAACTAGGAGAGACAGCCCCTTTAAGCTCCTGGTTCGCACAGGTTGCCAATTTGGCAGAGGATCAAAGGGAAGAGGGAGAACCAATGAGAGAGTAGCTGTTAGGCATTTGGATGCGCACATGTCACTCTAATTTCCTGGCAGGAAGAAGAATTAACCAAAGTCTCAGCCACCCACCGGGAACCAGTTTAGGTCCTGAACCAAAAGTTTGGACTTGCGTTCAGCTCACAAAACAACGAGTTGAAAAATGGAGCTCAGGGGCACAGCAATTCACAAACTGGCAGAGTAATCAAGGCCAACTATCGTCCAAAAATCTGTTGAGGGAAGGCAACGAGGCAGACTTGAAAGCGAGGCAGAATAGCAGGAAACAGATTTCAAGAGGTACGTTGGAATTGCCTGTAAAGCACAGGAAGAGGGGCACAACTTCGACAATGATGCACTTGGCCAAAAAGGGCGTATGCGTTTTCTCCTGAATATATTCAGGAGAAAACGCATACGCCCTTTTTGGCCAAGCAAGCAAGCGGGCAATGCAAATCTGCACTACAAAGAAGTATCACTTCCCACCGGTCAAAAGGGACATCCACAAAATGTGTAAAAACCAGAAAGGCAAGACAGGCCCTGGAGAACAGGGAGCCTTGTTATGCTGATGGGCGGGATGTAAGTTGCCAACTGCCTCACTGGAGGAGTGCATTGTGTTCCCTAAAAAAAGTAAACAACAGAGCTACAGAGCCAAGGGCACTTCCGGTCTAGGGAATATACCTTGGGAAAATTGAAAATCCATAAGACAGAGCCACCCCCAAATTGAGGGCTGCACTGCTTACAAGAACCTCAACCTGGGTACACCTGAAATATCCCAGGAAATATAAAAATGGTTCCAAACATTGTGGAACTTACGTACGATGGAATATCCCTCAGCCATGAAATCAATGTCATAAGACCACTAGCAGCAAAATGAGTGGATTCAGGTATGATGATTCTAAGTGAAAGAAGTCAAACAGAAAAAGAAACTTATCATAAGATATCACTTAGGAAGATCCTGTAAACATGGCTACACATGAACTGAGTTAGGCAAGAGAACAGAGTCTCACATTTAGAAAACACTCTTATGCCTGCTTAAGGGGGAAGGAGAGGTGGGGTGATGCATCAAACCCGAGTTTGATATAAGCACAGGTACCGTTCCAAAAACCAACTATGGAATAGACAAGACCTACACCTTCCTCAGTGAAAGGGACTCAAAACCCCATATTTCCCGCAGAGGAATAGATCTTACTACTAAGAATCTTAAAACCTATGTATTGATATGTCTCCGTAAGGGAATCAAGTGTGTCTAGACTGGCATAAACATGGCAGCGAGAATCAGCTCAAACCCACTCTAAAAAGGAATTTCAAAAACAGAACAAAGAAACAGGGAAATTCTTTACAATTCCTTCAGGGTCTCTGATGCAACCTGGAATGACCCTATCTACACTGACAGATGGATGTGGCATGACGCTGGACACTTGGGACTGAGAGGATTGGTGAGATTGGGTGAGCAAATGCAGACCCTTTAAAGCAATAATGCATGACACCCATTCCATGGGTCCCAACTCTCCAGGTTGAAGGGAATATTACTACTGCTATAACATGTACGGGAAACCTAGAGAATGGACACACTGTGAATACAAAAGGTTTCTAAAACTCAACGAAGAGTCCCTCTCCTGGTGCTCCGGTTTGACATTCCAACTGCTTTCCTATCAATCTCCCAACTTGGAGAGACAGCCCCTTTAAGCTCCTGGTTCGCACAGGTTGCCAATTTGGCAGAGGATGAGAGGGAAGAGGGAGAACCAATGAGAGAGTAGCTGTTAGGCATTTGGATGGGCACATGTCACTCTAATTTCCCGGCAGGAAGCAGAATAAACCAAAGTCTCAGCCACCCACCTGGAACCAGTATAGGTCCTGAACCAAAAGTTTGGACTTGCGTTCAGCTCACAAAAAAACGAGTTGAATAATGGAGGTCAGGGGCACAGCAATTCACTAACTGGCAGAGTAATCAAGGCCAACTATCGTCCAAAAATCTGTTGAGGGAAGGCAACGAGGCGGACTTGAAAGCGAGGCAGAATAGCAGGAAACAGATTTCAAGAGGTACGTTGGAATCGCCTGTAAAGCACAAGAAGAGGGGCACAACTTCGACAATGATTCACTTGGCCATAAAGCGCGTACGCGTTTTCTCCTGAATATATTCAGGAGAAAACGCATACACCCTTTTTGGCCAAGCAAGCAAGCGGGCAATGCAAATCTGCAATACAAAGAAGTATCACTTCCCACCGGTCAAAAGGGACATCCACAAAATGTGTAAAAACCAGAAAGGCAAGACAGGCCCTGGAGAACAGGGAGCCCTGTTATGCTGATGCGCGGGATGTAAGTTGCCAACTGCCTCACTGGAGGAGTGCATTGTGTTCCCTAAAACAAGTAAACAACAGAGCTACAGAGCCAAGGGCACTTCCAGTCTAGGGAATATACCTTGGGAAAACTGAAAATCCATAAGACAGAGCCACCCCCAAATTGAGGGCTGCACTGCTTACAAGAACCTCAACCTGGGTACACCTGAAATATCCCAGGAAATATAAAAATGGTTCCAAACATTGTGGAACTTACGTACGATGGAATATCCCTCAGCCACGAAATCAATGTCATAAGACCAGTAGCAGCAAAATGAGTGGATTCAGGTACGATGATTCTAAGTGAAAGAAGTCACACAGGAAAAGAAACTTATCATAAGATATCACTTAGGAAGATCCTGTAAACATGGCTACACATGAACTGAGTTAGGCAAGAGAACAGAGTCTCACATTTAGAAAACACACTTATGCCTGCTTAAGGGGGAAGGAGAGGTGGGGTGATGCATCAAACCCGAGTTTGATATAAGCACAGGTACCGTTCCAAAAACCAACTATGGAATAGACAAGACCTACACCTTCCTCAGTGAAAGGGACTCAAAACCCCATATTTCCCGCAGAGGAATAGATCTGACTAGTAAGAATCTTAAAACATATGTACTGATATGTCTCCGTAAGGGAATCAAGTGTGTCTAGACTGGCATAAACATGGCAGCGAGAATCAGCTCAAACCCACTCTAAAAAGGAATTTCAAAAACAGAACAAAGAAACAGGGAAATTCTTTACAATTCCTTCAGGGTCTCTGAAGCAACCTGGAATGACCCTATCTACAATGACAGCTGGATGTGGCATAAGGCTGGACACTTGGGACTGAGAGGATTGGTGAGATTGGGTGAGCAAATGCAGACCCTTTAAAGCAATAATGCATGGCACCCATTCCATGGGTCCCAGCTCTCCAGGTTGAAGGGAATATTACTACAGCTATAACGTTTGCGGGAAACCTAGAGAATGGACACACTGTGAATATGACAGGTTTCTAAAACTCATCGAAGAGCCCCCCTCCTGGTGCTCCGGTTTGACTTTCCAACTGCTTTCCTATCAATCTCCCAACTTGGAGAGACAGCCCCTTTAAGCTCCTGGTTCGCACAGGTTGCCAATTTGGCAGAGTATGAAAGGGAAGAGTGAGAACCAATGAGAGAGTAGCTGCTAGGCATTTGGATGGGCACATGTCACTCTAATTTCCCGGCAGGAAGAAGAATTAACCAAAGTCTCAGCCACCCACCGGGAGCCAGTATAGGTCCTGAACCAAAAGTTTGGACTTGCGTTCAGCTCACAAAAAAGGAGTTGAAAAATGGAGCTCAGGGGCACAGCAATTCACAAACTGGCAGAGTAATCAAGGCCAACTATCGTCCAAAAATCTGTTGAGGGAAGGCAACGAGGCGGACTTGAAAGCGAGGCAGAATAGCAGGAAACAGATTTCAAGAGGTACGTTGGAATCGCCTGTAAAGCACAGGAAGAGGGGCACAACTTCGACAATGATGCACTTGGCCAAAAAGGGCGTATGCGTTTTCTCCTGAATATATTCAGGAGAAAACGCATACGCCCTTTTTGGCCAAGCAAGCAAGCGGGCAATGCAAATCTGCACTACAAAGAAGTATCACTTCCCACCGGTCAAAAGGGACATCCACAAAATGTGTAAAAACCAGAAAGGCAAGACAGGCCCTGGAGAACACGGAGCCTTGTTATGCTGATGGGCGGGATGTAAGTTGCCAACTGCCTCACTGGAGGAGTGCATTGTGTTCCCTAAAACAAGTAAACAACAGAGCTACAGAGCCAACGGCACTTCCAGTCTAGGGAATATACCTTGGGAAAACTGAAAATCCATAAGACAGAGCCACCCCCAAATTGAGGGCTGCACTGCTTACAAGAACCTCAACCTGGGTACACCTGAAATATCCCAGGAAATATAAAAATGGTTCCAAACATTGTGGAACTTACGTACGATGGAATATCCCTCAGCCACGAAATCAATGTCATAAGACCAGTAGCAGCAAAATGAGTGGATTCAGGTACGATGATTCTAAGTGAAAGAAGTCACACAGGAAAAGAAACTTATCATAAGATATCACTTAGGAAGATCCTGTAAACATGGCTACACATGAACTGAGTTAGGCAAGAGAACAGAGTCTCACATTTAGAAAACACTCTTATGCCTGCTTAAGGGGGAAGGAGAGGTGGGGTGATGCATCAAACCTGGGTTTGATATAAGCACAGGTACCGTTCCAAATACCAACTATGGAATAGACAAGACCTAAACCTTCCTCAGTGAAAGGGACTCAAAACCCCATATTTCCCGCAGAGGAATAGATCTGACTAGTAAGAATCTTAAAACCTATGTACTGATATGTCTCCGTAAGGGAATCAAGTGTGTCTAGACTGGCATAAACATGGCAGCGAGAATCAGCTCAAACCCACTCTAAAAAGGAATTTCAAAAACAGAACAAAGAAACAGGGAAATTCTTTACAATTCCTTCAGGGTCTCTGATGCAACCTGGAATGACCCTATCTACAATGACAGCTGGATGTGGCATAAGGCTGGACACTTGGGACTGAGAGGATTGTTGAGATTGGGTGAGCAAATGCAGACCCTTTAAAGCAATAATGCATGGCACCCATTCCATGGGTCCCAGCTCTCCAGGTTGAAGGGAATATTACTACAGCTATAACGTGTACGGGAAACCTAGAGAATGGACACACTGTGAATACGAGAGGTTTCTAAAACTCAACGAAGAGCCCCCCTCCTGGTGCTCCGGTTTGACTTTCCAACTGCTTTCCTATCAATCTCCCAACTTGGAGAGACAGCCCCTTTAAGCTCCTGGTTCGCACAGGTTGCCAATTTGGCAGAGGATGAAAGGGAAGAGGGAGAACCAATGAGAGAGTAGCTGCTAGGCATTTGGATGGGCACATGTCACTCTAATTTCCCGGCAGGAAGAAGAATTAACCAAATTCTCAGCCACCCACCGGGAACCAGTATAGGTCCTGAACCAAAAGTTTGGACTTGCATTCAGCTCACAAAAAACGAGTTGAAAAATGGAGCTCAGGGGCACAGCAATTCACAAACTGGCAGAGTAATCAAGGCCAACTATCGTCCAAAAATCTGTTGAGGGAAGGCAACGAGGCGGACTTGAAAGCGAGGCAGAATAGCAGGAAACAGATTTCAAGAGGTACGTTGGAATCGCCTGTAAAGCACAGGAACAGGGGCACAACTTCGACAATGATGCACTTGGCTAAAAAAGGGCGTATGCGTTTTCTCCTGAATATATTCAGGAGAAAACGCATACGCCCTTTTTGGCCAAGCAAGCAAGCGGGCAATGCAAATCTGCACTACAAAGAAGTATCACTTCCCTTCGGTCAAAAGGGACATCCACAAAATGTATAAAAACCAGAAAGGCAAGACAGGCCCTGGAGAACAGGGAGCCCTGTTATGCTGATGGGCGGGATGTAAGTTGCCAACTGCCTCACTGGAGGTGTGCATTGTGTTCCCTAAAACAAGTAAACAACAGAGCTACAGAGCCAAGGGCACTTCCAGTCTAGGGAATATACCTTGGGAAAACTGAAAATCCATAAGACAGAGCCACCCCCAAATTGAGGGCTGCACTGCTTACAAGAACCTCAACCTGGGTACACCTGAAATATCCCAGGAAATATAAAAATGGTTCCAAACATTGTGGAACTTACGTACGATGGAATATCCCTCAGCCACGAAATCAATGTCATAAGACCAGTAGCAGCAAAATGAGTGGATTCAGGTACGATGATTCTAAGTGAAAGAAGTCACACAGGAAAAGAAACTTATCATAAGATATCACTTAGGAAGATCCTGTAAACATGGCTACACATGAACTGAGTTAGGCAAGAGAACAGAGTCTCACATTTAGAAAACACTCTTATGCCTGCTTAAGGGGGAAGGAGAGGTGGGGTGATGCATCAAACCCGAGTTTGATATAAGCACAGGTACCGTTCCAAAAACCAACTATGGAATAGACAAGACCTAAACCTTCCTCAGTGAAAGGGACTCAAAACCCCATATTTCCCGCAGAGGAATAGATCTGACTAGTAAGAATCTTAAAACCTATGTACTGATATGTCTCCGTAAGGGAATCAAGTGTGTCTAGACTGGCATAAACATGGCAGCGAGAATCAGCTCAAACCCACTCTAAAAAGGAATTTCAAAAACAGAACAAAGAAACAGGGAAATTCTTTACAATTCCTTCAGGGTCTCTGATGCAACCTGGAATGACCCTATCTACAATGACAGCTGGATGTGGCATAAGGCTGGACACTTGGGACTGAGAGGATTGGTGAGATTGGGTGAGCAAATGCAGACCCTTTAAAGCAATAATGCATGGCACCCATTCCATGGGTCCCAGCTCTCCAGGTTGAAGGGAATATTACTACAGATATAACGTGTACGGGAAACCTAGAGAATGGACACACTGTGAATACGACAGGTTTCTAAAACTCAACGAAGAGCCCCCCTCCTGGTGCTCCGGTTTGACTTTCCAACTGCTTTCCTATCAATCTCCCAACTTGGAGAGACAGCCCCTTTAAGCTCCTGGTTCGCACAGGTTGCCAATTTGGCAGAGGATGAAAGGGAAGAGGGAGAACCAATGAGAGAGTAGCTGCTAGGCATTTGGATGGGCACATGTCACTCTAATTTCCCGGCAGGAAGAAGAATTAACCAAAGTCTCAGCCACCCACCGGGAACCAGTATAGGTCCTGAACCAAAAGTTTGGACTTGCATTCAGCTCACAAAAAACGAGTTGAAAAATGGAGCTCAGGGGCACAGCAATTCACAAACTGGCAGAGTAATCAAGGCCAACTATCGTCCAAAAATCTGTTGAGGGAAGGCAACGAGGCGGACTTGAAAGCGAGGCAGAATAGCAGGAAACAGATTTCAAGAGGTACGTTGGAATCGCCTGTAAAGCACAGGAAGAGGGGCACAACTTCGACAATGATGCACTTGGCCAAAAAAGGGTGTATGCGTTTTCTCCTGAATATATTCAGGAGAAAACGCATACGCCCTTTTTGGCCAAGCAAGCAATCGGGCAATGCAAATCTGCACTACAAAGAAGTATCACTTCCCACCGGTCAAAAGGGACATCCACAAAATGTGTAAAAACCAGAAAGGCAAGACAGGCCCTGGAGAACAGGGAGCCCTGTTATGCTGATGGGCGGGATGTAAGTTGCCAACTGCCTCACTGGAGGAGTGCACTGTGTTCCCTAAAACAAGTAAACAACAGAGCTACAGAGCCAAGGGCACTTCCAGTCTAGGGAATATACCTTGGGAAAACTGAAAATCCATAAGACAGAGCCACCCCCAAATTGAGGGCTGCACTGCTTACAAGAACCTCAACCTGGGTACACCTGAAATATCCCAGGAAATATAAAAATGGTTCCAAACATTGTGGAACTTACGTACGATGGAATATCCCTCAGCCACGAAATCAATGTCATAAGACCAGTAGCAGCAAAATGAGTGGATTCAGGTACGATGATTCTAAGTGAAAGAAGTCACACAGGAAAAGAAACTTATCATAAGATATCACTTAGGAAGATCCTGTAAACATGGCTACACATGAACTGAGTTAGGCAAGAGAACAGAGTCTCACATTTAGAAAACACTCTTATGCCTGCTTAAGGGGGAAGGAGAGGTGGGGTGATGCATCAAACCCGAGTTTGATATAAGCACAGGTACCGTTCCAAAAACCAACTATGGAATAGACAAGACCTAAACCTTCCTCAGTGAAAGGGACTCAAAACCCCATATTTCCCGCAGAGGAATAGATCTGACTAGTAAGAAACTTAAAACCTATGTACTGATATGTCTCCGTAAGGGAATCAAGTGTGTCTAGACTGGCATAAACAGGGCAGCGAGAATCAGCTCAAACCCACTCTAAAAAGGAATTTCAAAAACAGAACAAAGAAACAGGGAAATTCTTTACAATTCCTTCAGGGTCTCTGATGCAACCTGGAATGACCCTATCTACAATGACAGCTGGATGTGGCATAAGGCTGGACACTTGGGACTGAGAGGATTGGTGAGATTGGGTGAGCAAATGCAGACCCTTTAAAGCAATAATGCATGGCACCCATTCCATGGGTCCCAGCTCTCCAGATTGAAGGGAATATTACTACAGCTATAACGTGTACGGGAAACCTAGAGAATGGACACACTGTGAATACGACAGGTTTCTAAAACTCAACGAAGAGCCCCCCTCCTGGTGCTCCGGTTTGACTTTCCAACTGCTTTCCTATCAATCTCCCAACTTGGAGAGACAGCCCCTTTAAGCTCCTGGTTCGCACAGGTTGCCAATTTGGCAGAGGATGAAAGGGAAGAGGGAGAACCAATGAGAGAGTAGCTGCTAGGCATTTGGATGGGCACATGTCACTCTAATTTCCCGGCAGGAAGAAGAATTAACCAAAGTCCCAGCCACCCACCGGGAACCAGTATAGGTCCTGAACCAAAAGTTTGGACTTGCATTCAGCTCACAAAAAACGAGTTGAAAAATGGAGCTCAGGGGCACAGCAATTCACAAACTGGCAGAGTAATCAAGGCCAACTATCGTCCAAAAATCTGTTGAGGGAAGGCAACGAGGCGGACTTGAAAGCGAGGCAGAATAGCAGGAAACAGATTTCAAGAGGTACGTTGGAATCGCCTGTAAAGCACAGGAAGAGGGGCACAACTTCGACAATGATGCACTTGGCCAAAAAAGGGCGTATGCGTTTTCTCCTGAATATATTCAGGAGAAAACGCATACGCCCTTTTTGGCCAAGCAAGCAATCGGGCAATGCAAATCTGCACTACAAAGAAGTATCACTTCCCACCGGTCAAAAGGGACATCCACAAAATGTGTAAAAACCAGAAAGGCAAGACAGGCCCTGGAGAACTGGGAGCCCTGTTATGCTGATGGGCGGGATGTAAGTTGCCAACTGCCTCACTGGAGGAGTGCACTGTGTTCCCTAAAACAAGTAAACAACAGAGCTACAGAGCCAAGGGCACTTCCAGTCTAGGGAATATACCTTGGGAAAACTGAAAATCCATAAGACAGAGCCACCCCCAAATTGAGGGCTGCACTGCTTACAAGAACCTCAACCTGGGTACACCTGAAATATCCCAGGAAATATAAAAATGGTTCCAAACATTGTGGAACTTACGTACGATGGAATATCCCTCAGCCACGAAATCAATGTCATAAGACCAGTAGCAGCAAAATGAGTGGATTCAGGTACGATGATTCTAAGTGAAAGAAGTCACACAGGAAAAGAAACTTATCATAAGATATCACTTAGGAAGATCCTGTAAACATGGCTACACATGAACTGAGTTAGGCAAGAGAACAGAGTCTCACATTTAGAAAACACTCTTATGCCTGTTTAAGGGGGAAGGAGAGGTGGGGTGATGCATCAAACCCGAGTTTGATATAAGCACAGGTACCGTTCCAAAAACCAACTATGGAATAGACAAGACCTACACCTTCCTCAGTGAAAGGGACTCAAAACCCCATATTTCCCGCAGAGGAATAGATCTGACTAGTAAGAATCTTAAAACCTATGTACTGATATGTCTCTGTAAGGGAATCAAGTGTGTCTAGACTGGCATAAACAGGGCAGCGAGAATCAGCTCAAACCCACTCTAAAAAGGAATTTCAAAAACAGAACAAAGAAACAGGGAAATTCTTTACAATTCCTTCAGGGTCTCTGATGCAACCTGGAATGACCCTATCTACAATGACAGCTGGATGTGGCATAAGGCTGGACACTTGGGACTGAGAGGATTGGTGAGATTGGGTGAGCAAATGCAGACCCTTTAAAGCAATAATGCATGGCACCCATTCCATGGGTCCCAACTCTCCAGGTTGAAGGGAATATTACTACAGCTATAACGTGTACGGGAAACCTAGAGAATGGACACACTGTGAATACGACAGGTTTCTAAAACTCAACAAAGTGCCCCTCTCCTGGTGCTCCGGTTTGACTTTCCAACTGCTTTCCTATCAATCTCCCAACTTGGAGAGACAGCCCCTTTAAGCTCCTGGTTCGCACAGGTTGCCAATTTGGCAGAGGATGAAAGGGAAGAGGGAGAACCAATGAGAGAGTAGCTGCTAGGCATTTGGATGGGCACATGTCACTCTAATTTCCCGGCAGGAAGAAGAATTAACCAAAGTCTCAGCCACCCACTGGGAACCAGTATAGGTCCTGAACCAAAAGTTTGGACTTGCGTTCAGCTCACAAAAAACGAGTTGAAAAATGGAGCTCAGGGGCACAGCAATTCACAAACTGGCAGAGTAACCAAGGCCAACTATCGTCCAAAAATCTGTTGAGGGAAGGCAACGAGGCGGACTTGAAAGCGAGGCAGAATAGCAGGAAACAGATTTCAAGAGGTACGTTGGAATCGCCTGTAAAGCACAGGAAGAGGGGCACAACTTCGACAATGATGCACTTGGCCAAAAAGGGCGTATGCGTTTTCTCCTGAATATATTCAGGAGAAAACGCATACGCCCTTTTTGGCCAAGCAAGCAAGCGGGCAATGCAAATCTGCACTACAAAGAAGTATCACTTCCCACCGGTCAAAAGGGACATCCACAAAATGTGTAAAAACCAGAAAGGCAAGACAGGCCCTGGAGAACAGGGAGCCCTGTTATGCTGATGGGCGGGATGTAAGTTGCCAACTGCCTCACTGGAGGAGTGCATTGTGTTCCCTAAAACAAGTAAACAACAGAGCTACAGAGCCAAGGGCACTTCCAGTCTAGGGAATATACCTTGGGAAAACTGAAAATCCATAAGACAGAGCCACCCCCAAATTGAGGGCTGCACTGCTTACAAGAACCTCAACCTGGGTACACCTGAAATATCCCAGGAAATATAAAAATGGTTCCAAACATTGTGGAACTTACGTACGATGGAATATCCCTCAGCCACGAAATCAATGTCATAAGACCAGTAGCAGCAAAATGAGTGGATTCAGGTACGATGATTCTAAGTGAAAGAAGTCACACAGGAAAAGAAACTTATCATAAGATATCACTTAGGAAGATCCTGTAAACATGGCTACACATGAACTGAGTTAGGCAAGAGAACAGAGTCTCACATTTAGAAAACACTCTTATGCCTGCTTAAGGGGGAAGGAGAGGTGGGGTGATGCATCAAACCCGAGTTTGATATAAGCACAGGTACCGTTCCAAAAACCAACTATGGAATAGACAAGACCTACACCTTCCTCAGTGAAAGGGACTCAAAACCCCATATTTCCCGCAGAGGAATAGATCTGACTAGTAAGAATCTTAAAACCTATGTACTGATATGTCTCTGTAAGGGAATCAAGTGTGTCTAGACTGGCATAAACAGGGCAGCGAGAATCAGCTCAAACCCACTCTAAAAAGGAATTTCAAAAACAGAACAAAGAAACAGGGAAATTCTTTACAATTCCTTCAGGGTCTCTGATGCAACCTGGAATGACCCTATCTACAATGACAGCTGGATGTGGCATAAGGCTGGACACTTGGGACTGAGAGGATTGGTGAGATTGGGTGAGCAAATGCAGACCCTTTAAAGCAATAATGCATGGCACCCATTCCATGGGTCCCAACTCTCCAGGTTGAAGGGAATATTACTACAGCTATAACGTGTACGGGAAACCTAGAGAATGGACACACTGTGAATACGACAGGTTTCTAAAACTCAACAAAGTGCCCCTCTCCTGGTGCTCCGGTTTGACTTTCCAACTGCTTTCCTATCAATCTCCCAACTTGGAGAGACATCCCCTTTAAGCTCCTGGTTCGCACAGGTTGCCAATTTGGCAGAGGATGAAAGGGAAGAGGGAGAACCAATGAGAGAGTAGCTGCTAGGCATTTGGATGGGCACATGTCACTCTAATTTCCCGGCAGGAAGAAGAATTAACCAAAGTCCCAGCCACCCACCGGGAACCAGTATAGGTCCTGAACCAAAAGTTTGGACTTGCGTTCAGCTCACAAAACAACGAGTTGAAAAATGGAGCTCAGGGGCACAGCAATTCACAAACTGGCAGAGTAATCAAGGCCAACTATCGTCCAAAAATCTGTTGAGGGAAGGCAACGAGGCGGACTTGAAAGCGAGGCAGAATAGCAGGAAACAGATTTCAAGAGGTACGTTGGAATTGCCTGTAAAGCACAGGAAGAGGGGCACAACTTCGACAATGATGCACTTGGCCAAAAAGGGCGTATGCGTTTTCTCCTGAATATATTCAGGAGAAAACGCATACGCCCTTTTTGGCCAAGCAAGCAAGCGGGCAATGCAAATCTGCACTACAAAGAAGTATCACTTCCCACCGGTCAAAAGGGACATCCACAAAATGTGTAAAAACCAGAAAGGCAAGACAGGCCCTGGAGAACAGGGAGCCCTGTTATGCTGATGGGCGGGATGTAAGTTGCCAACTGCCTCACTGGAGGAGTGCATTGTGTTCCCTAAAACAAGTAAACAACAGAGCTACAGAGCCAAGGGCACTTCCAGTCTAGGGAATATACCTTGGGAAAACTGAAAATCCATAAGACAGAGCCACCCCCAAATTGAGGGCTGCACTGCTTACAAGAACCTCAACCTGGGTACACCTGAAATATCCCAGGAAATATAAAAATGGTTCCAAACATTGTGGAACTTACGTACGATGGAATATCCCTCAGCCACGAAATCAATGTCATAAGACCAGTAGCAGCAAAATGAGTGGATTCAGGTACGATGATTCTAAGTGAAAGAAGTCACACAGGAAAAGAAACTTATCATAAGATATCACTTAGGAAGATCCTGTAAACATGGCTACACATGAACTGAGTTAGGCAAGAGAACAGAGTCTCACATTTAGAAAACACTCTTATGCCTGCTTAAGGGGGAAGGAGAGGTGGGGTGATGCATCAAACCCGAGTTTGATATAAGCACAGGTACCGTTCCAAAAACCAACTATGGAATAGACAAGACCTAAACCTTCCTCAGTGAAAGGGACTCAAAACCCCATATTTCCCGCAGAGGAATAGATCTGACTAGTAAGAATCTTAAAACCTATGTACTGATATGTCTCCGTAAGGGAATCAAGTGTGTCTAGACTGGCATAAACATGGCAGCGAGAATCAGCTCAAACCCACTCTAAAAAGGAATTTCAAAAACAGAACAAAGAAACAGGGAAATTCTTTACAATTCCTTCAGGGTCTCTGATGCAACCTGGAATGACCCTATCTACAATGACAGCTGGATGTGGCATAAGGCTGGACACTTGGGACTGAGAGGATTGGTGAGATTGGGTGAGCAAATGCAGACCCTTTAAAGCAATAATGCATGGCACCCATTCCATGGGTCCCAGCTCTCCAGGTTGAAGGGAATATTACTACAGCTATAACGTGTACGGGAAACCTAGAGAATGGACACACTGTGAATACGACAGGTTTCTAAAACTCAATGAAGAGCCCCCCTCCTGGTGCTCCGGTTTGACTTTCCAACTGCTTTCCTATCAATCTCCCAACTTGGAGAGACAGCCCCTTTAAGCTCCTGGTTCGCACAGGTTGCCAATTTGGCAGAGGATGAAAGGGAAGAGGGAGAACCAATGAGAGAGTAGCTGCTAGGCATTTGGATGGGCACATGTCACTCTAATTTCCCGGCAGGAAGAAGAATTAACCAAAGTCCCAGCCACCCACCGGGAACCAGTATAGGTCCTGAACCAAAAGTTTGGACTTGCATTCAGCTCACAAAAAACGAGTTGAAAAATGGAGCTCAGGGGCACAGCAATTCACAAACTGGCAGAGTAATCAAGGCCAACTATCGTCCAAAAATCTGTTGAGGGAAGGCAACGAGGCGGACTTGAAAGCGAGGCAGAATAGCAGGAAACAGATTTCAAGAGGTACGTTGGAATCGCCTGTAAAGCACAGGAAGAGGGGCACAACTTCGACAATGATGCACTTGGCCAAAAAAGGGCGTATGCGTTTTCTCCTGAATATATTCAGGAGAAAACGCATACGCCCTTATTGGCCAAGCAAGCAATCGGGCAATGCAAATCTGCACTACAAAGAAGTATCACTTCCCACCGGTCAAAAGGGACATCCACAAAATGTGTAAAAACCAGAAAGGCAAGACAGGCCCTGGAGAACAGGGAGCCCTGTTATGCTGATGGGCGGGATGTAAGTTGCCAACTGCCTCACTGGAGGAGTGCACTGTGTTCCCTAAAACAAGTAAACAACAGAGCTACAGAGCCAAGGGCACTTCCAGTCTAGGGAATATACCTTGGGAAAACTGAAAATCCATAAGACAGAGCCACCCCCAAATTGAGGGCTGCACTGCTTACAAGAACCTCAACCTGGGTACACCTGAAATATCCCAGGAAATATAAAAATGGTTCCAAACATTGTGGAACTTACGTACGATGGAATATCCCTCAGCCACGAAATCAATGTCATAAGACCAGTAGCAGCAAAATGAGTGGATTCAGGTACGATGATTCTAAGTGAAAGAAGTCACACAGGAAAAGAAACTTATCATAAGATATCACTTAGGAAGATCCTGTAAACATGGCTACACATGAACTGAGTTAGGCAAGAGAACAGAGTCTCACATTTAGAAAACACTCTTATGCCTGCTTAAGGGGGAAGGAGAGGTGGGGTGATGCATCAAACCCGAGTTTGATATAAGCACAGGTACCGTTCCAAAAACCAACTATGGAATAGACAAGACCTAAACCTTCCTCAGTGAAAGGGACTCAAAACCCCATATTTCCCGCAGAGGAATAGATCTGACTAGTAAGAATCTTAAAACCTATGTACTGATATGTCTCCGTAAGGGAATCAAGTGTGTCTAGACTGGCATAAACATGGCAGCGAGAATCAGCTCAAACCCACTCTAAAAAGGAATTTCAAAAACAGAACAAAGAAACAGGGAAATTCTTTACAATTCCTTCAGGGTCTCTGATGCAACCTGGAATGACCCTATCTACAATGACAGCTGGATGTGGCATAAGGCTGGACACTTGGGACTGAGAGGATTGGTGAGATTGGGTGAGCAAATGCAGACCCTTTAAAGCAATAATGCATGGCACCCATTCCATGGGTCCCAGCTCTCCAGGTTGAAGGGAATATTACTACAACTATAACGTGTACGGGAAACCTAGAGAATGGACACACTGTGAATACGACAGGTTTCTAAAACTCAACAAAGTGCCCCTCTCCTGGTGCTCCGGTTTGACTTTCCAACTGCTTTCCTATCAATCTCCCAACTTGGAGAGACAGCCCCTTTAAGCTCCTGGTTCGCACAGGTTGCCAATTTGGCAGAGGATGAAAGGGAAGAGGGAGAACCAATGAGAGAGTAGCTGCTAGGCATTTGGATGGGCACATGTCACTCTAATTTCCCGGCAGGAAGAAGAATTAACCAAAGTCCCAGCCACCCACCGGGAACCAGTATAGGTCCTGAACCAAAAGTTTGGACTTGCATTCAGCTCACAAAAAACGAGTTGAAAAATGGAGCTCAGGGGCACAGCAATTCACAAACTGGCAGAGTAATCAAGGCCAACTATCGTCCAAAAATCTGTTGAGGGAAGGCAACGAGGCGGACTTGAAAGCGAGGCAGAATAGCAGGAAACAGATTTCAAGAGGTACGTTGGAATCGCCTGTAAAGCACAGGAAGAGGGGCACAACTTCGACAATGATGCACTTGGCCAAAAAGGGCGTATGCGTTTTCTCCTGAATATATTCAGGAGAAAACGCATACGCCCTTTTTGGCCAAGCAAGCAATCGGGCAATGCAAATCTGCACTACAAAGAAGTATCACTTCCCACCGGTCAAAAGGGACATCCACAAAATGTGTAAAAACCAGAAAGGCAAGACAGGCCCTGGAGAACAGGGAGCCCTGTTATGCTGATGGGCGGGATGTAAGTTGCCAACTGCCTCACTGGAGGAGTGCACTGTGTTCCCTAAAACAAGTAAACAACAGAGCTACAGAGCCAAGGGCACTTCCAGTCTAGGGAATATACCTTGGGAAAACTGAAAATCCATAAGACAGAGCCACCCCCAAATTGAGGGCTGCACTGCTTACAAGAACCTCAACCTCGGTACACCTGAAATATCCCAGGAAATATAAAAATGGTTCCAAACATTGTGGAACTTACGTACGATGGAATATCCCTCAGCCACGAAATCAATGTCATAAGACCAGTAGCAGCAAAATGAGTGGATTCAGGTACGATGATTCTAAGTGAAAGAAGTCACACAGGAAAAGAAACTTATCATAAGATATCACTTAGGAAGATCCTGTAAACATGGCTACACATGAACTGAGTTAGGCAAGAGAACAGAGTCTCACATTTAGAAAACACTCTTATGCCTGCTTAAGGGGGAAGGAGAGGTGGGGTGATGCATCAAACCCGAGTTTGATATAAGCACAGGTACCGTTCCAAAAACCAACTATGGAATAGACAAGACCTACACCTTCCTCAGTGAAAGGGACTCAAAACCCCATATTTCCCGCAGAGGAATAGATCTGACTAGTAAGAATCTTAAAACCTATGTACTGATATGTCTCTGTAAGGGAATCAAGTGTGTCTAGACTGGCATAAACAGGGCAGCGAGAATCAGCTCAAACCCACTCTAAAAAGGAATTTCAAAAACAGAACAAAGAAACAGGGAAATTCTTTACAATTCCTTCAGGGTCTCTGATGCAACCTGGAATGACCCTATCTACAATGACAGCTGGATGTGGCATAAGGCTGGACACTTGGGACTGAGAGGATTGGTGAGATTGGGTGAGCAAATGCAGACCCTTTAAAGCAATAATGCATGGCACCCATTCCATGGGTCCCAACTCTCCAGGTTGAAGGGAATATTACTACAGCTATAACGTGTACGGGAAACCTAGAGAATGGACACACTGTGAATACGACAGGTTTCTAAAACTCAACAAAGTGCCCCTCTCCTGGTGCTCCGGTTTGACTTTCCAACTGCTTTCCTATCAATCTCCCAACTTGGAGAGACAGCCCCTTTAAGCTCCTGGTTCGCACAGGTTGCCAATTTGGCAGAGGATGAAAGGGAAGAGGGAGAACCAATGAGAGAGTAGCTGCTAGGCATTTGGATGGGCACATGTCACTCTAATTTCCCGGCAGGAAGAAGAATTAACCAAAGTCTCAGCCACCCACTGGGAACCAGTATAGGTCCTGAACCAAAAGTTTGGACTTGCGTTCAGCTCACAAAAAACGAGTTGAAAAATGGAGCTCAGGGGCACAGCAATTCACAAACTGGCAGAGTAACCAAGGCCAACTATCGTCCAAAAATCTGTTGAGGGAAGGCAACGAGGCGGACTTGAAAGCGAGGCAGAATAGCAGGAAACAGATTTCAAGAGGTACGTTGGAATCGCCTGTAAAGCACAGGAAGAGGGGCACAACTTCGACAATGATGCACTTGGCCAAAAAGGGCGTATGCGTTTTCTCCTGAATATATTCAGGAGAAAACGCATACGCCCTTTTTGGCCAAGCAAGCAAGCGGGCAATGCAAATCTGCACTACAAAGAAGTATCACTTCCCACCGGTCAAAAGGGACATCCACAAAATGTGTAAAAACCAGAAAGGCAAGACAGGCCCTGGAGAACAGGGAGCCCTGTTATGCTGATGGGCGGGATGTAAGTTGCCAACTGCCTCACTGGAGGAGTGCATTGTGTTCCCTAAAACAAGTAAACAACAGAGCTACAGAGCCAAGGGCACTTCCAGTCTAGGGAATATACCTTGGGAAAACTGAAAATCCATAAGACAGAGCCACCCCCAAATTGAGGGCTGCACTGCTTACAAGAACCTCAACCTGGGTACACCTGAAATATCCCAGGAAATATAAAAATGGTTCCAAACATTGTGGAACTTACGTACGATGGAATATCCCTCAGCCACGAAATCAATGTCATAAGACCAGTAGCAGCAAAATGAGTGGATTCAGGTACGATGATTCTAAGTGAAAGAAGTCACACAGGAAAAGAAACTTATCATAAGATATCACTTAGGAAGATCCTGTAAACATGGCTACACATGAACTGAGTTAGGCAAGAGAACAGAGTCTCACATTTAGAAAACACTCTTATGCCTGCTTAAGGGGGAAGGAGAGGTGGGGTGATGCATGAAACCCGAGTTTGATATAAGCACAGGTACCGTTCCAAAAACCAACTATGGAATAGACAAGACCTACACCTTCCTCAGTGAAAGGGACTCAAAACCCCATATTTCCCGCAGAGGAATAGATCTGACTAGTAAGAATCTTAAAACCTATGTACTGATATGTCTCTGTAAGGGAATCAAGTGTGTCTAGACTGGCATAAACATGGCAGCGAGAATCAGCTCAAACCCACTCTAAAAAGGAATTTCAAAAACAGAACAAAGAAACAGGGAAATTCTTTACAATTCCTTCAGGGTCTCTGATGCAACCTGGAATGACCCTATCTACAATGACAGCTGGATGTGGCATAAGGCTGGACACTTGGGACTGAGAGGATTGGTGAGATTGGGTGAGCAAATGCAGACCCTTTAAAGCAATAATGCATGGCACCCATTCCATGGGTCCCAACTCTCCAGGTTGAAGGGAATATTACTACAGCTATAACGTGTACGGGAAACCTAGAGAATGGACACACTGTGAATACGACAGGTTTCTAAAACTCAACAAAGTGCCCCTCTCCTGGTGCTCCGGTTTGACTTTCCAACTGCTTTCCTATCAATCTCCAAACTTGGAGAGACATCCCCTTTAAGCTCCTGGTTCGCACAGGTTGCCAATTTGGCAGAGGATGAAAGGGAAGAGGGAGAACCAATGAGAGAGTAGCTGCTAGGCATTTGGATGGGCACATGTCACTCTAATTTCCCGGCAGGAAGAAGAATTAACCAAAGTCTCAGCCACCCACTGGGTACCAGTATAGGTCCTGAACCAAAAGTTTGGACTTGCGTTCAGCTCACAAAAAACGAGTTGAAAAATGGAGCTCAGGGGCACAGCAATACACAAACTGGCAGAGTAACCAAGGCCAACTATCGTCCAAAAATCTGTTGAGGGAAGGCAACGAGGCGGACTTGAAAGCGAGGCAGAATAGCAGGAAACAGATTTCAAGAGGTACGTTGGAATCGCCTGTAAAGCACAGGAAGAGGGGCACAACATCGACAATGATGCACTTGGCCAAAAAGGGCGTATGCGTTTTCTCCTGAATATATTCAGGAGAAAACGCATACGCCCTTTTTGGCCAAGCAAGCAAGCGGGCAATGCAAATCTGCACTACAAAGAAGTATCACTTCCCACCGGTCAAAAGGGACATCCACAAAATGTGTAAAAACCAGAAAGGCAAGACAGGCCCTGGAGAACAGGGAGCCCTGTTATGCTGATGGGCGGGATGTAAGTTGCCAACTGCCTCACTGGAGGAGTGCATTGTGTTCCCTAAAACAAGTAAACAACAGAGCTACAGAGCCAAGGGCACTTCCAGTCTAGGGAATATACCTTGGGAAAACTGAAAATCCATAAGACAGAGCCACCCCCAAATTGAGGGCTGCACTGCTTACAAGAACCTCAACCTGGGTACACCTGAAATATCCCAGGCAATATAAAAATGGTTCCAAACATTGTGGAACTTACGTACGATGGAATATCCCTCAGCCACGAAATCAATGTCATAAGACCAGTAGCAGCAAAATGAGTGGATTCAGGTACGATGATTCTAAGTGGAAGAAGTCACACAGGAAAAGAAACTTATCATAAGATATCACTTAGGAAGATCCTGTAAACATGGCTACACATGAACTGAGTTAGGCAAGAGAACAGAGACTCACATTTAGAAAACACTCTTATGCCTGCTTAAGGGGGAAGGAGAGGTGGGGTGATGCATCAAACCCGAGTTTGATATAAGCACAGGTACCGTTCCAAAAACGAACTATGGAATAGACAAGACCTACACCTTCCTCAGTGAAAGGGACTCAAAACCCCATATTTCCCGCAGAGGAATAGATCTGACTAGTAAGAATCTTAAAACCTATGTATTGATATGTCTCCGTAAGGGAATCAAGTGTGTCTAGACTGGCATAAACATGGCAGCGAGAATCAGCTCAAACCCACTCTAAAAAGGAACTTCAAAAACAGAACAAAGAAACAGGGAAATTCTTCACAATTCCTTCAGGGTCTCTGATGCAACCTGGAATGACCCTATCTACAATGACAGCTGGATGTGGCATAAGGCTGGACACTTGGGACTGAGAGGATTGGTGAGATTGGGTGAGCAAATGCAGACCCTTTAAAGCAATAATGCATGGCACCCATTCCATGGGTCCCAGCTCTCCAGGTTGAAGGGAATATTACTACAGCTATAACATGTACGGGAAACCTAGAGAATGGACACACTGTGAATACGACAGGTTTCTAAAACTCAACGAAGAGCCCCTCTCCTGGTGCTCCGGTTTGACTTTCCAACTGCTTTCCTATCAATCTCCCAACTTGGAGAGACATCCCCTTTAAGCTCCTGGTTCGCACAGGTTGCCAATTTGGCAGAGGATGAAAGGGAAGAGGGAGAACCAATGAGAGAGTAGCTGCTAGGCATTTGGATGGGCACATGTCACTCTAATTTCCCGGCAGGAAGAAGAATTAACCAAAGTCTCAGCCACCCACCGGGAGCCAGTATAGGTCCTGAACCAAAAGTTTGGACTTGCGTTCAGCTCACAAAAAACGAGTTGAAAAATGGAGCTCAGGGGCAGGGCATTCACAAACTGGCAGAGTAACCAAGGCCAACTATCGTCCAAAAATCTGTTGAGGGAAGGCAACGAGGCGGACTTGAAAGCGAGGCAGAATAGCAGGAAACAGATTTCAAGAGGTACGTTGGAATCGCCTGTAAAGCACAGGAAGATGGGCACAACTTCGACAATGATGCACTTGGCCAAAAAGGGCGTATGCGTTTTCTCCTGAATATATTCAGGAGAAAACGCATACGCCCTTTCTGGCCAAGCAAGCAAGCGGGCAATGCAAATCTGCACTACAAAGAAGGATCACTTCCCACCGGTCAAAAGGGACATCCACAAAATGTGTAAAAACCAGAAAGGCAAGACAGGCCCTGGAGAACAGGGAGCCCTGTTATGCTGATGGGCGGGATGTAAGTTGCCAACTGCCTCACTGGAGGAGTGCATTGTGTTCCCTAAAACAAGTAAACAACAGAGCTACAGAGCCAAGGGCACTTCCAGTCTAGGGAATATACCTTGGGAAAACTGAAAATCCATAAGACAGAGCCACCCCCAAATTGAGGGCTGCACTGCTTACAAGAACCTCAACCTGGGTACACCTGAAATATCCCAGGAAATATAAAAATGGTTCCAAACATTGTGGAACTTACGTACGATGGAATATCCCTCAGCCACGAAATAAATGTCATAACACCAGTAGCAGCAAAATGAGTGGATTCAGGTACGATGATTCTAAGTGGAAGAAGTCACACAGGAAAAGAAACTTATCATAAGATATCACTTAGGAAGATCCTGTAAACATGGCTACACATGAACTGAGTTAGGCAAGAGAACAGAGTCTCACATTTAGAAAACACTCTTATGCCTGCTTAAGGGGGAAGGAGAGGTGGGGTGATGCATCAAACCCGAGTTTGATATAAGCACAGGTACCGTTCCAAAAACCAACTATGGAATAGACAAGACCTACACCTTCCTCAGTGAAAGGGACTCAAAACCCCATATTTCCCGCAGAGGAATAGATCTGACTAGTAAGAATCTTAAAACCTATGTACTGATATGTATCCGTAAGGGAATCAAGTGTGTCTAGACTGGCATAAACATGGCAGCGAGAATCAGCTCAAACCCACTCTAAAAAGGAATTTCAAAAACAGAACAAAGAAACAGGGAAATTCTTTACAATTCCTTCAGGGTCTCTGATGCAACCTGGAATGACCCTATCTACAATGACAGCTGGATGTGGCATAAGGCTGGACACTTGGGACTGAGAGGATTGGTGAGATTGGGTGAGCAAATGCAGACCCTTTAAAGCATTAATGCATGGCACCCATTCCATGGGTCCCAGCTCTCCAGGTTGAAGGGAATATTACTACAGCTATAACGTGTACGGGAAACCTAGAGAATGGACACACTGTGAATACGACTGGTTTCTAAAACTCAACGAAGAGCCCCTCTCCTGGTGCTCCGGTTTGACTTTCCAACTGCTTTCCTATCAATCTCCCAACTTGGAGAGACAGCCGCTTTAAGCTCCTGGTTCGCACAGGTTGCCAATTTGGCAGAGGATGAAAGGGAAGAGGGAGAACCAATGAGAGAGTAGCTGCTAGGCATTTGGATGGGCACATGTCACTCTAATTTCCAGGCAGGAAGAAGAATTAACCAAAGTCTCAGCCACCCACCGGGAACCAGTATAGGTCCTGAACCAAAAGTTTGGACTTGCGTTCAGCTCACAAAAAAAGAGTTGAAAAAAGGAGCTCAGGGGCACAGCAATTCACAAACTGGCAGAGTAATCAAGGCCAACTATCGTCCAAAAATCTGTTGAGGGAAGGCAACGAGGCGGACTTGAAAGCGAGGCAGAATAGCAGGAAACAGATTTCAAGAGGTACGTTGGAATCGCCTGTAAAGCACAGGAAGAGGGGCACAACATCGACAATGATGCACTTGGCCAAAAAGGGCGTATGCGTTTTCTCCTGAATATATTCAGGAGAAAACGCATACGCCCTTTTTGGCCAAGCAAGCAAGCGGGCAATGCAAATCTGCACTACAAAGAAGTATCACTTCCCACCGGTCAAAAGGGACATCCACAAAATGTGTAAAAACCAGAAAGGCAAGACAGGCCCTGGAGAACAGGGAGCCCTGTTATGCTGATGGGCGGGATGTAAGTTGCCAACTGCCTCACTGGAGGAGTGCATTGTGTTCCCTAAAACAAGTAAACAACAGAGCTACAGAGCCAAGGGCACTTCCAGTCTAGGGAATATACCTTGGGAAAACTGAAAATCCATAAGACAGAGCCACCCCCAAATTGAGGGCTGCACTGCTTACAAGAACCTCAACCTGGGTACACCTGAAATATCCCAGGCAATATAAAAATGGTTCCAAACATTGTGGAACTTACGTACGATGGAATATCCCTCAGCCACGAAATCAATGTCATAAGACCAGTAGCAGCAAAATGAGTGGATTCAGGTACGATGATTCTAAGTGGAAGAAGTCACACAGGAAAAGAAACTTATCATAAGATATCACTTAGGAAGATCCTGTAAACATGGCTACACATGAACTGAGTTAGGCAAGAGAACAGAGTCTCACATTTAGAAAACACTCTTATGCCTGCTTAAGGGGGAAGGAGAGGTGGGGTGATGCATCAAACCCGAGTTTGATATAAGCACAGGTACCGTTCCAAAAACGAACTATGGAATAGACAAGACCTACACCTTCCTCAGTGAAAGGGACTCAAAACCCCATATTTCCCGCAGAGGAATAGATCTGACTAGTAAGAATCTTAAAACCTATGTATTGATATGTCTCCGTAAGGGAATCAAGTGTGTCTAGACTGGCATAAACATGGCAGCGAGAATCAGCTCAAACCCACTCTAAAAAGGAACTTCAAAAACAGAACAAAGAAACAGGGAAATTCTTCACAATTCCTTCAGGGTCTCTGATGCAACCTGGAATGACCCTATCTACAATGACAGCTGGATGTGGCATAAGGCTGGACACTTGGGACTGAGAGGATTGGTGAGATTGGGTGAGCAAATGCAGACCCTTTAAAGCAATAATGCATGGCACCCATTCCATGGGTCCCAGCTCTCCAGGTTGAAGGGAATATTACTACAGCTATAACATGTACGGGAAACCTAGAGAATGGACACACTGTGAATACGACAGGTTTCTAAAACTCAACGAAGAGCCCCTCTCCTGGTGCTCCGGTTTGACTTTCCAACTGCTTTCCTATCAATCTCCCAACTTGGAGAGACATCCCCTTTAAGCTCCTGGTTCGCACAGGTTGCCAATTTGGCAGAGGATGAAAGGGAAGAGGGAGAACCAATGAGAGAGTAGCTGCTAGGCATTTGGATGGGCACATGTCACTCTAATTTCCCGGCAGGAAGAAGAATTAACCAAAGTCTCAGCCACCCACCGGGAGCCAGTATAGGTCCTGAACCAAAAGTTTGGACTTGCGTTCAGCTCACAAAAAACGAGTTGAAAAATGGAGCTCAGGGGCAGGGCATTCACAAACTGGCAGAGTAACCAAGGCCAACTATCGTCCAAAAATCTGTTGAGGGAAGGCAACGAGGCGGACTTGAAAGCGAGGCAGAATAGCAGGAAACAGATTTCAAGAGGTACGTTGGAATCGCCTGTAAAGCACAGGAAGATGGGCACAACTTCGACAATGATGCACTTGGCCAAAAAGGGCGTATGCGTTTTCTCCTGAATATATTCAGGAGAAAACGCATACGCCCTTTCTGGCCAAGCAAGCAAGCGGGCAATGCAAATCTGCACTACAAAGAAGGATCACTTCCCACCGGTCAAAAGGGACATCCACAAAATGTGTAAAAACCAGAAAGGCAAGACAGGCCCTGGAGAACAGGGAGCCCTGTTATGCTGATGGGCGGGATGTAAGTTGCCAACTGCCTCACTGGAGGAGTGCATTGTGTTCCCTAAAACAAGTAAACAACAGAGCTACAGAGCCAAGGGCACTTCCAGTCTAGGGAATATACCTTGGGAAAACTGAAAATCCATAAGACAGAGCCACCCCCAAATTGAGGGCTGCACTGCTTACAAGAACCTCAACCTGGGTACACCTGAAATATCCCAGGAAATATAAAAATGGTTCCAAACATTGTGGAACTTACGTACGATGGAATATCCCTCAGCCACGAAATAAATGTCATAACACCAGTAGCAGCAAAATGAGTGGATTCAGGTACGATGATTCTAAGTGGAAGAAGTCACACAGGAAAAGAAACTTATCATAAGATATCACTTAGGAAGATCCTGTAAACATGGCTACACATGAACTGAGTTAGGCAAGAGAACAGAGTCTCACATTTAGAAAACACTCTTATGCCTGCTTAAGGGGGAAGGAGAGGTGGGGTGATGCATCAAACCCGAGTTTGATATAAGCACAGGTACCGTTCCAAAAACCAACTATGGAATAGACAAGACCTACACCTTCCTCAGTGAAAGGGACTCAAAACCCCATATTTCCCGCAGAGGAATAGATCTGACTAGTAAGAATCTTAAAACCTATGTACTGATATGTATCCGTAAGGGAATCAAGTGTGTCTAGACTGGCATAAACATGGCAGCGAGAATCAGCTCAAACCCACTCTAAAAAGGAATTTCAAAAACAGAACAAAGAAACAGGGAAATTCTTTACAATTCCTTCAGGGTCTCTGATGCAACCTGGAATGACCCTATCTACAATGACAGCTGGATGTGGCATAAGCCTGGACACTTGGGACTGAGAGGATTGGTGAGATTGGGTGAGCAAATGCAGACCCTTTAAAGCATTAATGCATGGCACCCATTCCATGGGTCCCAGCTCTCCAGGTTGAAGGGAATATTACTACAGCTATAACGTGTACGGGAAACCTAGAGAATGGACACACTGTGAATACGACTGGTTTCTAAAACTCAACGAAGAGCCCCTCTCCTGGTGCTCCGGTTTGACTTTCCAACTGCTTTCCTATCAATCTCCCAACTTGGAGAGACAGCCGCTTTAAGCTCCTGGTTCGCACAGGTTGCCAATTTGGCAGAGGATGAAAGGGAAGAGGGAGAACCAATGAGAGAGTAGCTGCTAGGCATTTGGATGGGCACATGTCACTCTAATTTCCAGGCAGGAAGAAGAATTAACCAAAGTCTCAGCCACCCACCGGGAACCAGTATAGGTCCTGAACCAAAAGTTTGGACTTGCGTTCAGCTCACAAAAAAAGAGTTGAAAAAAGGAGCTCAGGGGCACAGCAATTCACAAACTGGCAGAGTAATCAAGGCCAACTATCGTCCAAAAATCTGTTGAGGGAAGGCAACGAGGCGGACTTGAAAGCGAGGCAGAATAGCAGGAAACAGATTTCAAGAGGTACGTTGGAATCGCCTGTAAAGCACAGGAAGAGGGGCACAACATCGACAATGATGCACTTGGCCAAAAAGGGCGTATGTGTTTTTCCTGAATATATTCAGGAGAAAACGCATACGCCCTTTTTGGCCAAGCAAGCAAGCGGGCAATGCAAATCTGCACTACAAAGAAGTATCACTTCCCACCGGTCAAAAGGGACATCCACAAAATGTGTAAAAACCAGAAAGGCAAGACAGGCCCTGGAGAACAGGGAGCCCTGTTATGCTGATGGGCGGGATGTAAGTTGCCAACTGCCTCACTGGAGGAGTGCATTGTGTTCCCTAAAACAAGTAAACAACAGAGCTACAGAGCCAAGGGCACTTCCAGTCTAGGGAATATACCTTGGGAAAACTGAAAATCCATAAGACAGAGCCACGCCCAAATTGAGGGCTGCACTGCTTACAAGAACCTCAACCTGGGTACACCTGAAATATCCCAGGCAATATAAAAATGGTTCCAAACATTGTGGAACTTACGTACGATGGAATATCCCTCAGCCACGAAATCAATGTCATAAGACCAGTTGCAGCAAAATGAGTGGATTCAGGTACGATGATTCTAAGTGGAAGAAGTCACACAGGAAAAGAAACTTATCATAAGATATCACTTAGGAAGATCCTGTAAACATGGCTACACATGAACTGAGTTAGGCAAGAGAACAGAGTCTCACATTTAGAAAACACTCTTATGCCTGCTTAAGGGGGAAGGAGAGGTGGGGTGATGCATCAAACCCGAGTTTGATATAAGCACAGGTACCGTTCCAAAAACCAACTATGGAATAGACAAGACCTCCACCTTCCTCAGTGAAAGGGACTCAAAACCCCATATTTCCCGCAGAGGAATAGATCTGACTAGTAAGAATCTTAAAACCTATGTACTGATATATCTCCGTAAGGGAATCAAGTGTGTCTAGACTGGCATAAACATGGCAGCGAGAATCAGCTCAAACCCACTCTAAAAAGGAATTTCAAAAACAGAACAAAGAAACAGGGAAATTCTTCACAATTCCTTCAGGGTCTCTGATGCAACCTGGAATGACCCTATCTACAATGACAGCTGGATGTGGCATAAGGCTGGACACTTGGGACTGAGAGGTTTGGTGAGATTGGGTGAGCAAATGCAGACCCTTTAAAGCAATAATGCATGGCACCCATTCCATGGGTCCCAGCTCTCCAGGTTGAAGGGAATATTACTACAGCTATAACGTGTATGGGAAACCTAGAGAATGGACACACTGTGAATACAACAGGTTTCTAAAACTCAACGAAGAGCCCCTCTCCTGGGGCTCCGGTTTGACTTTCCAACTGCTTTCCTATCAATCTCCCAACTTGGAGAGACAGCCCCTTTAAGCTCCTGGTTCGCACAGGTTGCCAATTTGGCAGAGGATGAAAGGGAAGAGGGAGAACCAATGAGAGAGTAGCTGCTAGGCATTTGGATGGGCACATGTCACTCTAATTTCCCGGCAGGAAGAAGAATTAACCAAAGTCTCAGCCACCCACCGGGAGCCAGTATAGGTCCTGAACCAAAAGTTTGGACTTGCGTTCAGCTCACAAAAAACGAGTTGAAAAATGGAGCTCAGGGGCAGAGCATTCACAAACTGGCAGAGTAACCAAGGCCAACTATCGTCCAAAAATCTGTTGAGGGAAGGCAACGAGGCGGACTTGAAAGCGAGGCAGAATAGCAGGAAACAGATTTCAAGAGGTACGTTGGAATCGCCTGTAAAGCACAGGAAGAGGGGCATAACTGCGACAATGATGCACTTGGCCAAAAAGGGCGTATGCGTTTTCTCCTGAATATATTCAGGAGAAAACGCATACGCCCTTTTTGGCCAAGCAAGCAAGTGGGCAATGCAAATCTGCACTACAAAGAAGTATCACTTCCCACCGGTCAAAAGGGACATCCACAAAATGTGTAAAAACCAGAAAGGCAAGACAGGCCCTGGAGAACAGGGAGCCCTGTTATGCTGATGGGCGGGATGTAAGTTGCCAACTGCCTCACTGGAGGAGTGCATTGTGTTCCCTAAAACAAGTAAACAACAGAGCTACAGAGCCAAGGGCACTTCCAGTCTAGGGAATATACCTTGGGAAAACTGAAAATCCATAAGACAGAGCCACCCCCAAATTGAGGGCTGCACTGCTTACAAGAACCTCAACCTGGGTACACCTGAAATATCCCAGGCAATATAAAAATGGTTCCAAACATTGTGGAACTTACGTACGATGGAATATCCCTCAGCCACGAAATCAATGTCATAAGACCAGTAGCAGCAAAATGAGTGGATTCAGGTACGATGATTCTAAGTGAAAGAAGTCACACAGGAAAAGAAACTTATCATAAGATATCACTTAGGAAGATCCTGTAAACATGGCTACACATGAACTGAGTTAGGCAAGAGAACAGAGTCTCACATTTAGAAAACACTCTTATGCCTGCTTAAGGGGGAAGGAGAGGTGGGGTGATGCATCAAACCCGAGTTTGATATAAGCACAGGTACCGTTCCAAAAACCAACTATGGAATAGACAAGACCTACACCTTCCTCAGTGAAAGGGACTCAAAACCCCATATTTCCCGCAGAGGAATAGATCTGACTAGTAAGAATCTTAAAACCTATGTACTGATATGTCTCCGTAAGGGAATCAAGTGTGTCTAGACTGGCATAAACAGGGCAGCGAGAATCAGCTCAAACCCACTCTAAAAAGGAATTTCAAAAACAGAACAAAGAAACAGGGAAATTCTTTACAATTCCTTCAGGGTCTCTGATGCAACCTGGAATGACCCTATCTACAATGACAGCTGGATGTGGCATAAGGCTGGACACTTGGGACTGAGAGGATTGGTGAGATTGGGTGAGCAAATGCAGACCCTTTAAAGCAATAATGCATGGCACCCATTCCATGGGTCCCAGCTCTCCAGGTTGAAGGGAATATTACTACAGCTATAACGTGTACGGGAAACCTAGAGAATGGACACACTGTGAATACGACAGGTTTCTAAAACTCAACGAAGAGCCCCCCTCCTGGTGCTCCTGTTTGACTTTCCAACTGCTTTCCTATCAATCTCCCAACTTGGAGAGACAGCCCCTTTAAGCTCCTGGTTCGCACAGGTTGCCAATTTGGCAGAGGATGAAAGGGAAGAGGGAGAACCAATGAGAGAGTAGCTGCTAGGCATTTGGATGGGCACATGTCACTCTAATTTCCCGGCAGGAAGAAGAATTAACCAAAGTCTCAGCCACCCACCGGGAACCAGTATAGGTCCTGAACCAAAAGTTTGGACTTGCGTTCAGCTCACAAAAAACGAGTTGAAAAATGGAGCTCAGGGGCACAGCAATTCACAAAATGGAAGAGTAATCAAGGCCAACTATCGTCCAAAAATCTGTTGAGGGAAGGCAACGAGGCGGACTTGAAAGCGAGGCAGAATAGCAGGAAACAGATTTCAAGAGGTACGTTGGAATCGCCTGTAAAGCACAGGAAGAGGGGCACAACTTCGACAATGATGCACTTGGCCAAAAAGGGCGTATGCGTTTTCTCCTGAATATATTCAGGAGAAAACGCATACACCCTTTTTGGCCAAGCAAGCAAGCGGGCAATGCAAATCTGCACTACAAAGAAGTATCACTTCCCACCGGTCAAAAGGGACATCCACAAAATGTGTAAAAACCAGAAAGGCAAGACAGGCCCTGGAGAACATGGAGCCCTGTTATGCTGCAGGGCGGGATGTAAGTTGCCAACTGCCTCACTGGAGGAGTGCATTGTGTTCCCTAAAACAAGTAAACAACAGAGCTACAGAGCCAAGGGCACTTCCAGTCTAGGGAATATACCTTGGGAAAACTGAAAATCCATAAGACAGAGCCACCCCCAAATTGAGGGCTGCACTGCTTACAAGAACCTCAACCTGGGTACACCTGAAATATCCCAGGAAATATAAAAATGGTTGCAAACATTGTGGAACTTACGTACGATGGAATATCCCTCAGCCACGAAATCAATGTCATAAGACCAGTAGCAGCAAAATGAGTGGATTCAGGTACGATGATTCTAAGTGAAAGAAGTCACACAGGAAAAGAAACTTATCATAAGATATCACTTAGGAAGATCCTGTAAACATGGCTACACATGAACTGAGTTAGGCAAGAGAACAGAGTCTCACATTTAGAAAACACTCTTATGCCTGCTTAAGGGGGAAGGAGAGGTGGGGTGATGCATCAAACCCGAGTTTGATATAAGCACAGGTACCGTTCCAAAAACCAACTATGGAATAGACAAGACCTACACCTTCCTCAGTGAAAGGGACTCAAAACCCCATATTTCCCACAGAGGAATAGATCTGACTAGTAAGAATCTTAAAACCTATGTACTGATATGTCTCCGTAAGGGAATCAAGTGTGTCTAGACTGGCATAAACAGGGCAGCGAGAATCAGCTCAAACCCACTCTAAAAAGGAATTTCAAAAACAGAACAAAGAAACAGGGAAATTCTTTACAATTCCTTCAGGGTCTCTGATGCAACCTGGAATGACCCTATCTACAATGACAGCTGGATGTGGCATAAGGCTGGACACTTGGGACTGAGAGGATTGGTGAGATTGGGTGAGCAAATGCAGACCCTTTAAAGCAATAATGCATGGCACCCATTCCATGGGTCCCAGCTCTCCAGGTTGAAGGGAATATTACTACAGCTATAACGTGTACGGGAAACCTAGAGAATGGACACACTGTGAATACGACAGGTTTCTAAAACTCAACGAAGAGCCCCCCTCCTGGTGCTCCTGTTTGACTTTCCAACTGCTTTCCTATCAATCTCCCAACTTGGAGAGACAGCCCCTTTAAGCTCCTGGTTCGCACAGGTTGCCAATTTGGCAGAGGATGAAAGGGAAGAGGGAGAACCAATGAGAGAGTAGCTGCTAGGCATTTGGATGGGCACATGTCACTCTAATTTCCCGGCAGGAAGAAGAATTAACCAAAGTCTCAGCCACCCACCGGGAACCAGTATAGGTCCTGAACCAAAAGTTTGGACTTGCGTTCAGCTCACAAAAAACGAGTTGAAAAATGGAGCTCAGGGGCACAGCAATTCACAAACTGGAAGAGTAATCAAGGCCAACTATCGTCCAAAAATCTGTTGAGGGAAGGCAACGAGGCGGACTTGAAAGCGAGGCAGAATAGCAGGAAACAGATTTCAAGAGGTACGTTGGAATCGCCTGTAAAGCACAGGAAGAGGGGCACAACTTCGACAATGATGCACTTGGCCAAAAAGGGTGTATGCGTTTTCTCCTGAATATATTCAGGAGAAAACGCATACGCCCTTTTTGGCCAAGCAAGCAAGCGGGCAATGCAAATCTGCACTACAAAGAAGTATCACTTCCCACCGGTCAAAAGGGACATCCACAAAATGTGTAAAAACCAGAAAGGCAAGACAGGCCCTGGAGAACATGGAGCCCTGTTATGCTGCAGGGCGGGATGTAAGTTGCCAACTGCCTCACTGGAGGAGTGCATTGTGTTCCCTAAAACAAGTAAACAACAGAGCTACAGAGCCAAGGGCACTTCCAGTCTAGGGAATATACCTTGGGAAAACTGAAAATCCATAAGACAGAGCCACCCCCAAATTGAGGGCTGCACTGCTTACAAGAACCTCAACCTGGGTACACCTGAAATATCCCAGGAAATATAAAAATGGTTGCAAACATTGTGGAACTTACGTACGATGGAATATCCCTCAGCCACGAAATCAATGTCATAAGACAAGTAGCAGCAAAATGAGTGGATTCAGGTACGATGATTCTAAGTGAAAGAAGTCACACAGGAAAAGAAACTTATCATAAGATATCACTTAGGAAGATCCTGTAAACATGGCTACACATGAACTGAATTAGGCAAGAGAACAGAGTCTCACATTTAGAAAACACTCTTATGCCTGCTTAAGGGGTAAGGAGAGGTGGGGTGATGCATCAAACCCGAGTTTGATATAAGCACAGGTACCGTTCCAAAAACCAACTATGGAATAGACAAGACCTACACCTTCCTCAGTGAAAGGGACTCAAAACCCCATATTTCCCGCAGAGGAATAGATCTGACTAGTAAGAATCTTAAAACCTATGTACCGATATGTCTCCATAAGGGAATCAAGTGTGTCTAGACTGGCATAAACATGGCAGCGAGAATCAGCTCAATCCCACTCTAAAAAGGAATTTCAAAAACAGAACAAAGAAACAGGGAAATTCTTTACAATTCCTTCAGGGTCTCTGATGCAACCTGGAATGACCCTATCTACAATGACAGCTGGATGTGGCATAAGGCTGGACACTTGGGACTGAGAGGATTGGTGAGATTGGGTGAGCAAATGCAGACCCTTTAAAGCAATAATGCATGGCACCCATTCCATGGGTCCCAGCTCTCCAGGTTGAAGGGAACTTTACTACAGCTATAACGTGTACGGGAAACCTAGAGAATGGACACACTGTGAATACGACAGGTTTCTAAAACTCAACGAAGAGCCCCTCTCCTGGTGCTCCGGTTTGACTTTCCAACTGCTTTCCTATCAATCTCCCAACTTGGAGAGACAGCCCCTTTAAGCTCCTGGTTCGCACAGGTTGCCAATTTGGCAGAGGATGAAAGGGAAGAGGGAGAACCAATGAGAGAGTAGCTGCTAGGCATTTGGATGGGCACATGTCACTCTAATTTCCAGGCAGGAAGAAGAATTAACCAAAGTCTCAGCCACCCACCGGGAACCAGTATAGGTCCTGAACCAAAAGTTTGGACTTGCGTTCAGCTCACAAAAAACGAGTTGAAAAATGGAGCTCAGGGGCACAGCAATTCACAAACTGGAAGAGTAATCAAGGCCAACTATCGTCCAAAAATCTGTTGAGGGAAGGCAACGAGGCGGACTTGAAAGCAAGGCAGAATAGCAGGAAACAGATTTCAAGAGGTACGTTGGAATCGCCTGTAAAGCACAGGAAGAGGGGCACAACTTCGACAATGATGCACTTGGCCAAAAAGGGCGTATGCGTTTTCTCCTGAATATATTCAGGAGAAAACGCATACGCCCTTTTTGGCCAAGCAAGCAAGCGGGCAATGCAAATCTGCACTACAAAGAAGTATCACTTCCCACCGGTCAAAAGGGACATCCACAAAATGTGTAAAAACCAGAAAGGCAAGACAGGCCCTGGAGAACAGGGAGCCCTGTTATGCTGATGGGCGGGATGTAAGTTGCCAACTGCCTCACTGGAGGAGTGCATTGTGTTCCCTAAAACAAGTAAACAACAGAGCTACAGAGCCAAGGGCACTTCCAGTCTAGGCAATATACCTTGGGAAAACTGAAAATCCATAAGACAGAGCCACCCCCAAATTGAGGGCTGCACTGCTTACAAGAACCTCAACCTGGGTACACCTGAAATATCCCAGGAAATATAAAAATGGTTCCAAACATTGTGGAACTTACGTACGATGGAATATCCCTCAGCCACGAAATCAATGTCATAAGACCAGTAGCAGCAAAATGAGTGGATTCAGGTACGATGATTCTAAGTGAAAGAAGTCACACAGGAAAAGAAACTTATCATAAGATATCACTTAGGAAGATCCTGTAAACATGGCTACACATGAACTGAGTTAGGCAAGAGAACAGAGTCTCACATTTAGAAAACACTCTTATGCCTGCTTAAGGGGGAAGGAGAGGTGGGGTGATGCATCAAACCCGAGTTTGATATAAGCACAGGTACCGTTCCAAAAACCAACTATGGAATAGACAAGACCTACACCTTCCTCAGTGAAAGGGACTCAAAACCCCATATTTCCCGCAGAGGAATAGATCTGACTAGTAACAATCTTAAAACCTATGTACAAATTTGTCTCCGTAAGGGAATCAAGTGTGTCTAGACTGGCATAAACAGGGCAGCGAGAATCAGCTCAAACCCACTCTAAAAAGGAATTTCAAAAACAGAACAAAGAAACAGGGAAATTCTTTACAATTCCTTCAGGGTCTCTGATGCAACCTGGAATGACCCTATCTACAATGACAGCTGGATGTGGCATAAGGCTGGACACTTGGGACTGAGAGGATTGGTGAGATTGGGTGAGCAAATGCAGACCCTTTAAAGCAATAATGCATGGCACCCATTCCATGGGTCCCAGCTCTCCAGGTTGAAGGGAACTTTACTACAGCTATAACGTGTACGGGAAACCTAGAGAATGGACACACTGTGAATACGACAGGTTTCTAAAACTCAACGAAGAGCCCCTCTCCTGGGGCTCCGGTTTGACATTCCAACTGCTTTCCTATCAATCTCCAAACTTGGAGAGACAGCCCCTTTAAGCTCCTGGTTCGCACAGGTTGCCAATTTGGCAGAGGATGAAAGGGAAGAGGGAGAACCAATGAGAGAGTAGCTGCTAGGCATTTGGATGGGCACATGTCACTCTAATTTCCCGGCAGGAAGAAGAATTAACCAAAGTCTCAGCCACCCACCGGGAACCAGTATAGGTCCTGAACCAAAAGTTTGGACTTGCGTTCAGCTCACAAAAAACGAGTTGAAAAATGGAGCTCAGGGGCACAGCAATTCACAAACTGGCAGAGTAATCAAGGCCAACTATCGTCCAAAAATCTGTTGAGGGAAGGCAACGAGGCGGACTTGAAAGCGAGGCAGAATAGCAGGAAACAGATTTCAAGAGGTACGTTGGAATCGCCTGTAAAGCACAGGAAGAGGGGCACAACATCGACAATGATGCACTTGGCCAAAAAGGGCGTATGCGTTTTTCCTGAATATATTCAGGAGAAAACGCATACGCCCTTTTTGGCCAAGCAAGCAAGCGGGCAATGCAAATCTGCACTACAAAGAAGTATCACTTCCCACCGGTCAAAAGGGACATCCACAAAATGTGTAAAAACCAGAAAGGCAAGACAGGCCCTGGAGAACAGGGAGCCCTGTTATGCTGATGGGCGGGATGTAAGTTGCCAACTGCCTCACTGGAGGAGTGCATTGTGTTCCCTAAAACAAGTAAACAACAGAGCTACAGAGCCAAGGGCACTTCCAGTCTAGGGAATATACCTTGGGAAAACTGAAAATCCATAAGACAGAGCCACCCCCAAATTGAGGGCTGCACTGCTTACAAGAACCTCAACCTGGGTACACCTGAAATATCCCAGGCAATATAAAAATGGTTCCAAACATTGTGGAACTTACGTACGATGGAATATCCCTCAGCCACGAAATCAATGTCATAAGACCAGTAGCAGCAAAATGAGTGGATTCAGGTACGATGATTCTAAGTGAAAGAAGTCACACAGGAAAAGAAACTTATCATAAGATATCACTTAGGAAGATCCTGTAAACATGGATACACATGAACTGAGTTAGGCAAGAGAACAGAGTCTCACATTTAGAAAACACTCTTATGCCTGCTTAAGGGGGAAGGAGAGGTGGGGTGATGCATCAAACCCGAGTTTGATATAAGCACAGGTACCGTTCCAAAAACCAACTATGGAATAGACAAGACCTACACCTTCCTCAGTGAAAGGGACTCAAAACCCCATATTTCCCGCAGAGGAATAGATCTGACTAGTAAGAATCTTAAAACCTATGTACTGATATGTCTCCGTAAGGGAATCAAGTGTGTCTAGACTGGCATAAACAGGGCAGCGAGAATCAGCTCAAACCCACTCTAAAAAGGAATTTCAAAAACAGAACAAAGAAACAGGGAAATTCTTCACAATTCCTTCAGGGTCTCTGATGCAACCTGGAATGACCCTATCTACAATGACAGCTGGATGTGGCATAAGGCTGGACACTTGGGACTGAGAGGATTGGTGAGATTGGGTGAGCAAATGCAGACCCTTTAAAGCAATAATGCATGGCACCCATTCCATGGGTCCCAGCTCTCCAGGTTGAAGGGAATATTACTACAGCTATAACGTGTACGGGAAACCTAGAGAATGGACACACTGTGAATACGACAGGTTTCTAAAACTCAACGAAGAGCCCCCCTCCTGGTGCTCCTGTTTGACTTTCCAACTGCTTTCCTATCAATCTCCCAACTTGGAGAGACAGCCCCTTTAAGCTCCTGGTTCGCACAGGTTGCCAATTTGGCAGAGGATGAAAGGGAAGAGGGAGAACCAATGAGAGAGTAGCTGCTAGGCATTTGGATGGGCACATGTCACTCTAATTTCCCGGCAGGAAGAAGAATTAACCAAAGTCTCAGCCACCCACCGGGAACCAGTATAGGTCCTGAACCAAAAGTTTGGACTTGCGTTCAGCTCACAAAAAACGAGTTGAAAAATGGAGCTCAGGGGCACAGCAATTCACAAACTGGAAGAGTAATCAAGGCCAACTATCGTCCAAAAATCTGTTGAGGGAAGGCAACGAGGCGGACTTGAAAGCGAGGCAGAATAGCAGGAAACAGATTTCAAGAGGTACGTTGGAATCGCCTGTAAAGCACAGGAAGAGGGGCACAACTTCGACAATGATGCACTTGGCCAAAAAGGGTGTATGCGTTTTCTCCTGAATATATTCAGGAGAAAACGCATACGCCCTTTTTGGCCAAGCAAGCAAGCGGGCAATGGAAATCTGCACTACAAAGAAGTATCACTTCCCACCGGTCAAAAGGGACATCCACAAAATGTGTAAAAACCAGAAAGGCAAGACAGGCCCTGGAGAACATGGAGCCCTGTTATGCTGCAGGGCGGGATGTAAGTTGCCAACTGCCTCACTGGAGGAGTGCATTGTGTTCCCTAAAACAAGTAAACAACAGAGCTACAGAGCCAAGGGCACTTCCAGTCTAGGGAATATACCTTGGGAAAACTGAAAATCCATAAGACAGAGCCACCCCCAAATTGAGGGCTGCACTGCTTACAAGAACCTCAACCTGGGTACACCTGAAATATCCCAGGAAATATAAAAATGGTTGCAAACATTGTGGAACTTACGTACGATGGAATATCCCTCAGCCACGAAATCAATGTCATAAGACAAGTAGCAGCAAAATGAGTGGATTCAGGTACGATGATTCTAAGTGAAAGAAGTCACACAGGAAAAGAAACTTATCATAAGATATCACTTAGGAAGATCCTGTAAACATGGCTACACATGAACTGAATTAGGCAAGAGAACAGAGTCTCACATTTAGAAAACACTCTTATGCCTGCTTAAGGGGTAAGGAGAGGTGGGGTGATGCATCAAACCCGAGTTTGATATAAGCACAGGTACCGTTCCAAAAACCAACTATGGAATAGACAAGACCTACACCTTCCTCAGTGAAAGGGACTCAAAACCCCATATTTCCCGCAGAGGAATAGATCTGACTAGTAAGAATCTTAAAACCTATGTACCGATATGTCTCCATAAGGGAATCAAGTGTGTCTAGACTGGCATAAACATGGCAGCGAGAATCAGCTCAATCCCACTCTAAAAAGGAATTTCAAAAACAGAACAAAGAAACAGGGAAATTCTTTACAATTCCTTCAGGGTCTCTGATGCAACCTGGAATGACCCTATGTACAATGACAGCTGGATGTGGCATAAGGCTGGACACTTGGGACTGAGAGGATTGGTGAGATTGGGTGAGCAAATGCAGACCCTTTAAAGCAATAATGCATGGCACCCATTCCATGGGTCCCAGCTCTCCAGGTTGAAGGGAACTTTACTACAGCTATAACGTGTACGGGAAACCTAGAGAATGGACACACTGTGAATACGACAGGTTTCTAAAACTCAACGAAGAGCCCCTCTCCTGGTGCTCCGGTTTGACTTTCCAACTGCTTTCCTATCAATCTCCCAACTTGGAGAGACAGCCCCTTTAAGCTCCTGGTTCGCACAGGTTGCCAATTTGGCAGAGGATGAAAGGGAAGAGGGAGAACCAATGAGAGAGTAGCTGCTAGGCATTTGGATGGGCACATGTCACTCTAATTTCCAGGCAGGAAGAAGAATTAACCAAAGTCTCAGCCACCCACCGGGAACCAGTATAGGTCCTGAACCAAAAGTTTGGACTTGCGTTCAGCTCACAAAAAAAGAGTTGAAAAAAGGAGCTCAGGGGCACAGCAATTCACAAACTGGCAGAGTAATCAAGGCCAACTATCGTCCAAAAATCTGTTGAGGGAAGGCAACGAGGCGGACTTGAAAGCGAGGCAGAATAGCAGGAAACAGATTTCAAGAGGTACGTTGGAATCGCCTGTAAAGCACAGGAAGAGGGGCACAACATCGACAATGATGCACTTGGCCAAAAAGGGTGTATGCGTTTTCTCCTGAATATATTCAGGAGAAAACGCATACGCCCTTTTTGGCCAAGCAAGCAAGCGGGCAATGCAAATCTGCACTACAAAGAAGTATCACTTCCCACCGGTCAAAAGGGACATCCACAAAATGTGTAAAAACCAGAAAGGCAAGACAGGCCCTGGAGAACAGGGAGCCCTGTTATGCTGATGGGCGGGATGTAAGTTGCCAACTGCCTCACTGGAGGAGTGCATTGTGTTCCCTAAAACAAGTAAACAACAGAGCTACAGAGCCAAGGGCACTTCCAGTCTAGGGAATATACCTTGGGAAAACTGAAAATCCATAAGACAGAGCCACCCCCAAATTGAGGGCTGCACTGCTTACAAGAACCTCAACCTGGGTACACCTGAAATATCCCAGGCAATATAAAAATGGTTCCAAACATTGTGGAACTTACGTACGATGGAATATCCCTCAGCCACGAAATCAATGTCATAAGACCAGTAGCAGCAAAATGAGTGGATTCAGGTACGATGATTCTAAGTGGAAGAAGTCACACAGGAAAAGAAACTTATCATAAGATATCACTTAGGAAGATCCTGTAAACATGGCTACACATGAACTGAGTTAGGCAAGAGAACAGAGTCTCACATTTAGAAAACACTCTTATGCCTGCTTAAGGGGGAAGGAGAGGTGGGGTGATGCATCAAACCCGAGTTTGATATAAGCACAGGTACCGTTCCAAAAACCAACTATGGAATAGACAAGACCTACACCTTCCTCAGTGAAAGGGACTCAAAACCCCATATTTCCCGCAGAGGAATAGATCTGACTAGTAAGAATCTTAAAACCTATGTACTGATATGTCTCCGTAAGGGAATCAAGTGTGTCTAGACTGGCATAAACATGGCAGCGAGAATCAGCTCAAACCCACTCTAAAAAGGAATTTCAAAAACAGAACAAAGAAACAGGGAAATTCTTCACAATTCCTTCAGGGTCTCTGATGCAACCTGGAATGACCCTATCTACAATGACAGCTGGATGTGGCATAAGGCTGGACACTTGGGACTGAGAGGACTGGTGAGATTGGGTGAGCAAATGCAGACCCTTTAAAGCAATAATGCATGGCACCCATTCCATGGGTCCCAGCTCTCCAGGTTGAAGGGAATATTACTACAGCTATAACGTGTATGGGAAACCTAGAGAATGGACACACTGTGAATACAACAGGTTTCTAAAACTCAACGAAGAGCCCCTCTCCTGGGGCTCCGGTTTGACTTTCCAACTGCTTTCCTATCAATCTCCCAACTTGGAGAGACAGCCCCTTTAAGCTCCTGGTTCGCACAGGTTGCCAATTTGGCAGAGGATGAAAGGGAAGAGGGAGAACCAATGAGAGAGTAGCTGCTAGGCATTTGGATGGGCACATGTCACTCTAATTTCCCGGCAGGAAGAAGAATTAACCAAAGTCTCAGCCACCCACTGGGAGCCAGTATAGGTCCTGAACCAAAAGTTTGGACTTGCGTTCAGCTCACAAAAAACGAGTTGAAAAATGGAGCTCAGGGGCAGAGCATTCACAAACTGGCAGAGTAACCAAGGCCAACTATCGTCCAAAAATCTGTTGAGGGAAGGCAACGAGGCGGACTTGAAAGCGAGGCAGAATAGCAGGAAACAGATTTCAAGAGGTACGTTGGAATCGCCTGTAAAGCACAGGAAGAGGGGCATAACTGCGACAATGATGCACTTGGCCAAAAAGGGCGTATGCGTTTTCTCCTGAATATATTCAGGAGAAAACGCATACGCCCTTTTTGGCCAAGCAAGCAAGTGGGCAATGCAAATCTGCACTACAAAGAAGTATCACTTCCCACCGGTCAAAAGGGACATCCACAAAATGTGTAAAAACCAGAAAGGCAAGACAGGCCCTGGAGAACAGGGAGCCCTGTTATGCTGCAGGGCGGGATGTAAGTTGCCAACTGCCTCACTGGAGGAGTGCATTGTGTTCCCTAAAACAAGTAAACAACAGAGCTACAGAGCCAAGGGCACTTCCAGTCTAGGGAATATACCTTGGGAAAACTGAAAATCCATAAGACAGAGCCACCCCCAAATTGAGGGCTGCACTGCTTACAAGAACCTCAACCTGGGTACACCTGAAATATCCCAGGCAATATAAAAATGGTTCCAAACATTGTGGAACTTACGTACGATGGAATATCCCTCAGCCACGAAATCAATGTCATAAGACCAGTAGCAGCAAAATGAGTGGATTCAGGTACGATGATTCTAAGTGAAAGAAGTCACACAGGAAAAGAAACTTATCATAAGATATCACTTAGGAAGATCCTGTAAACATGGCTACACATGAACTGAGTTAGGCAAGAGAACAGAGTCTCACATTTAGAAAACACTCTTATGCCTGCTTAAGGGGGAAGGAGAGGTGGGGTGATGCATCAAACCCGAGTTTGATATAAGCACAGGTACCGTTCCAAAAACCAACTATGGAATAGACAAGACCTACACCTTCCTCAGTGAAAGGGACTCAAAACCCCATATTTCCCGCAGAGGAATAGATCTGACTAGTAAGAATCTTAAAACCTATGTACTGATATGTCTCCGTAAGGGAATCAAGTGTGTCTAGACTGGCATAAACAGGGCAGCGAGAATCAGCTCAAACCCACTCTAAAAAGGAATTTCAAAAACAGAACAAAGAAACAGGGAAATTCTTTACAATTCCTTCAGGGTCTCTGATGCAACCTGGAATGACCCTATCTACAATGACAGCTGGATGTGGCATAAGGCTGGACACTTGGGACTGAGAGGATTGGTGAGATTGGGTGAGCAAATGCAGACCCTTTAAAGCAATAATGCATGGCACCCATTCCATGGGTCCCAGCTCTCCAGGTTGAAGGGAATATTACTACAGCTATAACGTGTACGGGAAACCTAGAGAATGGACACACTGTGAATACGACAGGTTTCTAAAACTCAACGAAGAGCCCCCCTCCTGGTGCTCCTGTTTGACTTTCCAACTGCTTTCCTATCAATCTCCCAACTTGGAGAGACAGCCCCTTTAAGCTCCTGGTTCGCACAGGTTGCCAATTTGGCAGAGGATGAAAGGGAAGAGGGAGAACCAATGAGAGAGTAGCTGCTAGGCATTTGGATGGGCACATGTCACTCTAATTTCCCGGCAGGAAGAAGAATTAACCAAAGTCTCAGCCACCCACCGGGAACCAGTATAGGTCCTGAACCAAAAGTTTGGACTTGCGTTCAGCTCACAAAAAAAGAGTTGAAAAAAGGAGCTCAGGGGCACAGCAATTCACAAACTGGCAGAGTAATCAAGGCCAACTATCGTCCAAAAATCTGTTGAGGGAAGGCAACGAGGCGGACTTGAAAGCGAGGCAGAATAGCAGGAAACAGATTTCAAGAGGTACGTTGGAATCGCCTGTAAAGCACAGGAAGAGGGGCACAACATCGACAGTGATGCACTTGGCCAAAAAAGGGCGTATGCGTTTTCTCCTGAATATATTCAGGAGAAAACGCATACGCCCTTTTTGGCCAAGCAAGCAAGCGGGCAATGCAAATCTGCACTACAAAGAAGTATCACTTCCCTTCGGTCAAAAGGGACATCCAAAAATGTGTAAAAACCAGAAAGGCAAGACAGGCCCTGGAGAACAGGGAGCCTTGTTATGCTGATGGGCGGGATGTAAGTTGCCAACTGCCTCACTGGAGGAGTGCATTGTGTTCCCTAAAACAAGTAAACAACAGAGCTACAGAGCCAAGGGCACTTCCGGTCTAGGGAATATACCTTGGGAAAACTGAAAATCCATAAGACAGAGCCACCCCCAAATTGAGGGCTGCACTGCTTACAAGAACCTCAAACTGGGTACACCTGAAATATCCCAGGAAATATAAAAATGGTTCCAAACATTGTGGAACTTACGTACGATGGAATATCCCTCAGCCACGAAATCAATGTCATAAGACCAGTAGCAGCAAAATGAGTGGATTCAGGTACGATGATTCTAAGTGAAAGAAGTCACACAGGAAAAGAAACTTATCATAAGATATCACTTAGGAAGATCCTGTAAACATGGCTACACATGAACTGAGTTAGGCAAGAGAACAGAGTCTCACATTTAGAAAACACTCTTATGCCTGCTTAAGGGGGAAGGAGAGGTGGGGTGATGCATCAAACCCGAGTTTGATATAAGCACAGGTACCGTTCCAAAAACCAACTATGGAATAGACAAGACCTCCACCTTCCTCAGTGAAAGGGACTCAAAACCCCATATTTCCCGCAGAGGAATAGATCTGACTAGTAAGAATCTTAAAACCTAGGTACTGATATGTCTCCGTAAGGGAATCAAGTGTGTCTAGACTGGCATAAACATGGCAGCGAGAATCAGCTCAAACCCACTCTAAAAAGGAATTTCAAAAACAGAACAAAGAAACAGGGAAATTCTTTACAATTCCTTCAGGGTCTCTGATGCAACCTGGAATGACCCTATCTACAATGACAGCTGTATGTGGCATGAGGCTGGACACTTGGGACTGAGAGGATTGGTGAGATTGGGTGAGCAAATGCAGACCCTTTAAAGCAATAATGCATGGCACCCATTCCATGGGTCCCAGCTCTCCAGGTTGAAGGGAATATTACTACAGCTATAACGTGTACGGGAAACCTAGAGAATGGACACACTGTGAATACGACAGGTTTCTAAAACTCAACGAAGAGCCCCCCTCCTGGTGCTCCGGTTTGACTTTCCAACTGCTTTCCTATCAATCTCCCAACTTGGAGAGACAGCCCCTTTAAGCTCCTGGTTCGCACAGGTTGCCAATTTGGCAGAGGATGAAAGGGAAGAGGGAGAACCAATGAGAGAGTAGCTGCTAGGCATTTGGATGGGCACGTGTCACTCTAATTTCCCGGCAGGAAGAAGAATTAACCAAAGTCTCAGCCACCCACCGGGAGCCAGTATAGGTCCTGAACCAAAAGTTTGGACTTGCGTTCAGCTCACAAAAAACGAGTTGAAAAATGGAGCTCAGGGGCACAGCAATTCACAAACTGGCAGAGTAATCAAGGCCAACTATCGTCCAAAAATCTGTTGAGGGAAGGCAACGAGGCGGACTTGAAAGCGAGGCAGAATAGCAGGAAACAGATTTCAAGAGGTACGTTGGAATCGCCTGTAAAGCACAGGAAGAGGGGCACAACTTCGACAATGATGCACTTGGCCAAAAAGGGCGTATGCGTTTTCTCCTGAATATATTCAGGAGAAAACGCATACGCCCTTTTTGGCCAAGCAAGCAAGCGGGCAATGCAAATCTGCACTACAAAGAAGTATCACTTCCCACCGGTCAAAAGGGACATCCACAAAATGTGTAAAAACCAGAAAGGCAAGACAGGCCCTGGAGAACAGGGAGCCTTGTTATGCTGATGGGCGGGATGTAAGTTGCCAACTGCCTCACTGGAGGAGTGCATTGTGTTCCCTAAAACAAGTAAACAACAGAGCTACAGAGCCAAGGGCACTTCCAGTCTAGGGAATATACCTTGGGAAAACTGAAAATCCATAAGACAGAGCCACCCCCAAATTGAGGGCTGCACTGCTTACAAGAACCTCAACCTGGGTACACCTGAAATATCCCAGGAAATATAAAAATGGTTCCAAACATTGTGGAACTTACGTACGATGGAATATCCCTCAGCCACGAAATCAATGTCATAAGACCAGTAGCAGCAAAATGAGTGGATTCAGGTACGATGATTCTAAGTGAAAGAAGTCACACAGGAAAAGAAACTTATCATAAGATATCACTTAGGAAGATCCTGTAAACATGGCTACACATGAACTGAGTTAGGCAAGAGAACAGAGTCTCACATTTAGAAAACACTCTTATGCCTGCTTAAGGGGGAAGGAGAGGTGGGGTGATGCATCAAACCCGAGTTTGATATAAGCACAGGTACCGTTCCAAAAACCAACTATGGAATAGACAAGACCTACACCTTCCTCAGTGAAAGGGACTCAAAACCCCATATTTCCCGCAGAGGAATAGATCTGACTAGTAAGAATCTTAAAACCTATGTACTGATATGTCTCCGTAAGGGAATCAAGTGTGTCTAGACTGGCATAAACAGGGCAGCGAGAATCAGCTCAAACCCACTCTAAAAAGGAATTTCAAAAACAGAACAAAGAAACAGGGAAATTCTTTACAATTCCTTCAGGGTCTCCGATGCAACCTGGAATGACCCTATATACAATGACAGCTGGATGTGGCATAAGGCTGGACACTTGGGACTGAGAGGATTGGTGAGATTGGGTGAGCAAATGCAGACCCTTTAAAGCAATAATGCATGGCACCCATTCCATGGGTCCCAGCTCTCCAGGTTGAAGGGAATATTACTACAGTTATAACGTGTACGGGAAACCTAGAGAATGGACACACTGTGAATACGACAGGTTTCTAAAACTCAACGAAGAGCCCCTCTCCTGGTGCTCCGGTTTGACTTTCCAACTGCTTTCCTATCAATCTCCCAACTTGGAGAGACAGCCCCTTTAAGGTCCTGGTTCGCACAGGTTGCCAATTTGGCAGAGGATGAAAGGGAAGAGGGAGAACCAATGAGAGAGTAGCTGCTAGGCATTTGGATGGGCACATGTCACTCTAATTTCCCGGCAGGAAGAAGAATTAACCAAAGTCTCAGCCACCCACCGGGAACCATTATAGGTCCTGAACCAAAAGTTTGGACTTGCGTTCAGCTCACATAAAACGAGTTGAAAAATGGAGCTCAGGGGCACAGCATTTCACAAACTGGCAGAGTAATCAAGGCCAACTATCGTCCAAAAATCTGTTGAGGGAAGGCAACGAGGCGGACTTGAAAGCGAGGCAGAATAGCAGGAAACAGATTTCAAGAGCTACGTTGGAATCGCCTGTAAAGCACAGGAAGAGGGGCACAACTTCGACAATGATGCACTTGGCCAAAAAGGGCGTATGCGTTTTCTCCTGAATATATTCAGGAGAAAACGCATACGCCCTTTTTGGCCAAGCAAGCAAGCGGGCAATGCAAATCTGCACTACAAAGAAGTATCACTTCCCACCGGTCAAAAGGGACATCCACAAAATGTGTACAAACCAGAAAGGCAAGACAGGCCCTGGAGAACAGGGAGCCTTGTTATGCTGCTGGGCGGGATGTAAGTTGCCAACTGCCTCACTGGAGGAGGGCATTGTGTTCCCTAAAACAAGTAAACAACAGAGCTACAGAGCCAAGGGCACTTCCAGTCTAGGGAATATACCTTGGGAAAACTGAAAATCCATAAGACAGAGCCACCCCCAAATTGAGGGCTGCACTGCTTACAAGAACCTCAACCTGGGTACACCTGAAATATCCCAGGAAATATAAAAATGGTTCCAAACATTGTGGAACTTACGTACGATGGAATATCCCTCAGCCACGGAATCAATGTCATAAGACCAGTAGCAGCAAAATGAGTGGATTCAGGTACGATGATTCTAAGTGAAAGAAGTCACACAGGAAAAGAAACTTATCATAAGATATCACTTAGGAAGATCCTGTAAACATGGCTACACATGAACTGAGTTAGGCAAGAGAACAGAGTCTCACATTTAGAAAACATTCTTATGCCTGCTTAAGGGGTAAGGAGAGGTGGGGTGATGCATCAAACCCGAGTTTGATATAAGCACAGGTACCGTTCCAAAAACCAACTATGGAATAGACAAGACCTCCACCTTCCTCAGTGAAAGGGACTCAAAACCCCATATTTCCCGCAGAGGAATAGATCTGACTAGTAAGAATCTTAAAACCTATGTATTGATATGTCTCCGTAAGGGAATCAAGTGTGTCTAGACTGGCATAAACATGGCAGCGAGAATCAGCTCAAACCCACTCTAAAAAGGAATTTCAAAAACAGAACAAAGAAACAGGGAAATTCTTTACAATTCCTTCAGGGTCTCTGATGCAACCTGGAATGACCATATCTACAATGACCACTGGATGTGGCATAAGGCTGGACACTTGGGACTGAGAGGATTGGTGAGATTGGGTGAGCAAATGCAGACCCTTTAAAGCAATAATGCATGGCACCCATTCCATGGGTCCCAGCTCTCCAGGTTGAAGGGAATATTACTACAGCTATAACGTGTACGGGAAACCTAGAGAATGGACACACTGTGAATATGACAGGTTGCTAAAACTCAACGAAGAGTCCCTCTCCTGGTGCTCCGGTTTGACTTTCCAACTGCTTTCCTATCAATCTCCCAACTTGGAGAGACAGCCCCTTTAAGCTCCTGGTTCGCTCAGGTTGCCAATTTGGCAGAGGATGAAAGGGAAGAGGGAGAACCAATGAGAGAGTAGCTGCTAGGCATTTGGATGGGCACATGTCACTCTAATTTCCCGGCAGGAAGAAGAATTAACCAACGACTCAGCCACCCACCGGGAAACAGTATAAGTCCTGAACCAAAAGTTTGGACTTGCGTTCAGCTCACAAAAAACGAGTTGAAAAATGGAGCTCAGGGGCACAGCAATTCACAAACTGGCAGAGTAATCAAGGCCAACTATCGTCCAAAAATCTATTGAGGGAAGGCAACGAGGCGGACTTGAAAGTGAGGCAGAATAGCAGGAAACAGATTTCAAGAGGTACGTTGGAATCGCCTGTAAAGCACAGGAAGAGGGGCACAACTTCGACAATGATGCACTTGGCCACAAAGTGCGTATGCGTTTTCTCCTGAATATATTCAGGAGAAAACGCATACGCCCTTTTTGTCCAAGCAAGCAAGCGGGCAATGCAAATCTGCACTACAAAGAAGTATCACTTCCCCCGGTCAAAAGGGACATCCACAATATGTGTAAAAACCAGAAAGGCAAGACAGGCCCTGGAGAACAGGGAGCCTTGTTATGCTGCTGGGCGGGATGTAAGTTGCCAACTGCCTCACTGGAGGAGTGCATTGTGTTCCCTAAAACAAGTAAACAACAGAGCTACAGAGCCAAGGGCACTTCCAGTCTAGGGAATATACCTTGGGAAAACTGAAAATCCATAAGACAGAGCCACCCCCAAATTGAGGGCTGCACTGCTTACAAGAACCTCAACCTGGGTACACCTGAAATATCCCAGGCAATTAAAAATGGTTCCAAACATTGTGGAACTTACGTACGATGGAATATCCCTCAGCCACGAAATCAATGTCATAAGACCAGTAGCAGCAAAATGAGTGGATTCAGGTACGATGATTCTAAGTGAAAGAAGTCACACAGGAAAAGAAACTTATCATAAGATATCACTTAGGAAGATCCTGTAAACATGGCTACACATGAACTGAGTTAGGCAAGAGAACAGAGCCTCACATTTAGAAAACACTCTTATGCCTGCTTAAGGGGGAAGGAGAGGTGGGGTGATGCATGAAACCCGAGTTTGATATAAGCACAGGTACCGTTCCAAAAACCAACTATGGAATAGACAAGACCTCCACCTTCCTCAGTGAAAGGGACTCAAAACCCCATATTTCCCGCAGAGGAATAGATCTGACTAGTAAGAATCTTAAAACCTATGTATTGATATGTCTCCGTAAGGGAATCAAGTGTGTCTAGACTGGCATAAACATGGCAGCGAGAATCAGCTCAAACCCACTCTAAAAAGGAATTTCAAAAACAGAACAAAGAAACAGGGAAATTCTTTACAATTCCTTCAGGGTCTCTGATGCAACCTGGAATGACCCTATCTACAATGACAGCTGGATGTGGCATAAGGCTGGACACTTGGGACTGAGAGGATTGGTGAGATTGGGTGAGCAAATGCAGACCCTTTAAAGCAATAATGCATGGCACCCATTCCATGGGTCCCAGCTCTCCAGGTGGAAGGGAATATTACTACAGCTATAACGTGTACGGGAAACCTAGAGAATGGACACACTGTGAATACGACAGGTTTCTAAAACTCAACGAAGAGCCCCTCTCCTGGTGCTCCGGTTTGACTTTCCAACTGCTTTCCTATCAATCTCCCAACTTGGAGAGACAGCCCCTTTAAGCTCCTGGTTCGCACAGGTTGCCAATTTGGCAGAGGATGAAAGGGAAGAGGGAGAACCAATGAGAGAGTAGCTGCTAGGCATTTGGATGGGCACATGTCACTCTAATGTCCCGGCAGGAAGATGAATTAACCAAAGACTCAGCCACCCACCGGGAACCAGTATAGGTCCTGAACCAAAAGTTTGGACTTGCGTTCAGCTCACAATAAAAGAGTTGACAAATGGAGCTCAGGGGCACAGCAATTCACAAACTGGCAGAGTAATCAAGGCCAACTATCGTCCAAAAATCTGTTGAGGGAAGGCAACGAGGCGGACTTGAAAGCGAGGCAGAATAGCAGGAAACAGATTTCAAGAGGTACGTTGGAATCGCCTGTAAAGCACAGGAAGAGGGGCACAACTTCGACAATGATGCACTTGGCCAAAAAGGGCGTATGCGTTTTCTCCTGAATATATTCAGGAGAAAACGCATACGCCCTTTTTGGCCAAGCAAGCAAGCGGGCAATGCAAATCTGCACTACAAAGAAGTATCACTTCCCACCGGTCAAAAGGGACATCCACAAAATGTGTAAAAACCAGAAAGGCAAGACAGGCCCTGGAGAACAGGGAGCCTTGTTATGCTGATGGGCGGGATGTAAGTTGCCAACTGCCTCACTGGAGGAGTGCATTGTGTTCCCTAAAACAAGTAAACAACAGAGCTACAGAGCCAAGGGCACTTCCAGTCTAGGGAATATACCTTGGGAAAACTGAAAATCCATAAGACAGAGCCACCCCCAAATTGAGGGCTGCACTGCTTACAAGAACCTCAACCTGGGTACACCTGAAATATCCCAGGAAATATAAAAATGGTTCCAAACATTGTGGAACTTACGTACGATGGAATATCCCTCAGCCACGAAATCAATGTCATAAGACCAGTAGCAGCAAAATGAGTGGATTCAGGTACGATGATTCTAAGTGAAAGAAGTCACACAGGAAAAGAAACTTATCATAAGATATCACATAGGAAGATCCTGTAAACATGGCTACACATGAACTGAGTTAGGCAAGAGAACAGAGTCTCACATTTAGAAAACACTCTTATGCCTGCTTAAGGGGGAAGGAGAGGTGGGGTGATGCATCAAACCCGAGTTTGATATAAGCACAGGTACCGTTCCAAAAACCAACTATGGAATAGACAAGACCTCCACCTTCCTCAGTGAAAGGGACTCAAAACCCCATATTTCCCGCAGAGGAATAGATCTGAATAGTAAGAATCTTAAAACCTATGTATTGATATGTCTCCATAAGGGAATTAAGTGTGTCTAGACTGGCATAAACATGGCAGCGAGAATCAGCTCAAACCCACTCTAAAAAGGAATTTCAAAAACAGAACAAAGAAACAGGGAAATTCTTTACAATTCCTTCAGGTTCTCTGATGCAACCTGGAATGACCCTATCTACAATGACAGCTGGATGTGGCATAAGGCTGGACACTTGGGACTGAGAGGATTGGTGAGATTGGGTGAGCAAATGCAGACCCTTTAAAGCAATAATGCATGGCACCCATTCCATGGGTCCCAGCTCTCCAGGTTGAAGGGAATATTACTACAGCTATAACGTGTACGGGAAACCTAGAGAATGGACACACTGTGAATACGACAGGTTTCTAAAACTCAACGAAGAGCCCCTCTCCTGGTGCTCCGGTTTGACATTCCAACTGCTTTCCTATCAATCTAGCAACTTGGAGAGACAGCCCCTTTAAGATCCTGGTTCGCACAGGTTGCCAATTTGGCAGAGGATGAAAGGGAAGAGGGAGAACCAATGAGAGAGTAGCTGTTAGGCATTTGGATGGGCACATGTCACTCTAATTTCCAGGCAGGAAGAAGAATTAACCAAAGTCTCAGCCACCCACCGGGAACCAGTAGAGGTCCTGAACCAAAAGTTTGGACTTGCGTTCAGCTCACAAAAAACGATTTGAAAAATGGAGCTCAGAGGCACAGCAATTCACAAACTGGCAGAGTAATCAAGGCCAACTATCGTCCAAAAATCTGTTGAGGGAAGGCAACGCGGCAGACTTGAAAGCGAGGCAGAATAGCAGGAAACAGATTTCAAGAGGTACGTTGAAATCGCCTGTAAAGCACAGGAAGAGGGGCACAACTTCGACAATGATGCACTTGGCCAAAAAGGGCGTATGCATTTTCTCCTGAATATATTCAGGAGATAACACATACGCCCTTTTTGGCCAAGCAAGCAAGCGGGCAATGCAAATCTGCACTACAAAGAAGTATCACTTCCCACCAGTCAAAAGGGACATCCACAAAATGTGTAAAAACCAGAAAGGCAAGATAGGCCCTGGAGAACAGGGAGCTTTGTTATGCTGCTGGGCGGGATGTAAGTTGTCAACTGCCTCACTGGAGGAGTGCATTGTGTTCCCTAAAACAAGTAAACAACAGAGCTACAGAGCCAAGGGCACTTCCAGTCTAGGGAATATACCTTGGGAAAACTGAAAATCCATAAGACAGAGCCACCCCCAAATTGAGGGCTACACTGCTTACAAGAACCTCAACCTGGGTACACCTGAAATATCCCAGGAAATATAAAAATGGTTCCAAACATTGTGGAACTTACGTACGATGGAATATCCCTCAGCCACGAAATCAATGTCATAAGACCAGTAGCAGCAAAATGAGTGGATTCAGGTACGATGATTCGAAGTGAAAGAAGTCACACAGGAAAAGAAACTTATCATAAGATATCACTTAGGAAGATCCTGTAAACATGGCTACACATGAACTGAGTTAGGCAAGAGAACAGAGTCTCACATTTAGAAAACACTCTTATGCCTGCTTAAGGGGGAAGGAGAGGTGGGGTGATGCATCAAACCCGAGTTTGATATAAGCACAGGTACCGTTCCAAAAACCAACTATGGAATAGACAAGACCTCCACCTTCCTCAGTGAAAGGGACTCAAAACCCCATATTTCCCGCAGAGGAATAGATCTGACTAGTAAGAATCTTAAAACCTATGTATTAATATGTCTCCGTAAGGGAATCAAGTGTGTCTAGACTGGCATAAACATGGCAGCGAGAATCAGCTCAAACCCACTCTAAAAAGGAATTTCAAAAACAGAACAAAGAAACAGGGAAATTCTTTACAATTCCTTCAGGGTCTCTGATGCAACCTGGAATGACCCTATCTACAATGACAGCTGGATGTGGCATGAGGCTGGACACTTGGGACTGAGAGGATTGGTGAGATTGGGTGAGCAAATGCAGACCCTTTAAAGCAATAATGCATGGCACCCATTCCATGGGTCCCAGCTCTCCAGGTTGAAGGGAATATTACTACAGCTATAACATGTACGGGAATCCTAGAGAATGGACACACTGTGAATACGAAAGGTTTCTAAAACTCAACGAAGAGTCCCTCTCCTGGTGCTCCGATTTGACTTTCCAACTGCTTTCCTATCAATCTCCCAACTTGGAGAGACAGCCCCTTTAAGCTCCTGGTTCGCACAGGTTGCCAATTTGGCAGAGGATGAAAGGGAAGAGGGAGAACCAATGAGAGAGTAGCTGCTAGGCATTTGGATGGGCACATGTCACTCTAATTTCCCGGCAGGAAGAAGAATTAACCAAAGTCTCAGCCACCCACCGGGAACCAGTATAGGTCCTGTACCAAAAGTTTGGACTTGCGTTCAGCTCACATAAAACGAGTTGAAAAATGGAGCTCAGAGGCACAGCAATTCACAAACTGGCAGAGTAATCAAGGCCAACTATCGTCCAAAAATCTGTTGAGGGAAGGCAACGAGGCGGACTTGAAAGCGAGGCAGAATAGCAGGAAACAGATTTCAAGAGGTACGTTGGAATCGCCTGTAAAGCACAGGAAGAGGGGCACAACTTCGACAATGATGCACTTGGCCAAAAAGGGCGTATGCGTTTTCTCCTGAATATATTCAGGAGAAAACGCATACGCCCTTTTTGGCCAAGCAAGCAAGCGGGCAATGCAAATCTGCACTACAAAGAAGTATCACTTCCCACCGGTCAAAAGGGACATCCACAAAATGTGTAAAAACCAGAAAGGCAAGACAGGCCCTGGAGAACAGGGAGCCCTGTTATGCTGATGGGCGGGATGTAAGTTGCCAACTGCCTCACTGGAGGAGTGCATTGTGTTCCCTAAGACAAGTAAACAACAGAGCTACAGAGCCAAGGGCACTTCCAGTCTAGGGAATATACCTTGGGAAAACTGAAAATCCATAAGACAGAGCCACCCCCAAATTGAGGGCTGCACTGCTTACAAGAACCTCAACCTGGGTACACCTGAAATATCCCAGGCAATTAAAAATGGTTCCAAACATTGTGGAACTTACGTACGATGGAATATCCCTCAGCCACGAAATCAATGTCATAAGACCAGTAGCAGCAAAATGAGTGGATTCAGGTACGATGATTCTAAGTGAAAGAAGTCACACAGGAAAAGAAACTTATCATAAGATATCACTTAGGAAGATCCTGTAAACATGGCTACACATGAACTGAGTTAGGCAAGAGAACAGAGCCTCACATTTAGAAAACACTCTTATGCCTGCTTAAGGGGGAAGGAGAGGTGGGGTGATGCATGAAACCCGAGTTTGATATAAGCACAGGTACCGTTCCAAAAACCAACTATGGAATAGACAAGACCTCCACCTTCCTCAGTGAAAGGGACTCAAAACCCCATATTTCCCGCAGAGGAATAGATCTGACTAGTAAGAATCTTAAAACCTATGTATTGATATGTCTCCGTAAGGGAATCAAGTGTGTCTAGACTGGCATAAACATGGCAGCGAGAATCAGCTCAAACCCACTCTAAAAAGGAATTTCAAAAACAGAACAAAGAAACAGGGAAATTCTTTACAATTCCTTCAGGGTCTCTGATGCAACCTGGAATGACCCTATCTACAATGACAGCTGGATGTGGCATAAGGCTGGACACTTGGGACTGAGAGGATTGGTGAGATTGGGTGAGCAAATGCAGACCCTTTAAAGCAATAATGCATGGCACCCATTCCATGGGTCCCAGCTCTCCAGGTGGAAGGGAATATTACTACAGCTATAACGTGTACGGGAAACCTAGAGAATGGACACACTGTGAATACGACAGGTTTCTAAAACTCAACGAAGAGCCCCTCTCCTGGTGCTCCGGTTTGACTTTCCAACTGCTTTCCTATCAATCTCCCAACTTGGAGAGACAGCCCCTTTAAGCTCCTGGTTCGCACAGGTTGCCAATTTGGCAGAGGATGAAAGGGAAGAGGGAGAACCAATGAGAGAGTAGCTGCTAGGCATTTGGATGGGCACATGTCACTCTAATTTCCCGGCAGGAAGATGAATTAACCAAAGACTCAGCCACCCACCGGGAACCAGTATAGGTCCTGAACCAAAAGTTTGGACTTGCGTTCAGCTCACAATAAAAGAGTTGACAAATGGAGCTCAGGGGCACAGCAATTCACAAACTGGCAGAGTAATCAAGGCCAACTATCGTCCAAAAATCTGTTGAGGGAAGGCAACGAGGCGGACTTGAAAGCGAGGCAGAATAGCAGGAAACAGATTTCAAGAGGTACGTTGGAATCGCCTGTAAAGCACAGGAAGAGGGGCACAACTTCGACAATGATGCACTTGGCCAAAAAGGGCGTATGCGTTTTCTCCTGAATATATTCAGGAGAAAACGCATACGCCCTTTTTGGCCAAGCAAGCAAGCGGGCAATGCAAATCTGCACTACAAAGAAGTATCACTTCCCACCGGTCAAAAGGGACATCCACAAAATGTGTAAAAACCAGAAAGGCAAGACAGGCCCTGGAGAACAGGGAGCCTTGTTATGCTGATGGGCGGGATGTAAGTTGCCAACTGCCTCACTGGAGGAGTGCATTGTGTTCCCTAAAACAAGTAAACAACAGAGCTACAGAGCCAAGGGCACTTCCAGTCTAGGGAATATACCTTGGGAAAACTGAAAATCCATAAGACAGAGCCACCCCCAAATTGAGGGCTGCACTGCTTACAAGAACCTCAACCTGGGTACACCTGAAATATCCCAGGAAATATAAAAATGGTTCCAAACATTGTGGAACTTACGTACGATGGAATATCCCTCAGCCACGAAATCAATGTCATAAGACCAGTAGCAGCAAAATGAGTGGATTCAGGTACGATGATTCTAAGTGAAAGAAGTCACACAGGAAAAGAAACTTATCATAAGATATCACATAGGAAGATCCTGTAAACATGGCTACACATGAACTGAGTTAGGCAAGAGAACAGAGTCTCACATTTAGAAAACACTCTTATGCCTGCTTAAGGGGGAAGGAGAGGTGGGGTGATGCATCAAACCCGAGTTTGATATAAGCACAGGTACCGTTCCAAAAACCAACTATGGAATAGACAAGACCTCCACCTTCCTCAGTGAAAGGGACTCAAAACCCCATATTTCCCGCAGAGGAATAGATCTGAATAGTAAGAATCTTAAAACCTATGTATTGATATGTCTCCATAAGGGAATTAAGTGTGTCTAGACTGGCATAAACATGGCAGCGAGAATCAGCTCAAACCCACTCTAAAAAGGAATTTCAAAAACAGAACAAAGAAACAGGGAAATTCTTTACAATTCCTTCAGGTTCTCTGATGCAACCTGGAATGACCCTATCTACAATGACAGCTGGATGTGGCATAAGGCTGGACACTTGGGACTGAGAGGATTGGTGAGATTGGGTGAGCAAATGCAGACCCTTTAAAGCAATAATGCATGGCACCCATTCCATGGGTCCCAGCTCTCCAGGTTGAAGGGAATATTACTACAGCTATAACGTGTACGGGAAACCTAGAGAATGGACACACTGTGAATACGACAGGTTTCTAAAACTCAACGAAGAGCCCCTCTCCTGGTGCTCCGGTTTGACATTCCAACTGCTTTCCTATCAATCTAGCAACTTGGAGAGACAGCCCCTTTAAGATCCTGGTTCGCACAGGTTGCCAATTTGGCAGAGGATGAAAGGGAAGAGGGAGAACCAATGAGAGAGTAGCTGTTAGGCATTTGGATGGGCACATGTCACTCTAATTTCCAGGCAGGAAGAAGAATTAACCAAAGTCTCAGCCACCCACCGGGAACCAGTAGAGGTCCTGAACCAAAAGTTTGGACTTGCGTTCAGCTCACAAAAAACGATTTGAAAAATGGAGCTCAGAGGCACAGCAATTCACAAACTGGCAGAGTAATCAAGGCCAACTATCGTCCAAAAATCTGTTGAGGGAAGGCAACGCGGCAGACTTGAAAGCGAGGCAGAATAGCAGGAAACAGATTTCAAGAGGTACGTTGAAATCGCCTGTAAAGCACAGGAAGAGGGGCACAACTTCGACAATGATGCACTTGGCCAAAAAGGGCGTATGCATTTTCTCCTGAATATATTCAGGAGATAACACATACGCCCTTTTTGGCCAAGCAAGCAAGCGGGCAATGCAAATCTGCACTACAAAGAAGTATCACTTCCCACCAGTCAAAAGGGACATCCACAAAATGTGTAAAAACCAGAAAGGCAAGATAGGCCCTGGAGAACAGGGAGCTTTGTTATGCTGCTGGGCGGGATGTAAGTTGTCAACTGCCTCACTGGAGGAGTGCATTGTGTTCCCTAAAACAAGTAAACAACAGAGCTACAGAGCCAAGGGCACTTCCAGTCTAGGGAATATACCTTGGGAAAACTGAAAATCCATAAGACAGAGCCACCCCCAAATTGAGGGCTACACTGCTTACAAGAACCTCAACCTGGGTACACCTGAAATATCCCAGGAAATATAAAAATGGTTCCAAACATTGTGGAACTTACGTACGATGGAATATCCCTCAGCCACGAAATCAATGTCATAAGACCAGTAGCAGCAAAATGAGTGGATTCAGGTACGATGATTCGAAGTGAAAGAAGTCACACAGGAAAAGAAACTTATCATAAGATATCACTTAGGAAGATCCTGTAAACATGGCTACACATGAACTGAGTTAGGCAAGAGAACAGAGTCTCACATTTAGAAAACACTCTTATGCCTGCTTAAGGGGGAAGGAGAGGTGGGGTGATGCATCAAACCCGAGTTTGATATAAGCACAGGTACCGTTCCAAAAACCAACTATGGAATAGACAAGACCTCCACCTTCCTCAGTGAAAGGGACTCAAAACCCCATATTTCCCGCAGAGGAATAGATCTGACTAGTAAGAATCTTAAAACCTATGTATTAATATGTCTCCGTAAGGGAATCAAGTGTGTCTAGACTGGCATAAACATGGCAGCGAGAATCAGCTCAAACCCACTCTAAAAAGGAATTTCAAAAACAGAACAAAGAAACAGGGAAATTCTTTACAATTCCTTCAGGGTCTCTGATGCAACCTGGAATGACCCTATCTACAATGACAGCTGGATGTGGCATGAGGCTGGACACTTGGGACTGAGAGGATTGGTGAGATTGGGTGAGCAAATGCAGACCCTTTAAAGCAATAATGCATGGCACCCATTCCATGGGTCCCAGCTCTCCAGGTTGAAGGGAATATTACTACAGCTATAACATGTACGGGAATCCTAGAGAATGGACACACTGTGAATACGAAAGGTTTCTAAAACTCAACGAAGAGTCCCTCTCCTGGTGCTCCGATTTGACTTTCCAACTGCTTTCCTATCAATCTCCCAACTTGGAGAGACAGCCCCTTTAAGCTCCTGGTTCGCACAGGTTGCCAATTTGGCAGAGGATGAAAGGGAAGAGGGAGAACCAATGAGAGAGTAGCTGCTAGGCATTTGGATGGGCACATGTCACTCTAATTTCCCGGCAGGAAGAAGAATTAACCAAAGTCTCAGCCACCCACCGGGAACCAGTATAGGTCCTGTACCAAAAGTTTGGACTTGCGTTCAGCTCACATAAAACGAGTTGAAAAATGGAGCTCAGAGGCACAGCAATTCACAAACTGGCAGAGTAATCAAGGCCAACTATCGTCCAAAAATCTGTTGAGGGAAGGCAACGAGGCGGACTTGAAAGCGAGGCAGAATAGCAGGAAACAGATTTCAAGAGGTACGTTGGAATCGCCTGTAAAGCACAGGAAGAGGGGCACAACTTCGACAATGATGCACTTGGCCAAAAAGGGCGTATGCGTTTTCTCCTGAATATATTCAGGAGAAAACGCATACGCCCTTTTTGGCCAAGCAAGCAAGCGGGCAATGCAAATCTGCACTACAAAGAAGTATCACTTCCCACCGGTCAAAAGGGACATCCACAAAATGTGTAAAAACCAGAAAGGCAAGACAGGCCCTGGAGAACAGGGAGCCCTGTTATGCTGATGGGCGGGATGTAAGTTGCCAACTGCCTCACTGGAGGAGTGCATTGTGTTCCCTAAGACAAGTAAACAACAGAGCTACAGAGCCAAGGGCACTTCCAGTCTAGGGAATATACCTTGGGAAAACTGAAAATCCATAAGACAGAGCCACCCCCAAATTGAGGGCTGCACTGCTTACAAGAACCTCAACCTGGGTACACCTGAAATATCCCAGGCAATTAAAAATGGTTCCAAACATTGTGGAACTTACGTACGATGGAATATCCCTCAGCCACGAAATCAATGTCATAAGACCAGTAGCAGCAAAATGAGTGGATTCAGGTACGATGATTCTAAGTGAAAGAAGTCACACAGGAAAAGAAACTTATCATAAGATATCACTTAGGAAGATCCTGTAAACATGGCTACACATGAACTGAGTTAGGCAAGAGAACAGAGCCTCACATTTAGAAAACACTCTTATGCCTGCTTAAGGGGGAAGGAGAGGTGGGGTGATGCATGAAACCCGAGTTTGATATAAGCACAGGTACCGTTCCAAAAACCAACTATGGAATAGACAAGACCTCCACCTTCCTCAGTGAAAGGGACTCAAAACCCCATATTTCCCGCAGAGGAATAGATCTGACTAGTAAGAATCTTAAAACCTATGTATTGATATGTCTCCGTAAGGGAATCAAGTGTGTCTAGACTGGCATAAACATGGCAGCGAGAATCAGCTCAAACCCACTCTAAAAAGGAATTTCAAAAACAGAACAAAGAAACAGGGAAATTCTTTACAATTCCTTCAGGGTCTCTGATGCAACCTGGAATGACCCTATCTACAATGACAGCTGGATGTGGCATAAGGCTGGACACTTGGGACTGAGAGGATTGGTGAGATTGGGTGAGCAAATGCAGACCCTTTAAAGCAATAATGCATGGCACCCATTCCATGGGTCCCAGCTCTCCAGGTGGAAGGGAATATTACTACAGCTATAACGTGTACGGGAAACCTAGAGAATGGACACACTGTGAATACGACAGGTTTCTAAAACTCAACGAAGAGCCCCTCTCCTGGTGCTCCGGTTTGACTTTCCAACTGCTTTCCTATCAATCTCCCAACTTGGAGAGACAGCCCCTTTAAGCTCCTGGTTCGCACAGGTTGCCAATTTGGCAGAGGATGAAAGGGAAGAGGGAGAACCAATGAGAGAGTAGCTGCTAGGCATTTGGATGGGCACATGTCACTCTAATTTCCCGGCAGGAAGATGAATTAACCAAAGACTCAGCCACCCACCGGGAACCAGTATAGGTCCTGAACCAAAAGTTTGGACTTGCGTTCAGCTCACAATAAAAGAGTTGACAAATGGAGCTCAGGGGCACAGCAATTCACAAACTGGCAGAGTAATCAAGGCCAACTATCGTCCAAAAATCTGTTGAGGGAAGGCAACGAGGCGGACTTGAAAGCGAGGCAGAATAGCAGGAAACAGATTTCAAGAGGTACGTTGGAATCGCCTGTAAAGCACAGGAAGAGGGGCACAACTTCGACAATGATGCACTTGGCCAAAAAGGGCGTATGCGTTTTCTCCTGAATATATTCAGGAGAAAACGCATACGCCCTTTTTGGCCAAGCAAGCAAGCGGGCAATGCAAATCTGCACTACAAAGAAGTATCACTTCCCACCGGTCAAAAGGGACATCCACAAAATGTGTAAAAACCAGAAAGGCAAGACAGGCCCTGGAGAACAGGGAGCCTTGTTATGCTGATGGGCGGGATGTAAGTTGCCAACTGCCTCACTGGAGGAGTGCATTGTGTTCCCTAAAACAAGTAAACAACAGAGCTACAGAGCCAAGGGCACTTCCAGTCTAGGGAATATACCTTGGGAAAACTGAAAATCCATAAGACAGAGCCACCCCCAAATTGAGGGCTGCACTGCTTACAAGAACCTCAACCTGGGTACACCTGAAATATCCCAGGAAATATAAAAATGGTTCCAAACATTGTGGAACTTACGTACGATGGAATATCCCTCAGCCACGAAATCAATGTCATAAGACCAGTAGCAGCAAAATGAGTGGATTCAGGTACGATGATTCTAAGTGAAAGAAGTCACACAGGAAAAGAAACTTATCATAAGATATCACATAGGAAGATCCTGTAAACATGGCTACACATGAACTGAGTTAGGCAAGAGAACAGAGTCTCACATTTAGAAAACACTCTTATGCCTGCTTAAGGGGGAAGGAGAGGTGGGGTGATGCATCAAACCCGAGTTTGATATAAGCACAGGTACCGTTCCAAAAACCAACTATGGAATAGACAAGACCTCCACCTTCCTCAGTGAAAGGGACTCAAAACCCCATATTTCCCGCAGAGGAATAGATCTGAATAGTAAGAATCTTAAAACCTATGTATTGATATGTCTCCATAAGGGAATTAAGTGTGTCTAGACTGGCATAAACATGGCAGCGAGAATCAGCTCAAACCCACTCTAAAAAGGAATTTCAAAAACAGAACAAAGAAACAGGGAAATTCTTTACAATTCCTTCAGGTTCTCTGATGCAACCTGGAATGACCCTATCTACAATGACAGCTGGATGTGGCATAAGGCTGGACACTTGGGACTGAGAGGATTGGTGAGATTGGGTGAGCAAATGCAGACCCTTTAAAGCAATAATGCATGGCACCCATTCCATGGGTCCCAGCTCTCCAGGTTGAAGGGAATATTACTACAGCTATAACGTGTACGGGAAACCTAGAGAATGGACACACTGTGAATACGACAGGTTTCTAAAACTCAACGAAGAGCCCCTCTCCTGGTGCTCCGGTTTGACATTCCAACTGCTTTCCTATCAATCTAGCAACTTGGAGAGACAGCCCCTTTAAGATCCTGGTTCGCACAGGTTGCCAATTTGGCAGAGGATGAAAGGGAAGAGGGAGAACCAATGAGAGAGTAGCTGTTAGGCATTTGGATGGGCACATGTCACTCTAATTTCCAGGCAGGAAGAAGAATTAACCAAAGTCTCAGCCACCCACCGGGAACCAGTAGAGGTCCTGAACCAAAAGTTTGGACTTGCGTTCAGCTCACAAAAAACGATTTGAAAAATGGAGCTCAGAGGCACAGCAATTCACAAACTGGCAGAGTAATCAAGGCCAACTATCGTCCAAAAATCTGTTGAGGGAAGGCAACGCGGCAGACTTGAAAGCGAGGCAGAATAGCAGGAAACAGATTTCAAGAGGTACGTTGAAATCGCCTGTAAAGCACAGGAAGAGGGGCACAACTTCGACAATGATGCACTTGGCCAAAAAGGGCGTATGCATTTTCTCCTGAATATATTCAGGAGATAACACATACGCCCTTTTTGGCCAAGCAAGCAAGCGGGCAATGCAAATCTGCACTACAAAGAAGTATCACTTCCCACCAGTCAAAAGGGACATCCACAAAATGTGTAAAAACCAGAAAGGCAAGATAGGCCCTGGAGAACAGGGAGCTTTGTTATGCTGCTGGGCGGGATGTAAGTTGTCAACTGCCTCACTGGAGGAGTGCATTGTGTTCCCTAAAACAAGTAAACAACAGAGCTACAGAGCCAAGGGCACTTCCAGTCTAGGGAATATACCTTGGGAAAACTGAAAATCCATAAGACAGAGCCACCCCCAAATTGAGGGCTACACGGCTTACAAGAACCTCAACCTGGGTACACCTGAAATATCCCAGGAAATATAAAAATGGTTCCAAACATTGTGGAACTTACGTACGATGGAATATCCCTCAGCCACGAAATCAATGTCATAAGACCAGTAGCAGCAAAATGAGTGGATTCAGGTACGATGATTCGAAGTGAAAGAAGTCACACAGGAAAAGAAACTTATCATAAGATATCACTTAGGAAGATCCTGTAAACATGGCTACACATGAACTGAGTTAGGCAAGAGAACAGAGTCTCACATTTAGAAAACACTCTTATGCCTGCTTAAGGGGGAAGGAGAGGTGGGGTGATGCATCAAACCCGAGTTTGATATAAGCACAGGTACCGTTCCAAAAACCAACTATGGAATAGACAAGACCTCCACCTTCCTCAGTGAAAGGGACTCAAAACCCCATATTTCCCGCAGAGGAATAGATCTGACTAGTAAGAATCTTAAAACCTATGTATTAATATGTCTCCGTAAGGGAATCAAGTGTGTCTAGACTGGCATAAACATGGCAGCGAGAATCAGCTCAAACCCACTCTAAAAAGGAATTTCAAAAACAGAACAAAGAAACAGGGAAATTCTTTACAATTCCTTCAGGGTCTCTGATGCAACCTGGAATGACCCTATCTACAATGACAGCTGGATGTGGCATGAGGCTGGACACTTGGGACTGAGAGGATTGGTGAGATTGGGTGAGCAAATGCAGACCCTTTAAAGCAATAATGCATGGCACCCATTCCATGGGTCCCAGCTCTCCAGGTTGAAGGGAATATTACTACAGCTATAACATGTACGGGAATCCTAGAGAATGGACACACTGTGAATACGAAAGGTTTCTAAAACTCAACGAAGAGTCCCTCTCCTGGTGCTCCGATTTGACTTTCCAACTGCTTTCCTATCAATCTCCCAACTTGGAGAGACAGCCCCTTTAAGCTCCTGGTTCGCACAGGTTGCCAATTTGGCAGAGGATGAAAGGGAAGAGGGAGAACCAATGAGAGAGTAGCTGCTAGGCATTTGGATGGGCACATGTCACTCTAATTTCCCGGCAGGAAGAAGAATTAACCAAAGTCTCAGCCACCCACCGGGAACCAGTATAGGTCCTGTACCAAAAGTTTGGACTTGCGTTCAGCTCACATAAAACGAGTTGAAAAATGGAGCTCAGAGGCACAGCAATTCACAAACTGGCAGAGTAATCAAGGCCAACTATCGTCCAAAAATCTGTTGAGGGAAGGCAACGAGGCGGACTTGAAAGCGAGGCAGAATAGCAGGAAACAGATTTCAAGAGGTACGTTGGAATCGCCTGTAAAGCACAGGAAGAGGGGCACAACTTCGACAATGATGCACTTGGCCAAAAAGGGCGTATGCGTTTTCTCCTGAATATATTCAGGAGAAAACGCATACGCCCTTTTTGGCCAAGCAAGCAAGCGGGCAATGCAAATCTGCACTACAAAGAAGTATCACTTCCCACCGGTCAAAAGGGACATCCACAAAATGTGTAAAAACCAGAAAGGCAAGACAGGCCCTGGAGAACAGGGAGCCCTGTTATGCTGATGGGCGGGATGTAAGTTGCCAACTGCCTCACTGGAGGAGTGCATTGTGTTCCCTAAGACAAGTAAACAACAGAGCTACAGAGCCAAGGGCACTTCCAGTCTAGGGAATATACCTTGGGAAAACTGAAAATCCATAAGACAGAGCCACCCCCAAATTGAGGGCTGCACTGCTTACAAGAACCTCAACCTGGGTACACCTGAAATATCCCAGGAAATATAAAAATGGTTCCAAACATTGTGGAACTTACGTACGATGGAATATCCCTCAGCCACGAAATCAATGTCATAAGACCTGTAGCAGCAAAATGAGTGGATTCAGGTACAATGATTCTAAGTGAAAGAAGTCACACAGGAAAAGAAACTTATCATAAGATATCACTTAGGAAGATCCTGTAAACATGGCTACACATGAACTGAGTTAGGCAAGAGAACAGAGTCTCACATTTAGAAAACACTCTTATGCCTGCTTAAGGGGGAAGGAGAGGTGGGGTGATGCATCAAACCCGAGTTTGATATAAGCACAGGTACCGTTCCAAAAACCAACTATGGAATAGACAAGACCTACACCTTCCTCAGTGAAAGGGACTCAAAACCCCATATTTCCCGCAGAGGAATAGATCTGACTAGTAAGAATCTTAAAACCTATGTACCGATATGTCTCCGTAAGGGAATCAAGTGTGTCTAGACTGGCATAAACATGGCAGCGAGAATCAGCTCAAACCCACTCTAAAAAGGAATTTCAAAAACAGAACAAAGAAACAGGGAAATTCTTTACAATTCCTTCAGGGTCTCTGATGCAACCTGGAATGACCCTATCTACAATGACAGCTGGATGTGGCATAAGGCTGGACACTTGGGACTGAGGGGATTGGTGAGATTGGGTGAGCAAATGCAGACCCTTAAAGCAATAATGCATGGCACCCATTCCATGGGTCCCAGCTCTCCAGGTTGAAGGGAACATTACTACAGCTATAACGTGTACGGGAAACCTAGAGAATGGACACACTGTGAATATGAAAGGTTTCTAAAACTCAACGAAGAGCCCCTCTCCTGGTGCTCCGGTTTGACTTTCCAACTGCTTTCCTATCAATCTCCCAACTTGGAGAGACAGCCCCTTTAAGCTCCTGGTTCGCACAGCTTGCCAATTTAGCAGAGGATGCAAGGGAAGAGGGAGAACCAATGAGAGAGTAGCTGCTAGGCATTTGGATGGGCACATATCACTCTAATTTCCCGGCAGGAAGAAGAATTAACCAAAGTCTCAGCCACCCACCGGGAACCAGTATAGGTCCTGAACCAAAAGTTTGGACTTGCGTTCAGCTCACATAAAACGAGTTGAAAAATGGAGCTCAGGGGCACAGCAATTCACAAACTGGCAGAGTAATCAAGGCCAACTATCGTCCAAAAATCTGTTGAGGGAAGGCAACGAGGCGGACTTGAAAGCGAGGCAGAATAGCAGGAAACAGATTTCAAGAGGTACGTTGGAATCGCCTGTAAAGCACAGGAAGAGGGGCACAACTTCGACAATGATGCACTTGGCCAAAAAGGGCGTATGCGTTTTCTCCTGAATATTTTCAGGAGAAAACGCATACGCCCTTTTTGGCCAAGCAAGCAAGCGGGCAATGCAAATCTGCACTACAAAGAAGTATCACTTCCCACCGGTCAAAAGGGACATCCACAAAATGTGTAAAAACCAGAAAGGCAAGACAGGCCCTGGAGAACAGGGAGCCTTGTTATGCTGATGGCCGGGATGTAAGTTGCCAACTGCCTCACTGGAGGAGTGCATTGTGTTCCCTAAAACAAGTAAACAACAGAGCTACAGAGCCAAGGGCACTTCCGGTCTAGGGAATATACCTTGGGGAAACTGAATATCCATAAGACAGAGCCACCCCCAAATTGAGGGCTGCACTGCTTACAAGAACCTCAACCTGGGTACACCTGAAATATCCCAGGAAATATAAAAATGGTTCCAAACATTGTGGAACTTACGTACGATGGAATATCCCTCAGCCACGAAATCAATGTCATAAGACCTGTAGCAGCAAAATGAGTGGATTCAGGTACGATGATTCTAAGTGAAAGAAGTCACACAGGAAAAGAAACTTATCATAAGATATCACTTAGGAAGATCCTGTAAACATGGCTACACATGAACTGAGTTAGGCAAGAGAACAGAGTCTCACATTTAGAAAACACTCTTATGCCTGCTTAAGGGGGAAGGAGAGGTGGGGTGATGCATCAAACCCGAGTTTGATATAAGCACAGGTACCGTTCCAAAAACCAACTATGGAATAGACAAAACCTCCACCTTCCTCAGTGAAAGGGACTCAAAACCCCATATTTCCCGCAGAGGAATAGATCTGACTAGTAAGAATCTTAAAACCTATGTATTGATATGTCTCCGTAAGGGAATCAAGTGTGTCTAGACTGGCATAAACATGGCAGCGAGAATCAGCTCAAACCCACTCTAAAAAGGAATTTCAAAAACAGAACAAAGAAACAGGGAAATTCTTTACAATTCCTTCAGGGTCTCTGATGCAACCTGGAATGACCCTATCTACAATGACAGCTGGATGTGGCATAAGGCTGGACACGTGGGACTGAGAGGATTGGTGAGATTGGGTGAGCAAATGCAGACCCTTTAAAGCAATAATGCATGGCACCCATTCCATGGGTCCCAGCTCTCCAGGTTGAAGGGAATATTACTACAGCTATAACGTGTACGGGAAACCTAGAGAATGGACACACTGTGAATACGACAGGTTTCTAAAACTCAACGAAGAGCCCCTCTCCTGGTGCTCCGGTTTGACTTTCCAACTGCTTTCCTATCAATCTCCCAACTTGGAGAGACAGCCCCTTTAAGCTCCTGGTTCGCACAGGTTGCCAATTTGGCAGAGGATGAAAGGGAAGAGGGAGAACCAATGAGAGAGTAGCTGCTAGGCATTTGGATGGGCACATGTCACTCTAATTTCCCGGCAGGAAGAAGAATTAACCAAAGACTCAGCCACCCACCGGGAACCAGTATATGTCCTGAACCAAAAGTTTGGACTTGCGTTCAGCTCACAAAAAACAAGTTGAAAAATGGAGCTCAGGGGCACAGCAATTCACAAACTGGCAGAGTAATCAAGGCCAACTATCGTCCAAAAATCTGTTGAGGGAAGGCAACGAGGCGGACTTGAAAGCGAGGCAGAATAGCAGGAAACAGATTTCAAGAGGTACGTTGGAATCGCCTGTAAAGCACAGGAAGAGGGGCACAACTTCGACAATGATGCACTTGGCCACAAATGGCGTATGCGTTTTCTCCTGAATATATTCAGGAGAAAACGCATACGCCCTTTTTGGCCAAGCAAGCAAGCGGGCAATGCAAATCTGCACTACAAAGAAGTATCACTTCCCACCGGTCAAAAGGGACATCCACAAAATGTGTAAAAACCAGAAAGGCAAGACAGGCCCTGGAGAACAGGGAGCCTTGTTATGCTGCTGGGCGGGATGTAAGTTGCCAACTGCCTCACTGGAGGAGTGCATTGTGTTCCATAAAACAAGTAAACAACAGAGCTACAGAGCCAAGGGCACTTCCAGTCTAGGGAATATACCTTGGGAAAACTGAAAATCAATAAGACAGAGCCACCCCCAAATTGAGGGCTGCACTGCTTACAAGAACCTCAACCTGGGTACACCTGAAATATCCCAGGAAATATAAAAATGGTTCCAAACATTGTGGAACTTACGTACGATGGAATATCCCTCAGCCACGAAATCAATGTCATAAGACCAGTAGCAGCAAAATGAGTGGATTCAGGTACGATGATCCTAAGTGAAAGAAGTCACACAGGAAAAGAAACTTATCATAAGATATCACTTAGGAAGATCCTGTAAACATGGCTACACATGAACTGAGTTAGGCAAGAGAACAGAGTCTCACATTTAGAAAACACTCTTATGCCTGCTTAACGGGGAAGCAGAGGTGGGGTGATGCATGAAACCCGAGTTTGATATAAGCACAGGTACCGTTCCAAAAACCAACTATGGAATAGACAAGACCTCCACCTTCCTCAGTGAAAGGGACTCAAAACCCCATATCTCCCGCAGAGGAATAGATCTGACTAGTAAGAATCTTAAAACCTATGTATTGATATGTATCCATAAGGGAATCAAGTGTGTCTAGACTGGCATAAACATGGCAGCGAGAATCAGCTCAAACCCACTCTAAAAAGGAATTTCAAAAACAGAACAAAGAAACAGGGAAATTCTTTACAATTCCTTCAGGGTCTCTGATGCAACCTGGAATGACCCTATCTACAATGACAGCTGGATGTGGCATAAGGCTGGACACTTGGGACTGAGAGGATTGGTGAGATTGGGTGAGCAAATGCAGACCCTTTAAAGCAATAATGCATGGCACCCATTCCATGGGTCCCAGCTCTCCAGGTTGAAGGGAATATTACTACAGCTATAACGTGTACGGGAAACCTAGAGAATGGACACACTGTGAATACGACAGGTTTCTAAAACTCAATGAAGAGCCCCTCTCCTGGTGCTCCGGTTTGACTTTCCAACTGCTTTCCTATCAATCTCCCAAATTGGAGAGACAGCCCCTTTAAGCTCCTGGTTCGCACAGGTTGCCAATTTGGCAGAGGATGAAAGGGAAGTGGGAGAACCAATGAGAGAGTAGCTGCTAGGCATTTGGATGGGCACATGTCACTCTAATTTCCCGGCAGGAAGAAGAATTAACCAAAGTCTCAGCCACCCACCGGGAACCAGTATAGGTCCTGAACCAAAGGTTTGCACTTGCGTTCAGCTCACAAATAACGAGTTGAGAAATGGAGCTCAGGGGCACAGCAATTCACAAACTGGCAGAGTAATCAAGGCCAACTATCGTCCAAAAATCTGTTGAGGGAAGGCAACGAGGCGGACTTGAAAGCGAGGCAGAATAGCAGGAAACAGATTTCAAGAGGTACGTTGGAATCGCCTGTAAAGCACAGGAAGAGGGGCACAACTTCGACAATGATGCACTTGGCCACAAAGGGCGTATGCGTTTTCTCCTGAATATATTCAGGAGAAAACGCATACACCCTTTTTGGCCAAGCAAGCAAGCGGGCAATGCAAATCTGCATTACAAAGAAGTATCACTTCCCACCGGTCAAAAGGGACATCCACAAAATGTGTAAAAACCAGAAAGGCAAGACAGGCCCTGGAGAACAGGGAGCCTTGTTATGCTGCTGGGCGGGATGTAAGTTGCCAACTGCCTCACTGGAGGAGTGCATTGTGTTCCCTAAAACAAGTAAACAACAGAGCTACAGAGCCAAGGGCACTTCCAGTCTAGGGAATATACCTTGGGAAAACTGAAAATCCATAAGACAGAGCCACCCCCAAATTGAGGGCTGCACTGCTTACAAGAACCTCAACCTGGGTACACCTGAAATATCCCAGGAAATATAAAAATGGTTCCAAACATTGTGGAACTTACGTACGATGGAATATCCCTCAGCCACGAAATCAATGTCATAAGACCTGTAGCAGCAAAATGAGTGGATTCAGGTACGATGATCCTAAGTGAAAGAAGTCACACAGGAAAAGAAACTTATCATAAGATATCACTTAGGAAGATCCTGTAAACATGGCTACACATGAACTGAGTTAGGCAAGAGAACAGAGTCTCACATTTAGAAAACACTCTTATGCCTGCTTAACGGGGAAGGAGAGGTGGGGTGATGCATGAAACCCGAGTTTGATATAAGCACAGGTACCGTTCCAAAAACCAACTATGGAATAGACAAGACCTCCACCTTCCTCAGTGAAAGGGACTCAAAACCCCATATTTCCCGCAGAGGAATAGATCTGACTAGTAAGAATCTTAAAACCTATGTATTGATATGTCTCCGTAAGGGAATCAAGTGTGTCTAGACTGGCATAAACATGGCAGCGAGAATCAGCTCAAACCCACTCTAAAAAGGAATTTCAAAAACAGAACAAAGAAACAGGGAAATTCTTTACAATTCCTTCAGGGTCTCTGATGCAACCTGGAATGACCCTATCTACAATGACAGCTGGATGTGGCATAAGGCTGGACACTTGGGACTGAGAGGATTGGTGAGATTGGGTGAGCAAATGCAGACCCTTTAAAGCAATAATGCATGGCACCCATTCCATGGGTCCCAGCTCTCCAGGTGGAAGGGAATATTACTACAGCTATAACGTGTACGGGAAACCTAGAGAATGGACACACTGTGAATACGACAGGTTTCTAAAACTCAACGAAGAGCCCCTCTCCTGGTGCTCCGGTTTGACTTTCCAACTGCTTTCCTATCAATCTCCCAACTTGGAGAGACAGCCCCTTTAAGCTCCTGGTTCGCACAGGTTGCCAATTTGGCAGAGGATGAAAGGGAAGAGGGAGAACCAATGAGAGAGTAGCTGCTAGGCATTTGGATGGGCACATGTCACTCTAATTTCCCGGCAGGAAGAAGAATTAACCAAAGTCTCAGCCACCCACCGGGAACCAGTATAGGTCCTGAACCAAAAGTTTGCACTTGCGTTCAGCTCACAAAAAACGAGTTGAAAAATGGAGCTCAGGGGCACAGCAATTCATAAACTGGCAGAGTAATCAAGGCCAACTATCGTCCAAAAATCGGTTGAGGGAAGGCAACGAGGTGGACTTGAAAGCGAGGCAGAATAGCAGGAAACAGATTTCAAGAGGTACGTTGGAATCGCCTGTAAAGCACAGGAAGAGGGGCACAACTTCGACAATGATGCACTTGGCCAAAAAGGGCGTATGCGTTTTCTCCTGAATATATTCAGGAGAAAACGCATACGCCCTTTTTGGCCAAGCAAGCAAGCGGGCAATGCAAATCTGCACTACAAAGAAGTATCACTTCCCACCGGTCAAAAGGGACATCCACAAAATGTGTAAAAACCAGAAAGGCAAGACAGGCCCTGGAGAACAGGGAGCCTTGTTATGCTGCTGGGCGGGATGTAAGTTGCCAACTGCCTCACTCTAGGAGTGCATTGTGTTCCCTAAAAAAAGTAAACAACAGAGCTACAGAGCCAAGGGCACTTCCGGTCTAGGGAATATACCTTGGGAAAAGTGAAAATCCATAAGACAGAGCCACCCCCAAATTGAGGGCTGCACTGCTTACAAGAACCTCAACCTGGGTACACCTGAAATATCCCAGGAAATATAAAAATGGTTCCAAACATTGTGGAACTTACGTACGATGGAATATCCCTCAGCCACGAAATCAATGTCATAAGACCTGTAGCAGCAAAATGAGTGGATTCAGGTACGATGATTCGAAGTGAAAGAAGTCACACAGGAAAAGAAACTTATCATAAGATATCACATAGGAAGATCCTGTAAACATGGCTACACATGAACTGAGTTAGGCAAGAGAACAGAGTCTCACATTTAGAAAACACTCTTATGCCTGCTTAAGGGGGAAGGAGAGGTGGGGTGATGCATCAAACCAGAGTTTGATATAAGCACAGGTACCGTTCCAAAAACCAACTATGGAATAGACAAGACCTCCACCTTCCTCAGTGAAAGGGACTCAAAACCCCATATTTCCCGCAGAGGAATAGATCTGACTAGTAAGAATCTTAAAACCTATGTATTGATATGTCTCCGTAAGGGAATCAAGTGTGTCTAGACTGGCATAAACATGGCAGCGAGAATCAGCTCAAACCCACTCTAAAAAAGAATTTCAAAAACAGAACAAAGAAACAGGGAAATTCTTTACAATTCCTTCAGGGTCTCTGATGCAACCTGGAATGACCCTATCTACAATGACAGCTGGATGTGGCATGAGGATGGACACTTGGGACTGAGAGGATTGGTGAGATTGGGTGAGCAAATGCAGACCCTTTAAAGCAATAATGCATGGCACCCATTCCATGAACCCAGCTCTCCAGGTTGAAGGGAATATTACTACAGCTATAACGTGTACGGGAAACCTAGAGAATGGACACACTGTGAATACGACAGGTTTCTAAAACTCAACGAAGAGCCCCTCTCCTGGTGCTCCGGTTTGACTTTCCAACTGCTTTCCTATCAATCTCCCAACTTGGAGAGACAGCCCCTTTAAGCTCCTGGTTCGCACAGGTTGCCAATTTGGCAGAGGATGAAAGGGAAGAGGGAGAACCAATGAGAGAGTAGCTGCTAGGCATTTGGATGGGCACATGTCACTCTAATTTCCCGGCAGGAAGAAGAATTAACCAAAGACTCAGCCACCCACCGGGAACCAGTATAGGTCCTGAACCAAAAGTTTGGACTTGCGTTCAGCTCACAATAAAAGAGTTGACAAATGGAGCTCAGGGGCACAGCAATTCACAAACTGGCAGAGTAATCAAGGCCAACTATCGTCCAAAAATCTGTTGAGGGAAGGCAACGAGGCGGACTTGAAAGCGAGGCAGAATAGCAGGAAACAGATTTCAAGAGGTACGTTGGAATCGCCTGTAAAGCACAGGAAGAGGGGCACAACTTCGACAATGATGCACTTGGCCAAAAAGGGCGTATGCGTTTTCTCCTGAATATATTCAGGAGAAAACGCATACGCCCTTTTTGGCCAAGCAAGCAAGCGGGCAATGCAAATCTGCACTACAAAGAAGTATCACTTCCCACCGGTCAAAAGGGACATCCACAAAATGTGTAAAAACCAGAAAGGCAAGACAGGCCCTGGAGAACAGGGAGCCCTGTTATGCTGATGGGCGGGATGTAAGTTGCCAACTGCCTCACTGGAGGAGTGCATTGTGTTCCCTAAAACAAGTAAACAACAGAGCTACAGAGCCAAGGGCACTTCCAGTCTAGGGAATATACCTTGGGAAAACTGAAAATCCATAAGACAGAGCCACCCCCAAATTGAGGGCTGCACTGCTTACAAGAACCTCAACCTGGGTACACCTGAAATATCCCAGGAAATATAAAAATGGTTCCAAACATTGTGGAACTTACGTACGATGGAATATCCCTCAGCCACGAAATCAATGTCATAAGACCAGTAGCAGCAAAATGAGTGGATTCAGGTACGATGATTCTAAGTGAAAGAAGTCACACAGGAAAAGAAACTTATCATAAGATATCACTTAGGAAGATCCTGTAAACATGGCTACACATGAACTGAGTTAGGCAAGAGAACAGAGCCTCACATTTAGAAAACACTCTTATGCCTGCTTAAGGGGGAAGGAGAGGTGGGGTGATGCATCAAACCCGAGTTTGATATAAGCACAGGTACCGTTCCAAAAACCAACTATGGAATAGACAAGACCTCCACCTTCCTCAGTGAAAGGGACTCAAAACCCCATATTTCCCGCAGAGGAATAGATCTGACTAGTAAGAATCTTAAAACCTATGTATTGATATGTCTCCGTAAGGGAATCAAGTGTGTCTAGACTGGCATAAACATGGCAGCGAGAATCAGCTCAAACCCACTCTAAAAAGGAATTTCAAAAACAGAACAAAGAAACAGGGAAATTCTTTACAATTCCTTCAGGGTCTCTGATGCAACCTGGAATGACCCTATCTACAATGACAGCTGGATGTGGCATAAGGCTGGACACTTGGGACTGAGAGGATTGGTGAGATTGGGTGAGCAAATGCAGACCCTTTAAAGCAATAATGCATGGCACCCATTCCATGGGTCCCAGCTCTCCAGGTGGAAGGGAATATTACTACAGCTATAACGTGTACGGGAAACCTAGAGAATGGACACACTGTGAATACGACAGGTTTCTAAAACTCAACGAAGAGCCCCTCTCCTGGTGCTCCGGTTTGACTTTCCAACTGCTTTCCTATCAATCTCCCAACTTGGAGAGACAGCCCCTTTAAGCTCCTGGTTCGCACAGGTTGCCAATTTGGCAGAGGATGAAAGGGAAGAGGGAGAACCAATGAGAGAGTAGCTGCTAGGCATTTGGATGGGCACATGTCACTCTAATTTCCAGGCAGGAAGAAGAATTAACCAAAGTCTCAGCCACCCACCGGGAACCAGTAGAGGTCCTGAACCAAAAGTTTGGACTTGCGTTCAGCTCACAAAAAACGATTTGAAAAATGGAGCTCAGAGGCACAGCAATTCACAAACTGGCAGAGTAATCAAGGCCAACTATCGTCCAAAAATCTGTTGAGGGAAGGCAACGCGGCGGACTTGAAAGCGAGGCAGAATAGCAGGAAACAGATTTCAAGAGGTACGTTGAAATCGCCTGTAAAGCACAGGAAGAGGGGCACAACTTCGACAATGATGCACTTGGCCAAAAAGGGCGTATGCATTTTCTCCTGAATATATTCAGGAGATAACACATACGCCCTTTTTGGCCAAGCAAGCAAGCGGGCAATGCAAATCTGCACTACAAAGAAGTATCACTTCCCACCAGTCAAAAGGGACATCCACAAAATGTGTAAAAACCAGAAAGGCAAGATAGGCCCTGGAGAACAGGGAGCTTTGTTATGCTGCTGGGCGGGATGTAAGTTGTCAACTGCCTCACTGGAGGAGTGCATTGTGTTCCCTAAAACAAGTAAACAACAGAGCTACAGAGCCAAGGGCACTTCCAGTCTAGGGAATATACCTTGGGAAAACTGAAAATCCATAAGACAGAGCCACCCCCAAATTGAGGGCTACACTGCTTACAAGAACCTCAACCTGGGTACACCTGAAATATCCCAGGAAATATAAAAATGGTTCCAAACATTGTGGAACTTACGTACGATGGAATATCCCTCAGCCACGAAATCAATGTCATAAGACCAGTAGCAGCAAAATGAGTGGATTCAGGTACGATGATTCGAAGTGAAAGAAGTCACACAGGAAAAGAAACTTATCATAAGATATCACTTAGGAAGATCCTGTAAACATGGCTACACATGAACTGAGTTAGGCAAGAGAACAGAGTCTCACATTTAGAAAACACTCTTATGCCTGCTTAAGGGGGAAGGAGAGGTGGGGTGATGCATCAAACCCGAGTTTGATATAAGCACAGGTACCGTTCCAAAAACCAACTATGGAATAGACAAGACCTCCACCTTCCTCAGTGAAAGGGACTCAAAACCCCATATTTCCCGCAGAGGAATAGATCTGACTAGTAAGAATCTTAAAACCTATGTATTAATATGTCTCCGTAAGGGAATCAAGTGTGTCTAGACTGGCATAAACATGGCAGCGAGAATCAGCTCAAACCCACTCTAAAAAGGAATTTCAAAAACAGAACAAAGAAACAGGGAAATTCTTTACAATTCCTTCAGGGTCTCTGATGCAACCTGGAATGACCCTATCTACAATGACAGCTGGATGTGGCATAAGGCTGGACACTTGGGACTGAGGGGATTGGTGAGATTGGGTGAGCAAATGCAGACCCTTAAAGCAATAATGCATGGCACCCATTCCATGGGTCCCAGCTCTCCAGGTTGAAGGGAACATTACTACAGCTATAACGTGTACGGGAAACCTAGAGAATGGACACACTGTGAATATGAAAGGTTTCTAAAACTCAACGAAGAGCCCCTCTCCTGGTGCTCCGGTTTGACTTTCCAACTGCTTTCCTATCAATCTCCCAACTTGGAGAGACAGCCCCTTTAAGCTCCTGGTTCGCACAGCTTGCCAATTTAGCAGAGGATGCAAGGGAAGAGGGAGAACCAATGAGAGAGTAGCTGCTAGGCATTTGGATGGGCACATATCACTCTAATTTCCCGGCAGGAAGAAGAATTAACCAAAGTCTCAGCCACCCACCGGGAACCAGTATAGGTCCTGAACCAAAAGTTTGGACTTGCGTTCAGCTCACATAAAACGAGTTGAAAAATGGAGCTCAGGGGCACAGCAATTCACAAACTGGCAGAGTAATCAAGGCCAACTATCGTCCAAAAATCTGTTGAGGGAAGGCAACGAGGCGGACTTGAAAGCGAGGCAGAATAGCAGGAAACAGATTTCAAGAGGTACGTTGGAATCGCCTGTAAAGCACAGGAAGAGGGGCACAACTTCGACAATGATGCACTTGGCCAAAAAGGGCGTATGCGTTTTCTCCTGAATATTTTCAGGAGAAAACGCATACGCCCTTTTTGGCCAAGCAAGCAAGCGGGCAATGCAAATCTGCACTACAAAGAAGTATCACTTCCCACCGGTCAAAAGGGACATCCACAAAATGTGTAAAAACCAGAAAGGCAAGACAGGCCCTGGAGAACAGGGAGCCTTGTTATGCTGATGGCCGGGATGTAAGTTGCCAACTGCCTCACTGGAGGAGTGCATTGTGTTCCCTAAAACAAGTAAACAACAGAGCTACAGAGCCAAGGGCACTTCCGGTCTAGGGAATATACCTTGGGGAAACTGAATATCCATAAGACAGAGCCACCCCCAAATTGAGGGCTGCACTGCTTACAAGAACCTCAACCTGGGTACACCTGAAATATCCCAGGAAATATAAAAATGGTTCCAAACATTGTGGAACTTACGTACGATGGAATATCCCTCAGCCACGAAATCAATGTCATAAGACCTGTAGCAGCAAAATGAGTGGATTCAGGTACGATGATTCTAAGTGAAAGAAGTCACACAGGAAAAGAAACTTATCATAAGATATCACTTAGGAAGATCCTGTAAACATGGCTACACATGAACTGAGTTAGGCAAGAGAACAGAGTCTCACATTTAGAAAACACTCTTATGCCTGCTTAAGGGGGAAGGAGAGGTGGGGTGATGCATCAAACCCGAGTTTGATATAAGCACAGGTACCGTTCCAAAAACCAACTATGGAATAGACAAGACCTCCACCTTCCTCAGTGAAAGGGACTCAAAACCCCATATTTCCCGCAGAGGAATAGATCTGACTAGTAAGAATCTTAAAACCTATGTATTGATATGTCTCCGTAAGGGAATCAAGTGTGTCTAGACTGGCATAAACATGGCAGCGAGAATCAGCTCAAACCCACTCTAAAAAGGAATTTCAAAAACAGAACAAAGAAACAGGGAAATTCTTTACAATTCCTTCAGGGTCTCTGATGCAACCTGGAATGACCCTATCTACAATGACAGCTGGATGTGGCATAAGGCTGGACACGTGGGACTGAGAGGATTGGTGAGATTGGGTGAGCAAATGCAGACCCTTTAAAGCAATAATGCATGGCACCCATTCCATGGGTCCCAGCTCTCCAGGTTGAAGGGAATATTACTACAGCTATAACGTGTACGGGAAACCTAGAGAATGGACACACTGTGAATACGACAGGTTTCTAAAACTCAACGAAGAGCCCCTCTCCTGGTGCTCCGGTTTGACTTTCCAACTGCTTTCCTATCAATCTCCCAACTTGGAGAGACAGCCCCTTTAAGCTCCTGGTTCGCACAGGTTGCCAATTTGGCAGAGGATGAAAGGGAAGAGGGAGAACCAATGAGAGAGTAGCTGCTAGGCATTTGGATGGGCACATGTCACTCTAATTTCCCGGCAGGAAGAAGAATTAACCAAAGACTCAGCCACCCACCGGGAACCAGTATATGTCCTGAACCAAAAGTTTGGACTTGCGTTCAGCTCACAAAAAACAAGTTGAAAAATGGAGCTCAGGGGCACAGCAATTCACAAACTGGCAGAGTAATCAAGGCCAACTATCGTCCAAAAATCTGTTGAGGGAAGGCAACGAGGCGGACTTGAAAGCGAGGCAGAATAGCAGGAAACAGATTTCAAGAGGTACGTTGGAATCGCCTGTAAAGCACAGGAAGAGGGGCACAACTTCGACAATGATGCACTTGGCCACAAAGGGCGTATGCGTTTTCTCCTGAATATATTCAGGAGAAAACGCATACGCCCTTTTTGGCCAAGCAAGCAAGCGGGCAATGCAAATCTGCACTACAAAGAAGTATCACTTCCCACCGGTCAAAAGGGACATCCACAAAATGTGTAAAAACCAGAAAGGCAAGACAGGCCCTGGAGAACAGGGAGCCTTGTTATGCTGCTGGGCGGGATGTAAGTTGCCAACTGCCTCACTGGAGGAGTGCATTGTGTTCCATAAAACAAGTAAACAACAGAGCTACAGAGCCAAGGGCACTTCCAGTCTAGGGAATATACCTTGGGAAAACTGAAAATCAATAAGACAGAGCCACCCCCAAATTGAGGGCTGCACTGCTTACAAGAACCTCAACCTGGGTACACCTGAAATATCCCAGGAAATATAAAAATGGTTCCAAACATTGTGGAACTTACGTACGATGGAATATCCCTCAGCCACGAAATCAATGTCATAAGACCAGTAGCAGCAAAATGAGTGGATTCAGGTACGATGATCCTAAGTGAAAGAAGTCACACAGGAAAAGAAACTTATCATAAGATATCACTTAGGAAGATCCTGTAAACATGGCTACACATGAACTGAGTTAGGCAAGAGAACAGAGTCTCACATTTAGAAAACACTCTTATGCCTGCTTAACGGGGAAGCAGAGGTGGGGTGATGCATGAAACCCGAGTTTGATATAAGCACAGGTACCGTTCCAAAAACCAACTATGGAATAGACAAGACCTCCACCTTCCTCAGTGAAAGGGACTCAAAACCCCATATCTCCCGCAGAGGAATAGATCTGACTAGTAAGAATCTTAAAACCTATGTATTGATATGTATCCATAAGGGAATCAAGTGTGTCTAGACTGGCATAAACATGGCAGCGAGAATCAGCTCAAACCCACTCTAAAAAGGAATTTCAAAAACAGAACAAAGAAACAGGGAAATTCTTTACAATTCCTTCAGGGTCTCTGATGCAACCTGGAATGACCCTATCTACAATGACAGCTGGATGTGGCATAAGGCTGGACACTTGGGACTGAGAGGATTGGTGAGATTGGGTGAGCAAATGCAGACCCTTTAAAGCAATAATGCATGGCACCCATTCCATGGGTCCCAGCTCTCCAGGTTGAAGGGAATATTACTACAGCTATAACGTGTACGGGAAACCTAGAGAATGGACACACTGTGAATACGACAGGTTTCTAAAACTCAATGAAGAGCCCCTCTCCTGGTGCTCCGGTTTGACTTTCCAACTGCTTTCCTATCAATCTCCCAAATTGGAGAGACAGCCCCTTTAAGCTCCTGGTTCGCACAGGTTGCCAATTTGGCAGAGGATGAAAGGGAAGTGGGAGAACCAATGAGAGAGTAGCTGCTAGGCATTTGGATGGGCACATGTCACTCTAATTTCCCGGCAGGAAGAAGAATTAACCAAAGTCTCAGCCACCCACCGGGAACCAGTATAGGTCCTGAACCAAAAGTTTGCACTTGCGTTCAGCTCACAAATAACGAGTTGAGAAATGGAGCTCAGGGGCACAGCAATTCACAAACTGGCAGAGTAATCAAGGCCAACTATCGTCCAAAAATCTGTTGAGGGAAGGCAACGAGGCGGACTTGAAAGCGAGGCAGAATAGCAGGAAACAGATTTCAAGAGGTACGTTGGAATCGCCTGTAAAGCACAGGAAGAGGGGCACAACTTCGACAATGATGCACTTGGCCACAAAGGGCGTATGCGTTTTCTCCTGAATATATTCAGGAGAAAACGCATACGACCTTTTTGGCCAAGCAAGCAAGCGGGCAATGCAAATCTGCACTACAAAGAAGTATCACTTCCCACCGCTCAAAAGGGACATCCACAAAATGTGTAAAAACCAGAAAGGCAAGACAGGCCCTGGAGAACAGGGAGCCTTGTTATGCTGATGGCCGGGATGTAAGTTGCCAACTGCCTCACTGGAGGAGTGCATTGTGTTCCCTACAACGAGTAAACAACAGAGCTACAGAGCCAAGGGCACTTCCAGTCTAGGGAATATACCTTGGGAAAACTGAAAATCCATAAGACAGAGCCACCCCCAAATTGAGGGCTGCACTGCTTACAAGAACCTCAACCTGGGTACACCTGAAATATCCCAGGAAATATAAAAATGGTTCCAAACATTGTGGAACTTACGTACGATGGAATATCCCTCAGCCACGAAATCAATGTCATAAGACCAGTAGCAGCAAAATGAGTGGATTCAGGTACGATGATTCTAAGTGAAAGAAGTCACACAGGAAAAGAAACTTATCATAAGATATCACTTAGGAAGATCCTGTAAACATGGCTACACATGAACTGAGTTAGGCAAGAGAACAGAGTCTCACATTTAGAAAACACTCTTATGCCTGCTTAAGGGGGAAGGAGAGGTGGGGTGATGCATCAAACCAGAGTTTAATATAAGCACAGGTACCGTTCCAAAAACCAACTATGGAATAGACAAGACCTCCACCTTCCTCAGTGAAAGGGACTCAAAACCCCACATTTCCCACAGAGGAATAGATGTGACTAGTAATAATCTTAAAACCTATGTATTGATATGTCTCCGTAAGGGAATCAAGTGTGTCTAGACAGGCATAAACATGGCAGCGAGAATCAGCTCAAACCCACTCTAAAAAGGAATTTCAAAAACAGAACAAAGAAACAGGGAAATTCTTTACAATTCCTTCAGGGTCTCTGATGCAACCTGGAATGACCCTATCTACAATGACAGCTGGATGTGGCATAAGGCTGGACACTTGGGACTGAGAGGATTGGTGAGATTGGGTGAGCAAATGCAGACCCTTTAAAGCAATAATGCATGGCACCCATTCCATGGATCCCAGCTCTCCAGGTTGAAGGGAAGTTTACTACAGCTATAACATGGACGGGAAACCTAGAGAATGGACACACTGTGAATACGACAGGTTTCTAAAACTCAACGAAGAGCCCCTCTCCTGGTGCTCCGGTTTGACTTTCCAACTGCTTTCCTATCAATCTCCCAACTTGGAGAGACAGCCCCTTTAAGCTCCTGGTTCGCACAGGTTGCCAATTTGGCAGAGGATGAAAGGGAAGAGGGGGAACCAATGAGAGAGTAGCTGCTAGGCATTTGGATGGGCACATGTCACTCTAATTTCCCGGCAGGAAGAAGAATTAACCAAAGTCTCAGCCACCCACCGGGAACCAGTATAGGTCCTGAACCAAAAGTTTGCACTTGCGTTCAGCTCACAAATAACGAGTTGAGAAATGGAGCTCAGGGGCACAGCAATTCACAAACTGGCAGAGTAATCAAGGCCAACTATCGTCCAAAAATCTGTTGAGGGAAGGCAACGAGGCGGACTTGAAAGCGAGGCAGAATAGCAGGAAACAGATTTCAAGAGGTACGTTGGAATCGCCTGTAAAGCACAGGAAGAGGGGCACAACTTCGACAATGATGCACTTGGCCACAAAGGGCATATGAGTTTTCTCCTGAATATATTCAGGAGAAAACGCATACGCCCTTTATGGCCAAGCAAGCAAGCGGGCAATGCAAATCTGCACTACAAAGAAGTATCACTTCCCACCGGTCAAAAGGGACATCCACAAAATGTGTAAAAACCAGAAAGGCAAGACAGGCCCTGGAGAACAGGGAGCCTTGTTATGCTGCTGGGCGGGATGTAAGTTGCCAACTGCCTCACTGGAGGAGTGCATTGTGTTCCCTAAAACAAGTAAACAACAGAGCTACAGAGCCAAGGGCACTTCCAGTCTAGGGAATATACCTTGGGAAAACTGAAAATCCATAAGACAGAGCCACCCCCAAATTGAGGGCTGCACTGCTTACAAGAACCTCAACCTGGGTACACCTGAAATATCCCAGGCAATATAAAAATGGTTCCAAACATTGTGGAACTTACGTATGATGGAATATCCCTCAGCCACGAAATCAATGTCATAAGACCAGTAGCAGCAAAATGAGTGGATTCAGGTACGATGATTCTAAGTGAAAGAAGTCACACAGGAAAAGAAACTTATCATAAGATATCACTTAGGAAGATCCTGTAAACATGGCTACACATGAACTGAGTTAGGCAAGAGAACAGAGTCTCACATTTAGAAAACACTCTTATGCCTGCTTAAGGGGGAAGGAGAGGTGGGGTGATGCATCAAACCCGAGTTTGATATAAGCACAGGTACCGTTCCAAAAACCAACTATGGAATAGACAAGACCTCCACCTTCCTCAGTGAAAGGGACTCAAAACCCCATATTTCCCGCAGAGGAATAGATCTGACTAGTAAGAATCTTAAAACCTATGTATTGATATGTCTCCGTAAGGGAATCAAGTGTGTCTAGACTGGCATAAACATGCCAGCGAGAATCAGCTCAAACCCACTCTAAAAAGGAATTTCAAAAACAGAACAAAGAAACAGGGAAATTCTTTACAATTCCTTCAGGGTCTCTGATGCAACCTGGAATGACCCTATCTACAATGACAGCTGGATGTGGCATAAGGCTGGACACTTGGGACTGAGGGGATTGGTGAGATTGGGTGAGCAAATGCAGACCCTTAAAGCAATAATGCATGGCACCCATTCCATGGGTCCCAGCTCTCCAGGTTGAAGGGAACATTACTACAGCTATAACGTGTACGGGAAACCTAGAGAATGGACACACTGTGAATATGAAAGGTTTCTAAAACTCAACGAAGAGCCCCTCTCCTGGTGCTCCGGTTTGACTTTCCAACTGCTTTCCTATCAATCTCCCAACTTGGAGAGACAGCCCCTTTAAGCTCCTGGTTCGCACAGCTTGCCAATTTAGCAGAGGATGCAAGGGAAGAGGGAGAACCAATGAGAGAGTAGCTGCTAGGCATTTGGATGGGCACATATCACTCTAATTTCCCGGCAGGAAGAAGAATTAACCAAAGTCTCAGCCACCCACCGGGAACCAGTATAGGTCCTGAACCAAAAGTTTGGACTTGCGTTCAGCTCACATAAAACGAGTTGAAAAATGGAGCTCAGGGGCACAGCAATTCACAAACTGGCAGAGTAATCAAGGCCAACTATCGTCCAAAAATCTGTTGAGGGAAGGCAACGGGGCGGACTTGAAAGCGAGGCAGAATAGCAGGAAACAGATTTCAAGAGGTACGTTGGAATCGCCTGTAAAGCACAGGAAGAGGGGCACAACTTCGACAATGATGCACTTGGCCAAAAAGGGCGTATGCGTTTTCTCCTGAATATTTTCAGGAGAAAACGCATACGCCCTTTTTGGCCAAGCAAGCAAGCGGGCAATGCAAATCTGCACTACAAAGAAGTATCACTTCCCACCGGTCAAAAGGGACATCCACAAAATGTGTAAAAACCAGAAAGGCAAGACAGGCCCTGGAGAACAGGGAGCCTTGTTATGCTGATGGCCGGGATGTAAGTTGCCAACTGCCTCACTGGAGGAGTGCATTGTGTTCCCTAAAACAAGTAAACAACAGAGCTACAGAGCCAAGGGCACTTCCGGTCTAGGGAATATACCTTGGGGAAACTGAATATCCATAAGACAGAGCCACCCCCAAATTGAGGGCTGCACTGCTTACAAGAACCTCAACCTGGGTACACCTGAAATATCCCAGGAAATATAAAAATGGTTCCAAACATTGTGGAACTTATGTACGATGGAATATCCCTCAGCCACGAAATCAATGTCATAAGACCTGTAGCAGCAAAATGAGTGGATTCAGGTACGATGATTCTAAGTGAAAGAAGTCACACAGGAAAAGAAACTTATCATAAGATATCACTTAGGAAGATCCTGTAAACATGGCTACACATGAACTGAGTTAGGCAAGAGAACAGAGTCTCACATTTAGAAAACACTCTTATGCCTGCTTAAGGGGGAAGGAGAGGTGGGGTGATGCATCAAACCCGAGTTTGATATAAGCACAGGTACCGTTCCAAAAACCAACTATGGAATAGACAAGACCTCCACCTTCCTCAGTGAAAGGGACTCAAAACCCCATATTTCCCGCAGAGGAATAGATCTGACTAGTAAGAATCTTAAAACCTATGTATTGATATGTCTCCGTAAGGGAATCAAGTGTGTCTAGACTGGCATAAACATGGCAGCGAGAATCAGCTCAAACCCACTCTAAAAAGGAATTTCAAAAACAGAACAAAGAAACAGGGAAATTCTTTACAATTCCTTCAGGGTCTCTGATGCAACCTGGAATGACCCTATCTACAATGACAGCTGGATGTGGCATAAGGCTGGACACGTGGGACTGAGAGGATTGGTGAGATTGGGTGAGCAAATGCAGACCCTTTAAAGCAATAATGCATGGCACCCATTCCATGGGTCCCAGCTCTCCAGGTTGAAGGGAATATTACTACAGCTATAACGTGTACGGGAAACCTAGAGAATGGACACACTGTGAATACGACAGGTTTCTAAAACTCAACGAAGAGCCCCTCTCCTGGTGCTCCGGTTTGACTTTCCAACTGCTTTCCTATCAATCTCCCAACTTGGAGAGACAGCCCCTTTAAGCTCCTGGTTCGCACAGGTTGCCAATTTGGCAGAGGATGAAAGGGAAGAGGGAGAACCAATGAGAGAGTAGCTGCTAGGCATTTGGATGGGCACATGTCACTCTAATTTCCCGGCAGGAAGAAGAATTAACCAAAGACTCAGCCACCCACCGGGAACCAGTATATGTCCTGAACCAAAAGTTTGGACTTGCGTTCAGCTCACAAAAAACAAGTTGAAAAATGGAGCTCAGGGGCACAGCAATTCACAAACTGGCAGAGTAATCAAGGCCAACTATCGTCCAAAAATCTGTTGAGGGAAGGCAACGAGGCGGACTTGAAAGCGAGGCAGAATAGCAGGAAACAGATTTCAAGAGGTACGTTGGAATCGCCTGTAAAGCACAGGAAGAGGGGCACAACTTCGACAATGATGCACTTGGCCACAAAGGGCGTATGCGTTTTCTCCTGAATATATTCAGGAGAAAACGCATACGCCCTTTTTGGCCAAGCAAGCAAGCGGGCAATGCAAATCTGCACTACAAAGAAGTATCACTTCCCACCGGTCAAAAGGGACATCCACAAAATGTGTAAAAACCAGAAAGGCAAGACAGGCCCTGGAGAACAGGGAGCCTTGTTATGCTGCTGGGCGGGATGTAAGTTGCCAACTGCCTCACTGGAGGAGTGCATTGTGTTCCATAAAACAAGTAAACAACAGAGCTACAGAGCCAAGGGCACTTCCAGTCTAGGGAATATACCTTGGGAAAACTGAAAATCAATAAGACAGAGCCACCCCCAAATTGAGGGCTGCACTGCTTACAAGAACCTCAACCTGGGTACACCTGAAATATCCCAGGAAATATAAAAATGGTTCCAAACATTGTGGAACTTACGTACGATGGAATATCCCTCAGCCACGAAATCAATGTCATAAGACCAGTAGCAGCAAAATGAGTGGATTCAGGTACGATGATCCTAAGTGAAAGAAGTCACACAGGAAAAGAAACTTATCATAAGATATCACTTAGGAAGATCCTGTAAACATGGCTACACATGAACTGAGTTAGGCAAGAGAACAGAGTCTCACATTTAGAAAACACTCTTATGCCTGCTTAACGGGGAAGCAGAGGTGGGGTGATGCATGAAACCCGAGTTTGATATAAGCACAGGTACCGTTCCAAAAACCAACTATGGAATAGACAAGACCTCCACCTTCCTCAGTGAAAGGGACTCAAAACCCCATATCTCCCGCAGAGGAATAGATCTGACTAGTAAGAATCTTAAAACCTATGTATTGATATGTATCCATAAGGGAATCAAGTGTGTCTAGACTGGCATAAACATGGCAGCGAGAATCAGCTCAAACCCACTCTAAAAAGGAATTTCAAAAACAGAACAAAGAAACAGGGAAATTCTTTACAATTCCTTCAGGGTCTCTGATGCAACCTGGAATGACCCTATCTACAATGACAGCTGGATGTGGCATGAGGCTGGACACTTGGGACTGAGAGGATTGGTGAGATTGGGTGAGCAAATGCAGACCCTTTAAAGCAATAATGCATGGCACCCATTCCATGGGTCCCAGCTCTCCAGGTTGAAGGGAATATTACTACAGCTATAACGTGTACGGGAAACCTAGAGAATGGACACACTGTGAATACGACAGGTTTCTAAAACTCAATGAAGAGCCCCTCTCCTGGTGCTCCGGTTTGACTTTCCAACTGCTTTCCTATCAATCTCCCAAATTGGAGAGACAGCCCCTTTAAGCTCCTGGTTCGCACAGGTTGCCAATTTGGCAGAGGATGAAAGGGAAGTGGGAGAACCAATGAGAGAGTAGCTGCTAGGCATTTGGATGGGCACATGTCACTCTAATTTCCCGGCAGGAAGAAGAATTAACCAAAGTCTCAGCCACCCACCGGGAACCAGTATAGGTCCTGAACCAAAAGTTTGCACTTGCGTTCAGCTCACAAATAACGAGTTGAGAAATGGAGCTCAGGGGCACAGCAATTCACAAACTGGCAGAGTAATCAAGGCCAACTATCGTCCAAAAATCTGTTGAGGGAAGGCAACGAGGCGGACTTGAAAGCGAGGCAGAATAGCAGGAAACAGATTTCAAGAGGTACGTTGGAATCGCCTGTAAAGCACAGGAAGAGGGGCACAACTTCGACAATGATGCACTTGGCCACAAAGGGCGTATGCGTTTTCTCCTGAATATATTCAGGAGAAAACGCATACGCCCTTTTTGGCCAAGCAAGCAAGCGGGCAATGCAAATCTGCATTACAAAGAAGTATCACTTCCCACCGGTCAAAAGGGACATCCACAAAATGTGTAAAAACCAGAAAGGCAAGACAGGCCCTGGAGAACAGGGAGCCTTGTTATGCTGCTGGGCGGGATGTAAGTTGCCAACTGCCTCACTGGAGGAGTGCATTGTGTTCCCTAAAACAAGTAAACAACAGAGCTACAGAGCCAAGGGCACTTCCAGTCTAGGGAATATACCTTGGGAAAACTGAAAATCCATAAGACAGAGCCACCCCCAAATTGAGGGCTGCACTGCTTACAAGAACCTCAACCTGGGTACACCTGAAATATCCCAGGAAATATAAAAATGGTTCCAAACATTGTGGAACTTACGTACGATGGAATATCCCTCAGCCACGAAATCAATGTCATAAGACCTGTAGCAGCAAAATGAGTGGATTCAGGTACGATGATCCTAAGTGAAAGAAGTCACACAGGAAAAGAAACTTATCATAAGATATCACTTAGGAAGATCCTGTAAACATGGCTACACATGAACTGAGTTAGGCAAGAGAACAGAGTCTCACATTTAGAAAACACTCTTATGCCTGCTTAACGGGGAAGGAGAGGTGGGGTGATGCATGAAACCCGAGTTTGATATAAGCACAGGTACCGTTCCAAAAACCAACTATGGAATAGACAAGACCTCCACCTTCCTCAGTGAAAGGGACTCAAAACCCCATATTTCCCGCAGAGGAATAGATCTGACTAGTAAGAATCTTAAAACCTATGTATTGATATGTCTCCATAAGGGAATCAAGTGTGTCTAGACTGGCATAAACATGGCAGCGAGAATCAGCTCAAACCCACTCTAAAAAGGAATTTCAAAAACAGAACAAAGAAACAGGGAAATTCTTTACAATTCCTTCAGGGTCTCTGATGCAACCTGGAATGACCCTATCTACAATGACAGCTGGATGTGGCATAAGGCTGGACACTTGGGACTGAGAGGATTGGTGAGATTGGGTGAGCAAATGCAGACCCTTTAAAGCAATAATGCATGGCACCCATTCCATGGGTCCCAGCTCTCCAGGTTGAAGGGAATATTACTACAGCTATAACGTGTACGGGAAACCTAGAGAATGGACACACTGTGAATACGACAGGTTTCTAAAACTCAATGAAGAGCCCCTCTCCTGGTGCTCCGGTTTGACTTTCCAACTGCTTTCCTATCAATCTCCCAACTTGGAGAGACAGCCCCTTTAAGCTCCTGGTTCGCACAGGTTGCCAATTTGGCAGAGGATGAAAGGGAAGTGGGAGAACCAATGAGAGAGTAGCTGCTAGGCATTTGGATGGGCACATGTCACTCTAATTTCCCGGCAGGAAGAAGAATTAACCAAAGTCTCAGCCACCCACCGGGAACCAGTATAGGTCCTGAACCAAAAGTTTGCACTTGCGTTCAGCTCACAAATAACGAGTTGAGAAATGGAGCTCAGGGGCACAGCAATTCACAAACTGGCAGAGTAATCAAGGCCAACTATCGTCCAAAAATCTGTTGAGGGAAGGCAACGAGGCGGACTTGAAAGCGAGGCAGAATAGCAGGAAACAGATTTCAAGAGGTACGTTGGAATCGCCTGTAAAGCACAGGAAGAGGGGCACAACTTCGACAATGATGCACTTGGCCACAAAGGGCGTATGCGTTTTCTCCTGAATATATTCAGGAGAAAACGCATACGACCTTTTTGGCCAAGCAAGCAAGCGGGCAATGCAAATCTGCACTACAAAGAAGTATCACTTCCCACCGCTCAAAAGGGACATCCACAAAATGTGTAAAAACCAGAAAGGCAAGACAGGCCCTGGAGAACAGGGAGCCTTGTTATGCTGATGGCCGGGATGTAAGTTGCCAACTGCCTCACTGGAGGAGTGCATTGTGTTCCCTACAACGAGTAAACAACAGAGCTACAGAGCCAAGGGCACTTCCAGTCTAGGGAATATACCTTGGGAAAACTGAAAATCCATAAGACAGAGCCACCCCCAAATTGAGGGCTGCACTGCTTACAAGAACCTCAACCTGGGTACACCTGAAATATCCCAGGAAATATAAAAATGGTTCCAAACATTGTGGAACTTACGTACGATGGAATATCCCTCAGCCACGAAATCAATGTCATAAGACCAGTAGCAGCAAAATGAGTGGATTCAGGTACGATGATTCTAAGTGAAAGAAGTCACACAGGAAAAGAAACTTATCATAAGATATCACTTAGGAAGATCCTGTAAACATGGCTACACATGAACTGAGTTAGGCAAGAGAACAGAGTCTCACATTTAGAAAACACTCTTATGCCTGCTTAAGGGGGAAGGAGAGGTGGGGTGATGCATCAAACCAGAGTTTAATATAAGCACAGGTACCGTTCCAAAAACCAACTATGGAATAGACAAGACCTCCACCTTCCTCAGTGAAAGGGACTCAAAACCCCACATTTCCCACAGAGGAATAGATGTGACTAGTAATAATCTTAAAACCTATGTATTGATATGTCTCCGTAAGGGAATCAAGTGTGTCTAGACAGGCATAAACATGGCAGCGAGAATCAGCTCAAACCCACTCTAAAAAGGAATTTCAAAAACAGAACAAAGAAACAGGGAAATTCTTTACAATTCCTTCAGGGTCTCTGATGCAACCTGGAATGACCCTATCTACAATGACAGCTGGATGTGGCATAAGGCTGGACACTTGGGACTGAGAGGATTGGTGAGATTGGGTGAGCAAATGCAGACCCTTTAAAGCAATAATGCATGGCACCCATTCCATGGATCCCAGCTCTCCAAGTTGAAGGGAAGTTTACTACAGCTATAACATGGACGGGAAACCTAGAGAATGGACACACTGTGAATATAACAGGTTTCTAAAACTCAACGAAGAGCCCCTCTCCTGGTGCTCCGGTTTGACTTTCCAACTGCTTTCCTATCAATCTCCCAACTTGGAGAGACAGCCCCTTTAAGCTCCTGGTTCGCACAGGTTGCCAATTTGGCAGAGGATGAAAGGGAAGAGGGGGAACCAATGAGAGAGTAGCTGCTAGGCATTTGGATGGGCACATGTCACTCTAATTTCCCGGCAGGAAGAAGAATTAACCAAAGTCTCAGCCACCCACCGGGAACCAGTATAGGTCCTGAACCAAAAGTTTGCACTTGCGTTCAGCTCACAAATAACGAGTTGAGAAATGGAGCTCAGGGGCACAGCAATTCACAAACTGGCAGAGTAATCAAGGCCAACTATCGTCCAAAAATCTGTTGAGGGAAGGCAACGAGGCGGACTTGAAAGCGAGGCAGAATAGCAGGAAACAGATTTCAAGAGGTACGTTGGAATCGCCTGTAAAGCACAGGAAGAGGGGCACAACTTCGACAATGATGCACTTGGCCACAAAGGGCATATGAGTTTTCTCCTGAATATATTCAGGAGAAAACGCATACGCCCTTTATGGCCAAGCAAGCAAGCGGGCAATGCAAATCTGCACTACAAAGAAGTATCACTTCCCACCGGTCAAAAGGGACATCCACAAAATGTGTAAAAACCAGAAAGGCAAGACAGGCCCTGGAGAACAGGGAGCCTTGTTATGCTGCTGGGCGGGATGTAAGTTGCCAACTGTCTCACTGGAGGAGTGCATTGTGTTCCCTAAAACAAGTAAACAACAGAGCTACAGAGCCAAGGGCACTTCCAGTCTAGGGAATATACCTTGGGAAAACTGAAAATCCATAAGACAGAGCCACCCCCAAATTGAGGGCTGCACTGCTTACAAGAACCTCAACCTGGGTACACCTGAAATATCCCAGGAAATATAAAAATGGTTCCAAACATTGTGGAACTTACGTACGATGGAATATCCCTCAGCCACGAAATCAATGTCATAAGACCAGTAGCAGCAAAATGAGTGGATTCAGGTACGATGATTCTAAGTGAAAGAAGTCACACAGGAAAAGAAACTTATCATAAGATATCACTTAGGAAGATCCTGTAAACATGGCTACACATGAACTGAGTTAGGCAAGAGAACAGAGTCTCACATTTAGAAAACACTCTTATGCCTGCTTAAGGGGGAAGGAGAGGTGGGGTGATGCATCAAACCCGAGTTTGATATAAGCACAGGTACCGTTCCAAAAACCAACTATGGAATAGACAAGACCTCCACCTTCCTCAGTGAAAGGGACTCAAAACCCCATATTTCCCGCAGAGGAATAGATCTGAATAGTAAGAATCTTAAAACCTATGTATTGATATGTCTCCATAAGGGAATTAAGTGTGTCTAGACTGGCATAAACATGGCAGCGAGAATCAGCTCAAACCCACTCTAAAAAGGAATTTCAAAAACAGAACAAAGAAACAGGGAAATTCTTTACAATTCCTTCAGGTTCTCTGATGCAACCTGGAATGACCCTATCTACAATGACAGCTGGATGTGGCATGAGGCTGGACACTTGGGACTGAGAGGATTGGTGAGATTGGGTGAGCAAATGCAGACCCTTTAAAGCAATAATGCATGGCACCCATTCCATGGGTCCCAGCTCTCCAGGTTGAAGGGAATATTACTACAGCTATAACGTGTACGGGAAACCTAGAGAATGGACACACTGTGAATACGACAGGTTTCTAAAACTCAACGAAGAGCCCCTCTCCTGGTGCTCCGGTTTGACATTCCAACTGCTTTCCTATCAATCTAGCAACTTGGAGAGACAGCCCCTTTAAGCTCCTGGTTCGCACAGGTTGCCAATTTGGCAGAGGATGAAAGGGAAGAGGGAGAACCAATGAGAGAGTAGCTGCTAGGCATTTGGATGGGCACATGTCACTCTAATTTCCAGGCAGGAAGAAGAATTAACCAAAGTCTCAGCCACCCACCGGGAACCAGTATAGGTCCTGAACCAAAAGTTTGGACTTGCGTTCAGCTCACAAAAAACGAATTGAAAAATGGAGCTCAGAGGCACAGCAATTCACAAACTGGCAGAGTAATCAAGGCCAACTATCGTCCAAAAATCTGTTGAGGGAAGGCAACGAGGTGGACTTGAAAGCGAGGCAGAATAGCAGGAAACAGATTTCAAGAGGTACGTTGGAATCGCCTGTAAAGCACAGGAAGAGGGGCACAACTTCGACAATGATGCACTTGGCCAAAAAGGGCGTATGCGTTTTCTCCTGAATATTTTCAGGAGAAAACGCATACGCCCTTTTTGGCCAAGCAAGCAAGCGGGCAATGCAAATCTGCACTACAAAGAAGTATCACTTCCCACCGGTCAAAAGGGACATCCACAAAATGTGTAAAAACCAGAAAGGCAAGACAGGCCCTGGAGAACAGGGAGCCTTGTTATGCTGCTGGGCGGGATGTAAGTTGCCAACTGCCTCACTGGAGGAGTGCATTGTGTTCCCTAAAACAAGTAAACAACAGAGCTACAGAGCCAAGGGCACTTCCAGTCTAGGGAATATACCTTGGGAAAACTGAAAATCCATAAGACAGAGTCACCCCCAAATTGAGGGCTGCACTGCTTACAAGAACCTCAACCTGGGTACACCTGAAATATCCCAGGAAATATAAAAATGGTTCCAAACATTGTGGAACTTACGTACGATGGAATATCCCTCAGCCACGAAATCAATGTCATAAGACCTGTAGTAGCAAAATGAGTGGATTCAGGTACGATGATTCTAAGTGAAAGAAGTCACACAGGAAAAGAAACTTATCATAAGATATCACTTAGGAAGATCCTGTAAACATGGCTACACATGAACTGAGTTAGGCAAGAGAACAGAGTCTCACATTTAGAAAACACTCTTATGCCTGCTTAAGGGGGAAGGAGAGGTGGGGTGATGCATCAAACCCGAGTTTGATATAAGCACAGGTACCGTTCCAAAAACCAACTATGGAATAGACAAGACCTCCACCTTCCTCAGTGAAAGGGACTCAAAACCCCATATTTCCCGCAGAGGAATAGATCTGACTAGTAAGAATCTTAAAACCTATGTATTGATATGTCTCCGTAAGGGAATCAAGTGTGTCTAGACTGGCATAAACATGGCAGCGAGAATCAGCTCAAACCCACTCTAAAAAGGAATTTCAAAAACAGAACAAAGAAACAGGGAAATTCTTTACAATTCCTTCAGGGTCTCTGATGCAACCTGGAATGACCCTATCTACAATGACAGCTGGATGTGGCATAAGGCTGGACACGTGGGACTGAGAGGATTGGTGAGATTGGGTGAGCAAATGCAGACCCTTTAAAGCAATAATGCATGGCACCCATTCCATGGGTCCCAGCTCTCCAGGTTGAAGGGAATATTACTACAGCTATAACGTGTACGGGAAACCTAGAGAATGGACACACTGTGAATACGACAGGTTTCTAAAACTCAACGAAGAGCCCCTCTCCTGGTGCTCCGGTTTGACTTTCCAACTGCTTTCCTATCAATCTCCCAACTTGGAGAGACAGCCCCTTTAAGCTCCTGGTTCGCACAGGTTGCCAATTTGGCAGAGGATGAAAGGGAAGAGGGAGAACCAATGAGAGAGTAGCTGCTAGGCATTTGGATGGGCACATGTCACTCTAATTTCCCGGCAGGAAGAAGAATTAACCAAAGACTCAGCCACCCACCGGGAACCAGTATAGGTCCTGAACCAAAAGTTTGGACTTGCGTTCAGCTCACAAAAAACGAGTTGAAAAATGGAGCTCAGGGGCACAGCAATTCACAAACTGGCAGAGTAATCAAGGCCAACTATCGTCCAAAAATCTGTTGAGGGAAGGCAACGAGGCGGACTTGAAAGCGAGGCAGAATAGCAGGAAACAGATTTCAAGAGGTACGTTGGAATCGCCTGTAAAGCACAGGAAGAGGGGCACAACTTCGACAATGATGCACTTGGCCACAAAGGGCGTATGCGTTTTCTCCTGAATATATTCAGGAGAAAACGCATACGCCCTTTTTGGCCAAGCAAGCAAGCGGGCAATGCAAATCTGCACTACAAAGAAGTATCACTTCCCACCGGTCAAAAGGGACATCCACAAAATGTGTAAAAACCAGAAAGGCAAGACAGGCCCTGGAGAACAGGGAGCCTTGTTATGCTGCTGGGCGGGATGTAAGTTGCCAACTGTCTCACTGGAGGAGTGCATTGTGTTCCCTAAAACAAGTAAACAACAGAGCTACAGAGCCAAGGGCACTTCCAGTCTAGGGAATATACCTTGGGAAAACGGAAAATCCATAAGACAGAGCCACCCCCAAATTGAGGGCTGCACTGCTTACAAGAACCTCAACCTGGGTACACCTGAAATATCCCAGGAAATATAAAAATGGTTCCAAACATTGTGGAACTTACGTACGATGGAATATCCCTCAGCCACGAAATCAATGTCATAAGACCAGTAGCAGCAAAATGAGTGGATTCAGGTACGATGATTCTAAGTGAAAGAAGTCACACAGGAAAAGAAACTTATCATAAGATATCACTTAGGAAGATCCTGTAAACATGGCTACACATGAACTGAGTTAGGCAAGAGAACAGAGTCTCACATTTAGAAAACACTCTTATGCCTGCTTAAGGGGGAAGGAGAGGTGGGGTGATGCATCAAACCCGAGTTTGATATAAGCACAGGTACCGTTCCAAAAACCAACTATGGAATAGACAAGACCTCCACCTTCCTCAGTGAAAGGGACTCAAAACCCCATATTTCCCGCAGAGGAATAGATCTGAATAGTAAGAATCTTAAAACCTATGTATTGATATGTCTCCACAAGGGAATTAAGTGTGTCTAGACTGGCATAAACATGGCAGCGAGAATCAGCTCAAACCCACTCTAAAAAGGAATTTCAAAAACAGAACAAAGAAACAGGGAAATTCTTTACAATTCCTTCAGGTTCTCTGATGCAACCTGGAATGACCCTATCTACAATGACAGCTGGATGTGGCATAAGGCTGGACACTTGGGACTGAGAGGATTGGTGAGATTGGGTGAGCAAATGCAGACCCTTTAAAGCAATAATGCATGGCACCCATTCCATGGGTCCCAGCTCTCCAGGTTGAAGGGAATATTACTACAGCTATAACGTGTACGGGAAACCTAGAGAATGGACACACTGTGAATACGACAGGTTTCTAAAACTCAACGAAGAGCCCCTCTCCTGGTGCTCCGGTTTGACATTCCAACTGCTTTCCTATCAATCTAGCAACTTGGAGAGACAGCCCCTTTAAGCTCCTGGTTCGCACAGGTTGCCAATTTGGCAGAGGATGAAAGGGAAGAGGGAGAACCAATGAGAGAGTAGCTGCTAGGCATTTGGATGGGCACATGTCACTCTAATTTCCAGGCAGGAAGAAGAATTAACCAAAGTCTCAGCCACCCACCGGGAACCAGTATAGGTCCTGAACCAAAAGTTTGGACTTGCGTTCAGCTCACAAAAAACGATTTGAAAAATGGAGCTCAGAGGCACAGCAATTCACAAACTGGCAGAGTAATCAAGGCCAACTATCGTCCAAAAATCTGTTGAGGGAAGGCAACGAGGCGGACTTGAAAGCGAGGCAGAATAGCAGGAAACAGATTTCAAGAGGTACGTTGGAATCGCCTGTAAAGCACAGGAAGAGGGGCACAACTTCGACAATGATGCACTTGGCCAAAAAGGGCGTATGCGTTTTCTCCTGAATATTTTCAGGAGAAAACGCATACGCCCTTTTTGGCCAAGCAAGCAAGCGGGCAATGCAAATCTGCACTACAAAGAAGTATCACTTCCCACCGGTCAAAAGAGACATCCACAAAATGTGTAAAAACCAGAAAGGCAAGACAGGCCCTGGAGAACAGGGAGCCTTGTTATGCTGCTGGGCGGGATGTAAGTTGCCAACTGCCTCACTGGAGGAGTGCATTGTGTTCCCTAAAACAAGTAAACAACAGAGCTACAGAGCCAAGGGCACTTCCAGTCTAGGGAATATACCTTGGGAAAACTGAAAATCCATAAGACAGAGCCACCCCCAAATTGAGGGCTGCACTGCTTACAAGAACCTCAACCTGGGTACACCTGAAATATCCCAGGCAATATAAAAATGGTTCCAAACATTGTGGAACTTACGTATGATGGAATATCCCTCAGCCACGAAATCAATGTCATAAGACCAGTAGCAGCAAAATGAGTGGATTCAGGTACGATGATTCTAAGTGAAAGAAGTCACACAGGAAAAGAAACTTATCATAAGATATCACTTAGGAAGATCCTGTAAACATGGCTACACATGAACTGAGTTAGGCAAGAGAACAGAGTCTCACATTTAGAAAACACTCTTATGCCTGCTTAAGGGGGAAGGAGAGGTGGGGTGATGCATCAAACCCGAGTTTGATATAAGCACAGGTACCGTTCCAAAAACCAACTATGGAATAGACAAGACCTCCACCTTCCTCAGTGAAAGGGACTCAAAACCCCATATTTCCCGCAGAGGAATAGATCTGACTAGTAAGAATCTTAAAACCTATGTATTGATATGTCTCCGTAAGGGAATCAAGTGTGTCTAGACTGGCATAAACATGGCAGCGAGAATCAGCTCAAACCCACTCTAAAAAGGAATTTCAAAAACAGAACAAAGAAACAGGGAAATTCTTTACAATTCCTTCAGGGTCTCTGATGCAACCTGGAATGACCCTATCTACAATGACAGCTGGATGTGGCATAAGGCTGGACACTTGGGACTGAGAGGATTGGTGAGATTGGGTGAGCAAATGCAGACCCTTTAAAGCAATAATGCATGGCACCCATTCCATGGGTCCCAGCTCTCCAGGTTGAAGGGAATATTACTACAGCTATAACGTGTACGGGAAACCTAGAGAATGGACACACTGTGAATACGACAGGTTTCTAAAACTCAACGAAGAGCCCCTCTCCTGGTGCTCCGGTTTGACTTTCCAACTGCTTTCCTATCAATCTCCCAACTTGGAGAGACAGCCCCTTTAAGCTCCTGGTTCGCACAGGTTGCCAATTTGGCAGAGGATGAAAGGGAAGAGGGAGAACCAATGAGAGAGTAGCTGCTAGGCATTTGGATGGGCACATGTCACTCTAATTTCCCGGCAGGAAGAAGAATTAACCAAAGACTCAGCCACCCACCGGGAACCAGTATAGGTCCTGAACCAAAAGTTTGGACTTGCGTTCAGCTCACAAAAAACGAGTTGAAAAATGGAGCTCAGGGGCACAGCAATTCACAAACTGGCAGAGTAATCAAGGCCAACTATCGTCCAAAAATCTGTTGAGGGAAGGCAACGAGGCGGACTTGAAAGCGAGGCAGAATAGCAGGAAACAGATTTCAAGAGGTACGTTGGAATCGCCTGTAAAGCACAGGAAGAGGGGCACAACTTCGACAATGATGCACTTGGCCACAAAGGGCGTATGCGTTTTCTCCTGAATATATTCAGGAGAAAACGCATACGCCCTTTTTGGCCAAGCAAGCAAGCGGGCAATGCAAATCTGCACTACAAAGAAGTATCACTTCCCACCGGTCAAAAGGGACATCCACAAAATGTGTAAAAACCAGAAAGGCAAGACAGGCCCTGGAGAACAGGGAGCCTTGTTATGCTGCTGGGCGGGATGTAAGTTGCCAACTGCCTCACTGGAGGAGTGCATTGTGTTCCCTAAAACAAGTAAACAACAGAGCTACAGAGCCAAGGGCACTTCCAGTCTAGGGAATATACCTTGGGAAAACTGAAAATCCATAAGACAGAGCCACCCCCAAATTGAGGGCTGCACTGCTTACAAGAACCTCAACCTGGGTACACCTGAAATATCCCAGGCAATTAAACATGGTTCCAAACATTGTGGAACTTATGTACGATGGAATATCCCTCAGCCACGAAATCAATGTCATAAGACCAGTAGCAGCAAAATGAGTGGATTCAGGTACGATGATTCTAAGTGAAAGAAGTCACACAGGAAAAGAAACTTATCATAAGATATCACTTAGGAAGATCCTGTAAACATGGCTACACATGAACTGAGTTAGGCAAGAGAACAGAGTCTCACATTAAGAAAACACTCTTATGCCTGCTTAAGGGGGAAGGAGAGGTGGGTTGATGCATCAAACCCGAGTTTGATATAAGCACAGGTACCGTTCCAAAAACCAACTATGGAATAGACAAGACCTCCACCTTCCTCAGTGAAAGGGACTCAAAACCCCATATTTCCCGCAGAGGAATAGATCTGACTAGTAAGAATCTTAAAACCTATGTATTGATATGTCTCCGTAAGGGAATCAAGTGTGTCTAGACTGGCATAAACATGGCAGCGAGAATCAGCTCAAACCCACTCTAAAAAGGAATTTCAAAAACAGAACAAATAAACAGAGAAATTCTTTACAATTCCTTCAGGGTCTCTGATGCAACCTGGAATGACCCTATCTACAATGACAGCTGGATGTGGCATAAGGCTGGACACTTGGGACTGAGAGGATTGGTGAGATTGGGTGAGCAAATGCAGACCCTTTAAAGCAATAATGCATGGCACCCATTCCATGGGTCCCAGCTCTCCAGGTTGAAGGGAATATTACTACAGCTATAACGTGTACGGGAAACCTAGAGAATGGACACACTGTGAATACGACAGGTTTCTAAAACTCAACGAAGAGCCCCTCTCCTGGTGCTCCGGTTTGACTTTCCAACTGCTTTCCTATCAATCTCCCAACTTGGAGAGACAGCCCCTTTAAGCTCCTGGTTCGCACAGGTTGCCAATTTGGCAGAGGATGAAAGGGAAGAGGGAGAACCAATGAGAGAGTAGCTGCTAGGCATTTGGATGGGCACATGTCACTCTAATTTCCCGGCAGGAAGAAGAATTACCCAACTACTCAGCCACCCACCGGGAACCAGTATAGGTCCTGAACCAAAAGTTTGGACTTGCGTTCAGCTCACAAATAACGAGTTGAGAAATGGAGCTCAGGGGCACAGCAATTCACAAACTGGCAGAGTAATCAAGGCCAACTATCGTCCAAAAATCTGTTGAGGGAAGGCAACGAGGCGGACTTGAAAGCGAGGCAGAATAGCAGGAAACAGATTTCAAGAGGTACGTTGGAATCGCCTATAAAGCACAGGAAGAGGGGCACAACATCGACAATGATGCACTTGGCCAAAAAGGGCGTATGCGTTTTCTCCTGAATATATTCAGGAGAAAACGCATACGCCCTTTTTGGCCAAGCAAGCAAGCGGGCAATGCAAATCTGCACTACAAAGAAGTATCACTTCCCACCGGTCAAAAGGGACATCCACAAAATGTGTAAAAACCAGAAAGGCAAGACAGGCCCTGGAGAACAGGGAGCCCTGTTATGCTGATGGGCGGCATGTAAGTTGCCAACTGCCTCACTGGAGGAGTGCATTGTGTTCCCTAAAACAAGTAAACAACAGAGCTACAGAGCCAAGGGCACTTCCAGTCTAGGGAATATACCTTGGGAAAACTGAAAATCCATAAGACAGAGCCACCCCCAAATTGAGGGCTGCACTGCTTACAAGAACCTCAACCTGGGTACACCTGAAATATCCCAGGAAATATAAAAATGTTTCCAAACATTGTGGAACTTACGTACGATGGAATATCCCTCAGCCACGAAATCAATGTCATAAGACCAGTAGCAGCAAAATGAGTGGATTCAGGTACGATGATTCTAAGTGAAAGAAGTCACACAGGAAAAGAAACTTATCATAAGATATCACTTAGGAAGATCCTGTAAACATGGCTACACATGAACTGAGTTAGGCAAGAGAACAGAGCCTCACATTTAGAAAACACTCTTATGCCTGCTTAAGGGGGAAGGAGAGGTGGGGTGATGCATCAAACCCGAGTTTGATATAAGCACAGGTACCGTTCCAAAAACCAACTATGGAATAGACAAGACCTCCACCTTCCTCAGTGAAAGGGACTCAAAACCCCATATTTCCCGCAGAGGAATAGATCTGACTAGTAAGAATCTTAAAACCTATGTATTGATATGTCTCCGTAAGGGAATCAAGTGTGTCTAGACTGGCATAAACATGGCAGCGAGAATCAGCTCAAACCCACTCTAAAAAGGAATTTCAAAAACAGAACAAAGAAACAGGGAAATTCTTTACAATTCCTTCAGGGTCTCGGATGCAACCTGGAATGACCCTATCTACAATGACAGCTGGATGTGGCATAAGGCTGGACACTTGGGACTGAGAGGATTGGTGAGATTGGGTGAGCAAATGCAGACCCTTTAAAGCAATAATGCATGGCACCCATTCCATGGGTCCCAGCTCTCCAGGTGGAAGGGAATATTACTACAGCTATAACGTGTACGGGAAACCTAGAGAATGGACACACTGTGAATACGACAGGTTTCTAAAACTCAACGAAGAGCCCCTCTCCTGGTGCTCCGGTTTGACTTTCCAACTGCTTTCCTATCAATCTCCCAACTTGGAGAGACAGCCCCTTTAAGCTCCTGGTTCGCACAGGTTGCCAATTTGGCAGAGGATGAAAGGGAAGAGGGAGAACCAATGAGAGAGTAGCTGCTAGGCATTTGGATGGGCACATGTCACTCTAATTTCCCGGCAGGAAGAAGAATTAACCAAAGTCTCAGCCACCCACCGGGAAACAGTAGAGGTCCTGAACCAAAAGTTTGGACTTGCGTTCAGCTCACAAAAAACGATTTGAAAAATGGAGCTCAGAGGCACAGCAATTCACAAACTGGCAGAGTAATCAAGGCCAACTATCGTCCAAAAATCTGTTGAGGGAAGGCAACGCGGCGGACTTGAAAGCGAGGCAGAATAGCAGGAAACAGATTTCAAGAGGTACGTTGAAATCGCCTGTAAAGCACAGGAAGAGGGGCACAACTTCGACAATGATGCACTTGGCCAAAAAGGGCGTATGCATTTTCTCCTGAATATATTCAGGAGATAACACATACGCCCTTTTTGGCCAAGCAAGCAAGCGGGCAATGCAAATCTGCACTACAAAGAAGTATCACTTCCCACCAGTCAAAAGGGACATCCACAAAATGTGTAAAAACCAGAAAGGCAAGATAGGCCCTGGAGAACAGGGAGCTTTGTTATGCTGCTGGGCGGGATGTAAGTTGTCAACTGCCTCACTGGAGGAGTGCATTGTGTTCCCTAAAACAAGTAAACAACAGAGCTACAGAGCCAAGGGCACTTCCAGTCTAGGGAATATACCTTGGGAAAACTGAAAATCCATAAGACAGAGCCACCCCCAAATTGAGGGCTGCACTGCTTACAAGAACCTCAACCTGGGTACACCTGAAATATCCCAGGCAATTAAACATGGTTCCAAACATTGTGGAACTTATGTACGATGGAATATCCCTCAGCCACGAAATCAATGTCATAAGACCAGTAGCAGCAAAATGAGTGGATTCAGGTACGATGATTCTAAGTGAAAGAAGTCACACAGGAAAAGAAACTTATCATAAGATATCACTTAGGAAGATCCTGTAAACATGGCTACACATGAACTGAGTTAGGCAAGAGAACAGAGTCTCACATTAAGAAAACACTCTTATGCCTGCTTAAGGGGGAAGGAGAGGTGGGTTGATGCATCAAACCCGAGTTTGATATAAGCACAGGTACCGTTCCAAAAACCAACTATGGAATAGACAAGACCTCCACCTTCCTCAGTGAAAGGGACTCAAAACCCCATATTTCCCGCAGAGGAATAGATCTGACTAGTAAGAATCTTAAAACCTATGTATTGATATGTCTCCGTAAGGGAATCAAGTGTGTCTAGACTGGCATAAACATGGCAGCGAGAATCAGCTCAAACCCACTCTAAAAAGGAATTTCAAAAACAGAACAAATAAACAGAGAAATTCTTTACAATTCCTTCAGGGTCTCTGATGCAACCTGGAATGACCCTATCTACAATGACAGCTGGATGTGGCATAAGGCTGGACACTTGGGACTGAGAGGATTGGTGAGATTGGGTGAGCAAATGCAGACCCTTTAAAGCAATAATGCATGGCACCCATTCCATGGGTCCCAGCTCTCCAGGTTGAAGGGAATATTACTACAGCTATAACGTGTACGGGAAACCTAGAGAATGGACACACTGTGAATACGACAGGTTTCTAAAACTCAACGAAGAGCCCCTCTCCTGGTGCTCCGGTTTGACTTTCCAACTGCTTTCCTATCAATCTCCCAACTTGGAGAGACAGCCCCTTTAAGCTCCTGGTTCGCACAGGTTGCCAATTTGGCAGAGGATGAAAGGGAAGAGGGAGAACCAATGAGAGAGTAGCTGCTAGGCATTTGGATGGGCACATGTCACTCTAATTTCCCGGCAGGAAGAAGAATTACCCAACTACTCAGCCACCCACCGGGAACCAGTATAGGTCCTGAACCAAAAGTTTGGACTTGCGTTCAGCTCACAAATAACGAGTTGAGAAATGGAGCTCAGGGGCACAGCAATTCACAAACTGGCAGAGTAATCAAGGCCAACTATCGTCCAAAAATCTGTTGAGGGAAGGCAACGAGGCGGACTTGAAAGCGAGGCAGAATAGCAGGAAACAGATTTCAAGAGGTACGTTGGAATCGCCTATAAAGCACAGGAAGAGGGGCACAACATCGACAATGATGCACTTGGCCAAAAAGGGCGTATGCGTTTTCTCCTGAATATATTCAGGAGAAAACGCATACGCCCTTTTTGGCCAAGCAAGCAAGCGGGCAATGCAAATCTGCACTACAAAGAAGTATCACTTCCCACCGGTCAAAAGGGACATCCACAAAATGTGTAAAAACCAGAAAGGCAAGACAGGCCCTGGAGAACAGGGAGCCCTGTTATGCTGATGGGCGGCATGTAAGTTGCCAACTGCCTCACTGGAGGAGTGCATTGTGTTCCCTAAAACAAGTAAACAACAGAGCTACAGAGCCAAGGGCACTTCCAGTCTAGGGAATATACCTTGGGAAAACTGAAAATCCATAAGACAGAGCCACCCCCAAATTGAGGGCTGCACTGCTTACAAGAACCTCAACCTGGGTACACCTGAAATATCCCAGGAAATATAAAAATGTTTCCAAACATTGTGGAACTTACGTACGATGGAATATCCCTCAGCCACGAAATCAATGTCATAAGACCAGTAGCAGCAAAATGAGTGGATTCAGGTACGATGATTCTAAGTGAAAGAAGTCACACAGGAAAAGAAACTTATCATAAGATATCACTTAGGAAGATCCTGTAAACATGGCTACACATGAACTGAGTTAGGCAAGAGAACAGAGCCTCACATTTAGAAAACACTCTTATGCCTGCTTAAGGGGGAAGGAGAGGTGGGGTGATGCATCAAACCCGAGTTTGATATAAGCACAGGTACCGTTCCAAAAACCAACTATGGAATAGACAAGACCTCCACCTTCCTCAGTGAAAGGGACTCAAAACCCCATATTTCCCGCAGAGGAATAGATCTGACTAGTAAGAATCTTAAAACCTATGTATTGATATGTCTCCGTAAGGGAATCAAGTGTGTCTAGACTGGCATAAACATGGCAGCGAGAATCAGCTCAAACCCACTCTAAAAAGGAATTTCAAAAACAGAACAAAGAAACAGGGAAATTCTTTACAATTCCTTCAGGGTCTCTGATGCAACCTGGAATGACCCTATCTACAATGACAGCTGGATGTGGCATAAGGCTGGACACTTGGGACTGAGAGGATTGGTGAGATTGGGTGAGCAAATGCAGACCCTTTAAAGCAATAATGCATGGCACCCATTCCATGGGTCCCAGCTCTCCAGGTGGAAGGGAATATTACTACAGCTATAACGTGTACGGGAAACCTAGAGAATGGACACACTGTGAATACGACAGGTTTCTAAAACTCAACGAAGAGCCCCTCTCCTGGTGCTCCGGTTTGACTTTCCAACTGCTTTCCTATCAATCTCCCAACTTGGAGAGACAGCCCCTTTAAGCTCCTGGTTCGCACAGGTTGCCAATTTGGCAGAGGATGAAAGGGAAGAGGGAGAACCAATGAGAGAGTAGCTGCTAGGCATTTGGATGGGCACATGTCACTCTAATTTCCCGGCAGGAAGAAGAATTAACCAAAGTCTCAGCCACCCACCGGGAAACAGTAGAGGTCCTGAACCAAAAGTTTGGACTTGCGTTCAGCTCACAAAAAACGATTTGAAAAATGGAGCTCAGAGGCACAGCAATTCACAAACTGGCAGAGTAATCAAGGCCAACTATCGTCCAAAAATCTGTTGAGGGAAGGCAACGCGGCGGACTTGAAAGCGAGGCAGAATAGCAGGAAACAGATTTCAAGAGGTACGTTGAAATCGCCTGTAAAGCACAGGAAGAGGGGCACAACTTCGACAATGATGCACTTGGCCAAAAAGGGCGTATGCATTTTCTCCTGAATATATTCAGGAGATAACACATACGCCCTTTTTGGCCAAGCAAGCAAGCGGGCAATGCAAATCTGCACTACAAAGAAGTATCACTTCCCACCAGTCAAAAGGGACATCCACAAAATGTGTAAAAACCAGAAAGGCAAGATAGGCCCTGGAGAACAGGGAGCTTTGTTATGCTGCTGGGCGGGATGTAAGTTGTCAACTGCCTCACTGGAGGAGTGCATTGTGTTCCCTAAAACAAGTAAACAACAGAGCTACAGAGCCAAGGGCACTTCCAGTCTAGGGAATATACCTTGGGAAAACTGAAAATCCATAAGACAGAGCCACCCCCAAATTGAGGGCTACACTGCTTACAAGAACCTCAACCTGGGTACACCTGAAATATCCCAGGAAATATAAAAATGGTTCCAAACATTGTGGAACTTACGTACGATGGAATATCCCTCAGCCACGAAATCAATGTCATAAGACCAGTAGCAGCAAAATGAGTGGATTCAGGTACGATGATTCGAAGTGAAAGAAGTCACACAGGAAAAGAAACTTATCATAAGATATCACTTAGGAAGATCCTGTAAACATGGCTACACATGAACTGAGTTAGGCAAGAGAACAGAGTCTCACATTTAGAAAACACTCTTATGCCTGCTTAAGGGGGAAGGAGAGGTGGGGTGATGCATCAAACCCGAGTTTGATATAAGCACAGGTACCGTTCCAAAAACCAACTATGGAATAGACAAGACCTCCACCTTCCTCAGTGAAAGGGACTCAAAACCCCATATTTCCCGCAGAGGAATAGATCTGACTAGTAAGAATCTTAAAACCTATGTATTAATATGTCTCCGTAAGGGAATCAAGTGTGTCTAGACTGGCATAAACATGGCAGCGAGAATCAGCTCAAACCCACTCTAAAAAGGAATTTCAAAAACAGAACAAAGAAACAGGGAAATTCTTTACAATTCCTTCAGGGTCTCTGATGCAACCTGGAATGACCCTATCTACAATGACAGCTGGATGTGGCATGAGGCTGGACACTTGGGACTGAGAGGATTGGTGAGATTGGGTGAGCAAATGCAGACCCTTTAAAGCAATAATGCATGGCACCCATTCCATGGGTCCCAGCTCTCCAGGTTGAAGGGAATATTACTACAGCTATAACATGTACGGGAATCCTAGAGAATGGACACACTGTGAATACGAAAGGTTTCTAAAACTCAACGAAGAGTCCCTCTCCTGGTGCTCCGATTTGACTTTCCAACTGCTTTCCTATCAATCTCCCAACTTGGAGAGACAGCCCCTTTAAGCTCCTGGTTCGCACAGGTTGCCAATTTGGCAGAGGATGAAAGGGAAGAGGGAGAACCAATGAGAGAGTAGCTGCTAGGCATTTGGATGGGCACATGTCACTCTAATTTCCCGGCAGGAAGAAGAATTAACCAAAGTCTCAGCCACCCACCGGGAACCAGTATAGGTCCTGTACCAAAAGTTTGGACTTGCGTTCAGCTCACATAAAACGAGTTGAAAAATGGAGCTCAGAGGCACAGCAATTCACAAACTGGCAGAGTAATCAAGGCCAACTATCGTCCAAAAATCTGTTGAGGGAAGGCAACGAGGCGGACTTGAAAGCGAGGCAGAATAGCAGGAAACAGATTTCAAGAGGTACGTTGGAATCGCCTGTAAAGCACAGGAAGAGGGGCACAACTTCGACAATGATGCACTTGGCCAAAAAGGGCGTATGCGTTTTCTCCTGAATATATTCAGGAGAAAACGCATACGCCCTTTTTGGCCAAGCAAGCAAGCGGGCAATGCAAATCTGCACTACAAAGAAGTATCACTTCCCACCGGTCAAAAGGGACATCCACAAAATGTGTAAAAACCAGAAAGGCAAGACAGGCCCTGGAGAACAGGGAGCCCTGTTATGCTGATGGGCGGGATGTAAGTTGCCAACTGCCTCACTGGAGGAGTGCATTGTGTTCCCTAAGACAAGTAAACAACAGAGCTACAGAGCCAAGGGCACTTCCAGTCTAGGGAATATACCTTGGGAAAACTGAAAATCCATAAGACAGAGCCACCCCCAAATTGAGGGCTGCACTGCTTACAAGAACCTCAACCTGGGTACACCTGAAATATCCCAGGAAATATAAAAATGGTTCCAAACATTGTGGAACTTACGTACGATGGAATATCCCTCAGCCACGAAATCAATGTCATAAGACCTGTAGCAGCAAAATGAGTGGATTCAGGTACAATGATTCTAAGTGAAAGAAGTCACACAGGAAAAGAAACTTATCATAAGATATCACTTAGGAAGATCCTGTAAACATGGCTACACATGAACTGAGTTAGGCAAGAGAACAGAGTCTCACATTTAGAAAACACTCTTATGCCTGCTTAAGGGGGAAGGAGAGGTGGGGTGATGCATCAAACCCGAGTTTGATATAAGCACAGGTACCGTTCCAAAAACCAACTATGGAATAGACAAGACCTACACCTTCCTCAGTGAAAGGGACTCAAAACCCCATATTTCCCGCAGAGGAATAGATCTGACTAGTAAGAGTCTTAAAACCTATGTATTGATATGTCTCCATAAGGGAATCAAGTGTGTCTAGACTGGCATAAACATGGCAGCGAGAATCAGCTCAAACCCACTCTAAAAAGGAATTTCAAAAACAGAACAAAGAAACAGGGAAATTCTTTACAATTCCTTCAGGGTCTCTGATGCAACCTGGAATGACCCTATCTACAATGACAGCTGGATGTGGCATAAGGCTGGACACTTGGGACTGAGAGGATTGGTGAGATTGGGTGAGCAAATGCAGACCCTTTAAAGCAATAATGCATGGCACCCATTCCATGGGTCCCAGCTCTCCAGGATGAAGGGAACTTTACTACAGCTATAACGTGTACGGGAAACCTAGAGAATGGACACACTGTGAATACGACAGGTTTCTAAAACTCAACGAAGAGCCCCTCTCCTGGTGCTCCGGTTTGACATTCCAACTGCTTTCCTATCAATCTAGCAACTTGGAGAGACAGCCCCTTTAAGATCCTGGTTCGCACAGGTTGCCAATTTGGCAGAGGATGAAAGGGAAGAGGGGGAACCAATGAGAGAGTAGCTGCTAGGCATTTGGATGGGCACATGTCACTCTAATTTCCCGGCAGAAAGAAGAATTAACCAAAGTCTCAGCCACCCACCGGGAACCAGTATAGGTCCTGAACCAAAAGTTTGCACTTGCGTTCAGCTCACAAATAACGAGTTGAGAAATGGAGCTCAGGGGCACAGCAATTCACAAACTGGCAGAGTAATCAAGGCCAACTATCGTCCAAAAATCTGTTGAGGGAAGGCAACGAGGCGGACTTGAAAGCGAGGCAGAATAGCAGGAAACAGATATCAAGAGGTACATTGGAATCGCCTGTAAAGCACAGGAAGAGGGGCACAACTTCGACAATGATGAACTTGGCCACAAAGGGCGTATGCGTTTTCTCCTGAATATATTCAGGAGAAAACGCATACGCCCTTTGTGGCCAAGCAAGCATGCGGGCAATGCAAATCTGCACTACAAAGAAGTATCACTTCCCACCGGTCAAAAGGGACATCCACAAAATGTGTAAAAACCAGAAAGGCAAGACAGGCCCTGGAGAACAGGGAGCCTTGTTATGCTGCTGGGCGGGATGTAAGTTGCCAACTGCCTCACTGGAGGAGTGCATTGTGTTCCCTAAAACAAGTAAACAACAGAGCTACAGAGCCAAGGGCACTTCCAGTCTAGGGAATATACCTTGGGAAAACTGAAAATCCATAAGACAGAGCCACCCCCAAATTGAGGGCTGCACTGCTTACAAGAACCTCAACCTGGGTACACCTGAAATATCCCAGGAAATATAAAAATGGTTCCAAACATTGTGGAACTTACGTACGATGGAATATCCCTCAGCCACGAAATCAATGTCATAAGACCAGTAGCAGCAAAATGAGTGGATTCAGGTACGATGATTCTAAGTGAAAGAAGTCACACAGGAAAAGAAACTTATCATAAGATATCACATAGGAAGATCCTGTAAACATGGCTACACATGAACTGAGTTAGGCAAGAGAACAGAGTCTCACATTTAGAAAACACTCTTATGCCTGCTTAAGGGGGAAGGAGAGGTGGGGTGATGCATCAAACCCGAGTTTGATATAAGCACAGGTACCGTTCCAAAAACCAACTATGGAATAGACAAGACCTCCACCTTCCTCAGTGAAAGGGACTCAAAACCCCATATTTCCCGCAGAGGAATAGATCTGAATAGTAAGAATCTTAAAACCTATGTATTGATATGTCTCCATAAGGGAATTAAGTGTGTCTAGACTGGCATAAACATGGCAGCGAGAATCAGCTCAAACCCACTCTAAAAAGGAATTTCAAAAACAGAACAAAGAAACAGGGAAATTCTTTACAATTCCTTCAGGTTCTCTGATGCAACCTGGAATGACCCTATCTACAATGACAGCTGGATGTGGCATAAGGCTGGACACTTGGGACTGAGAGGATTGGTGAGATTGGGTGAGCAAATGCAGACCCTTTAAAGCAATAATGCATGGCACCCATTCCATGGGTCCCAGCTCTCCAGGTTGAAGGGAATATTACTACAGCTATAACGTGTACGGGAAACCTAGAGAATGGACACACTGTGAATACGACAGGTTTCTAAAACTCAACGAAGAGCCCCTCTCCTGGTGCTCCGGTTTGACATTCCAACTGCTTTCCTATCAATCTAGCAACTTGGAGAGACAGCCCCTTTAAGATCCTGGTTCGCACAGGTTGCCAATTTGGCAGAGGATGAAAGGGAAGAGGGAGAACCAATGAGAGAGTAGCTGTTAGGCATTTGGATGGGCACATGTCACTCTAATTTCCAGGCAGGAAGAAGAATTAACCAAAGTCTCAGCCACCCACCGGGAACCAGTAGAGGTCCTGAACCAAAAGTTTGGACTTGCGTTCAGCTCACAAAAAACGATTTGAAAAATGGAGCTCAGAGGCACAGCAATTCACAAACTGGCAGAGTAATCAAGGCCAACTATCGTCCAAAAATCTGTTGAGGGAAGGCAACGCGGCGGACTTGAAAGCGAGGCAGAATAGCAGGAAACAGATTTCAAGAGGTACGTTGAAATCGCCTGTAAAGCACAGGAAGAGGGGCACAACTTCGACAATGATGCACTTGGCCAAAAAGGGCGTATGCATTTTCTCCTGAATATATTCAGGAGATAACACATACGCCCTTTTTGGCCAAGCAAGCAAGCGGGCAATGCAAATCTGCACTACAAAGAAGTATCACTTCCCACCAGTCAAAAGGGACATCCACAAAATGTGTAAAAACCAGAAAGGCAAGATAGGCCCTGGAGAACAGGGAGCTTTGTTATGCTGCTGGGCGGGATGTAAGTTGTCAACTGCCTCACTGGAGGAGTGCATTGTGTTCCCTAAAACAAGTAAACAACAGAGCTACAGAGCCAAGGGCACTTCCAGTCTAGGGAATATACCTTGGGAAAACTGAAAATCCATAAGACAGAGCCACCCCCAAATTGAGGGCTACACTGCTTACAAGAACCTCAACCTGGGTACACCTGAAATATCCCAGGAAATATAAAAATGGTTCCAAACATTGTGGAACTTACGTACGATGGAATATCCCTCAGCCACGAAATCAATGTCATAAGACCAGTAGCAGCAAAATGAGTGGATTCAGGTACGATGATTCGAAGTGAAAGAAGTCACACAGGAAAAGAAACTTATCATAAGATATCACTTAGGAAGATCCTGTAAACATGGCTACACATGAACTGAGTTAGGCAAGAGAACAGAGTCTCACATTTAGAAAACACTCTTATGCCTGCTTAAGGGGGAAGGAGAGGTGGGGTGATGCATCAAACCCGAGTTTGATATAAGCACAGGTACCGTTCCAAAAACCAACTATGGAATAGACAAGACCTCCACCTTCCTCAGTGAAAGGGACTCAAAACCCCATATTTCCCGCAGAGGAATAGATCTGACTAGTAAGAATCTTAAAACCTATGTATTAATATGTCTCCGTAAGGGAATCAAGTGTGTCTAGACTGGCATAAACATGGCAGCGAGAATCAGCTCAAACCCACTCTAAAAAGGAATTTCAAAAACAGAACAAAGAAACAGGGAAATTCTTTACAATTCCTTCAGGGTCTCTGATGCAACCTGGAATGACCCTATCTACAATGACAGCTGGATGTGGCATGAGGCTGGACACTTGGGACTGAGAGGATTGGTGAGATTGGGTGAGCAAATGCAGACCCTTTAAAGCAATAATGCATGGCACCCATTCCATGGGTCCCAGCTCTCCAGGTTGAAGGGAATATTACTACAGCTATAACATGTACGGGAATCCTAGAGAATGGACACACTGTGAATACGAAAGGTTTCTAAAACTCAACGAAGAGTCCCTCTCCTGGTGCTCCGATTTGACTTTCCAACTGCTTTCCTATCAATCTCCCAACTTGGAGAGACAGCCCCTTTAAGCTCCTGGTTCGCACAGGTTGCCAATTTGGCAGAGGATGAAAGGGAAGAGGGAGAACCAATGAGAGAGTAGCTGCTAGGCATTTGGATGGGCACATGTCACTCTAATTTCCCGGCAGGAAGAAGAATTAACCAAAGTCTCAGCCACCCACCGGGAACCAGTATAGGTCCTGTACCAAAAGTTTGGACTTGCGTTCAGCTCACATAAAACGAGTTGAAAAATGGAGCTCAGAGGCACAGCAATTCACAAACTGGCAGAGTAATCAAGGCCAACTATCGTCCAAAAATCTGTTGAGGGAAGGCAACGAGGCGGACTTGAAAGCGAGGCAGAATAGCAGGAAACAGATTTCAAGAGGTACGTTGGAATCGCCTGTAAAGCACAGGAAGAGGGGCACAACTTCGACAATGATGCACTTGGCCAAAAAGGGCGTATGCGTTTTCTCCTGAATATTTTCAGGAGAAAACGCATACGCCCTTTTTGGCCAAGCAAGCAAGCGGGCAATGCAAATCTGCACTACAAAGAAGTATCACTTCCCACCGGTCAAAAGGGACATCCACAAAATGTGTAAAAACCAGAAAGGCAAGACAGGCCCTGGAGAACAGGGAGCCCTGTTATGCTGATGGGCGGGATGTAAGTTGCCAACTGCCTCACTGGAGGAGTGCATTGTGTTCCCTAAGACAAGTAAACAACAGAGCTACAGAGCCAAGGGCACTTCCAGTCTAGGGAATATACCTTGGGAAAACTGAAAATCCATAAGACAGAGCCACCCCCAAATTGAGGGCTGCACTGCTTACAAGAACCTCAACCTGGGTACACCTGAAATATCCCAGGAAATATAAAAATGGTTCCAAACATTGTGGAACTTACGTACGATGGAATATCCCTCAGCCACGAAATCAATGTCATAAGACCTGTAGCAGCAAAATGAGTGGATTCAGGTACAATGATTCTAAGTGAAAGAAGTCACACAGGAAAAGAAACTTATCATAAGATATCACTTAGGAAGATCCTGTAAACATGGCTACACATGAACTGAGTTAGGCAAGAGAACAGAGTCTCACATTTAGAAAACACTCTTATGCCTGCTTAAGGGGGAAGGAGAGGTGGGGTGATGCATCAAACCCGAGTTTGATATAAGCACAGGTACCGTTCCAAAAACCAACTATGGAATAGACAAGACCTCCACCTTCCTCAGTGAAAGGGACTCAAAACCCCATATTTCCCGCAGAGGAATAGATCTGACTAGTAAGAATCTTAAAACCTATGTATTGATATGTCTCCGTAAGGGAATCAAGTGTGTCTAGACTGGCATAAACATGGCAGCGAGAATCAGCTCAAACCCACTCTAAAAAGGAATTTCAAAAACAGAACAAAGAAACAGGGAAATTCTTTACAATTCCTTCAGGGTCTCTGATGCAACCTGGAATGACCCTATCTACAATGACAGCTGGATGTGGCATGAGGCTGGACACTTGGGACTGAGAGGATTGGTGAGATTGGGTGAGCAAATGCAGACCCTTTAAAGCAATAATGCATGGCACCCATTCCATGGGTCCCAGCTCTCCAGGTTGAAGGGAATATTACTACAGCTATAACATGTACGGGAATCCTAGAGAATGGACACACTGTGAATACGAAAGGTTTCTAAAACTCAACGAAGAGTCCCTCTCCTGGTGCTCCGATTTGACTTTCCAACTGCTTTCCTATCAATCTCCCAACTTGGAGAGACAGCCCCTTTAAGCTCCTGGTTCGCACAGGTTGCCAATTTGGCAGAGGATGAAAGGGAAGAGGGAGAACCAATGAGAGAGTAGCTGCTAGGCATTTGGATGGGCACATGTCACTCTAATTTCCCGGCAGGAAGAAGAATTAACCAAAGTCTCAGCCACCCACCGGGAACCAGTATAGGTCCTGTACCAAAAGTTTGGACTTGCGTTCAGCTCACATAAAACGAGTTGAAAAATGGAGCTCAGAGGCACAGCAATTCACAAACTGGCAGAGTAATCAAGGCCAACTATCGTCCAAAAATCTGTTGAGGGAAGGCAACGAGGCGGACTTGAAAGCGAGGCAGAATAGCAGGAAACAGATTTCAAGAGGTACGTTGGAATCGCCTGTAAAGCACAGGAAGAGGGGCACAACTTCGACAATGATGCACTTGGCCAAAAAGGGCGTATGCGTTTTCTCCTGAATATATTCAGGAGAAAACGCATACGCCCTTTTTGGCCAAGCAAGCAAGCGGGCAATGCAAATCTGCACTACAAAGAAGTATCACTTCCCACCGGTCAAAAGGGACATCCACAAAATGTGTAAAAACCAGAAAGGCAAGACAGGCCCTGGAGAACAGGGAGCCCTGTTATGCTGATGGGCGGGATGTAAGTTGCCAACTGCCTCACTGGAGGAGTGCATTGTGTTCCCTAAGACAAGTAAACAACAGAGCTACAGAGCCAAGGGCACTTCCAGTCTAGGGAATATACCTTGGGAAAACTGAAAATCCATAAGACAGAGCCACCCCCAAATTGAGGGCTGCACTGCTTACAAGAACCTCAACCTGGGTACACCTGAAATATCCCAGGAAATATAAAAATGGTTCCAAACATTGTGGAACTTACGTACGATGGAATATCCCTCAGCCACGAAATCAATGTCATAAGACCTGTAGCAGCAAAATGAGTGGATTCAGGTACAATGATTCTAAGTGAAAGAAGTCACACAGGAAAAGAAACTTATCATAAGATATCACTTAGGAAGATCCTGTAAACATGGCTACACATGAACTGAGTTAGGCAAGAGAACAGAGTCTCACATTTAGAAAACACTCTTATGCCTGCTTAAGGGGGAAGGAGAGGTGGGGTGATGCATCAAACCCGAGTTTGATATAAGCACAGGTACCGTTCCAAAAACCAACTATGGAATAGACAAGACCTCCACCTTCCTCAGTGAAAGGGACTCAAAACCCCATATTTCCCGCAGAGGAATAGATCTGACTAGTAAGAATCTTAAAACCTATGTATTGATATGTCTCCGTAAGGGAATCAAGTGTGTCTAGACTGGCATAAACATGGCAGCGAGAATCAGCTCAAACCCACTCTAAAAAGGAATTTCAAAAACAGAACAAAGAAACAGAGAAATTCTTTACAATTCCTTCAGGGTCTCTGATGCAACCTGGAATGACCCTATCTACAATGACAGCTGGATGTGGCATAAGGCTGGACACTTGGGACTGAGGGGATTGGTGAGATTGGGTGAGCAAATGCAGACCCTTAAAGCAATAATGCATGGCACCCATTCCATGGGTCCCAGCTCTCCAGGTTGAAGGGAACATTACTACAGCTATAACGTGTACGGGAAACCTAGAGAATGGACACACTGTGAATATGAAAGGTTTCTAAAACTCAACGAAGAGCCCCTCTCCTGGTGCTCCGGTTTGACTTTCCAACTGCTTTCCTATCAATCTCCCAACTTGGAGAGACAGCCCCTTTAAGCTCCTGGTTCGCACAGCTTGCCAATTTAGCAGAGGATGCAAGGGAAGAGGGAGAACCAATGAGAGAGTAGCTGCTAGGCATTTGGATGGGCACATATCACTCTAATTTCCCGGCAGGAAGAAGAATTAACCAAAGTCTCAGCCACCCACCGGGAACCAGTATAGGTCCTGAACCAAAAGTTTGGACTTGCGTTCAGCTCACATAAAACGAGTTGAAAAATGGAGCTCAGGGGCACAGCAATTCACAAACTGGCAGAGTAATCAAGGCCAACTATCGTCCAAAAATCTGTTGAGGGAAGGCAACGAGGCGGACTTGAAAGCGAGGCAGAATAGCAGGAAACAGATTTCAAGAGGTACGTTGGAATCGCCTGTAAAGCACAGGAAGAGGGGCACAACTTCGACAATGATGCACTTGGCCAAAAAGGGCGTATGCGTTTTCTCCTGAATATTTTCAGGAGAAAACGCATACGCCCTTTTTGGCCAAGCAAGCAAGCGGGCAATGCAAATCTGCACTACAAAGAAGTATCACTTCCCACCAGTCAAAAGGGACATCCACAAAATGTGTAAAAACCAGAAAGGCAAGACAGGCCCTGGAGAACAGGGAGCCTTGTTATGCTGATGGCCGGGATGTAAGTTGCCAACTGCCTCACTGGAGGAGTGCATTGTGTTCCCTAAAACAAGTAAACAACAGAGCTACAGAGCCAAGGGCACTTCCGGTCTAGGGAATATACCATGGGGAAACTGAATATCCATAAGACAGAGCCACCCCCAAATTGAGGGCTGCACTGCTTACAAGAACCTCAACCTGGGTACACCTGAAATATCCCAGGAAATATAAAAATGGTTCCAAACATTGTGGAACTTACGTACGATGGAATATCCCTCAGCCACGAAATCAATGTCATAAGACCTGTAGCAGCAAAATGAGTGGATTCAGGTACGATGATTCTAAGTGAAAGAAGTCACACAGGAAAAGAAACTTATCATAAGATATCACTTAGGAAGATCCTGTAAACATGGCTACACATGAACTGAGTTAGGCAAGAGAACAGAGTCTCACATTTAGAAAACACTCTTATGCCTGCTTAAGGGGGAAGGAGAGGTGGGGTGATGCATCAAACCCGAGTTTGATATAAGCACAGGTACCGTTCCAAAAACCAACTATGGAATAGACAAGACCTCCACCTTCCTCAGTGAAAGGGACTCAAAACCCCATATTTCCCGCAGAGGAATAGATCTGACTAGTAAGAATCTTAAAACCTATGTATTGATATGTCTCCGTAAGGGAATCAAGTGTGTCTAGACTGGCATAAACATGGCAGCGAGAATCAGCTCAAACCCACTCTAAAAAGGAATTTCAAAAACAGAACAAAGAAACAGGGAAATTCTTTACAATTCCTTCAGGGTCTCTGATGCAACCTGGAATGACCCTATCTACAATGACAGCTGGATGTGGCATAAGGCTGGACACGTGGGACTGAGAGGATTGGTGAGATTGGGTGAGCAAATGCAGACCCTTTAAAGCAATAATGCATGGCACCCATTCCATGGGTCCCAGCTCTCCAGGTTGAAGGGAATATTACTACAGCTATAACGTGTACGGGAAACCTAGAGAATGGACACACTGTGAATACGACAGGTTTCTAAAACTCAACGAAGAGCCCCTCTCCTGGTGCTCCGGTTTGACTTTCCAACTGCTTTCCTATCAATCTCCCAACTTGGAGAGACAGCCCCTTTAAGCTCCTGGTTCGCACAGGTTGCCAATTTGGCAGAGGATGAAAGGGAAGAGGGAGAACCAATGAGAGAGTAGCTGCTAGGCATTTGGATGGGCACATGTCACTCTAATTTCCCGGCAGGAAGAAGAATTAACCAAAGACTCAGCCACCCACCGGGAACCAGTATATGTCCTGAACCAAAAGTTTGGACTTGCGTTCAGCTCACAAAAAACAAGTTGAAAAATGGAGCTCAGGGGCACAGCAATTCACAAACTGGCAGAGTAATCAAGGCCAACTATCGTCCAAAAATCTGTTGAGGGAAGGCAACGAGGCGGACTTGAAAGCGAGGCAGAATAGCAGGAAACAGATTTCAAGAGGTACGTTGGAATCGCCTGTAAAGCACAGGAAGAGGGGCACAACTTCGACAATGATGCACTTGGCCACAAAGGGCGTATGCGTTTTCTCCTGAATATATTCAGGAGAAAACGCATACGCCCTTTTTGGCCAAGCAAGCAAGCGGGCAATGCAAATCTGCACTACAAAGAAGTATCACTTCCCACCGGTCAAAAGGGACATCCACAAAATGTGTAAAAACCAGAAAGGCAAGACAGGCCCTGGAGAACAGGGAGCCTTGTTATGCTGCTGGGCGGGATGTAAGTTGCCAACTGCCTCACTGGAGGAGTGCATTGTGTTCCATAAAACAAGTAAACAACAGAGCTACAGAGCCAAGGGCACTTCCAGTCTAGGGAATATACCTTGGGAAAACTGAAAATCAATAAGACAGAGCCACCCCCAAATTGAGGGCTGCACTGCTTACAAGAACCTCAACCTGGGTACACCTGAAATATCCCAGGAAATATAAAAATGGTTCCAAACATTGTGGAACTTACGTACGATGGAATATCCCTCAGCCACGAAATCAATGTCATAAGACCAGTAGCAGCAAAATGAGTGGATTCAGGTACGATGATCCTAAGTGAAAGAAGTCACACAGGAAAAGAAACTTATCATAAGATATCACTTAGGAAGATCCTGTAAACATGGCTACACATGAACTGAGTTAGGCAAGAGAACAGAGTCTCACATTTAGAAAACACTCTTATGCCTGCTTAACGGGGAAGCAGAGGTGGGGTGATGCATGAAACCCGAGTTTGATATAAGCACAGGTACCGTTCCAAAAACCAACTATGGAATAGACAAGACCTCCACCTTCCTCAGTGAAAGGGACTCAAAACCCCATATCTCCCGCAGAGGAATAGATCTGACTAGTAAGAATCTTAAAACCTATGTATTGATATGTATCCATAAGGGAATCAAGTGTGTCTAGACTGGCATAAACATGGCAGCGAGAATCAGCTCAAACCCACTCTAAAAAGGAATTTCAAAAACAGAACAAAGAAACAGGGAAATTCTTTACAATTCCTTCAGGGTCTCTGATGCAACCTGGAATGACCCTATCTACAATGACAGCTGGATGTGGCATAAGGCTGGACACTTGGGACTGAGAGGATTGGTGAGATTGGGTGAGCAAATGCAGACCCTTTAAAGCAATAATGCATGGCACCCATTCCATGGGTCCCAGCTCTCCAGGTTGAAGGGAATATTACTACAGCTATAACGTGTACGGGAAACCTAGAGAATGGACACACTGTGAATACGACAGGTTTCTAAAACTCAATGAAGAGCCCCTCTCCTGGTGCTCCGGTTTGACTTTCCAACTGCTTTCCTATCAATCTCCCAAATTGGAGAGACAGCCCCTTTAAGCTCCTGGTTCGCACAGGTTGCCAATTTGGCAGAGGATGAAAGGGAAGTGGGAGAACCAATGAGAGAGTAGCTGCTAGGCATTTGGATGGGCACATGTCACTCTAATTTCCCGGCAGGAAGAAGAATTAACCAAAGTCTCAGCCACCCACCGGGAACCAGTATAGGTCCTGAACCAAAAGTTTGCACTTGCGTTCAGCTCACAAATAACGAGTTGAGAAATGGAGCTCAGGGGCACAGCAATTCACAAACTGGCAGAGTAATCAAGGCCAACTATCGTCCAAAAATCTGTTGAGGGAAGGCAACGAGGCGGACTTGAAAGCGAGGCAGAATAGCAGGAAACAGATTTCAAGAGGTACGTTGGAATCGCCTGTAAAGCACAGGAAGAGGGGCACAACTTCGACAATGATGCACTTGGCCACAAAGGGCGTATGCGTTTTCTCCTGAATATATTCAGGAGAAAACGCATACGCCCTTTTTGGCCAAGCAAGCAAGCGGGCAATGCAAATCTGCATTACAAAGAAGTATCACTTCCCACCGGTCAAAAGGGACATCCACAAAATGTGTAAAAACCAGAAAGGCAAGACAGGCCCTGGAGAACAGGGAGCCTTGTTATGCTGCTGGGCGGGATGTAAGTTGCCAACTGCTTCACTGGAGGAGTGCATTGTGTTCCCTAAAACAAGTAAACAACAGAGCTACAGAGCCAAGGGCACTTCCAGTCTAGGGAATATACCTTGGGAAAACTGAAAATCCATAAGACAGAGCCACCCCCAAATTGAGGGCTGCACTGCTTACAAGAACCTCAACCTGGGTACACCTGAAATATCCCAGGAAATATAAAAATGGTTCCAAACATTGTGGAACTTACGTACGATGGAATATCCCTCAGCCACGAAATCAATGTCATAAGACCTGTAGCAGCAAAATGAGTGGATTCAGGTACGATGATCCTAAGTGAAAGAAGTCACACAGGAAAAGAAACTTATCATAAGATATCACTTAGGAAGATCCTGTAAACATGGCTACACATGAACTGAGTTAGGCAAGAGAACAGAGTCTCACATTTAGAAAACACTCTTATGCCTGCTTAACGGGGAAGGAGAGGTGGGGTGATGCATGAAACCCGAGTTTGATATAAGCACAGGTACCGTTCCAAAAACCAACTATGGAATAGACAAGACCTCCACCTTCCTCAGTGAAAGGGACTCAAAACCCCATATTTCCCGCAGAGGAATAGATCTGACTAGTAAGAATCTTAAAACCTATGTACTGATATGTCTCCATAAGGGAATCAAGTGTGTCTAGACTGGCATAAACATGGCAGCGAGAATCAGCTCAAACCCACTCTAAAAAGGAATTTCAAAAACAGAACAAAGAAACAGGGAAATTCTTTACAATTCCTTCAGGGTCTCTGATGCAACCTGGAATGACCCTATCTACAATGACAGCTGGATGTGGCATAAGGCTGGACACTTGGGACTGAGAGGATTGGTGAGATTGGGTGAGCAAATGCAGACCCTTTAAAGCAATAATGCATGGCACCCATTCCATGGGTCCCAGCTCTCCAGGTTGAAGGGAATATTACTACAGCTATAACGTGTACGGGAAACCTAGAGAATGGACACACTGTGAATACGACAGGTTTCTAAAACTCAATGAAGAGCCCCTCTCCTGGTGCTCCGGTTTGACTTTCCAACTGCTTTCCTATCAATCTCCCAACTTGGAGAGACAGCCCCTTTAAGCTCCTGGTTCGCACAGGTTGCCAATTTGGCAGAGGATGAAAGGGAAGTGGGAGAACCAATGAGAGAGTAGCTGCTAGGCATTTGGATGGGCACATGTCACTCTAATTTCCCGGCAGGAAGAAGAATTAACCAAAGTCTCAGCCACCCACCGGGAACCAGTATAGGTCCTGAACCAAAAGTTTGCACTTGCGTTCAGCTCACAAATAACGAGTTGAGAAATGGAGCTCAGGGGCACAGCAATTCACAAACTGGCAGAGTAATCAAGGCCAACTATCGTCCAAAAATCTGTTGAGGGAAGGCAACGAGGCGGACTTGAAAGCGAGGCAGAATAGCAGGAAACAGATTTCAAGAGGTACGTTGGAATCGCCTGTAAAGCACAGGAAGAGGGGCACAACTTCGACAATGATGCACTTGGCCACAAAGGGCATATGAGTTTTCTCCTGAATATATTCAGGAGAAAACGCATACGCCCTTTATGGCCAAGCAAGCAAGCGGGCAATGCAAATCTGCACTACAAAGAAGTATCACTTCCCACCGGTCAAAAGGGACATCCACAAAATGTGTAAAAACCAGAAAGGCAAGACAGGCCCTGGAGAACAGGGAGCCTTGTTATGCTGCTGGGCGGGATGTAAGTTGCCAACTGCCTCACTGGAGGAGTGCATTGTGTTCCCTAAAACAAGTAAACAACAGAGCTACAGAGCCAAGGGCACTTCCAGTCTAGGGAATATACCTTGGGAAAACTGAAAATCCATAAGACAGAGCCACCCCCAAATTGAGGGCTGCACTGCTTACAAGAACCTCAACCTGGGTACACCTGAAATATCCCAGGCAATTAAACATGGTTCCAAACATTGTGGAACTTATGTACGATGGAATATCCCTCAGCCACGAAATCAATGTCATAAGACCAGTAGCAGCAAAATGAGTGGATTCAGGTACGATGATTCTAAGTGAAAGAAGTCACACAGGAAAAGAAACTTATCATAAGATATCACTTAGGAAGATCCTGTAAACATGGCTACACATGAACTGAGTTAGGCAAGAGAACAGAGTCTCACATTAAGAAAACACTCTTATGCCTGCTTAAGGGGGAAGGAGAGGTGGGGTGATGCATCAAACCCGAGTTTGATATAAGCACAGGTACCGTTCCAAAAACCAACTATGGAATAGACAAGACCTCCACCTTCCTCAGTGAAAGGGACTCAAAACCCCATATTTCCCGCAGAGGAATAGATCTGAATAGTAAGAATCTTAAAACCTATGTATTGATATGTCTCCATAAGGGAATTAAGTGTGTCTAGACTGGCATAAACATGGCAGCGAGAATCAGCTCAAACCCACTCTAAAAAGGAATTTCAAAAACAGAACAAAGAAACAGGGAAATTCTTTACAATTCCTTCAGGTTCTCTGATGCAACCTGGAATGACCCTATCTACAATGACAGCTGGATGTGGCATGAGGCTGGACACTTGGGACTGAGAGGATTGGTGAGATTGGGTGAGCAAATGCAGACCCTTTAAAGCAATAATGCATGGCACCCATTCCATGGGTCCCAGCTCTCCAGGTTGAAGGGAATATTACTACAGCTATAACGTGTACGGGAAACCTAGAGAATGGACACACTGTGAATACGACAGGTTTCTAAAACTCAACGAAGAGCCCCTCTCCTGGTGCTCCGGTTTGACATTCCAACTGCTTTCCTATCAATCTAGCAACTTGGAGAGACAGCCCCTTTAAGCTCCTGGTTCGCACAGGTTGCCAATTTGGCAGAGGATGAAAGGGAAGAGGGAGAACCAATGAGAGAGTAGCTGCTAGGCATTTGGATGGGCACATGTCACTCTAATTTCCAGGCAGGAAGAAGAATTAACCAAAGTCTCAGCCACCCACCGGGAACCAGTATAGGTCCTGAACCAAAAGTTTGGACTTGCGTTCAGCTCACAAAAAACGATTTGAAAAATGGAGCTCAGAGGCACAGCAATTCACAAACTGGCAGAGTAATCAAGGCCAACTATCGTCCAAAAATCTGTTGAGGGAAGGCAACGAGGTGGACTTGAAAGCGAGGCAGAATAGCAGGAAACAGATTTCAAGAGGTACGTTGGAATCGCCTGTAAAGCACAGGAAGAGGGGCACAACTTCGACAATGATGCACTTGGCCAAAAAGGGCGTATGCGTTTTCTCCTGAATATTTTCAGGAGAAAACGCATACGCCCTTTTTGGCCAAGCAAGCAAGCGGGCAATGCAAATCTGCACTACAAAGAAGTATCACTTCCCACCGGTCAAAAGGGACATCCACAAAATGTGTAAAAACCAGAAAGGCAAGACAGGCCCTGGAGAACAGGGAGCCTTGTTATGCTGCTGGGCGGGATGTAAGTTGCCAACTGCCTCACTGGAGGAGTGCATTGTGTTCCCTAAAACAAGTAAACAACAGAGCTACAGAGCCAAGGGCACTTCCAGTCTAGGGAATATACCTTGGGAAAACTGAAAATCCATAAGACAGAGTCACCCCCAAATTGAGGGCTGCACTGCTTACAAGAACCTCAACCTGGGTACACCTGAAATATCCCAGGAAATATAAAAATGGTTCCAAACATTGTGGAACTTACGTACGATGGAATATCCCTCAGCCACGAAATCAATGTCATAAGACCTGTAGTAGCAAAATGAGTGGATTCAGGTACGATGATTCTAAGTGAAAGAAGTCACACAGGAAAAGAAACTTATCATAAGATATCACTTAGGAAGATCCTGTAAACATGGCTACACATGAACTGAGTTAGGCAAGAGAACAGAGTCTCACATTTAGAAAACACTCTTATGCCTGCTTAAGGGGGAAGGAGAGGTTGGGTGATGCATCAAACCCGAGTTTGATATAAGCACAGGTACCGTTCCAAAAACCAACTATGGAATAGACAAGACCTCCACCTTCCTCAGTGAAAGGGACTCAAAACCCCATATTTCCCGCAGAGGAATAGATCTGACTAGTAAGAATCTTAAAACCTATGTATTGATATGTCTCCGTAAGGGAATCAAGTGTGTCTAGACTGGCATAAACATGGCAGCGAGAATCAGCTCAAACCCACTCTAAAAAGGAATTTCAAAAACAGAACAAAGAAACAGGGAAATTCTTTACAATTCCTTCAGGGTCTCTGATGCAACCTGGAATGACCCTATCTACAATGACAGCTGGATGTGGCATAAGGCTGGACACGTGGGACTGAGAGGATTGGTGAGATTGGGTGAGCAAATGCAGACCCTTTAAAGCAATAATGCATGGCACCCATTCCATGGGTCCCAGCTCTCCAGGTTGAAGGGAATATTACTACAGCTATAACGTGTACGGGAAACCTAGAGAATGGACACACTGTGAATACGACAGGTTTCTAAAACTCAACGAAGAGCCCCTCTCCTGGTGCTCCGGTTTGACTTTCCAACTGCTTTCCTATCAATCTCCCAACTTGGAGAGACAGCCCCTTTAAGCTCCTGGTTCGCACAGGTTGCCAATTTGGCAGAGGATGAAAGGGAAGAGGGAGAACCAATGAGAGAGTAGCTGCTAGGCATTTGGATGGGCACATGTCACTCTAATTTCCCGGCAGGAAGAAGAATTAACCAAAGACTCAGCCACCCACCGGGAACCAGTATAGGTCCTGAACCAAAAGTTTGGACTTGCGTTCAGCTCACAAAAAACGAGTTGAAAAATGGAGCTCAGGGGCACAGCAATTCACAAACTGGCAGAGTAATCAAGGCCAACTATCGTCCAAAAATCTGTTGAGGGAAGGCAACGAGGCGGACTTGAAAGCGAGGCAGAATAGCAGGAAACAGATTTCAAGAGGTACGTTGGAATCGCCTGTAAAGCACAGGAAGAGGGGCACAACTTCGACAATGATGCACTTGGCCACAAAGGGCGTATGCGTTTTCTCCTGAATATATTCAGGAGAAAACGCATACGCCCTTTTTGGCCAAGCAAGCAAGCGGGCAATGCAAATCTGCACTACAAAGAAGTATCACTTCCCACCGGTCAAAAGGGACATCCACAAAATGTGTAAAAACCAGAAAGGCAAGACAGGCCCTGGAGAACAGGGAGCCTTGTTATGCTGCTGGGCGGGATGTAAGTTGCCAACTGTCTCACTGGAGGAGTGCATTGTGTTCCCTAAAACAAGTAAACAACAGAGCTACAGAGCCAAGGGCACTTCCAGTCTAGGGAATATACCTTGGGAAAACGGAAAATCCATAAGACAGAGCCACCCCCAAATTGAGGGCTGCACTGCTTACAAGAACCTCAACCTGGGTACACCTGAAATATCCCAGGAAATATAAAAATGGTTCCAAACATTGTGGAACTTACGTACGATGGAATATCCCTCAGCCACGAAATCAATGTCATAAGACCAGTAGCAGCAAAATGAGTGGATTCAGGTACGATGATTCTAAGTGAAAGAAGTCACACAGGAAAAGAAACTTATCATAAGATATCACTTAGGAAGATCCTGTAAACATGGCTACACATGAACTGAGTTAGGCAAGAGAACAGAGTCTCACATTTAGAAAACACTCTTATGCCTGCTTAAGGGGGAAGGAGAGGTGGGGTGATGCATCAAACCCGAGTTTGATATAAGCACAGGTACCGTTCCAAAAACCAACTATGGAATAGACAAGACCTCCACCTTCCTCAGTGAAAGGGACTCAAAACCCCATATTTCCCGCAGAGGAATAGATCTGAATAGTAAGAATCTTAAAACCTATGTATTGATATGTCTCCATAAGGGAATTAAGTGTGTCTAGACTGGCATAAACATGGCAGCGAGAATCAGCTCAAACCCACTCTAAAAAGGAATTTCAAAAACAGAACAAAGAAACAGGGAAATTCTTTACAATTCCTTCAGGTTCTCTGATGCAACCTGGAATGACCCTATCTACAATGACAGCTGGATGTGGCATAAGGCTGGACACTTGGGACTGAGAGGATTGGTGAGATTGGGTGAGCAAATGCAGACCCTTTAAAGCAATAATGCATGGCACCCATTCCATGGGTCCCAGCTCTCCAGGTTGAAGGGAATATTACTACAGCTATAACGTGTACGGGAAACCTAGAGAATGGACACACTGTGAATACGACAGGTTTCTAAAACTCAACGAAGAGCCCCTCTCCTGGTGCTCCGGTTTGACATTCCAACTGCTTTCCTATCAATCTAGCAACTTGGAGAGACAGCCCCTTTAAGCTCCTGGTTCGCACAGGTTGCCAATTTGGCAGAGGATGAAAGGGAAGAGGGAGAACCAATGAGAGAGTAGCTGCTAGGCATTTGGATGGGCACATGTCACTCTAATTTCCAGGCAGGAAGAAGAATTAACCAAAGTCTCAGCCACCCACCGGGAACCAGTATAGGTCCTGAACCAAAAGTTTGGACTTGCGTTCAGCTCACAAAAAACGATTTGAAAAATGGAGCTCAGAGGCACAGCAATTCACAAACTGGCAGAGTAATCAAGGCCAACTATCGTCCAAAAATCTGTTGAGGGAAGGCAACGAGGCGGACTTGAAAGCGAGGCAGAATAGCAGGAAACAGATTTCAAGAGGTACGTTGGAATCGCCTGTAAAGCACAGGAAGAGGGGCACAACTTCGACAATGATGCACTTGGCCAAAAAGGGCGTATGCGTTTTCTCCTGAATATTTTCAGGAGAAAACGCATACGCCCTTTTTGGCCAAGCAAGCAAGCGGGCAATGCAAATCTGCACTACAAAGAAGTATCACTTCCCACCGGTCAAAAGGGACATCCACAAAATGTGTAAAAACCAGAAAGGCAAGACAGGCCCTGGAGAACAGGGAGCCTTGTTATGCTGCTGGGCGGGATGTAAGTTGCCAACTGCCTCACTGGAGGAGTGCATTGTGTTCCCTAAAACAAGTAAACAACAGAGCTACAGAGCCAAGGGCACTTCCAGTCTAGGGAATATACCTTGGGAAAACTGAAAATCCATAAGACAGAGCCACCCCCAAATTGAGGGCTGCACTGCTTACAAGAACCTCAACCTGGGTACACCTGAAATATCCCAGGCAATATAAAAATGGTTCCAAACATTGTGGAACTTACGTACGATGGAATATCCCTCAGCCACGAAATCAATGTCATAAGACCAGTAGCAGCAAAATGAGTGGATTCAGGTACGATGATTCTAAGTGAAAGAAGTCACACAGGAAAAGAAACTTATCATAAGATATCACTTAGGAAGATCCTGTAAACATGGCTACACATGAACTGAGTTAGGCAAGAGAACAGAGTCTCACATTTAGAAAACACTCTTATGCCTGCTTAAGGGGGAAGGAGAGGTGGGGTGATGCATCAAACCCGAGTTTGATATAAGCACAGGTACCGTTCCAAAAACCAACTATGGAATAGACAAGACCTCCACCTTCCTCAGTGAAAGGGACTCAAAACCCCATATTTCCCGCAGAGGAATAGATCTGACTAGTAAGAATCTTAAAACCTATGTATTGATATGTCTCCGTAAGGGAATCAAGTGTGTCTAGACTGGCATAAACATGGCAGCGAGAATCAGCTCAAACCCACTCTAAAAAGGAATTTCAAAAACAGAACAAAGAAACAGGGAAATTCTTTACAATTCCTTCAGGGTCTCTGATGCAACCTGGAATGACCCTATCTACAATGACAGCTGGATGTGGCATAAGGCTGGACACGTGGGACTGAGAGGATTGGTGAGATTGGGTGAGCAAATGCAGACCCTTTAAAGCAATAATGCATGGCACCCATTCCATGGGTCCCAGCTCTCCAGGTTGAAGGGAATATTACTACAGCTATAACGTGTACGGGAAACCTAGAGAATGGACACACTGTGAATACGACAGGTTTCTAAAACTCAACGAAGAGCCCCTCTCCTGGTGCTCCGGTTTGACTTTCCAACTGCTTTCCTATCAATCTCCCAACTTGGAGAGACAGCCCCTTTAAGCTCCTGGTTCGCACAGGTTGCCAATTTGGCAGAGGATGAAAGGGAAGAGGGAGAACCAATGAGAGAGTAGCTGCTAGGCATTTGGATGGGCACATGTCACTCTAATTTCCCGGCAGGAAGAAGAATTAACCAAAGACTCAGCCACCCACCGGGAACCAGTATAGGTCCTGAACCAAAAGTTTGGACTTGCGTTCAGCTCACAAAAAACGAGTTGAAAAATGGAGCTCAGGGGCACAGCAATTCACAAACTGGCAGAGTAATCAAGGCCAACTATCGTCCAAAAATCTGTTGAGGGAAGGCAACGAGGCGGACTTGAAAGCGAGGCAGAATAGCAGGAAACAGATTTCAAGAGGTACGTTGGAATCGCCTGTAAAGCACAGGAAGAGGGGCACAACTTCGACAATGATGCACTTGGCCACAAAGGGCGTATGCGTTTTCTCCTGAATATATTCAGGAGAAAACGCATACGCCCTTTTTGGCCAAGCAAGCAAGCGGGCAATGCAAATCTGCACTACAAAGAAGTATCACTTCCCACCGGTCAAAAGGGACATCCACAAAATGTGTAAAAACCAGAAAGGCAAGACAGGCCCTGGAGAACAGGGAGCCTTGTTATGCTGCTGGGCGGGATGTAAGTTGCCAACTGCCTCACTGGAGGAGTGCATTGTGTTCCCTAAAACAAGTAAACAACAGAGCTACAGAGCCAAGGGCACTTCCAGTCTAGGGAATATACCTTGGGAAAACTGAAAATCCATAAGACAGAGCCACCCCCAAATTGAGGGCTGCACTGCTTACAAGAACCTCAACCTGGGTACACCTGAAATATCCCAGGCAATTAAACATGGTTCCAAACATTGTGGAACTTATGTACGATGGAATATCCCTCAGCCACGAAATCAATGTCATAAGACCAGTAGCAGCAAAATGAGTGGATTCAGGTACGATGATTCTAAGTGAAAGAAGTCACACAGGAAAAGAAACTTATCATAAGATATCACTTAGGAAGATCCTGTAAACATGGCTACACATGAACTGAGTTAGGCAAGAGAACAGAGTCTCACATTAAGAAAACACTCTTATGCCTGCTTAAGGGGGAAGGAGAGGTGGGTTGATGCATCAAACCCGAGTTTGATATAAGCACAGGTACCGTTCCAAAAACCAACTATGGAATAGACAAGACCTCCACCTTCCTCAGTGAAAGGGACTCAAAACCCCATATTTCCCGCAGAGGAATAGATCTGACTAGTAAGAATCTTAAAACCTATGTATTGATATGTCTCCGTAAGGGAATCAAGTGTGTCTAGACTGGCATAAACATGGCAGCGAGAATCAGCTCAAACCCACTCTAAAAAGGAATTTCAAAAACAGAACAAAGAAACAGAGAAATTCTTTACAATTCCTTCAGGGTCTCTGATGCAACCTGGAATGACCCTATCTACAATGACAGCTGGATGTGGCATAAGGCTGGACACTTGGGACTGAGAGGATTGGTGAGATTGGGTGAGCAAATGCAGACCCTTTAAAGCAATAATGCATGGCACCCATTCCATGGGTCCCAGCTCTCCAGGTTGAAGGGAATATTACTACAGCTATAACGTGTACGGGAAACCTAGAGAATGGACACACTGTGAATACGACAGGTTTCTAAAACTCAACGAAGAGCCCCTCTCCTGGTGCTCCGGTTTGACTTTCCAACTGCTTTCCTATCAATCTCCCAACTTGGAGAGACAGCCCCTTTAAGCTCCTGGTTCGCACAGGTTGCCAATTTGGCAGAGGATGAAAGGGAAGAGGGAGAACCAATGAGAGAGTAGCTGCTAGGCATTTGGATGGGCACATGTCACTCTAATTTCCCGGCAGGAAGAAGAATTACCCAAATACTCAGCCACCCACCGGGAACCAGTATAGGTCCTGAACCAAAAGTTTGGACTTGCGTTCAGCTCACAAATAACGAGTTGAGAAATGGAGCTCAGGGGCACAGCAATTCACAAACTGGCAGAGTAATCAAGGCCAACTATCGTCCAAAAATCTGTTGAGGGAAGGCAACGAGGCGGACTTGAAAGCGAGGCAGAATAGCAGGAAACAGATTTCAAGAGGTACGTTGGAATCGCCTATAAAGCACAGGAAGAGGGGCACAACATCGACAATGATGCACTTGGCCAAAAAGGGCGTATGCGTTTTCTCCTGAATATATTCAGGAGAAAACGCATACGCCCTTTTTGGCCAAGCAAGCAAGCGGGCAATGCAAATCTGCACTACAAAGAAGTATCACTTCCCACCGGTCAAAAGGGACATCCACAAAATGTGTAAAAACCAGAAAGGCAAGACAGGCCCTGGAGAACAGGGAGCCCTGTTATGCTGATGGGCGGCATGTAAGTTGCCAACTGCCTCACTGGAGGAGTGCATTGTGTTCCCTAAAACAAGTAAACAACAGAGCTACAGAGCCAAGGGCACTTCCAGTCTAGGGAATATACCTTGGGAAAACTGAAAATCCATAAGACAGAGCCACCCCCAAATTGAGGGCTGCACTGCTTACAAGAACCTCAACCTGGGTACACCTGAAATATCCCAGGAAATATAAAAATGGTTCCAAACATTGTGGAACTTACGTACGATGGAATATCCCTCAGCCACGAAATCAATGTCATAAGACCAGTAGCAGCAAAATGAGTGGATTCAGGTACGATGATTCTAAGTGAAAGAAGTCACACAGGAAAAGAAACTTATCATAAGATATCACTTAGGAAGATCCTGTAAACATGGCTACACATGAACTGAGTTAGGCAAGAGAACAGAGTCTCACATTTAGAAAACACTCTTATGCCTGCTTAAGGGGGAAGGAGAGGTGGGGTGATGCATCAAACCCGAGTTGGATATAAGCACAGGTACCGTTCCAAAAACCAACTATGGAATAGACAAGACCTCCACCTTCCTCAGTGAAAGGGACTCAAAACCCCATATTTCCCGCAGAGGAATAGATCTGACTAGTAAGAATCTTAAAACCTATGTATTGATATGTCTCCGTAAGGGAATCAAGTGTGTCTAGACTGGCATAAACATGGCAGCGAGAATCATCTCAAACCCACTCTAAAAAGGAATTTCAAAAACAGAACAAAGAAACAGAGAAATTCTTTACAATTCCTTCAGGGTCTCTGATGCAACCTGGAATGACCCTATCTACAATGACAGCTGGATGTGGCATAAGGCTGGACACTTGGGACTGAGAGGATTGGTGAGATTGGGTGAGCAAATGCAGACCCTTTAAAGCAATAATGCATGGCACCCATTCCATGGGTCCCAGCTCTCCAGGTTGAAGGGAATATTACTACAGCTATAACGTGTACGGGAAACCTAGAGAATGGACACACTGTGAATACGACAGGTTTCTAAAACTCAACGAAGAGCCCCTCTCCTGGTGCTCCGGTTTGACATTCCAACTGCTTTCCTATCAATCTAGCAACTTGGAGAGACAGCCCCTTTAAGCTCCTGGTTCGCACAGGTTGCCAATTTGGCAGAGGATGAAAGGGAAGAGGGAGAACCAATGAGAGAGTAGCTGCTAGGCATTTGGATGGGCACATGTCACTCTAATTTCCAGGCAGGAAGAAGAATTAACCAAAGTCTCAGCCACCCACCGGGAACCAGTATAGGTCCTGAACCAAAAGTTTGGACTTGCGTTCAGCTCACAAAAAACGATTTGAAAAATGGAGCTCAGAGGCACAGCAATTCACAAACTGGCAGAGTAATCAAGGCCAACTATCGTCCAAAAATCTGTTGAGGGAAGGCAACGAGGCGGACTTGAAAGCGAGGCAGAATAGCAGGAAACAGATTTCAAGAGGTACGTTGGAATCGCCTGTAAAGCACAGGAAGAGGGGCACAACTTCGACAATGATGCACTTGGCCAAAAAGGGCGTATGCGTTTTCTCCTGAATATTTTCAGGAGAAAACGCATACGCCCTTTTTGGCCAAGCAAGCAAGCGGGCAATGCAAATCTGCACTACAAAGAAGTATCACTTCCCACCGGTCAAAAGGGACATCCACAAAATGTGTAAAAACCAGAAAGGCAAGACAGGCCCTGGAGAACAGGGAGCCTTGTTATGCTGCTGGGCGGGATGTAAGTTGCCAACTGCCTCACTGGAGGAGTGCATTGTGTTCCCTAAAACAAGTAAACAACAGAGCTACAGAGCCAAGGGCACTTCCAGTCTAGGGAATATACCTTGGGAAAACTGAAAATCCATAAGACAGAGCCACCCCCAAATTGAGGGCTGCACTGCTTACAAGAACCTCAACCTGGGTACACCTGAAATATCCCAGGCAATATAAAAATGGTTCCAAACATTGTGGAACTTACGTACGATGGAATATCCCTCAGCCACGAAATCAATGTCATAAGACCAGTAGCAGCAAAATGAGTGGATTCAGGTACGATGATTCTAAGTGAAAGAAGTCACACAGGAAAAGAAACTTATCATAAGATATCACTTAGGAAGATCCTGTAAACATGGCTACACATGAACTGAGTTAGGCAAGAGAACAGAGTCTCACATTTAGAAAACACTCTTATGCCTGCTTAAGGGGGAAGGAGAGGTGGGGTGATGCATCAAACCCGAGTTTGATATAAGCACAGGTACCGTTCCAAAAACCAACTATGGAATAGACAAGACCTCCACCTTCCTCAGTGAAAGGGACTCAAAACCCCATATTTCCCGCAGAGGAATAGATCTGACTAGTAAGAATCTTAAAACCTATGTATTGATATGTCTCCGTAAGGGAATCAAGTGTGTCTAGACTGGCATAAACATGGCAGCGAGAATCAGCTCAAACCCACTCTAAAAAGGAATTTCAAAAACAGAACAAAGAAACAGGGAAATTCTTTACAATTCCTTCAGGGTCTCTGATGCAACCTGGAATGACCCTATCTACAATGACAGCTGGATGTGGCATAAGGCTGGACACGTGGGACTGAGAGGATTGGTGAGATTGGGTGAGCAAATGCAGACCCTTTAAAGCAATAATGCATGGCACCCATTCCATGGGTCCCAGCTCTCCAGGTTGAAGGGAATATTACTACAGCTATAACGTGTACGGGAAACCTAGAGAATGGACACACTGTGAATACGACAGGTTTCTAAAACTCAACGAAGAGCCCCTCTCCTGGTGCTCCGGTTTGACTTTCCAACTGCTTTCCTATCAATCTCCCAACTTGGAGAGACAGCCCCTTTAAGCTCCTGGTTCGCACAGGTTGCCAATTTGGCAGAGGATGAAAGGGAAGAGGGAGAACCAATGAGAGAGTAGCTGCTAGGCATTTGGATGGGCACATGTCACTCTAATTTCCCGGCAGGAAGAAGAATTAACCAAAGACTCAGCCACCCACCGGGAACCAGTATAGGTCCTGAACCAAAAGTTTGGACTTGCGTTCAGCTCACAAAAAACGAGTTGAAAAATGGAGCTCAGGGGCACAGCAATTCACAAACTGGCAGAGTAATCAAGGCCAACTATCGTCCAAAAATCTGTTGAGGGAAGGCAACGAGGCGGACTTGAAAGCGAGGCAGAATAGCAGGAAACAGATTTCAAGAGGTACGTTGGAATCGCCTGTAAAGCACAGGAAGAGGGGCACAACTTCGACAATGATGCACTTGGCCACAAAGGGCGTATGCGTTTTCTCCTGAATATATTCAGGAGAAAACGCATACGCCCTTTTTGGCCAAGCAAGCAAGCGGGCAATGCAAATCTGCACTACAAAGAAGTATCACTTCCCACCGGTCAAAAGGGACATCCACAAAATGTGTAAAAACCAGAAAGGCAAGACAGGCCCTGGAGAACAGGGAGCCTTGTTATGCTGCTGGGCAGGATGTAAGTTGCCAACTGCCTCACTGGAGGAGTGCATTGTGTTCCCTAAAACAAGTAAACAACAGAGCTACAGAGCCAAGGGCACTTCCAGTCTAGGGAATATACCTTGGGAAAACTGAAAATCCATAAGACAGAGCCACCCCCAAATTGAGGGCTGCACTGCTTACAAGAACCTCAACCTGGGTACACCTGAAATATCCCAGGCAATTAAACATGGTTCCAAACATTGTGGAACTTATGTACGATGGAATATCCCTCAGCCACGAAATCAATGTCATAAGACCAGTAGCAGCAAAATGAGTGGATTCAGGTACGATGATTCTAAGTGAAAGAAGTCACACAGGAAAAGAAACTTATCATAAGATATCACTTAGGAAGATCCTGTAAACATGGCTACACATGAACTGAGTTAGGCAAGAGAACAGAGTCTCACATTAAGAAAACACTCTTATGCCTGCTTAAGGGGGAAGGAGAGGTGGGTTGATGCATCAAACCCGAGTTTGATATAAGCACAGGTACCGTTCCAAAAACCAACTATGGAATAGACAAGACCTCCACCTTCCTCAGTGAAAGGGACTCAAAACCCCATATTTCCCGCAGAGGAATAGATCTGACTAGTAAGAATCTTAAAACCTATGTATTGATATGTCTCCGTAAGGGAATCAAGTGTGTCTAGACTGGCATAAACATGGCAGCGAGAATCAGCTCAAACCCACTCTAAAAAGGAATTTCAAAAACAGAACAAAGAAACAGAGAAATTCTTTACAATTCCTTCAGGGTCTCTGATGCAACCTGGAATGACCCTATCTACAATGACAGCTGGATGTGGCATAAGGCTGGACATTTGGGACTGAGAGGATTGGTGAGATTGGGTGAGCAAATGCAGACCCTTTAAAGCAATAATGCATGGCACCCATTCCATGGGTCCCAGCTCTCCAGGTTGAAGGGAATATTACTACAGCTATAACGTGTACGGGAAACCTAGAGAATGGACACACTGTGAATACGACAGGTTTCTAAAACTCAACGAAGAGCCCCTCTCCTGGTGCTCCGGTTTGACTTTCCAACTGCTTTCCTATCAATCTCCCAACTTGGAGAGACAGCCCCTTTAAGCTCCTGGTTCGCACAGGTTGCCAATTTGGCAGAGGATGAAAGGGAAGAGGGAGAACCAATGAGAGAGTAGCTGCTAGGCATTTGGATGGGCACATGTCACTCTAATTTCCCGGCAGGAAGAAGAATTACCCAAATACTCAGCCACCCACCGGGAACCAGTATAGGTCCTGAACCAAAAGTTTGGACTTGCGTTCAGCTCACAAATAACGAGTTGAGAAATGGAGCTCAGGGGCACAGCAATTCACAAACTGGCAGAGTAATCAAGGCCAACTATCGTCCAAAAATCTGTTGAGGGAAGGCAACGAGGCGGACTTGAAAGCGAGGCAGAATAGCAGGAAACAGATTTCAAGAGGTACGTTGGAATCGCCTATAAAGCACAGGAAGAGGGGCACAACATCGACAATGATGCACTTGGCCAAAAAGGGCGTATGCGTTTTCTCCTGAATATATTCAGGAGAAAACGCATACGCCCTTTTTGGCCAAGCAAGCAAGCGGGCAATGCAAATCTGCACTACAAAGAAGTATCACTTCCCACCGGTCAAAAGGGACATCCACAAAATGTGTAAAAACCAGAAAGGCAAGACAGGCCCTGGAGAACAGGGAGCCTTGTTATGCTGCTGGGCGGGATGTAAGTTGCCAACTGCCTCACTGGAGGAGTGCATTGTGTTCCCTAAAACAAGTAAACAACAGAGCTACAGAGCCAAGGGCACTTCCAGTCTAGGGAATATACCTTGGGAAAACTGAAAATCCATAAGACAGAGCCACCCCCAAATTGAGGGCTGCACTGCTTACAAGAACCTCAACCTGGGTACACCTGAAATATCCCAGGAAATATAAAAATGGTTCCAAACATTGTGGAACTTACGTACGATGGAATATCCCTCAGCCACGAAATCAATGTCATAAGACCAGTAGCAGCAAAATGAGTGGATTCAGGTACGATGATTCTAAGTGAAAGAATTCACACAGGAAAAGAAACATCATAAGATATCACTTAGGAAGATCCTGTAAACATGGCTACACATGAACTGAGTTAGGCAAGAGAACAGAGTCTCACATTTAGAAAACACTCTTATGCCTGCTTAAGGGGGAAGGAGAGGTGGGGTGATGCATCAAACCCGAGTTTGATATAAGCACAGGTACCGTTCCAAAAACCAACTATGGAATAGACAAGATCTCCACCTTCCTCAGTGAAAGGGACTCAAAACCCCATATTTCCCGCAGAGGAATAGATCTGACTAGTAAGAATCTTAAAACCTATGTATTGATATGTCTCCATAAGGGAATTAAGTGTGTCTAGACTGGCATAAACATGGCAGCGAGAATCAGCTCAAACCCACTCTAAAAAGGAATTTCAAAAACAGAACAAAGAAACAGGGAAATTCTTTACAATTCCTTCAGGGTCTCTGATGCAACCTGGAATGACCCTATCTACAATGACAGCTGGATGTGGCATAAGGCTGGACACGTGGGGCTGAGAGGATTGGTGAGATTGGGTGAGCAAATGCAGACCCTTTAAAGCAATAATGCATGGCACCCATTCCATGGGTCCCAGCTCTCCAGGTTGAAGGGAATATTACTACAGCTATAACGTGTACGGGAAACCTAGAGAATGGACACACTGTGAATACGACAGGTTTCTAAAACTCAACGAAGAGCCCCTCTCCGGGTGCTCCGGTTTGACTTTCCAACTGCTTTCCTATCAATCTCCCAACTTGGAGAGACAGCCCCTTTAAGCTCCTGGTTCGCACAGGTTGCCAATTTGGCAGAGGATGAAAGGGAAGAGGGAGAACCAATGAGAGAGTAGCTGCTAGGCATTTGGATGGGCACATGTCACTCTAATTTCCCGGCAGAAAGAAGAATTAACCAAAGACTCAGTCACCCACCGGGAACCAGTATAGGTCCTGAACCAAAAGTTTGCACTTGCGTTCAGCTCACAAAAAACGAGTTGAAAAATGGAGCTCAGGGGCACAGCAATTCACAAACTGGCAGAGTAATCAAGGCCAACTATCGTCCAAAAATCTGTTGAGGGAAGGCAACGAGGCGGACTTGAAAGCGAGGCAGAATAGCAGGAAACAGATTTCAAGAGGTACGTTGGAATCGCCTGTAAAGCACAGGAAGAGGGGCACAACTTCGACAATGATGCACTTGGCCAAAAAGGGCGTATGCGTTTTCTCCTGAATATATTCAGGAGAAAACGCATACGCCCTTTTTGGCCAAGCAAGCAAGCGGGCAATGCAAATCTGCACTACAAAGAAGTATCACTTCCCACCGGTCAAAAGGGACATCCACAAAATGTGTAAAAACCAGAAAGGCAAGACAGGCCCTGGAGAACAGGGAGCCCTGTTATGCTGATGGGCGGGATGTAAGTTGCCAACTGCCTCACTGGAGGAGTGCATTGTGTTCCCTAAGACAAGTAAACAACAGAGCTACAGAGCCAAGGGCACTTCCAGTCTAGGGAATATACCTTGGGAAAACTGAAAATCCATAAGACAGAGCCACCCCCAAATTGAGGGCTGCACTGCTTACAAGAACCTCAACCTGGGTACACCTGAAATATCCCAGGAAATATAAAAATGGTTCCAAACATTGTGGAACTTACGTACGATGGAATATCCCTCAGCCACGAAATCAATGTCATAAGACCAGTAGCAGCAAAATGAGTGGATTCAGGTACGATGATTCTAAGTGAAAGAAGTCACACAGGAAAAGAAACTTATCATAAGATATCACTTAGGAAGATCCTGTAAACATGGCTACACATGAACTGAGTTAGGCAAGAGAACAGAGTCTCACATTTAGAAAACACTCTTATGCCTGCTTAAGGGGGAAGGAGAGGTGGGTTGATGCATCAAACCCGAGTTTGATATAAGCACAGGTACCGTTCCAAAAACCAACTATGGAATAGACAAGACCTCCACCTTCCTCAGTGAAAGGGACTCAAAACCCCATATTTCCCGCAGAGGAATAGATCTGACTAGTAAGAATCTTAAAACCTATGTATTGATATGTCTCCATAAGGGAATCAAGTGTGTCTAGACTGGCATAAACATGGCAGCGAGAATCAGCTCAAACCCACTCTAAAAAGGAATTTCAAAAACAGAACAAAGAAACAGGGAAATTCTTTACAATTCCTTCAGGGTCTCTGATGCAACCTGGAATGACCCTATCTACAATGACAGCTGGATGTGGCATAAGGCTGGACACTTGGGACTGAGAGGATTGGTGAGATTGGGTGAGCAAATGCAGACCCTTTAAAGCAATAATGCATGGCACCCATTCCATGGGTCCCAGCTCTCCAGGTTGAAGGGAATATTACTACAGCTATAACGTGTACGGGAAACCTAGAGAATGGACACACTGTGAATACGACAGGTTTCTAAAACTCAACGAAGAGCCCCTCTCCTGGTGCTCCGGTTTGACTTTCCAACTGCTTTCCTATCAATCTCCCAACTTGGAGAGACAGCCCCTTTAAGCTCCTGGTTCGCACAGGTTGCCAATTTGGCAGAGGATGAAAGGGAAGAGGGAGAACCAATGAGAGAGTAGCTGCTAGGCATTTGGATGGGCACATGTCACTCTAATTTCCCGGCAGGAAGAAGAATTAACCAAAGACTCAGCCACCCACCGGGAACCAGTATAGGTCCTGAACCAAAAGTTTGGACTTGCGTTCAGCTCACAAAAAACGAGTTGAAAAATGGAGCTCAGGGGCACAGCAATTCACAAACTGGCAGAGTAATCAAGGCCAACTATCGTCCAAAAATCTGTTGAGGGAAGGCAACGAGGCGGACTTGAAAGCGAGGCAGAATAGCAGGAAACAGATTTCAAGAGGTACGTTGGAATCGCCTGTAAAGCACAGGAAGAGGGGCACAACTTCGACAATGATGCACTTGGCCAAAAAGGGCGTATGCGTTTTCTCCTGAATATATTCAGGAGAAAACGCATACGCCCTTTTTGGCCAAGCAAGCAAGCGGGCAATGCAAATCTGCACTACAAAGAAGTATCACTTCCCACCGGTCAAAAGGGACATCCACAAAATGTGTAAAAACCAGAAAGGCAAGACAGGCCCTGGAGAACAGGGAGCCTTGTTATGCTGCTGGGCGGGATGTAAGTTGCCAACTGCCTCACTGGAGGAGTGCATTGTGTTCCCTAAAACAAGTAAACAACAGAGCTACAGAGCCAAGGGCACTTCCAGTCTAGGGAATATACCTTGGGAAAACTGAAAATCCATAAGACAGAGCCACCCCCAAATTGAGGGCTGCACTGCTTACAAGAACCTCAACCTGGGTACACCTGAAATATCCCAGGAAATATAAAAATGGTTCCAAACATTGTGGAACTTACGTACGATGGAATATCCCTCAGCCACGAAATCAATGTCATAAGACCAGTAGCAGCAAAATGAGTGGATTCAGGTACGATGATTCTAAGTGAAAGAAGTCACACAGGAAAAGAAACTTATCATAAGATATCACTTAGGAAGATCCTGTAAACATGGCTACACATGAACTGAGTTAGGCAAGAGAACAGAGTCTCACATTTAGAAAACACTCTTATGCCTGCTTAAGGGGGAAGGAGAGGTGGGGTGATGCATCAAACCCGAGTTTGATATAAGCACAGGTACCGTTCCAAAAACCAACTATGGAATAGACAAGACCTCCACCTTCCTCAGTGAAAGGGACTCAAAACCCCATATTTCCCGCAGAGGAATAGATCTGACTAGTAAGAATCTTAAAACCTATGTACTGATATGTCTCCGTAAGGGAATCAAGTGTGTCTAGACTGGCATAAACATGGCAGCGAGAATCAGCTCAAACCCACTCTAAAAAGGAATTTCAAAAACAGAACAAAGAAACAGGGAAATTCTTTACAATTCCTTCAGGGTCTCTGATGCAACCTGGAATGACCCTATCTACAATGACAGCTGGATGTGGCATAAGGCTGGACACGTGGGACTGAGAGGATTGGTGAGATTGGGTGAGCAAATGCAGACCCTTTAAAGCAATAATGCATGGCACCCATTCCATGGGTCCCAGCTCTCCAGGTTGAAGGGAATATTACTACAGCTATAACGTGTACGGGAAACCTAGAGAATGGACACACTGTGAATACGACAGGTTTCTAAAACTCAACGAAGAGCCCCTCTCCTGGTGCTCCGGTTTGACTTTCCAACTGCTTTCCTATCAATCTCCCAACTTGGAGAGACAGCCCCTTTAAGCTCCTGGTTCGCACAGGTTGCCAATTTGGCAGAGGATGAAAGGGAAGAGGGAGAACCAATGAGAGAGTAGCTGCTAGGCATTTGGATGGGCACATGTCACTCTAATTTCCCGGCAGGAAGAAGAATTAACCAAAGACTCAGCCACCCACCGGGAACCAGTATAGGTCCTGAACCAAAAGTTTGGACTTGCGTTCAGCTCACAAAAAAACGAGTTGAAAAATGGAGCTCAGGGGCACAGCAATTCACAAACTGGCAGAGTAATCAAGGCCAACTATCGTCCAAAAATCTGTTGAGGGAAGGCAACGAGGCGGACTTGAAAGCGAGGCAGAATAGCAGGAAACAGATTTCAAGAGGTACGTTGGAATCGCCTGTAAAGCACAGGAAGAGGGGCACAACTTCGACAATGATGCACTTGGCCACAAAGGGCGTATGCGTTTTCTCCTGAATATATTCAGGAGAAAACGCATACGCCCTTTTTGGCCAAGCAAGCAAGCGGGCAATGCAAATCTGCACTACAAAGAAGTATCACTTCCCACCGGTCAAAAGGGACATCCACAAAATGTGTAAAAACCAGAAAGGCAAGACAGGCCCTGGAGAACAGGGAGCCCTGTTATGCTGATGGGCGGCATGTAAGTTGCCAACTGCCTCACTGGAGGAGTGCATTGTGTTCCCTAAAACAAGTAAACAACAGAGCTACAGAGCCAAGGGCACTTCCAGTCTAGGGAATATACCTTGGGAAAACTGAAAATCCATAAGACAGAGCCACCCCCAAATTGAGGGCTGCACTGCTTACAAGAACCTCAACCTGGGTACACCTGAAATATCCCAGGCAATTAAACATGGTTCCAAACATTGTGGAACTTATGTACGATGGAATATCCCTCAGCCACGAAATCAATGTCATAAGACCAGTAGCAGCAAAATGAGTGGATTCAGGTACGATGATTCTAAGTGAAAGAAGTCACACAGGAAAAGAAACTTATCATAAGATATCACTTAGGAAGATCCTGTAAACATGGCTACACATGAACTGAGTTAGGCAAGAGAACAGAGTCTCACATTTAGAAAACACTCTTATGCCTGCTTAAGGGGGAAGGAGAGGTGGGTTGATGCATCAAACCCGAGTTTGATATAAGCACAGGTACCGTTCCAAAAACCAACTATGGAATAGACAAGACCTCCACCTTCCTCAGTGAAAGGGACTCAAAACCCCATATTTCCCGCAGAGGAATAGATCTGACTAGTAAGAATCTTAAAACCTATGTATTGATATGTCTCCGTAAGGGAATCAAGTGTGTCTAGACTGGCATAAACATGGCAGCGAGAATCAGCTCAAACCCACTCTAAAAAGGAATTTCAAAAACAGAACAAAGAAACAGAGAAATTCTTTACAATTCCTTCAGGGTCTCTGATGCAACCTGGAATGACCCTATCTACAATGACAGCTGGATGTGGCATAAGGCTGGACACTTGGGACTGAGAGGATTGGTGAGATTGGGTGAGCAAATGCAGACCCTTTAAAGCAATAATGCATGGCACCCATTCCATGGGTCCCAGCTCTCCAGGTTGAAGGGAATATTACTACAGCTATAACGTGTACGGGAAACCTAGAGAATGGACACACTGTGAATACGACAGGTTTCTAAAACTCAACGAAGAGCCCCTCTCCTGGTGCTCCGGTTTGACTTTCCAACTGCTTTCCTATCAATCTCCCAACTTGGAGAGACAGCCCCTTTAAGCTCCTGGTTCGCACAGGTTGCCAATTTGGCAGAGGATGAAAGGGAAGAGGGAGAACCAATGAGAGAGTAGCTGCTAGGCATTTGGATGGGCACATGTCACTCTAATTTCCCGGCAGGAAGAAGAATTACCCAAATACTCAGCCACCCACCGGGAACCAGTATAGGTCCTGAACCAAAAGTTTGGACTTGCGTTCAGCTCACAAATAACGAGTTGAGAAATGGAGCTCAGGGGCACAGCAATTCACAAACTGGCAGAGTAATCAAGGCCAACTATCGTCCAAAAATCTGTTGAGGGAAGGCAACGAGGCGGACTTGAAAGCGAGGCAGAATAGCAGGAAACAGATTTCAAGAGGTACGTTGGAATCGCCTATAAAGCACAGGAAGAGGGGCACAACATCGACAATGATGCACTTGGCCAAAAAGGGCGTATGCGTTTTCTCCTGAATATATTCAGGAGAAAACGCATACGCCCTTTTTGGCCAAGCAAGCAAGCGGGCAATGCAAATCTGCACTACAAAGAAGTATCACTTCCCACCGGTCAAAAGGGACATCCACAAAATGTGTAAAAACCAGAAAGGCAAGACAGGCCCTGGAGAACAGGGAGCCCTGTTATGCTGATGGGCGGCATGTAAGTTGCCAACTGCCTCACTGGAGGAGTGCATTGTGTTCCCTAAAACAAGTAAACAACAGAGCTACAGAGCCAAGGGCACTTCCAGTCTAGGGAATATACCTTGGGAAAACTGAAAATCCATAAGACAGAGCCACCCCCAAATTGAGGGCTGCACTGCTTACAAGAACCTCAACCTGGGTACACCTGAAATATCCCAGGAAATATAAAAATGGTTCCAAACATTGTGGAACTTACGTACGATGGAATATCCCTCAGCCACGAAATCAATGTCATAAGACCAGTAGCAGCAAAATGAGTGGATTCAGGTACGATGATTCTAAGTGAAAGAATTCACACAGGAAAAGAAACATCATAAGATATCACTTAGGAAGATCCTGTAAACATGGCTACACATGAACTGAGTTAGGCAAGAGAACAGAGTCTCACATTTAGAAAACACTCTTATGCCTGCTTAAGGGGGAAGGAGAGGTGGGGTGATGCATCAAACCCGAGTTTGATATAAGCACAGGTACCGTTCCAAAAACCAACTATGGAATAGACAAGATCTCCACCTTCCTCAGTGAAAGGGACTCAAAACCCCATATTTCCCGCAGAGGAATAGATCTGACTAGTAAGAATCTTAAAACCTATGTATTGATATGTCTCCATAAGGGAATTAAGTGTGTCTAGACTGGCATAAACATGGCAGCGAGAATCAGCTCAAACCCACTCTAAAAAGGAATTTCAAAAACAGAACAAAGAAACAGGGAAATTCTTTACAATTCCTTCAGGGTCTCTGATGCAACCTGGAATGACCCTATCTACAATGACAGCTGGATGTGGCATAAGGCTGGACACGTGGGGCTGAGAGGATTGGTGAGATTGGGTGAGCAAATGCAGACCCTTTAAAGCAATAATGCATGGCACCCATTCCATGGGTCCCAGCTCTCCAGGTTGAAGGGAATATTACTACAGCTATAACGTGTACGGGAAACCTAGAGAATGGACACACTGTGAATACGACAGGTTTCTAAAACTCAACGAAGAGCCCCTCTCCGGGTGCTCCGGTTTGACTTTCCAACTGCTTTCCTATCAATCTCCCAACTTGGAGAGACAGCCCCTTTAAGCTCCTGGTTCGCACAGGTTGCCAATTTGGCAGAGGATGAAAGGGAAGAGGGAGAACCAATGAGAGAGTAGCTGCTAGGCATTTGGATGGGCACATGTCACTCTAATTTCCCGGCAGGAAGAAGAATTAACCAAAGACTCAGCCACCCACCGGGAACCAGTATAGGTCCTGAACCAAAAGTTTGGACTTGCGTTCAGCTCACAAAAAACGAGTTGAAAAATGGAGCTCAGGGGCACAGCAATTCACAAACTGGCAGAGTAATCAAGGCCAACTATCGTCCAAAAATCTGTTGAGGGAAGGCAACGAGGCGGACTTGAAAGCGAGGCAGAATAGCAGGAAACAGATTTCAAGAGGTACGTTGGAATCGCCTGTAAAGCACAGGAAGAGGGGCACAACTTCGACAATGATGCACTTGGCCAAAAAGGGCGTATGCGTTTTCTCCTGAATATATTCAGGAGAAAACGCATACGCCCTTTTTGGCCAAGCAAGCAAGCGGGCAATGCAAATCTGCACTACAAAGAAGTATCACTTCCCACCGGTCAAAAGGGACATCCACAAAATGTGTAAAAACCAGAAAGGCAAGACAGGCCCTGGAGAACAGGGAGCCCTGTTATGCTGATGGGCGGGATGTAAGTTGCCAACTGCCTCACTGGAGGAGTGCATTGTGTTCCCTAAGACAAGTAAACAACAGAGCTACAGAGCCAAGGGCACTTCCAGTCTAGGGAATATACCTTGGGAAAACTGAAAATCCATAAGACAGAGCCACCCCCAAATTGAGGGCTGCACTGCTTACAAGAACCTCAACCTGGGTACACCTGAAATATCCCAGGAAATATAAAAATGGTTCCAAACATTGTGGAACTTACGTACGATGGAATATCCCTCAGCCACGAAATCAATGTCATAAGACCAGTAGCAGCAAAATGAGTGGATTCAGGTACGATGATTCTAAGTGAAAGAAGTCACACAGGAAAAGAAACTTATCATAAGATATCACTTAGGAAGATCCTGTAAACATGGCTACACATGAACTGAGTTAGGCAAGAGAACAGAGTCTCACATTTAGAAAACACTCTTATGCCTGCTTAAGGGGGAAGGAGAGGTGGGTTGATGCATCAAACCCGAGTTTGATATAAGCACAGGTACCGTTCCAAAAACCAACTATGGAATAGACAAGACCTCCACCTTCCTCAGTGAAAGGGACTCAAAACCCCATATTTCCCGCAGAGGAATAGATCTGACTAGTAAGAATCTTAAAACCTATGTATTGATATGTCTCCATAAGGGAATCAAGTGTGTCTAGACTGGCATAAACATGGCAGCGAGAATCAGCTCAAACCCACTCTAAAAAGGAATTTCAAAAACAGAACAAAGAAACAGGGAAATTCTTTACAATTCCTTCAGGGTCTCTGATGCAACCTGGAATGACCCTATCTACAATGACAGCTGGATGTGGCATAAGGCTGGACACTTGGGACTGAGAGGATTGGTGAGATTGGGTGAGCAAATGCAGACCCTTTAAAGCAATAATGCATGGCACCCATTCCATGGGTCCCAGCTCTCCAGGTTGAAGGGAATATTACTACAGCTATAACGTGTACGGGAAACCTAGAGAATGGACACACTGTGAATACGACAGGTTTCTAAAACTCAACGAAGAGCCCCTCTCCTGGTGCTCCGGTTTGACTTTCCAACTGCTTTCCTATCAATCTCCCAACTTGGAGAGACAGCCCCTTTAAGCTCCTGGTTCGCACAGGTTGCCAATTTGGCAGAGGATGAAAGGGAAGAGGGAGAACCAATGAGAGAGTAGCTGCTAGGCATTTGGATGGGCACATGTCACTCTAATTTCCCGGCAGGAAGAAGAATTAACCAAAGACTCAGCCACCCACCGGGAACCAGTATAGGTCCTGAACCAAAAGTTTGGACTTGCGTTCAGCTCACAAAAAACGAGTTGAAAAATGGAGCTCAGGGGCACAGCAATTCACAAACTGGCAGAGTAATCAAGGCCAACTATCGTCCAAAAATCTGTTGAGGGAAGGCAACGAGGCGGACTTGAAAGCGAGGCAGAATAGCAGGAAACAGATTTCAAGAGGTACGTTGGAATCGCCTGTAAAGCACAGGAAGAGGGGCACAACTTCGACAATGATGCACTTGACCACAAAGGGCGTATGCGTTTTCTCCTGAATATATTCAGGAGAAAACGCATACGCCCTTTTTGGCCAAGCAAGCAAGCGGGCAATGCAAATCTGCACTACAAAGAAGTATCACTTCCCACCGGTCAAAAGGGACATCCACAAAATGTGTAAAAACCAGAAAGGCAAGACAGGCCCTGGAGAACAGGGAGCCTTGTTATGCTGCTGGGCGGGATGTAAGTTGCCAACTGCCTCACTGGAGGAGTGCATTGTGTTCCCTAAAACAAGTAAACAACAGAGCTACAGAGCCAAGGGCACTTCCAGTCTAGGGAATATACCTTGGGAAAACTGAAAATCCATAAGACAGAGCCACCCCCAAATTGAGGGCTGCACTGCTTACAAGAACCTCAACCTGGGTACACCTGAAATATCCCAGGCAATATAAAAATGGTTCCAAACATTGTGGAACTTACGTACGATGGAATATCCCTCAGCCACGAAATCAATGTCATAAGACCAGTAGCAGCAAAATGAGTGGATTCAGGTACGATGATTCTAAGTGAAAGAAGTCACACAGGAAAAGAAACTTATCATAAGATATCACTTAGGAAGATCCTGTAAACATGGCTACACATGAACTGAGTTAGGCAAGAGAACAGAGTCTCACATTTAGAAAACACTCTTATGCCTGCTTAAGGGGGAAGGAGAGGTGGGGTGATGCATCAAACCCGAGTTTGATATAAGCACAGGTACCGTTCCAAAAACCAACTATGGAATAGACAAGACCTCCACCTTCCTCAGTGAAAGGGACTCAAAACCCCATATTTCCCGCAGAGGAATAGATCTGACTAGTAAGAATCTTAAAACCTATGTACTGATATGTCTCCGTAAGGGAATCAAGTGTGTCTAGACTGGCATAAACAGGGCTGCGAGAATCAGCTCAAACCCACTCTAAAAAGGAATTTCAAAAACAGAACAAAGAAACAGGGAAATTCTTTACAATTCCTTCAGGGTCTCTGATGCAACCTGGAATGACCCTATCTACAATGACAGCTGGATGTGGCATAAGGCTGGACACTTGGGACTGAGAGGATTGGTGAGATTGGGTGAGCAAATGCAGACCCTTTAAAGCAATAATGCATGGCACCCATTCCATGGGTCCCAGCGCTCCAGGTTGAAGGGAACTTTACTACAGCTATAACGTTTACGGGAAACCTAGAGAATGGACACACTGTGAATACGACAGGTTTCTAAAACTCAACGAAGAGCCCCTCTCCTGGTGCTCCGGTTTGACTTTCCAACTGCTTTCCTATCAATCTCCCAACTTGGAGAGACAGCCCCTTTAAGCTCCTGGTTCGCACAGGTTGCCAATTTGGCAGAGGATGAAAGGGAAGAGGGAGAACCAATGAGAGAGTAGCTGCTAGGCATTTGGATGGGCACATGTCACTCTAATTTCCCGGCAGGAAGAAGAATTAACCAAATACTCAGCCACCCACCGGGAACCAGTATAGGTCCTGAACCAAAAGTTTGCACTTGCGTTCAGCTCACAAATAACGAGTTGAGAAATGGAGCTCAGGGGCACAGCAATTCACAAACTGGCAGAGTAATCAAGGCCAACTATCGTCCAAAAATCTGTTGAGGGAAGGCAACGAGGCGGACTTGAAAGCGAGGCAGAATAGCAGGAAACAGATTTCAAGAGGTACGTTGAAATCGCCTGTAAAGCACAGGAAGAGGGGCACAACTTCGACAATGATGCACTTGGCCAAAAAGGGCGTATGCGTTTTCTCCTGAATATATTCAGGGAAAACGCATACGCCCATTTTGGCCAAGCAAGCAAGCGGGCAATGCAAATCTGCACTGCCAAGAAGTATAACTTCCCACCGGTCAAAAGGGACATCCACAAAATGTGTAAAAACCAGAAAGGCAAGACGGGCCCTGGAGAACAGGGAGCCTTGTTATGCTGTGGGCGGGATGTAAGTTGCCAACTGCCTCACTGGAGGAGTGCATTGTGTTCCCTAAAACAAGTAAACAACAGAGCTACAGAGCCAAGGGCACTTCCAGTCTAGGGAATATACCTTGGGAAAACTGAAAATCCATAAGACAGAGCCACCCCCAAATTGAGGGCTGCACTGCTTACAAGAACCTCAACCTGGGTACACCTGAAATATCCCAGGAAATATAAAAATGGTTCCAAACATTGTGGAACTTATGTACGATGGAATATCCCTCAGCCACGAAATCAATGTCATAAGACCAGTAGCAGCAAAATGAGTGGATTCAGGTACGATGATTCTAAGTGAAAGAATTCACACAGGAAAAGAAACTTATCATAAGATATCACTTAGGAAGATCCTGTAAACATGGCTACACATGAACTGAGTTAGGCAAGAGAACAGAGTCTCACATTTAGAAAACACTCTTATGCCTGCTTAAGGGGGAAGGAGAGGTGGGGTGATGCATCAAACCCGAGTTTGATATAAGCACAGGTACCGTTCCAAAAACCAACTATGGAATAGACAAGATCTCCACCTTCCTCAGTGAAAGGGACTCAAAACCCCATATTTCCCGCAGAGGAATAGATCTGAATAGTAAGAATCTTAAAACCTATGTATTGATATGTCTCCATAAGGGAATTAAGTGTGTCTAGACTGGCATAAACATGGCAGCGAGAATCAGCTCAAACCCACTCTAAAAAGGAATTTCAAAAACAGAACAAAGAAACAGGGAAATTCTTTACAATTCCTTCAGGGTCTCTGATGCAACCTGGAATGACCCTATCTACAATGACAGCTGGATGTGGCATAAGGCTGGACACGTGGGGCTGAGAGGATTGGTGAGATTGGGTGAGCAAATGCAGACCCTTTAAAGCAATAATGCATGGCACCCATTCCATGGGTCCCAGCTCTCCAGGTTGAAGGGAATATTACTACAGCTATAACGTGTACGGGAAACCTAGAGAATGGACACACTGTGAATACGACAGGTTTCTAAAACTCAACGAAGAGCCCCTCTCCTGGTGCTCCGGTTTGACTTTCCAACTGCTTTCCTATCAATCTCCCAACTTGGAGAGACAGCCCCTTTAAGCTCCTGGTTCGCACAGGTTGCCAATTTGGCAGAGGATGAAAGGGAAGAGGGAGAACCAATGAGAGAGTAGCTGCTAGGCATTTGGATGGGCACATGTCACTCTAATTTCCCGGCAGGAAGAAGAATTAACCAAAGACTCAGCCACCCACCGGGAACCAGTATAGGTCCTGAACCAAAAGTTTGGACTTGCGTTCAGCTCACAAAAAACGAGTTGAAAAATGGAGCTCAGGGGCACAGCAATTCACAAACTGGCAGAGTAATCAAGGCCAACTATCGTCCAAAAATCTGTTGAGGGAAGGCAACGAGGCGGACTTGAAAGCGAGGCAGAATAGCAGGCAACAGATTTCAAGAGGTACGTTGGAATCGCCTGTAAAGCACTGGAAGAGCGGCACAACTTCGACAATGATGCACTTGGCCACAAAGGGCGTATGCGTTTTCTCCTGAATATATTCAGGAGAAAACGCATACGCCCTTTTTGGCCAAGCAAGCAAGCGGGCAATGCAAATCTGCACTACAAAGAAGTATCACTTCCCACCGGTCAAAAGGGACATCCACAAAATGTGTAAAAACCAGAAAGGCAAGACAGGCCCTGGAGAACAGGGAGCCTTGTTATGCTGCTGGGCGGGATGTAAGTTGCCAACTGCCTCACTGGAGGAGTGCATTGTGTTCCCTAAAACAAGTAAACAACAGAGCTACAGAGCCAAGGGCACTTCCAGTCTAGGGAATATACCTTGGGAAAACTGAAAATCCATAAGACAGAGCCACCCCCAAATTGAGGGCTGCACTGCTTACAAGAACCTCAACCTGGGTACACCTGAAATATCCCAGGAAATATAAAAATGGTTCCAAACATTGTGGAACTTACGTACGATGGAATATCCCTCAGCCACGAAATCAATGTCATAAGACCAGTAGCAGCAAAATGAGTGGATTCAGGTACGATGATTCTAAGTGAAAGAAGTCACACAGGAAAAGAAACTTATCATAAGATATCACTTAGGAAGATCCTGTAAACATGGCTACACATGAACTGAGTTAGGCAAGAGAACAGAGTCTCACATTTAGAAAACACTCTTATGCCTGCTTAAGGGGGAAGGAGAGGTGGGGTGATGCATCAAACCCGAGTTTGATATAAGCACAGGTACCGTTCCAAAAACCAACTATGGAATAGACAAGACCTCCACCTTCCTCAGTGAAAGGGACTCAAAACCCCATATTTCCCGCAGAGGAATAGATCTGACTAGTAAGAATCTTAAAACCTATGTACTGATATGTCTCCGTAAGGGAATCAAGTGTGTCTAGACTGGCATAAACAGGGCTGCGAGAATCAGCTCAAACCCACTCTAAAAAGGAATTTCAAAAACAGAACAAAGAAACAGGGAAATTCTTTACAATTCCTTCAGGGTCTCTGATGCAACCTGGAATGACCCTATCTACAATGACAGCTGGATGTGGCATAAGGCTGGACACGTGGGACTGAGAGGATTGGTGAGATTGGGTGAGCAAATGCAGACCCTTTAAAGCAATAATGCATGGCACCCATTCAATGGGTCCCAGCTCTCCAGGTTGAAGGGAATTTTACTACAGCTATAACGTGTACGGGAAACCTAGAGAATGGACACACTGTGAATACGACAGGTTTCTAAAACTCAACGAAGAGCCCCTCTCCTGGTGCTCCGGTTTGACTTTCCAACTGCTTTCCTATCAATCTCCCAACTTGGAGAGACAGCCCCTTTAAGCTCCTGGTTCGCACAGGTTGCCAATTTGGCAGAGGATGAAAGGGAAGAGGGAGAACCAATGAGAGAGTAGCTGCTAGGCATTTGGATGGGCACATGTCACTCTAATTTCCCGGCAGGAAGAAGAATTAACCAAATACTCAGCCACCCACCGGGAACCAGTATAGGTCCTGAACCAAAAGTTTGCACTTGCGTTCAGCTCACAAATAACGAGTTGAGAAATGGAGCTCAGGGGCACAGCAATTCACAAACTGGCAGAGTAATCAAGGCCAACTATCGTCCAAAAATCTGTTGAGGGAAGGCAACGAGGCGGACTTGAAAGCGAGGTAAAATAGCAGGAAACAGATTTCAAGAGGTACGTTGAAATCGCCTGTAAAGCACAGGAAGAGGGGCACAACTTCGACAATGATGCACTTGGCCAAAAAGGGCGTATGCGTTTTCTCCTGAATATATTCAGGGAAAACGCATACGCCCATTTTGGCCAAGCAAGCAAGCGGGCAATGCAAATCTGCACTACCAAGAAGTATAACTTCCCACCGGTCAAAAGGGACATCCACAAAATGTGTAAAAACCAGAAAGGCAAGACGGGCCCTGGAGAACAGGGAGCCTTGTTATGCTGTGGGCGGGATGTAAGTTGCCAACTGCCTCACTGGAGGAGTGCATTGTGTTCCCTAAAACAAGTAAACAACAGAGCTACAGAGCCAAGGGCACTTCCAGTCTAGGGAATATACCTTGGGAAAACTGAAAATCCATAAGACAGAGCCACCCCCAAATTGAGGGCTGCACTGCTTACAAGAACCTCAACCTGGGTACACCTGAAATATCCCAGGAAATATAAAAATGGTTCCAAACATTGTGGAACTTACGTACGATGGAATATCCCTCAGCCACGAAATCAATGTCATAAGACCAGTAGCAGCAAAATGAGTGGATTCAGGTACGATGATTCTAAGTGAAAGAAGTCACACAGGAAAAGAAACTTATCATAAGATATCACTTAGGAAGATCCTGTAAACATGGCTACACATGAACTGAGTTAGGCAAGAGAACAGAGTCTCACATTTAGAAAACACTCTTATGCCTGCTTAAGGGGGAAGGAGAGGTGGGGTGATGCATCAAACCCGAGTTTGATATAAGCACAGGTACCGTTCCAAAAACCAACTATGGAATAGACAAGACCTACACCTTCCTCAGTGAAAGGGACTCAAAACCCCATATTTCCCGCAGAGGAATAGATCTGACTAGTAAGAATCTTAAAACCTATGTATTGATATGTCTCTGTAAGGGAATCAAGTGTGTCTAGACTGGCATAAACATGGCAGCGAGAATCAGCTCAAACCCACTCTAAAAAGGAATTTCAAAAACAGAACAAAGAAACAGAGAAATTCTTTACAATTCCTTCAGGGTCTCTGATGCAACCTGGAATGACCCTATCTACAATGACAGCTGGATGTGGCATAAGGCTGGACACTTGGGACTGAGAGGATTGGTGAGATTGGGTGAGCAAATGCAGACCCTTTAAAGCAATAATGCATGGCACCCATTCCATGGGTCCCAGCTCTCCAGGTTGAAGGGAATATTACTACAGCTATAACGTGTACGGGAAACCTAGAGAATGGACACACTGTGAATATGACAGGTTTCTAAAACTCAACGAAGAGCCCCTCTCCTGGTGCTCCGGTTTGACTTTCCAACTGCTTTCCTATCAATCTCCCAACTTGGAGAGACAGCCCCTTTAAGCTCCTGGTTCGCACAGGTTGCCAATTTGGCAGAGGATGAAAGGGAAGAGGGAGAACCAATGAGAGAGTAGCTGTTAGGCATTTGGATGGGCACATGTCACTCTAATTTCCAGGCAGGAAGAAGAATTAACCAAAGTCTCAGCCACCCACCGGGAACCAGTATAGGTCCTGAACCAAAAGTTTGGACTTGCGTTCAGCTCACAAAAAACGAGTTGAAAAATGGAGCTCAGGGGCACAGCAATTCACAAACTGGCAGAGTAATCAAGGCCAACTATCGTCCAAAAATCTGTTGAGGGAAGGCAACGAGGCGGACTTGAAAGCGAGGCAGAATAGCAGGAAACAGATTTCAAGAGGTACGTTGGAATCGCCTGTAAAGCACAGGAAGAGGGACACAACTTCGACAATGATGCACTTGGCCAAAAAGGGCGTATGCGTTTTCTCCTGAATATATTCAGGAGAAAACGCATACGCCCTTTTTGGCCAAGCAAGCAAGCGGGCAATGCAAATCTGCACTACAAAGAAGTATCACTTCCCACCGGTCAAAAGGGACATCCACAAAATGTGTAAAAACCAGAAAGGCAAGACGGGCCCTGGAGAACAGGGAGCCTTGTTATGCTGTGGGCGGGATGTAAGTTGCCAACTGCCTCACTGGAGGAGTGCATTGTGTTCCCTAAAACAAGTAAACAACAGAGCTACAGAGCCAAGGGCACTTCCGGTATAGGGAATATACCTTGGGAAAACTGAAAATCCATAAGACAGAGCCACCCCCAAATTGAGGGCTGCACTGCTTACAAGAACCTCAACCTGGGTACACCTGAAATATCCCAGGAAATATAAAAATGGTTCCAAACATTGTGGAACTTACGTACGATGGAATATCCCTCAGCCACGAAATCAATGTCATAAGACCAGTAGCAGCAAAATGAGTGGATTCAGGTACGATGATTCTAAGTGAAAGAAGTCACACAGGAAAAGAAACTTATCATAAGATATCACTTAGGAAGATCCTGTAAACATGGCTACACATGAACTGAGTTAGGCAAGAGAACAGAGTCTCACATTTAGAAAACACTCTTATGCCTGCTTAAGGGGGAAGGAGAGGTGGGGTGATGCATCAAACCCAAGTTTGATATAAGCACAGGTACCGTTCCAAAAACCAACTATGGAATAGACAAGACCTCCACCTTCCTCAGTGAAAGGGACTCAAAACCCCATATTTCCCGCAGAGGAATAGATCTGACTAGTAAGAATCTTAAAACCTATGTACTGATATGTCTCCGTAAGGGAATCAAGTGTGTCTAGACTGGCATAAACAGGGCTGCGAGAATCAGCTCAAACCCACTCTAAAAAGGAATTTCAAAAACAGAACAAAGAAACAGGGAAATTCTTTACAATTCCTTCAGGGTCTCTGATGCAACCTGGAATGACCCTATCTACAATGACAGCTGGATGTGGCATAAGGCTGGACACTTGGGACTGAGAGGATTGGTGAGATTGGGTGAGCAAATGCAGACCCTTTAAAGCAATAATGCATGGCACCCATTCCATGGGTCCCAGCTCTCCAGGTTGAAGGGAACTTTACTACAGCTATAACGTGTACGGGAAACCTAGAGAATGGACACACTGTGAATACGACAGGTTTCTAAAACTCAACGAAGAGCCCCTCTCCTGGTGCTCCGGTTTGACTTTCCAACTGCTTTCCTATCAATCTCCCAACTTGGAGAGACAGCCCCTTTAAGCTCCTGGTTCGCACAGGTTGCCAATTTGGCAGAGGATGAAAGGGAAGAGGGAGAACCAATGAGAGAGTAGCTGCTAGGCATTTGGATGGGCACATGTCACTCTAATTTCCCGGCAGGAAGAAGAATTAACCAAATACTCAGCCACCCACCGGGAACCAGTATAGGTCCTGATCCAAAAGTTTGCACTTGCGTTCAGCTCACAAATAACGAGTTGAGAAATGGAGCTCAGGGGCACAGCAATTCACAAACTGGCAGAGTAATCAAGGCCAACTATCGTCCAAAAATCTGTTGAGGGAAGGCAACGAGGCGGACTTGAAAGCGAGGCAGAATAGCAGGAAACAGATTTCAAGAGGTACGTTGAAATCGCCTGTAAAGCACAGGAAGAGGGGCACAACTTCGACAATGATGCACTTGGCCAAAAAGGGCGTATGCGTTTTCTCCTGAATATATTCAGGGAAAACGCATACGCCCATTTTGGCCAAGCAAGCAAGCGGGCAATGCAAATCTGCACTACCAAGAAGTATCACTTCCCACCGGTCAAAAGGGACATCCACAAAATGTGTAAAAACCAGAAAGGCAAGACGGGCCCTGGAGAACAGGGAGCCTTGTTATGCTGTGGGCGGGATGTAAGTTGCCAACTGCCTCACTGGAGGAGTGCATTGTGTTCCCTAAAACAAGTAAACAACAGAGCTACAGAGCCAAGGGCACTTCCAGTCTAGGGAATATACCTTGGGAAAACTGAAAATCCATAAGACAGAGCCACCCCCAAATTGAGGGCTGCACTGCTTACAAGAACCTCAACCTGGGTACACCTGAAATATCCCAGGAAATATAAAAATGGTTCCAAACATTGTGGAACTTACGTACAATGGAATATCCCTCAGCCACGAAATCAATGTCATAAGACCAGTAGCAGCAAAATGAGTGGATTCAGGTACGATGATTCTAAGTGAAAGAATTCACACAGGAAAAGAAACTTATCATAAGATATCACTTAGGAAGATCCTGTAAACATGGCTACACATGAACTGAGTTAGGCAAGAGAACAGAGTCTCACATTTAGAAAACACTCTTATGCCTGCTTAAGGGGGAAGGAGAGGTGGGGTGATGCATCAAACCAGAGTTTGATATAAGCACAGGTACCGTTCCAAAAACCAACTATGGAATAGACAAGATCTCCACCTTCCTCAGTGAAAGGGACTCAAAACCCCATATTTCCCGCAGAGGAATAGATCTGAATAGTAAGAATCTTAAAACCTATGTATTGATATGTCTCCATAAGGGAATCAAGTGTGTCTAGACTGGCATAAACATGGCAGCGAGAATCAGCTCAAACCCACTCTAAAAAGGAATTTCAAAAACAGAACAAAGAAACAGGGAAAATCTTTACAATTCCTTCAGGGTCTCGGATGCAACCTGGAATGACCCTATCTACAATGACAGCTGGATGTGGCATAAGGCTGGACACTTGGGACTGAGAGGATTGGTGAGATTGGGTGAGCAAATGCAGACCCTTTAAAGCAATAATGCATGGCACCCATTCCATGGGTCCCAGCTCTCCAGGTTGAAGGGAATATTACTACAGCTATAACGTGTACGGGAAACCTAGAGAATGGACACACTGTGAATACAAAAGGTTTCTAAAACTCAACGAAGAGCCCCTCTCCTGGTGCTCCGGTTTGACTTTCCAACTGCTTTCCTATCAATCTCCCAACTTGGAGAGAGAGCCCCTTTAAACTCCTGGTTCGCACAGGTTGCCAATTTGGCAGAGGATGAAAGGGAAGAGGGAGAACCAATGAGAGAGTAGCTGCTAGGCATTTGGATGGGCACATGTCACTCTAATTTCCCGGCAGGAAGAAGAATTAACCAAAGTCTCAGCCACCCACCGGGAACCAGTATAGGTCCTGAACCAAAAGTTTGGACTTGCGTTCAGCTCACATAAAACGAGTTGAAAAATGGAGCTCAGAGGCACAGCAATTCACAAACTGGCAGAGTAATCAAGGCCAACTATCGTCCAAAAATCTGTTGAGGGAAGGCAACGAGGCGGACTTGAAAGCGAGGCAGAATAGCAGGAAACAGATTTCAAGAGGTACGTTGGAATCGCCTGTAAAGCACAGGAAGAGGGGCACAACTTCGACAATCATGCACTTGGCCAAAAAGGGCGTATGCGTTTTCTCCTGAATATATTCAGGAGAAAACGCATACGCCCTTTTTGGCCAAGCAAGCAAGCGGGCAATGCAAATCTGCACTACAAAGAAGTATCACTTCCCACCGGTCAAAAGGGACATCCACAAAATGTGTAAAAACCAGAAAGGCAAGACAGGCCCTGGAGAACAGGGAGCCTTGTTATGCTGCTGGGCGGGATGTAAGTTGCCAACTTCCTCACTGGAGGAGTGCATTGTGTTCCCTAAAACAAGTAAACAACAGAGCTACAGAGCCAAGGGCACTTCCAGTCTAGGGAATATACCTTGGGAAAACTGAAAATCCATAAGACAGAGCCACCCCCAAATTGAGGGCTGCACTGCTTACAAGAACCTCAACCTGGGTACACCTGAAATATCCCAGGAAATATAAAAATGGTTCCAAACATTGTGGAACTTACGTACGATGGAATATCCCTCAGCCACGAAATCAATGTCATAAGACCTGTAGCAGCAAAATGAGTGGATTCAGGTACGATGATTCTAAGTGAAAGAAGTCACACAGGAAAAGAAACTTATCATAAGATATCACTTAGGAAGATCCTGTAAACATGGCTACACATGAACTGAGTTAGGCAAGAGAACAGAGTCTCACATTTAGAAAACACTCTTATGCCTGCTTAAGGGGGAAGGAGAGGTGGGGTGATGCATCAAACCCGAGTTTGATATAAGCACAGGTACCGTTCCAAAAACCAACTATGGAATAGACAAGACCTACACCTTCCTCAGTGAAAGGGACTCAAAACCCCATATTTCCCGCAGAGGAATAGATCTGACTAGTAAGAATCTTAAAACCTATGTATTGATATGTCTCTGTAAGGGAATCAAGTGTGTCTAGACTGGCATAAACATGGCAGCGAGAATCAGCTCAAACCCACTCTAAAAAGGAATTTCAAAAACAGAACAAAGAAACAGAGAAATTCTTTACAATTCCTTCAGGGTCTCTGATGCAACCTGGAATGACCCTATCTACAATGACAGCTGGATGTGGCATAAGGCTGGACACTTGGGACTGAGAGGATTGGTGAGATTGGGTGAGCAAATGCAGACCCTTTAAAGCAATAATGCATGGCACCCATTCCATGGGTCCCAGCTCTCCAGGTTGAAGGGAATATTACTACAGCTATAACGTGTACGGGAAACCTAGAGAATGGACACACTGTGAATATGACAGGTTTCTAAAACTCAACGAAGAGCCCCTCTCCTGGTGCTCCGGTTTGACTTTCCAACTGCTTTCCTATCAATCTCCCAACTTGGAGAGACAGCCCCTTTAAGCTCCTGGTTCGCACAGGTTGCCAATTTGGCAGAGGATGAAAGGGAAGAGGGAGAACCAATGAGAGAGTAGCTGTTAGGCATTTGGATGGGCACATGTCACTCTAATTTCCAGGCAGGAAGAAGAATTAACCAAAGTCTCAGCCACCCACCGGGAACCAGTATAGGTCCTGAACCAAAAGTTTGGACTTGCGTTCAGCTCACAAAAAACGAGTTGAAAAATGGAGCTCAGGGGCACAGCAATTCACAAACTGGCAGAGTAATCAAGGCCAACTATCGTCCAAAAATCTGTTGAGGGAAGGCAACGAGGCGGACTTGAAAGCGAGGCAGAATAGCAGGAAACAGATTTCAAGAGGTACGTTGGAATCGCCTGTAAAGCACAGGAAGAGGGACACAACTTCGACAATGATGCACTTGGCCAAAAAGGGCGTATGCGTTTTCTCCTGAATATATTCAGGAGAAAACGCATACGCCCTTTTTGGCCAAGCAAGCAAGCGGGCAATGCAAATCTGCACTACAAAGAAGTATCACTTCCCACCGGTCAAAAGGGACATCCACAAAATGTGTAAAAACCAGAAAGGCAAGACGGGCCCTGGAGAACAGGGAGCCTTGTTATGCTGTGGGCGGGATGTAAGTTGCCAACTGCCTCACTGGAGGAGTGCATTGTGTTCCCTAAAACAAGTAAACAACAGAGCTACAGAGCCAAGGGCACTTCCGGTATAGGGAATATACCTTGGGAAAACTGAAAATCCATAAGACAGAGCCACCCCCAAATTGAGGGCTGCACTGCTTACAAGAACCTCAACCTGGGTACACCTGAAATATCCCAGGAAATATAAAAATGGTTCCAAACATTGTGGAACTTACGTACGATGGAATATCCCTCAGCCACGAAATCAATGTCATAAGACCAGTAGCAGCAAAATGAGTGGATTCAGGTACGATGATTCTAAGTGAAAGAAGTCACACAGGAAAAGAAACTTATCATAAGATATCACTTAGGAAGATCCTGTAAACATGGCTACACATGAACTGAGTTAGGCAAGAGAACAGAGTCTCACATTTAGAAAACACTCTTATGCCTGCTTAAGGGGGAAGGAGAGGTGGGGTGATGCATCAAACCCAAGTTTGATATAAGCACAGGTACCGTTCCAAAAACCAACTATGGAATAGACAAGACCTCCACCTTCCTCAGTGAAAGGGACTCAAAACCCCATATTTCCCGCAGAGGAATAGATCTGACTAGTAAGAATCTTAAAACCTATGTACTGATATGTCTCCGTAAGGGAATCAAGTGTGTCTAGACTGGCATAAACAGGGCTGCGAGAATCAGCTCAAACCCACTCTAAAAAGGAATTTCAAAAACAGAACAAAGAAACAGGGAAATTCTTTACAATTCCTTCAGGGTCTCTGATGCAACCTGGAATGACCCTATCTACAATGACAGCTGGATGTGGCATAAGGCTGGACACTTGGGACTGAGAGGATTGGTGAGATTGGGTGAGCAAATGCAGACCCTTTAAAGCAATAATGCATGGCACCCATTCCATGGGTCCCAGCTCTCCAGGTTGAAGGGAACTTTACTACAGCTATAACGTGTACGGGAAACCTAGAGAATGGACACACTGTGAATACGACAGGTTTCTAAAACTCAACGAAGAGCCCCTCTCCTGGTGCTCCGGTTTGACTTTCCAACTGCTTTCCTATCAATCTCCCAACTTGGAGAGACAGCCCCTTTAAGCTCCTGGTTCGCACAGGTTGCCAATTTGGCAGAGGATGAAAGGGAAGAGGGAGAACCAATGAGAGAGTAGCTGCTAGGCATTTGGATGGGCACATGTCACTCTAATTTCCCGGCAGGAAGAAGAATTAACCAAATACTCAGCCACCCACCGGGAACCAGTATAGGTCCTGATCCAAAAGTTTGCACTTGCGTTCAGCTCACAAATAACGAGTTGAGAAATGGAGCTCAGGGGCACAGCAATTCACAAACTGGCAGAGTAATCAAGGCCAACTATCGTCCAAAAATCTGTTGAGGGAAGGCAACGAGGCGGACTTGAAAGCGAGGCAGAATAGCAGGAAACAGATTTCAAGAGGTACGTTGAAATCGCCTGTAAAGCACAGGAAGAGGGGCACAACTTCGACAATGATGCACTTGGCCAAAAAGGGCGTATGCGTTTTCTCCTGAATATATTCAGGGAAAACGCATACGCCCATTTTGGCCAAGCAAGCAAGCGGGCAATGCAAATCTGCACTACCAAGAAGTATCACTTCCCACCGGTCAAAAGGGACATCCACAAAATGTGTAAAAACCAGAAAGGCAAGACGGGCCCTGGAGAACAGGGAGCCTTGTTATGCTGTGGGCGGGATGTAAGTTGCCAACTGCCTCACTGGAGGAGTGCATTGTGTTCCCTAAAACAAGTAAACAACAGAGCTACAGAGCCAAGGGCACTTCCAGTCTAGGGAATATACCTTGGGAAAACTGAAAATCCATAAGACAGAGCCACCCCCAAATTGAGGGCTGCACTGCTTACAAGAACCTCAACCTGGGTACACCTGAAATATCCCAGGAAATATAAAAATGGTTCCAAACATTGTGGAACTTACGTACAATGGAATATCCCTCAGCCACGAAATCAATGTCATAAGACCAGTAGCAGCAAAATGAGTGGATTCAGGTACGATGATTCTAAGTGAAAGAATTCACACAGGAAAAGAAACTTATCATAAGATATCACTTAGGAAGATCCTGTAAACATGGCTACACATGAACTGAGTTAGGCAAGAGAACAGAGTCTCACATTTAGAAAACACTCTTATGCCTGCTTAAGGGGGAAGGAGAGGTGGGGTGATGCATCAAACCAGAGTTTGATATAAGCACAGGTACCGTTCCAAAAACCAACTATGGAATAGACAAGATCTCCACCTTCCTCAGTGAAAGGGACTCAAAACCCCATATTTCCCGCAGAGGAATAGATCTGAATAGTAAGAATCTTAAAACCTATGTATTGATATGTCTCCATAAGGGAATCAAGTGTGTCTAGACTGGCATAAACATGGCAGCGAGAATCAGCTCAAACCCACTCTAAAAAGGAATTTCAAAAACAGAACAAAGAAACAGGGAAAATCTTTACAATTCCTTCAGGGTCTCGGATGCAACCTGGAATGACCCTATCTACAATGACAGCTGGATGTGGCATAAGGCTGGACACTTGGGACTGAGAGGATTGGTGAGATTGGGTGAGCAAATGCAGACCCTTTAAAGCAATAATGCATGGCACCCATTCCATGGGTCCCAGCTCTCCAGGTTGAAGGGAATATTACTACAGCTATAACGTGTACGGGAAACCTAGAGAATGGACACACTGTGAATACAAAAGGTTTCTAAAACTCAACGAAGAGCCCCTCTCCTGGTGCTCCGGTTTGACTTTCCAACTGCTTTCCTATCAATCTCCCAACTTGGAGAGAGAGCCCCTTTAAACTCCTGGTTCGCACAGGTTGCCAATTTGGCAGAGGATGAAAGGGAAGAGGGAGAACCAATGAGAGAGTAGCTGCTAGGCATTTGGATGGGCACATGTCACTCTAATTTCCCGGCAGGAAGAAGAATTAACCAAAGTCTCAGCCACCCACCGGGAACCAGTATAGGTCCTGAACCAAAAGTTTGGACTTGCGTTCAGCTCACATAAAACGAGTTGAAAAATGGAGCTCAGAGGCACAGCAATTCACAAACTGGCAGAGTAATCAAGGCCAACTATCGTCCAAAAATCTGTTGAGGGAAGGCAACGAGGCGGACTTGAAAGCGAGGCAGAATAGCAGGAAACAGATTTCAAGAGGTACGTTGGAATCGCCTGTAAAGCACAGGAAGAGGGGCACAACTTCGACAATCATGCACTTGGCCAAAAAGGGCGTATGCGTTTTCTCCTGAATATATTCAGGAGAAAACGCATACGCCCTTTTTGGCCAAGCAAGCAAGCGGGCAATGCAAATCTGCACTACAAAGAAGTATCACTTCCCACCGGTCAAAAGGGACATCCACAAAATGTGTAAAAACCAGAAAGGCAAGACAGGCCCTGGAGAACAGGGAGCCTTGTTATGCTGCTGGGCGGGATGTAAGTTGCCAACTTCCTCACTGGAGGAGTGCATTGTGTTCCCTAAAACAAGTAAACAACAGAGCTACAGAGCCAAGGGCACTTCCAGTCTAGGGAATATACCTTGGGAAAACTGAAAATCCATAAGACAGAGCCACCCCCAAATTGAGGGCTGCACTGCTTACAAGAACCTCAACCTGGGTACACCTGAAATATCCCAGGAAATATAAAAATGGTTCCAAACATTGTGGAACTTACGTACGATGGAATATCCCTCAGCCACGAAATCAATGTCATAAGACCTGTAGCAGCAAAATGAGTGGATTCAGGTACGATGATTCTAAGTGAAAGAAGTCACACAGGAAAAGAAACTTATCATAAGATATCACTTAGGAAGGTCCTGTAAACATGGCTACACATGAACTGAGTTAGGCAAGAGAACAGAGTCTCACATTTAGAAAACACTCTTATGCCTGCTTAAGGGGGAAGGAGAGGTGGGGTGATGCATCAAACCCGAGTTTGATATAAGCACAGGTACCGTTCCAAAAACCAACTATGGAATAGACAAGACCTCCACCTTCCTCAGTGAAAGGGACTCAAAACCCCATATTTCCCGCAGAGGAATAAATCTGACTAGTAAGAATCTTAAAACCTATGTATTGATATGTCTCCGTAAGGGAATCAAGTGTGTCTAGACTGGCATAAACATGGCAGCGAGAATCAGCTCAAACCCACTCTAAAAAGGAATTTCAAAAACAGAACAAAGAAACAGGGAAATTCTTTACAATTCCTTCAGGGTCTCTGATGCAACCTGGAATGACCCTATCTACAATGACAGCTGGATGTGGCATAAGGCTGGACATTTGGGACTGAGAGGATTGGTGAGATTGGGTGAGCAAATGCAGACCCTTTAAAGCAATAATGCATGGCACCCATTCCATGGGTCCCAGCTCTCCAGGTTGAAGGGAATATTACTACAGCTATAACGTGTACGGGAAACCTAGAGAATGGACACACTGTGAATACAAAAGGTTTCTAAAACTCAACGAAGAGCCCCTCTCCTGGTGCTCCGGTTTGACTTTCCAACTGCTTTCCTATCAATCTCCCAACTTGGAGAGAGAGCCCCTTTAAACTCCTGGTTCGCACAGGTTGCCAATTTGGCAGAGGATGAAAGGGAAGAGGGAGAACCAATGAGAGAGTAGCTGCTAGGCATTTGGATGGGCACATGTCACTCTAATTTCCCGGCAGGAAGAAGAATTAACCAAAGTCTCAGCCACCCACCGGGAACCAGTATAGGTCCTGAACCAAAAGTTTGGACTTGCGTTCAGCTCACATAAAACGAGTTGAAAAATGGAGCTCAGGGGCACAGCAATTCACAAACTGGCAGAGTAATCAAGGCCAACTATCGTCCAAAAATCTGTTGAGGGAAGGCAACGAGGCGGACTTGAAAGCGAGGCAGAATAGCAGGAAACAGATTTCAAGAGGTACGTTGGAATCGCCTGTAAAGCACAGGAAGAGGGGCACAACTTCGACAATGATGCACTTGGCCAAAAAGGGCGTATGCGTTTTCTCCTGAATATATTCAGGAGAAAACGCATACGCCCTTTTTGGCCAAGCAAGCAAGCGGGCAATGTAAATCTGCACTACAAAGAAGTATCACTTCCCACCGGTCAAAAGGGACATCCACAAAATGTGTAAAAACCAGAAAGGCAAGACAGGCCCTGGAGAACAGGGAGCCTTGTTATGCTGCTGGGCGGGATGTAAGTTGCCAACTGCCTCACTGGAGGAGTGCATTGTGTTCCCTAAAACAAGTAAACAACAGAGCTACAGAGCCAAGGGCACTTCCAGTCTAGGGAATATACCTTGGGAAAACTGAAAATCCATAAGACAGAGCCACCCCCAAATTGAGGGCTGCACTGCTTACAAGAACCTCAACCTGGGTACACCTGAAATATCCCAGGCAATATAAAAATGGTTCCAAACATTGTGGAACTTACGTACGATGGAATATCCCTCAGCCACGGAATCAATGTCATAAGACCAGTAGCAGCAAAATGAGTGGATTCAGGTACGATGATTCGAAGTGAAAGAAGTCACACAGGAAAAGAAACTTATCATAAGATATCACTTAGGAAGATCCTGTAAACATGGCTACACATGAACTGAGTTAGGCAAGAGAACAGAGTCTCACATTTAGAAAACACTCTTATGCCTGCTTAAGGGGGAAGGAGAGGTGGGGTGATGCATCAAACCCGAGTTTGATATAAGCACAGGTACCGTTCCAAAAACCAACTATGGAATAGACAAGACCTCCACCTTCCTCAGTGAAAGGGACTCAAAACCCCATATTTCCCGCAGAGGAATAGATCTGACTAGTAAGAATCTTAAAACCTATGTATTGATATGTCTCCGTAAGGGAATCAAGTGTGTCTAGACTGGCATAAACATGGCAGCGAGAATCAGCTCAAACCCACTCTAAAAAGGAATTTCAAAAACAGAACAAAGAAACAGGGAAATTCTTTACAATTCCTTCAGGGTCTCTGATGCAACCTGGAATGACCCTATCTACAATGACAGCTGGATGTGGCATAAGGCTGGACACTTGGGACTGAGAGGATTGGTGAGATTGGGTGAGCAAATGCAGACCCTTTAAAGCAATAATGCATGGCACCCATTCCATGGGTCCCAGCTCTCCAGGTTGGAGGGAATATTACTACAGCTATAACGTGTACGGGAAACCTAGAGAATGGACACACTGTGAATACGACAGGTTTCTAAAACTCAACGAAGAGCCCCTCTCCTGGTGCTCCGGTTTGACTTTCCAACTGATTTCCTATCAATCTCCCAACTTGGAGAGACAGCCCCTTTAAGCTCCTGGTTCGCACAGGTTGCCAATTTGGCAGAGGATGAAAGGGAAGAGGGAGAACCAATGAGAGAGTAGCTGCTAGGCATTTGGATGGGCACATGTCACTCTAATTTCCCGGCAGGAAGAAGAATTAACCAAAGTCTCAGCCACCCACCGGGAACCAGTATAGGTCCTGAACCAAAAGTTTGGACTTGCGTTCAGCTCACATAAAACGAGTTGAAAAATGGAGCTCAGGGGCACAGCAATTCACAAACTGGCAGAGTAATCAAGGCCAACTATCGTCCAAAAATCTGTTGAGGGAAGGCAACGAGGCGGACTTGAAAGCGAGGCAGAATAGCAGGAAACAGATTTCAAGAGGTACGTTGGAATCGCCTGTAAAGCACAGGAAGAGGGGCACAACTTCGACAATGATGCACTTGGCCAAGAAGGGCGTATGCGTTTTCTCCTGAATATATTCAGGAGAAAACGCATACGCCCTTTTTGGCCAAGCAAGCAAGCGGGCAATGCAAATCTGCACTACAAAGAAGTATCACTTCCCACCGGTCAAAAGGGACATCCACAAAATGTGTAAAAACCAGAAAGGCAAGACAGGCCCTGGAGAACAGGGAGCCTTGTTATGCTGCTGGGCGGGATGTAAGTTGCCAACTGCCTCACTGGAGGAGTGCATTGTGTTCCCTAAAACAAGTAAACAACAGAGCTACAGAGCCAAGGGCACTTCCAGTCTAGGGAATATACCTTGGGAAAACTGAAAATCCATAAGACAGAGCCACCCCCAAATTGAGGGCTGCACTGCTTACAAGAACCTCAACCTGGGTACACCTGAAATATCCCAGGAAATATAAAAACGGTTCCAAACATTGTGGAACTTACGTACGATGGAATATCCCTCAGCCACGGAATCAATGTCATAAGACCAGTAGCAGCAAAATGAGTGGATTCAGGTACGATGATTCGAAGTGAAAGAAGTCACACAGGAAAAGAAACTTATCATAAGATATCACTTAGGAAGATCCTGTAAACATGGCTACACATGAACTGAGTTAGGCAAGAGAACAGAGTCTCACATTTAGAAAACACTCTTATGCCTGCTTAAGGGGGAAGGAGAGGTGGGGTGATGCATCAAACCCGAGTTTGATATAAGCACAGGTACCGTTCCAAAAACCAACTATGGAATAGACAAGACCTCCACCTTCCTCAGTGAAAGGGACTCAAAACCCCATATTTCCCGCAGAGGAATAGATCTGACTAGTAAGAATCTTAAAACCTATGTATTGATATGTCTCCGTAAGGGAATCAAGTGTGTCTAGACTGGCATAAACATGGCAGCGAGAATCAGCTCAAACCCACTCTAAAAAGGAATTTCAAAAACAGAACAAAGAAACAGGGAAATTCTTTACAATTCCTTCAGGGTCTCGGATGCAACCTGGAATGACCCTATCTACAATGACAGCTGGATGTGGCATAAGGCTGGACACTTGGGACTGAGAGGATTGGTGAGATTGGGTGAGCAAATGCAGACCCTTTAAAGCAATAATGCATGGCACCCATTCCATGGGTCCCAGCTCTCCAGGTTGGAGGGAATATTACTACAGCTATAACGTGTACGGGAAACCTAGAGAATGGACACACTGTGAATACGACAGGTTTCTAAAACTCAACGAAGAGCCCCTCTCCTGGTGCTCCGGTTTGACTTTCCAACTGCTTTCCTATCAATCTCCCAACTTGGAGAGACAGCCCCTTTAAGCTCCTGGTTCGCACAGGTTGCCAATTTGGCAGAGGATGAAAGGGAAGAGGGAGAACCAATGAGAGAGTAGCTGCTAGGCATTTGGATGGGCACATGTCACTCTAATTTCCCGGCAGGAAGAAGAATTAACCAAAGTCTCAGCCACCCACCGGGAACCAGTATAGGTCCTGAACCAAAAGTTTGGACTTGCGTTCAGCTCACATAAAACGAGTTGAAAAATGGAGCTCAGGGGCACAGCAATTCACAAACTGGCAGAGTAATCAAGGCCAACTATCGTCCAAAAATCTGTTGAGGGAAGGCAACGAGGCGGACTTGAAAGCGAGGCAGAATAGCAGGAAACAGATTTCAAGAGGTACGTTGGAATCGCCTGTAAAGCACAGGAAGAGGGGCACAACTTCGACAATGATGCACTTGGCCAAAAAGGGCGTATGCGTTTTCTCCTGAATATATTCAGGAGAAAACGCATACGCCCTTTTTGGCCAAGCAAGCAAGCGGGCAATGCAAATCTGCACTACAAAGAAGTATCACTTCCCACCGGTCAAAAGGGACATCCACAAAATGTGTAAAAACCAGAAAGGCAAGACAGGCCCTGGAGAACAGGGAGCCTTGTTATGCTGCTGGGCGGGATGTAAGTTGCCAACTGCCTCACTGGAGGAGTGCATTGTGTTCCCTAAAACAAGTAAACAACAGAGCTACAGAGCCAAGGGCACTTCCAGTCTAGGGAATATACCTTGGGAAAACTGAAAATCCATAAGACAGAGCCACCCCCAAATTGAGGGCTGCACTGCTTACAAGAACCTCAACCTGGGTACACCTGAAATATCCCAGGAAATATAAAAATGGTTCCAAACATTGTGGAACTTACGTACGATGGAATATCCCTCAGCCACGAAATCAATGTCATAAGACCTGTAGCAGCAAAATGAGTGGATTCAGGTACGATGATTCTAAGTGAAAGAAGTCACACAGGAAAAGAAACTTATCATAAGATATCACTTAGGAAGATCCTGTAAACATGGCTACACATGAACTGAGTTAGGCAAGAGAACAGAGTCTCACATTTAGAAAACACTCTTATGCCTGCTTAAGGGGGAAGGAGAGGTGGGGTGATGCATCAAACCCGAGTTTGATATAAGCACAGGTACCGTTCCAAAAACCAACTATGGAATAGACAAGACCTCCACCTTCCTCAGTGAAAGGGACTCAAAACCCCATATTTCCCGCAGAGGAATAGATCTGACTAGTAAGAATCTTAAAACCTATGTATTGATATGTCTCCGTAAGGGAATCAAGTGTGTCTAGACTGGCATAAACATGGCAGCGAGAATCAGCTCAAACCCACTCTAAAAAGGAATTTCAAAAACAGAACAAAGAAACAGGGAAATTCTTTACAATTCCTTCAGGGTCTCTGATGCAACCTGGAATGACCCTATCTACAATGACAGCTGGATGTGGCATAAGGCTGGACACTTGGGACTGAGAGGATTGGTGAGATTGGGTGAGCAAATGCAGACCCTTTAAAGCAATAATGCATGGCACCCATTCCATGGGTCCCAGCTCTCCAGGTTGGAGGGAATATTACTACAGCTATAACGTGTACGGGAAACCTAGAGAATGGACACACTGTGAATACGACAGGTTTCTAAAACTCAATGAAGAGCCCCTCTCCTGGTGCTCCGGTTTGACTTTCCAACTGCTTTCCTATCAATCTCCCAACTTGGAGAGACAGCCCCTTTAAGCTCCTGGTTCGCACAGGTTGCCAATTTGGCAGAGGATGAAAGGGAAGAGGGAGAACCAATGAGAGAGTAGCTGCTAGGCATTTGGATGGGCACATGTCACTCTAATTTCCCGGCAGGAAGAAGAATTAACCAAAGTCTCAGCCACCCACCGGGAACCAGTATAGGTCCTGAACCAAAAGTTTGCACTTGCGTTCAGCTCACATAAAACGAGTTGAAAAATGGAGCTCAGGGGCACTGCGATTCACAAACTGGCAGAGTAATCAAGGCCAACTATCGTCCAAAAATCTGTTGAGGGAAGGCAACGAGGCGGACTTGAAAGCGAGGCAGAATAGCAGGAAACAGATTTCAAGAGGTACGTTGGAATCGCCTGTAAAGCACAGGAAGAGGGGCACAACTTCGACAATGATGCACTTGGCCAAAAAGGGCGTATGCGTTTTCTCCTGAATATATTCAGGAGAAAACGCATACGCCCTTTTTGGCCAAGCAAGCAAGCGGGCAATGCAAATCTGCACTACAAAGAAGTATCACTTCCCACCGGTCAAAAGGGACATCCACAAAATGTGTAAAAACCAGAAAGGCAAGACAGGCCCTGGAGAACAGGGAGCCTTGTTATGCTGCTGGGCGGGATGTAAGTTGCCAACTGCCTCACTGGAGGAGTGCATTGTGTTCCCTAAAACAAGTAAACAACAGAGCTACAGAGCCAAGGGCACTTCCAGTCTAGGGAATATACCTTGGGAAAACTGAAAATCCATAAGACAGAGCCACCCCCAAATTGAGGGCTGCACTGCTTACAAGAACCTCAACCTGGGTACACCTGAAATATCCCAGGAAATATAAAAATGGTTCCAAACATTGTGGAACTTACGTACGATGGAATATCCCTCAGCCACGAAATCAATGTCATAAGACCTGTAGCAGCAAAATGAGTGGATTCAGGTACGATGATTCTAAGTGAAAGAAGTCACACAGGAAAAGAAACTTATCATAAGATATCACTTAGGAAGATCCTGTAAACATGGCTACACATGAACTGAGTTAGGCAAGAGAACAGAGTCTCACATTTAGAAAACACTCTTATGCCTGCTTAAGGGGGAAGGAGAGGTGGGGTGATGCATCAAACCCGAGTTGGATATAAGCACAGGTACCGTTCCAAAAACCAACTATGGAATAGACAAGACCTCCACCTTCCTCAGTGAAAGGGACTCAAAACCCCATATTTCCCGCAGAGGAATAGATCTGACTAGTAAGAATCTTAAAACCTATGTATTGATATGTCTCCGTAAGGGAATCAAGTGTGTCTAGACTGGCATAAACATGGCAGCGAGAATCAGCTCAAACCCACTCTAAAAAGGAATTTCAAAAACAGAACAAAGAAACAGGGAAATTCTTTACAATTCCTTCAGGGTCTCTGATGCAACCTGGAATGACCCTATCTACAATGACAGCTGGATGTGGCATAAGGCTGGACACTTGGGACTGAGAGGATTGGTGAGATTGGGTGAGCAAATGCAGACCCTTTAAAGCAATAATGCATGGCACCCATTCCATGGGTCCCAGCTCTCCAGGTTGGAGGGAATATTACTACAGCTATAACGTGTACGGGAAACCTAGAGAATGGACACACTGTGAATACGACAGGTTTCTAAAACTCAACGAAGAGCCCCTCTCCTGGTGCTCCGGTTTGACTTTCCAACTGCTTTCCTATCAATCTCCCAACTTGGAGAGACAGCCCCTTTAAGCTCCTGGTTCGCACAGGTTGCCAATTTGGCAGAGGATGAAAGGGAAGAGGGAGAACCAATGAGAGAGTAGCTGCTAGGCATTTGGATGGGCACATGTCACTCTAATTTCCCGGCAGGAAGAAGAATTAACCAAAGTCTCAGCCACCCACCGGGAACCAGTATAGGTCCTGAACCAAAAGTTTGGACTTGCGTTCAGCTCACATAAAACGAGTTGAAAAATGGAGCTCAGGGGCACAGCAATTCACAAACTGGCAGAGTAATCAAGGCCAACTATCGTCCAAAAATCTGTTGAGGGAAGGCAACGAGGCGGACTTGAAAGCGAGGCAGAATAGCAGGAAACAGATTTCAAGAGGTACGTTGGAATCGCCTGTAAAGCACAGGAAGAGGGGCACAACTTCGACAATGATGCACTTGGCCAAAAAGGGCGTATGCGTTTTCTCCTGAATATATTCAGGAGAAAACGCATACGCCCTTTTTGGCCAAGCAAGCAAGCGGGCAATGCAAATCTGCACTACAAAGAAGTATCACTTCCCACCGGTCAAAAGGGACATCCACAAAATGTGTAAAAACCAGAAAGGCAAGATGGGCCCTGGAGAACAGGGAGCCTTGTTATGCTGCTGGGCGGGATGTAAGTTGCCAACTGCCTCACTGGAGGAGTGCATTGTGTTCCCTAAAACAAGTAAACAACAGAGCTACAGAGCCAAGGGCACTTCCAGTCTAGGGAATATACCTTGGGAAAACTGAAAATCCATAAGACAGAGCCACGCCCAAATTGAGGGCTGCACTGCTTACAAGAACCTCAACCTGGGTACACCTGAAATATCCCAGGCAATATAAAAATGGTTCCAAACATTGTGGAACTTACGTACGATGGAATATCCCTCAGCCACGGAATCAATGTCATAAGACCAGTAGCAGCAAAATGAGTGGATTCAGGTACGATGATTCTAAGTGAAAGAAGTCACACAGGAAAAGAAACTTATCATAAGATATCACTTAGGAAGATCCTGTAAACATGGCTACACATGAACTGAGTTAGGCAAGAGAACAGAGTCTCACATTTAGAAAACACTCTTATGCCTGCTTAAGGGGGAAGGAGAGGTGGGGTGATGCATCAAACCCGAGTTTGATATAAGCACAGGTACCGTTCCAAAAACCAACTATGGAATAGACAAGACCTCCACCTTCCTCAGTGAAAGGGACTCAAAACCCCATATTTCCCGCAGAGGAATAGATCTGACTAGTAAGAATCTTAAAACCTATGTATTGATATGTCTCCGTAAGGGAATCAAGTGTGTCTAGACTGGCATAAACATGGCAGCGAGAATCAGCTCAAACCCACTCTAAAAAGGAATTTCAAAAACAGAACAAAGAAACAGGGAAATTCTTTACAATTCCTTCAGGGTCTCTGATGCAACCTGGAATGACCCTATCTACAATGACAGCTGGATGTGGCATAAGGCTGGACACTTGGGACTGAGAGGATTGGTGAGATTGGGTGAGCAAATGCAGACCCTTTAAAGCAATAATGCATGGCACCCATTCCATGGGTCCCAGCTCTCCAGGTTGGAGGGAATATTACTACAGCTATAACGTGTACGGGAAACCTAGAGAATGGACACACTGTGAATACGACAGGTTTCTAAAACTCAACGAAGAGCCCCTCTCCTGGTGCTCCGGTTTGACTTTCCAACTGCTTTCCTATCAATCTCCCAACTTGGAGAGACAGCCCCTTTAAGCTCCTGGTTCGCACACGTTGCCAATTTGGCAGAGGATGAAAGGGAAGAGGGAGAACCAATGAGAGAGTAGCTGCTAGGCATTTGGATGGGCACATGTCACTCTAATTTCCCGGCAGGAAGAAGAATTAACCAAAGTCTCAGCCACCCACCGGGAACCAGTATAGGTCCTGAACCAAAAGTTTGGACTTGCGTTCAGCTCACATAAAACGAGTTGAAAAATGGAGCTCAGGGGCACAGCAATTCACAAACTGGCAGAGTAATCAAGGCCAACTATCGTCCAAAAATCTGTTGAGGGAAGGCAACGAGGCGGACTTGAAAGCGAGGCAGAATAGCAGGAAACAGATTTCAAGAGGTACGTTGGACTCGCCTGTAAAGCACAGGAAGAGGGGCACAACTTCGACAATGATGCACTTGGCCAAAAAGGGCGTATGCGTTTTCTCCTGAATATATTCAGGAGAAAACGCATACGCCCTTTTTGGCCAAGCAAGCAAGCGGGCAATGCAAATCTGCACTACAAAGAAGTATCACTTCCCACCGGTCAAAAGGGACATCCACAAAATGTGTAAAAACCAGAAAGGCAAGACGGGCCCTGGAGAACAGGGAGCCTTGTTATGCTGCTGGGCGGGATGTAAGTTGCCAACTGCCTCACTGGAGGAGTGCATTGTGTTCCCTAAAACAAGTAAACAACAGAGCTACAGAGCCAAGGGCACTTCCAGTCTAGGGAATATACCTTGGGAAAACTGAAAATCCATAAGACAGAGCCACCCCCAAATTGAGGGCTGCACTGCTTACAAGAACCTCAACATGGGTACACCTGAAATATCCCAGGCAATATAAAAATGGTTCCAAACATTGTGGAACTTACGTACGATGGAATATCCCTCAGCCACGGAATCAATGTCATAAGACCAGTAGCAGCAAAATGAGTGGATTCAGGTACGATGATTCTAAGTGAAAGAAGTCACACAGGAAAAGAAACTTATCATAAGATATCACTTAGGAAGATCCTGTAAACATGGCTACACATGAACTGAGTTAGGCAAGAGAACAGAGTCTCACATTTAGAAAACACTCTTATGCCTGCTTAAGGGGGAAGGAGAGGTGGGGTGATGCATCAAACCCGAGTTGGATATAAGCACAGGTACCGTTCCAAAAACCAACTATGGAATAGACAAGACCTCCACCTTCCTCACTGAAAGGGACTCAAAACCCCATATTTCCCGCAGAGGAATAGATCTGACTAGTAAGAATCTTAAAACCTATGTATTGATATGTCTCCGTAAGGGAATCAAGTGTGTCTAGACTGGCATAAACATGGCAGCGAGAATCAGCTCAAACCCACTCTAAAAAGGAATTTCAAAAACAGAACAAAGAAACAGGGAAATTCTTTACAATTCCTTCAGGGTCTCTGATGCAACCTGGAATGACCCTATCTACAATGACAGCTGGATGTGGCATAAGGCTGGACACTTGGGACTGAGAGGATTGGTGAGATTGGGTGAGCAAATGCAGACCCTTTAAAGCAATAATGCATGGCACCCATTCCATGGGTCCCAGCTCTCCAGGTTGGAGGGAATATTACTACAGCTATAACGTGTACGGGAAACCTAAAGAATGGACACACTGTGAATACGACAGGTTTCTAAAACTCAACGAAGAGCCCCTCTCCTGGTGCTCCGGTTTGACTTTCCAACTGCTTTCCTATCAATCTCCCAACTTGGAGAGACAGCCCCTTTAAGCTCCTGGTTCGCACAGGTTGCCAATTTGGCAGAGGATGAAAGGGAAGAGGGAGAACCAATGAGAGAGTAGCTGCTAGGCATTTGGATGGGCACATGTCACTCTAATTTCCCGGCAGGAAGAAGAATTAACCAAAGTCTCAGCCACCCACCGGGAACCAGTATAGGTCCTGAACCAAAAGTTTGGACTTGCGTTCAGCTCACATAAAACGAGTTGAAAAATGGAGCTCAGGGGCACAGCAATTCACAAACTGGCAGAGTAATCAAGGCCAACTATCGTCCAAAAATCTGTTGAGGGAAAGCAACGAGGCGGACTTGAAAGCGAGGCAGAATAGCAGGAAACAGATTTCAAGAGGTACGTTGGACTCGCCTGTAAAGCACAGGAAGAGGGGCACAACTTCGACAATGATGCACTTGGCCAAAAAGGGCGTATGCGTTTTCTCCTGAATATATTCAGGAGAAAACGCATACGCCCTTTTTGGCCAAGCAAGCAAGCGGGCAATGCAAATCTGCACTACAAAGAAGTATCACTTCCCACCGGTCAAAAGGGACATCCACAAAATGTGTAAAAACCAGAAAGGCAAGACAGGCCCTGGAGAACAGGGAGCCTTGTTATGCTGCTGGGCGGGATGTAAGTTGCCAACTGCCTCACTGGAGGAGTGCATTGTGTTCCCTAAAACAAGTAAACAACAGAGCTACAGAGCCAAGGGCACTTCCAGTCTAGGGAATATACCTTGGGAAAACTGAAAATCCATAAGACAGAGCCACCCCCAAATTGAGGGCTGCACTGCTTACAAGAACCTCAACCTGGGTACACCTGAAATATCCCAGGAAATATAAAAATGGTTCCAAACATTGTGGAACTTACGTACGATGGAATATCCCTCAGCCACGAAATCAATGTCATAAGACCTGTAGCAGCAAAATGAGTGGATTCAGGTACGATGATTCTAAGTGAAAGAAGTCACACAGGAAAAGAAACTTATCATAAGATATCACTTAGGAAGATCCTGTAAACATGGCTACACATGAACTGAGTTAGGCAAGAGAACAGAGTCTCACATTTAGAAAACACTCTTATGCCTGCTTAAGGGGGAAGGAGAGGTGGGGTGATGCATCAAACCCGAGTTGGATATAAGCACAGGTACCGTTCCAAAAACCAACTATGGAATAGACAAGACCTCCACCTTCCTCACTGAAAGGGACTCAAAACCCCATATTTCCCGCAGAGGAATAGATCTGACTAGTAAGAATCTTAAAACCTATGTATTGATATGTCTCCGTAAGGGAATCAAGTGTGTCTAGACTGGCATAAACATGGCAGCGAGAATCAGCTCAAACCCACTCTAAAAAGGAATTTCAAAAACAGAACAAAGAAACAGGGAAATTCTTTACAATTCCTTCAGGGTCTCTGATGCAACCTGGAATGACCCTATCTACAATGACAGCTGGATGTGGCATAAGGCTGGACACTTGGGACTGAGAGGATTGGTGAGATTGGGTGAGCAAATGCAGACCCTTTAAAGCAATAATGCATGGCACCCATTCCATGGGTCCCAGCTCTCCAGGTTGGAGGGAATATTACTACAGCTATAACGTGTACGGGAAACCTAGAGAATGGACACACTGTGAATACGACAGGTTTCTAAAACTCAACGAAGAGCCCCTCTCCTGGTGCTCCGGTTTGACTTTCCAACTGCTTTCCTATCAATCTCCCAACTTGGAGAGACAGCCCCTTTAAGCTCCTGGTTCGCACAGGTTGCCAATTTGGCAGAGGATGAAAGGGAAGAGGGAGAACCAATGAGAGAGTAGCTGCTAGGCATTTGGATGGGCACATGTCACTCTAATTTCCCGGCAGGAAGAAGAATTAACCAAAGTCTCAGCCACCCACCGGGAACCAGTATAGGTCCTGAACCAAAAGTTTGGACTTGCGTTCAGCTCACATAAAACGAGTTGAAAAATGGAGCTCAGGGGCACAGCAATTCACAAACTGGCAGAGTAATCAAGGCCAACTATCGTCCAAAAATCTGTTGAGGGAAGGCAACGAGGCGGACTTGAAAGCGAGGCAGAATAGCAGGAAACAGATTTCAAGAGGTACGTTGGAATCGCCTGTAAAGCACAGGAAGAGGGGCACAACTTCGACAATGATGCACTTGGCCAAAAAGGGCGTATGCGTTTTCTCCTGAATATATTCAGGAGAAAACGCATACGCCCTTTTTGGCCAAGCAAGCAAGCGGGCAATGCAAATCTGCACTACAAAGAAGTATCACTTCCCACCGGTCAAAAGGGACATCCACAAAATGTGTAAAAACCAGAAAGGCAAGATGGGCCCTGGAGAACAGGGAGCCTTGTTATGCTGCTGGGCGGGATGTAAGTTGCCAACTGCCTCACTGGAGGAGTGCATTGTGTTCCCTAAAACAAGTAAACAACAGAGCTACAGAGCCAAGGGCACTTCCAGTCTAGGGAATATACCTTGGGAAAACTGAAAATCCATAAGACAGAGCCACGCCCAAATTGAGGGCTGCACTGCTTACAAGAACCTCAACCTGGGTACACCTGAAATATCCCAGGCAATATAAAAATGGTTCCAAACATTGTGGAACTTACGTACGATGGAATATCCCTCAGCCACGGAATCAATGTCATAAGACCAGTAGCAGCAAAATGAGTGGATTCAGGTACGATGATTCTAAGTGAAAGAAGTCACACAGGAAAAGAAACTTATCATAAGATATCACTTAGGAAGATCCTGTAAACATGGCTACACATGAACTGAGTTAGGCAAGAGAACAGAGTCTCACATTTAGAAAACACTCTTATGCCTGCTTAAGGGGGAAGGAGAGGTGGGGTGATGCATCAAACCCGAGTTTGATATAAGCACAGGTACCGTTCCAAAAACCAACTATGGAATAGACAAGACCTCCACCTTCCTCAGTGAAAGGGACTCAAAACCCCATATTTCCCGCAGAGGAATAGATCTGACTAGTAAGAATCTTAAAACCTATGTATTGATATGTCTCCGTAAGGGAATCAAGTGTGTCTAGACTGGCATAAACATGGCAGCGAGAATCAGCTCAAACCCACTCTAAAAAGGAATTTCAAAAACAGAACAAAGAAACAGGGAAATTCTTTACAATTCCTTCAGGGTCTCTGATGCAACCTGGAATGACCCTATCTACAATGACAGCTGGATGTGGCATAAGGCTGGACACTTGGGACTGAGAGGATTGGTGAGATTGGGTGAGCAAATGCAGACCCTTTAAAGCAATAATGCATGGCACCCATTCCATGGGTCCCAGCTCTCCAGGTTGGAGGGAATATTACTACAGCTATAACGTGTACGGGAAACCTAGAGAATGGACACACTGTGAATACGACAGGTTTCTAAAACTCAACGAAGAGCCCCTCTCCTGGTGCTCCGGTTTGACTTTCCAACTGCTTTCCTATCAATCTCCCAACTTGGAGAGACAGCCCCTTTAAGCTCCTGGTTCGCACACGTTGCCAATTTGGCAGAGGATGAAAGGGAAGAGGGAGAACCAATGAGAGAGTAGCTGCTAGGCATTTGGATGGGCACATGTCACTCTAATTTCCCGGCAGGAAGAAGAATTAACCAAAGTCTCAGCCACCCACCGGGAACCAGTATAGGTCCTGAACCAAAAGTTTGGACTTGCGTTCAGCTCACATAAAACGAGTTGAAAAATGGAGCTCAGGGGCACAGCAATTCACAAACTGGCAGAGTAATCAAGGCCAACTAGCGTCCAAAAATCTGTTGAGGGAAGGCAACGAGGCGGACTTGAAAGCGAGGCAGAATAGCAGGAAACAGATTTCAAGAGGTACGTTGGACTCGCCTGTAAAGCACAGGAAGAGGGGCACAACTTCGACAATGATGCACTTGGCCAAAAAGGGCGTATGCGTTTTCTCCTGAATATATTCAGGAGAAAACGCATACGCCCTTTTTGGCCAAGCAAGCAAGCGGGCAATGCAAATCTGCACTACAAAGAAGTATCACTTCCCACCGGTCAAAAGGGACATCCACAAAATGTGTAAAAACCAGAAAGGCAAGACGGGCCCTGGAGAACAGGGAGCCTTGTTATGCTGCTGGGCGGGATGTAAGTTGCCAACTGCCTCACTGGAGGAGTGCATTGTGTTCCCTAAAACAAGTAAACAACAGAGCTACAGAGCCAAGGGCACTTCCAGTCTAGGGAATATACCTTGGGAAAACTGAAAATCCATAAGACAGAGCCACGCCCAAATTGAGGGCTGCACTGCTTACAAGAACCTCAACCTGGGTACACCTGAAATATCCCAGGCAATATAAAAATGGTTCCAAACATTGTGGAACTTACGTACGATGGAATATCCCTCAGCCACGGAATCAATGTCATAAGACCAGTAGCAGCAAAATGAGTGGATTCAGGTACGATGATTCTAAGTGAAAGAAGTCACACAGGAAAAGAAACTTATCATAAGATATCACTTAGGAAGATCCTGTAAACATGGCTACACATGAACTGAGTTAGGCAAGAGAACAGAGTCTCACATTTAGAAAACACTCTTATGCCTGCTTAAGGGGGAAGGAGAGGTGGGGTGATGCATCAAACCCGAGTTTGATATAAGCACAGGTACCGTTCCAAAAACCAACTATGGAATAGACAAGACCTCCACCTTCCTCAGTGAAAGGGACTCAAAACCCCATATTTCCCGCAGAGGAATAGATCTGACTAGTAAGAATCTTAAAACCTATGTATTGATATGTCTCCGTAAGGGAATCAAGTGTGTCTAGACTGGCATAAACATGGCAGCGAGAATCAGCTCAAACCCACTCTAAAAAGGAATTTCAAAAACAGAACAAAGAAACAGGGAAATTCTTTACAATTCCTTCAGGGTCTCTGATGCAACCTGGAATGACCCTATCTACAATGACAGCTGGATGTGGCATAAGGCTGGACACTTGGGACTGAGAGGATTGGTGAGATTGGGTGAGCAAATGCAGACCCTTTAAAGCAATAATGCATGGCACCCATTCCATGGGTCCCAGCTCTCCAGGTTGGAGGGAATATTACTACAGCTATAACGTGTACGGGAAACCTAGAGAATGGACACACTGTGAATACGACAGGTTTCTAAAACTCAACGAAGAGCCCCTCTCCTGGTGCTCCGGTTTGACTTTCCAACTGCTTTCCTATCAATCTCCCAACTTGGAGAGACAGCCCCTTTAAGCTCCTGGTTCGCACACGTTGCCAATTTGGCAGAGGATGAAAGGGAAGAGGGAGAACCAATGAGAGAGTAGCTGCTAGGCATTTGGATGGGCACATGTCACTCTAATTTCCCGGCAGGAAGAAGAATTAACCAAAGTCTCAGCCACCCACCGGGAACCAGTATAGGTCCTGAACCAAAAGTTTGGACTTGCGTTCAGCTCACATAAAACGAGTTGAAAAATGGAGCTCAGGGGCACAGCAATTCACAAACTGGCAGAGTAATCAAGGCCAACTAGCGTCCAAAAATCTGTTGAGGGAAGGCAACGAGGCGGACTTGAAAGCGAGGCAGAATAGCAGGAAACAGATTTCAAGAGGTACGTTGGACTCGCCTGTAAAGCACAGGAAGAGGGGCACAACTTCGACAATGATGCACTTGGCCAAAAAGGGCGTATGCGTTTTCTCCTGAATATATTCAGGAGAAAACGCATACGCCCTTTTTGGCCAAGCAAGCAAGCGGGCAATGCAAATCTGCACTACAAAGAAGTATCACTTCCCACCGGTCAAAAGGGACATCCACAAAATGTGTAAAAACCAGAAAGGCAAGACGGGCCCTGGAGAACAGGGAGCCTTGTTATGCTGCTGGGCGGGATGTAAGTTGCCAACTGCCTCACTGGAGGAGTGCATTGTGTTCCCTAAAACAAGTAAACAACAGAGCTACAGAGCCAAGGGCACTTCCAGTCTAGGGAATATACCTTGGGAAAACTGAAAATCCATAAGACAGAGCCACCCCCAAATTGAGGGCTGCACTGCTTACAAGAACCTCAACATGGGTACACCTGAAATATCCCAGGCAATATAAAAATGGTTCCAAACATTGTGGAACTTACGTACGATGGAATATCCCTCAGCCACGGAATCAATGTCATAAGACCAGTAGCAGCAAAATGAGTGGATTCAGGTACGATGATTCTAAGTGAAAGAAGTCACACAGGAAAAGAAACTTATCATAAGATATCACTTAGGAAGATCCTGTAAACATGGCTACACATGAACTGAGTTAGGCAAGAGAACAGAGTCTCACATTTAGAAAACACTCTTATGCCTGCTTAAGGGGGAAGGAGAGGTGGGGTGATGCATCAAACCCGAGTTGGATATAAGCACAGGTACCGTTCCAAAAACCAACTATGGAATAGACAAGACCTCCACCTTCCTCACTGAAAGGGACTCAAAACCCCATATTTCCCGCAGAGGAATAGATCTGACTAGTAAGAATCTTAAAACCTATGTATTGATATGTCTCCGTAAGGGAATCAAGTGTGTCTAGACTGGCATAAACATGGCAGCGAGAATCAGCTCAAACCCACTCTAAAAAGGAATTTCAAAAACAGAACAAAGAAACAGGGAAATTCTTTACAATTCCTTCAGGGTCTCTGATGCAACCTGGAATGACCCTATCTACAATGACAGCTGGATGTGGCATAAGGCTGGACACTTGGGACTGAGAGGATTGGTGAGATTGGGTGAGCAAATGCAGACCCTTTAAAGCAATAATGCATGGCACCCATTCCATGGGTCCCAGCTCTCCAGGTTGGAGGGAATATTACTACAGCTATAACGTGTACGGGAAACCTAAAGAATGGACACACTGTGAATACGACAGGTTTCTAAAACTCAACGAAGAGCCCCTCTCCTGGTGCTCCGGTTTGACTTTCCAACTGCTTTCCTATCAATCTCCCAACTTGGAGAGACAGCCCCTTTAAGCTCCTGGTTCGCACAGGTTGCCAATTTGGCAGAGGATGAAAGGGAAGAGGGAGAACCAATGAGAGAGTAGCTGCTAGGCATTTGGATGGGCACATGTCACTCTAATTTCCCGGCAGGAAGAAGAATTAACCAAAGTCTCAGCCACCCACCGGGAACCAGTATAGGTCCTGAACCAAAAGTTTGGACTTGCGTTCAGCTCACATAAAACGAGTTGAAAAATGGAGCTCAGGGGCACAGCAATTCACAAACTGGCAGAGTAATCAAGGCCAACTATCGTCCAAAAATCTGTTGAGGGAAAGCAACGAGGCGGACTTGAAAGCGAGGCAGAATAGCAGGAAACAGATTTCAAGAGGTACGTTGGACTCGCCTGTAAAGCACAGGAAGAGGGGCACAACTTCGACAATGATGCACTTGGCCAAAAAGGGCGTATGCGTTTTCTCCTGAATATATTCAGGAGAAAACGCATACGCCCTTTTTGGCCAAGCAAGCAAGCGGGCAATGCAAATCTGCACTACAAAGAAGTATCACTTCCCACCGGTCAAAAGGGACATCCACAAAATGTGTAAAAACCAGAAAGGCAAGACAGGCCCTGGAGAACAGGGAGCCTTGTTATGCTGCTGGGCGGGATGTAAGTTGCCAACTGCCTCACTGGAGGAGTGCATTGTGTTCCCTAAAACAAGTAAACAACAGAGCTACAGAGCCAAGGGCACTTCCAGTCTAGGGAATATACCTTGGGAAAACTGAAAATCCATAAGACAGAGCCACCCCCAAATTGAGGGCTGCACTGCTTACAAGAACCTCAACCTGGGTACACCTGAAATATCCCAGGAAATATAAAAATGGTTCCAAACATTGTGGAACTTACGTACGATGGAATATCCCTCAGCCACGAAATCAATGTCATAAGACCTGTAGCAGCAAAATGAGTGGATTCAGGTACGATGATTCTAAGTGAAAGAAGTCACACAGGAAAAGAAACTTATCATAAGATATCACTTAGGAAGATCCTGTAAACATGGCTACACATGAACTGAGTTAGGCAAGAGAACAGAGTCTCACATTTAGAAAACACTCTTATGCCTGCTTAAGGGGGAAGGAGAGGTGGGGTGATGCATCAAACCCGAGTTGGATATAAGCACAGGTACCGTTCCAAAAACCAACTATGGAATAGACAAGACCTCCACCTTCCTCACTGAAAGGGACTCAAAACCCCATATTTCCCGCAGAGGAATAGATCTGACTAGTAAGAATCTTAAAACCTATGTATTGATATGTCTCCGTAAGGGAATCAAGTGTGTCTAGACTGGCATAAACATGGCAGCGAGAATCAGCTCAAACCCACTCTAAAAAGGAATTTCAAAAACAGAACAAAGAAACAGGGAAATTCTTTACAATTCCTTCAGGGTCTCTGATGCAACCTGGAATGACCCTATCTACAATGACAGCTGGATGTGGCATAAGGCTGGACACTTGGGACTGAGAGGATTGGTGAGATTGGGTGAGCAAATGCAGACCCTTTAAAGCAATAATGCATGGCACCCATTCCATGGGTCCCAGCTCTCCAGGTTGGAGGGAATATTACTACAGCTATAACGTGTACGGGAAACCTAGAGAATGGACACACTGTGAATACGACAGGTTTCTAAAACTCAACGAAGAGCCCCTCTCCTGGTGCTCCGGTTTGACTTTCCAACTGCTTTCCTATCAATCTCCCAACTTGGAGAGACAGCCCCTTTAAGCTCCTGGTTCGCACAGGTTGCCAATTTGGCAGAGGATGAAAGGGAAGAGGGAGAACCAATGAGAGAGTAGCTGCTAGGCATTTGGATGGGCACATGTCACTCTAATTTCCCGGCAGGAAGAAGAATTAACCAAAGTCTCAGCCACCCACCGGGAACCAGTATAGGTCCTGAACCAAAAGTTTGGACTTGCGTTCAGCTCACATAAAACGAGTTGAAAAATGGAGCTCAGGGGCACAGCAATTCACAAACTGGCAGAGTAATCAAGGCCAACTATCGTCCAAAAATCTGTTGAGGGAAGGCAACGAGGCGGACTTGAAAGCGAGGCAGAATAGCAGGAAACAGATTTCAAGAGGTACGTTGGACTCGCCTGTAAAGCACAGGAAGAGAGGCACAACTTCGACAATGATGCACTTGGCCAAAAAGGGCGTATGCGTTTTCTCCTGAATATATTCAGGAGAAAACGCATACGCCCTTTTTGGCCAAGCAAGCAAGCGGGCAATGCAAATCTGCACTACAAAGAAGTATCACTTCCCACCGGTCAAAAGGGACATCCACAAAATGTGTAAAAACCAGAAAGGCAAGACGGGCCCTGGAGAACAGGGAGCCTTGTTATGCTGCTGGGCGGGATGTAAGTTGCCAACTGCCTCACTGGAGGAGTGCATTGTGTTCCCTAAAACAAGTAAACAACAGAGCTACAGAGCCAAGGGCACTTCCAGTCTAGGGAATATACCTTGGGAAAACTGAAAATCCATAAGACAGAGCCACCCCCAAATTGAGGGCTGCACTGCTTACAAGAACCTCAACATGGGTACACCTGAAATATCCCAGGCAATATAAAAATGGTTCCAAACATTGTGGAACTTACGTACGATGGAATATCCCTCAGCCACGAAATCAATGTCATAAGACCAGTAGCAGCAAAATGAGTGGATTCAGGTACGATGATTCTAAGTGAAAGAAGTCACACAGGAAAAGAAACTTATCATAAGATATCACTTAGGAAGATCCTGTAAACATGGCTACACATGAACTGAGTTAGGCAAGAGAACAGAGTCTCACATTTAGAAAACACTCTTATGCCTGCTTAAGGGGGAAGGAGAGGTGGGGTGATGCATCAAACCCGAGTTGGATATAAGCACAGGTACCGTTCCAAAAACCAACTATGGAATAGACAAGACCTCCACCTTCCTCAGTGAAAGGGACTCAAAACCCCATATTTCCCGCAGAGGAATAGATCTGACTAGTAAGAATCTTAAAACCTATGTATTGATATGTCTCCGTAAGGGAATCAAGTGTGTCTAGACTGGCATAAACATGGCAGCGAGAATCAGCTCAAACCCACTCTAAAAAGGAATTTCAAAAACAGAACAAAGAAACAGGGAAATTCTTTACAATTCCTTCAGGGTCTCTGATGCAACCTGGAATGACCCTATCTACAATGACAGCTGGATGTGGCATAAGGCTGGACACTTGGGACTGAGAGGATTGGTGAGATTGGGTGAGCAAATGCAGACCCTTTAAAGCAATAATGCATGGCACCCATTCCATGGGTCCCAGCTCTCCAGGTTGAAGGGAATATTACTACAGCTATAACGTGTACGGGAAACCTAGAGAATGGACACACTGTGAATACGACAGGTTTCTAAAACTCAACGAAGAGCCCCTCTCCTGGTGCTCCGGTTTGACTTTCCAACTGCTTTCCTATCAATCTCCCAACTTGGAGAGACAGCCCCTTTAAGCTCCTGGTTCGCACAGGTTGCCAATTTGGCAGAGGATGAAAGGGAAGAGGGAGAACCAATGAGAGAGTAGTTGCTAGGCATTTGGATGGGCACATGTCACTCTAATTTCCAGGCAGGAAGAAGAATTAACCAAAGTCTCAGCCACCCACCGGGAACCAGTATAGGTCCTGAACCAAAAGTTTGGACTTGCGTTCAGCTCACAAAAAACTAGTTGAAAAATGGAGCTCAGAGGCACAGCAATTCACAAACTGGCAGAGTAATCAAGGCCAACTATCGTCCAAAAATCTGTTGAGGGAAGGCAACGAGGCGGACTTGAAAGCGAGGCAGAATAGCAGGAAACAGATTTCAAGAGGTACGTTGAAATCGCCTGTAAAGCACAGGAAGAGGGGCACAACTTCGACAATGATGCACTTGGCCAAAAAGGGCGTATGCGTTTTCTCCTGAATATATTCAGGAGAAAACGCATACGCCCTTTTTGGCCAAGCAAGCAAGCGGGCAATGCAAATCTGCACTACAAAGAAGTATCACTTCCCACCGGTCAAAAGGGACATCCACAAAATGTGTAAAAACCAGAAAGGCAAGACAGGCCCTGGAGAACAGGGAGCCTTGTTATGCTGCTGGGCGGGATGTAAGTTGCCAACTGCCTCACTGGAGGAGTGCATTGTGTTCCCTAAAACAAGTAAACAACAGAGCTACAGAGCCAACGGCACTTCCAGTCTAGGGAATATACCTTGGGAAAACTGAAAATCCATAAGACAGAGCCACCCCCAAATTGAGGGCTGCACTGCTTACAAGAACCTCAACCTGGGTACACCTGAAATATCCCAGGAAATATAAAAATGGTTCCAAACATTGTGGAACTTACGTACGATGGAATATCCCTCAGCCACGGAATCAATGTCATAAGACCAGTAGCAGCAAAATGAGTGGATTCAGGTACGATGATTCTAAGTGAAAGAAGTCACACAGGAAAAGAAACTTATCATAAGATATCACTTAGGAAGATCCTGTAAACATGGCTACACATGAACTGAGTTAGGCAAGAGAACAGAGTCTCACATTTAGAAAACACTCTTATGCCTGCTTAAGGGGGAAGGAGAGGTGGGGTGATGCATCAAACCCGAGTTGGATATAAGCACAGGTACCGTTCCAAAAACCAACTATGGAATAGACAAGACCTCCACCTTCCTCAGTGAAAGGGACTCAAAACCCCATATTTCCCGCAGAGGAATAGATCTGACTAGTAAGAATCTTAAAACCTATGTATTGATATGTCTCCGTAAGGGAATCAAGTGTGTCTAGACTGGCATAAACATGGCAGCGAGAATCAGCTCAAACCCACTCTAAAAAGGAATTTCAAAAACAGAACAAAGAAACAGGGAAATTCTTTACAATTCCTTCAGGGTCTCGGATGCAACCTGGAATGACCCTATCTACAATGACAGCTGGATGTGGCATAAGGCTGGACACTTGGGACTGAGAGGATTGGTGAGATTGGGTGAGCAAATGCAGACCCTTTAAAGCAATAATGCATGGCACCCATTCCATGGGTCCCAGCTCTCCAGGTTGAAGGGAATATTACTACAGCTATAACGTGTACGGGAAACCTAGAGAATGGACACACTGTGAATACGACAGGTTTCTAAAACTCAACGAAGAGCCCCTCTCCTGGTGCTCCGGTTTGACTTTCCAACTGCTTTCCTATCAATCTCCCAACTTGGAGAGACAGCCCCTTTAAGCTCCTGGTTCGCACAGGTTGCCAATTTGGCAGAGGATGAAAGGGAAGAGGGAGAACCAATGAGAGAGTAGCTGCTAGGCATTTGGATGGGCACATGTCACTCTAATTTCCCGGCAGGAAGAAGAATTAACCAAAGTCTCAGCCACCCACCGGGAACCAGTATAGGTCCTGAACCAAAAGTTTGGACTTGCGTTCAGCTCACATAAAACGAGTTGAAAAATGGAGCTCAGGGGCACAGCAATTCACAAACTGGCAGAGTAATCAAGGCCAACTATCGTCCAAAAATCTGTTGAGGGAAGGCAACGAGGCGGACTTGAAAGCGAGGCAGAATAGCAGGAAACAGATTTCAAGAGGTACGTTGGACTCGCCTGTAAAGCACAGGAAGAGGGGCACAACTTCGACAATGATGCACTTGGCCAAAAAGGGCGTATGCGTTTTCTCCTGAATATATTCAGGAGAAAACGCATACGCCCTTTTTGGCCAAGCAAGCAAGCGGGCAATGCAAATCTGCACTACAAAGAAGTATCACTTCCCACCGGTCAAAAGGGACATCCACAAAATGTGTAAAAACCAGAAAGGCAAGACGGGCCCTGGAGAACAGGGAGCCTTGTTATGCTGCTGGGCGGGATGTAAGTTGCCAACTGCCTCACTGGAGGAGTGCATTGTGTTCCCTAAAACAAGTAAACAACAGAGCTACAGAGCCAAGGGCACTTCCAGTCTAGGGAATATACCTTGGGAAAACTGAAAATCCATAAGACAGAGCCACCCCCAAATTGAGGGCTGCACTGCTTACAAGAACCTCAACATGGGTACACCTGAAATATCCCAGGCAATATAAAAATGGTTCCAAACATTGTGGAACTTACGTACGATGGAATATCCCTCAGCCACGGAATCAATGTCATAAGACCAGTAGCAGCAAAATGAGTGGATTCAGGTACGATGATTCTAAGTGAAAGAAGTCACACAGGAAAAGAAACTTATCATAAGATATCACTTAGGAAGATCCTGTAAACATGGCTACACATGAACTGAGTTAGGCAAGAGAACAGAGTCTCACATTTAGAAAACACTCTTATGCCTGCTTAAGGGGGAAGGAGAGGTGGGGTGATGCATCAAACCCGAGTTTGATATAAGCACAGGTACCGTTCCAAAAACCAACTATGGAATAGACAAGACCTCCACCTTCCTCAGTGAAAGGGACTCAAAACCCCATATTTCCCGCAGAGGAATAGATCTGACTAGTAAGAATCTTAAAACCTATGTATTGATATGTCTCCGTAAGGGAATCAAGTGTGTCTAGACTGGCATAAACATGGCAGCGAGAATCAGCTCAAACCCACTCTAAAAAGGAATTTCAAAAACAGAACAAAGAAACAGGGAAATTCTTTACAATTCCTTCAGGGTCTCTGATGCAACCTGGAATGACCCTATCTACAATGACAGCTGGATGTGGCATAAGGCTGGACACTTGGGACTGAGAGGATTGGTGAGATTGGGTGAGCAAATGCAGACCCTTTAAAGCAATAATGCATGGCACCCATTCCATGGGTCCCAGCTCTCCAGGTTGGAGGGAATATTACTACAGCTATAACGTGTACGGGAAACCTAGAGAATGGACACACTGTGAATACGACAGGTTTCTAAAACTCAACGAAGAGCCCCTCTCCTGGTGCTCCGGTTTGACTTTCCAACTGCTTTCCTATCAATCTCCCAACTTGGAGAGACAGCCCCTTTAAGCTCCTGGTTCGCACAGGTTGCCAATTTGGCAGAGGATGAAAGGGAAGAGGGAGAACCAATGAGAGAGTAGCTGCTAGGCATTTGGATGGGCACATGTCACTCTAATTTCCCGGCAGGAAGAAGAATTAACCAAAGTCTCAGCCACCCACCGGGAACCAGTATAGGTCCTGAACCAAAAGTTTGGACTTGCGTTCAGCTCACATAAAACGAGTTGAAAAATGGAGCTCAGGGGCACAGCAATTCACAAACTGGCAGAGTAATCAAGGCCAACTATCGTCCAAAAATCTGTTGAGGGAAGGCAACGAGGCGGACTTGAAAGCGAGGCAGAATAGCAGGAAACAGATTTCAAGAGGTACGTTGGACTCGCCTGTAAAGCACAGGAAGAGGGGCACAACTTCGACAATGATGCACTTGGCCAAAAAGGGCGTATGCGTTTTCTCCTGAATATATTCAGGAGAAAACGCATACGCCCTTTTTGGCCAAGCAAGCAAGCGGGCAATGCAAATCTGCACTACAAAGAAGTATCACTTCCCACCGGTCAAAAGGGACATCCACAAAATGTGTAAAAACCAGAAAGGCAAGACGGGCCCTGGAGAACAGGGAGCCTTGTTATGCTGCTGGGCGGGATGTAAGTTGCCAACTGCCTCACTGGAGGAGTGCATTGTGTTCCCTAAAACAAGTAAACAACAGAGCTACAGAGCCAAGGGCACTTCCAGTCTAGGGAATATACCTTGGGAAAACTGAAAATCCATAAGACAGAGCCACCCCCAAATTGAGGGCTGCACTGCTTACAAGAACCTCAACATGGGTACACCTGAAATATCCCAGGCAATATAAAAATGGTTCCAAACATTGTGGAACTTACGTACGATGGAATATCCCTCAGCCACGAAATCAATGTCATAAGACCAGTAGCAGCAAAATGAGTGGATTCAGGTACGATGATTCTAAGTGAAAGAAGTCACACAGGAAAAGAAACTTATCATAAGATATCACTTAGGAAGATCCTGTAAACATGGCTACACATGAACTGAGTTAGGCAAGAGAACAGAGTCTCACATTTAGAAAACACTCTTATGCCTGCTTAAGGGGGAAGGAGAGGTGGGGTGATGCATCAAACCCGAGTTGGATATAAGCACAGGTACCGTTCCAAAAACCAACTATGGAATAGACAAGACCTCCACCTTCCTCAGTGAAAGGGACTCAAAACCCCATATTTCCCGCAGAGGAATAGATCTGACTAGTAAGAATCTTAAAACCTATGTATTGATATGTCTCCGTAAGGGAATCAAGTGTGTCTAGACTGGCATAAACATGGCAGCGAGAATCAGCTCAAACCCACTCTAAAAAGGAATTTCAAAAACAGAACAAAGAAACAGGGAAATTCTTTACAATTCCTTCAGGGTCTCTGATGCAACCTGGAATGACCCTATCTACAATGACAGCTGGATGTGGCATGAGGCTGGACACTTGGGACTGAGAGGATTGGTGAGATTGGGTGAGCAAATGCAGACCCTTTAAAGCAATAATGCATGGCACCCATTCCATGGGTCCCAGCTCTCCAGGTTGAAGGGAATATTACTACAGCTATAACGTGTACGGGAAACCTAGAGAATGGACACACTGTGAATACGACAGGTTTCTAAAACTCAACGAAGAGCCCCTCTCCTGGTGCTCCGGTTTGACTTTCCAACTGCTTTCCTATCAATCTCCCAACTTGGAGAGACAGCCCCTTTAAGCTCCTGGTTCGCACAGGTTGCCAATTTGGCAGAGGATGAAAGGGAAGAGGGAGAACCAATGAGAGAGTAGCTGCTAGGCATTTGGATGGGCACATGTCACTCTAATTTCCAGGCAGGAAGAAGAATTAACCAAAGTCTCAGCCACCCACCGGGAACCAGTATAGGTCCTGAACCAAAAGTTTGGACTTGCGTTCAGCTCACAAAAAACTAGTTGAAAAATGGAGCTCAGAGGCACAGCAATTCACAAACTGGCAGAGTAATCAAGGCCAACTATCGTCCAAAAATCTGTTGAGGGAAGGCAACGAGGCGGACTTGAAAGCGAGGCAGAATAGCAGGAAACAGATTTCAAGAGGTACGTTGAAATCACCTGTAAAGCACAGGAAGAGGGGCACAACTTCGACAATGATGCACTTGGCCAAAAAGGGCGTATGCGTTTTCTCCTGAATATATTCAGGAGAAAACGCATACGCCCTTTTTGGCCAAGCAAGCAAGCGGGCAATGCAAATCTGCACTACAAAGAAGTATCACTTCCCACCGGTCAAAAGGGACATCCACAAAATGTGTAAAAACCAGAAAGGCAAGACAGGCCCTGGAGAACAGGGAGCCTTGTTATGCTGCTGGGCGGGATGTAAGTTGCCAACTGCCTCACTGGAGGAGTGCATTGTGTTCCCTAAAACAAGTAAACAACAGAGCTACAGAGCCAACGGCACTTCCAGTCTAGGGAATATACCTTGGGAAAACTGAAAATCCATAAGACAGAGCCACCCCCAAATTGAGGGCTGCACTGCTTACAAGAACCTCAACCTGGGTACACCTGAAATATCCCAGGAAATATAAAAATGGTTCCAAACATTGTGGAACTTACGTACGATGGAATATCCCTCAGCCACGGAATCAATGCCATAAGACCAGTAGCAGCAAAATGAGTGGATTCAGGTACGATGATTCTAAGTGAAAGAAGTCACACAGGAAAAGAAACTTATTATAAGATATCACTTAGGAAGATCCTGTAAACATGGCTACACATGAACTGAGTTAGGCAAGAGAACAGAGTCTCACATTTAGAAAACACTCTTATGCCTGCTTAAGGGGGAAGGAGAGGTGGGGTGATGCATCAAACCCGAGTTGGATATAAGCACAGGTACCGTTCCAAAAACCAACTATGGAATAGACAAGACCTCCACCTTCCTCAGTGAAAGGGACTCAAAACCCCATATTTCCCGCAGAGGAATAGATCTGACTAGTAAGAATCTTAAAACCTATGTATTGATATGTCTCCGTAAGGGAATCAAGTGTGTCTAGACTGGCATAAACATGCCAGCGAGAATCAGCTCAAACCCACTCTAAAAAGGAATTTCAAAAACAGAACAAAGAAACAGGGAAATTCTTTACAATTCCTTCAGGGTCTCTGATGCAACCTGGAATGACCCTATCTACAATGACAGCTGGATGTTGCATAAGGCTGGACACTTGGGACTGAGAGGATTGGTGAGATTGGGTGAGCAAATGCAGACCCTTTAAAGCAATAATGCATGGCACCCATTCCATGGGTCCCAGCTCTCCAGGTTGAAGGGAATATTACTACAGCTATAACGTGTACGGGAAACCTAGAGAATGGACACACTGTGAATACGACAGGTTTCTAAAACTCAACGAAGAGCCCCTCTCCTGGTGCTCCGGTTTGACTTTCCAACTGCTTTCCTATCAATCTCCCAACTTGGAGAGACAGCCCCTTTAAGCTCCTGGTTCGCACAGGTTGCCAATTTGGCAGAGGATGAAAGGGAAGAGGGAGAACCAATGAGAGAGTAGCTGCTAGGCATTTGGATGGGCACATGTCACTCTAATTTCCCGGCAGGAAGAAGAATTAACCAAAGTCTCAGCCACCCACCGGGAACCAGTATAGGTCCTGAACCAAAAGTTTGGACTTGCGTTCAGCTCACATAAAACGAGTTGAAAAATGGAGCTCAGGGGCACAGCAATTCACAAACTGGCAGAGTAATCAAGGCCAACTATCGTCCAAAAATCTGTTGAGGGAAGGCAACGAGGCGGACTTGAAAGCGAGGCAGAATAGCAGGAAACAGATTTCAAGAGGTACGTTGGACTCGCCTGTAAAGCACAGGAAGAGGGGCACAACTTCGACAATGATGCACTTGGCCAAAAAGGGCGTATGCGTTTTCTCCTGAATATATTCAGGAGAAAACGCATACGCCCTTTTTGGCCAAGCAAGCAAGCGGGCAATGCAAATCTGCACTACAAAGAAGTATCACTTCCCACCGGTCAAAAGGGACATCCACAAAATGTGTAAAAACCAGAAAGGCAAGACAGGCCCTGGAGAACAGGGAGCCTTGTTATGCTGCTGGGCGGGATGTAAGTTGCCAACTGCCTCACTGGAGGAGTGCATTGTGTTCCCTAAAACAAGTAAACAACAGAGCTACAGAGCCAAGGGCACCTCCAGTCTAGGGAATATACCTTGGGAAAACTGAAAATCCATAAGACAGAGCCACCCCCAAATTGAGGGCTGCACTGCTTACAAGAACCTCAACCTGGGTACACCTGAAATATCCCAGGAAATATAAAAATGGTTCCAAACATTGTGGAACTTACGTACGATGGAATATCCCTCAGCCACGAAATCAATGTCATAAGACCAGTAGCAGCAAAATGAGTGGCTTCAGGTACGATGATTCTAAGGGAAAGAAGTCACACAGGAAAAGAAACTTATCATAAGATATCACTTAGGAAGATCCTGTAAACATGGCTACACATGAACTGAGTTAGGCAAGAGAACAGAGTCTCACATTTAGAAAACACTCTTATGCCTGCTTAAGGGGGAAGGAGAGGTGGGGTGATGCATCAAACCCGAGTTGGATATAAGCACAGGTACCGTTCCAAAAACCAACTATGGAATAGACAAGACCTCCACCTTCCTCAGTGAAAGGGACTCAAAACCCCATATTTCCCGCAGAGGAATAGATCTGACTAGTAAGAATCTTAAAACCTATGTATTGATATGTCTCCGTAAGGGAATCAAGTGTGTCTAGACTGGCATAAACATGGCAGCGAGAATCAGCTCAAACCCACTCTAAAAAGGAATTTCAAAAACAGAACAAAGAAACAGGGAAATTCTTTACAATTCCTTCAGGGTCTCGGATGCAACCTGGAATGACCCTATCTACAATGACAGCTGGATGTGGCATAAGGCTGGACACTTGGGACTGAGAGGATTGGTGAGATTGGGTGAGCAAATGCAGACCCTTTAAAGCAATAATGCATGGCACCCATTCCATGGGTCCCAGCTCTCCAGGTTGGAGGGAATATTACTACAGCTATAACGTGTACGGGAAACCTAGAGAATGGACACACTGTGAATACAAAAGGTTTCTAAAACTCAACGAAGAGCCCCTCTCCTGGTGCTCCGGTTTGACTTTCCAACTGCTTTCCTATCAATCTCCCAACTTGGAGAGACAGCCCCTTTAAGCTCCTGGTTCGCACAAGTTGCCAATTTGGCAGAGGATGAAAGGGAAGAGGGAGAACCAATGAGAGAGTAGCTGCTAGGCATTTGGATGGGCACATGTCACTCTAATTTCCCGGCAGGAAGAAGAATTAACCAAAGTCTCAGCCACCCACAGGGAACCAGTATAGGTCCTGAACCAAAAGTTTGGACTTGCGTTCAGCTCACATAAAACGAGTTGAAAAATGGAGCTCAGGGGCACAGCAATTCACAAACTGGCAGAGTAATCAAGGCCAACTATCGTCCAAAAATCTGTTGAGGGAAGGCAACGAGGCGGACTTGAAAGCGAGGCAGAATAGCAGGAAACAGATTTCAAGAGGTACGTTGGACTCGCCTGTAAAGCACAGGAAGAGGGGCACAACTTCGACAATGATGCACTTGGCCAAAAAGGGCGTATGCGTTTTCTCCTGAATATATTCAGGAGAAAACGCATACGCCCTTTTTGGCCAAGCAAGCAAGCGGGCAATGCAAATCTGCACTACAAAGAAGTATCACTTCCCACCGGTCAAAAGGGACATCCACAAAATGTGTAAAAACCAGAAAGGCAAGACGGGCCCTGGAGAACAGGGAGCCTTGTTATGCTGCTGGGCGGGATGTAAGTTGCCAACTGCCTCACTGGAGGAGTGCATTGTGTTCCCTAAAACAAGTAAACAACAGAGCTACAGAGCCAAGGGCACTTCCAGTCTAGGGAATATACCTTGGGAAAACTGAAAATCCATAAGACAGAGCCACCCCCAAATTGAGGGCTGCACTGCTTACAAGAACCTCAACATGGGTACACCTGAAATATCCCAGGCAATATAAAAATGGTTCCAAACATTGTGGAACTTACGTACGATGGAATATCCCTCAGCCACGAAATCAATGTCATAACACCAGTAGCAGCAAAATGAGTGGATTCAGGTACGATGATTCTAAGTGAAAGAAGTCACACAGGAAAAGAAACTTATCATAAGATATCACTTAGGAAGATCCTGTAAACATGGCTACACATGAACTGAGTTAGGCAAGAGAACAGAGTCTCACATTTAGAAAACACTCTTATGCCTGCTTAAGGGGGAAGGAGAGGTGGGGTGATGCATCAAACCCGAGTTGGATATAAGCACAGGTACCGTTCCAAAAACCAACTATGGAATAGACAAGACCTCCACCTTCCTCAGTGAAAGGGACTCAAAACCCCATATTTCCCGCAGAGGAATAGATCTGACTAGTAAGAATCTTAAAACCTATGTATTGATATGTCTCCGTAAGGGAATCAAGTGTGTCTAGACTGGCATAAACATGGCAGCGAGAATCAGCTCAAACCCACTCTAAAAAGGAATTTCAAAAACAGAACAAAGAAACAGGGAAATTCTTTACAATTCCTTCAGGGTCTCTGATGCAACCTGGAATGACCCTATCTACAATGACAGCTGGATGTGGCATAAGGCTGGACACTTGGGACTGAGAGGATTGGTGAGATTGGGTGAGCAAATGCAGACCCTTTAAAGCAATAATGCATGGCACCCATTCCATGGGTCCCAGCTCTCCAGGTTGAAGGGAATATTACTACAGCTATAACGTGTACGGGAAACCTAGAGAATGGACACACTGTGAATACAAAAGGTTTCTAAAACTCAACGAAGAGCCCCTCTCCTGGTGCTCCGGTTTGACTTTCCAACTGCTTTCCTATCAATCTCCCAACTTGGAGAGACAGCCCCTTTAAGCTCCTGGTTCGCACAGGTTGCCAATTTGGCAGAGGATGAAAGGGAAGAGGGAGAACCAATGAGAGAGTAGCTGCTAGGCATTTGGATGGGCACATGTCACTCTAATTTCCAGGCAGGAAGAAGAATTAACCAAAGTCTCAGCCACCCACCGGGAACCAGTATAGGTCCTGAACCAAAAGTTTGGACTTGCGTTCAGCTCACAAAAAACGATTTGAAAAATGGAGCTCAGAGGCACAGCAATTCACAAACTGGCAGAGTAATCAAGGCCAACTATCGTCCAAAAATCTGTTGAGGGAAGGCAACGCGGCGGACTTGAAAGCGAGGCAGAATAGCAGGAAACAGATTTCAAGAGGTACGTTGAAATCGCCTGTAAAGCACAGGAAGAGGGGCACAACTTCGACAATGATGCACTTGGCCAAAAAGGGCGTATGCGTTTTCTCCTGAATATATTCAGGAGAAAACGCATACGCCCTTTTTGGCCAAGCAAGCAAGCGGGCAATGCAAATCTGCACTACAAAGAAGTATCACTTCCCACCGGTCAAAAGGGACATCCACAAAATGTGTAAAAACCAGAAAGGCAAGACAGGCCCTGGAGAACAGGGAGCCTTGTTATGCTGCTGGGCGGGATGTAAGTTGCCAACTGCCTCACTGGAGGAGTGCATTGTGTTCCCTAAAACAAGTAAACAACAGAGCTACAGAGCCAACGGCACTTCCAGTCTAGGGAATATACCTTGGGAAAACTGAAAATCCATAAGACAGAGCCACCCCCAAATTGAGGGCTGCACTGCTTACAAGAACCTCAACCTGGGTACACCTGAAATATCCCAGGAAATATAAAAATGGTTCCAAACATTGTGGAACTTACGTACGATGGAATATCCCTCAGCCACGGAATCAATGTCATAAGACCAGTAGAAGCAAAATGAGTGGATTCAGGTACGATGATTCTAAGTGAAAGAAGTCACACAGGAAAAGAAACTTATCATAAGATATCACTTAGGAAGATCCTGTAAACATGGCTACACATGAACTGAGTTAGGCAAGAGAACAGAGTCTCACATTTAGAAAACACTCTTATGCCTGCTTAAGGGGGAAGGAGAGGTGGGGTGATGCATCAAACCCGAGTTGGATATAAGCACAGGTACCGTTCCAAAAACCAACTATGGAATAGACAAGACCTCCACCTTCCTCAGTGAAAGGGACTCAAAACCCCATATTTCCTGCAGAGGAATAGATCTGACTAGTAAGAATCTTAAAACCTATGTATTGATATGTCTCCGTAAGGGAATCAAGTGTGTCTAGACTGGCATAAACATGGCAGCGAGAATCAGCTCAAACCCACTCTAAAAAGGAATTTCAAAAACAGAACAAAGAAACAGGGAAATTCTTTACAATTCCTTCAGGGTCTCTGATGCAACCTGGAATGACCCTATCTACAATGACAGCTGGATGTGGCATAAGGCTGGACACTTGGGACTGAGAGGATTGGTGAGATTGGGTGAGCAAATGCAGACCCTTTAAAGCAATAATGCATGGCACCCATTCCATGGGTCCCAGCTCTCCAGGTTGGAGGGAATATTACTACAGCTATAACGTGTACGGGAAACCTAGAGAATGGACACACTGTGAATACGACAGGTTTCTAAAACTCAACGAAGAGCCCCTCTCCTGGTGCTCCGGTTTGACTTTCCAACTGCTTTCCTATCAATCTCCCAACTTGGAGAGACAGCCCCTTTAAGCTCCTGGTTCGCACAGGTTGCCAATTTGGCAGAGGATGAAAGGGAAGAGGGAGAACCAATGAGAGAGTAGCTGCTAGGCATTTGGATGGGCACATGTCACTCTAATTTCCCGGCAGGAAGAAGAATTAACCAAAGTCTCAGCCACCCACCGGGAACCAGTATAGGTCCTGAACCAAAAGTTTGGACTTGCGTTCAGCTCACATAAAACGAGTTGAAAAATGGAGCTCAGGGGCACAGCAATTCACAAACTGGCAGAGTAATCAAGGCCAACTATCGTCCAAAAATCTGTTGAGGGAAGGCAACGAGGCGGACTTGAAAGCGAGGCAGAATAGCAGGAAACAGATTTCAAGAGGTACGTTGGACTCGCCTGTAAAGCACAGGAAGAGGGGCACAACTTCGACAATGATGCACTTGGCCAAAAAGGGCGTATGCGTTTTCTCCTGAATATATTCAGGAGAAAACGCATACGCCCTTTTTGGCCAAGCAAGCAAGCGGGCAATGCAAATCTGCACTACAAAGAAGTATCACTTCCCACCGGTCAAAAGGGACATCCACAAAATGTGTAAAAACCAGAAAGGCAAGACGGGCCCTGGAGAACAGGGAGCCTTGTTATGCTGCTGGGCGGGATGTAAGTTGCCAACTGCCTCACTGGAGGAGTGCATTGTGTTCCCTAAAACAAGTAAACAACAGAGCTACAGAGCCAAGGGCACTTCCAGTCTAGGGAATATACCTTGGGAAAACTGAAAATCCATAAGACAGAGCCACCCCCAAATTGAGGGCTGCACTGCTTACAAGAACCTCAACCTGGGTACACCTGAAATATCCCAGGAAATATAAAAATGGTTCCAAACATTGTGGAACTTACGTACGATGGAATATCCCTCAGCCACGGAATCAATGTCATAAGACCAGTAGCAGCAAAATGAGTGGATTCAGGTACGATGATTCTAAGTGAAAGAAGTCACACAGGAAAAGAAACTTATCATAAGATATCACTTAGGAAGATCCTGTAAACATGGCTACACATGAACTGAGTTAGGCAAGAGAACAGAGTCTCACATTTAGAAAACACTCTTATGCCTGCTTAAGGGGGAAGGAGAGGTGGGGTGATGCATCAAACCCGAGTTGGATATAAGCACAGGTACCGTTCCAAAAACCAACTATGGAATAGACAAGACCTCCACCTTCCTCAGTGAAAGGGACTCAAAACCCCATATTTCCCGCAGAGGAATAGATCTGACTAGTAAGAATCTTAAAACCTATGTATTGATATGTCTCCGTAAGGGAATCAAGTGTGTCTAGACTGGCATAAACATGGCAGCGAGAATCAGCTCAAACCCACTCTAAAAAGGAATTTCAAAAACAGAACAAAGAAACAGGGAAATTCTTTACAATTCCTTCAGGGTCTCGGATGCAACCTGGAATGACCCTATCTACAATGACAGCTGGATGTGGCATAAGGCTGGACACTTGGGACTGAGAGGATTGGTGAGATTGGGTGAGCAAATGCAGACCCTTTAAAGCAATAATGCATGGCACCCATTCCATGGGTCCCAGCTCTCCAGGTTGAAGGGAATATTACTACAGCTATAACGTGTACGGGAAACCTAGAGAATGGACACACTGTGAATACGACAGGTTTCTAAAACTCAACGAAGAGCCCCTCTCCTGGTGCTCCGGTTTGACTTTCCAACTGCTTTCCTATCAATCTCCCAACTTGGAGAGACAGCCCCTTTAAGCTCCTGGTTCGCACAGGTTGCCAATTTGGCAGAGGATGAAAGGGAAGAGGGAGAACCAATGAGAGAGTAGCTGCTAGGCATTTGGATGGGCACATGTCACTCTAATTTCCAGGCAGGAAGAAGAATTAACCAAAGTCTCAGCCACCCACCGGGAACCAGTATAGGTCCTGAACCAAAAGTTTGGACTTCCGTTCAGCTCACAAAAAACTAGTTGAAAAATGGAGCTCAGAGGCACAGCAATTCACAAACTGGCAGAGTAATCAAGGCCAACTATCGTCCAAAAATCTGTTGAGGGAAGGCAACGAGGCGGACTTGAAAGCGAGGCAGAATAGCAGGAAACAGATTTCAAGAGGTACGTTGAAATCGCCTGTAAAGCACAGGAAGAGGGGCACAACTTCGACAATGATGCACTTGGCCAAAAAGGGCGTATGCGTTTTCTCCTGAATATATTCAGGAGAAAACGCATACGCCCTTTTTGGCCAAGCAAGCAAGCGGGCAATGCAAATCTGCACTACAAAGAAGTATCACTTCCCACCGGTCAAAAGGGACATCCACAAAATGTGTAAAAACCAGAAAGGCAAGACAGGCCCTGGAGAACAGGGAGCCTTGTTATGCTGCTGGGCGGGATGTAAGTTGCCAACTGCCTCACTGGAGGAGTGCATTGTGTTCCCTAAAACAAGTAAACAACAGAGCTACAGAGCCAACGGCACTTCCAGTCTAGGGAATATACCTTGGGAAAACTGAAAATCCATAAGACAGAGCCACCCCCAAATTGAGGGCTGCACTGCTTACAAGAACCTCAACCTGGGTACACCTGAAATATCCCAGGAAATATAAAAATGGTTCCAAATATTGTGGAACTTACGTACGATGGAATATCCCTCAGCCACGGAATCAATGTCATAAGACCAGTAGCAGCAAAATGAGTGGATTCAGGTACGATGATTCTAAGTGAAAGAAGTCACACAGGAAAAGAAACTTATCATAAGATATCACTTAGGAAGATCCTGTAAACATGGCTACACATGAACTGAGTTAGGCAAGAGAACAGAGTCTCACATTTAGAAAACACTCTTATGCCTGCTTAAGGGGGAAGGAGAGGTGGGGTGATGCATCAAACCCGAGTTGGATATAAGCACAGGTACCGTTCCAAAAACCAACTATGGAATAGACAAGACCTCCACCTTCCTCAGTGAAAGGGACTCAAAACCCCATATTTCCCGCAGAGGAATAGATCTGACTAGTAAGAATCTTAAAACCTATGTATTGATATGTCTCCGTAAGGGAATCAAGTGTGTCTAGACTGGCATAAACATGCCAGCGAGAATCAGCTCAAACCCACTCTAAAAAGGAATCTCAAAAACAGAACAAAGAAACAGGGAAATTCTTTACAATTCCTTCAGGGTCTCGGATGCAACCTGGAATGACCCTATCTACAATGACAGCTGGATGTGGCATAAGGCTGGACACTTGGGACTGAGAGGATTGGTGAGATTGGGTGAGCAAATGCAGACCCTTTAAAGCAATAATGCATGGCACCCATTCCATGGGTCCCAGCTCTCCAGGTTGAAGGGAATATTACTACAGCTATAACGTGTACGGGAAACCTAGAGAATGGACACACTGTGAATACGACAGGTTTCTAAAACTCAACGAAGAGCCCCTCTCCTGGTGCTCCGGTTTGACTTTCCAACTGCTTTCCTATCAATCTCCCAACTTGGAGAGACAGCCCCTTTAAGCTCCTGGTTCGCACAGGTTGCCAATTTGGCAGAGGATGAAAGGGAAGAGGGAGAACCAATGAGAGAGTAGCTGCTAGGCATTTGGATGGGCACATGTCACTCTAATTTCCAGGCAGGAAGAAGAATTAACCAAAGTCTCAGCCACCCACCGGGAACCAGTATAGGTCCTGAACCAAAAGTTTGGACTTGCGTTCAGCTCACAAAAAACTAGTTGAAAAATGGAGCTCAGAGGCACAGCAATTCACAAACTGGCAGAGTAATCAAGGCCAACTATCGTCCAAAAATCTGTTGAGGGAAGGCAACGAGGCGGACTTGAAAGCGAGGCAGAATAGCAGGAAACAGATTTCAAGAGGTACGTTGAAATCGCCTGTAAAGCACAGGAAGAGGGGCACAACTTCGACAATGATGCACTTGGCCAAAAAGGGCGTATGCGTTTTCTCCTGAATATATTCAGGAGAAAACGCATACGCCCTTTTTGGCCAAGCAAGCAAGCGGGCAATGCAAATCTGCACTACAAAGAAGTATCACTTCCCACCGGTCAAAAGGGACATCCACAAAATGTGTAAAAACCAGAAAGGCAAGACAGGCCCTGGAGAACAGGGAGCCTTGTTATGCTGCTGGGCGGGATGTAAGTTGCCAACTGCCTCACTGGAGGAGTGCATTGTGTTCCCTAAAACAAGTAAACAACAGAGCTACAGAGCCAACGGCACTTCCAGTCTAGGGAATATACATTGGGAAAACTGAAAATCCATAAGACAGAGCCACCCCCAAATTGAGGGCTGCACTGCTTACAAGAACCTCAACCTGGGTACACCTGAAATATCCCAGGAAATATAAAAATGGTTCCAAACATTGTGGAACTTACGTACGATGGAATATCCCTCAGCCACGAAATCAATGTCATAAGACCTGTAGCAGCAAAATGAGTGGATTCAGGTACGATGATTCTAAGTGAAAGAAGTCACACAGGAAAAGAAACTTATCATAAGATATCACTTAGGAAGATCCTTTAAACATGGCTACACATGAACTGAGTTAGGCAAGAGAACAGAGTCTCACATTTAGAAAACACTCTTATGCCTGCTTAAGGGGGAAGGAGAGGTGGGGTGATGCATCAAACCCGAGTTTGATATAAGCACAGGTACCGTTCCAAAAACCAACTATGGAATAGACAAGACCTCCACCTTCCTCAGTGAAAGGGACTCAAAACCCCATATTTCCCGCAGAGGAATAGATCTGACTAGTAAGAATCTTAAAACCTATGTATTGATATGTCTCCGTAAGGGAATCAAGTGTGTCTAGACTGGCATAAACATGGCAGCGAGAATCACCTCAAACCCACTCTAAAAAGGAATTTCAAAAACAGAACAAAGAAACAGGGAAATTCTTTACAATTCCTTCAGGGTCTCTGATGCAACCTGGAATGACCCTATCTACAATGACAGCTGGATGTGGCATAAGGCTGGACACTTGGGACTGAGAGGATTGGTGAGATTGGGTGAGCAAATGCAGACCCTTTAAAGCAATAATGCATGGCACCCATTCCATGGGTCCCAGCTCTCCAGGTTGGAGGGAATATTACTACAGCTATAACGTGTACGGGAAACCTAGAGAATGGACACACTGTGAATATGACAGGTTTCTAAAACTCAACGAAGAGCCCCTCTCCTGGTGCTCCGGTTTGACTTTCCAACTGCTTTCCTATCAATCTCCCAACTTGGAGAGACAGCCCCTTTAAGCTCCTGGTTCGCACAGGTTGCCAATTTGGCAGAGGATGAAAGGGAAGAGGGAGAACCAATGAGAGAGTAGCTGCTAGGCATTTGGATGGGCACATGTCACTCTAATTTCCCGGCAGGAAGAAGAATTAACCAAAGTCTCAGCCACCCACCGGGAACCAGTATAGGTCCTGAACCAAAAGTTTGGACTTGCGTTCAGCTCACATAAAACGAGTTGAAAAATGGAGCTCAGGGGCACAGCAATTCACAAACTGGCAGAGTAATCAAGGCCAACTATCGTCCAAAAATCTGTTGAGGGAAGGCAACGAGGCGGACTTGAAAGCGAGGCAGAATAGCAGGAAACAGATTTCAAGAGGTACGTTGGACTCGCCTGTAAAGCACAGGAAGAGGGGCACAACTTCGACAATGATGCACTTGGCCAAAAAGGACGTATGCGTTTTCTCCTGAATATATTCAGGAGAAAACGCATACGCCCTTTTTGGCCAAGCAAGCAAGCGGGCAATGCAAATCTGCACTACAAAGAAGTATCACTTCCCACCGGTCAAAAGGGACATCCACAAAATGTGTAAAAAGCAGAAAGGCAAGACGGGCCCTGGAGAACAGGGAGCCTTGTTATGCTGCTGGGCGGGATGTAAGTTGCCAACTGCCTCACTGGAGGAGTGCATTGTGTTCCCTAAAACAAGTAAACAACAGAGCTACAGAGCCAAGGGCACTTCCAGTCTAGGGAATATACCTTGGGAAAACTGAAAATCCATAAGACAGAGCCACCCCCAAATTGAGGGCTGCACTGCTTACAAGAACCTCAACCTGGGTACACCTGAAATATCCCAGGCAATATAAAAATGGTTCCAAACATTGTGGAACTTACGTACGATGGAATATCCCTCAGCCACGGAATCAATGTCATAAGACCAGTAGCAGCAAAATGAGTGGATTCAGGTACGATGATTCTAAGTGAAAGAAGTCACACAGGAAAAGAAACTTATCATAAGATATCACTTAGGAAAATCCTGTAAACATGGCTACACATGAACTGAGTTAGGCAAGAGAACAGAGTCTCACATTTAGAAAACACTCTTATGCCTGCTTAAGGGGGAAGGAGAGGTGGGGTGATGCATCAAACCCGAGTTGGATATAAGCACAGGTACCGTTCCAAAAACCAACTATGGAATAGACAAGACCTCCACCTTCCTCAGTGAAAGGGACTCAAAACCCCATATTTCCCGCAGAGGAATAGATCTGACTAGTAAGAATCTTAAAACCTATGTATTGATATGTCTCCGTAAGGGAATCAAGTGTGTCTAGACTGGCATAAACATGGCAGCGAGAATCAGCTCAAACCCACTCTAAAAAGGAATTTCAAAAACAGAACAAAGAAACAGGGAAATTCTTTACAATTCCTTCAGGGTCTCTGATGCAACCTGGAATGACCCTATCTACAATGACAGCTGGATGTGGCATAAGGCTGGACACTTGGGACTGAGAGGATTGGTGAGATTGGGTGAGCAAATGCAGACCCTTTAAAGCAATAATGCATGGCACCCATTCCATGGGTCCCAGCTCTCCAGGTTGAAGGGAATATTACTACAGCTATAACGTGTACGGGAAACCTAGAGAATGGACACACTGTGAATACGACAGGTTTCTAAAACTCAACGAAGAGCCCCTCTCCTGGTGCTCCGGTTTGACTTTCCAACTGCTTTCCTATCAATCTCCCAACTTGGAGAGACAGCCCCTTTAAGCTCCTGGTTCGCACAGGTTGCCAATTTGGCAGAGGATGAAAGGGAAGAGGGAGAACCAATGAGAGAGTAGCTGCTAGGCATTTGGATGGGCACATGTCACTCTAATTTCCAGGCAGGAAGAAGAATTAACCAAAGTCTCAGCCACCCACCGGGAACCAGTATAGGTCCTGAACCAAAAGTTTGGACTTCCGTTCAGCTCACAAAAAACTAGTTGAAAAATGGAGCTCAGAGGCACAGCAATTCACAAACTGGCAGAGTAATCAAGGCCAACTATCGTCCAAAAATCTGTTGAGGGAAGGCAACGAGGCGGACTTGAAAGCGAGGCAGAATAGCAGGAAACAGATTTCAAGAGGTACGTTGAAATCGCCTGTAAAGCACAGGAAGAGGGGCACAACTTCGACAATGATGCACTTGGCCAAAAAGGGCGTATGCGTTTTCTCCTGAATATATTCAGGAGAAAACGCATACGCCCTTTTTGGCCAAGCAAGCAAGCGGGCAATGCAAATCTGCACTACAAAGAAGTATCACTTCCCACCGGTCAAAAGGGACATCCACAAAATGTGTACAAACCAGAAAGGCAAGACAGGCCCTGGAGAACAGGGAGCCTTGTTATGCTGCTGGGCGGGATGTAAGTTGCCAACTGCCTCACTGGAGGAGTGCATAGTGTTCCCTAAAACAAGTAAACAACAGAGCTACAGAGCCAACGGCACTTCCAGTCTAGGGAATATACCTTGGGAAAACTGAAAATCCATAAGACAGAGCCACCCCCAAATTGAGGGCTGCACTGCTTACAAGAACCTCAACCTGGGTACACCTGAAATATCCCAGGAAATATAAAAATGGTTCCAAACATTGTGGAACTTACGTACGATGGAATATCCCTCAGCCACGGAATCAATGTCATAAGACCAGTAGCAGCAAAATGAGTGGATTCAGGTACGATGATTCAAAGTGAAAGAAGTCACACAGGAAAAGAAACTTATCATAAGATATCACTTAGGAAGATCCTGTAAACATGGCTACACATGAACTGAGTTAGGCAAGAGAACAGAGTCTCACATTTAGAAAACACTCTTATGCCTGCTTAAGGGGGAAGGAGAGGTGGGGTGATGCATCAAACCCGAGCTGGATATAAGCACAGGTACCGTTCCAAAAACCAACTATGGAATAGACAAGACCTCCACCTTCCTCAGTGAAAGGGACTCAAAACCCCATATTTCCCGCAGAGGAATAGATCTGACTAGTAAGAATCTTAAAACCTATGTATTGATATGTCTCCGTAAGGGAATCAAGTGTGTCTAGACTGGCATAAACATGGCAGCGAGAATCAGCTCAAACCCACTCTAAAAAGGAATTTCAAAAACAGAACAAAGAAACAGGGAAATTCTTTACAATTCCTTCAGGGTCTCTGATGCAACCTGGAATGACCCTATCTACAATGACAGCTGGATGTGGCATAAGGCTGGACACTTGGGACTGAGAGGATTGGTGAGATTGGGTGAGCAAATGCAGACCCTTTAAAGCAATAATGCATGGCACCCATTCCATGGGTCCCAGCTCTCCAGGTTGGAGGGAATATTACTACAGCTATAACGTGTATGGGAAACCTAGAGAATGGACACACTGTGAATATGACAGGTTTCTAAAACTCAACGAAGAGCCCCTGTCCTGGTGCTCCGGTTTGACTTTCCAACTGCTTTCCTATCAATCTCCCAACTTGGAAAGACAGCCCCTTTAAGCTCCTGGTTCGCACAGGTTGCCAATTTGGCAGAGGATGAAAGGGAAGAGGGAGAACCAATGAGAGAGTAGCTGCTAGGCATTTGGATGGGCACATGTCACTCTAATTTCCCGGCAGGAAGAAGAATTAACCAAAGTCTCAGCCACCCACCGGGAACCAGTATAGGTCCTGAACCAAAAGTTTGGACTTGCGTTCAGCTCACATAAAACGAGTTGAAAAATGGAGCTCAGGGGCACAGCAATTCACAAACTGGCAGAGTAATCAAGGCCAACTATCGTCCAAAAATCTGTTGAGGGAAGGCAACGAGGCGGACTTGAAAGCGAGGCAGAATAGCAGGAAACAGATTTCAAGAGCTACGTTGGAATCGCCTGTAAAGCACAGGAAGAGGGGCACAACTTCGACAATGATGCACTTGGCCAAAAAGGGCGTATGCGTTTTCTCCTGAATATATTCAGGAGAAAACGCATACGCCCTTTTTGGCCAAGCAAGCAAGCGGGCAATGCAAATCTGCACTACAAAGAAGTATCACTTCCCACCGGTCAAAAGGGACATCCACAAAATGTGTAAAAACCAGAAAGGCAAGACAGGCCCTGGAGAACAGGGAGCCTTGTTATGCTGCTGGGCGGGATGTAAGTTGCCAACTGCCTCACTGGAGGAGTGCATTGTGTTCCCTAAAACAAGTAAACAACAGAGCTACAGAGCCAAGGGCACTTCCAGTCTAGGGAATATACCTTGGGAAAACTGAAAATCCATAAGACAGAGCCACCCCCAAATTGAGGGCTGCACTGCATACAAGAACCTCAACCTGGGTACACCTGAAATATCCCAGGAAATATAAAAATGGTTCCAAACATTGTGGAACTTACGTACGATGGAATATCCCTCAGCCACGAAATCAATGTCATAAGACCTGTAGCAGCAAAATGAGTGGATTCAGGTACGATGATTCTAAGTGAAAGAAGTCACACAGGAAAAGAAACTTATCATAAGATATCACTTAGGAAGATCCTTTAAACATGGCTACACATGAACTGAGTTAGGCAAGAGAACAGAGTCTCACATTTAGAAAACACTCTTATGCCTGCTTAAGGGGGAAGGAGAGGTGGGGTGATGCATCAAACCCGAGTTTGATATAAGCACAGGTACCGTTCCAAAAACCAACTATGGAATAGACAAGACCTCCACCTTCCTCAGTGAAAGGGACTCAAAACCCCATATTTCCCGCAGAGGAATAGATCTGACTAGTAAGAATCTTAAAACCTATGTATTGATATGTCTCCGTAAGGGAATCAAGTGTGTCTAGACTGGCATAAACATGGCAGCGAGAATCAGCTCAAACCCACTCTAAAAAGGAATTTCAAAAACAAAACAAAGAAACAGGGAAATTCTTTACAATTCCTTCAGGGTCTCTGATGCAACCTGGAATGACCCTATCTACAATGACAGCTGGATGTGGCATAAGGCTGGACACTTGGGACTGAGAGGATTGGTGAGATTGGGTGAGCAAATGCAGACCCTTTAAAGCAATAATGCATGGCACCCATTCCATGGGTCCCAGCTCTCCAGGTTGGAGGGAATATTACTACAGCTATAACGTGTACGGGAAACCTAGAGAATGGACACACTGTGAATATAACAGGTTTCTAAAACTCAACGAAGAGCCCCTCTCCTGGTGCTCCGGTTTGACTTTCCAACTGCTTTCCTATCAATCTCCCAACTTGGAGAGACAGCCCCTTTAAGCTCCTGGTTCGCACAGGTTGCCAATTTGGCAGAGGATGAAAGGGAAGAGGGAGAACCAATGAGAGAGTAGCTGCTAGGCATTTGGATGGGCACATGTCACTCTAATTTCCCGGCAGGAAGAAGAATTAACCAAAGTCTCAGCCACCCACCGGGAACCAGTATAGGTCCTGAACCAAAAGTTTGGACTTGCGTTCAGCTCACAAAAAACTAGTTGAAAAATGGAGCTCAGAGGCACAGCAATTCACAAACTGGCAGAGTAATCAAGGCCAACTATCGTCCAAAAATCTGTTGAGGGAAGGCAACGAGGCGGACTTGAAAGCGAGGCAGAATAGCAGGAAACAGATTTCAAGAGGTACGTTGAAATCGCCTGTAAAGCACAGGAAGAGGGGCACAACTTCGACAATGATGCACTTGGCCAAAAAGGGCGTATGCGTTTTCTCCTGAATATATTCAGGAGAAAACGCATACGCCCTTTTTGGCCAAGCAAGCAAGCGGGCAATGCAAATCTGCACTACAAAGAAGTATCACTTCCCACCGGTCAAAAGGGACATCCACAAAATGTGTACAAACCAGAAAGGCAAGACAGGCCCTGGAGAACAGGGAGCCTTGTTATGCTGCTGGGCGGGATGTAAGTTGCCAACTGCCTCACTGGAGGAGTGCATAGTGTTCCCTAAAACAAGTAAACAACAGAGCTACAGAGCCAACGGCACTTCCAGTCTAGGGAATATACCTTGGGAAAACTGAAAATCCATAAGACAGAGCCACCCCCAAATTGAGGGCTGCACTGCTTACAAGAACCTCAACCTGGGTACACCTGAAATATCCCAGGAAATATAAAAATGGTTCCAAACATTGTGGAACTTACGTACGATGGAATATCCCTCAGCCACGGAATCAATGTCATAAGACCAGTAGCAGCAAAATGAGTGGATTCAGGTACGATGATTCAAAGTGAAAGAAGTCACACAGGAAAAGAAACTTATCATAAGATATCACTTAGGAAGATCCTGTAAACATGGCTACACATGAACTGAGTTAGGCAAGAGAACAGAGTCTCACATTTAGAAAACACTCTTATGCCTGCTTAAGGGGGAAGGAGAGGTGGGGTGATGCATCAAACCCGAGCTGGATATAAGCACAGGTACCGTTCCAAAAACCAACTATGGAATAGACAAGACCTCCACCTTCCTCAGTGAAAGGGACTCAAAACCCCATATTTCCCGCAGAGGAATAGATCTGACTAGTAAGAATCTTAAAACCTATGTATTGATATGTCTCCGTAAGGGAATCAAGTGTGTCTAGACTGGCATAAACATGGCAGCGAGAATCAGCTCAAACCCACTCTAAAAAGGAATTTCAAAAACAGAACAAAGAAACAGGGAAATTCTTTACAATTCCTTCAGGGTCTCTGATGCAACCTGGAATGACCCTATCTACAATGACAGCTGGATGTGGCATAAGGCTGGACACTTGGGACTGAGAGGATTGGTGAGATTGGGTGAGCAAATGCAGACCCTTTAAAGCAATAATGCATGGCACCCATTCCATGGGTCCCAGCTCTCCAGGTTGGAGGGAATATTACTACAGCTATAACGTGTATGGGAAACCTAGAGAATGGACACACTGTGAATATAACAGGTTTCTAAAACTCAACGAAGAGCCCCTGTCCTGGTGCTCCGGTTTGACTTTCCAACTGCTTTCCTATCAATCTCCCAACTTGGAAAGACAGCCCCTTTAAGCTCCTGGTTCGCACAGGTTGCCAATTTGGCAGAGGATGAAAGGGAAGAGGGAGAACCAATGAGAGAGTAGCTGCTAGGCATTTGGATGGGCACATGTCACTCTAATTTCCCGGCAGGAAGAAGAATTAACCAAAGTCTCAGCCACCCACCGGGAACCAGTATAGGTCCTGAACCAAAAGTTTGGACTTGCGTTCAGCTCACATAAAACGAGTTGAAAAATGGAGCTCAGGGGCACAGCAATTCACAAACTGGCAGAGTAATCAAGGCCAACTATCGTCCAAAAATCTGTTGAGGGAAGGCAACGAGGCGGACTTGAAAGCGAGGCAGAATAGCAGGAAACAGATTTCAAGAGCTACGTTGGAATCGCCTGTAAAGCACAGGAAGAGGGGCACAACTTCGACAATGATGCACTTGGCCAAAAAGGGCGTATGCGTTTTCTCCTGAATATATTCAGGAGAAAACGCATACGCCCTTTTTGGCCAAGCAAGCAAGCGGGCAATGCAAATCTGCACTACAAAGAAGTATCACTTCCCACCGGTCAAAAGGGACATCCACAAAATGTGTAAAAACCAGAAAGGCAAGACAGGCCCTGGAGAACAGGGAGCCTTGTTATGCTGCTGGGCGGGATGTAAGTTGCCAACTGCCTCACTGGAGGAGTGCATTGTGTTCCCTAAAACAAGTAAACAACAGAGCTACAGAGCCAAGGGCACTTCCAGTCTAGGGAATATACCTTGGGAAAACTGAAAATCCATAAGACAGAGCCACCCCCAAATTGAGGGCTGCACTGCATACAAGAACCTCAACCTGGGTACACCTGAAATATCCCAGGAAATATAAAAATGGTTCCAAACATTGTGGAACTTACGTACGATGGAATATCCCTCAGCCACGAAATCAATGTCATAAGACCTGTAGCAGCAAAATGAGTGGATTCAGGTACGATGATTCTAAGTGAAAGAAGTCACACAGGAAAAGAAACTTATCATAAGATATCACTTAGGAAGATCCTTTAAACATGGCTACACATGAACTGAGTTAGGCAAGAGAACAGAGTCTCACATTTAGAAAACACTCTTATGCCTGCTTAAGGGGGAAGGAGAGGTGGGGTGATGCATCAAACCCGAGTTTGATATAAGCACAGGTACCGTTCCAAAAACCAACTATGGAATAGACAAGACCTCCACCTTCCTCAGTGAAAGGGACTCAAAACCCCATATTTCCCGCAGAGGAATAGATCTGACTAGTAAGAATCTTAAAACCTATGTATTGATATGTCTCCGTAAGGGAATCAAGTGTGTCTAGACTGGCATAAACATGGCAGCGAGAATCAGCTCAAACCCACTCTAAAAAGGAATTTCAAAAACAAAACAAAGAAACAGGGAAATTCTTTACAATTCCTTCAGGGTCTCTGATGCAACCTGGAATGACCCTATCTACAATGACAGCTGGATGTGGCATAAGGCTGGACACTTGGGACTGAGAGGATTGGTGAGATTGGGTGAGCAAATGCAGACCCTTTAAAGCAATAATGCATGGCACCCATTCCATGGGTCCCAGCTCTCCAGGTTGGAGGGAATATTACTACAGCTATAACGTGTACGGGAAACCTAGAGAATGGACACACTGTGAATATAACAGGTTTCTAAAACTCAACGAAGAGCCCCTCTCCTGGTGCTCCGGTTTGACTTTCCAACTGCTTTCCTATCAATCTCCCAACTTGGAGAGACAGCCCCTTTAAGCTCCTGGTTCGCACAGGTTGCCAATTTGGCAGAGGATGAAAGGGAAGAGGGAGAACCAATGAGAGAGTAGCTGCTAGGCATTTGGATGGGCACATGTCACTCTAATTTCCCGGCAGGAAGAAGAATTAACCAAAGTCTCAGCCACCCACCGGGAACCAGTATAGGTCCTGAACCAAAAGTTTGGACTTGCGTTCAGCTCACATAAAACGAGTTGAAAAATGGAGCTCAGGGGCACAGCAATTCACAAACTGGCAGAGTAATCAAGGCCAACTATCGTCCAAGAATCTGTTGAGGGAAGGCAACGAGGCGGACTTGAAAGCGAGGCAGAATACCAGGAAACAGATTTCAAGAGCTACGTTGGAATCGCCTGTAAAGCACAGGAAGAGGGGCACAACTTCGACAATGATGCACTTGGCCAAAAAGGGCGTATGCGTTTTCTCCTGAATATATTCAGGAGAAAACGCATACGCCCTTTTTGGCCAAGCAAGCAAGCGGGCAATGCAAATCTGCACTACAAAGAAGTATCACTTCCCACCGGTCAAAAGGGACATCCACAAAATGTGTAAAAACCAGAAAGGCAAGACAGGCCCTGGAGAACAGGGAGCCTTGTTATGCTGCTGGGCGGGATGTAAGTTGCCAACTGCCTCACTGGAGGAGTGCATTGTGTTCCCTAAAACAAGTAAACAACAGAGCTACAGAGCCAACGGCACTTCCAGTCTAGGGAATATACCTTGGGAAAACTGAAAATCCATAAGACAGAGCCACCCCCAAATTGAGGGCTGCACTGCTTACAAGAACCTCAACCTGGGTACACCTGAAATATCCCAGGCAATATAAAAATGGTTCCAAACATTGTGGAACTTACGTACGATGGAATATCCCTCAGCCACGAAATCAATGTCATAAGACCTGTAGCAGCAAAATGAGTGGATTCAGGTACGATGATTCTAAGTGAAAGAAGTCACACAGGAAAAGAAACTTATCATAAGATATCACTTAGGAAGATCCTTTAAACATGGCTACACATGAACTGAGTTAGGCAAGAGAACAGAGTCTCACATTTAGAAAACACTCTTATGCCTGCTTAAGGGGGAAGGAGAGGTGGGGTGATGCATCAAACCCGAGTTTGATATAAGCACAGGTACCGTTCCAAAAACCAACTATGGAATAGACAAGACCTCCACCTTCCTCAGTGAAAGGGACTCAAAACCCCATATTTCCCGCAGAGGAATAGATCTGACTAGTAAGAATCTTAAAACCTATGTATTGATATGTCTCCGTAAGGGAATCAAGTGTGTCTAGACTGGCATAAACATGGCAGCGAGAATCAGCTCAAACCCACTCTAAAAAGGAATTTCAAAAACAGAACAAAGAAACAGGGAAATTCTTTACAATTCCTTCAGGGTCTCTGATGCAACCTGGAATGACCCTATCTACAATGACAGCTGGATGTGGCATAAGGCTGGACACTTGGGACTGAGAGGATTGGTGAGATTGGGTGAGCAAATGCAGACCCTTTAAAGCAATAATGCATGGCACCCATTCCATGGGTCCCAGCTCTCCAGGTTGGAGGGAATATTACTACAGCTATAACGTGTACGGGAAACCTAGAGAATGGACACACTGTGAATATAACAGGTTTCTAAAACTCAACGAAGAGCCCCTCTCCTGGTGCTCCGGTTTGACTTTCCAACTGCTTTCCTATCAATCTCCCAACTTGGAGAGACAGCCCCTTTAAGCTCCTGGTTCGCACAGGTTGCCAATTTGGCAGAGGATGAAAGGGAAGAGGGAGAACCAATGAGAGAGTAGCTGCTAGGCATTTGGATGGGCACATGTCACTCTAATTTCCCGGCAGGAAGAAGAATTAACCAAAGTCTCAGCCACCCACCGGGAACCAGTATAGGTCCTGAACCAAAAGTTTGGACTTGCGTTCAGCTCACATAAAACGAGTTGAAAAATGGAGCTCAGGGGCACAGCAATTCACAAACTGGCAGAGTAATCAAGGCCAACTATCGTCCAAGAATCTGTTGAGGGAAGGCAACGAGGCGGACTTGAAAGCGAGGCAGAATAGCAGGAAACAGATTTCAAGAGCTACGTTGGAATCGCCTGTAAAGCACAGGAAGAGGGGCACAACTTCGACAATGATGCACTTGGCCAAAAAGGGCGTATGCGTTTTCTCCTGAATATATTCAGGAGAAAACGCATACGCCCTTTTTGGCCAAGCAAGCAAGCGGGCAATGCAAATCTGCACTACAAAGAAGTATCACTTCCCACCGGTCAAAAGGGACATCCACAAAATGTGTAAAAACCAGAAAGGCAAGACAGGCCCTGGAGAACAGGGAGCCTTGTTATGCTGCTGGGCGGGATGTAAGTTGCCAACTGCCTCACTGGAGGAGTGCATTGTGTTCCCTAAAACAAGTAAACAACAGAGCTACAGAGCCAACGGCACTTCCAGTCTAGGGAATATACCTTGGGAAAACTGAAAATCCATAAGACAGAGCCACCCCCAAATTGAGGGCTGCACTGCATACAAGAACCTCAACCTGGGTACACCTGAAATATCCCAGGAAATATAAAAATGGTTCCAAACATTGTGGAACTTACGTACGATGGAATATCCCTCAGCCACGAAATCAATGTCATAAGACCTGTAGCAGCAAAATGAGTGGATTCAGGTACGATGATTCTAAGTGAAAGAAGTCACACAGGAAAAGAAACTTATCATAAGATATCACTTAGGAAGATCCTGTAAACATGGCTACACATGAACTGAGTTAGGCAAGAGAACAGAGTCTCACATTTAGAAAACACTCTTATGCCTGCTTAAGGGGGAAGGAGAGGTGGGGTGATGCATCAAACCCGAGTTTGATATAAGCACAGGTACCGTTCCAAAAACCAACTATGGAATAGACAAGACCTCCACCTTCCTCAGTGAAAGGGACTCAAAACCCCATATTTCCCGCAGAGGAATAGATCTGACTAGTAAGAATCTTAAAACCTATGTATTGATATGTCTCCGTAAGGGAATCAAGTGTGTCTAGACTGGCATAAACATGGCAGTGAGAATCAGCTCAAACCCACTCTAAAACGGAATTTCAAAAACAGAACAAAGAAACAGGGAAATTCTTTACAATTCCTTCAGGGTCTCTGATGCAACCTGGAATGACCCTATCTACAATGACAGCTGGATGTGGCATAAGGCTGGACACTTGGGACTGAGAGGATTGGTGAGATTGGGTGAGCAAATGCAGACCCTTTAAAGCAATAATGCATGGCAACCATTCCATGGGTCCCAGCTCTCCAGGTTGGAGGGAATATTACTACAGCTATAACGTGTACGGGAAACCTAGAGAATGGACACACTGTGAATATAACAGGTTTCTAAAACTCAACGAAGAGCCCCTCTCCTGGTGCTCCGGTTTGACTTTCCAACTGCTTTCCTATCAATCTCCCAACTTGGAGAGACAGCCCCTTTAAGCTCCTGGTTCGCACAGGTTGCCAATTTGGCAGAGGATGAAAGGGAAGAGGGAGAACCAATGAGAGAGTAGCTGCTAGGCATTTGGATGGGCACATGTCACTCTAATTTCCCGGCAGGAAGAAGAATTAACCAAAGTCTCAGCCACCCACCGGGAACCAGTATAGGTCCTGAACCAAAAGTTTGGACTTGCGTTCAGCTCACATAAAACGAGTTGAAAAATGGAGCTCAGGGGCACAGCAATTCACAAACTGGCAGAGTAATCAAGGCCAACTATCGTCCAAGAATCTGTTGAGGGAAGGCAACGAGGCGGACTTGAAAGCGAGGCAGAATAGCAGGAAACAGATTTCAAGAGCTACGTTGGAATCGCCTGTAAAGCACAGGAAGAGGGGCACAACTTCGACAATGATGCACTTGGCCAAAAAGGGCGTATGCGTTTTCTCCTGAATATATTCAGGAGAAAACGCATACGCCCTTTTTGGCCAAGCAAGCAAGCGGGCAATGCAAATCTGCACTACAAAGAAGTATCACTTCCCACCGGTCAAAAGGGACATCCACAAAATGTGTAAAAACCAGAAAGGCAAGACAGGCCCTGGAGAACAGGGAGCCTTGTTATGCTGCTGGGCGGGATGTAAGTTGCCAACTGCCTCACTGGAGGAGTGCATTGTGTTCCCTAAAACAAGTAAACAACAGAGCTACAGAGCCAACGGCACTTCCAGTCTAGGGAATATACCTTGGGAAAACTGAAAATCCATAAGACAGAGCCACCCCCAAATTGAGGGCTGCACTGCTTACAAGAACCTCAACCTGGGTACACCTGAAATATCCCAGGCAATATAAAAATGGTTCCAAACATTGTGGAACTTACGTACGATGGAATATCCCTCAGCCACGAAATCAATGTCATAAGACCTGTAGCAGCAAAATGAGTGGATTCAGGTACGATGATTCTAAGTGAAAGAAGTCACACAGGAAAAGAAACTTATCATAAGATATCACTTAGGAAGATCCTTTAAACATGGCTACACATGAACTGAGTTAGGCAAGAGAACAGAGTCTCACATTTAGAAAACACTCTTATGCCTGCTTAAGGGGGAAGGAGAGGTGGGGTGATGCATCAAACCCGAGTTTGATATAAGCACAGGTACCGTTCCAAAAACCAACTATGGAATAGACAAGACCTCCACCTTCCTCAGTGAAAGGGACTCAAAACCCCATATTTCCCGCAGAGGAATAGATCTGACTAGTAAGAATCTTAAAACCTATGTATTGATATGTCTCCGTAAGGGAATCAAGTGTGTCTAGACTGGCATAAACATGGCAGTGAGAATCAGCTCAAACCCACTCTAAAACGGAATTTCAAAAACAGAACAAAGAAACAGGGAAATTCTTTACAATTCCTTCAGGGTCTCTGATGCAACCTGGAATGACCCTATCTACAATGACAGCTGGATGTGGCATAAGGCTGGACACTTGGGACTGAGAGGATTGGTGAGATTGGGTGAGCAAATGCAGACCCTTTAAAGCAATAATGCATGGCAACCATTCCATGGGTCCCAGCTCTCCAGGTTGAAGGGAATATTACTACAGCTATAACGTGTACGGGAAACCTAGAGAATGGACACACTGTGAATACGACAGGTTTCTAAAACTCAACGAAGAGCCCCTCTCCTGGTGCTCCGGTTTGACTTTCCAACTGCTTTCCTATCAATCTCCCAACTTGGAGAGAGAGCCCCTTTAAACTCCTGGTTCGCACAGGTTGCCAATTTGGCAGAGGATGAAAGGGAAGAGGGAGAACCAATGAGAGAGTAGCTGCTAGGCATTTGGATGGGCACATGTCACTCTAATTTCCCGGCAGGAAGAAGAATTAACCAAAGTCTCAGCCACCCACCGGGAACCAGTATAGGTCCTGAACCAAAAGTTTGGACTTGCGTTCAGCTCACATAAAACGAGTTGAAAATGGAGCTCAGGGGCACAGCAATTCACAAACTGGCAGAGTAATCAAGGCCAACTATCGTCCAAAAATCTGTTGAGGGAAGGCAACGAGGCGGACTTGAAAGCGAGGCAGAATAGCAGGAAACAGATTTCAAGAGGTACGTAGGAATCGCCTGTAAAACACAGGAAGAGGGGCACAACTTCGACAATGATGCACTTGGCCAAAAAGGGCGTATGCTTTTTCTCCTGAATATATTCAGGAGAAAACGCATACGCCCTTTTTGGCCAAGCAAGCAAGCGGGCAATGCAAACCTGCACTACAAAGAAGTATCACTTCCCACCGGTCAAAAGGGACATCCACAAAATGTGTAAAAACCAGAAAGGCAAGACAGGCCCTGGAGAACAGGGAGCCTTGTTATGCTGATGGGCGGGATGTAAGTTGCCAACTGCCTCACTGGAGGAGTGCATTGTGTTCCCTAAAACAAGTAAACAACAGAGCTACAGAGCCAAGGGCACTTCCAGTCTAGGGAATATACCTTGGGAAAACTGAAAATCCATAAGACAGAGCCACCCCCAAATTGAGGGCTGCACTGCTTACAAGAACCTCAACCTGGGTACACCTGAAATATCCCAGGAAATATAAAAATGGTTCCAAACATTGTGGAACTTACGTACGATGGAATATCCCTCAGCCACGAAATCAATGTCATAAGACCTGTAGCAGCAAAATGAGTGGATTCAGGTACGATGATTCTAAGTGAAAGAAGTCACACAGGAAAAGAAACTTATCATAAGATATCACTTAGGAAGATCCTGTAAACATGGCTACACATGAACTGAGTTAGGCAAGAGAACAGAGTCTCACATTTAGAAAACACTCTTATTCCTGCTTAAGGGGGAAGGAGAGGTGGGGTGATGCATCAAACCCGAGTTTGATATAAGCACAGGTACCGTTCCAAAAACCAACTATGGAATAGACAAGACCTCCACCTTCCTCAGTGAAAGGGACTCAAAATCCCATATTTCCCGCAGAGGAATAGATCTGACTAGTAAGAATCTTAAAACCTATGTATTGATATGTCTCCGTAAGGGAATCAAGTGTGTCTAGACTGGCATAAACATGGCAGCGAGAATCAGCTCAAACCCACTCTAAAAAGGAATTTCAAAAACAGAACAAAGAAACAGGGAAATTCTTTACAATTCCTTCAGGGTCTCTGATGCAACCTGGAATGACCCTATCTACAATGACAGCTGGATGTGGCATAAGGCTGGACACTTGGGACTGAGAGGATTGGTGAGATTGGGTGAGCAAATGCAGACCCTTTAAAGCAATAATGCATGGCACCCATTCCATGGGTCCCAGCTCTCCAGGTTGAAGGGAACTTTACTACAGCTATAACGTGTACGGGAAACCTAGAGAATGGACACACTGTGAATACGACAGGTTTCTAAAACTCAACGAAGAGCCCCTCTCCTGGTGCTCCGGTTTGACTTTCCAACTGCTTTCCTATCAATCTCCCAACTTGGAGAGACAGCCCCTTTAAGCTCCTGGTTCGCACAGGTTGCCAATTTGGCAGAGGATGAAAGGGAAGAGGGAGAACCAATGAGAGATTAGCTGCTAGGCATTTGGATGGGCACATGTCACTCTAATTTCCAGGCAGGAAGAAGAATTAACCAAAGTCTCAGCCACCCACCGGGAACCAGTATAGGTCCTGAACCAAAAGTTTGGACTTGCGTTCAGCTCACATAAAACGAGTTGAAAAATGGAGCTCAGGGGCACAGCAATTCACAAACTGGCAGAGTAATCAAGGCCAACTATCGTCCAAAAATCTGTTGAGGGAAGGCAACGAGGCGGACTTGAAAGCGAGGCAGAATAGCAGGAAACAGATTTCAAGAGGTACGTTGGAATCGCCTGTAAAGCACAGGAAGAGGGGCACAACTTCGACAATGATGCACTTGGCCAAAAAGGGCGTATGCGTTTTCTCCTGAATATATTCAGGAGAAAACGCATACGCCCTTTTTGGCCAAGCAAGCAAGCGGGCAATGCAAATCTGCACTACAAAGAAGTATCACTTCCCACCGGTCAAAAGGGACATCCACAAAATGTGTAAAAACCAGAAAGGCAAGACGGGCCCTGGAGAACAGGGAGCCTTGTTATGCTGCTGGGCGGGATGTAAGTTGCCAACTGCCTCACTGGAGGAGTGCATTGTGTTCCCTAAAACAAGTAAACAACAGAGCTACAGAGCCAAAGGCACTTCCAGTCTAGGGAATATACCTTGGGAAAACTGAAAATCCATAAGACAGAGCCACCCCCAAATTGAGGGCTGCACTGCTTACAAGAACCTCAATCTGGGTACACCTGAAATATCCCAGGAAATATAAAAATGGTTCCAAACATTGTGGAACTTACGTACGATGGAATATCCCTCAGCCATGAAATCAATGTCATAAGACCTGTAGCAGCAAAATGAGTGGATTCAGGTACGATGATTCTAAGTGAAAGAAGTCACACAGGAAAAGAAACTTATCATAAGATATCACTTAGGAAGATCCTGTAAACATGGCTACACATGAACTGAGTTAGGCAAGAGAACAGAGTCTCACATTTAGAAAACACTCTTATGCCTGCTTAAGGGGGAAGGAGAGGTGGGGTGATGCATCAAACCCGAGTTTGATATAAGCACAGGTACCGTTCCAAAAACCAACTATGGAATAGACAAGACCTACACCTTCCTCAGTGAAAGGGACTCAAAATCCCATATTTCCCGCAGAGGAATAGATCTGACTACTAAGAATCTTAAAACCTATGTATTGATATGTCTCCGTAAGGGAATCAAGTGTGTCTAGACTGGCATAAACATGGCAGCGAGAATCAGCTCAAACCCACTCTAAAAAGGAATTTCAAAAACAGAACAAAGAAACAGGGAAATTCTTTACAATTCCTTCAGGGTCTCTGATGCAACCTGGAATGACCCTATCTACACTGACAGATGGATGTGGCATGAGGCTGGACACTTGGGACTGAGAGGATTGGTGAGATTGGGTGAGCAAATGCAGACCCTTTAAAGCAATAATGCATGGCACCCATTCCATGGGTCCCAACTCTGCAGGTTGAAGGGAATATTACTACAGCTATAACATGTTCGGGAAACCTAGAGAATGGACACACTGTGAATACAAAAGGATTCTAAAACTCAACGAAGAGTCCCTCTCCTGGTGCTCCGGTTTGACATTCCAACTGCTTTCCTATCAATCTCCCAACTTGGAGAGACAGCCCCTTTTAGCTCCTGGTTCGCACAGGTTGCCAATTTGGCAGAGGATGAAAGGGAAGAGGGAGAACCAATGAGAGAGTAGCTGTTAGGCATTTGGATGGGCACATGTCACTCTAATTTCCCGGCAGGAAGCAGAATAAACCAAAGTCTCAGCCACCCACCTGGAACCAGTATAGGTCCTGAACCAAAAGTTTGGACTTGCGTTCAGCTCACAAAAAAACGAGTTGAATAATGGAGGTCAGGGGCACAGCAATTCACAAACTGGCAGAGTAATCAAGGCCAACTATCGTCCAAAAATCTGTTGAGCGAAGGCAACGAGGCAGACTTGAAAGCGAGGCAAAATAGCAGGAAACAGATTTCAAGAGGTACGTTGGAATCGCCTGTAAAGCACAGGAAGAGGGGCACAACTTCGACAATGATGCACTTGGCCAAAAAGGGCGTATGCGTTTTCTCCTGAATATATTCAGGGGAAAACGCATACACCCTTTTTGGCCAAGCAAGCAAGCGGGCAATGCAAATCTGCACTACAAAGAAGTATCGCTTCCCACCGGTCAAAAGGGACATCCACAAAATGTGTAAAAACCGGAAAGGCAAGACAGGCCCTGGAGAACAGGGAGCCTTGTTATGCTGATGGGCGGGATGTAAGTTGCCAACTGCCTCACTGGAGGAGTGCATTGTGTTCCCTAAAACAAGTAAACAACAGAGCTACAGAGCCAAGGGCACTTCCAGTCTAGGGAATATACCTTGGGAAAACTGAAAATCCATAAGACAGAGCCACCCCCAAATTGAGGGCTGCACTGCTTACAAGAACCTCAACCTGGGTACACCTGAAATATCCCAGGAAATATAAAAATGGTTCCAAACATTGTGGAACTTACGTACGATGGAATATCCCTCAGCCACGAAATCAATGTCATAAGACCAGTAGCAGCAAAATGAGTGGATTCAGGTACGATGATTCTAAGTGAAAGAAGTCACACAGGAAAAGAAACTTATCATAAGATATCACTTAGGAAGATCCTGTAAACATGGCTACACATGAACTGAGTTAGGCAAGAGAACAGAGTCTCACATTTAGAAAACACTCTTATGCCTGCTTAAGGGGGAAGGAGAGGTGGGGTGATGCATCAAACCAGAGTTTGATATAAGCACAGGTACCATTCCAAAAACCAACTATGGAATAGACAAGACCTCCACCTTCCTCAGTGAAAGGGACTCAAAACCCCATATTTCCCGCAGAGGAATAGATCTGACTAGTAAGAACCTTAAAACCTATGTATTGATATGTCTCCGTAAGGGAATCAAGTGTGTCTAGACTGGCATAAACATGGCAGCGAGAATCAGCTCAAACCCACTCTAAAAAGGAATTTAAAAAACAGAACAAAGAAACAGGGAAATTCTTTACAATTCCTTCAGGTTCTCGGATGCAACCTGGAATGACCCTATCTACAATGACAGCTGGATGTGGCATGAGGCTGGACACTTGGGACTGAGAGGATTGGTGAGATTGGGTGAGCAAATGCAGACCCTTTAAAGCAATAATGCATGGCACCCATTCCATGGGTCCCAGCTCTCCAGGTTGAAGGGAATATTACTACAGCTATAACATGTACGGGAATCCTAGAGAATGGACACACTGTGAATACGAAAGGTTTCTAAAACTCAACGAAGAGTCCCTCTCCTGGTGCTCCGGTTTGACTTCCAACTGCTTTCCTATCAATCTCCCAACTTGCAGAGACAGCCCCTTTAAGCTCCTGGTTCGCACAGGTTGCCAATTTGGCAGAGGATGAAAGGGAAGAGGGAGAACCAATGAGAGAGTAGCTGTTAGGCATTTGGATGGGCACATGTCACTCTAATTTCCTGGCAGGAAGAAGAATTAACCAAAGTCTCAGCCACCCACCGGGAACCAGTATAGGTCCTGAACCAAAAGTTTGGACTTGCGTTCAGCTCACAAAAAAACGAGTTGAAAAATGGAGCTCAGGGGCACAGCAATTCACAAACTGGCAGAGTAATCAAGGCCAACTATCGTCCAAAAATCTGTTGAGGGAAGGCAACGAGGCGGACTTGAAAGCGAGGCAGAATAGCAGGAAACAGATTTCAAGAGGTACGTTGGAATCGCCTGTAAAGCACAAGAAGAGGGGCACAACTTCGACAATGATGCACTTGGCCATAAAGCGCGTACGCGTTTTCTCCTGAATATATTCAGGAGAAAACGCATACACCCTTTTTGGCCAAGCAAGCAAGCGGGCAATGCAAATCTGCAATACAAAGAAGTATCACTTCCCACCGGTCAAAAGGGACATCCACAAAATGTGTAAAAACCAGAAAGGCAAGACAGGCCCTGGAGAACAGGGAGCCTTGTTATGCTGATGGGCGGGATGTAAGTTGCCAACTGCCTCACTGGAGGAGTGCATTGTGTTCCCTAAAACAAGTAAACAACAGAGCTACAGAGCCAAGGGCACTTCCGGTCTAGGGAATATACCTTTGGGAAACTGAAAATCCATAAGACAGAGCCACCCCCAAATTGAGGGCTGCACTGCTTACAAGAACCTCAACCTGGGTACACCTGAAATATCCCAGGAAATATAAAAATGGTTCCAAACATTGTGGAACTTACGTACGATGGAATATCCCTCAGCCATGAAATCAATGTCATAAGACCTGTAGCAGCAAAATGAGTGGATTCAGGTACGATGATTCTAAGTGAAAGAAGTCACACAGGAAAAGAAACTTATCATAAGATATCACTTAGGAAGATCCTGTAAACATGGCTACACATGAACTGAGTTAGGCAAGAGAACAGAGTCTCACATTTAGAAAACACTCTTATGCCTGCTTAAGGGGGAAGGAGAGGTGGGGTGATGCATCAAACCCGAGTTTGATATAAGCACAGGTACCGTTCCAAAAACCAACTATGGAATAGACAAGACCTACACCTTCCTCAGTGAAAGGGACTCAAAATCCCATATTTCCCGCAGAGGAATAGATCTGACTACTAAGAATCTTAAAACCTATGTATTGATATGTCTCCGTAAGGGAATCAAGTGTGTCTAGACTGGCATAAACATGGCAGCGAGAATCAGCTCAAACCCACTCTAAAAAGGAATTTCAAAAACAGAACAAAGAAACAGGGAAATTCTTTACAATTCCTTCAGGGTCTCTGATGCAACCTGGAATGACCCTATCTACACTGACAGATGGATGTGGCATGAGGCTGGACACTTGGGACTGAGAGGATTGGTGAGATTGGGTGAGCAAATGCAGACCCTTTAAAGCAATAATGCATGGCACCCATTCCATGGGTCCCAACTCTGCAGGTTGAAGGGAATATTACTACAGCTATAACATGTTCGGGAAACCTAGAGAATGGACACACTGTGAATACAAAAGGATTCTAAAACTCAACGAAGAGTCCCTCTCCTGGTGCTCCGGTTTGACATTCCAACTGCTTTCCTATCAATCTCCCAACTTGGAGAGACAGCCCCTTTTAGCTCCTGGTTCGCACAGGTTGCCAATTTGGCAGAGGATGAAAGGGAAGAGGGAGAACCAATGAGAGAGTAGCTGTTAGGCATTTGGATGGGCACATGTCACTCTAATTTCCCGGCAGGAAGCAGAATAAACCAAAGTCTCAGCCACCCACCTGGAACCAGTATAGGTCCTGAACCAAAAGTTTGGACTTGCGTTCAGCTCACAAAAAAACGAGTTGAATAATGGAGGTCAGGGGCACAGCAATTCACAAACTGGCAGAGTAATCAAGGCCAACTATCGTCCAAAAATCTGTTGAGCGAAGGCAACGAGGCAGACTTGAAAGCGAGGCAAAATAGCAGGAAACAGATTTCAAGAGGTACGTTGGAATCGCCTGTAAAGCACAGGAAGAGGGGCACAACTTCGACAATGATGCACTTGGCCAAAAAGGGCGTATGCGTTTTCTCCTGAATATATTCAGGGGAAAACGCATACACCCTTTTTGGCCAAGCAAGCAAGCGGGCAATGCAAATCTGCACTACAAAGAAGTATCGCTTCCCACCGGTCAAAAGGGACATCCACAAAATGTGTAAAAACCGGAAAGGCAAGACAGGCCCTGGAGAACAGGGAGCCTTGTTATGCTGATGGGCGGGATGTAAGTTGCCAACTGCCTCACTGGAGGAGTGCATTGTGTTCCCTAAAACAAGTAAACAACAGAGCTACAGAGCCAAGGGCACTTCCAGTCTAGGGAATATACCTTGGGAAAACTGAAAATCCATAAGACAGAGCCACCCCCAAATTGAGGGCTGCACTGCTTACAAGAACCTCAACCTGGGTACACCTGAAATATCCCAGGAAATATAAAAATGGTTCCAAACATTGTGGAACTTACGTACGATGGAATATCCCTCAGCCACGAAATCAATGTCATAAGACCAGTAGCAGCAAAATGAGTGGATTCAGGTACGATGATTCTAAGTGAAAGAAGTCACACAGGAAAAGAAACTTATCATAAGATATCACTTAGGAAGATCCTGTAAACATGGCTACACATGAACTGAGTTAGGCAAGAGAACAGAGTCTCACATTTAGAAAACACTCTTATGCCTGCTTAAGGGGGAAGGAGAGGTGGGGTGATGCATCAAACCAGAGTTTGATATAAGCACAGGTACCATTCCAAAAACCAACTATGGAATAGACAAGACCTCCACCTTCCTCAGTGAAAGGGACTCAAAACCCCATATTTCCCGCAGAGGAATAGATCTGACTAGTAAGAACCTTAAAACCTATGTATTGATATGTCTCCGTAAGGGAATCAAGTGTGTCTAGACTGGCATAAACATGGCAGCGAGAATCAGCTCAAACCCACTCTAAAAAGGAATTTAAAAAACAGAACAAAGAAACAGGGAAATTCTTTACAATTCCTTCAGGTTCTCGGATGCAACCTGGAATGACCCTATCTACAATGACAGCTGGATGTGGCATGAGGCTGGACACTTGGGACTGAGAGGATTGGTGAGATTGGGTGAGCAAATGCAGACCCTTTAAAGCAATAATGCATGGCACCCATTCCATGGGTCCCAGCTCTCCAGGTTGAAGGGAATATTACTACAGCTATAACATGTACGGGAATCCTAGAGAATGGACACACTGTGAATACGAAAGGTTTCTAAAACTCAACGAAGAGTCCCTCTCCTGGTGCTCCGGTTTGACTTCCAACTGCTTTCCTATCAATCTCCCAACTTGCAGAGACAGCCCCTTTAAGCTCCTGGTTCGCACAGGTTGCCAATTTGGCAGAGGATGAAAGGGAAGAGGGAGAACCAATGAGAGAGTAGCTGTTAGGCATTTGGATGGGCACATGTCACTCTAATTTCCTGGCAGGAAGAAGAATTAACCAAAGTCTCAGCCACCCACCGGGAACCAGTATAGGTCCTGAACCAAAAGTTTGGACTTGCGTTCAGCTCACAAAAAAACGAGTTGAAAAATGGAGCTCAGGGGCACAGCAATTCACAAACTGGCAGAGTAATCAAGGCCAACTATCGTCCAAAAATCTGTTGAGGGAAGGCAACGAGGCGGACTTGAAAGCGAGGCAGAATAGCAGGAAACAGATTTCAAGAGGTACGTTGGAATCGCCTGTAAAGCACAAGAAGAGGGGCACAACTTCGACAATGATGCACTTGGCCATAAAGCGCGTACGCGTTTTCTCCTGAATATATTCAGGAGAAAACGCATACACCCTTTTTGGCCAAGCAAGCAAGCGGGCAATGCAAATCTGCAATACAAAGAAGTATCACTTCCCACCGGTCAAAAGGGACATCCACAAAATGTGTAAAAACCAGAAAGGCAAGACAGGCCCTGGAGAACAGGGAGCCTTGTTATGCTGATGGGCGGGATGTAAGTTGCCAACTGCCTCACTGGAGGAGTGCATTGTGTTCCCTAAAACAAGTAAACAACAGAGCTACAGAGCCAAGGGCACTTCCGGTCTAGGGAATATACCTTTGGGAAACTGAAAATCCATAAGACAGAGCCACCCCCAAATTGAGGGCTGCACTGCTTACAAGAACCTCAACCTGGGTACACCTGAAATATCCCAGGAAATATAAAAATGGTTCCAAACATTGTGGAACTTATGTACGATGGAATATCCCTCAGCCACGAAATCAATGTCATAAGACCAGTAGCAGCAAAATGAGTGGATTCAGGTACGATGATTCTAAGTGAAAGAAGTCACACAGAAAAAGAAACTTATCATAAGATATCACTTAGGAAGATCCTGTAAACATGGCTACACATGAACTGAGTTAGGCAAGAGAACAGAGTCTCACATTTAGAAAACACTCTTATGCCTGCTTAAGGGGGAAGGAGAGGTGGGGTGATGCATCAAACCAGAGTTTGATATAAGCACAGGTACCGTTCCAAAAACCAACTATGGAATAGACAAGACCTACACCTTCCTCAGTGAAAGGGACTCAAAACCCCATATTTCCCGCAGAGGAATAGATCTGACTAGTAAGAATCTTAAAACCTATGTACCGATATGTCTCCGTAAGGGAATCAAGTGTGTCTAGACTGGCATAAACATGGCAGCGAGAATCAGCTCAAACCCACTCTAAAAAGGAATTTCAAAAACAGAACAAAGAAACAGGGAAATTCTTTACAATTCCTTCAGGGTCTCTGATGCAACCTGGAATGACCCTATCTACAATGACAGCTGGATGTGGCATAAGGCTGGACACTTGGGACTGAGAGGATTGGTGAGATTGGGTGAGCAAATGCAGACCCTTTAAAGCAATAATGCATGGCACCCATTCCATGGGTCCCAGCTCTCCAGGTTGGAGGGAATATTACTACAGCTATAACGTGTACGGGAAACCTAGAGAATGGACACACTGTGAATACGACAGGTTTCTAAAACTCAACGAAGAGCCCCTCTCCTGGGGCTCCGGTTTGACTTTCCAACTGCTTTCCTATCAATCTCCCAACTTGGAGAGACAGCCCCTTTAAGCTCCTGGTTCGCACAGGTTGCCAATTTGGCAGAGGATGAAAGGGAAGAGGGAGAACCAATGAGAGAGTAGCTGCTAGGCATTTGGATGGGCACATGTCACTCTAATTTCCCGGCAGGAAGAAGAATTAACCAAAGTCTCAGCCACCCACCGGGAACCAGTATAGGTCCTGAACCAAAAGTTTGGACTTGCGTTCAGCTCACATAAAACGAGTTGAAAAATGGAGCTCAGGGGCACAGCAATTCACAAACTGGCAGAGTAATCAAGGCCAACTATCGTCCAAAAATCTGTTGAGGGAAGGCAACGAGGCGGACTTGAAAGCGAGGCAGAATAGCAGGAAACAGATTTCAAGAGCTACGTTGGAATCGCCTGTAAAGCACAGGAAGAGGGGCACAACTTCGACAATGATGCACTTGGCCAAAAAGGGCGTATGCGTTTTCTCCTGAATATATTCAGGAGAAAACGCATACGCCCTTTTTGGCCAAGCAAGCAAGCGGGCAATGCAAATCTGCACTACAAAGAAGTATCACTTCCCACCGGTCAAAAGGGACATCCACAAAATGTGTAAAAACCAAAAAGGCAAGACAGGCCCTGGAGAACAGGGAGCCTTGTTATGCTGATGGGCGGGATGTAAGTTGCAAACTGCCTCACTGGAGGAGTGCATTGTGTTCCCTAAAACAAGTAAACAACAGAGCTACAGAGCCAAGGGCACTTCCAGTCTAGGGAATATACCTTGGGAAAACTGAAAATCCATAAGACAGAGCCACCCCCAAATTGAGGGCTGCACTGCATACAAGAACCTCAAACTGGGTACACCTGAAATATCCCAGGAAATATAAAAATGGTTCCAAACATTGTGGAACTTACGTATGATGGAATATCCCTCAGCCACGAAATCAATGTCATAAGACCTGTAGCAGCAAAATGAGTGGATTCAGGTACGATGATTCTAAGTGAAAGAAGTCACACAGGAAAAGAAACTTATCATAAGATATCACTTAGGAAGATCCTGTAAACATGGCTACACATGAACTGAGTTAGGCAAGAGAACAGAGTCTCACATTTAGAAAACACTCTTATGCCTGCTTAAGGGGGAAGGAGAGGTGGGGTGATGCATCAAACCCGAGTTTGATATAAGCACAGGTACCGTTCCAAAAACCAACTATGGAATAGACAAGACCTCCACCTTCCTCAGTGAAAGGGACTCAAAACCCCATATTTCCCGCAGAGGAATAGATCTGACTAGTAAGAATCTTAAAACCTATGTATTGATATGTCTCCGTAAGGGAATCAAGTGTGTCTAGACTGGCATAAACATGGCAGTGAGAATCAGCTCAAACCCACTCTAAAACGGAATTTCAAAAACAGAACAAAGAAACAGGGAAATTCTTTACAATTCCTTCAGGGTCTCTGATGCAACCTGGAATGACCCTATCTACAGTGACAGCTGGATGTGGCATAAGGCTGGACACTTGGGACTGAGAGGATTGGTGAGATTGGGTGAGCAAATGCAGACCCTTTAAAGCAATAATGCATGGCACCCATTCCATGGGTCCCAGCTCTCCAGGTTGAAGGGAATATTACTACAGCTATAACGTGTACGGGAAACCTAGAGAATAGACACACTGTGAATACGAAAGGTTTCTAAAACTCAACGAAGAGCCCCTCTCCTGGTGCTCCGGTTTGACTTTCCAACTGCTTTCCTATCAATCTCCCAACTTGGAGAGAGAGCCCCTTTAAACTCCTGGTTCGCACAGGTTGCCAATTTGGCAGAGGATGAAAGGGAAGAGGGAGAACCAATGAGAGAGTAGCTGCTAGGCATTTGGATGGGCACATGTCACTCTAATTTCCCGGCAGGAAGAAGAATTAACCAAAGACTCAGCCACCCACTGGGAACCAGTATAGGTCCTGAACCAAAAGTTTGGACTTGCGTTCAGCTCACATAAAACGAGTTGAAAATGGAGCTCAGGGGCACAGCAATTCACAAACTGGCAGAGTAATCAAGGCCAACTATCGTCCAAAAATCTGTTGAGGGAAGGCAATGAGGCGGACTTGAAAGCGAGGCAGAATAGCAGGAAACAGATTTCAAGAGGTACGTAGGAATCGCCTGTAAAACACAGGAAGAGGGGCACAACTTCGACAATGATGCACTTGGCCAAAAAGGGCGTATGCTTTTTCTCCTGAATATATTCAGGAGAAAACGCATACGCCCTTTTTGGCCAAGCAAGCAAGCGGGCAATGCAAACCTGCACTACAAAGAAGTATCACTTCCCACCGGTCAAAAGGGACATCCACAAAATGTGTAAAAACCAGAAAGGCAAGACAGGCCCTGGAGAACAGGGAGCCTTGTTATGCTGATGGGCGGGATGTAAGTTGCCAACTGCCTCACTGGAGGAGTGCATTTTGTTCCCTAAAACAAGTAAACAACAGAGCTACAGAGCCAAGGGCACTTCCAGTCTAGGGAATATACCTTGGGAAAACTGAAAATCCATAAGACAGAGCCACCCCCAAATTGAGGGCTGCACTGCTTACAAGAACCTCAACCTGGGTACACCTGAAATATCCCAGGAAATATAAAAATGGTTCCAAACATTGTGGAACTTACGTACGATGGAATATCCCTCAGCCACGAAATCAATGTCATAAGACCTGTAGCAGCAAAATGAGTGGATTCAGGTACGATGATTCTAAGTGAAAGAAGTCACACAGGAAAAGAAACTTATCATAAGATATCACTTAGGAAGATCCTGTAAACATGGCTACACATGAACTGAGTTAGGCAAGAGAACAGAGTCTCACATTTAGAAAACACTCTTATTCCTGCTTAAGGGGGAAGGAGAGGTGGGGTGATGCATCAAACCCGAGTTTGATATAAGCACAGGTACCGTTCCAAAAACCAACTATGGAATAGACAAGACCTCCACCTTCCTCAGTGAAAGGGACTCAAAATCCCATATTTCCCGCAGAGGAATAGATCTGACTAGTAAGAATCTTAAAACCTATGTATTGATATGTCTCCGTAAGGGAATCAAGTGTGTCTAGACTGGCATAAACATGGCAGCGAGAATCAGCTCAAACCCACTCTAAAAAGGAATTTCAAAAACAGAACAAAGAAACAGGGAAATTCTTTACAATTCCTTCAGGGTCTCTGATGCAACCTGGAATGACCCTATCTACAATGACAGCTGGATGTGGCATAAGGCTGGACACTTGGGACTGAGAGGATTGGTGAGATTGGGTGAGCAAATGCAGACCCTTTAAAGCAATAATGCATGGCACCCATTCCATGGGTCCCAACTCTCCAGGTTGAAGGGAATATTACTACAGCTATAACATGTACGGGAAACCTAGAGAATGGACACACTGTGAATACAAAAGGATTCTAAAACTCAACGAAGAGTCCCTCTCCTGGTGCTCCGGTTTGACATTCCAACTGCTTTCCTATCAATCTCCCAACTTGGAGAGACAGCCCCTTTAAGCTCCTGGTTCGCACAGGTTGCCAATTTGGCAGAGGATGAAAGGGAAGAGGGAGAACCAATGAGAGAGTAGCTGTTAGGCATTTGGATGGGCACATGTCACTCTAATTTCCCGGCAGGAAGCAGAATAAACCAAAGTCTCAGCCACCCACCTGGAACCAGTATAGGTCCTGAACCAAAAGTTTGGACTTGCGTTCAGCTCACAAAAAAACGAGTTGAATAATGGAGGTCAGGGGCACAGCAATTCACAAACTGGCAGAGTAATCAAGGCCAACTATCGTCCAAAAATCTGTTGAGCGAAGGCAACGAGGCAGACTTGAAAGCGAGGCAAAATAGCAGGAAACAGATTTCAAGAGGTACGTTGGAATCGCCTGTAAAGCACAGGAAGATGGGCACAACTTCGACAATGATGCACTTGGCCAAAAAGGGCGTATGTGTTATCTCCTGAATATATTCAGGGGAAAACGCATACGCCCTTTTTGGCCAAGCAAGCAAGCGGGCAATGCAAATCTGCACTACAAAGAAGTATCGCTTCCCACCGGTCAAAAGGGACATCCACAAAATGTGTAAAAACCAGAAAGGCAAGACAGGCCCTGGTGAACAGAGAGCCTTGTTATGCTGATGGGCGGGATGTAAGTTGCCAACTGCCTCACTGGAGGAGTGCATTGTGTTCCCTAAAACAAGTAAACAACAGAGCTACAGAGCCAAGGGCACTTCCGGTCTAGGGAATATACCTTGGGAAAACTGAAAATCCATAAGACAGAGCCACCCCCAAATTGAGGGCTGCACTGCTTACAAGAACCTCAACCTGGGTACACCTGAAATATCCCAGGAAATATAAAAATGGTTCCAAACATTGTGGAACTTACGTACGATGGAATATCCCTCAGCCACGAAATCAATGTCATAAGACCAGTAGCAGCAAAATGAGTGGATTCAGGTACGATGATTCTAAGTGAAAGAAGTCACACAGGAAAAGAAACTTATCATAAGATATCACTTAGGAAGATCCTGTAAACATGGCTACACATGAACTGAGTTAGGCAAGAGAACAGAGTCTCACATTTAGAAAACACTCTTATGCCTGCTTAAGGGGGAAGGAGAGGTGGGGTGATGCATCAAACCAGAGTTTGATATAAGCACAGGTACCATTCCAAAAACCAACTATGGAATAGACAAGACCTCCACCTTCCTCAGTGAAAGGGACTCAAAACCCCATATTTCCCGCAGAGGAATAGATCTGACTAGTAAGAACCTTAAAACCTATGTATTGATATGTCTCCGTAAGGGAATCAAGTGTGTCTAGACTGGCATAAACATGGCAGCGAGAATCAGCTCAAACCCACTCTAAAAAGGAATTTAAAAAACAGAACAAAGAAACAGGGAAATTCTTTACAATTCCTTCAGGTTCTCGGATGCAACCTGGAATGACCCTATCTACAATGACAGCTGGATGTGGCATGAGGCTGGACACTTGGGACTGAGAGGATTGGTGAGATTGGGTGAGCAAATGCAGACCCTTTAAAGCAATAATGCATGGCACCCATTCCATGGGTCCCAGCTCTCCAGGTTGAAGGGAATATTACTACAGCTATAACATGTACGGGAATCCTAGAGAATGGACACACTGTGAATACGAAAGGTTTCTAAAACTCAACGAAGAGTCCCTCTCCTGGTGCTCCGGTTTGACTTTCCAACTGCTTTCCTATCAATCTCCCAACTTGGAGAGACAGCCCCTTTAAGCTCCTGGTTCGCACAGGTTGCCAATTTGGCAGAGGATGAAAGGGAAGAGGGAGAACCAATGAGAGAGTAGCTGTTAGGCATTTGGCTGGGCACATGTCACTCTAATTTCCTGGCAGGAAGAAGAATTAACCAAAGTCTCAGCCACCCACCGGGAACCAGTATAGGTCCTGAACCAAAAGTTTGGACTTGCGTTCAGCTCACAAAAAAACGAGTTGAAAAATGGAGCTCAGGGGCACAGCAATTCACAAACTGGCAGAGTAATCAAGGCCAACTATCGTCCAAAAATCTGTTGAGGGAAGGCAACGAGGCGGACTTGAAAGCGAGGCAGAATAGCAGGAAACAGATTTCAAGAGGTACGTTGGAATCGCCTGTAAAGCACAAGAAGAGGGGCACAACTTCGACAATGATGCACTTGGCCATAAAGCGCGTACGCGTTTTCTCCTGAATATATTCAGGAGAAAACGCATACACCCTTTTTGGCCAAGCAAGCAAGCGGGCAATGCAAATCTGCAATACAAAGAAGTATCACTTCCCACCGGTCAAAAGGGACATCCACAAAATGTGTAAAAACCAGAAAGGCAAGACAGGCCCTGGAGAACAGGGAGCCTTGTTATGCTGATGGGCGGGATGTAAGTTGCCAACTGCCTCACTGGAGGAGTGCGTTGTGTTCCCTAAAACAAGTAAACAACAGAGCTACAGAGCCAAGGGCACTTCCGGTCTAGGGAATATACCTTTGGGAAACTGAAAATCCATAAGACAGAGCCACCCCAAAATTGAGGGCTGCACTGCTTACAAGAACCTCAACCTGGGTACACCTGAAATATCCCAGGAAATATAAAAATGGTTCCAAACATTGTGGAACTTACGTACGATGGAATATCCCTCAGCCACGAAATCAATGTCATAAGACCAGTAGCAGCAAAATGAGTGGATTCAGGTACGATGATTCTAAGTGAAAGAAGTCACACAGAAAAAGAAACTTATCATAAGATATCACTTAGGAAGATCCTGTAAACATGGCTACACATGAACTGAGTTAGGCAAGAGAACAGAGTCTCACATTTAGAAAACACTCTTATGCCTGCTTAAGGGGGAAGGAGAGGTGGGGTGATGCATCAAACCAGAGTTTGATATAAGCACAGGTACCGTTCCAAAAACCAACTATGGAATAGACAAGACCTACACCTTCCTCAGTGAAAGGGACTCAAAACCCCATATTTCCCGCAGAGGAATAGATCTGACTAGTAAGAATCTTAAAACCTATGTACCGATATGTCTCCGTAAGGGAATCAAGTGTGTCTAGACTGGCATAAACATGGCAGCGAGAATCAGCTCAAACCCACTCTAAAAAGGAATTTCAAAAACAGAACAAAGAAACAGGGAAATTCTTTACAATTCCTTCAGGGTCTCTGATGCAACCTGGAATGACCCTATCTACAATGACAGCTGGATGTGGCATAAGGCTGGACACTTGGGACTGAGAGGATTGGTGAGATTGGGTGAGCAAATGCAGACCCTTTAAAGCAATAATGCATGGCACCCATTCCATGGGTCCCAACTCTCCAGGTTGAAGGAAATATTACTACAGCTATAACATGTACGGGAAACCTAGAGAATGGACACCCTGTGAATACGAAAGGTTTCTAAAACTCAACGAAGGGTCCCTCTCCTGGTGCTCCAGTTTGACTTTCCAACTGCTTTCCTATCAATCTCCCAACTTGGAGAGACAGCCCCTTTAAGCTCCTGGTTCGCACAGGTTGCCAATTTGGCAGAGGATGAAAGGGAAGAGGGAGAACCAATGAGAGAGTAGCTGTTAGGCATTTGGATGGGCACCTGTCACTCTAATTTCCCGGAAGGAAGAAGAATTAACCAAAGTCTCAGCCACCCACCGGGAACCAGTATAGGTCCTGAACCAAAAGTTTGGACTTGCGTTCAGCTCACAAAACAACGAGTTGAAAAATGGAGCTCAGGGGCACAGCAATTCACAAACTGGCAGAGTAATCAAGGCCAACTATCGTCCAAAAATCTGTTGAGGGAAGGCAACGAGGGAGACTTGAAAGCGAGGTAAAATAGCAGGAAACAGATTTCAAGAGGTACGTTGGAATTGCCTGTAAAGCACAGGAAGAGGGGCACAACTTCGACAATGATGCACTTGGCCAAAAAGGGCGTATGCGTTTTCTCCTGAATATATTCAGGAGAAAACGCATACGCCCTTTTTGGCCAAGCAAGCAAGCGGGCAATGCAAATCTGCACTACAAAGAAGTATCATTTCCCACCGGTCAAAAGGGACATCCACAAAATGTGTAAAAACCAGAAAGGCAAGACAGGCCCTGGAGAACAGGGAGCCTTGTTATGCTGATGGGCGGGATGTAAGTTGCCAACTGCCTCACTGGAGGAGTGCATTGTGTTCCCTAAAACAAGTAAACAACAGAGCTACAGAGCCAAGGGCACTTCCAGTCTAGGGAATATACCTTGGGAAAACTGAAAATCCATAAGACAGAGCCACCCCCAAATTGAGGGCTGCACTGCTTACAAGAACCTCAACCTGGGTACACCTGAAATATCCCAGGAAATATAAAAATGGTTCCAAACATTGTGGAACTTACGTACGATGGAATATCCCTCAGCCACGAAATCAATGTCATAAGACCAGTAGCAGCAAAATGAGTGGATTCAGGTACGATGATTCTAAGTGAAAGAAGTCACACAGGAAAAGAAACTTATCATAAGATATCACTTAGGAAGATCCTGTAAACATGGCTACACATGAACTGAGTTAGGCAAGAGAACAGAGTCTCACATTTAGAAAACACTCTTATGCCTGCTTAAGGGGGAAGGAGAGGTGGGGTGATGCATCAAACCAGAGTTTGATATAAGCACAGGTACCATTCCAAAAACCAACTATGGAATAGACAAGACCTCCACCTTCCTCAGTGAAAGGGACTCAAAACCCCATATTTCCCGCAGAGGAATAGATCTGACTAGTAAGAACCTTAAAACCTATGTATTGATATGTCTCCGTAAGGGAATCAAGTGTGTCTAGACTGGCATAAACATGGCAGCGAGAATCAGCTCAAACCCACTCTAAAAAGGAATTTCAAAAACAGAACAAAGAAACAGGGAAATTCTTTACAATTCCTTCAGGTTCTCGGATGCAACCTGGAATGACCCTATCTACAATGACAGCTGGATGTGGCATGAGGCTGGACACTTGGGACTGAGAGGATTGGTGAGATTGGGTGAGCAAATGCAGACCCTTTAAAGCAATAATGCATGGCACCCATTCCATGGGTCCCAGCTCTCCAGGTTGAAGGGAATATTACTACAGCTATAACATGTACGGGAATCCTAGAGAATGGACACACTGTGAATACGAAAGGTTTCTAAAACTCAACGAAGAGTCCCTCTCCTGGTGCTCCGGTTTGACTTCCAACTGCTTTCCTATCAATCTCCCAACTTGGAGAGACAGCCCCTTTAAGCTCCTGGTTCGCACAGGTTGCCAATTTGGCAGAGGATGAAAGGGAAGAGGGAGAACCAATGAGAGAGTAGCTGTTAGGCATTTGGATGGGCACATGTCACTCTAATTTCCTGGCAGGAAGAAGAATTAACCAAAGTCTCAGCCACCCACCGGGAACCAGTATAGGTCCTGAACCAAAAGTTTGGACTTGCGTTCAGCTCACAAAAAAACGAGTTGAAAAATGGAGCTCAGGGGCACAGCAATTCACAAACTGGCAGAGTAATCAAGGCCAACTATCGTCCAAAAATCTGTTGAGGGAAGGCAACGAGGCGGACTTGAAAGCGAGGCAGAATAGCAGGAAACAGATTTCAAGAGGTACGTTGGAATCGCCTGTAAAGCACAAGAAGAGGGGCACAACTTCGACAATGATGCACTTGGCCATAAAGCGCGTACGCGTTTTCTCCTGAATATATTCAGGAGAAAACGCATACACCCTTTTTGGCCAAGCAAGCAAGCGGGCAATGCAAATCTGCACTACAAAGAAGTATCACTTCCCACCGGTCAAAAGGGACATCCACAAAATGTGTAAAAACCAGAAAGGCAAGACAGGCCCTGGAGAACAGGGAGCCTTGTTATGCTGATGGGCGGGATGTAAGTTGCCAACTGCCTCACTGGAGGAGTGCATTGTGTTCCCTAAAACAAGTAAACAACAGAGCTACAGAGCCAAGGGCACTTCCGGTCTAGGGAATATACCTTTGGGAAACTGAAAATCCATAAGACAGAGCCACCCCCAAATTGAGGGCTGCACTGCTTACAAGAACCTCAACCTGGGTACACCTGAAATATCCCAGGAAATATAAAAATGGTTCCAAACATTGTGGAACTTATGTACGATGGAATATCCCTCAGCCACGAAATCAATGTCATAAGACCAGTAGCAGCAAAATGAGTGGATTCAGGTACGATGATTCTAAGTGAAAGAAGTCACACAGAAAAAGAAACTTATCATAAGATATCACTTAGGAAGATCCTGTAAACATGGCTACACATGAACTGAGTTAGGCAAGAGAACAGAGTCTCACATTTAGAAAACACTCTTATGCCTGCTTAAGGGGGAAGGAGAGGTGGGGTGATGCATCAAACCAGAGTTTGATATAAGCACAGGTACCGTTCCAAAAACCAACTATGGAATAGACAAGACCTACACCTTCCTCAGTGAAAGGGACTCAAAACCCCATATTTCCCGCAGAGGAATAGATCTGACTAGTAAGAATCTTAAAACCTATGTACCGATATGTCTCCGTAAGGGAATCAAGTGTGTCTAGACTGGCATAAACATGGCAGCGAGAATCAGCTCAAACCCACTCTAAAAAGGAATTTAAAAAACAGAACAAAGAAACAGGGAAATTCTTTACAATTCCTTCAGGGTCTCTGATGCAACCTGGAATGACCCTATCTACAATGACAGCTGGATGTGGCATAAGGCTGGACACTTGGGACTGAGAGGATTGGTGAGATTGGGTGAGCAAATGCAGACCCTTTAAAGCAATAATGCATGGCACCCATTCCATGGGTCCCAACTCTCCAGGTTGCAGGGAATATTACTACAGCTATAACATGTACGGGAAACCTAGAGAATGGACACCCTGTGAATACGAAAGGTTTCTAAAACTCAACGAAGGGTCCCTCTCCTGGTGCTCCAGTTTGACTTTCCAACTGCTTTCCTATCAATCTCCCAACTTGGAGAGACAGCCCCTTTAAGCTCCTGGTTCGCACAGGTTGCCAATTTGGCAGAGGATGAAAGGGAAGAGGGAGAACCAATGAGAGAGTAGCTGTTAGGCATTTGGATGGGCACCTGTCACTCTAATTTCCAGGCAGGAAGAAGAATTAACCAAAGTCTCAGCCACCCACCGGGAACCAGTATAGGTCCTGAACCAAAAGTTTGGACTTGCGTTCAGCTCACATAAAACGAGTTGAAAAATGGAGCTCAGGGGCACAGCAATTCACAAACTGGCAGAGTAATCAAGGCCAACTATCGTCCAAAAATCTGTTGAGGGAAGGCAACGAGGCGGACTTGAAAGCGAGGCAGAATAGCAGGAAACAGATTTCAAGAGCTACGTTGGAATCGCCTGTAAAGCACAGGAAGAGGGGCACAACTTCGACAATGATGCACTTGGCCAAAAAGGGCGTATGCGTTTTCTCCTGAATATATTCAGGAGAAAACGCATACGCCCTTTTTGGCCAAGCAAGCAAGCGGGCAATGCAAATCTGCACTACAAAGAAGTATCACTTCCCACCGGTCAAAAGGGACATCCACAAAATGTGTAAAAACCAGAAAGGCAAGACAGGCCCTGGAGAACAGGGAGCCTTGTTATGCTGATGGGCGGGATGTAAGTTGCAAACTGCCTCACTGGAGGAGTGCATTGTGTTCCCTAAAACAAGTAAACAACAGAGCTACAGAGCCAAGGGCACTTCCAGTCTAGGGAATATACCTTGGGAAAACTGAAAATCCATAAGACAGAGCCACCCCCAAATTGAGGGCTGCACTGCATACAAGAACCTCAAACTGGGTACACCTGAAATATCCCAGGAAATATAAAAATGGTTCCAAACATTGTGGAACTTACGTATGATGGAATATCCCTCAGCCACGAAATCAATGTCATAAGACCTGTAGCAGCAAAATGAGTGGATTCAGGTACGATGATTCTAAGTGAAAGAAGTCACACAGGAAAAGAAACTTATCATAAGATATCACTTAGGAAGATCCTGTAAACATGGCTACACATGAACTGAGTTAGGCAAGAGAACAGAGTCTCACATTTAGAAAACACTCTTATGCCTGCTTAAGGGGGAAGGAGAGGTGGGGTGATGCATCAAACCCGAGTTTGATATAAGCACAGGTACCGTTCCAAAAACCAACTATGGAATAGACAAGACCTCCACCTTCCTCAGTGAAAGGGACTCAAAACCCCATATTTCCCGCAGAGGAATAGATCTGACTAGTAAGAATCTTAAAACCTATGTATTGATATGTCTCCGTAAGGGAATCAAGTGTGTCTAGACTGGCATAAACATGGCAGTGAGAATCAGCTCAAACCCACTCTAAAACGGAATTTCAAAAACAGAACAAAGAAACAGGGAAATTCTTTACAATTCCTTCAGGGTCTCTGATGCAACCTGGAATGACCCTATCTACAGTGACAGCTGGATGTGGCATAAGGCTGGACACTTGGGACTGAGAGGATTGGTGAGATTGGGTGAGCAAATGCAGACCCTTTAAAGCAATAATGCATGGCACCCATTCCATGGGTCCCAGCTCTCCAGGTTGAAGGGAATATTACTACAGCTATAACGTGTACGGGAAACCTAGAGAATAGACACACTGTGAATACGAAAGGTTTCTAAAACTCAACGAAGAGCCCCTCTCCTGGTGCTCCGGTTTGACTTTCCAACTGCTTTCCTATCAATCTCCCAACTTGGAGAGAGAGCCCCTTTAAACTCCTGGTTCGCACAGGTTGCCAATTTGGCAGAGGATGAAAGGGAAGAGGGAGAACCAATGAGAGAGTAGCTGCTAGGCATTTGGATGGGCACATGTCACTCTAATTTCCCGGCAGGAAGAAGAATTAACCAAAGACTCAGCCACCCACTGGGAACCAGTATAGGTCCTGAACCAAAAGTTTGGACTTGCGTTCAGCTCACATAAAACGAGTTGAAAATGGAGCTCAGGGGCACAGCAATTCACAAACTGGCAGAGTAATCAAGGCCAACTATCGTCCAAAAATCTGTTGAGGGAAGGCAATGAGGCGGACTTGAAAGCGAGGCAGAATAGCAGGAAACAGATTTCAAGAGGTACGTAGGAATCGCCTGTAAAACACAGGAAGAGGGGCACAACTTCGACAATGATGCACTTGGCCAAAAAGGGCGTATGCTTTTTCTCCTGAATATATTCAGGAGAAAACGCATACGCCCTTTTTGGCCAAGCAAGCAAGCGGGCAATGCAAACCTGCACTACAAAGAAGTATCACTTCCCACCGGTCAAAAGGGACATCCACAAAATGTGTAAAAACCAGAAAGGCAAGACAGGCCCTGGAGAACAGGGAGCCTTGTTATGCTGATGGGCGGGATGTAAGTTGCCAACTGCCTCACTGGAGGAGTGCATTTTGTTCCCTAAAACAAGTAAACAACAGAGCTACAGAGCCAAGGGCACTTCCAGTCTAGGGAATATACCTTGGGAAAACTGAAAATCCATAAGACAGAGCCACCCCCAAATTGAGGGCTGCACTGCTTACAAGAACCTCAACCTGGGTACACCTGAAATATCAGAGGAAATATAAAAATGGTTCCAAACATTGTGGAACTTACGTACGATGGAATATCCCTCAGCCACGAAATCAATGTCATAAGACCTGTAGCAGCAAAATGAGTGGATTCAGGTACGATGATTCTAAGTGAAAGAAGTCACACAGGAAAAGAAACTTATCATAAGATATCACTTAGGAAGATCCTGTAAACATGGCTACACATGAACTGAGTTAGGCAAGAGAACAGAGTCTCACATTTAGAAAACACTCTTATTCCTGCTTAAGGGGGAAGGAGAGGTGGGGTGATGCATCAAACCCGAGTTTGATATAAGCACAGGTACCGTTCCAAAAACCAACTATGGAATAGACAAGACCTCCACCTTCCTCAGTGAAAGGGACTCAAAATCCCATATTTCCCGCAGAGGAATAGATCTGACTAGTAAGAATCTTAAAACCTATGTATTGATATGTCTCCGTAAGGGAATCAAGTGTGTCTAGACTGGCATAAACATGGCAGCGAGAATCAGCTCAAACCCACTCTAAAAAGGAATTTCAAAAACAGAACAAAGAAACAGGGAAATTCTTTACAATTCCTTCAGGGTCTCTGATGCAACCTGGAATGACCCTATCTACAATGACAGCTGGATGTGGCATAAGGCTGGACACTTGGGACTGAGAGGATTGGTGAGATTGGGTGAGCAAATGCAGACCCTTTAAAGCAATAATGCATGGCACCCATTCCATGGGTCCCAACTCTGCAGGTTGAAGGGAATATTACTACAGCTATAACATGTACGGGAAACCTAGAGAATGGACACACTGTGAATACAAAAGGATTCTAAAACTCAACGAAGAGTCCCTCTCCTGGTGCTCCGGTTTGACATTCCAACTGCTTTCCTATCAATCTCCCAACTTGGAGAGACAGCCCCTTTAAGCTCCTGGTTCGCACAGGTTGCCAATTTGGCAGAGGATGAAAGGGAAGAGGGAGAACCAATGAGAGAGTAGCTGTTAGGCATTTGGATGGGCACATGTCACTCTAATTTCCCGGCAGGAAGCAGAATAAACCAAAGTCTCAGCCACCCACCTGGAACCAGTATAGGTCCTGAACCAAAAGTTTGGACTTGCGTTCAGCTCACAAAAAAACGAGTTGAATAATGGAGGTCAGGGGCACAGCAATTCACAAACTGGCAGAGTAATCAAGGCCAACTATCGTCCAAAAATCTGTTGAGCGAAGGCAACGAGGCAGACTTGAAAGCGAGGCAAAATAGCAGGAAACAGATTTCAAGAGGTACGTTGGAATCGCCTGTAAAGCACAGGAAGATGGGCACAACTTCGACAATGATGCACTTGGCCAAAAAGGGCGTATGCGTTTTCTCCTGAATATATTCAGGGGAAAACGCATACGCCCTTTTTGGCCAAGCAAGCAAGCGGGCAATGCAAATCTGCACTACAAAGAAGTATCGCTTCCCACCGGTCAAAAGGGACATCCACAAAATGTGTAAAAACCAGAAAGGCAAGACAGGCCCTGGTGAACAGAGAGCCTTGTTATGCTGATGGGCGGGATGTAAGTTGCCAACTGCCTCACTGGAGGAGTGCATTGTGTTCCCTAAAACAAGTAAACAACAGAGCTACAGAGCCAAGGGCACTTCCGGTCTAGGGAATATACCTTGGGAAAACTGAAAATCCATAAGACAGAGCCACCCCCAAATTGAGGGCTGCACTGCTTACAAGAACCTCAACCTGGGTACACCTGAAATATCCCAGGAAATATAAAAATGGTTCCAAACATTGTGGAACTTACGTACGATGGAATATCCCTCAGCCACGAAATCAATGTCATAAGACCAGTAGCAGCAAAATGAGTGGATTCAGGTACGATGATTCTAAGTGAAAGAAGTCACACAGGAAAAGAAACTTATCATAAGATATCACTTAGGAAGATCCTGTAAACATGGCTACACATGAACTGAGTTAGGCAAGAGAACAGAGTCTCACATTTAGAAAACACTCTTATGCCTGCTTAAGGGGGAAGGAGAGGTGGGGTGATGCATCAAACCAGAGTTTGATATAAGCACAGGTACCATTCCAAAAACCAACTATGGAATAGACAAGACCTCCACCTTCCTCAGTGAAAGGGACTCAAAACCCCATATTTCCCGCAGAGGAATAGATCTGACTAGTAAGAACCTTAAAACCTATGTATTGATATGTCTCCGTAAGGGAATCAAGTGTGTCTAGACTGGCATAAACATGGCAGCGAGAATCAGCTCAAACCCACTCTAAAAAGGAATTTAAAAAACAGAACAAAGAAACAGGGAAATTCTTTACAATTCCTTCAGGTTCTCGGATGCAACCTGGAATGACCCTATCTACAATGACAGCTGGATGTGGCATGAGGCTGGACACTTGGGACTGAGAGGATTGGTGAGATTGGGTGAGCAAATGCAGACCCTTTAAAGCAATAATGCATGGCACCCATTCCATGGGTCCCAGCTCTCCAGGTTGAAGGGAATATTACTACAGCTATAACATGTACGGGAATCCTAGAGAATGGACACACTGTGAATACGAAAGGTTTCTAAAACTCAACGAAGAGCCCCTCTCCTGGTGCTCCGGTTTGACTTTCCAACTGCTTTCCTATCAATCTCCCAACTTGGAGAGACAGCCCCTTTAAGCTCCTGGTTCGCACAGGTTGCCAATTTGGCAGAGGATGAAAGGGAAGAGGGAGAACCAATGAGAGAGTAGCTGTTAGGCATTTGGCTGGGCACATGTCACTCTAATTTCCTGGCAGGAAGAAGAATTAACCAAAGTCTCAGCCACCCACCGGGAACCAGTATAGGTCCTGAACCAAAAGTTTGGACTTGCGTTCAGCTCACAAAAAAACGAGTTGAAAAATGGAGCTCAGGGGCACAGCAATTCACAAACTGGCAGAGTAATCAAGGCCAACTATCGTCCAAAAATCTGTTGAGGGAAGGCAACGAGGCGGACTTGAAAGCGAGGCAGAATAGCAGGAAACAGATTTCAAGAGGTACGTTGGAATCGCCTGTAAAGCACAAGAAGAGGGGCACAACTTCGACAATGATGCACTTGGCCATAAAGCGCGTACGCGTTTTCTCCTGAATATATTCAGGAGAAAACGCATACACCCTTTTTGGCCAAGCAAGCAAGCGGGCAATGCAAATCTGCACTACAAAGAAGTATCACTTCCCACCGGTCAAAAGGGACATCCACAAAATGTGTAAAAACCAGAAAGGCAAGACAGGCCCTGGAGAACAGGGAGCCTTGTTATGCTGATGGGCGGGATGTAAGTTGCCAACTGCCTCACTGGAGGAGTGCATTGTGTTCCCTAAAACAAGTAAACAACAGAGCTACAGAGCCAAGGGCACTTCCGGTCTAGGGAATATACCTTTGGGAAACTGAAAATCCATAAGACAGAGCCACCCCAAAATTGAGGGCTGCACTGCTTACAAGAACCTCAACCTGGGTACACCTGAAATATCCCAGGAAATATAAAAATGGTTCCAAACATTGTGGAACTTACGTACGATGGAATATCCCTCAGCCACGAAATCAATGTCATAAGACCAGTAGCAGCAAAATGAGTGGATTCAGGTACGATGATTCTAAGTGAAAGAAGTCACACAGAAAAAGAAACTTATCATAAGATATCACTTAGGAAGATCCTGTAAACATGGCTACACATGAACTGAGTTAGGCAAGAGAACAGAGTCTCACATTTAGAAAACACTCTTATGCCTGCTTAAGGGGGAAGGAGAGGTGGGGTGATGCATCAAACCAGAGTTTGATATAAGCACAGGTACCGTTCCAAAAACCAACTATGGAATAGACAAGACCTACACCTTCCTCAGTGAAAGGGACTCAAAACCCCATATTTCCCGCAGAGGAATAGATCTGACTAGTAAGAATCTTAAAACCTATGTACCGATATGTCTCCGTAAGGGAATCAAGTGTGTCTAGACTGGCATAAACATGGCAGCGAGAATCAGCTCAAACCCACTCTAAAAAGGAATTTCAAAAACAGAACAAAGAAACAGGGAAATTCTTTACAATTCCTTCAGGGTCTCTGATGCAACCTGGAATGACCCTATCTACAATGACAGCTGGATGTGGCATAAGGCTGGACACTTGGGACTGAGAGGATTGGTGAGATTGGGTGAGCAAATGCAGACCCTTTAAAGCAATAATGCATGGCACCCATTCCATGGGTCCCAACTCTCCAGGTTGAAGGAAATATTACTACAGCTATAACATGTACGGGAAACCTAGAGAATGGACACCCTGTGAATACGAAAGGTTTCTAAAACTCAACGAAGGGTCCCTCTCCTGGTGCTCCAGTTTGACTTTCCAACTGCTTTCCTATCAATCTCCCAACTTGGAGAGACAGCCCCTTTAAGCTCCTGGTTCGCACAGGTTGCCAATTTGGCAGAGGATGAAAGGGAAGAGGGAGAACCAATGAGAGAGTAGCTGTTAGGCATTTGGATGGGCACCTGTCACTCTAATTTCCCGGAAGGAAGAAGAATTAACCAAAGTCTCAGCCACCCAACGGGAACCAGTATAGGTCCTGAACCAAAAGTTTGGACTTGCGTTCAGCTCACAAAACAACGAGTTGAAAAATGGAGCTCAGGGGCACAGCAATTCACAAACTGGCAGAGTAATCAAGGCCAACTATCGTCCAAAAATCTGTTGAGGGAAGGCAAAGAGGGAGACTTGAAAGCGAGGTAAAATAGCAGGAAACAGATTTCAAGAGGTACGTTGGAATTGCCTGTAAAGCACAGGAAGAGGGGCACAACTTCGACAATGATGCACTTGGCCAAAAAGGGCGTATGCGTTTTCTCCTGAATATATTCAGGAGAAAACGCATACGCCCTTTTTGGCCAAGCAAGCAAGCGGGCAATGCAAATCTGCACTACAAAGAAGTATCATTTCCCACCGGTCAAAAGGGACATCCACAAAATGTGTAAAAACCAGAAAGGCAAGACAGGCCCTGGAGAACAGGGAGCCTTGTTATGCTGATGGGCGGGATGTAAGTTGCCAACTGCCTCACTGGAGGAGTGCATTGTGTTCCCTAAAACAAGTAAACAACAGAGCTACAGAGCCAAGGGCACTTCCAGTCTAGGGAATATACCTTGGGAAAACTGAAAATCCATAAGACAGAGCCACCCCCAAATTGAGGGCTGCACTGCTTACAAGAACCTCAACCTGGGTACACCTGAAATATCCCAGGAAATATAAAAGTGGTTCCAAACATTGTGGAACTTACGTACGATGGAATATCCCTCAGCCACGAAATCAATGTCATAAGACCAGTAGCAGCAAAATGAGTGGATTCAGGTACGATGATTCTAAGTGAAAGAAGTCACACAGAAAAAGAAACTTATCATAAGATATCACTTAGGAAGATCCTGTAAACATGGCTACACATGAACTGAGTTAGGCAAGAGAACAGAGTCTCACATTTAGAAAACACTCTTATGCCTGCTTAAGGGGGAAGGAGAGGTGGGGTGATGCATCAAACCAGAGTTTGATATAAGCACAGGTACCGTTCCAAAAACCAACTATGGAATAGACAAGACCTACACCTTGCTCAGTGAAAGGGACTCAAAATCCCATATTTCCCGCAGAGGAATAGATCTGACTAGTAAGAATCTTAAAACCTATGTATTGATATGTCTCCGTAAGGGAATCAAGTGTGTCTAGACTGGCATAAACATGGCAGCGAGAATCAGCTCAAACCCACTCTAAAAAGGAATTTCAAAAACAGAACAAAGAAACAGGGAAATTCTTTACAATTCCTTCAGGGTCTCGGATGCAACCTGGAATGACCCTATCTACAATGACAGCTGGATGTGGCATGAGGCTGGACACTTGGGACTGAGAGGATTGGTGAGATTGGGTGAGCAAATGCAGACCCTTTAAAGCAATAATGCATGGCACCCATTCCATGGGTCCCAACTCTCCAGGTTGAGGGGAATATTACTACAGCTATAACATATACGGGAAACCTAGAGAATGGACACACTGTGAATACGAAAGGTTTCTAAAACTCAACGAAGTGTCCCTCTCCTGGTGCTCCGGTTTCACTTTCCAACTGCTTTCCTATCAATCTCCCAACTTGGAGAGACAGCCCCTTTAAGCTCCTGGTTCGCACAGGTTGCCAATTTGGCAGAGGATGAAAGGGAAGAGGGAGAACCAAAGAGAGAGTAGCTGTTAGGCATTTGGATGGGCACATGTCACTCTAATTTCCCGGCAGCAAGAAGAATTAACCAAAGTCTCAGCCACCCACCGGGAACCAGTATAGGTCCTGAACCAAAAGTTTGGACTTGCGTTCAGCTCACAAAAAAACGAGTTGAAAAATGGAGCTCAGGGGCACAGCAATTCACAAACTGGCAGAGTAATCAAGGCCAACTCTCGTCCAAAAATCTGTTGAGGGAAGGCAACGAGGCGCACTTGAAAGCGAGGCAGAATAGCAGGAAATAGATTTCAAGAGGTACGTTGGACTCGCCTGTAAAGCACAGGAAGAGGGGCACAACTTCGACAATGATGCACTTGGCCAAAAAGGGCGTATGCGTTTTCTCCTGAATATATTCAGGAGAAAACGCATACGCCCTTTTTGGCCAAGCAAGCAAGCGGGCAATGCAAATCTGCACTACAAAGAAGTATCACTTCCCACCGGTCAAAAGGGACATCCACAAAATATGTAAAAACCAGAAAGGCAAGACAGGCCCTGGAGAACAGGGAGCCTTGTTATGCTGATGGGCGGGATGTAAGTTGCCAACTGCCTCACTGGAGGAGTGCATTGTGTTCCCTAAAACAAGTAAACAACAGAGCTACAGAACCAAGGGCACTTCCGGTCTAGGGAATATACCTTGGGAAAATTGAAAATCCATAAGACAGAGCCACCCCCAAATTGAGGGCTGCACTGCTTACAAGAACCTCAACCTGGGTACACCTGAAATATCCCAGGAAATATAAAAATGGTTCCAAACATTGTGGAACTTACGTACGATGGAATATCCCTCAGCCATGAAATCAATGTCATAAGACCAGTAGCAGCAAAATGAGTGGATTCAGGTATGATGATTCTAAGTGAAAGAAGTCAAACAGAAAAAGAAACTTATCATAAGATATCACTTAGGAAGATCCTGTAAACATGGCTACACATGAACTGAGTTAGGCAAGAGAACAGAGTCTCACATTTAGAAAACACTCTTATGCCTGCTTAAGGGGGAAGGAGAGGTGGGGTGATGCATCAAACCAGAGTTTGATATAAGCATAGGTACCGTTCCAAAAACCATCTATGGAATAGACAAGACCTACACCTTCCTCAGTGAAAGGGACTCAAAACCCCATATTTCCCGCAGAGGAATAGATCTGACTAGTAAGAATCTTAAAACCTATGTATTGATATGTCTCCGTAAGGGAATCAAGTGTGTCTAGACTGGCATAAACATGGCAGCGAGAATCAGCTCAAACCCACTCTAAAAAGGAATTTCAAAAACAGAACAAAGAAACAGGGAAATTCTTTAAAATTCCTTCAGGGTCTCTGATGCAACCTGGGATGACCCTATCTACAATGACAGCTGGATGTGGCATGAGGCTGGACACTTGGGACTGAGAGGATTGGTGACATTGGGTGAGCAAATGCAGACCCTTTAAAGCAATAATGCATGGCATCCATTCCATGGGTCCCAACTCTCCATGTTGAAGGGAATATTACTACAGCTATAACATGTACGGGAAACCTAGAGAATGGACACACTGTGAATACGACAGGTTTCTAAAACTCAACGAAGAGTCCCTCTCCTGGTGCTCCGGTTTGACTTTCCAACTGCTTTCCTATCAATCTCCCAACTTGGAGAGACAGCCCCTTTAAGGTCCTGGTTCGCACAGGTTGCCAATTTGGCAGAGGATGAAAGGGAAGAGGGAGAACCAATAAGAGAGTAGCTGTTAGGCATTTGGATGGGCATATGTCACTCTAATTTCCTGGCAGGAAGAAGAATTAACCAAAGTCTCAGCCACCCACCGGGAACCAGTATAGGTCCTGAACCAAAAGTTTGGACTTGCGTTCAGCTCACAAAAAAACGAGTTGTAAAATGGAGCTCAGGGGCACAGCAATTCACAAACTGGCAGAGTAATCAAGGCCAACTATCGTCCAAAAATCTGTTGAGGGAAGGCAACGACGCCGACTTGAAAGCGAGGCAGAATAGCAGGAAATAGATTTCAAGAGGTACGTTGGAATCGCCTGTAAAGCACAGGAAGAGGGGCACAACTTCGACAATGATGCACTTGGCCACAAAGGGCGTATGCGTTTTCTCCTGAATATATTCAGGAGAAAACGCATACGCCCTTTTTGGCCAAGCAAGCAAGCGGGCAATGCAAATCTGCACTAAAAAGAAGTATCACTTCCCACCAGTCAAAAGGGACATCCACAAAATGTGTAAAAACCAGAAAGGCAAGACAGGCCCTGGAGAACAGGGAGCCTTGTTATGCTCATTGGCGGGATGTAAGTTGCCAACTGCCTCACTGGAGGAGTGCATTGTGTTCCCTAAAACAAGTAAACAACAGAGCTACAGAGCCAAGGGCACTTCCGGTCTAGGGAATATACCTTGGGAAAACTGAAAATCCATAAGACAGAGCCACCCCCAAATTGAGGGCTGCACTGCTTACAAGAACCTCAACCTGGGTACACCTGAAATATCCCAGGAAATACAAAAATGGTTCCAAACATTGTGGAACTTACGTACGATGGAATATCCCTCAGCCATGAAATCAATGTCATAAGACAAGTAGCAGCCAAATGAGTGGATTCAGGTACGATGATTCTAAGTGAAAGAAGTCACACAGGAAAAGAAACTTATCATAAGATATCACTTAGGAAGATCCTGTAAACATGGCTACACATGAACTGAGTTAGGCAAGAGAACAGAGTCTCACATTTAGAAAACACTCTTATGCCTGCTTAAGGGGGAAGGAGAGGTGGGGTGATGCATCAAACCAGAGTTTGATATAAGCACAGGTACCGTTCCAAAAACCAACTATGGAATAGACAAGACCTACACCTTGCTCAGTGAAAGGGACTCAAAACCCCATATTTCCCGCAGAGGAATAGATCTGACTAGTAAGAATCTTAAAACCTATGTATTGATATGTCTCCGTAAGGGAATCAAGTGTGTCTAGACTGGCATAAACATGGTAGCGAGAATCAGCTCAAACACACTCTAAAAAGGAATTTCAAAAACAGAACAAAGAAACAGGGAAATTCTTTACAATTCCTTCAGGGTCTCTGAAGCAACCTGGAATGACCCTATCTACAATGACAGCTGGATGTGGCATGAGGCTGGACACTTGGGACTCAGAGGATTGGTGAGATTGGGTGAGCAAATGCAGACCCTTTAAAGCAATAATGCATGGCACCCATTCCATGGGTCCCAACTCTCCAGGTTGAGGGGAATATTACTACAGCTATAACATGTACGGGAAACCTAGAGAATGGACACACTGTGAATACGAAAGGTTTCTAAAACTCAACGAAGAGTCCCTCTCCTGGTGCTCCGGTTTGACTTTCCAACTGCTTTCCTATCAATCTCCCAACTTGGAGAGACAGCCCCTTTAAGCTCCTGGTTCGCACAGGTTGCCAATTTGCCAGAGGATGAAAGGGAAGAGGGAGAACCAATGAGAGAGTAGCTGTTAGGCATTTGGATGGGCACATGTCACTCTAATTTCCTGGCAGGAAGAAGAATTAACCAAAGTCTCAGCCACCCACCGGGAACCAGTATAGTTCCTGAACCAAATGTTTGGACTTGCGTTCAGCTCACAAAAAAACGAGTTGAAAAATGGAGCTCAGGGGCACAGCAATTCACAAACTGGCAGAGTAATCAAGGCCAACTATCGTCCAAAAATCTGTTGAGGGAAGGCAACGAGGCGCACTTGAAAGCGAGGCAGAATAGCAGGAAATAGATTTCAAGAGGTACGTTGGACTCGCCTGTAAAGCACAGGAAGAGGGGCACACCTTCGACAATGATGCACTTGGCCAAAAAGGGCGTATGCATTTTCTCCTGAATATATTCAGGAGAAAACGCATACACCCTTTTTGGCCAAGCAAGCAAGCGGGCAATGCAAATCTGCACTACAAAGAAGTATCACTTCCCACCGGTCAAAAGGGACATCCACAAAATATGTAAAAACCAGAAAGGCAAGACAGGCCCTGGAGAACTGGGAACCTTGTTATGCTGATGGGCGGGATGTAAGTTGCCAACTGCCTCACTGGAGGAGTGCATTGTGTTCCCTAAAACAAGTAAACAACAGAGCTACAGAACCAAGGGCACTTCCGGTCTAGGGAATATACCTTGGGAAAATTGAAAATCCATAAGACAGAGCCACCCCCAAATTGAGGGCTGCACTGCTTACAAGAACCTCAACCTGGGTACACCTGAAATATCCCAGGAAATATAAAAATGGTTCCAAACATTGTGGAACTTACGTACGATGGAATATCCCTCAGCCATGAAATCAATGTCATAAGACCAGTAGCAGCAAAATGAGTGGATTCAGGTATGATGATTCTAAGTGAAAGAAGTCAAAGAGAAAAAGAAACTTATCATAAGATATCACTTAGGAAGATCCTGTAAACATGACTACACATGAACTGAGTTAGGCAAGAGAACAGAGTCTCACATTTAGAAAACACTCTTATGCCTGCTTAAGGGGGAAGGAGAGGTGGGGTGATGCATCAAACCAGAGTTTGATATAAGCACAGGTACCGTTCCAAAAACCAACTATGGAATAGACAAGACCTACACCTTCCTCAGTGAAAGAGACTCAAAACCCCATATTTCCCGCAGAGGAATAGATCTGACTACTAAGAATCTTAAAACCTATGTATTGATATGTCTCCGTAAGGGAATCAAGTGTGTCTAGACTGGCATAAACATGGCAGCGAGAATCAGCTCAAACACACTCTAAAAAGGAATTTCAAAAACAGAACAAAGAAACAGGGAAATTCTTTACAATTCCTTCAGGATCTCGGATGCAACCTGGAATGACCCTATCTACAATGACAGATGGATGTGGCATGAGGCTGGACACTTGGGACTGAGAGGATTGGTGAGATTGGGTGAGCAAATGCAGACCCTTTAAAGCAATAATGCATGGCACCCATTCCATGGGTCCCAGCTCTCCAGGTTGAAGGGAATATTACTACAGCTATAACATGTACGGGAAACCTAGAGAATGGACACACTGTGAATACGAAAGGTTTCTAAAACTCAACGAAGAATCCCTCTCCTGGTGCTCCGGTTTGACTTTCCAACTGCTTTCCTATCAATCTCCCAACTAGGAGAGACAGCCCCTTTAAGCTCCTGGTTCACACAGGTTGCCAATTTGGCAGAGGATGAAAGGGAAGAGGGAGAACCAATGAGAGAGTAGCTGCTAGGCATTTGGATGGGCACATGTCACTCTAATTTCCCGGCAGGAAGAAAAATTAACCAAAGTCTCAGCCACCCACCGGGAGCCAGTATAGGTCCTGAACCAAAAGTTTGGACTTGCGTTCAGCTCACAAAAAACGAGTTGAAAAATGGAGCTCAGGGGCACAGCAATTCACAAACTGGCAGAGTAATCAAGGCCAACTATCGTCCAAAAATCTGTTGAGGGAAGGCAACGAGGCGGACTTGAAAGCGAGGCAGAATAGCAGGAAACAGATTTCAAGAGGTACGTTGGAATCGCCTGTAAAGCACAGGAAGAGGGGCACAACTTCGACAATGATGCACTTGGCCAAAAAAGGGCGTATGCGTTTTCTCCTGAATATATTCAGGAGAAAACGCATACGCCCTTTTTGGCCAAGCAAGCAAGCGGGCAATGCAAATCTGCACTACAAAGAAGTATCACTTCCCTTCGGTCAAAAGGGACATCCAAAAATGTGTAAAAACCAGAAAGGCAAGACAGGCCCTGGAGAACAGGGAGCCTTGTTATGCTGATGGGCGGGATGTAAGTTGCCAACTGCCTCACTGGAGGAGTGCATTGTGTTCCCTAAAACAAGTAAACAACAGAGCTACAGAGCCAAGGGCACTTCCAGTCTAGGGAATATACCTTGGGAAAACTGAAAATCCATAAGACAGAGCCACCCCCAAATTGAGGGCTGCACTGCTTACAAGAACCTCAACCTGGGTACACCTGAAATATCCCAGGAAATATAAAAATGGTTCCAAACATTGTGGAACTTACGTACGATGGAATATCCCTCAGCCACGAAATCAATGTCATAAGACCAGTAGCAGCAAAATGAGTGGATTCAGGTACGATGATTCTAAGTGAAAGAAGTCACACAGGAAAAGAAACTTATCATAAGATATCACTTAGGAAGATCCTGTAAACATGGCTACACATGAACTGAGTTAGGCAAGAGAACAGAGTCTCACATTTAGAAAACACTCTTATGCCTGCTTAAGGGGGAAGGAGAGGTGGGGTGATGCATCAAACCCGAGTTTGATATAAGCACAGGTACCGTTCCAAAAACCAACTATGGAATAGACAAGACCTCCACCTTCCTCAGTGAAAGGGACTCAAAACCCCATATTTCCCGCAGAGGAATAGATCTGACTAGTAAGAATCTTAAAACCTAGGTACTGATATGTCTCCGTAAGGGAATCAAGTGTGTCTAGACTGGCATAAACATGGCAGCGAGAATCAGCTCAAACCCACTCTAAAAAGGAATTTCAAAAACAGAACAAAGAAACAGGGAAATTCTTTACAATTCCTTCAGGGTCTCTGATGCAACCTGGAATGACCCTATCTACAATGACAGCTGTATGTGGCATGAGGCTGGACACTTGGGACTGAGAGGATTGGTGAGATTGGGTGAGCAAATGCAGACCCTTTAAAGCAATAATGCATGGCACCCATTCCATGGGTCCCAGCTCTCCAGGTTGAAGGGAATATTACTACAGCTATAACGTGTACGGGAAACCTAGAGAATGGACACACTGTGAATACGACAGGTTTCTAAAACTCAACGAAGAGCCCCCCTCCTGGTGCTCCGGTTTGACTTTCCAACTGCTTTCCTATCAATCTCCCAACTTGGAGAGACAGCCCCTTTAAGCTCCTGGTTCGCACAGGTTGCCAATTTGGCAGAGGATGAAAGGGAAGAGGGAGAACCAATGAGAGAGTAGCTGCTAGGCATTTGGATGGGCACGTGTCACTCTAATTTCCCGGCAGGAAGAAGAATTAACCAAAGTCTCAGCCACCCACCGGGAGCCAGTATAGGTCCTGAACCAAAAGTTTGGACTTGCGTTCAGCTCACATAAAACGAGTTGAAAAATGGAGCTCAGGGGCACAGCAATTCACAAACTGGCAGAGTAATCAAGGCCAACTATCGTCCAAAAATCTGTTGAGGGAAGGCAACGAGGCGGACTTGAAAGCGAGGCAGAATAGCAGGAAACAGATTTCAAGAGGTACGTTGGAATCGCCTGTAAAGCACAGGAAGAGGGGCACAACTTCGACAATGATGCACTTGGCCAAAAAAGGGCGTATGCGTTTTCTCCTGAATATATTCAGGAGAAAACGCATACGCCCTTTTTGGCCAAGCAAGCAAGCGGGCAATGCAAATCTGCACTACAAAGAAGTATCACTTCCCTTCGGTCAAAAGGGACATCCAAAAATGTGTAAAAACCAGAAAGGCAAGACAGGCCCTGGAGAACAGGGAGCCTTGTTATGCTGATGGGCGGGATGTAAGTTGCCAACTGCCTCACTGGAGGAGTGCATTGTGTTCCCTAAAACAAGTAAACAACAGAGCTACAGAGCCAAGGGCACTTCCAGTCTAGGGAATATACCTTGGGAAAACTGAAAATCCATAAGACAGAGCCACCCCCAAATTGAGGGCTGCACTGCTTACAAGAACCTCAACCTGGGTACACCTGAAATATCCCAGGAAATATAAAAATGGTTCCAAACATTGTGGAACTTACGTACGATGGAATATCCCTCAGCCACGAAATCAATGTCATAAGACCAGTAGCAGCAAAATGAGTGGATTCAGGTACGATGATTCTAAGTGAAAGAAGTCACACAGGAAAAGAAACTTATCATAAGATATCACTTAGGAAGATCCTGTAAACATGGCTACACATGAACTGAGTTAGGCAAGAGAACAGAGTCTCACATTTAGAAAACACTCTTATGCCTGCTTAAGGGGGAAGGAGAGGTGGGGTGATGCATCAAACCCGAGTTTGATATAAGCACAGGTACCGTTCCAAAAACCAACTATGGAATAGACAAGACCTCCACCTTCCTCAGTGAAAGGGACTCAAAACCCCATATTTCCCGCAGAGGAATAGATCTGACTAGTAAGAATCTTAAAACCTAGGTACTGATATGTCTCCGTAAGGGAATCAAGTGTGTCTAGACTGGCATAAACATGGCAGCGAGAATCAGCTCAAACCCACTCTAAAAAGGAATTTCAAAAACAGAACAAAGAAACAGGGAAATTCTTTACAATTCCTTCAGGGTCTCTGATGCAACCTGGAATGACCCTATCTACAATGACAGCTGTATGTGGCATGAGGCTGGACACTTGGGACTGAGAGGATTGGTGAGATTGGGTGAGCAAATGCAGACCCTTTAAAGCAATAATGCATGGCACCCATTCCATGGGTCCCAGCTCTCCAGGTTGAAGGGAATATTACTACAGCTATAACGTGTACGGGAAACCTAGAGAATGGACACACTGTGAATACGACAGGTTTCTAAAACTCAACGAAGAGCCCCCCTCCTGGTGCTCCGGTTTGACTTTCCAACTGCTTTCCTATCAATCTCCCAACTTGGAGAGACAGCCCCTTTAAGCTCCTGGTTCGCACAGGTTGCCAATTTGGCAGAGGATGAAAGGGAAGAGGGAGAACCAATGAGAGAGTAGCTGCTAGGCATTTGGATGGGCACGTGTCACTCTAATTTCCCGGCAGGAAGAAGAATTAACCAAAGTCTCAGCCACCCACCGGGAGCCAGTATAGGTCCTGAACCAAAAGTTTGGACTTGCGTTCAGCTCACAAAAAACGAGTTGAAAAATGGAGCTCAGGGGCACAGCAATTCACAAACTGGCAGAGTAATCAAGGCCAACTATCGTCCAAAAATCTGTTGAGGGAAGGCAACGAGGCGGACTTGAAAGCGAGGCAGAATAGCAGGAAACAGATTTCAAGAGGTACGTTGGAATCGCCTGTAAAGCACAGGAAGAGGGGCACAACTTCGACAATGATGCACTTGGCCAAAAAGGGCGTATGCGTTTTCTCCTGAATATATTCAGGAGAAAACGCATACGCCCTTTTTGGCCAAGCAAGCAAGCGGGCAATGCAAATCTGCACTACAAAGAAGTATCACTTCCCACCGGTCAAAAGGGACATCCACAAAATGTGTAAAAACCAGAAAGGCAAGACAGGCCCTGGAGAACAGGGAGCCTTGTTATGCTGATGGGCGGGATGTAAGTTGCCAACTGCCTCACTGGAGGAGTGCATTGTGTTCCCTAAAACAAGTAAACAACAGAGCTACAGAGCCAAGGGCACTTCCAGTCTAGGGAATATACCTTGGGAAAACTGAAAATCCATAAGACAGAGCCACCCCCAAATTGAGGGCTGCACTGCTTACAAGAACCTCAACCTGGGTACACCTGAAATATCCCAGGAAATATAAAAATGGTTCCAAACATTGTGGAACTTACGTACGATGGAATATCCCTCAGCCACGAAATCAATGTCATAAGACCAGTAGCAGCAAAATGAGTGGATTCAGGTACGATGATTCTAAGTGAAAGAAGTCACACAGGAAAAGAAACTTATCATAAGATATCACTTAGGAAGATCCTGTAAACATGGCTACACATGAACTGAGTTAGGCAAGAGAACAGAGTCTCACATTTAGAAAACACTCTTATGCCTGCTTAAGGGGGAAGGAGAGGTGGGGTGATGCATCAAACCCGAGTTGGATATAAGCACAGGTACCGTTCCAAAAACCAACTATGGAATAGACAAGACCTCCACCTTCCTCAGTGAAAGGGACTCAAAACCCCATATTTCCCGCAGAGGAATAGATCTGACTAGTAAGAATCTTAAAACCTATGTACTGATATGTCTCCGTAAGGGAATCAAGTGTGTCTAGACTGGCATAAACATGGCAGCGAGAATCAGCTCAAACCCACTCTAAAAAGGAATTTCAAAAACAGAACAAAGAAACAGGGAAATTCTTTACAATTCCTTCAGGGTCTCCGATGCAACCTGGAATGACCCTATATACAATGACAGCTGGATGTGGCATAAGGCTGGACACTTGGGACTGAGAGGATTGGTGAGATTGGGTGAGCAAATGCAGACCCTTTAAAGCAATAATGCATGACACCCATTCCATGGGTCCCAGCTCTCCAGGTTGAAGGGAATATTACTACAGCTATAACGTGTACGGGAAACCTAGAGAATGGACACACTGTGAATACGACAGGTTTCTAAAACTCAACGAAGAGCCCCTCTCCTGGTGCTCCGGTTTGACTTTCCAACTGCTTTCCTATCAATCTCCCAACTTGGAGAGACAGCCCCTTTAAGCTCCTGGTTCGCACAGGTTGCCAATTTGGCAGAGGATGAAAGGGAAGAGGGAGAACCAATGAGAGAGTAGCTGCTAGGCATTTGGATGGGCACATGTCACTCTAATTTCCCGGCAGGAAGAAGAATTAACCAAAGTCTCAGCCACCCACCGGGAACCAGTATAGGTCCTGTACCAAAAGTTTGGACTTGCGTTCAGCTCACATAAAACGAGTTGAAAAATGGAGCTCAGAGGCACAGCAATTCACAAACTGGCAGAGTAATCAAGGCCAACTATAGTCCAAAAATCTGTTGAGGGAAGGCAACGAGGCGGACTTGAAAGCGAGGCAGAATAGCAGGAAACAGATTTCAAGAGGTACGTTGGAATCGCCTGTAAAGCACAGGAAGAGGGGCACAACTTCGACAATGATGCACTTGGCCAAAAAGGGCGTATGCATTTTCTCCTGAATATATTCAGGAGAAAACGCATACGCCCTTTTTGGCCAAGCAAGCAAGCGGGCAATGCAAATCTGCACTACAAAGAAGTATCACTTCCCACCGGTCAAAAGGGACATCCACAAAATGTGTAAAAACCAGAAAGGCAAGACAGGCCCTGGAGAACAGGGAGCCTTCTTATGCTGATGGCCGGGATGTAAGTTGCCAACTGCCTCACTGGAGGAGTGCATTGTGTTCCCTAAGACAAGTAAACAACAGAGCTACAGAGCCAAGGGCACTTCCAGTCTAGGGAATATACCTTGGGAAAACTGAAAATCCATAAGACAGAGCCACCCCCAAATTGAGGGCTGCACTGCTTACAAGAACCTCAACCTGGGTACACCTGAAATATCCCAGGAAATATAAAAATGGTTCCAAACATTGTGGAACTTACGTACGATGGAATATCCCTCAGCCACGAAATCAATGTCATAAGACCTGTAGCAGCAAAATGAGTGGATTCAGGTACAATGATTCTAAGTGAAAGAAGTCACACAGGAAAAGAAACTTATCATAAGATATCACTTAGGAAGATCCTGTAAACATGGCTACACATGAACTGAGTTAGGCAAGAGAACAGAGTCTCACATTTAGAAAACACTCTTATGCCTGCTTAAGGGGGAAGGAGAGGTGGGGTGATGCATCAAACCCGAGTTTGATATAAGCACAGGTACCGTTCCAAAAACCAACTATGGAATAGACAAGACCTCCACCTTCCTCAGTGAAAGGGACTCAAAACCCCATATTTCCCGCAGAGGAATAGATCTGACTAGTAAGAATCTTAAAACCTATGTATTGATATGTCTCCGTAAGGGAATCAAGTGTGTCTAGACTGGCATAAACATGGCAGCGAGAATCAGCTCAAACCCACTCTAAAAAGGAATTTCAAAAACAGAACAAAGAAACAGAGAAATTCTTTACAATTCCTTCAGGGTCTCTGATGCAACCTGGAATGACCCTATCTACAATGACAGCTGGATGTGGCATAAGGCTGGACACTTGGGACTGAGGGGATTGGTGAGATTGGGTGAGCAAATGCAGACCCTTAAAGCAATAATGCATGGCACCCATTCCATGGGTCCCAGCTCTCCAGGTTGAAGGGAACATTACTACAGCTATAACGTGTACGGGAAACCTAGAGAATGGACACACTGTGAATATGAAAGGTTTCTAAAACTCAACGAAGAGCCCCTCTCCTGGTGCTCCGGTTTGACTTTCCAACTGCTTTCCTATCAATCTCCCAACTTGGAGAGACAGCCCCTTTAAGCTCCTGGTTCGCACAGCTTGCCAATTTAGCAGAGGATGCAAGGGAAGAGGGAGAACCAATGAGAGAGTAGCTGCTAGGCATTTGGATGGGCACATATCACTCTAATTTCCCGGCAGGAAGAAGAATTAACCAAAGTCTCAGCCACCCACCGGGAACCAGTATAGGTCCTGAACCAAAAGTTTGGACTTGCGTTCAGCTCACATAAAACGAGTTGAAAAATGGAGCTCAGGGGCACAGCAATTCACAAACTGGCAGAGTAATCAAGGCCAACTATCGTCCAAAAATCTGTTGAGGGAAGGCAACGAGGCGGACTTGAAAGCGAGGCAGAATAGCAGGAAACAGATTTCAAGAGGTACGTTGGAATCGCCTGTAAAGCACAGGAAGAGGGGCACAACTTCGACAATGATGCACTTGGCCAAAAAGGGCGTATGCGTTTTCTCCTGAATATTTTCAGGAGAAAACGCATACGCCCTTTTTGGCCAAGCAAGCAAGCGGGCAATGCAAATCTGCACTACAAAGAAGTATCACTTCCCACCGGTCAAAAGGGACATCCACAAAATGTGTAAAAACCAGAAAGGCAAGACAGGCCCTGGAGAACAGGGAGCCTTCTTATGCTGATGGCCGGGATGTAAGTTGCCAACTGCCTCACTGGAGGAGTGCATTGTGTTCCCTAAAACAAGTAAACAACAGAGCTACAGAGCCAAGGGCACTTCCGGTCTAGGGAATATACCTTGGGGAAACTGAATATCCATAAGACAGAGCCACCCCCAAATTGAGGGCTGCACTGCTTACAAGAACCTCAACCTGGGTACACCTGAAATATCCCAGGAAATATAGAAATGGTTCCAAACATTGTGGAACTTACGTACGATGGAATATCCCTCAGCCACGAAATCAATGTCATAAGACCTGTAGCAGCAAAATGAGTGGATTCAGGTACGATGATTCTAAGTGAAAGAAGTCACACAGGAAAAGAAACTTATCATAAGATATCACTTAGGAAGATCCTGTAAACATGGCTACACATGAACTGAGTTAGGCAAGAGAACAGAGTCTCACATTTAGAAAACACTCTTATGCCTGCTTAAGGGGGAAGGAGAGGTGGGGTGATGCATCAAACCCGAGTTTGATATAAGCACAGGTACCGTTCCAAAAACCAACTATGGAATAGACAAGACCTCCACCTTCCTCAGTGAAAGGGACTCAAAACCCCATATTTCCCGCAGAGGAATAGATCTGACTAGTAAGAATCTTAAAACCTATGTATTGATATGTCTCCGTAAGGGAATCAAGTGTGTCTAGACTGGCATAAACATGGCAGCGAGAATCAGCTCAAACCCACTCTAAAAAGGAATTTCAAAAACAGAACAAAGAAACAGGGAAATTCTTTACAATTCCTTCAGGGTCTCTGATGCAACCTGGAATGACCCTATCTACAATGACAGCTGGATGTGGCATAAGGCTGGACACGTGGGACTGAGAGGATTGGTGAGATTGGGTGAGCAAATGCAGACCCTTTAAAGCAATAATGCATGGCACCCATTCCATGGGTCCCAGCTCTCCAGGTTGAAGGGAACTTTACTACAGCTATAACGTGTACGGGAAACCTAGAGAATGGACACACTGTGAATACGACAGGTTTCTAAAACTCAACGAAGAGCCCCTCTCCTGGTGCTCCGGTTTGACTTTCCAACTGCTTTCCTATCAATCTCCCAACTTGGAGAGACAGCCCCTTTAAGCTCCTGGTTCGCACAGGTTGCCAATTTGGCAGAGGATGAAAGGGAAGAGGGAGAACCAATGAGAGAGTAGCTGCTAGGCATTTGGATGGGCACATGTCACTCTAATTTCCCGGCAGGAAGAAGAATTAACCAAAGACTCAGCCACCCACCGGGAACCAGTATATGTCCTGAACCAAAAGTTTGGACTTGCGTTCAGCTCACAAAAAACAAGTTGAAAAATGGAGCTCAGGGGCACAGCAATTCACAAACTGGCAGAGTAATCAAGGCCAACTATCGTCCAAAAATCTGTTGAGGGAAGGCAACGAGGCGGACTTGAAAGCGAGGCAGAATAGCAGGAAACAGATTTCAAGAGGTACGTTGGAATCGCCTGTAAAGCACAGGAAGAGGGGCACAACTTCGACAATGATGCACTTGGCCACAAAGGGCGTATGCGTTTTCTCCTGAATATATTCAGGAGAAAACGCATACGCCCTTTTTGGCCAAGCAAGCAAGCGGGCAATGCAAATCTGCACTACAAAGAAGTATCACTTCCCACCGGTCAAAAGGGACATCCACAAAATGTGTAAAAACCAGAAAGGCAAGACAGGCCCTGGAGAACAGGGAGCCTTGTTATGCTGCTGGGCGGGATGTAAGTTGCCAACTGCCTCACTGGAGGAGTGCATTGTGTTCCCTAAAACAAGTAAACAACAGAGCTACAGAGCCAAGGGCACTTCCAGTCTAGGGAATATACCTTGGGAAAACTGAAAATCAATAAGACAGAGCCACCCCCAAATTGAGGGCTGCACTGCTTACAAGAACCTCAACCTGGGTACACCTGAAATATCCCAGGAAATATAAAAATGGTTCCAAACATTGTGGAACTTACGTACGATGGAATATCCCTCAGCCACGAAATCAATGTCATAAGACCAGTAGCAGCAAAATGAGTGGATTCAGGTACGATGATCCTAAGTGAAAGAAGTCACACAGGAAAAGAAACTTATCATAAGATATCACTTAGGAAGATCCTGTAAACATGGCTACACATGAACTGAGTTAGGCAAGAGAACAGAGTCTCACATTTAGAAAACACTCTTATGCCTGCTTAACGGGGAAGCAGAGGTGGGGTGATGCATGAAACCCGAGTTTGATGTAAGCACAGGTACCGTTCCAAAAACCAACTATGGAATAGACAAGACCTCCACCTTCCTCAGTGAAAGGGACTCAAAACCCCATATCTCCCGCAGAGGAATAGATCTGACTAGTAAGAATCTTAAAACCTATGTATTGATATGTATCCATAAGGGAATCAAGTGTGTCTGGACTGGCATAAACATGGCAGCGAGAATCAGCTCAAACCCACTCTAAAAAGGAATTTCAAAAACAGAACAAAGAAACAGGGAAATTCTTTACAATTCCTTCAGGGTCTCTGATGCAACCTGGAATGACCCTATCTACAATGACAGCTGGATGTGGCATAAGGCTGGACACTTGGGACTGAGAGGATTGGTGAGATTGGGTGAGCAAATGCAGACCCTTTAAAGCAATAATGCATGGCACCCATTCCATGGGTCCCAGCTCTCCAGGTTGAAGGGAATATTACTACAGCTATAACGTGTACGGGAAACCTAGAGAATGGACACACTGTGAATACGACAGGTTTCTAAAACTCAATGAAGAGCCCCTCTCCTGGTGCTCCGGTTTGACTTTCCAACTGCTTTCCTATCAATCTCCCAACTTGGAGAGACAGCCCCTTTAAGCTCCTGGTTCGCACAGGTTGCCAATTTGGCAGAGGATGAAAGGGAAGTGGGAGAACCAATGAGAGAGTAGCTGCTAGGCATTTGGATGGGCACATGTCACTCTAATTTCCCGGCAGGAAGAAGAATTAACCAAAGTCTCAGCCACCCACTGGGAACCAGTATAGGTCCTGAACCAAAAGTTTGCACTTGCGTTCAGCTCACAAATAACGAGTTGAGAAATGGAGCTCAGGGGCACAGCAATTCACAAACTGGCAGAGTAATCAAGGCCAACTATCGTCCAAAAATCTGTTGAGGGAAGGCAACGAGGCGGACTTGAAAGCGAGGCAGAATAGCAGGAAACAGATTTCAAGAGGTACGTTGGAATCGCCTGTAAAGCACAGGAAGAGGGGCACAACTTCGACAATGATGCACTTGGCCAAAAAGGGCGTATGCGTTTTCTCCTGAATATATTCAGGAGAAAACGCATACGCCCTTTTTGGCCAAGCAAGCAAGCGGGCAATGCAAATCTGCACTACAAAGAAGTATCACTTCCCACCGCTCAAAAGGGACATCCACAAAATGTGTAAAAACCAGAAAGGCAAGACAGGCCCTGGAGAACAGGGAGCCTTGTTATGCTGCTGGGCGGGATGTAAGTTGCCAACTGCCTCACTGGAGGAGTGCATTGTGTTCCCTAAAACAAGTAAACAACAGAGCTACAGAGCCAAGGGCACTTCCAGTCTAGGGAATATACCTTGGGAAAACTGAAAATCCATAAGACAGAGCCACCCCCAAATTGAGGGCTGCACTGCTTACAAGAACCTCAACCAGGGTACACCTGAAATATCCCAGGAAATATAAAAATGGTTCCAAACATTGTGGAACTTACGTACGATGGAATATCCCTCAGCCACGAAATCAATGTCATAAGACCTGTAGCAGCAAAATGAGTGGATTCAGGTACGATGATCCTAAGTGAAAGAAGTCACACAGGAAAAGAAACTTATCATAAGATATCACTTAGGAAGATCCTGTAAACATGGCTACACATGAACTGAGTTAGGCAAGAGAACAGAGTCTCACATTTAGAAAACACTCTTATGCCTGCTTAACGGGGAAGGAGAGGTGGGGTGATGCATGAAACCCGAGTTTGATATAAGCACAGGTACCGTTCCAAAAACCAACTATGGAATAGACAAGACCTCCACCTTCCTCAGTGAAAGGGACTCAAAACCCCATATTTCCCGCAGAGGAATAGATCTGACTAGTAAGAATCTTAAAACCTATGTATTGATATGTCTCCATAAGGGAATCAAGTGTGTCTAGACTGGCATAAACATGGCAGCGAGAATCAGCTCAAACCCACTCTAAAAAGGAATTTCAAAAACAGAACAAAGAAACAGGGAAATTCTTTACAATTCCTTCAGGGTCTCTGATGCAACCTGGAATGACCCTATCTACAATGACAGCTGGATGTGGCATAAGGCTGGACACTTGGGACTGAGAGGATTGGTGAGATTGGGTGAGCAAATGCAGACCCTTTAAAGCAATAATGCATGGCACCCATTCCATGGGTCCCAGCTCTCCAGGTTGAAGGGAATATTACTACAGCTATAACGTGTACGGGAAACCTAGAGAATGGACACACTGTGAATACGACAGGTTTCTAAAACTCAATGAAGAGCCCCTCTCCTGGTGCTCCGGTTTGACTTTCCAACTGCTTTCCTATCAATCTCCCAACTTGGAGAGACAGCCCCTTTAAGCTCCTGGTTCGCACAGGTTGCCAATTTGGCAGAGGATGAAAGGGAAGTGGGAGAACCAATGAGAGAGTAGCTGCTAGGCATTTGGATGGGCACATGTCACTCTAATTTCCCGGCAGGAAGAAGAATTAACCAAAGTCTCAGCCACCCACTGGGAACCAGTATAGGTCCTGAACCAAAAGTTTGCACTTGCGTTCAGCTCACAAATAACGAGTTGAGAAATGGAGCTCAGGGGCACAGCAATTCACAAACTGGCAGAGTAATCAAGGCCAACTATCGTCCAAAAATCTGTTGAGGGAAGGCAACGAGGCGGACTTGAAAGCGAGGCAGAATAGCAGGAAACAGATTTCAAGAGGTACGTTGGAATCGCCTGTAAAGCACAGGAAGAGGGGCACAACTTCGACAATGATGCACTTGGCCAAAAAGGGCGTATGCGTTTTCTCCTGAATATATTCAGGAGAAAACGCATACGCCCTTTTTGGCCAAGCAAGCAAGCGGGCAATGCAAATCTGCACTACAAAGAAGTATCACTTCCCACCGCTCAAAAGGGACATCCACAAAATGTGTAAAAACCAGAAAGGCAAGACAGGCCCTGGAGAACAGGGAGCCTTGTTATGCTGATGGCCGGGATGTAAGTTGCCAACTGCCTCACTGGAGGAGTGCATTGTGTTCCCTAAAACGAGTAAACAACAGAGCTACAGAGCCAAGGGCACTTCCAGTCTAGGGAATATACCTTGGGAAAACTGAAAATCCATAAGACAGAGCCACCCCCAAATTGAGGGCTGCACTGCTTACAAGAACCTCAACCTGGGTACACCTGAAATATCCCAGGAAATATAAAAATGGTTCCAAACATTGTGGAACTTACGTACGATGGAATATCCCTCAGCCACGAAATCAATGTCATAAGACCTGTAGCAGCAAAATGAGTGGATTCAGGTACGATGATCCTAAGTGAAAGAAGTCACACAGGAAAAGAAACTTATCATAAGATATCACTTAGGAAGATCCTGTAAACATGGCTACACATGAACTGAGTTAGGCAAGAGAACAGAGTCTCACATTTAGAAAACACTCTTATGCCTGCTTAACGGGGAAGGAGAGGTGGGGTGATGCATGAAACCCGAGTTTGATATAAGCACAGGTACCGTTCCAAAAACCAACTATGGAATAGACAAGACCTCCACCTTCCTCAGTGAAAGGGACTCAAAACCCCATATTTCCCGCAGAGGAATAGATCTGACTAGTAAGAATCTTAAAACCTATGTATTGATATGTCTCCATAAGGGAATCAAGTGTGTCTAGACTGGCATAAACATGGCAGCGAGAATCAGCTCAAACCCACTCTAAAAAGGAATTTCAAAAACAGAACAAAGAAACAGGGAAATTCTTTACAATTCCTTCAGGGTCTCTGATGCAACCTGGAATGACCCTATCTACAATGACAGCTGGATGTGGCATAAGGCTGGACACTTGGGACTGAGAGGATTGGTGAGATTGGGTGAGCAAATGCAGACCCTTTAAAGCAATAATGCATGGCACCCATTCCATGGGTCCCAGCTCTCCAGGTTGAAGGGAATATTACTACAGCTATAACGTGTACGGGAAACCTAGAGAATGGACACACTGTGAATACGACAGGTTTCTAAAACTCAATGAAGAGCCCCTCTCCTGGTGCTCCGGTTTGACTTTCCAACTGCTTTCCTATCAATCTCCCAACTTGGAGAGACAGCCCCTTTAAGCTCCTGGTTCGCACAGGTTGCCAATTTGGCAGAGGATGAAAGGGAAGTGGGAGAACCAATGAGAGAGTAGCTGCTAGGCATTTGGATGGGCACATGTCACTCTAATTTCCCGGCAGGAAGAAGAATTAACCAAAGTCTCAGCCACCCACTGGGAACCAGTATAGGTCCTGAACCAAAAGTTTGCACTTGCGTTCAGCTCACAAATAACGAGTTGAGAAATGGAGCTCAGGGGCACAGCAATTCACAAACTGGCAGAGTAATCAAGGCCAACTATCGTCCAAAAATCTGTTGAGGGAAGGCAACGAGGCGGACTTGAAAGCGAGGCAGAATAGCAGGAAACAGATTTCAAGAGGTACGTTGGAATCGCCTGTAAAGCACAGGAAGAGGGGCACAACTTCGACAATGATGCACTTGGCCAAAAAGGGCGTATGCGTTTTCTCCTGAATATATTCAGGAGAAAACGCATACGCCCTTTTTGGCCAAGCAAGCAAGCGGGCAATGCAAATCTGCACTACAAAGAAGTATCACTTCCCACCGCTCAAAAGGGACATCCACAAAATGTGTAAAAACCAGAAAGGCAAGACAGGCCCTGGAGAACAGGGAGCCTTGTTATGCTGATGGCCGGGATGTAAGTTGCCAACTGCCTCACTGGAGGAGTGCATTGTGTTCCCTAAAACGAGTAAACAACAGAGCTACAGAGCCAAGGGCACTTCCAGTCTAGGGAATATACCTTGGGAAAACTGAAAATCCATAAGACAGAGCCACCCCCAAATTGAGGGCTGCACTGCTTACAAGAACCTCAACCTGGGTACACCTGAAATATCCCAGGAAATATAAAAATGGTTCCAAACATTGTGGAACTTACGTACGATGGAATATCCCTCAGCCACGAAATCAATGTCATAAGACCTGTAGCAGCAAAATGAGTGGATTCAGGTACGATGATCCTAAGTGAAAGAAGTCACACAGGAAAAGAAACTTATCATAAGATATCACTTAGGAAGATCCTGTAAACATGGCTACACATGAACTGAGTTAGGCAAGAGAACAGAGTCTCACATTTAGAAAACACTCTTATGCCTGCTTAACGGGGAAGGAGAGGTGGGGTGATGCATGAAACCCGAGTTTGATATAAGCACAGGTACCGTTCCAAAAACCAACTATGGAATAGACAAGACCTCCACCTTCCTCAGTGAAAGGGACTCAAAACCCCATATTTCCCGCAGAGGAATAGATCTGACTAGTAAGAATCTTAAAACCTATGTATTGATATGTCTCCATAAGGGAATCAAGTGTGTCTAGACTGGCATAAACATGGCAGCGAGAATCAGCTCAAACCCACTCTAAAAAGGAATTTCAAAAACAGAACAAAGAAACAGGGAAATTCTTTACAATTCCTTCAGGGTCTCTGATGCAACCTGGAATGACCCTATCTACAATGACAGCTGGATGTGGCATAAGGCTGGACACTTGGGACTGAGAGGATTGGTGAGATTGGGTGAGCAAATGCAGACCCTTTAAAGCAATAATGCATGGCACCCATTCCATGGGTCCCAGCTCTCCAGGTTGAAGGGAATATTACTACAGCTATAACGTGTACGGGAAACCTAGAGAATGGACACACTGTGAATACGACAGGTTTCTAAAACTCAATGAAGAGCCCCTCTCCTGGTGCTCCGGTTTGACTTTCCAACTGCTTTCCTATCAATCTCCCAACTTGGAGAGACAGCCCCTTTAAGCTCCTGGTTCGCACAGGTTGCCAATTTGGCAGAGGATGAAAGGGAAGTGGGAGAACCAATGAGAGAGTAGCTGCTAGGCATTTGGATGGGCACATGTCACTCTAATTTCCCGGCAGGAAGAAGAATTAACCAAAGTCTCAGCCACCCACTGGGAACCAGTATAGGTCCTGAACCAAAAGTTTGCACTTGCGTTCAGCTCACAAATAACGAGTTGAGAAATGGAGCTCAGGGGCACAGCAATTCACAAACTGGCAGAGTAATCAAGGCCAACTATCGTCCAAAAATCTGTTGAGGGAAGGCAACGAGGCGGACTTGAAAGCGAGGCAGAATAGCAGGAAACAGATTTCAAGAGGTACGTTGGAATCGCCTGTAAAGCACAGGAAGAGGGGCACAACTTCGACAATGATGCACTTGGCCAAAAAGGGCGTATGCGTTTTCTCCTGAATATATTCAGGAGAAAACGCATACGCCCTTTTTGGCCAAGCAAGCAAGCGGGCAATGCAAATCTGCACTACAAAGAAGTATCACTTCCCACCGCTCAAAAGGGACATCCACAAAATGTGTAAAAACCAGAAAGGCAAGACAGGCCCTGGAGAACAGGGAGCCTTGTTATGCTGATGGCCGGGATGTAAGTTGCCAACTGCCTCACTGGAGGAGTGCATTGTGTTCCCTAAAACGAGTAAACAACAGAGCTACAGAGCCAAGGGCACTTCCAGTCTAGGGAATATACCTTGGGAAAACTGAAAATCCATAAGACAGAGCCACCCCCAAATTGAGGGCTGCACTGCTTACAAGAACCTCAACCTGGGTACACCTGAAATATCCCAGGAAATATAAAAATGGTTCCAAACATTGTGGAACTTACGTACGATGGAATATCCCTCAGCCACGAAATCAATGTCATAAGACCAGTAGCAGCAAAATGAGTGGATTCAGGTACGATGATTCTAAGTGAAAGAAGTCACACAGGAAAAGAAACTTATCATAAGATATCACTTAGGAAGATCCTGTAAACATGGCTACACATGAACTGAGTTAGGCAAGAGAACAGAGTCTCACATTTAGAAAACACTCTTATGCCTGCTTAAGGGGGAAGGAGAGGTGGGGTGATGCATCAAACCAGAGTTTAATATAAGCACAGGTACCGTTCCAAAAACCAACTATGGAATAGACAAGACCTCCACCTTCCTCAGTGAAAGGGACTCAAAACCCCACATTTCCCACAGAGGAATAGATGTGACTAGTAATAATCTTAAAACCTATGTATTGATATGTCTCCGTAAGGGAATCAAGTGTGTCTAGACAGGCATAAACATGGCAGCGAGAATCAGCTCAAACCCACTCTAAAAAGGAATTTCAAAAACAGAACAAAGAAACAGGGAAATTCTTTACAATTCCTTCAGGGTCTCTGATGCAACCTGGAATGACCCTATCTACAATGACAGCTGGATGTGGCATAAGGCTGGACACTTGGGACTGAGAGGATTGGTGAGATTGGGTGAGCAAATGCAGACCCTTTAAAGCAATAATGCATGGCACCCATTCCATGGATCCCAGCTCTCCAGGTTGAAGGGAAGTTTACTACAGCTATAACATGGACGGGAAACCTAGAGAATGGACACACTGTGAATACGACAGGTTTCTAAAACTCAACGAAGAGCCCCTCTCCTGGTGCTCCGGTTTGACTTTCCAACTGCTTTCCTATCAATCTCCCAACTTGGAGAGACAGCCCCTTTAAGGTCCTGGTTCGCACAGGTTGCCAATTTGGCAGAGGATGAAAGGGAAGAGGGGGAACCAATGAGAGAGTCGCTGCTAGGCATTTGGATGGGCACATGTCACTCTAATTTCCCGGCAGGAAGAAGAATGAACCAAAGTCTCAGCCACCCACCGGGAACCAGTATAGGTCCTGAACCAAAAGTTTGCACTTGCGTTCAGCTCACAAATAACGAGTTGAGAAATGGAGCTCAGGGGCACAGCAATTCACAAACTGGCAGAGTAATCAAGGCCAACTATCGTCCAAAAATCTGTTGAGGGAAGGCAACGAGGCGGACTTGAAAGCGAGGCAGAATAGCAGGAAACAGATTTCAAGAGGTACGTTGGAATCGCCTGTAAAGCACAGGAAGAGGGGCACAACTTCGACAATGATGCACTTGGCCACAAAGGGCGTATGAGTTTTCTCCTGAATATATTCAGGAGAAAACGCATACGCCCTTTATGGCCAAGCAAGCAAGCGGGCAATGCAAATCTGCACTACAAAGAAGTATCACTTCCCACCGGTCAAAAGGGACATCCACAAAATGTGTAAAAACCAGAAAGGCAAGACAGGCCCTGGAGAACAGGGAGCCTTGTTATGCTGCTGGGCGGGATGTAAGTTGCCAACTGTCTCACTGGAGGAGTGCATTGTGTTCCCTAAAACAAGTAAACAACAGAGCTACAGAGCCAAGGGCACTTCCAGTCTAGGGAATATACCTTGGGAAAACTGAAAATCCATAAGACAGAGCCACCCCCAAATTGAGGGCTGCACTGCTTACAAGAACCTCAACCTGGGTACACCTGAAATATCCCAGGAAATATAAAAATGGTTCCAAACATTGTGGAACTTACGTACGATGGAATATCCCTCAGCCACGAAATCAATGTCATAAGACCAGTAGCAGCAAAATGAGTGGATTCAGGTACGATGATTCTAAGTGAAAGAAGTCACACAGGAAAAGAAACTTATCATAAGATATCACTTAGGAAGATCCTGTAAACATGGCTACACATGAACTGAGTTAGGCAAGAGAACAGAGTCTCACATTTAGAAAACACTCTTATGCCTGCTTAAGGGGGAAGGAGAGGTGGGGTGATGCATCAAACCCGAGTTTGATATAAGCACAGGTACCGTTCCAAAAACCAACTATGGAATAGACAAGACCTCCACCTTCCTCAGTGAAAGGGACTCAAAACCCCATATTTCCCGCAGAGGAATAGATCTGAATAGTAAGAATCTTAAAACCTATGTATTGATATGTCTCCATAAGGGAATTAAGTGTGTCTAGACTGGCATAAACATGGCAGCGAGAATCAGCTCAAACCCACTCTAAAAAGGAATTTCAAAAACAGAACAAAGAAACAGGGAAATTCTTTACAATTCCTTCAGGTTCTCTGATGCAACCTGGAATGACCCTATCTACAATGACAGCTGGATGTGGCATAAGGCTGGACACTTGGGACTGAGAGGATTGGTGAGATTGGGTGAGCAAATGCAGACCCTTTAAAGCAATAATGCATGGCACCCATTCCATGGGTCCCAGCTCTCCAGGTTGAAGGGAATATTACTACAGCTATAACGTGTACGGGAAACCTAGAGAATGGACACACTGTGAATACGACAGGTTTCTAAAACTCAACGAAGAGCCCCTCTCCTGGTGCTCCGGTTTGACTTTCCAACTGCTTTCCTATCAATCTCCCAACTTGGAGAGACAGCCCCTTTAAGCTCCTGGTTCGCACAGGTTGCCAATTTGGCAGAGGATGAAAGGGAAGAGGGAGAACCAATGAGAGAGTAGCTGCTAGGCATTTGGATGGGCACATGTCACTCTAATTTCCAGGCAGGAAGAAGAATTAACCAAAGTCTCAGCCACCCACCGGGAACCAGTATAGGTCCTGAACCAAAAGTTTGGACTTGCGTTCAGCTCACAAAAAACGAGTTGAAAAATGGAGCTCAGAGGCACAGCAATTCACAAACTGGCAGAGTAATCAAGGCCAACTATCGTCCAAAAATCTGTTGAGGGAAGGCAACGAGGCGGACTTGAAAGCGAGGCAGAATAGCAGGAAACAGATTTCAAGAGGTACGTTGGAATCGCCTGTAAAGCACAGGAAGAGGGGCACAACTTCGACAATGATGCACTTGGCCAAAAAGGGCGTATGCGTTTTCTCCTGAATATTTTCAGGAGAAAACGCATACGCCCTTTTTGGCCAAGCAAGCAAGCGGGCAATGCAAATCTGCACTACAAAGAAGTATCACTTCCCACCGGTCAAAAGGGACATCCACAAAATGTGTAAAAACCAGAAAGGCAAGACAGGCCCTGGAGAACAGGGAGCCTTGTTATGCTGCTGGGCGGGATGTAAGTTGCCAACTGCCTCACTGGAGGAGTGCATTGTGTTCCCTAAAACAAGTAAACAACAGAGCTACAGAGCCAAGGGCACTTCCAGTCTAGGGAATATACCTTGGGAAAACTGAAAATCCATAAGACAGAGTCACCCCCAAATTGAGGGCTGCACTGCTTACAAGAACCTCAACCTGGGTACACCTGAAATATCCCAGGAAATATAAAAATGGTTCCAAACATTGTGGAACTTACGTACGATGGAATATACCTCAGCCACGAAATCAATGTCATAAGACCTGTAGTAGCAAAATGAGTGGATTCAGGTACGATGATTCTAAGTGAAAGAAGTCACACAGGAAAAGAAACTTATCATAAGATATCACTTAGGAAGATCCTGTAAACATGGCTACACATGAACTGAGTTAGGCAAGAGAACAGAGTCTCACATTTAGAAAACACTCTTATGCCTGCTTAAGGGGGAAGGAGAGGTGGGGTGATGCATCAAACCCGAGTTTGATATAAGCACAGGTACCGTTCCAAAAACCAACTATGGAATAGACAAGACCTCCACCTTCCTCAGTGAAAGGGACTCAAAACCCCATATTTCCCGCAGAGGAATAGATCTGACTAGTAAGAATCTTAAAACCTATGTATTGATATGTCTCCGTAAGGGAATCAAGTGTGTCTAGACTGGCATAAACATGGCAGCGAGAATCAGCTCAAACCCACTCTAAAAAGGAATTTCAAAAACAGAACAAAGAAACAGGGAAATTCTTTACAATTCCTTCAGGGTCTCTGATGCAACCTGGAATGACCCTATCTACAATGACAGCTGGATGTGGCATAAGGCTGGACACGTGGGACTGAGAGGATTGGTGAGATTGGGTGAGCAAATGCAGACCCTTTAAAGCAATAATGCATGGCACCCATTCCATGGGTCCCAGCTCTCCAGGTTGAAGGGAATATTACTACAGCTATAACGTGTACGGGAAACCTAGAGAATGGACACACTGTGAATACGACAGGTTTCTAAAACTCAACGAAGAGCCCCTCTCCTGGTGCTCCGGTTTGACTTTCCAACTGCTTTCCTATCAATCTCCCAACTTGGAGAGACAGCCCCTTTAAGCTCCTGGTTCGCACAGGTTGCCAATTTGGCAGAGGATGAAAGGGAAGAGGGAGAACCAATGAGAGAGTAGCTGCTAGGCATTTGGATGGGCACATGTCACTCTAATTTCCCGGCAGGAAGAAGAATTAACCAAAGACTCAGCCACCCACCGGGAACCAGTATAGGTCCTGAACCAAAAGTTTGGACTTGCGTTCAGCTCACAAAAAACGAGTTGAAAAATGGAGCTCAGGGGCACAGCAATTCACAAACTGGCAGAGTAATCAAGGCCAACTATCGTCCAAAAATCTGTTGAGGGAAGGCAACGAGGCGGACTTGAAAGCGAGGCAGAATAGCAGGAAACAGATTTCAAGAGGTACGTTGGAATCGCCTGTAAAGCACAGGAAGAGGGGCACAACTTCGACAATGATGCACTTGGCCACAAAGGGCGTATGCGTTTTCTCCTGAATATATTCAGGAGAAAACGCATACGCCCTTTTTGGCCAAGCAAGCAAGCGGGCAATGCAAATCTGCACTACAAAGAAGTATCACTTCCCACCGGTCAAAAGGGACATCCACAAAATGTGTAAAAACCAGAAAGGCAAGACAGGCCCTGGAGAACAGGGAGCCTTGTTATGCTGCTGGGCGGGATGTAAGTTGCCAACTGCCTCACTGGAGGAGTGCATTGTGTTCCCTAAAACAAGTAAACAACAGAGCTACAGAGCCAAGGGCACTTCCAGTCTAGGGAATATACCTTGGGAAAACGGAAAATCCATAAGACAGAGCCACCCCCAAATTGAGGGCTGCACTGCTTACAAGAACCTCAACCTGGGTACACCTGAAATATCCCAGGAAATATAAAAATGGTTCCAAACATTGTGGAACTTACGTACGATGGAATATCCCTCAGCCACGAAATCAATGTCATAAGACCAGTAGCAGCAAAATGAGTGGATTCAGGTACGATAATTCTAAGTGAAAGAAGTCACACAGGAAAAGAAACTTATCATAAGATATCACTTAGGAAGATCCTGTAAACATGGCTACACATGAACTGAGTTAGGCAAGAGAACAGAGTCTCACATTTAGAAAACACTCTTATGCCTGCTTAAGGGGGAAGGAGAGGTGGGGTGATGCATCAAACCCGAGTTTGATATAAGCACAGGTACCGTTCCGAAAACCAACTATGGAATAGACAAGACCTCCACCTTCCTTAGTGAAAGGGACTCAAAACCCCATATTTCCCGCAGAGGAATAGATCTGACTAGTAAGAATCTTAAAACCTATGTACTGATATGTCTCCGTAAGGGAATCAAGTGTGTCTAGACTGGCATAAACAGGGCTGCGAGAATCAGCTCAAACCCACTCTAAAAAGGAATTTCAAAAACAGAACAAAGAAACAGGGAAATTCTTTACAATTCCTTCAGGGTCTCTGATGCAACCTGGAATGACCCTATCTACAATGACAGCTGGATGTGGCATAAGGCTGGACACTTGGGACTGAGAGGATTGGTGAGATTGGGTGAGCAAATGCAGACCCTTTAAAGCAATAATGCATGGCACCCATTCCATGGGTCCCAGCTCTCCAGGTTGAAGGGAACTTTACTACAGCTATAACGTATACGGGAAACCTAGAGAATGGACACACTGTGAATACGACAGGTTTCTAAAACTCAACGAAGAGCCCCTCTCCTGGTGCTCCGGTTTGACTTTCCAACTGCTTTCCTATCAATCTCCCAACTTGGAGAGACAGCCCCTTTAAGCTCCTGGTTCGCACAGGTTGCCAATTTGGCAGAGGATGAAAGGGAAGAGGGAGAACCAATGAGAGAGTAGCTGCTAGGCATTTGGATGGGCACATGTCACTCTAATTTCCCGGCAGGAAGAAGAATTAACCAAAGACTCAGCCACCCACCGGGAACCAGTATAGGTCCTGAACCAAAAGTTTGCACTTGCGTTCAGCTCACATAAAACGAGTTGAAAAATGGAGCTCAGGGGCACAGCAATTCACAAACTGGCAGAGTAATCAAGGCCAACTATCGTCCAAAAATCTGTTGAGGGAAGGCAACGAGGCGGACTTGAAAGCGAGGCAGAATAGCAGGAAACAGATTTCAAGAGGTACGTTGGAATCGCCTATAAAGCACAGGAAGAGGGGCACAACATCGACAATGATGCACTTGGCCAAAAAGGGCGTATGCGTTTTCTCCTGAATATATTCAGGAGAAAACGCATACGCCCTTTTTGGCCAAGCAAGCAAGCGGGCAATGCAAATCTGCACTACAAAGAAGTATCACTTCCCACCGGTCAAAAGGGACATCCACAAAATGTGTAAAAACCAGAAAGGCAAGACGGGCCCTGGAGAACAGGGAGCCTTGTTATGCTGTGGGCGGGATGTAAGTTGCCAACTGCCTCACTGGAGGAGTGCATTGTGTTCCCTAAAACAAGTAAACAACAGAGCTACAGAGCCAAGGGCACTTCCAGTCTAGGGAATATACCTTGGGAAAACTGAAAATCCATAAGACAGAGCCACCCCCAAATTGAGGGCTGCACTGCTTACAAGAACCTCAACCTGGGTACACCTGAAATATCCCAGGAAATATAAAAATGGTTCCAAACATTGTGGAACTTACGTACGATGGAATATCCCTCAGCCACGAAATCAATGTCATAAGACCAGTAGCAGCAAAATGAGTGGATTCAGGTACGATGATTCTAAGTGAAAGAATTCACACAGGAAAAGAAACATCATAAGATATCACTTAGGAAGATCCTGTAAACATGGCTACACATGAACTGAGTTAGGCAAGAGAACAGAGTCTCACATTTAGAAAACACTCTTATGCCTGCTTAAGGGGGAAGGAGAGGTGGGGTGATGCATCAAACCCGAGTTTGATATAAGCACAGGTACCGTTCCAAAAACCAACTATGGAATAGACAAGATCTCCACCTTCCTCAGTGAAAGGGACTCAAAACCCCATATTTCCCGCAGAGGAATAGATCTGACTAGTAAGAATCTTAAAACCTATGTATTGATATGTCTCCATAAGGGAATTAAGTGTGTCTAGACTGGCATAAACATGGCAGCGAGAATCAGCTCAAACCCACTCTAAAAAGGAATTTCAAAAACAGAACAAAGAAACAGGGAAATTCTTTACAATTCCTTCAGGGTCTCTGATGCAACCTGGAATGACCCTATCTACAATGACAGCTGGATGTGGCATAAGGCTGGACACGTGGGGCTGAGAGGATTGGTGAGATTGGGTGAGCAAATGCAGACCCTTTAAAGCAATAATGCATGGCACCCATTCCATGGGTCCCAGCTCTCCAGGTTGAAGGGAATATTACTACAGCTATAACGTGTACGGGAAACCTAGAGAATGGACACACTGTGAATACGACAGGTTTCTAAAACTCAACGAAGAGCCCCTCTCCTGGTGCTCCGGTTTGACTTTCCAACTGCTTTCCTATCAATCTCCCAACTTGGAGAGACAGCCCCTTTAAGCTCCTGGTTCGCACAGGTTGCCAATTTGGCAGAGGATGAAAGGGAAGAGGGAGAACCAATGAGAGAGTAGCTGCTAGGCATTTGGATGGGCACATGTCACTCTAATTTCCCGGCAGGAAGAAGAATTAACCAAAGACTCAGCCACCCACCGGGAACCAGTATAGGTCCTGAACCAAAAGTTTGCACTTGCGTTCAGCTCACAAAAAACGAGTTGAAAAATGGAGCTCAGGGGCACAGCAATTCACAAACTGGCAGAGTAATCAAGGCCAACTATCGTCCAAAAATCTGTTGAGGGAAGGCAACGAGGCGGACTTGAAAGCGAGGCAGAATAGCAGGAAACAGATTTCAAGAGGTACGTTGGAATCGCCTGTAAAGCACAGGAAGAGGGGCACAACTTCGACAATGATGCACTTGGCCAAAAAGGGCGTATGCGTTTTCTCCTGAATATATTCAGGAGAAAACGCATACGCCCTTTTTGGCCAAGCAAGCAAGCGGGCAATGCAAATCTGCACTACAAAGAAGTATCACTTCCCACCGGTCAAAAGGGACATCCACAAAATGTGTAAAAACCAGAAAGGCAAGACAGGCCCTGGAGAACAGGGAGCCCTGTTATGCTGATGGGCGGGATGTAAGTTGCCAACTGCCTCACTGGAGGAGTGCATTGTGTTCCCTAAGACAAGTAAACAACAGAGCTACAGAGCCAAGGGCACTTCCAGTCTAGGGAATATACCTTGGGAAAACTGAAAATCCATAAGACAGAGCCACCCCCAAATTGAGGGCTGCACTGCTTACAAGAACCTCAACCTGGGTACACCTGAAATATCCCAGGAAATATAAAAATGGTTCCAAACATTGTGGAACTTACGTACGATGGAATATCCCTCAGCCACGAAATCAATGTCATAAGACCAGTAGCAGCAAAATGAGTGGATTCAGGTACGATGATTCTAAGTGAAAGAAGTCACACAGGAAAAGAAACTTATCATAAGATATCACTTAGGAAGATCCTGTAAACATGGCTACACATGAACTGAGTTAGGCAAGAGAACAGAGTCTCACATTTAGAAAACACTCTTATGCCTGCTTAAGGGGGAAGGAGAGGTGGGTTGATGCATCAAACCCGAGTTTGATATAAGCACAGGTACCGTTCCAAAAACCAACTATGGAATAGACAAGACCTCCACCTTCCTCAGTGAAAGGGACTCAAAACCCCATATTTCCCGCAGAGGAATAGATCTGACTAGTAAGAATCTTAAAACCTATGTATTGATATGTCTCCATAAGGGAATCAAGTGTGTCTAGACTGGCATAAACATGGCAGCGAGAATCAGCTCAAACCCACTCTAAAAAGGAATTTCAAAAACAGAACAAAGAAACAGGGAAATTCTTTACAATTCCTTCAGGGTCTCTGATGCAACCTGGAATGACCCTATCTACAATGACAGCTGGATGTGGCATAAGGCTGGACACTTGGGACTGAGAGGATTGGTGAGATTGGGTGAGCAAATGCAGACCCTTTAAAGCAATAATGCATGGCACCCATTCCATGGGTCCCAGCTCTCCAGGTTGAAGGGAATATTACTACAGCTATAACGTGTACGGGAAACCTAGAGAATGGACACACTGTGAATACGACAGGTTTCTAAAACTCAACGAAGAGCCCCTCTCCTGGTGCTCCGGTTTGACTTTCCAACTGCTTTCCTATCAATCTCCCAACTTGGAGAGACAGCCCCTTTAAGCTCCTGGTTCGCACAGGTTGCCAATTTGGCAGAGGATGAAAGGGAAGAGGGAGAACCAATGAGAGAGTAGCTGCTAGGCATTTGGATGGGCACATGTCACTCTAATTTCCCGGCAGGAAGAAGAATTAACCAAAGACTCAGCCACCCACCGGGAACCAGTATAGGTCCTGAACCAAAAGTTTGGACTTGCGTTCAGCTCACAAAAAACGAGTTGAAAAATGGAGCTCAGGGGCACAGCAATTCACAAACTGGCAGAGTAATCAAGGCCAACTATCGTCCAAAAATCTGTTGAGGGAAGGCAACGAGGCGGACTTGAAAGCGAGGCAGAATAGCAGGAAACAGATTTCAAGAGGTACGTTGGAATCGCCTGTAAAGCACAGGAAGAGGGGCACAACTTCGACAATGATGCACTTGGCCACAAAGGGCGTATGCGTTTTCTCCTGAATATATTCAGGAGAAAACGCATACGCCCTTTTTGGCCAAGCAAGCAAGCGGGCAATGCAAATCTGCACTACAAAGAAGTATCACTTCCCACCGGTCAAAAGGGACATCCACAAAATGTGTAAAAACCAGAAAGGCAAGACAGGCCCTGGAGAACAGGGAGCCTTGTTATGCTGCTGGGCGGGATGTAAGTTGCCAACTGCCTCACTGGAGGAGTGCATTGTGTTCCCTAAAACAAGTAAACAACAGAGCTACAGAGCCAAGGGCACTTCCAGTCTAGGGAATATACCTTGGGAAAACTGAAAATCCATAAGACAGAGCCACCCCCAAATTGAGGGCTGCACTGCTTACAAGAACCTCAACCTGGGTACACCTGAAATATCCCAGGAAATATAAAAATGGTTCCAAACATTGTGGAACTTACGTACGATGGAATATCCCTCAGCCACGAAATCAATGTCATAAGACCAGTAGCAGCAAAATGAGTGGATTCAGGTACGATGATTCTAAGTGAAAGAAGTCACACAGGAAAAGAAACTTATCATAAGATATCACTTAGGAAGATCCTGTAAACATGGCTACACATGAACTGAGTTAGGCAAGAGAACAGAGTCTCACATTTAGAAAACACTCTTATGCCTGCTTAAGGGGGAAGGAGAGGTGGGGTGATGCATCAAACCCGAGTTTGATATAAGCACAGGTACCGTTCCAAAAACCAACTATGGAATAGACAAGACCTCCACCTTCCTCAGTGAAAGGGACTCAAAACCCCATATTTCCCGCAGAGGAATAGATCTGACTAGTAAGAATCTTAAAACCTATGTACTGATATGTCTCCGTAAGGGAATCAAGTGTGTCTAGACTGGCATAAACAGGGCTGCGAGAATCAGCTCAAACCCACTCTAAAAAGGAATTTCAAAAACAGAACAAAGAAACAGGGAAATTCTTTACAATTCCTTCAGGGTCTCTGATGCAACCTGGAATGACCCTATCTACAATGACAGCTGGATGTGGCATAAGGCTGGACACTTGGGACTGAGAGGATTGGTGAGATTGGGTGAGCAAATGCAGACCCTTTAAAGCAATAATGCATGGCACCCATTCCATGGGTCCCAGCTCTCCAGGTTGAAGGGAACTTTACTACAGCTATAACGTGTACGGGAAACCTAGAGAATGGACACACTGTGAATACGACAGGTTTCTAAAACTCAACGAAGAGCCCCTCTCCTGGTGCTCCGGTTTGACTTTCCAACTGCTTTCCTATCAATCTCCCAACTTGGAGAGACAGCCCCTTTAAGCTCCTGGTTCGCACAGGTTGCCAATTTGGCAGAGGATGAAAGGGAAGAGGGAGAACCAATGAGAGAGTAGCTGCTAGGCATTTGGATGGGCACATGTCACTCTAATTTCCCGGCAGGAAGAAGAATTAACCAAATACTCAGCCACCCACCGGGAACCAGTATAGGTCCTGAACCAAAAGTTTGCACTTGCGTTCAGCTCACAAATAACGAGTTGAGAAATGGAGCTCAGGGGCACAGCAATTCACAAACTGGCAGAGTAATCAAGGCCAACTATCGTCCAAAAATCTGTTGAGGGAAGGCAACGAGGCGGACTTGAATGCGAGGCAGAATAGCAGGAAACAGATTTCAAGAGGTACGTTGAAATCGCCTGTAAAGCACAGGAAGAGGGGCACAACTTCGACAATGATGCACTTGGCCAAAAAGGGCGTATGCGTTTTCTCCTGAATATATTCAGGGAAAACGCATACGCCCATTTTGGCCAAGCAAGCAAGCGGGCAATGCAAATCTGCACTACCAAGAAGTATCACTTCCCACCGGTCAAAAGGGACATCCACAAAATGTGTAAAAACCAGAAAGGCAAGACGGGCCCTGGAGAACAGGGAGCCTTGTTATGCTGTGGGCGGGATGTAAGTTGCCAACTGCCTCACTGGAGGAGTGCATTGTGTTCCCTAAAACAAGTAAACAACAGAGCTACAGAGCCAAGGGCACTTCCAGTCTAGGGAATATACCTTGGGAAAACTGAAAATCCATAAGACAGAGCCACCCCCAAATTGAGGGCTGCACTGCTTACAAGAACCTCAACCTGGGTACACCTGAAATATCCCAGGCAATATAAAAATGGTTCCAAACATTGTGGAACTTACGTACGATGGAATATCCCTCAGCCACGAAATCAATGTCATAAGACCAGTAGCAGCAAAATGAGTGGATTCAGGTACGATGATTCTAAGTGAAAGAATTCACACAGGAAAAGAAACTTATCATAAGATATCACTTAGGAAGATCCTGTAAACATGGCTACACATGAACTGAGTTAGGCAAGAGAACAGAGTCTCACATTTAGAAAACACTCTTATGCCTGCTTAAGGGGGAAGGAGAGGTGGGGTGATGCATCAAACCCGAGTTTGATATAAGCACAGGTACCGTTCCAAAAACCAACTATGGAATAGACAAGATCTCCACCTTCCTCAGTGAAAGGGACTCAAAACCCCATATTTCCCGCAGAGGAATAGATCTGACTAGTAAGAATCTTAAAACCTATGTATTGATATGTCTCCATAAGGGAATTAAGTGTGTCTAGACTGGCATAAACAGGGCTGCGAGAATCAGCTCAAACCCACTCTAAAAAGGAATTTCAAAAACAGAACAAAGAAACAGGGAAATTCTTTACAATTCCTTCAGGGTCTCTGATGCAACCTGGAATGACCCTATCTACAATGACAGCTGGATGTGGCATAAGGCTGGACACTTGGGACTGAGAGGATTGGTGAGATTGGGTGAGCAAATGCAGACCCTTTAAAGCAATAATGCATGGCACCCATTCAATGGGTCCCAGCTCTCCAGGTTGAAGGGAACTTTACTACAGCTATAACGTGTACGGGAAACCTAGAGAATGGACACACTGTGAATACGACAGGTTTCTAAAACTCAACGAAGAGCCCCTCTCCTGGTGCTCCGGTTTGACTTTCCAACTGCTTTCCTATCAATCTCCCAACTTGGAGAGACAGCCCCTTTAAGCTCCTGGTCCGCACAGGTTGCCAATTTGGCAGAGGATGAAAGGGAAGAGGGAGAACCAATGAGAGAGTAGCTGCTAGGCATTTGGATGGGCACATGTCACTCTAATTTCCCGGCAGGAAGAAGAATTAACCAAATACTCAGCCACCCACCGGGAACCAGTATAGGTCCTGAACCAAAAGTTTGCACTTGCGTTCAGCTCACAAATAACGAGTTGAGAAATGGAGCTCAGGGGCACAGCAATTCACAAACTGGCAGAGTAATCAAGGCCAACTATCGTCCAAAAATCTGTTGAGGGAAGGCAACGAGGCGGACTTGAAAGCGAGGTAAAATAGCAGGAAACAGATTTCAAGAGGTACGTTGAAATCGCCTGTAAAGCACAGGAAGAGGGGCACAACTTCGACAATGATGCACTTGGCCAAAAAGGGCGTATGCGTTTTCTCCTGAATATATTCAGGGAAAACGCATACGCCCATTTTGGCCAAGCAAGCAAGCGGGCAATGCAAATCTGCACTACCAAGAAGTATCACTTCCCACCGGTCAAAAGGGACATCCACAAAATGTGTAAAAACCAGAAAGGCAAGACGGGCCCTGGAGAACAGGGAGCCTTGTTATGCTGTGGGCGGGATGTAAGTTGCCAACTGCCTCACTGGAGGAGTGCATTGTGTTCCCTAAAACAAGTAAACAACAGAGCTACAGAGCCAAGGGCACTTCCAGTCTAGGGAATATACCTTGGGAAAACTGAAAATCCATAAGACAGAGCCACCCCCAAATTGAGGGCTGCACTGCTTACAAGAACCTCAACCTGGGTACACCTGAAATATCCCAGGAAATATAAAAATGGTTCCAAACATTGTGGAACTTACGTACGATGGAATATCCCTCAGCCACGAAATCAATGTCATAAGACCAGTAGCAGCAAAATGAGTGGATTCAGGTACGATGATTCTAAGTGAAAGAAGTCACACAGGAAAAGAAACTTATCATAAGATATCACTTAGGAAGATCCTGTAAACATGGCTACACATGAACTGAGTTAGGCAAGAGAACAGAGTCTCACATTTAGAAAACACTCTTATGCCTGCTTAAGGGGGAAGGAGAGGTGGGGTGATGCATCAAACCCGAGTTTGATATAAGCACAGGTACCGTTCCAAAAACCAACTATGGAATAGACAAGACCTACACCTTCCTCAGTGAAAGGGACTCAAAACCCCATATTTCCCGCAGAGGAATAGATCTGACTAGTAAGAATCTTAAAACCTATGTATTGATATGTCTCTGTAAGGGAATCAAGTGTGTCTAGACTGGCATAAACATGGCAGCGAGAATCAGCTCAAACCCACTCTAAAAAGGAATTTCAAAAACAGAACAAAGAAACAGAGAAATTCTTTACAATTCCTTCAGGGTCTCTGATGCAACCTGGAATGACCCTATCTACAATGACAGCTGGATGTGGCATAAGGCTGGACACTTGGGACTGAGAGGATTGGTGAGATTGGGTGAGCAAATGCAGACCCTTTAAAGCAATAATGCATGGCACCCATTCCATGGGTCCCAGCTCTCCAGGTTGAAGGGAATATTACTACAGCTATAACGTGTACGGGAAACCTAGAGAATGGACACACTGTGAATATGACAGGTTTCTAAAACTCAACGAAGAGCCCCTCTCCTGGTGCTCCGGTTTGACTTTCCAACTGCTTTCCTATCAATCTCCCAACTTGGAGAGACAGCCCCTTTAAGCTCCTGGTTCGCACAGGTTGCCAATTTGGCAGAGGATGAAAGGGAAGAGGGAGAACCAATGAGAGAGTAGCTGTTAGGCATTTGGATGGGCACATGTCACTCTAATTTCCAGGCAGGAAGAAGAATTAACCAAAGTCTCAGCCACCCACCGGGAACCAGTATAGGTCCTGAACCAAAAGTTTGGACTTGCGTTCAGCTCACAAAAAAACGAGTTGAAAAATGGAGCTCAGGGGCACAGCAATTCACAAACTGGCAGAGTAATCAAGGCCAACTATCGTCCAAAAATCTGTTGAGGGAAGGCAACGAGGCGGACTTGAAAGCGAGGCAGAATAGCAGGAAACAGATTTCAAGAGGTACGTTGGAATCGCCTGTAAAGCACAGGAAGAGGGACACAACTTCGACAATGATGCACTTGGCCAAAAAGGGCGTATGCGTTTTCTCCTGAATATATTCAGGAGAAAACGCATACGCCCTTTTTGGCCAAGCAAGCAAGCGGGCAATGCAAATCTGCACTACAAAGAAGTATCACTTCCCACCGGTCAAAAGGGACATCCACAAAATGTGTAAAAACCAGAAAGGCAAGACGGGCCCTGGAGAACAGGGAGCCTTGTTATGCTGTGGGCGGGATGTAAGTTGCCAACTGCCTCACTGGAGGAGTGCATTGTGTTCCCTAAAACAAGTAAACAACAGAGCTACAGAGCCAAGGGCACTTCCGGTATAGGGAATATACCTTGGGAAAACTGAAAATCCATAAGACAGAGCCACCCCCAAATTGAGGGCTGCACTGCTTACAAGAACCTCAACCTGGGTACACCTGAAATATCCCAGGAAATATAAAAATGGTTCCAAACATTGTGGAACTTACGTACGATGGAATATCCCTCAGCCACGAAATCAATGTCATAAGACCAGTAGCAGCAAAATGAGTGGATTCAGGTACGATGATTCTAAGTGAAAGAAGTCACACAGGAAAAGAAACTTATCATAAGATATCACTTAGGAAGATCCTGTAAACATGGCTACACATGAACTGAGTTAGGCAAGAGAACAGAGTCTCACATTTAGAAAACACTCTTATGCCTGCTTAAGGGGGAAGGAGAGGTGGGGTGATGCATCAAACCCAAGTTTGATATAAGCACAGGTACCGTTCCAAAAACCAACTATGGAATAGACAAGACCTCCACCTTCCTCAGTGAAAGGGACTCAAAACCCCATATTTCCCGCAGAGGAATAGATCTGACTAGTAAGAATCTTAAAACCTATGTACTGATATGTCTCCGTAAGGGAATCAAGTGTGTCTAGACTGGCATAAACAGGGCTGCGAGAATCAGCTCAAACCCACTCTAAAAAGGAATTTCAAAAACAGAACAAAGAAACAGGGAAATTCTTTACAATTCCTTCAGGGTCTCTGATGCAACCTGGAATGACCCTATCTACAATGACAGCTGGATGTGGCATAAGGCTGGACACTTGGGACTGAGAGGATTGGTGAGATTGGGTGAGCAAATGCAGACCCTTTAAAGCAATAATGCATGGCACCCATTCCATGGGTCCCAGCTCTCCAGGTTGAAGGGAACTTTACTACAGCTATAACGTGTACGGGAAACCTAGAGAATGGACACACTGTGAATACGACAGGTTTCTAAAACTCAACGAAGAGCCCCTCTCCTGGTGCTCCGGTTTGACTTTCCAACTGCTTTCCTATCAATCTCCCAACTTGGAGAGACAGCCCCTTTAAGCTCCTGGTTCGCACAGGTTGCCAATTTGGCAGAGGATGAAAGGGAAGAGGGAGAACCAATGACAGAGTAGCTGCTAGGCATTTGGATGGGCACATGTCACTCTAATTTCCCGGCAGGAAGAAGAATTAACCAAATACTCAGCCACCCACCGGGAACCAGTATAGGTCCTGATCCAAAAGTTTGCACTTGCGTTCAGCTCACAAATAACGAGTTGAGAAATGGAGCTCAGGGGCACAGCAATTCACAAACTGGCAGAGTAATCAAGGCCAACTATCGTCCAAAAATCTGTTGAGGGAAGGCAACGAGGCGGACTTGAAAGCGAGGCAGAATAGCAGGAAACAGATTTCAAGAGGTACGTTGGAATCGCCTGTAAAGCACAGGAAGAGGGACACAACTTCGACAATGATGCACTTGGCCAAAAAGGGCGTATGTGTTTTCTCCTGAATATATTCAGGAGAAAACGCATACGCCCTTTTTGGCCAAGCAAGCAAGCGGGCAATGCAAATCTGCACTACAAAGAAGTATCACTTCCCACCGGTCAAAAGGGACATCCACAAAATGTGTAAAAACCAGAAAGGCAAGACGGGCCCTGGAGAACAGGGAGCCTTGTTATGCTGTGGGCGGGATGTAAGTTGCCAACTGCCTCACTGGAGGAGTGCATTGTGTTCCCTAAAACAAGTAAACAACAGAGCTACAGAGCCAAGGGCACTTCCGGTATAGGGAATATACCTTGGGAAAACTGAAAATCCATAAGACAGAGCCACCCCCAAATTGAGGGCTGCACTGCTTACAAGAACCTCAACCTGGGTACACCTGAAATATCCCAGGAAATATAAAAATGGTTCCAAACATTGTGGAACTTACGTACGATGGAATATCCCTCAGCCACGAAATCAATGTCATAAGACCAGTAGCAGCAAAATGAGTGGATTCAGGTACGATGATTCTAAGTGAAAGAAGTCACACAGGAAAAGAAACTTATCATAAGATATCACTTAGGAAGATCCTGTAAACATGGCTACACATGAACTGAGTTAGGCAAGAGAACAGAGTCTCACATTTAGAAAACACTCTTATGCCTGCTTAAGGGGGAAGGAGAGGTGGGGTGATGCATCAAACCCAAGTTTGATATAAGCACAGGTACCGTTCCAAAAACCAACTATGGAATAGACAAGACCTCCACCTTCCTCAGTGAAAGGGACTCAAAACCCCATATTTCCCGCAGAGGAATAGATCTGACTAGTAAGAATCTTAAAACCTATGTACTGATATGTCTCCGTAAGGGAATCAAGTGTGTCTAGACTGGCATAAACAGGGCTGCGAGAATCAGCTCAAACCCACTCTAAAAAGGAATTTCAAAAACAGAACAAAGAAACAGGGAAATTCTTTACAATTCCTTCAGGGTCTCTGATGCAACCTGGAATGACCCTATCTACAATGACAGCTGGATGTGGCATAAGGCTGGACACTTGGGACTGAGAGGATTGGTGAGATTGGGTGAGCAAATGCAGACCCTTTAAAGCAATAATGCATGGCACCCATTCCATGGGTCCCAGCTCTCCAGGTTGAAGGGAACTTTACTACAGCTATAACGTGTACGGGAAACCTAGAGAATGGACACACTGTGAATACGACAGGTTTCTAAAACTCAACGAAGAGCCCCTCTCCTGGTGCTCCGGTTTGACTTTCCAACTGCTTTCCTATCAATCTCCCAACTTGGAGAGACAGCCCCTTTAAGCTCCTGGTTCGCACAGGTTGCCAATTTGGCAGAGGATGAAAGGGAAGAGGGAGAACCAATGAGAGAGTAGCTGCTAGGCATTTGGATGGGCACATGTCACTCTAATTTCCAGGCAGGAAGAAGAATTAACCAAAGTCTCAGCCACCCACCGGGAACCAGTATAGGTCCTGAACCAAAAGTTTGGACTTGCGTTCAGCTCACAAAAAACGAGTTGAAAAATGGAGCTCAGGGGCACAGCAATTCACAAACTGGCAGAGTAATCAAGGCCAACTATCGTCCAAAAATCTGTTGAGGGAAGGCAACGAGGCGGACTTGAAAGCGAGGCAGAATAGCAGGAAACAGATTTCAAGAGGTACGTTGGAATCGCCTGTAAAGCACAGGAAGAGGGACACAACTTCGACAATGATGCACTTGGCCAAAAAGGGCGTATGTGTTTTCTCCTGAATATATTCAGGAGAAAACGCATACGCCCTTTTTGGCCAAGCAAGCAAGCGGGCAATGCAAATCTGCACTACAAAGAAGTATCACTTCCCACCGGTCAAAAGGGACATCCACAAAATGTGTAAAAACCAGAAAGGCAAGACGGGCCCTGGAGAACAGGGAGCCTTGTTATGCTGTGGGCGGGATGTAAGTTGCCAACTGCCTCACTGGAGGAGTGCATTGTGTTCCCTAAAACAAGTAAACAACAGAGCTACAGAGCCAAGGGCACTTCCGGTATAGGGAATATACCTTGGGAAAACTGAAAATCCATAAGACAGAGCCACCCCCAAATTGAGGGCTGCACTGCTTACAAGAACCTCAACCTGGGTACACCTGAAATATCCCAGGAAATATAAAAATGGTTCCAAACATTGTGGAACTTACGTACGATGGAATATCCCTCAGCCACGAAATCAATGTCATAAGACCAGTAGCAGCAAAATGAGTGGATTCAGGTACGATGATTCTAAGTGAAAGAAGTCACACAGGAAAAGAAACTTATCATAAGATATCACTTAGGAAGATCCTGTAAACATGGCTACACATGAACTGAGTTAGGCAAGAGAACAGAGTCTCACATTTAGAAAACACTCTTATGCCTGCTTAAGGGGGAAGGAGAGGTGGGGTGATGCATCAAACCCAAGTTTGATATAAGCACAGGTACCGTTCCAAAAACCAACTATGGAATAGACAAGACCTCCACCTTCCTCAGTGAAAGGGACTCAAAACCCCATATTTCCCGCAGAGGAATAGATCTGACTAGTAAGAATCTTAAAACCTATGTACTGATATGTCTCCGTAAGGGAATCAAGTGTGTCTAGACTGGCATAAACAGGGCTGCGAGAATCAGCTCAAACCCACTCTAAAAAGGAATTTCAAAAACAGAACAAAGAAACAGGGAAATTCTTTACAATTCCTTCAGGGTCTCTGATGCAACCTGGAATGACCCTATCTACAATGACAGCTGGATGTGGCATAAGGCTGGACACTTGGGACTGAGAGGATTGGTGAGATTGGGTGAGCAAATGCAGACCCTTTAAAGCAATAATGCATGGCACCCATTCCATGGGTCCCAGCTCTCCAGGTTGAAGGGAACTTTACTACAGCTATAACGTGTACGGGAAACCTAGAGAATGGACACACTGTGAATACGACAGGTTTCTAAAACTCAACGAAGAGCCCCTCTCCTGGTGCTCCGGTTTGACTTTCCAACTGCTTTCCTATCAATCTCCCAACTTGGAGAGACAGCCCCTTTAAGCTCCTGGTTCGCACAGGTTGCCAATTTGGCAGAGGATGAAAGGGAAGAGGGAGAACCAATGAGAGAGTAGCTGCTAGGCATTTGGATGGGCACATGTCACTCTAATTTCCCGGCAGGAAGAAGAATTAACCAAATACTCAGCCACCCACCGGGAACCAGTATAGGTCCTGATCCAAAAGTTTGCACTTGCGTTCAGCTCACAAATAACGAGTTGAGAAATGGAGCTCAGGGGCACAGCAATTCACAAACTGGCAGAGTAATCAAGGCCAACTATCGTCCAAAAATCTGTTGAGGGAAGGCAACGAGGCGGACTTGAAAGCGAGGCAGAATAGCAGGAAACAGATTTCAAGAGGTACGTTGAAATCGCCTGTAAAGCACAGGAAGAGGGGCACAACTTCGACAATGATGCACTTGGCCAAAAAGGGCGTATGCGTTTTCTCCTGAATATATTCAGGGAAAACGCATACGCCCATTTTGGCCAAGCAAGCAAGCGGGCAATGCAAATCTGCACTACCAAGAAGTATCACTTCCCACCGGTCAAAAGGGACATCCACAAAATGTGTAAAAACCAGAAAGGCAAGACGGGCCCTGGAGAACAGGGAGCCTTGTTATGCTGTGGGCGGGATGTAAGTTGCCAACTGCCTCACTGGAGGAGTGCATTGTGTTCCCTAAAACAAGTAAACAACAGAGCTACAGAGCCAAGGGCACTTCCAGTCTAGGGAATATACCTTGGGAAAACTGAAAATCCATAAGACACAGCCACCCCCAAATTGAGGGCTGCACTGCTTACAAGAACCTCAACCTGGGTACACCTGAAATATCCCAGGAAATATAAAAATGGTTCCAAACATTGTGGAACTTACGTACAATGGAATATCCCTCAGCCACGAAATCAATGTCATAAGACCAGTAGCAGCAAAATGAGTGGATTCAGGTACGATGATTCTAAGTGAAAGAATTCACACAGGAAAAGAAACTTATCATAAGATATCACTTAGGAAGATCCTGTAAACATGGCTACACATGAACTGAGTTAGGCAAGAGAACAGAGTCTCACATTTAGAAAACACTCTTATGCCTGCTTAAGGGGGAAGGAGAGGTGGGGTGATGCATCAAACCAGAGTTTGATATAAGCACAGGTACCGTTCCAAAAACCAACTATGGAATAGACAAGATCTCCACCTTCCTCAGTGAAAGGGACTCAAAACCCCATATTTCCCGCAGAGGAATAGATCTGAATAGTAAGAATCTTAAAACCTATGTATTGATATGTCTCCATAAGGGAATCAAGTGTGTCTAGACTGGCATAAACATGGCAGCGAGAATCAGCTCAAACCCACTCTAAAAAGGAATTTCAAAAACAGAACAAAGAAACAGGGAAATTCTTCACAATTCCTTCAGGGTCTCGGATGCAACCTGGAATGACCCTATCTACAATGACAGCTGGATGTGGCATAAGCCTGGACACTTGGGACTGAGAGGATTGGTGAGATTGGGTGAGCAAATGCAGACCCTTTAAAGCAATAATGCATGGCACCCATTCCATGGGTCCCAGCTCTCCAGGTTGAAGGGAATATTACTACAGCTATAACGTGTACGGGAAACCTAGAGAATGGACACACTGTGAATACGAAAGGTTTCTAAAACTCAACGAAGAGTCCCTCTCCTGGTGCTCCGGTTTGACTTTCCAACTGCTTTCCTATCAATCTCCCAACTTGGAGAGACAGCCCCTTTAAGCTCCTGGTTCGCACAGGTTGCCAATTTGGCAGAGGATGAAAGGGAAGAGGGAGAACCAATGAGAGGGTAGCTGCTAGGCATTTGGATGGGCACATGTCACTCTAATTTCCAGGCAGGAAGAAGAATTAACCAAAGTCTCAGCCACCCACCGGGAACCAGTATAGGTCCTGAACCAAAAGTTTGGACTTGCGTTCAGCTCACAAAAAACGAGTTGAAAAATGGAGCTCAGGGGCACAGCAATTCACAAACTGGCAGAGTAATCAAGGCCAACTATCGTCCAAAAATCTGTTGAGGGAAGGCAACGAGGCGGACTTGAAAGCGAGGCAGAATAGCAGGAAACAGATTTCAAGAGGTACGTTGAAATCGCCTGTAAAGCACAGGAAGAGGGGCACAACTTCGACAATGATGCACTTGGCCAAAAAGGGCGTATGCGTTTTCTCCTGAATATATTCAGGAGAAAACGCATACGCCCTTTTTGGCCAAGCAAGCAAGCGGGCAATGCAAATCTGCACTACAAAGAAGTATCACTTCCCACCGGTCAAAAGGGACATCCACAAAATGTGTAAAAACCAGAAAGGCAAGACAGGCCCTGGAGAACAGGGAGCCCTGTTATGCTGATGGGCGGGATGTAAGTTGCCAACTGCCTCACTGGAGGAGTGCATTGTGTTCCCTAAAACAAGTAAACAACAGAGCTACAGAGCCAAGGGCACTTCCAGTCTAGGGAATATACCTTGGGAAAACTGAAAATCCATAAGACAGAGCCACCCCCAAATTGAGGGCTGCACTGCTTACAAGAACCTCAACCTGGGTACACCTGAAATATCCCAGGAAATATAAAAATGGTTCCAAACATTGTGGAACTTACGTACGATGGAATATCCCTCAGCCACGAAATCAATGTCATAAGACCTGTAGCAGCAAAATGAGTGGATTCAGGTACGATGATTCTAAGTGAAAGAAGTCACACAGGAAAAGAAACTTATCATAAGATATCACTTAGGAAGATCCTGTAAACATGGCTACACATGAACTGAGTTAGGCAAGAGAACAGAGTCTCACATTTAGAAAACACTCTTATGCCTGCTTAAGGGGGAAGGAGAGGTGGGGTGATGCATCAAACCCGAGTTTGATATAAGCACAGGTACCGTTCCAAAAACCAACTATGGAATAGACAAGACCTACACCTTCCTCAGTGAAAGGGACTCAAAACCCCATATTTCCCGCAGAGGAATAGATCTGACTAGTAAGAATCTTAAAACCTATGTACTGATATGTCTCCGTAAGGGAATCAAGTGTGTCTAGACTGGCATAAACATGGCAGCGAGAATCAGCTCAAACCCACTCTAAAAAGGAATTTCAAAAACAGAACAAAGAAACAGGGAAAATCTTTACAATTCCTTCAGGGTCTCTGATGCAACCTGGAATGACCCTATCTACAATGACAGCTGGATGTGGCATAAGGCTGGACACTTGGGACTGAGAGGATTGGTGAGATTGGGTGAGCAAATGCAGACCCTTTAAAGCAATAATGCATGGCACCCATTCCATGGGTCCCAGCTCTCCAGGTTGAAGGGAATATTACTACAGCTATAACGTGTACGGGAAACCTAGAGAATGGACACACTGTGAATACAAAAGGTTTCTAAAACTCAACGAAGAGCCCCTCTCCTGGTGCTCCGGTTTGACTTTCCAACTGCTTTCCTATCAATCTCCCAACTTGGAGAGAGAGCCCCTTTAAACTCCTGGTTCGCACAGGTTGCCAATTTGGCAGAGGATGAAAGGGAAGAGGGAGAACCAATGAGAGAGTAGCTGCTAGGCATTTGGATGGGCACATGTCACTCTAATTTCCCGGCAGGAAGAAGAATTAACCAAAGTCTCAGCCACCCACCGGGAACCAGTATAGATCCTGAACCAAAAGTTTGGACTTGCGTTCAGCTCACATAAAACGAGTTGAAAAATGGAGCTCAGGGGCACAGCAATTCACAAACTGGCAGAGTAATCAAGGCCAACTATCGTCCAAAAATCTGTTGAGGGAAGGCAACGAGGCGGACTTGAAAGCGAGGCAGAATAGCAGGAAACAGATTTCAAGAGGTACGTTGGAATCGCCTGTAAAGCACAGGAAGAGGGGCACAACTTCGACAATGATGCACTTGGCCAAAAAGGGCGTATGCGTTTTCTCCTGAATATATTCAGGAGAAAACGCATACGCCCTTTTTGGCCAAGCAAGCAAGCGGGCAATGCAAATCTGCACTACAAAGAAGTATCACTTCCCACCGGTCAAAAGGGACATCCACAAAATGTGTAAAAACCAGAAAGGCAAGACAGGCCCTGGAGAACAGGGAGCCTTGTTATGCTGCTGGGCGGGATGTAAGTTGCCAACTGCCTCACTGGAGGAGTGCATTGTGTTCCCTAAAACAAGTAAACAACAGAGCTACAGAGCCAAGGGCACTTCCAGTCTAGGGAATATACCTTGGGAAAACTGAAAATCCATAAGACAGAGCCACCCCCAAATTGAGGGCTGCACTGCTTACAAGAACCTCAACCTGGGTACACCTGAAATATCCCAGGAAATATAAAAATGGTTCCAAACATTGTGGAACTTACGTACGATGGAATATCCCTCAGCCACGAAATCAATGTCATAAGACCTGTAGCAGCAAAATGAGTGGATTCAGGTACGATGATTCTAAGTGAAAGAAGTCACACAGGAAAAGAAACTTATCATAAGATATCACTTAGGAAGATCCTGTAAACATGGCTACACATGAACTGAGTTAGGCAAGAGAACAGAGTCTCACATTTAGAAAACACTCTTATGCCTGCTTAAGGGGGAAGGAGAGGTGGGGTGATGCATCAAACCCGAGTTGGATATAAGCACAGGTACCGTTCCAAAAACCAACTATGGAATAGACAAGACCTCCACCTTCCTCAGTGAAAGGGACTCAAAACCCCATATTTCCCGCAGAGGAATAAATCTGACTAGTAAGAATCTTAAACCCTATGTATTGATATGTCTCCGTAAGGGAATCAAGTGTGTCTAGACTGGCATAAACATGGCAGCGAGAATCAGCTCAAACCCACTCTAAAAAGGAATTTCAAAAACAGAACAAAGAAACAGGGAAATTCTTTACAATTCCTTCAGGGTCTCTGATGCAACCTGGAATGACCCTATCTACAATGACAGCTGGATGTGGCATAAGGCTGGACATTTGGGACTGAGAGGATTGGTGAGATTGGGTGAGCAAATGCAGACCCTTTAAAGCAATAATGCATGGCACCCATTCCATGGGTCCCAGCTCTCCAGGTTGAAGGGAATATTACTACAGCTATAACGTGTACGGGAAACCTAGAGAATGGACACACTGTGAATACAAAAGGTTTCTAAAACTCAACGAAGAGCCCCTCTCCTGGTGCTCCGGTTTGACTTTCCAACTGCTTTCCTATCAATCTCCCAACTTGGAGAGAGAGCCCCTTTAAACTCCTGGTTCGCACAGGTTGCCAATTTGGCAGAGGATGAAAGGGAAGAGGGAGAACCAATGAGAGAGTAGCTGCTAGGCATTTGGATGGGCACATGTCACTCTAATTTCCCGGCAGGAAGAAGAATTAACCAAAGTCTCAGCCACCCACCGGGAACCAGTATAGGTCCTGAACCAAAAGTTTGGACTTGCGTTCAGCTCACATAAAACGAGTTGAAAAATGGAGCTCAGGGGCACAGCAATTCACAAACTGGCAGAGTAATCAAGGCCAACTATCGTCCAAAAATCTGTTGAGGGAAGGCAACGAGGCGGACTTGAAAGCGAGGCAGAATAGCAGGAAACAGATTTCAAGAGGTACGTTGGAATCGCCTGTAAAGCACAGGAAGAGGGGCACAACTTCGACAATGATGCACTTGGCCAAAAAGGGCGTATGCGTTTTCTCCTGAATATATTCAGGAGAAAACGCATACGCCCTTTTTGGCCAAGCAAGCAAGCGGGCAATGTAAATCTGCAGTACAAAGAAGTATCACTTCCCACCGGTCAAAAGGGACATCCACAAAATGTGTAAAAACCAGAAAGGCAAGACAGGCCCTGGAGAACAGGGAGCCTTGTTATGCTGCTGGGCGGGATGTAAGTTGCCAACTGCCTCACTGGAGGAGTGCATTGTGTTCCCTAAAACAAGTAAACAACAGAGCTACAGAGCCAAGGGCACTTCCAGTCTAGGGAATATACCTTGGGAAAACTGAAAATCCATAAGACAGAGCCACCCCCAAATTGAGGGCTGCACTGCTTACAAGAACCTCAACCTGGGTACACCTGAAATATCCCAGGCAATATAAAAATGGTTCCAAACATTGTGGAACTTACGTACGATGGAATATCCCTCAGCCACGAAATCAATATCATAAGACCAGTAGCAGCAAAATGAGTGGATTCAGGTACGATGATTCGAAGTGAAAGAAGTCACACAGGAAAAGAAACTTATCATAAGATATCACTTAGGAAGATCCTGTAAACATGGCTACACATGAACTGAGTTAGGCAAGAGAACAGAGTCTCACATTTAGAAAACACTCTTATGCCTGCTTAAGGGGGAAGGAGAGGTGGGGTGATGCATCAAACCCGAGTTTGATATAAGCACAGGTACCGTTCCAAAAACCAACTATGGAATAGACAAGACCTCCACCTTCCTCAGTGAAAGGGACTCAAAACCCCATATTTCCCGCAGAGGAATAGATCTGACTAGTAAGAATCTTAAAACCTATGTATTGATATGTCTCCGTAAGGGAATCAAGTGTGTCTAGACTGGCATAAACATGGCAGCGAGAATCAGCTCAAACCCACTCTAAAAAGGAATTTCAAAAACAGAACAAAGAAACAGGGAAATTCTTTACAATTCCTTCAGGGTCTCTGATGCAACCTGGAATGACCCTATCTACAATGACAGCTGGATGTGGCATAAGGCTGGACACTTGGGACTGAGAGGATTGGTGAGATTCGGTGAGCAAATGCAGACCCTTTAAAGCAATAATGCATGGCACCCATTCCATGGGTCCCAGCTCTCCAGGTTGGAGGGAATATTACTACAGCTATAACGTGTACGGGAAACCTAGAGAATGGACACACTGTGAATACGACAGGTTTCTAAAACTCAACGAAGAGCCCCTCTCCTGGTGCTCCGGTTTGACTTTCCAACTGCTTTCCTATCAATCTCCCAACTTGGAGAGACAGCCCCTTTAAGCTCCTGGTTCGCACAGGTTGCCAATTTGGCAGAGGATGAAAGGGAAGAGGGAGAACCAATGAGAGAGTAGCTGCTAGGCATTTGGATGGGCACATGTCACTCTAATTTCCCGGCAGGAAGAAGAATTAACCAAAGTCTCAGCCACCCACCGGGAACCAGTATAGGTCCTGAACCAAAAGTTTGGACTTGCGTTCAGCTCACATAAAACGAGTTGAAAAATGGAGCTCAGGGGCACAGCAATTCACAAACTGGCAGAGTAATCAAGGCCAACTATCGTCCAAAAATCTGTTGAGGGAAGGCAACGAGGCGGACTTGAAAGCGAGGCAGAATAGCAGGAAACAGATTTCAAGAGGTACGTTGGAATCGCCTGTAAAGCACAGGAAGAGGGGCACAACTTCGACAATGATGCACTTGGCCAAGAAGGGCGTATGCGTTTTCTCCTGAATATATTCAGGAGAAAACGCATACGCCCTTTTTGGCCAAGCAAGCAAGCGGGCAATGCAAATCTGCACTACAAAGAAGTATCACTTCCCACCGGTCAAAAGGGACATCCACAAAATGTGTAAAAACCAGAAAGGCAAGACAGGCCCTGGAGAACAGGGAGCCTTGTTATGCTGCTGGGCGGGATGTAAGTTGCCAACTGCCTCACTGGAGGAGTGCATTGTGTTCCCTAAAACAAGTAAACAACAGAGCTACAGAGCCAAGGGCACTTCCAGTCTAGGGAATATACCTTGGGAAAACTGAAAATCCATAAGACAGAGCCACCCCCAAATTGAGGGCTGCACTGCTTACAAGAACCTCAACCTGGGTACACCTGAAATATCCCAGGAAATATAAAAACGGTTCCAAACATTGTGGAACTTACGTACGATGGAATATCCCTCAGCCACGGAATCAATGTCATAAGACCAGTAGCAGCAAAATGAGTGGATTCAGGTACGATGATTCGAAGTGAAAGAAGTCACACAGGAAAAGAAACTTATCATAAGATATCACTTAGGAAGATCCTGTAAACATGGCTACACATGAACTGAGTTAGGCAAGAGAACAGAGTCTCACATTTAGAAAACACTCTTATGCCTGCTTAAGGGGGAAGGAGAGGTGGGGTGATGCATCAAACCCGAGTTTGATATAAGCACAGGTACCGTTCCAAAAACCAACTATGGAATAGACAAGACCTCCACCTTCCTCAGTGAAAGGGACTCAAAACCCCATATTTCCCGCAGAGGAATAGATCTGACTAGTAAGAATCTTAAAACCTATGTATTGATATGTCTCCGTAAGGGAATCAAGTGTGTCTAGACTGGCATAAACATGGCAGCGAGAATCAGCTCAAACCCACTCTAAAAAGGAATTTCAAAAACAGAACAAAGAAACAGGGAAATTCTTTACAATTCCTTCAGGGTCTCGGATGCAACCTGGAATGACCCTATCTACAATGACAGCTGGATGTGGCATAAGGCTGGACACTTGGGACTGAGAGGATTGGTGAGATTGGGTGAGCAAATGCAGACCCTTTAAAGCAATAATGCATGGCACCCATTCCATGGGTCCCAGCTCTCCAGGTTGGAGGGAATATTACTACAGCTATAACGTGTACGGGAAACCTAGAGAATGGACACACTGTGAATACGACAGGTTTCTAAAACTCAACGAAGAGCCCCTCTCCTGGTGCTCCGGTTTGACTTTCCAACTGCTTTCCTATCAATCTCCCAACTTGGAGAGACAGCCCCTTTAAGCTCCTGGTTCGCACAGGTTGCCAATTTGGCAGAGGATGAAAGGGAAGAGGGAGAACCAATGAGAGAGTAGCTGCTAGGCATTTGGATGGGCACATGTCACTCTAATTTCCCGGCAGGAAGAAGAATTAACCAAAGTCTCAGCCACCCACCGGGAACCAGTATAGGTCCTGAACCAAAAGTTTGGACTTGCGTTCAGCTCACATAAAACGAGTTGAAAAATGGAGCTCAGGGGCACAGCAATTCACAAACTGGCAGAGTAATCAAGGCCAACTATCGTCCAAAAATCTGTTGAGGGAAGGCAACGAGGCGGACTTGAAAGCGAGGCAGAATAGCAGGAAACAGATTTCAAGAGGTACGTTGGAATCGCCTGTAAAGCACAGGAAGAGGGGCACAACTTCGACAATGATGCACTTGGCCAAAAAGGGCGTATGCGTTTTCTCCTGAATATATTCAGGAGAAAACGCATACGCCCTTTTTGGCCAAGCAAGCAAGCGGGCAATGCAAATCTGCACTACAAAGAAGTATCACTTCCCACCGGTCAAAAGGGACATCCACAAAATGTGTAAAAACCAGAAAGGCAAGACGGGCCCTGGAGAACAGGGAGCCTTGTTATGCTGTGGGCGGGATGTAAGTTGCCAACTGCCTCACTGGAGGAGTGCATTGTGTTCCCTAAAACAAGTAAACAACAGAGCTACAGAGCCAAGGGCACTTCCGGTATAGGGAATATACCTTGGGAAAACTGAAAATCCATAAGACAGAGCCACCCCCAAATTGAGGGCTGCACTGCTTACAAGAACCTCAACCTGGGTACACCTGAAATATCCCAGGAAATATAAAAATGGTTCCAAACATTGTGGAACTTACGTACGATGGAATATCCCTCAGCCACGAAATCAATGTCATAAGACCAGTAGCAGCAAAATGAGTGGATTCAGGTACGATGATTCTAAGTGAAAGAAGTCACACAGGAAAAGAAACTTATCATAAGATATCACTTAGGAAGATCCTGTAAACATGGCTACACATGAACTGAGTTAGGCAAGAGAACAGAGTCTCACATTTAGAAAACACTCTTATGCCTGCTTAAGGGGGAAGGAGAGGTGGGGTGATGCATCAAACCCAAGTTTGATATAAGCACAGGTACCGTTCCAAAAACCAACTATGGAATAGACAAGACCTCCACCTTCCTCAGTGAAAGGGACTCAAAACCCCATATTTCCCGCAGAGGAATAGATCTGACTAGTAAGAATCTTAAAACCTATGTACTGATATGTCTCCGTAAGGGAATCAAGTGTGTCTAGACTGGCATAAACAGGGCTGCGAGAATCAGCTCAAACCCACTCTAAAAAGGAATTTCAAAAACAGAACAAAGAAACAGGGAAATTCTTTACAATTCCTTCAGGGTCTCTGATGCAACCTGGAATGACCCTATCTACAATGACAGCTGGATGTGGCATAAGGCTGGACACTTGGGACTGAGAGGATTGGTGAGATTGGGTGAGCAAATGCAGACCCTTTAAAGCAATAATGCATGGCACCCATTCCATGGGTCCCAGCTCTCCAGGTTGAAGGGAACTTTACTACAGCTATAACGTGTACGGGAAACCTAGAGAATGGACACACTGTGAATACGACAGGTTTCTAAAACTCAACGAAGAGCCCCTCTCCTGGTGCTCCGGTTTGACTTTCCAACTGCTTTCCTATCAATCTCCCAACTTGGAGAGACAGCCCCTTTAAGCTCCTGGTTCGCACAGGTTGCCAATTTGGCAGAGGATGAAAGGGAAGAGGGAGAACCAATGACAGAGTAGCTGCTAGGCATTTGGATGGGCACATGTCACTCTAATTTCCCGGCAGGAAGAAGAATTAACCAAATACTCAGCCACCCACCGGGAACCAGTATAGGTCCTGATCCAAAAGTTTGCACTTGCGTTCAGCTCACAAATAACGAGTTGAGAAATGGAGCTCAGGGGCACAGCAATTCACAAACTGGCAGAGTAATCAAGGCCAACTATCGTCCAAAAATCTGTTGAGGGAAGGCAACGAGGCGGACTTGAAAGCGAGGCAGAATAGCAGGAAACAGATTTCAAGAGGTACGTTGGAATCGCCTGTAAAGCACAGGAAGAGGGACACAACTTCGACAATGATGCACTTGGCCAAAAAGGGCGTATGTGTTTTCTCCTGAATATATTCAGGAGAAAACGCATACGCCCTTTTTGGCCAAGCAAGCAAGCGGGCAATGCAAATCTGCACTACAAAGAAGTATCACTTCCCACCGGTCAAAAGGGACATCCACAAAATGTGTAAAAACCAGAAAGGCAAGACGGGCCCTGGAGAACAGGGAGCCTTGTTATGCTGTGGGCGGGATGTAAGTTGCCAACTGCCTCACTGGAGGAGTGCATTGTGTTCCCTAAAACAAGTAAACAACAGAGCTACAGAGCCAAGGGCACTTCCGGTATAGGGAATATACCTTGGGAAAACTGAAAATCCATAAGACAGAGCCACCCCCAAATTGAGGGCTGCACTGCTTACAAGAACCTCAACCTGGGTACACCTGAAATATCCCAGGAAATATAAAAATGGTTCCAAACATTGTGGAACTTACGTACGATGGAATATCCCTCAGCCACGAAATCAATGTCATAAGACCAGTAGCAGCAAAATGAGTGGATTCAGGTACGATGATTCTAAGTGAAAGAAGTCACACAGGAAAAGAAACTTATCATAAGATATCACTTAGGAAGATCCTGTAAACATGGCTACACATGAACTGAGTTAGGCAAGAGAACAGAGTCTCACATTTAGAAAACACTCTTATGCCTGCTTAAGGGGGAAGGAGAGGTGGGGTGATGCATCAAACCCAAGTTTGATATAAGCACAGGTACCGTTCCAAAAACCAACTATGGAATAGACAAGACCTCCACCTTCCTCAGTGAAAGGGACTCAAAACCCCATATTTCCCGCAGAGGAATAGATCTGACTAGTAAGAATCTTAAAACCTATGTACTGATATGTCTCCGTAAGGGAATCAAGTGTGTCTAGACTGGCATAAACAGGGCTGCGAGAATCAGCTCAAACCCACTCTAAAAAGGAATTTCAAAAACAGAACAAAGAAACAGGGAAATTCTTTACAATTCCTTCAGGGTCTCTGATGCAACCTGGAATGACCCTATCTACAATGACAGCTGGATGTGGCATAAGGCTGGACACTTGGGACTGAGAGGATTGGTGAGATTGGGTGAGCAAATGCAGACCCTTTAAAGCAATAATGCATGGCACCCATTCCATGGGTCCCAGCTCTCCAGGTTGAAGGGAACTTTACTACAGCTATAACGTGTACGGGAAACCTAGAGAATGGACACACTGTGAATACGACAGGTTTCTAAAACTCAACGAAGAGCCCCTCTCCTGGTGCTCCGGTTTGACTTTCCAACTGCTTTCCTATCAATCTCCCAACTTGGAGAGACAGCCCCTTTAAGCTCCTGGTTCGCACAGGTTGCCAATTTGGCAGAGGATGAAAGGGAAGAGGGAGAACCAATGAGAGAGTAGCTGCTAGGCATTTGGATGGGCACATGTCACTCTAATTTCCAGGCAGGAAGAAGAATTAACCAAAGTCTCAGCCACCCACCGGGAACCAGTATAGGTCCTGAACCAAAAGTTTGGACTTGCGTTCAGCTCACAAAAAACGAGTTGAAAAATGGAGCTCAGGGGCACAGCAATTCACAAACTGGCAGAGTAATCAAGGCCAACTATCGTCCAAAAATCTGTTGAGGGAAGGCAACGAGGCGGACTTGAAAGCGAGGCAGAATAGCAGGAAACAGATTTCAAGAGGTACGTTGGAATCGCCTGTAAAGCACAGGAAGAGGGACACAACTTCGACAATGATGCACTTGGCCAAAAAGGGCGTATGTGTTTTCTCCTGAATATATTCAGGAGAAAACGCATACGCCCTTTTTGGCCAAGCAAGCAAGCGGGCAATGCAAATCTGCACTACAAAGAAGTATCACTTCCCACCGGTCAAAAGGGACATCCACAAAATGTGTAAAAACCAGAAAGGCAAGACGGGCCCTGGAGAACAGGGAGCCTTGTTATGCTGTGGGCGGGATGTAAGTTGCCAACTGCCTCACTGGAGGAGTGCATTGTGTTCCCTAAAACAAGTAAACAACAGAGCTACAGAGCCAAGGGCACTTCCGGTATAGGGAATATACCTTGGGAAAACTGAAAATCCATAAGACAGAGCCACCCCCAAATTGAGGGCTGCACTGCTTACAAGAACCTCAACCTGGGTACACCTGAAATATCCCAGGAAATATAAAAATGGTTCCAAACATTGTGGAACTTACGTACGATGGAATATCCCTCAGCCACGAAATCAATGTCATAAGACCAGTAGCAGCAAAATGAGTGGATTCAGGTACGATGATTCTAAGTGAAAGAAGTCACACAGGAAAAGAAACTTATCATAAGATATCACTTAGGAAGATCCTGTAAACATGGCTACACATGAACTGAGTTAGGCAAGAGAACAGAGTCTCACATTTAGAAAACACTCTTATGCCTGCTTAAGGGGGAAGGAGAGGTGGGGTGATGCATCAAACCCAAGTTTGATATAAGCACAGGTACCGTTCCAAAAACCAACTATGGAATAGACAAGACCTCCACCTTCCTCAGTGAAAGGGACTCAAAACCCCATATTTCCCGCAGAGGAATAGATCTGACTAGTAAGAATCTTAAAACCTATGTACTGATATGTCTCCGTAAGGGAATCAAGTGTGTCTAGACTGGCATAAACAGGGCTGCGAGAATCAGCTCAAACCCACTCTAAAAAGGAATTTCAAAAACAGAACAAAGAAACAGGGAAATTCTTTACAATTCCTTCAGGGTCTCTGATGCAACCTGGAATGACCCTATCTACAATGACAGCTGGATGTGGCATAAGGCTGGACACTTGGGACTGAGAGGATTGGTGAGATTGGGTGAGCAAATGCAGACCCTTTAAAGCAATAATGCATGGCACCCATTCCATGGGTCCCAGCTCTCCAGGTTGAAGGGAACTTTACTACAGCTATAACGTGTACGGGAAACCTAGAGAATGGACACACTGTGAATACGACAGGTTTCTAAAACTCAACGAAGAGCCCCTCTCCTGGTGCTCCGGTTTGACTTTCCAACTGCTTTCCTATCAATCTCCCAACTTGGAGAGACAGCCCCTTTAAGCTCCTGGTTCGCACAGGTTGCCAATTTGGCAGAGGATGAAAGGGAAGAGGGAGAACCAATGAGAGAGTAGCTGCTAGGCATTTGGATGGGCACATGTCACTCTAATTTCCCGGCAGGAAGAAGAATTAACCAAATACTCAGCCACCCACCGGGAACCAGTATAGGTCCTGATCCAAAAGTTTGCACTTGCGTTCAGCTCACAAATAACGAGTTGAGAAATGGAGCTCAGGGGCACAGCAATTCACAAACTGGCAGAGTAATCAAGGCCAACTATCGTCCAAAAATCTGTTGAGGGAAGGCAACGAGGCGGACTTGAAAGCGAGGCAGAATAGCAGGAAACAGATTTCAAGAGGTACGTTGAAATCGCCTGTAAAGCACAGGAAGAGGGGCACAACTTCGACAATGATGCACTTGGCCAAAAAGGGCGTATGCGTTTTCTCCTGAATATATTCAGGGAAAACGCATACGCCCATTTTGGCCAAGCAAGCAAGCGGGCAATGCAAATCTGCACTACCAAGAAGTATCACTTCCCACCGGTCAAAAGGGACATCCACAAAATGTGTAAAAACCAGAAAGGCAAGACGGGCCCTGGAGAACAGGGAGCCTTGTTATGCTGTGGGCGGGATGTAAGTTGCCAACTGCCTCACTGGAGGAGTGCATTGTGTTCCCTAAAACAAGTAAACAACAGAGCTACAGAGCCAAGGGCACTTCCAGTCTAGGGAATATACCTTGGGAAAACTGAAAATCCATAAGACACAGCCACCCCCAAATTGAGGGCTGCACTGCTTACAAGAACCTCAACCTGGGTACACCTGAAATATCCCAGGAAATATAAAAATGGTTCCAAACATTGTGGAACTTACGTACAATGGAATATCCCTCAGCCACGAAATCAATGTCATAAGACCAGTAGCAGCAAAATGAGTGGATTCAGGTACGATGATTCTAAGTGAAAGAATTCACACAGGAAAAGAAACTTATCATAAGATATCACTTAGGAAGATCCTGTAAACATGGCTACACATGAACTGAGTTAGGCAAGAGAACAGAGTCTCACATTTAGAAAACACTCTTATGCCTGCTTAAGGGGGAAGGAGAGGTGGGGTGATGCATCAAACCAGAGTTTGATATAAGCACAGGTACCGTTCCAAAAACCAACTATGGAATAGACAAGATCTCCACCTTCCTCAGTGAAAGGGACTCAAAACCCCATATTTCCCGCAGAGGAATAGATCTGAATAGTAAGAATCTTAAAACCTATGTATTGATATGTCTCCATAAGGGAATCAAGTGTGTCTAGACTGGCATAAACATGGCAGCGAGAATCAGCTCAAACCCACTCTAAAAAGGAATTTCAAAAACAGAACAAAGAAACAGGGAAATTCTTCACAATTCCTTCAGGGTCTCGGATGCAACCTGGAATGACCCTATCTACAATGACAGCTGGATGTGGCATAAGCCTGGACACTTGGGACTGAGAGGATTGGTGAGATTGGGTGAGCAAATGCAGACCCTTTAAAGCAATAATGCATGGCACCCATTCCATGGGTCCCAGCTCTCCAGGTTGAAGGGAATATTACTACAGCTATAACGTGTACGGGAAACCTAGAGAATGGACACACTGTGAATACGAAAGGTTTCTAAAACTCAACGAAGAGTCCCTCTCCTGGTGCTCCGGTTTGACTTTCCAACTGCTTTCCTATCAATCTCCCAACTTGGAGAGACAGCCCCTTTAAGCTCCTGGTTCGCACAGGTTGCCAATTTGGCAGAGGATGAAAGGGAAGAGGGAGAACCAATGAGAGGGTAGCTGCTAGGCATTTGGATGGGCACATGTCACTCTAATTTCCAGGCAGGAAGAAGAATTAACCAAAGTCTCAGCCACCCACCGGGAACCAGTATAGGTCCTGAACCAAAAGTTTGGACTTGCGTTCAGCTCACAAAAAACGAGTTGAAAAATGGAGCTCAGGGGCACAGCAATTCACAAACTGGCAGAGTAATCAAGGCCAACTATCGTCCAAAAATCTGTTGAGGGAAGGCAACGAGGCGGACTTGAAAGCGAGGCAGAATAGCAGGAAACAGATTTCAAGAGTTACGTTGAAATCGCCTGTAAAGCACAGGAAGAGGGGCACAACTTCGACAATGATGCACTTGGCCAAAAAGGGCGTATGCGTTTTCTCCTGAATATATTCAGGAGAAAACGCATACGCCCTTTTTGGCCAAGCAAGCAAGCGGGCAATGCAAATCTGCACTACAAAGAAGTATCACTTCCCACCGGTCAAAAGGGACATCCACAAAATGTGTAAAAACCAGAAAGGCAAGACAGGCCCTGGAGAACAGGGAGCCCTGTTATGCTGATGGGCGGGATGTAAGTTGCCAACTGCCTCACTGGAGGAGTGCATTGTGTTCCCTAAAACAAGTAAACAACAGAGCTACAGAGCCAAGGGCACTTCCAGTCTAGGGAATATACCTTGGGAAAACTGAAAATCCATAAGACAGAGCCACCCCCAAATTGAGGGCTGCACTGCTTACAAGAACCTCAACCTGGGTACACCTGAAATATCCCAGGCAATATAAAAATGGTTCCAAACAATGTGGAACTTACGTACGATGGAATATCCCTCAGCCACGAAATCAATGTCATAAGACCAGTAGCAGCAAAATGAGTGGATTCAGGTACGATGATTCTAAGTGAAAGAAGTCACACAGGAAAAGAAACTTATCATAAGATATCACTTAGGAAGATCCTGTAAACATGGCTACACATGAACTGAGTTAGGCAAGAGAACAGAGTCTCACATTTAGAAAACACTCTTATGCCTGCTTAAGGGGGAAGGAGAGGTGGGGTGATGCATCAAACCCGAGTTTGATATAAGCACAGGTACCGTTCCAAAAACCAACTATGGAATAGACAAGACCTACACCTTCCTCAGTGAAAGGGACTCAAAACCCCATATTTCCCGCAGAGGAATAGATCTGACTAGTAAGAATCTTAAAACCTATGTACTGATATGTCTCCGTAAGGGAATCAAGTGTGTCTAGACTGGCATAAACATGGCAGCGAGAATCAGCTCAAACCCACTCTAAAAAGGAATTTCAAAAACAGAACAAAGAAACAGGGAAAATCTTTACAATTCCTTCAGGGTCTCTGATGCAACCTGGAATGACCCTATCTACAATGACAGCTGGATGTGGCATAAGGCTGGACACTTGGGACTGAGAGGATTGGTGAGATTGGGTGAGCAAATGCAGACCCTTTAAAGCAATAATGCATGGCACCCATTCCATGGGTCCCAGCTCTCCAGGTTGAAGGGAATATTACTACAGCTATAACGTGTACGGGAAACCTAGAGAATGGACACACTGTGAATACAAAAGGTTTCTAAAACTCAACGAAGAGCCCCTCTCCTGGTGCTCCGGTTTGACTTTCCAACTGCTTTCCTATCAATCTCCCAACTTGGAGAGAGAGCCCCTTTAAACTCCTGGTTCGCACAGGTTGCCAATTTGGCAGAGGATGAAAGGGAAGAGGGAGAACCAATGAGAGAGTAGCTGCTAGGCATTTGGATGGGCACATGTCACTCTAATTTCCCGGCAGGAAGAAGAATTAACCAAAGTCTCAGCCACCCACCGGGAACCAGTATAGATCCTGAACCAAAAGTTTGGACTTGCGTTCAGCTCACATAAAACGAGTTGAAAAATGGAGCTCAGGGGCACAGCAATTCACAAACTGGCAGAGTAATCAAGGCCAACTATCGTCCAAAAATCTGTTGAGGGAAGGCAACGAGGCGGACTTGAAAGCGAGGCAGAATAGCAGGAAACAGATTTCAAGAGGTACGTTGGAATCGCCTGTAAAGCACAGGAAGAGGGGCACAACTTCGACAATGATGCACTTGGCCAAAAAGGGCGTATGCGTTTTCTCCTGAATATATTCAGGAGAAAACGCATACGCCCTTTTTGGCCAAGCAAGCAAGCGGGCAATGCAAATCTGCACTACAAAGAAGTATCACTTCCCACCGGTCAAAAGGGACATCCACAAAATGTGTAAAAACCAGAAAGGCAAGACAGGCCCTGGAGAACAGGGAGCCTTGTTATGCTGCTGGGCGGGATGTAAGTTGCCAACTGCCTCACTGGAGGAGTGCATTGTGTTCCCTAAAACAAGTAAACAACAGAGCTACAGAGCCAAGGGCACTTCCAGTCTAGGGAATATACCTTGGGAAAACTGAAAATCCATAAGACAGAGCCACCCCCAAATTGAGGGCTGCACTGCTTACAAGAACCTCAACCTGGGTACACCTGAAATATCCCAGGAAATATAAAAATGGTTCCAAACATTGTGGAACTTACGTACGATGGAATATCCCTCAGCCACGAAATCAATGTCATAAGACCTGTAGCAGCAAAATGAGTGGATTCAGGTACGATGATTCTAAGTGAAAGAAGTCACACAGGAAAAGAAACTTATCATAAGATATCACTTAGGAAGATCCTGTAAACATGGCTACACATGAACTGAGTTAGGCAAGAGAACAGAGTCTCACATTTAGAAAACACTCTTATGCCTGCTTAAGGGGGAAGGAGAGGTGGGGTGATGCATCAAACCCGAGTTTGATATAAGCACAGGTACCGTTCCAAAAACCAACTATGGAATAGACAAGACCTCCACCTTCCTCAGTGAAAGGGACTCAAAACCCCATATTTCCCGCAGAGGAATAAATCTGACTAGTAAGAATCTTAAACCCTATGTATTGATATGTCTCCGTAAGGGAATCAAGTGTGTCTAGACTGGCATAAACATGGCAGCGAGAATCAGCTCAAACCCACTCTAAAAAGGAATTTCAAAAACAGAACAAAGAAACAGGGAAATTCTTTACAATTCCTTCAGGGTCTCTGATGCAACCTGGAATGACCCTATCTACAATGACAGCTGGATGTGGCATAAGGCTGGACATTTGGGACTGAGAGGATTGGTGAGATTGGGTGAGCAAATGCAGACCCTTTAAAGCAATAATGCATGGCACCCATTCCATGGGTCCCAGCTCTCCAGGTTGAAGGGAATATTACTACAGCTATAACGTGTACGGGAAACCTAGAGAATGGACACACTGTGAATACAAAAGGTTTCTAAAACTCAACGAAGAGCCCCTCTCCTGGTGCTCCGGTTTGACTTTCCAACTGCTTTCCTATCAATCTCCCAACTTGGAGAGAGAGCCCCTTTAAACTCCTGGTTCGCACAGGTTGCCAATTTGGCAGAGGATGAAAGGGAAGAGGGAGAACCAATGAGAGAGTAGCTGCTAGGCATTTGGATGGGCACATGTCACTCTAATTTCCCGGCAGGAAGAAGAATTAACCAAAGTCTCAGCCACCCACCGGGAACCAGTATAGGTCCTGAACCAAAAGTTTGGACTTGCGTTCAGCTCACATAAAACGAGTTGAAAAATGGAGCTCAGGGGCACAGCAATTCACAAACTGGCAGAGTAATCAAGGCCAACTATCGTCCAAAAATCTGTTGAGGGAAGGCAACGAGGCGGACTTGAAAGCGAGGCAGAATAGCAGGAAACAGATTTCAAGAGGTACGTTGGAATCGCCTGTAAAGCACAGGAAGAGGGGCACAACTTCGACAATGATGCACTTGGCCAAAAAGGGCGTATGCGTTTTCTCCTGAATATATTCAGGAGAAAACGCATACGCCCTTTTTGGCCAAGCAAGCAAGCGGGCAATGTAAATCTGCAGTACAAAGAAGTATCACTTCCCACCGGTCAAAAGGGACATCCACAAAATGTGTAAAAACCAGAAAGGCAAGACAGGCCCTGGAGAACAGGGAGCCTTGTTATGCTGCTGGGCGGGATGTAAGTTGCCAACTGCCTCACTGGAGGAGTGCATTGTGTTCCCTAAAACAAGTAAACAACAGAGCTACAGAGCCAAGGGCACTTCCAGTCTAGGGAATATACCTTGGGAAAACTGAAAATCCATAAGACAGAGCCACCCCCAAATTGAGGGCTGCACTGCTTACAAGAACCTCAACCTGGGTACACCTGAAATATCCCAGGCAATATAAAAATGGTTCCAAACATTGTGGAACTTACGTACGATGGAATATCCCTCAGCCACGAAATCAATATCATAAGACCAGTAGCAGCAAAATGAGTGGATTCAGGTACGATGATTCGAAGTGAAAGAAGTCACACAGGAAAAGAAACTTATCATAAGATATCACTTAGGAAGATCCTGTAAACATGGCTACACATGAACTGAGTTAGGCAAGAGAACAGAGTCTCACATTTAGAAAACACTCTTATGCCTGCTTAAGGGGGAAGGAGAGGTGGGGTGATGCATCAAACCCGAGTTTGATATAAGCACAGGTACCGTTCCAAAAACCAACTATGGAATAGACAAGACCTCCACCTTCCTCAGTGAAAGGGACTCAAAACCCCATATTTCCCGCAGAGGAATAGATCTGACTAGTAAGAATCTTAAAACCTATGTATTGATATGTCTCCGTAAGGGAATCAAGTGTGTCTAGACTGGCATAAACATGGCAGCGAGAATCAGCTCAAACCCACTCTAAAAAGGAATTTCAAAAACAGAACAAAGAAACAGGGAAATTCTTTACAATTCCTTCAGGGTCTCTGATGCAACCTGGAATGACCCTATCTACAATGACAGCTGGATGTGGCATAAGGCTGGACACTTGGGACTGAGAGGATTGGTGAGATTCGGTGAGCAAATGCAGACCCTTTAAAGCAATAATGCATGGCACCCATTCCATGGGTCCCAGCTCTCCAGGTTGGAGGGAATATTACTACAGCTATAACGTGTACGGGAAACCTAGAGAATGGACACACTGTGAATACGACAGGTTTCTAAAACTCAACGAAGAGCCCCTCTCCTGGTGCTCCGGTTTGACTTTCCAACTGCTTTCCTATCAATCTCCCAACTTGGAGAGACAGCCCCTTTAAGCTCCTGGTTCGCACAGGTTGCCAATTTGGCAGAGGATGAAAGGGAAGAGGGAGAACCAATGAGAGAGTAGCTGCTAGGCATTTGGATGGGCACATGTCACTCTAATTTCCCGGCAGGAAGAAGAATTAACCAAAGTCTCAGCCACCCACCGGGAACCAGTATAGGTCCTGAACCAAAAGTTTGGACTTGCGTTCAGCTCACATAAAACGAGTTGAAAAATGGAGCTCAGGGGCACAGCAATTCACAAACTGGCAGAGTAATCAAGGCCAACTATCGTCCAAAAATCTGTTGAGGGAAGGCAACGAGGCGGACTTGAAAGCGAGGCAGAATAGCAGGAAACAGATTTCAAGAGGTACGTTGGAATCGCCTGTAAAGCACAGGAAGAGGGGCACAACTTCGACAATGATGCACTTGGCCAAGAAGGGCGTATGCGTTTTCTCCTGAATATATTCAGGAGAAAACGCATACGCCCTTTTTGGCCAAGCAAGCAAGCGGGCAATGCAAATCTGCACTACAAAGAAGTATCACTTCCCACCGGTCAAAAGGGACATCCACAAAATGTGTAAAAACCAGAAAGGCAAGACAGGCCCTGGAGAACAGGGAGCCTTGTTATGCTGCTGGGCGGGATGTAAGTTGCCAACTGCCTCACTGGAGGAGTGCATTGTGTTCCCTAAAACAAGTAAACAACAGAGCTACAGAGCCAAGGGCACTTCCAGTCTAGGGAATATACCTTGGGAAAACTGAAAATCCATAAGACAGAGCCACCCCCAAATTGAGGGCTGCACTGCTTACAAGAACCTCAACCTGGGTACACCTGAAATATCCCAGGAAATATAAAAACGGTTCCAAACATTGTGGAACTTACGTACGATGGAATATCCCTCAGCCACGGAATCAATGTCATAAGACCAGTAGCAGCAAAATGAGTGGATTCAGGTACGATGATTCGAAGTGAAAGAAGTCACACAGGAAAAGAAACTTATCATAAGATATCACTTAGGAAGATCCTGTAAACATGGCTACACATGAACTGAGTTAGGCAAGAGAACAGAGTCTCACATTTAGAAAACACTCTTATGCCTGCTTAAGGGGGAAGGAGAGGTGGGGTGATGCATCAAACCCGAGTTTGATATAAGCACAGGTACCGTTCCAAAAACCAACTATGGAATAGACAAGACCTCCACCTTCCTCAGTGAAAGGGACTCAAAACCCCATATTTCCCGCAGAGGAATAGATCTGACTAGTAAGAATCTTAAAACCTATGTATTGATATGTCTCCGTAAGGGAATCAAGTGTGTCTAGACTGGCATAAACATGGCAGCGAGAATCAGCTCAAACCCACTCTAAAAAGGAATTTCAAAAACAGAACAAAGAAACAGGGAAATTCTTTACAATTCCTTCAGGGTCTCGGATGCAACCTGGAATGACCCTATCTACAATGACAGCTGGATGTGGCATAAGGCTGGACACTTGGGACTGAGAGGATTGGTGAGATTGGGTGAGCAAATGCAGACCCTTTAAAGCAATAATGCATGGCACCCATTCCATGGGTCCCAGCTCTCCAGGTTGGAGGGAATATTACTACAGCTATAACGTGTACGGGAAACCTAGAGAATGGACACACTGTGAATACGACAGGTTTCTAAAACTCAACGAAGAGCCCCTCTCCTGGTGCTCCGGTTTGACTTTCCAACTGCTTTCCTATCAATCTCCCAACTTGGAGAGACAGCCCCTTTAAGCTCCTGGTTCGCACAGGTTGCCAATTTGGCAGAGGATGAAAGGGAAGAGGGAGAACCAATGAGAGAGTAGCTGCTAGGCATTTGGATGGGCACATGTCACTCTAATTTCCCGGCAGGAAGAAGAATTAACCAAAGTCTCAGCCACCCACCGGGAACCAGTATAGGTCCTGAACCAAAAGTTTGGACTTGCGTTCAGCTCACATAAAACGAGTTGAAAAATGGAGCTCAGGGGCACAGCAATTCACAAACTGGCAGAGTAATCAAGGCCAACTATCGTCCAAAAATCTGTTGAGGGAAGGCAACGAGGCGGACTTGAAAGCGAGGCAGAATAGCAGGAAACAGATTTCAAGAGGTACGTTGGAATCGCCTGTAAAGCACAGGAAGAGGGGCACAACTTCGACAATGATGCACTTGGCCAAGAAGGGCGTATGCGTTTTCTCCTGAATATATTCAGGAGAAAACGCATACGCCCTTTTTGGCCAAGCAAGCAAGCGGGCAATGCAAATCTGCACTACAAAGAAGTATCACTTCCCACCGGTCAAAAGGGACATCCACAAAATGTGTAAAAACCAGAAAGGCAAGACAGGCCCTGGAGAACAGGGAGCCTTGTTATGCTGCTGGGCGGGATGTAAGTTGCCAACTGCCTCACTGGAGGAGTGCATTGTGTTCCCTAAAACAAGTAAACAACAGAGCTACAGAGCCAAGGGCACTTCCAGTCTAGGGAATATACCTTGGGAAAACTGAAAATCCATAAGACAGAGCCACCCCCAAATTGAGGGCTGCACTGCTTACAAGAACCTCAACCTGGGTACACCTGAAATATCCCAGGAAATATAAAAATGGTTCCAAACATTGTGGAACTTACGTACGATGGAATATCCCTCAGCCACGAAATCAATGTCATAAGACCTGTAGCAGCAAAATGAGTGGATTCAGGTACGATGATTCTAAGTGAAAGAAGTCACACAGGAAAAGAAACTTATCATAAGATATCACTTAGGAAGATCCTGTAAACATGGCTACACATGAACTGAGTTAGGCAAGAGAACAGAGTCTCACATTTAGAAAACACTCTTATGCCTGCTTAAGGGGGAAGGAGAGGTGGGGTGATGCATCAAACCCGAGTTTGATATAAGCACAGGTACCGTTCCAAAAACCAACTATGGAATAGACAAGACCTCCACCTTCCTCAGTGAAAGGGACTCAAAACCCCATATTTCCCGCAGAGGAATAGATCTGACTAGTAAGAATCTTAAAACCTATGTATTGATATGTCTCCGTAAGGGAATCAAGTGTGTCTAGACTGGCATAAACATGGCAGCGAGAATCAGCTCAAACCCACTCTAAAAAGGAATTTCAAAAACAGAACAAAGAAACAGGGAAATTCTTTACAATTCCTTCAGGGTCTCTGATGCAACCTGGAATGACCCTATCTACAATGACAGCTGGATGTGGCATAAGGCTGGACACTTGGGACTGAGAGGATTGGTGAGATTGGGTGAGCAAATGCAGACCCTTTAAAGCAATAATGCATGGCACCCATTCCATGGGTCCCAGCTCTCCAGGTTGGAGGGAATATTACTACAGCTATAACGTGTACGGGAAACCTAGAGAATGGACACAGTGTGAATACGACAGGTTTCTAAAACTCAATGAAGAGCCCCTCTCCTGGTGCTCCGGTTTGACTTTCCAACTGCTTTCCTATCAATCTCCCAACTTGGAGAGACAGCCCCTTTAAGCTCCTGGTTCGCACAGGTTGCCAATTTGGCAGAGGATGAAAGGGAAGAGGGAGAACCAATGAGAGAGTAGCTGCTAGGCATTTGGATGGGCACATGTCACTCTAATTTCCCGGCAGGAAGAAGAATTAATCAAAGTCTCAGCCACCCACCGGGAACCAGTATAGGTCCTGAACCAAAACTTTGGACTTCCGTTCAGCTCACATAAAACGAGTTGAAAAATGGAGCTCAGGGGCACTGCGATTCACAAACTGGCAGAGTAATCAAGGCCAACTATCGTCCAAAAATCTGTTGAGGGAAGGCAACGAGGCGGACTTGAAAGCGAGGCAGAATAGCAGGAAACAGATTTCAAGAGGTACGTTGGAATCGCCTGTAAAGCACAGGAAGAGGGGCACAACTTCGACAATGATGCACTTGGCCAAAAAGGGCGTATGCGTTTTCTCCTGAATATATTCAGGAGAAAACGCATACGCCCTTTTTGGCCAAGCAAGCAAGCGGGCAATGCAAATCTGCACTACAAAGAAGTATCACTTCCCACCGGTCAAAAGGGACATCCACAAAATGTGTAAAAACCAGAAAGGCAAGACAGGCCCTGGAGAACAGGGAGCCTTGTTATGCTGCTGGGCGGGATGTAAGTTGCCAACTGCCTCACTGGAGGAGTGCATTGTGTTCCCTAAAACAAGTAAACAACAGAGCTACAGAGCCAAGGGCACTTCCAGTCTAGGGAATATACCTTGGGAAAACTGAAAATCCATAAGACACAGCCACCCCCAAATTGAGGGCTGCACTGCTTACAAGAACCTCAACCTGGGTACACCTGAAATATCCCAGGAAATATAAAAATGGTTCCAAACATTGTGGAACTTACGTACGATGGAATATCCCTCAGCCACGAAATCAATGTCATAAGACCTGTAGCAGCAAAATGAGTGGATTCAGGTACGATGATTCTAAGTGAAAGAAGTCACACAGGAAAAGAAACTTATCATAAGATATCACTTAGGAAGATCCTGTAAACATGGCTACACATGAACTGAGTTAGGCAAGAGAACAGAGTCTCACATTTAGAAAACACTCTTATGCCTGCTTAAGGGGGAAGGAGAGGTGGGGTGATGCATCAAACCCGAGTTTGATATAAGCACAGGTACCGTTCCAAAAACCAACTATGGAATAGACAAGACCTCCACCTTCCTCAGTGAAAGGGACTCAAAACCCCATATTTCCCGCAGAGGAATAGATCTGACTAGTAAGAATCTTAAAACCTATGTATTGATATGTCTCCGTAAGGGAATCAAGTGTGTCTAGACTGGCATAAACATGGCAGCGAGAATCAGCTCAAACCCACTCTAAAAAGGAATTTCAAAAACAGAACAAAGAAACAGGGAAATTCTTTACAATTCCTTCAGGGTCTCTGATGCAACCTGGAATGACCCTATCTACAATGACAGCTGGATGTGGCATAAGGCTGGACACTTGGGACTGAGAGGATTGGTGAGATTGGGTGAGCAAATGCAGACCCTTTAAAGCAATAATGCATGGCACCCATTCCATGGGTCCCAGCTCTCCAGGTTGGAGGGAATATTACTACAGCTATAACGTGTACGGGAAACCTAGAGAATGGACACACTGTGAATACGACAGGTTTCTAAAACTCAACGAAGAGCCCCTCTCCTGGTGCTCCGGTTTGACTTTCCAACTGCTTTCCTATCAATCTCCCAACTTGGAGAGACAGCCCCTTTAAGCTCCTGGTTCGCACAGGTTGCCAATTTGGCAGAGGATGAAAGGGAAGAGGGAGAACCAATGAGAGAGTAGCTGCTAGGCATTTGGATGGGCACATGTCACTCTAATTTCCCGGCAGGAAGAAGAATTAACCAAAGTCTCAGCCACCCACCGGGAACCAGTATAGGTCCTGAACCAAAAGTTTGGACTTGCGTTCAGCTCACATAAAACGAGTTGAAAAATGGAGCTCAGGGGCACAGCAATTCACAAACTGGCAGAGTAATCAAGGCCAACTATCGTCCAAAAATCTGTTGAGGGAAGGCAACGAGGCGGACTTGAAAGCGAGGCAGAATAGCAGGAAACAGATTTCAAGAGGTACGTTGGACTCGCCTGTAAAGCACAGGAAGAGGGGCACAACTTCGACAATGATGCACTTGGCCAAGAAGGGCGTATGCGTTTTTTCCTGAATATATTCAGGAGAAAACGCATACGCCCTTTTTGGCCAAGCAAGCAAGCGGGCAATGCAAATCTGCACTACAAAGAAGTATCACTTCCCACCGGTCAAAAGGGACATCCACAAAATGTGTAAAAACCAGAAAGGCAAGACGGGCCCTGGAGAACAGGGAGCCTTGTTATGCTGCTGGGCGGGATGTAAGTTGCCAACTGCCTCACTGGAGGAGTGCATTGTGTTCCCTAAAACAAGTAAACAACAGAGCTACAGAGCCAAGGGCACTTCCAGTCTAGGGAATATACCTTGGGAAAACTGAAAATCCATAAGACAGAGCCACCCCCAAATTGAGGGCTGCACTGCTTACAAGAACCTCAACATGGGTACACCTGAAATATCCCAGGCAATATAAAAATGGTTCCAAACATTGTGGAACTTACGTACGATGGAATATCCCTCAGCCACGGAATCAATGTCATAAGACCAGTAGCAGCAAAATGAGTGGATTCAGGTACGATGATTCTAAGTGAAAGAAGTCACACAGGAAAAGAAACTTATCATAAGATATCACTTAGGAAGATCCTGTAAACATGGCTACACATGAACTGAGTTAGGCAAGAGAACAGAGTCTCACATTTAGAAAACACTCTTATGCCTGCTTAAGGGGGAAGGAGAGGTGGGGTGATGCATCAAACCCGAGTTGGATATAAGCACAGGTACCGTTCCAAAAACCAACTATGGAATAGACAAGACCTCCACCTTCCTCACTGAAAGGGACTCAAAACCCCATATTTCCCGCAGAGGAATAGATCTGACTAGTAAGAATCTTAAAACCTATGTATTGATATGTCTCCGTAAGGGAATCAAGTGTGTCTAGACTGGCATAAACATGGCAGCGAGAATCAGCTCAAACCCACTCTAAAAAGGAATTTCAAAAACAGAACAAAGAAACAGGGAAATTCTTTACAATTCCTTCAGGGTCTCTGATGCAACCTGGAATGACCCTATCTACAATGACAGCTGGATGTGGCATAAGGCTGGACACTTGGGACTGAGAGGATTGGTGAGATTGGGTGAGCAAATGCAGACCCTTTAAAGCAATAATGCATGGCACCCATTCCATGGGTCCCAGCTCTCCAGGTTGGAGGGAATATTACTACAGCTATAACGTGTACGGGAAACCTAAAGAATGGACACACTGTGAATACGACAGGTTTCTAAAACTCAACGAAGAGCCCCTCTCCTGGTGCTCCGGTTTGACTTTCCAACTGCTTTCCTATCAATCTCCCAACTTGGAGAGACAGCCCCTTTAAGCTCCTGGTTCGCACAGGTTGCCAATTTGGCAGAGGATGAAAGGGAAGAGGGAGAACCAATGAGAGAGTAGCTGCTAGGCATTTGGATGGGCACATGTCACTCTAATTTCCCGGCAGGAAGAAGAATTAACCAAAGTCTCAGCCACCCACCGGGAACCAGTATAGGTCCTGAACCAAAAGTTTGGACTTGCGTTCAGCTCACATAAAACGAGTTGAAAAATGGAGCTCAGGGGCACAGCAATTCACAAACTGGCAGAGTAATCAAGGCCAACTATCGTCCAAAAATCTGTTGAGGGAAAGCAACGAGGCGGACTTGAAAGCGAGGCAGAATAGCAGGAAACAGATTTCAAGAGGTACGTTGGACTCGCCTGTAAAGCACAGGAAGAGGGGCACAACTTCGACAATGATGCACTTGGCCAAAAAGGGCGTATGCGTTTTCTCCTGAATATATTCAGGAGAAAACGCATACGCCCTTTTTGGCCAAGCAAGCAAGCGGGCAATGCAAATCTGCACTACAAAGAAGTATCACTTCCCACCGGTCAAAAGGGACATCCACAAAATGTGTAAAAACCAGAAAGGCAAGACAGGCCCTGGAGAACAGGGAGCCTTGTTATGCTGCTGGGCGGGATGTAAGTTGCCAACTGCCTCACTGGAGGAGTGCATTGTGTTCCCTAAAACAAGTAAACAACAGAGCTACAGAGCCAAGGGCACTTCCAGTCTAGGGAATATACCTTGGGAAAACTGAAAATCCATAAGACAGAGCCACCCCCAAATTGAGGGCTGCACTGCTTACAAGAACCTCAACCTGGGTACACCTGAAATATCCCAGGAAATATAAAAATGGTTCCAAACATTGTGGAACTTACGTACGATGGAATATCCCTCAGCCACGAAATCAATGTCATAAGACCTGTAGCAGCAAAATGAGTGGATTCAGGTACGATGATTCTAAGTGAAAGAAGTCACACAGGAAAAGAAACTTATCATAAGATATCACTTAGGAAGATCCTGTAAACATGGCTACACATGAACTGAGTTAGGCAAGAGAACAGAGTCTCACATTTAGAAAACACTCTTATGCCTGCTTAAGGGGGAAGGAGAGGTGGGGTGATGCATCAAACACGAGTTGGATATAAGCACAGGTACCGTTCCAAAAACCAACTATGGAATAGACAAGACCTCCACCTTCCTCAGTGAAAGGGACTCAAAACCCCATATTTCCCGCAGAGGAATAGATCTGACTAGTAAGAATCTTAAAACCTATGTATTGATATGTCTCCGTAAGGGAATCAAGTGTGTCTAGACTGGCATAAACATGGCAGCGAGAATCAGCTCAAACCCACTCTAAAAAGGAATTTCAAAAACAGAACAAAGAAACAGGGAAATTCTTTACAATTCCTTCAGGGTCTCGGATGCAACCTGGAATGACCCTATCTACAATGACAGCTGGATGTGGCATAAGGCTGGACACTTGGGACTGAGAGGATTGGTGAGATTGGGTGAGCAAATGCAGACCCTTTAAAGCAATAATGCATGGCACCCATTCCATGGGTCCCAGCTCTCCAGGTTGGAGGGAATATTACTACAGCTATAACGTGTACGGGAAACCTAGAGAATGGACACACTGTGAATACGACAGGTTTCTAAAACTCAACGAAGAGCCCCTCTCCTGGTGCTCCGGTTTGACTTTCCAACTGCTTTCCTATCAATCTCCCAACTTGGAGAGACAGCCCCTTTAAGCTCCTGGTTCGCACAGGTTGCCAATTTGGCAGAGGATGAAAGGGAAGAGGGAGAACCAATGAGAGAGTAGCTGCTAGGCATTTGGATGGGCACATGTCACTCTAATTTCCCGGCAGGAAGAAGAATTAACCAAAGTCTCAGCCACCCACCGGGAACCAGTATAGGTCCTGAACCAAAAGTTTGGACTTGCGTTCAGCTCACATAAAACGAGTTGAAAAATGGAGCTCAGGGGCACAGCAATTCACAAACTGGCAGAGTAATCAAGGCCAACTATCGTCCAAAAATCTGTTGAGGGAAGGCAACGAGGCGGACTTGAAAGCGAGGCAGAATAGCAGGAAACAGATTTCAAGAGGTACGTTGGACTCGCCTGTAAAGCACAGGAAGAGGGGCACAACTTCGACAATGATGCACTTGGCCAAAAAGGGCGTATGCGTTTTCTCCTGAATATATTCAGGAGAAAACGCATACGCCCTTTTTGGCCAAGCAAGCAAGCGGGCAATGCAAATCTGCACTACAAAGAAGTATCACTTCCCACCGGTCAAAAGGGACATCCACAAAATGTGTAAAAACCAGAAAGGCAAGACGGGCCCTGGAGAACAGGGAGCCTTGTTATGCTGATGGGCGGGATGTAAGTTGCCAACTGCCTCACTGGAGGAGTGCATTGTGTTCCCTAAAACAAGTAAACAACAGAGCTACAGAGCCAAGGGCACTTCCAGTCTAGGGAATATACCTTGGGAAAACTGAAAATCCATAAGACAGAGCCACCCCCAAATTGAGGGCTGCACTGCTTACAAGAACCTCAACATGGGTACACCTGAAATATCCCAGGCAATATAAAAATGGTTCCAAACATTGTGGAACTTACGTACGATGGAATATCCCTCAGCCACGAAATCAATGTCATAAGACCAGTAGCAGCAAAATGAGTGGATTCAGGTACGATGATTCTAAGTGAAAGAACTCACACAGGAAAAGAAACTTATCATAAGATATCACTTAGGAAGATCCTGTAAACATGGCTACACATGAACTGAGTTAGGCAAGAGAACAGAGTCTCACATTTAGAAAACACTCTTATGCCTGCTTAAGGGGGAAGGAGAGGTGGGGTGATGCATCAAACCCGAGTTGGATATAAGCACAGGTACCGTTCCAAAAACCAACTATGGAATAGACAAGACCTCCACCTTCCTCAGTGAAAGGGACTCAAAACCCCATATTTCCCGCAGAGGAATAGATCTGACTAGTAAGAATCTTAAAACCTATGTATTGATATGTCTCCGTAAGGGAATCAAGTGTGTCTAGACTGGCATAAACATGGCAGCGAGAATCAGCTCAAACCCACTCTAAAAAGGAATTTCAAAAACAGAACAAAGAAACAGGGAAATTCTTTACAATTCCTTCAGGGTCTCTGATGCAACCTGGAATGACCCTATCTACAATGACAGCTGGATGTGGCATAAGGCTGGACACTTGGGACTGAGAGGATTGGTGAGATTGGGTGAGCAAATGCAGACCCTTTAAAGCAATAATGCATGGCACCCATTCCATGGGTCCCAGCTCTCCAGGTTGAAGGGAATATTACTACAGCTATAACGTGTACGGGAAACCTAGAGAATGGACACACTGTGAATACGACAGGTTTCTAAAACTCAACGAAGAGCCCCTCTCCTGGTGCTCCGGTTTGACTTTCCAACTGCTTTCCTATCAATCTCCCAACTTGGAGAGACAGCCCCTTTAAGCTCCTGGTTCGCACAGGTTGCCAATTTGGCAGAGGATGAAAGGGAAGAGGGAGAACCAATGAGAGAGTAGTTGCTAGGCATTTGGATGGGCACATGTCACTCTAATTTCCAGGCAGGAAGAAGAATTAACCAAAGTCTCAGCCACCCACCGGGAACCAGTATAGGTCCTGAACCAAAAGTTTGGACTTGCGTTCAGCTCACAAAAAACTAGTTGAAAAATGGAGCTCAGAGGCACAGCAATTCACAAACTGGCAGAGTAATCAAGGCCAACTATCGTCCAAAAATCTGTTGAGGGAAGGCAACGAGGCGGACTTGAAAGCGAGGCAGAATAGCAGGAAACAGATTTCAAGAGGTACGTTGAAATCGCCTGTAAAGCACAGGAAGAGGGGCACAACTTCGACAATGATGCACTTGGCCAAAAAGGGCGTATGCGTTTTCTCCTGAATATATTCAGGAGAAAACGCATACGCCCTTTTTGGCCAAGCAAGCAAGCGGGCAATGCAAATCTGCACTACAAAGAAGTATCACTTCCCACCGGTCAAAAGGGACATCCACAAAATGTGTAAAAACCAGAAAGGCAAGACAGGCCCTGGAGAACAGGGAGCCTTGTTATGCTGCTGGGCGGGATGTAAGTTGCCAACTGCCTCACTGGAGGAGTGCATTGTGTTCCCTAAAACAAGTAAACAACAGAGCTACAGAGCCAACGGCACTTCCAGTCTAGGGAATATACCTTGGGAAAACTGAAAATCCATAAGACAGAGCCACCCCCAAATTGAGGGCTGCACTGCTTACAAGAACCTCAACCTGGGTACACCTGAAATATCCCAGGAAATATAAAAATGGTTCCAAACATTGTGGAACTTACGTACGATGGAATATCCCTCAGCCACGGAATCAATGTCATAAGACCAGTAGCAGCAAAATGAGTGGATTCAGGTACGATGATTCTAAGTGAAAGAAGTCACACAGGAAAAGAAACTTATCATAAGATATCACTTAGGAAGATCCTGTAAACATGGCTACACATGAACTGAGTTAGGCAAGAGAACAGAGTCTCACATTTAGAAAACACTCTTATGCCTGCTTAAGGGGGAAGGAGAGGTGGGGTGATGCATCAAACCCGAGTTGGATATAAGCACAGGTACCGTTCCAAAAACCAACTATGGAATAGACAAGACCTCCACCTTCCTCAGTGAAAGGGACTCAAAACCCCATATTTCCCGCAGAGGAATAGATCTGACTAGTAAGAATCTTAAAACCTATGTATTGATATGTCTCCGTAAGGGAATCAAGTGTGTCTAGACTGGCATAAACATGGCAGCGAGAATCAGCTCAAACCCACTCTAAAAAGGAATTTCAAAAACAGAACAAAGAAACAGGGAAATTCTTTACAATTCCTTCAGGGTCTCTGATGCAACCTGGAATGACCCTATCTACAATGACAGCTGGATGTGGCATAAGGCTGGACACTTGGGACTGAGAGGATTGGTGAGATTGGGTGAGCAAATGCAGACCCTTTAAAGCAATAATGCATGGCACCCATTCCATGGGTCCCAGCTCTCCAGGTTGAAGGGAATATTACTACAGCTATAACGTGTACGGGAAACCTAGAGAATGGACACACTGTGAATACGACAGGTTTCTAAAACTCAACGAAGAGCCCCTCTCCTGGTGCTCCGGTTTGACTTTCCAACTGCTTTCCTATCAATCTCCCAACTTGGAGAGACAGCCCCTTTAAGCTCCTGGTTCGCACAGGTTGCCAATTTGGCAGAGGATGAAAGGGAAGAGGGAGAACCAATGAGAGAGTAGCTGCTAGGCATTTGGATGGGCACATGTCACTCTAATTTCCCGGCAGGAAGAAGAATTAACCAAAGTCTCAGCCACCCACCGGGAACCAGTATAGGTCCTGAACCAAAAGTTTGGACTTGCGTTCAGCTCACATAAAACGAGTTGAAAAATGGAGCTCAGGGGCACAGCAATTCACAAACTGGCAGAGTAATCAAGGCCAACTATCGTCCAAAAATCTGTTGAGGGAAGGCAACGAGGCGGACTTGAAAGCGAGGCAGAATAGCAGGAAACAGATTTCAAGAGGTACGTTGGACTCGCCTGTAAAGCACAGGAAGAGGGGCACAACTTCGACAATGATGCACTTGGCCAAAAAGGGCGTATGCGTTTTCTCCTGAATATATTCAGGAGAAAACGCATACGCCCTTTTTGGCCAAGCAAGCAAGCGGGCAATGCAAATCTGCACTACAAAGAAGTATCACTTCCCACCGGTCAAAAGGGACATCCACAAAATGTGTAAAAACCAGAAAGGCAAGACGGGCCCTGGAGAACAGGGAGCCTTGTTATGCTGCTGGGCGGGATGTAAGTTGCCAACTGCCTCACTGGAGGAGTGCATTGTGTTCCCTAAAACAAGTAAACAACAGAGCTACAGAGCCAAGGGCACTTCCAGTCTAGGGAATATACCTTGGGAAAACTGAAAATCCATAAGACAGAGCCACCCCCAAATTGAGGGCTGCACTGCTTACAAGAACCTCAACCTGGGTACACCTGAAATATCCCAGGCAATATAAAAATGGTTCCAAACATTGTGGAACTTACGTACGATGGAATATCCCTCAGCCACGGAATCAATGTCATAAGACCAGTAGCAGCAAAATGAGTGGATTCAGGTACGATGATTCTAAGTGAAAGAAGTCACACAGGAAAAGAAACTTATCATAAGATATCACTTAGGAAGATCCTGTAAACATGGCTACACATGAACTGAGTTAGGCAAGAGAACAGAGTCTCACATTTAGAAAACACTCTTATGCCTGCTTAAGGGGGAAGGAGAGGTGGGGTGATGCATCAAACCCGAGTTTGATATAAGCACAGGTACCGTTCCAAAAACCAACTATGGAATAGACAAGACCTCCACCTTCCTCAGTGAAAGGGACTCAAAACCCCATATTTCCCGCAGAGGAATAGATCTGACTAGTAAGAATCTTAAAACCTATGTATTGATATGTCTCCGTAAGGGAATCAAGTGTGTCTAGACTGGCATAAACATGGCAGCGAGAATCAGCTCAAACCCACTCTAAAAAGGAATTTCAAAAACAGAACAAAGAAACAGGGAAATTCTTTACAATTCCTTCAGGGTCTCTGATGCAACCTGGAATGACCCTATCTACAATGACAGCTGGATGTGGCATGAGGCTGGACACTTGGGACTGAGAGGATTGGTGAGATTGGGTGAGCAAATGCAGACCCTTTAAAGCAATAATGCATGGCACCCATTCCATGGGTCCCAGCTCTCCAGGTTGAAGGGAATATTACTACAGCTATAACGTGTACGGGAAACCTAGAGAATGGACACACTGTGAATACGACAGGTTTCTAAAACTCAACGAAGAGCCCCTCTCCTGGTGCTCCGGTTTGACTTTCCAACTGCTTTCCTATCAATCTCCCAACTTGGAGAGACAGCCCCTTTAAGCTCCTGGTTCGCACAGGTTGCCAATTTGGCAGAGGATGAAAGGGAAGAGGGAGAACCAATGAGAGAGTAGCTGCTAGGCATTTGGATGGGCACATGTCACTCTAATTTCCAGGCAGGAAGAAGAATTAACCAAAGTCTCAGCCACCCACCGGGAACCAGTATAGGTCCTGAACCAAAAGTTTGGACTTGCGTTCAGCTCACAAAAAACTAGTTGAAAAATGGAGCTCAGAGGCACAGCAATTCACAAACTGGCAGAGTAATCAAGGCCAACTATCGTCCAAAAATCTGTTGAGGGAAGGCAACGAGGCGGACTTGAAAGCGAGGCAGAATAGCAGGAAACAGATTTCAAGAGGTACGTTGAAATCACCTGTAAAGCACAGGAAGAGGGGCACAACTTCGACAATGATGCACTTGGCCAAAAAGGGCGTATGCGTTTTCTCCTGAATATATTCAGGAGAAAACGCATACGCCCTTTTTGGCCAAGCAAGCAAGCGGGCAATGCAAATCTGCACTACAAAGAAGTATCACTTCCCACCGGTCAAAAGGGACATCCACAAAATGTGTAAAAACCAGAAAGGCAAGACAGGCCCTGGAGAACAGGGAGCCTTGTTATGCTGCTGGGCGGGATGTAAGTTGCCAACTGCCTCACTGGAGGAGTGCATTGTGTTCCCTAAAACAAGTAAACAACAGAGCTACAGAGCCAAGGGCACTTCCAGTCTAGGGAATATACCTTGGGAAAACTGAAAATCCATAAGACAGAGCCACCCCCAAATTGAGGGCTGCACTGCTTACAAGAACCTCAACCTGGGTACACCTGAAATATCCCAGGAAATATAAAAATGGTTCCAAACATTGTGGAACTTACGTACGATGGAATATCCCTCAGCCACGGAATCAATGTCATAAGACCAGTAGCAGCAAAATGAGTGGATTCAGGTACGATGATTCTAAGTGAAAGAAGTCACACAGGAAAAGAAACTTATTATAAGATATCACTTAGGAAGATCCTGTAAACATGGCTACACATGAACTGAGTTAGGCAAGAGAACAGAGTCTCACATTTAGAAAACACTCTTATGCCTGCTTAAGGGGGAAGGAGAGGTGGGGTGATGCATCAAACCCGAGTTGGATATAAGCACAGGTACCGTTCCAAAAACCAACTATGGAATAGACAAGACCTCCACCTTCCTCAGTGAAAGGGACTCAAAACCCCATATTTCCCGCAGAGGAATAGATCTGACTAGTAAGAATCTTAAAACCTATGTATTGATATGTCTCCGTAAGGGAATCAAGTGTGTCTAGACTGGCATAAACATGCCAGCGAGAATCAGCTCAAACCCACTCTAAAAAGGAATTTCAAAAACAGAACAAAGAAACAGGGAAATTCTTTACAATTCCTTCAGGGTCTCTGATGCAACCTGGAATGACCCTATCTACAATGACAGCTGGATGTTGCATAAGGCTGGACACTTGGGACTGAGACGATTGGTGAGATTGGGTGAGCAAATGCAGACCCTTTAAAGCAATAATGCATGGCACCCATTCCATGGGTCCCAGCTCTCCAGGTTGAAGGGAATATTACTACAGCTATAACGTGTACGGGAAACCTAGAGAATGGACACACTGTGAATACGACAGGTTTCTAAAACTCAACGAAGAGCCCCTCTCCTGGTGCTCCGGTTTGACTTTCCAACTGCTTTCCTATCAATCTCCCAACTTGGAGAGACAGCCCCTTTAAGCTCCTGGTTCGCACAGGTTGCCAATTTGGCAGAGGATGAAAGGGAAGAGGGAGAACCAATGAGAGAGTAGCTGCTAGGCATTTGGATGGGCACATGTCACTCTAATTTCCCGGCAGGAAGAAGAATTAACCAAAGTCTCAGCCACCCACCGGGAACCAGTATAGGTCCTGAACCAAAAGTTTGGACTTGCGTTCAGCTCACATAAAACGAGTTGAAAAATGGAGCTCAGGGGCACAGCAATTCACAAACTGGCAGAGTAATCAAGGCCAACTATCGTCCAAAAATCTGTTGAGGGAAGGCAACGAGGCGGACTTGAAAGCGAGGCAGAATAGCAGGAAACAGATTTCAAGAGGTACGTTGGACTCGCCTGTAAAGCACAGGAAGAGGGGCACAACTTCGACAATGATGCACTTGGCCAAAAAGGGCGTATGCGTTTTCTCCTGAATATATTCAGGAGAAAACGCATACGCCCTTTTTGGCCAAGCAAGCAAGCGGGCAATGCAAATCTGCACTACAAAGAAGTATCACTTCCCACCGGTCAAAAGGGACATCCACAAAATGTGTAAAAACCAGAAAGGCAAGACAGGCCCTGGAGAACAGGGAGCCTTGTTATGCTGCTGGGCGGGATGTAAGTTGCCAACTGCCTCACTGGAGGAGTGCATTGTGTTCCCTAAAACAAGTAAACAACAGAGCTACAGAGCCAAGGGCACTTCCAGTCTAGGGAATATACCTTGGGAAAACTGAAAATCCATAAGACAGAGCCACCCCCAAATTGAGGGCTGCACTGCTTACAAGAACCTCAACCTGGGTACACCTGAAATATCCCAGGAAATATAAAAATGGTTCCAAACATTGTGGAACTTACGTACGATGGAATATCCCTCAGCCACGAAATCAATGTCATAAGACCTGTAGCAGCAAAATGAGTGGATTCAGGTACGATGATTCTAAGTGAAAGAAGTCACACAGGAAAAGAAACTTATCATAAGATATCACTTAGGAAGATCCTGTAAACATGGCTACACATGAACTGAGTTAGGCAAGAGAACAGAGTCTCACATTTAGAAAACACTCTTATGCCTGCTTAAGGGGGAAGGAGAGGTGGGGTGATGCATCAAACCCGAGTTGGATATAAGCACAGGTACCGTTCCAAAAACCAACTATGGAATAGACAAGACCTACACCTTCCTCAGTGAAAGGGACTCAAAACCCCATATTTCCCGCAGAGGAATAGATCTGACTAGTAAGAATCTTAAAACCTATGTATTGATATGTCTCCGTAAGGGAATCAAGTGTGTCTAGACTGGCATAAACATGGCAGCGAGAATCAGCTCAAACCCACTCTAAAAAGGAATTTCAAAAACAGAACAAAGAAACAGGGAAATTCTTTACAATTCCTTCAGGGTCTCTGATGCAACCTGGAATGACCCTATCTACAATGACAGCTGGATGTGGCATGAGGCTGGACACTTGGGACTGAGAGGATTGGTGAGATTGGGTGAGCAAATGCAGACCCTTTAAAGCAATAATGCATGGCACCCATTCCATGGGTCCCAGCTCTCCAGGTTGAAGGGAATATTACTACAGCTATAACGTGTACGGGAAACCTAGAGAATGGACACACTGTGAATACGACAGGTTTCTAAAACTCAACGAAGAGCCCCTCTCCTGGTGCTCCGGTTTGACTTTCCAACTGCTTTCCTATCAATCTCCCAACTTGGAGAGACAGCCCCTTTAAGCTCCTTGTTCGCACAGGTTGCCAATTTGGCAGAGGATGAAAGGGAAGAGGGAGAACCAATGAGAGAGTAGCTGCTAGGCATTTGGATGGGCACATGTCACTCTAATTTCCAGGCAGGAAGAAGAATTAACCAAAGTCTCAGCCACCCACCGGGAACCAGTATAGGTCCTGAACCAAAAGTTTGGACTTGCGTTCAGCTCACAAAAAACTAGTTGAAAAATGGAGCTCAGAGGCACAGCAATTCACAAACTGGCAGAGTAATCAAGGCCAACTATCGTCCAAAAATCTGTTGAGGGAAGGCAACGCGGCGGACTTGAAAGCGAGGCAGAATAGCAGGAAACAGATTTCAAGAGGTACGTTGAAATCACCTGTAAAGCACAGGAAGAGGGGCACAACTTCGACAATGATGCACTTGGCCAAAAAGGGCGTATGCGTTTTCTCCTGAATATATTCAGGAGAAAACGCATACGCCCTTTTTGGCCAAGCAAGCAAGCGGGCAATGCAAATCTGCACTACAAAGAAGTATCACTTCCCACCGGTCAAAAGGGACATCCACAAAATGTGTAAAAACCAGAAAGGCAAGACAGGCCCTGGAGAACAGGGAGCCTTGTTATGCTGCTGGGCGGGATGTAAGTTGCCAACTGCCTCACTGGAGGAGTGCATTGTGTTCCCTAAAACAAGTAAACAACAGAGCTACAGAGCCAACGGCACTTCCAGTCTAGGGAATATACCTTGGGAAAACTGAAAATCCATAAGACAGAGCCACCCCCAAATTGAGGGCTGCACTGCTTACAAGAACCTCAACCTGGGTACACCTGAAATATCCCAGGAAATATAAAAATGGTTCCAAACATTGTGGAACTTACGTACGATGGAATATCCCTCAGCCACGGAATCAATGTCATAAGACCAGTAGCAGCAAAATGAGTGGATTCAGGTACGATGATTCTAAGTGAAAGAAGTCACACAGGAAAAGAAACTTATCATAAGATATCACTTAGGAAGATCCTGTAAACATGGCTACACATGAACTGAGTTAGGCAAGAGAACAGAGTCTCACATTTAGAAAACACTCTTATGCCTGCTTAAGGGGGAAGGAGAGGTGGGGTGATGCATCAAACCCGAGTTGGATATAAGCACAGGTACCGTTCCAAAAACCAACTATGGAATAGACAAGACCTCCACCTTCCTCAGTGAAAGGGACTCAAAACCCCATATTTCCCGCAGAGGAATAGATCTGACTAGTAAGAATCTTAAAACCTATGTATTGATATGTCTCCGTAAGGGAATCAAGTGTGTCTAGACTGGCATAAACATGGCAGCGAGAATCAGCTCAAACCCACTCTAAAAAGGAATTTCAAAAACAGAACAAAGAAACAGGGAAATTCTTTACAATTCCTTCAGGGTCTCGGATGCAACCTGGAATGACCCTATCTACAATGACAGCTGGATGTGGCATAAGGCTGGACACTTGGGACTGAGAGGATTGGTGAGATTGGGTGAGCAAATGCAGACCCTTTAAAGCAATAATGCATGGCACCTATTCCATGGGTCCCAGCTCTCCAGGTTGAAGGGAATATTACTACAGCTATAACGTGTACGGGAAACCTAGAGAATGGACACACTGTGAATACGACAGGTTTCTAAAACTCAACGAAGAGCCCCTCTCCTGGTGCTCCGGTTTGACTTTCCAACTGCTTTCCTATCAATCTCCCAACTTGGAGAGACAGCCCCTTTAAGCTCCTGGTTCGCACAGGTTGCCAATTTGGCAGAGGATGAAAGGGAAGAGGGAGAACCAATGAGAGAGTAGCTGCTAGGCATTTGGATGGGCACATGTCACTCTAATTTCCAGGCAGGAAGAAGAATTAACCAAAGTCTCAGCCACCCACCGGGAACCAGTATAGGTCCTGAACCAAAAGTTTGGACTTGCGTTCAGCTCACAAAAAACTAGTTGAAAAATGGAGCTCAGAGGCACAGCAATTCACAAACTGGCAGAGTAATCAAGGCCAACTATCGTCCAAAAATCTGTTGAGGGAAGGCAACGAGGCGGACTTGAAAGCGAGGCAGAATAGCAGGAAACAGATTTCAAGAGGTACGTTGAAATCGCCTGTAAAGCACAGGAAGAGGGGCACAACTTCGACAATGATGCACTTGGCCAAAAAGGGCGTATGCGTTTTCTCCTGAATATATTCAGGAGAAAACGCATACGCCCTTTTTGGCCAAGCAAGCAAGCGGGCAATGCAAATCTGCACTACAAAGAAGTATCACTTCCCACCGGTCAAAAGGGACATCCACAAAATGTGTAAAAACCAGAAAGGCAAGACGGGCCCTGGAGAACAGGGAGCCTTGTTATGCTGCTGGGCGGGATGTAAGTTGCCAACTGCCTCACTGGAGGAGTGCATTGTGTTCCCTAAAACAAGTAAACAACAGAGCTACAGAGCCAACGGCACTTCCAGTCTAGGGAATATACCTTGGGAAAACTGAAAATCCATAAGACAGAGCCACCCCCAAATTGAGGGCTGCACTGCTTACAAGAACCTCAACCTGGGTACACCTGAAATATCCCAGGAAATATAAAAATGGTTCCAAACATTGTGGAACTTACGTACGATGGAATATCCCTCAGCCACGGAATCAATGTCATAAGACCAGTAGCAGCAAAATGAGTGGATTCAGGTACGATGATTCTAAGTGAAAGAAGTCACACAGGAAAAGAAACTTATTATAAGATATCACTTAGGAAGATCCTGTAAACATGGCTACACATGAACTGAGTTAGGCAAGAGAACAGAGTCTCACATTTAGAAAACACTCTTATGCCTGCTTAAGGGGGAAGGAGAGGTGGGGTGATGCATCAAACCCGAGTTGGATATAAGCACAGGTACCGTTCCAAAAACCAACTATGGAATAGACAAGACCTCCACCTTCCTCAGTGAAAGGGACTCAAAACCCCATATTTCCCGCAGAGGAATAGATCTGACTAGTAAGAATCTTAAAACCTATGTATTGATATGTCTCCGTAAGGGAATCAAGTGTGTCTAGACTGGCATAAACATGGCAGCGAGAATCAGCTCAAACCCACTCTAAAAAGGAATTTCAAAAACAGAACAAAGAAACAGGGAAATTCTTTACAATTCCTTCAGGGTCTCTGATGCAACCTGGAATGACCCTATCTACAATGACAGCTGGATGTTGCATAAGGCTGGACACTTGGGACTGAGAGGATTGGTGAGATTGGGTGAGCAAATGCAGACCCTTTAAAGCAATAATGCATGGCACCCATTCCATGGGTCCCAGCTCTCCAGGTTGAAGGGAATATTACTACAGCTATAACGTGTACGGGAAACCTAGAGAATGGACACACTGTGAATACGACAGGTTTCTAAAACTCAACGAAGAGCCCCTCTCCTGGTGCTCCGGTTTGACTTTCCAACTGCTTTCCTATCAATCTCCCAACTTGGAGAGACAGCCCCTTTAAGCTCCTGGTTCGCACAGGTTGCCAATTTGGCAGAGGATGAAAGGGAAGAGGGAGAACCAATGAGAGAGTAGCTGCTAGGCATTTGGATGGGCACATGTCACTCTAATTTCCCGGCAGGAAGAAGAATTAACCAAAGTCTCAGCCACCCACCGGGAACCAGTATAGGTCCTGAACCAAAAGTTTGGACTTGCGTTCAGCTCACATAAAACGAGTTGAAAAATGGAGCTCAGGGGCACAGCAATTCACAAACTGGCAGAGTAATCAAGGCCAACTATCGTCCAAAAATCTGTTGAGGGAAGGCAACGAGGCGGACTTGAAAGCGAGGCAGAATAGCAGGAAACAGATTTCAAGAGGTACGTTGGACTCGCCTGTAAAGCACAGGAAGAGGGGCACAACTTCGACAATGATGCACTTGGCCAAAAAGGGCGTATGCGTTTTCTCCTGAATATATTCAGGAGAAAACGCATACGCCCTTTTTGGCCAAGCAAGCAAGCGGGCAATGCAAATCTGCACTACAAAGAAGTATCACTTCCCACCGGTCAAAAGGGACATCCACAAAATGTGTAAAAACCAGAAAGGCAAGACAGGCCCTGGAGAACAGGGAGCCTTGTTATGCTGCTGGGCGGGATGTAAGTTGCCAACTGCCTCACTGGAGGAGTGCATTGTGTTCCCTAAAACAAGTAAACAACAGAGCTACAGAGCCAAGGGCACTTCCAGTCTAGGGAATATACCTTGGGAAAACTGAAAATCCATAAGACAGAGCCACCCCCAAATTGAGGGCTGCACTGCTTACAAGAACCTCAACCTGGGTACACCTGAAATATCCCAGGAAATATAAAAATGGTTCCAAACATTGTGGAACTTACGTACGATGGAATATCCCTCAGCCACGAAATCAATGTCATAAGACCTGTAGCAGCAAAATGAGTGGATTCAGGTACGATGATTCTAAGTGAAAGAAGTCACACAGGAAAAGAAACTTATCATAAGATATCACTTAGGAAGATCCTGTAAACATGGCTACACATGAACTGAGTTAGGCAAGAGAACAGAGTCTCACATTTAGAAAACACTCTTATGCCTGCTTAAGGGGGAAGGAGAGGTGGGGTGATGCATCAAACCCGAGTTTGATATAAGCACAGGTACCGTTCCAAAAACCAACTATGGAATAGACAAGACCTCCACCTTCCTCAGTGAAAGGGACTCAAAACCCCATATTTCCCGCAGAGGAATAGATCTGACTAGTAAGAATCTTAAAACCTATGTATTGATATGTCTCCGTAAGGGAATCAAGTGTGTCTAGACTGGCATAAACATGGCAGCGAGAATCAGCTCAAACCCACTCTAAAAAGGAATTTCAAAAACAGAACAAAGAAACAGGGAAATTCTTTACAATTCCTTCAGGGTCTCTGATGCAACCTGGAATGACCCTATCTACAATGACAGCTGGATGTGGCATAAGGCTGGACACTTGGGACTGAGAGGATTGGTGAGATTGGGTGAGCAAATGCAGACCCTTTAAAGCAATAATGCATGGCACCCATTCCATGGGTCCCAGCTCTCCAGGTTGGAGGGAATATTACTACAGCTATAACGTGTACGGGAAACCTAGAGAATGGACACACTGTGAATACGACAGGTTTCTAAAACTCAACAAAGAGCACCTCTCCTGGTGCTCCGGTTTGACTTTCCAACTGCTTTCCTATCAATCTCCCAACTTGCAGAGACAGCCCCTTTAAGGTCCTGGTTCGCACAGGTTGCCAATTTGGCAGAGGATGAAAGGGAAGAGGGAGAACCAATGAGAGAGTAGCTGCTAGGCATTTGGATGGGCACATGTCACTCTAATTTCCCGGCAGGAAGAAGAATTAACCAAAGTCTCAGCCACCCACCGGGAACCAGTATAGGTCCTGAACCAAAAGTTTGGACTTGCGTTCAGCTCACATAAAACGAGTTGAAAAATGGAGCTCAGGGGCACAGCAATTCACAAACTGGCAGAGTAATCAAGGCCAACTATCGTCCAAAAATCTGTTGAGGGAAGGCAACGAGGCGGACTTGAAAGCGAGGCAGAATAGCAGGAAACAGATTTCAAGAGGTACGTTGGACTCGCCTGTAAAGCACAGGAAGAGGGGCACAACTTCGACAATGATGCACTTGGCCAAAAAGGGCGTATGCGTTTTCTCCTGAATATATTCAGGAGAAAACGCATACGCCCTTTTTGGCCAAGCAAGCAAGCGGGCAATGCAAATCTGCACTACAAAGAAGTATCACTTCCCACCGGTCAAAAGGGACATCCACAAAATGTGTAAAAACCAGAAAGGCAAGACAGGCCCTGGAGAACAGGGAGCCTTGTTATGCTGCTGGGCGGGATGTAAGTTGCCAACTGCCTCACTGGAGGAGTGCATTGTGTTCCCTAAAACAAGTAAACAACAGAGCTACAGAGCCAAGGGCACTTCCAGTCTAGGGAATATACCTTGGGAAAACTGAAAATCCATAAGACAGAGCCACCCCCAAATTGAGGGCTGCACTGCTTACAAGAACCTCAACCTGGGTACACCTGAAATATCCCAGGAAATATAAAAATGGTTCCAAACATTGTGGAACTTACGTACGATGGAATATCCCTCAGCCACGAAATCAATGTCATAAGACCTGTAGCAGCAAAATGAGTGGATTCAGGTACGATGATTCTAAGTGAAAGAAGTCACACAGGAAAAGAAACTTATCATAAGATATCACTTAGGAAGATCCTGTAAACATGGCTACACATGAACTGAGTTAGGCAAGAGAACAGAGTCTCACATTTAGAAAACACTCTTATGCCTGCTTAAGGGGGAAGGAGAGGTGGGGTGATGCATCAAACCCGAGTTTGATATAAGCACAGGTACCGTTCCAAAAACCAACTATGGAATAGACAAGACCTCCACCTTCCTCAGTGAAAGGGACTCAAAACCCCATATTTCCCGCAGAGGAATAGATCTGACTAGTAAGAATCTTAAAACCTATGTATTGATATGTCTCCGTAAGGGAATCAAGTGTGTCTAGACTGGCATAAACATGGCAGCGAGAATCAGCTCAAACCCACTCTAAAAAGGAATTTCAAAAACAGAACAAAGAAACAGGGAAATTCTTTACAATTCCTTCAGGGTCTCTGATGCAACCTGGAATGACCCTATCTACAATGACAGCTGGATGTGGCATAAGGCTGGACACTTGGGACTGAGAGGATTGGTGAGATTGGGTGAGCAAATGCAGACCCTTTAAAGCAATAATGCATGGCACCCATTCCATGGGTCCCAGCTCTCCAGGTTGGAGGGAATATTACTACAGCTATAACGTGTACGGGAAACCTAGAGAATGGACACACTGTGAATACGACAGGTTTCTAAAACTCAACAAAGAGCACCTCTCCTGGTGCTCCGGTTTGACTTTCCAACTGCTTTCCTATCAATCTCCCAACTTGCAGAGACAGCCCCTTTAAGGTCCTGGTTCGCACAGGTTGCCAATTTGGCAGAGGATGAAAGGGAAGAGGGAGAACCAATGAGAGAGTAGCTGCTAGGCATTTGGATGGGCACATGTCACTCTAATTTCCCGGCAGGAAGAAGAATTAACCAAAGTCTCAGCCACCCACCGGGAACCAGTATAGGTCCTGAACCAAAAGTTTGGACTTGCGTTCAGCTCACATAAAACGAGTTGAAAAATGGAGCTCAGGGGCACAGCAATTCACAAACTGGCAGAGTAATCAAGGCCAACTATCGTCCAAAAATCTGTTGAGGGAAGGCAACGAGGCGGACTTGAAAGCGAGGCAGAATAGCAGGAAACAGATTTCAAGAGGTACGTTGGACTCGCCTGTAAAGCACAGGAAGAGGGGCACAACTTCGACAATGATGCACTTGGCCAAAAAGGGCGTATGCGTTTTCTCCTGAATATATTCAGGAGAAAACGCATACGCCCTTTTTGGCCAAGCAAGCAAGCGGGCAATGCAAATCTGCACTACAAAGAAGTATCACTTCCCACCGGTCAAAAGGGACATCCACAAAATGTGTAAAAACCAGAAAGGCAAGACGGGCCCTGGAGAACAGGGAGCCTTGTTATGCTGCTGGGCGGGATGTAAGTTGCCAACTGCCTCACTGGAGGAGTGCATTGTGTTCCCTAAAACAAGTAAACAACAGAGCTACAGAGCCAAGGGCACTTCCAGTCTAGGGAATATACCTTGGGAAAACTGAAAATCCATAAGACAGAGCCACCCCCAAATTGAGGGCTGCACTGCTTACAAGAACCTCAACCTGGGTACACCTGAAATATCCCAGGAAATATAAAAATGGTTCCAAACATTGTGGAACTTACGTACGATGGAATATCCCTCAGCCACGGAATCAATGTCATAAGACCAGTAGCAGCAAAATGAGTGGATTCAGGTACGATGATTCTAAGTGAAAGAAGTCACACAGGAAAAGAAACTTATCATAAGATATCACTTAGGAAGATCCTGTAAACATGGCTACACATGAACTGAGTTAGGCAAGAGAACAGAGTCTCACATTTAGAAAACACTCTTATGCCTGCTTAAGGGGGAAGGAGAGGTGGGGTGATGCATCAAACCCGAGTTGGATATAAGCACAGGTACCGTTCCAAAAACCAACTATGGAATAGACAAGACCTCCACCTTCCTCAGTGAAAGGGACTCAAAACCCCATATTTCCCGCAGAGGAATAGATCTGACTAGTAAGAATCTTAAAACCTATGTATTGATATGTCTCCGTAAGGGAATCAAGTGTGTCTAGACTGGCATAAACATGGCAGCGAGAATCAGCTCAAACCCACTCTAAAAAGGAATTTCAAAAACAGAACAAAGAAACAGGGAAATTCTTTACAATTCCTTCAGGGTCTCTGATGCAACCTGGAATGACCCTATCTACAATGACAGCTGGATGTGGCATAAGGCTGGACACTTGGGACTGAGAGGATTGGTGAGATTGGGTGAGCAAATGCAGACCCTTTAAAGCAATAATGCATGGCAACCATTCCATGGGTCCCAGCTCTCCAGGTTGAAGGGAATATTACTACAGCTATAACGTGTACGGGAAACCTAGAGAATGGACACACTGTGAATACGACAGGTTTCTAAAACTCAACGAAGAGCCCCTCTCCTGGTGCTCCGGTTTGACTTTCCAACTGCTTTCCTATCAATCTCCCAACTTGGAGAGACAGCCCCTTTAAGCTCCTGGTTCGCACAGGTTGCCAATTTGGCAGAGGATGAAAGGGAAGAGGGAGAACCAATGAGAGAGTAGCTGCTAGGCATTTGGATGGGCACATGTCACTCTAATTTCCAGGCAGGAAGAAGAATTAACCAAAGTCTCAGCCACCCACCGGGAACCAGTATAGATCCTGAACCAAAAGTTTGGACTTGCGTTCAGCTCACAAAAAACTAGTTGAAAAATGGAGCTCAGAGGCACAGCAATTCACAAACTGGCAGAGTAATCAAGGCCAACTATCGTCCAAAAATCTGTTGAGGGAAGGCAACGAGGCGGACTTGAAAGCGAGGCAGAATAGCAGGAAACAGATTTCAAGAGGTACGTTGAAATCGCCTGTAAAGCACAGGAAGAGGGGCACAACTTCGACAATGATGCACTTGGCCAAAAAGGGCGTATGCGTTTTCTCCTGAATATATTCAGGAGAAAACGCATACGCCCTTTTTGGCCAAACAAGCAAGCGGGCAATGCAAATCTGCACTACAAAGAAGTATCACTTCCCACCGGTCAAAAGGGACATCCACAAAATGTGTAAAAACCAGAAAGGCAAGACAGGCCCTGGAGAACAGGGAGCCTTGTTATGCTGCTGGGCGGGATGTAAGTTGCCAACTGCCTCACTGGAGGAGTGCATAGTGTTCCCTAAAACAAGTAAACAACAGAGCTACAGAGCCAACGGCACTTCCAGTCTAGGGAATATACCTTGGGAAAACTGAAAATCCATAAGACAGAGCCACCCCCAAATTGAGGGCTGCACTGCTTACAAGAACCTCAACCTGGGTACACCTGAAATATCCCAGGAAATATAAAAATGGTTCCAAACATTGTGGAACTTACGTACGATGGAATATCCCTCAGCCACGGAATCAATGTCATAAGACCAGTAGCAGCAAAATGAGTGGATTCAGGTACGATGATTCTAAGTGAAAGAAGTCACACAGGAAAAGAAACTTATCATAAGATATCACTTAGGAAGATCCTGTAAACATGGCTACACATGAACTGAGTTAGGCAAGAGAACAGAGTCTCACATTTAGAAAACACTCTTATGCCTGCTTAAGGGGGAAGGAGAGGTGGGGTGATGCATCAAACCCGAGTTGGATATAAGCACAGGTACCGTTCCAAAAACCAACTATGGAATAGACAAGACCTCCACCTTCCTCAGTGAAAGGGACTCAAAACCCCATATTTCCCGCAGAGGAATAGATCTGACTAGTAAGAATCTTAAAACCTATGTATTGATATGTCTCCGTAAGGGAATCAAGTGTGTCTAGACTGGCATAAACATGGCAGCGAGAATCAGCTCAAACCCACTCTAAAAAGGAATTTCAAAAACAGAACAAAGAAACAGGGAAATTCTTTACAATTCCTTCAGGGTCTCTGATGCAACCTGGAATGACCCTATCTACAATGACAGCTGGATGTGGCATAAGGCTGGACACTTGGGACTGAGAGGATTGGTGAGATTGGGTGAGCAAATGCAGACCCTTTAAAGCAATAATGCATGGCACCCATTCCATGGGTCCCAGCTCTCCAGGTTGAAGGGAATATTACTACAGCTATAACGTGTACGGGAAACCTAGAGAATGGACACACTGTGAATACGACAGGTTTCTAAAACTCAACGAAGAGCCCCTCTCCTGGTGCTCCGGTTTGACTTTCCAACTGCTTTCCTATCAATCTCCCAACTTGGAGAGACAGCCCCTTTAAGCTCCTGGTTCGCACAGGTTGCCAATTTGGCAGAGGATGAAAGGGAAGAGGGAGAACCAATGAGAGAGTAGCTGCTAGGCATTTGGATGGGCACATGTCACTCTAATTTCCAGGCAGGAAGAAGAATTAACCAAAGTCTCAGCCACCCACCGGGAACCAGTATAGGTCCTGAACCAAAAGTTTGGACTTGCGTTCAGCTCACAAAAAACTAGTTGAAAAATGGAGCTCAGAGGCACAGCAATTCACAAACTGGCAGAGTAATCAAGGCCAACTATCGTCCAAAAATCTGTTGAGGGAAGGCAACGAGGCGGACTTGAAAGCGAGGCAGAATAGCAGGAAACAGATTTCAAGAGGTACGTTGGACTCGCCTGTAAAGCACAGGAAGAGGGGCACAACTTCGACAATGATGCACTTGGCCAAAAAGGGCGTATGCGTTTTCTCCTGAATATATTCAGGAGAAAACGCATACGCCCTTTTTGGCCAAGCAAGCAAGCGGGCAATGCAAATCTGCACTACAAAGAAGTATCACTTCCCACCGGTCAAAAGGGACATCCACAAAATGTGTAAAAACCAGAAAGGCAAGACGGGCCCTGGAGAACAGGGAGCCTTGTTATGCTGCTGGGCGGGATGTAAGTTGCCAACTGCCTCACTGGAGGAGTGCATTGTGTTCCCTAAAACAAGTAAACAACAGAGCTACAGAGCCAAGGGCACTTCCAGTCTAGGGAATATACCTTGGGAAAACTGAAAATCCATAAGACAGAGCCACCCCCAAATTGAGGGCTGCACTGCTTACAAGAACCTCAACCTGGGTACACCTGAAATATCCCAGGCAATATAAAAATGGTTCCAAACATTGTGGAACTTACGTACGATGGAATATCCCTCAGCCACGGAATCAATGTCATAAGACCAGTAGCAGCAAAATGAGTGGATTCAGGTACGATGATTCTAAGTGAAAGAAGTCACACAGGAAAAGAAACTTATCATAAGATATCACTTAGGAAAATCCTGTAAACATGGCTACACATGAACTGAGTTAGGCAAGAGAACAGAGTCTCACATTTAGAAAACACTCTTATGCCTGCTTAAGGGGGAAGGAGAGGTGGGGTGATGCATCAAACCCGAGTTGGATATAAGCACAGGTACCGTTCCAAAAACCAACTATGGAATAGACAAGACCTCCACCTTCCTCAGTGAAAGGGACTCAAAACCCCATATTTCCCGCAGAGGAATAGATCTGACTAGTAAGAATCTTAAAACATATGTATTGATATGTCTCCGTAAGGGAATCAAGTGTGTCTAGACTGGCATAAACATGGCAGCGAGAATCAGCTCAAACCCACTCTAAAAAGGAATTTCAAAAACAGAACAAAGAAACAGGGAAATTCTTTACAATTCCTTCAGGGTCTCTGATGCAACCTGGAATGACCCTATCTACAATGACAGCTGGATGTGGCATAAGGCTGGACACTTGGGACTGAGAGGATTGGTGAGATTGGGTGAGCAAATGCAGACCCTTTAAAGCAATAATGCATGGCACCCATTCCATGGGTCCCAGCTCTCCAGGTTGAAGGGAATATTACTACAGCTATAACGTGTACGGGAAACCTAGAGAATGGACACACTGTGAATACGAAAGGTTTCTAAAACTCAACGAAGAGCCCCTCTCCTGGTGCTCCGGTTTGACTTTCCAACTGCTTTCCTATCAATCTCCCAACTTGGAGAGACAGCCCCTTAAAGCTCCTGGTTCGCACAGGTTGCCAAATTGGCAGAGGATGAAAGGGAAGAGGGAGAACCAATGAGAGAGTAGCTGCTAGGCATTTGGATGGGCACATGTCACTCTAATTTCCAGGCAGGAAGAAGAATTAACCAAAGTCTCAGCCACCCACCGGGAACCAGTATAGGTCCTGAACCAAAAGTTTGGACTTCCGTTCAGCTCACAAAAAACTAGTTGAAAAATGGAGCTCAGAGGCACAGCAATTCACAAACTGGCAGAGTAATCAAGGCCAACTATCGTCCAAAAATCTGTTGAGGGAAGGCAACGAGGCGGACTTGAAAGCGAGGCAGAATAGCAGGAAACAGATTTCAAGAGGTACGTTGAAATCGCCTGTAAAGCACAGGAAGAGGGGCACAACTTCGACAATGATGCACTTGGCCAAAAAGGGCGTATGCGTTTTCTCCTGAATATATTCAGGAGAAAACGCATACGCCCTTTTTGGCCAAGCAAGCAAGCGGGCAATGCAAATCTGCACTACAAAGAAGTATCACTTCCCACCGGTCAAAAGGGACATCCACAAAATGTGTAAAAACCAGAAAGGCAAGACAGGCCCTGGAGAACAGGGAGCCTTGTTATGCTGCTGGGCGGGATGTAAGTTGCCAACTGCCTCACTGGAGGAGTGCATAGTGTTCCCTAAAACAAGTAAACAACAGAGCTACAGAGCCAACGGCACTTCCAGTCTAGGGAATATACCTTGGGAAAACTGAAAATCCATAAGACAGAGCCACCCCCAAATTGAGGGCTGCACTGCTTACAAGAACCTCAACCTGGGTACACCTGAAATATCCCAGGAAATATAAAAATGGTTCCAAACATTGTGGAACTTACGTACGATGGAATATCCCTCAGCCACGGAATCAATGTCATAAGACCAGTAGCAGCAAAATGAGTGGATTCAGGTACGATGATTCAAAGTGAAAGAAGTCACACAGGAAAAGAAACTTATCATAAGATATCACTTAGGAAGATCCTGTAAACATGGCTACACATGAACTGAGTTAGGCAAGAGAACAGAGTCTCACATTTAGAAAACACTCTTATGCCTGCTTAAGGGGGAAGGAGAGGTGGGGTGATGCATCAAACCCGAGTTGGATATAAGCACAGGTACCGTTCCAAAAACCAACTATGGAATAGACAAGACCTACACCTTCCTCAGTGAAAGGGACTCAAAACCCCATATTTCCCGCAGAGGAATAGATCTGACTACTAAGAATCTTAAAACCTATGTATTGATATGTCTCCGTAAGGGAATCAAGTGTGTCTAGACTGGCATAAACATGGCAGCGAGAATCAGCTCAAACCCACTCTAAAAAGGAATTTCAAAAACAGAACAAAGAAACAGGGAAATTCTTTACAATTCCTTCAGGGTCTCTGATGCAACCTGGAATGACCCTATCTACAATGACAGCTGGATGTGGCATAAGGCTGGACACTTGGGACTGAGAGGATTGGTGAGATTGGGTGAGCAAATGCAGACCCTTTAAAGCAATAATGCATGGCACCCATTCCATGGGTCCCAGCTCTCCAGGTTGGAGGGAATATTACTACAGCTATAACGTGTATGGGAAACCTAGAGAATGGACACACTGTGAATATGACAGGTTTCTAAAACTCAACGAAGAGCCCCTGTCCTGGTGCTCCGGTTTGACTTTCCAACTGCTTTCCTATCAATCTCCCAACTTGGAAAGACAGCCCCTTTAAGCTCCTGGTTCGCACAGGTTGCCAATTTGGCAGAGGATGAAAGGGAAGAGGGAGAACCAATGAGAGAGTAGCTGCTAGGCATTTGGATGGGCACATGTCACTCTAATTTCCCGGCAGGAAGAAGAATTAACCAAAGTCTCAGCCACCCACCGGGAACCAGTATAGGTCCTGAACCAAAAGTTTGGACTTGCGTTCAGCTCACATAAAACGAGTTGAAAAATGGAGCTCAGGGGCACAGCAATTCACAAACTGGCAGAGTAATCAAGGCCAACTATCGTCCAAAAATCTGTTGAGGGAAGGCAACGAGGCGGACTTGAAAGCGAGGCAGAATAGCAGGAAACAGATTTCAAGAGGTACGTTGGACTCGCCTGTAAAGCACAGGAAGAGGGGCACAACTTCGACAATGATGCACTTGGCCAAAAAGGGCGTATGCGTTTTCTCCTGAATATATTCAGGAGAAAACGCATACGCCCTTTTTGGCCAAGCAAGCAAGCGGGCAATGCAAATCTGCACTACAAAGAAGTATCACTTCCCACCGGTCAAAAGGGACATCCACAAAATGTGTAAAAACCAGAAAGGCAAGACAGGCCCTGGAGAACAGGGAGCCTTGTTATGCTGCTGGGCGGGATGTAAGTTGCCAACTGCCTCACTGGAGGAGTGCATTGTGTTCCCTAAAACAAGTAAACAACAGAGCTACAGAGCCAAGGGCACTTCCAGTCTAGGGAATATACCTTGGGAAAACTGAAAATCCATAAGACAGAGCCACCCCCAAATTGAGGGCTGCACTGCATACAAGAACCTCAACCTGGGTACACCTGAAATATCCCAGGAAATATAAAAATGGTTCCAAACATTGTGGAACTTCCGTACGATGGAATATCCCTCAGCCACGAAATCAATGTCATAAGACCTGTAGCAGCAAAATGAGTGGATTCAGGTACGATGATTCTAAGTGAAAGAAGTCACACAGGAAAAGAAACTTATCATAAGATATCACTTAGGAAGATCCTTTAAACATGGCTACACATGAACTGAGTTAGGCAAGAGAACAGAGTCTCACATTTAGAAAACACTCTTATGCCTGCTTAAGGGGGAAGGAGAGGTGGGGTGATGCATCAAACCCGAGTTTGATATAAGCACAGGTACCGTTCCAAAAACCAACTATGGAATAGACAAGGCCTCCACCTTCCTCAGTGAAAGGGACTCAAAACCCCATATTTCCCGCAGAGGAATAGATCTGACTAGTAAGAATCTTAAAACCTATGTATTGATATGTCTCCGTAAGGGAATCAAGTGTGTCTAGACTGGCATAAACATGGCAGCGAGAATCAGCTCAAACCCACTCTAAAAAGGAATTTCAAAAACAGAACAAAGAAACAGGGAAATTCTTTACAATTCCTTCAGGGTCTCTGATGCAACCTGGAATGACCCTATCTACAATGACAGCTGGATGTGGCATAAGGCTGGACACTTGGGACTGAGAGGATTGGTGAGATTGGGTGAGCAAATGCAGACCCTTTAAAGCAATAATGCATGGCACCCATTCCATGGGTCCCAGCTCTCCAGGTTGGAGGGAATATTACTACAGCTATAACGTGTACGGGAAACCTAGAGAATGGACACACTGTGAATATAACAGGTTTCTAAAACTCAACGAAGAGCCCCTCTCCTGGTGCTCCGGTTTGACTTTCCAACTGCTTTCCTATCAATCTCCCAACTTGGAGAGACAGCCCCTTTAAGCTCCTGGTTCGCACAGGTTGCCAATTTGGCAGAGGATGAAAGGGAAGAGGGAGAACCAATGAGAGAGTAGCTGCTAGGCATTTGGATGGGCACATGTCACTCTAATTTCCCGGCAGGAAGAAGAATTAACCAAAGTCTCAGCCACCCACCGGGAACCAGTATAGGTCCTGAACCAAAAGTTTGGACTTGCGTTCAGCTCACATAAAACGAGTTGAAAAATGGAGCTCAGGGGCACAGCAATTCACAAACTGGCAGAGTAATCAAGGCCAACTATCGTCCAAGAATCTGTTGAGGGAAGGCAACGAGGCGGACTTGAAAGCGAGGCAGAATAGCAGGAAACAGATTTCAAGAGCTACGTTGGAATCGCCTGTAAAGCACAGGAAGAGGGGCACAACTTCGACAATGATGCACTTGGCCAAAAAGGGCGTATGCGTTTTCTCCTGAATATATTCAGGAGAAAACGCATACGCCCTTTTTGGCCAAGCAAGCAAGCGGGCAATGCAAATCTGCACTACAAAGAAGTATCACTTCCCACCGGTCAAAAGGGACATCCACAAAATGTGTAAAAACCAGAAAGGCAAGACAGGCCCTGGAGAACAGGGAGCCTTGTTATGCTGCTGGGCGGGATGTAAGTTGCCAACTGCCTCACTGGAGGAGTGCATTGTGTTCCCTAAAACAAGTAAACAACAGAGCTACAGAGCCAAGGGCACTTCCAGTCTAGGGAATATACCTTGGGAAAACTGAAAATCCATAAGACAGAGCCACCCCCAAATTGAGGGCTGCACTGCATACAAGAACCTCAACCTGGGTACACCTGAAATATCCCAGGAAATATAAAAATGGTTCCAAACATTGTGGAACTTACGTACGATGGAATATCCCTCAGCCACGAAATCAATGTCATAAGACCTGTAGCAGCAAAATGAGTGGATTCAGGTACGATGATTCTAAGTGAAAGAAGTCACACAGGAAAAGAAACTTATCATAAGATATCACTTAGGAAGATCCTGTAAACATGGCTACACATGAACTGAGTTAGGCAAGAGAACAGAGTCTCACATTTAGAAAACACTCTTATGCCTGCTTAAGGGGGAAGGAGAGGTGGGGTGATGCATCAAACCCGAGTTTGATATAAGCACAGGTACCGTTCCAAAAACCAACTATGGAATAGACAAGACCTCCACCTTCCTCAGTGAAAGGGACTCAAAACCCCATATTTCCCGCAGAGGAATAGATCTGACTAGTAAGAATCTTAAAACCTATGTATTGATATGTCTCTGTAAGGGAATCAAGTGTGTCTAGACTGGCATAAACATGGCAGTGAGAATCAGCTCAAACCCACTCTAAAACGGAATTTCAAAAACAGAACAAAGAAACAGGGAAATTCTTTACAATTCCTTCAGGGTCTCTGATGCAACCTGGAATGACCCTATCTACAATGACAGCTGGATGTGGCATAAGGCTGGACACTTGGGACTGAGAGGATTGGTGAGATTGGGTGAGCAAATGCAGACCCTTTAAAGCAATAATGCATGGCAACCATTCCATGGGTCCCAGCTCTCCAGGTTGAAGGGAATATTACTACAGCTATAACGTGTACGGGAAACCTAGAGAATGGACACACTGTGAATACGACAGGTTTCTAAAACTCAACGAAGAGCCCCTCTCCTGGTGCTCCGGTTTGACTTTCCAACTGCTTTCCTATCAATCTCCCAACTTGGAGAGAGAGCCCCTTTAAACTCCTGGTTCGCACAGGTTGCCAATTTGGCAGAGGATGAAAGGGAAGAGGGAGAACCAATGAGAGAGTAGCTGCTAGGCATTTGGATGGGCACATGTCACTCTAATTTCCCGGCAGGAAGAAGAATTAACCAAAGTCTCAGCCACCCACCGGGAACCAGTATAGGTCCTGAACCAAAAGTTTGGACTTGCGTTCAGCTCACATAAAACGAGTTGAAAATGGAGCTCAGGGGCACAGCAATTCACAAACTGGCAGAGTAATCAAGGCCAACTATCGTCCAAAAATCTGTTGAGGGAAGGCAACGAGGCGGACTTGAAAGCGAGGCAGAATAGCAGGAAACAGATTTCAAGAGGTACGTAGGAATCGCCTGTAAAACACAGGAAGAGGGGCACAACTTCGACAATGATGCACTTGGCCAAAAAGGGCGTATGCTTTTTCTCCTGAATATATTCAGGAGAAAACGCATACGCCCTTTTTGGCCAAGCAAGCAAGCGGGCAATGCAAACCTGCACTACAAAGAAGTATCACTTCCCACCGGTCAAAAGGGACATCCACAAAATGTGTAAAAACCAGAAAGGCAAGACAGGCCCTGGAGAACAGGGAGCCTTGTTATGCTGATGGGCGGGATGTAAGTTGCCAACTGCCTCACTGGAGGAGTGCATTGTGTTCCCTAAAACAAGTAAACAACAGAGCTACAGAGCCAAGGGCACTTCCAGTCTAGGGAATATACCTTGGGAAAACTGAAAATCCATAAGACAGAGCCACCCCCAAATTGAGGGCTGCACTGCTTACAAGAACCTCAACCTGGGTACACCTGAAATATCCCAGGAAATATAAAAATGGTTCCAAACATTGTGGAACTTACGTACGATGGAATATCCCTCAGCCACGAAATCAATGTCATAAGACCTGTAGCAGCAAAATGAGTGGATTCAGGTACGATGATTCTAAGTGAAAGAAGTCACACAGGAAAAGAAACTTATCATAAGATATCACTTAGGAAGATCCTGTAAACATGGCTACACATGAACTGAGTTAGGCAAGAGAACAGAGTCTCACATTTAGAAAACACTCTTATTCCTGCTTAAGGGGGAAGGAGAGGTGGGGTGATGCATCAAACCCGAGTTTGATATAAGCACAGGTACCGTTCCAAAAACCAACTATGGAATAGACAAGACCTCCACCTTCCTCAGTGAAAGGGACTCAAAATCCCATATTTCCCGCAGAGGAATAGATCTGACTAGTAAGAATCTTAAAACCTATGTATTGATATGTCTCCGTAAGGGAATCAAGTGTGTCTAGACTGGCATAAACATGGCAGCGAGAATCAGCTCAAACCCACTCTAAAAAGGAATTTCAAAAACAGAACAAAGAAACAGGGAAATTCTTTACAATTCCTTCAGGGTCTCTGATGCAACCTGGAATGACCCTATCTACAATGACAGCTGGATGTGGCATAAGGCTGGACACTTGGGACTGAGAGGATTGGTGAGATTGGGTGAGCAAATGCAGACCCTTTAAAGCAATAATGCATGGCACCCATTCCATGGGTCCCAGCTCTCCAGGTTGAAGGGAACTTTACTACAGCTATAACGTGTACGGGAAACCTAGAGAATGGACACACTGTGAATACGATAGGTTTCTAAAACTCAACGAAGAGCCCCTCTCCTGGTGCTCCGGTTTGACTTTCCAACTGCTTTCCTATCAATCTCCCAACTTGGAGAGACAGCCCCTTTAAGCTCCTGGTTCGCACAGGTTGCCAATTTGGCAGAGGATGAAAGGGAAGAGGGAGAACCAATGAGAGATTAGCTGCTAGGCATTTGGATGGGCACATGTCACTCTAATTTCCAGGCAGGAAGAAGAATTAACCAAAGTCTCAGCCACCCACCGGGAACCAGTATAGGTCCTGAACCAAAAGTTTGGACTTGCGTTCAGCTCACATAAAACGAGTTGAAAAATGGAGCTCAGGGGCACAGCAATTCACAAACTGGCAGAGTAATCAAGGCCAACTATCGTCCAAAAATCTGTTGAGGGAAGGCAACGAGGCGGACTTGAAAGCGAGGCAGAATAGCAGGAAACAGATTTCAAGAGGTACGTTGGAATCGCCTGTAAAGCACAGGAAGAGGGGCACAACTTCGACAATGATGCACTTGGCCAAAAAGGGCGTATGCGTTTTCTCCTGAATATATTCAGGAGAAAACGCATACGCCCTTTTTGGCCAAGCAAGCAAGCGGGCAATGCAAATCTGCACTACAAAGAAGTATCACTTCCCACCGGTCAAAAGGGACATCCACAAAATGTGTAAAAACCAGAAAGGCAAGACGGGCCCTGGAGAACAGGGAGCCTTGTTATGCTGCTGGGCGGGATGTAAGTTGCCAACTGCCTCACTGGAGGAGTGCATTGTGTTCCCTAAAACAAGTAAACAACAGAGCTACAGAGCCAAAGGCACTTCCAGTCTAGGGAATATACCTTGGGAAAACTGAAAATCCATAAGACAGAGCCACCCCCAAATTGAGGGCTGCACTGCTTACAAGAACCTCAATCTGGGTACACCTGAAATATCCCAGGAAATATAAAAATGGTTCCAAACATTGTGGAACTTACGTACGATGGAATATCCCTCAGCCATGAAATCAATGTCATAAGACCTGTAGCAGCAAAATGAGTGGATTCAGGTACGATGATTCGAAGTGAAAGAAGTCACACAGGAAAAGAAACTTATCATAAGATATCACTTAGGAAGATCCTGTAAACATGGCTACACATGAACTGAGTTAGGCAAGAGAACAGAGTCTCACATTTAGAAAACACTCTTATGCCTGCTTAAGGGGGAAGGAGAGGTGGGGTGATGCATCAAACCCGAGTTTGATATAAGCACAGGTACCGTTCCAAAAACCAACTATGGAATAGACAAGACCTACACCTTCCTCAGTGAAAGGGACTCAAAATCCCATATTTCCCGCAGAGGAATAGATCTGACTACTAAGAATCTTAAAACCTATGTATTGATATGTCTCCGTAAGGGAATCAAGTGTGTCTAGACTGGCATAAACATGGCAGCGAGAATCAGCTCAAACCCACTCTAAAAAGGAATTTCAAAAAGAGAACAAAGAAACAGGGAAATTCTTTACAATTCCTTCAGGGTCTCTGATGCAACCTGGAATGACCCTATCTACACTGACAGATGGATGTGGCATGAGGCTGGACACTTGGGACTGAGAGGATTGGTGAGATTGGGTGAGCAAATGCAGACCCTTTAAAGCAATAATGCATGGCACCCATTCCATGGGTCCCAACTCTGCAGGTTGAAGGGAATATTACTACAGCTATAACATGTTCGGGAAACCTAGAGAATGGACACACTGTGAATACAAAAGGATTCTAAAACTCAACGAAGAGTCCCTCTCCTGGTGCTCCGGTTTGACATTCCAACTGCTTTCCTATCAATCTCCCAACTTGGAGAGACAGCCCCTTTTAGCTCCTGGTTCGCACAGGTTGCCAATTTGGCAGAGGATGAAAGGGAAGAGGGAGAACCAATGAGAGAGTAGCGGTTAGGCATTTGGATGGGCACATGTCACTCTAATTTCCCGGCAGGAAGCAGAATAAACCAAAGTCTCAGCCACCCACCTGGAACCAGTATAGGTCCTGAACCAAAAGTTTGGACTTGCGTTCAGCTCACAAAAAAACGAGTTGAATAATGGAGGTCAGGGGCACAGCAATTCACAAACTGGCAGAGTAATCAAGGCCAACTATCGTCCAAAAATCTGTTGAGCGAAGGCAACGAGGCAGACTTGAAAGCGAGGCAAAATAGCAGGAAACAGATTTCAAGAGGTACGTTGGAATCGCCTGTAAAGCACAGGAAGAGGGGCACAACTTCGACAATGATGCACTTGGCCAAAAAGGGCGTATGCGTTTTCTCCTGAATATATTCAGGGGAAAACGCATACACCCTTTTTGGCCAAGCAAGCAAGCGGGCAATGCAAATCTGCACTACAAAGAAGTATCGCTTCCCACCGGTCAAAAGGGACATCCACAAAATGTGTAAAAACCGGAAAGGCAAGACAGGCCCTGGAGAACAGGGAGCCTTGTTATGCTGATGGGCGGGATGTAAGTTGCCAACTGCCTCACTGGAGGAGTGCATTGTGTTCCCTAAAACAAGTAAACAACAGAGCTACAGAGCCAAGGGCACTTCCAGTCTAGGGAATATACCTTGGGAAAACTGAAAATCCATAAGACAGAGCCACCCCCAAATTGAGGGCTGCACTGCTTACAAGAACCTCAACCTGGGTACACCTGAAATATCCCAGGAAATATAAAAATGGTTCCAAACATTGTGGAACTTACGTACGATGGAATATCCCTCAGCCACGAAATCAATGTCATAAGACCAGTAGCAGCAAAATGAGTGGATTCAGGTACGATGATTCTAAGTGAAAGAAGTCACACAGGAAAAGAAACTTATCATAAGATATCACTTAGGAAGATCCTATAAACATGGCTACACATGAACTGAGTTAGGCAAGAGAACAGAGTCTCACATTTAGAAAACACTCTTATGCCTGCTTAAGGGGGAAGGAGAGGTGGGGTGATGCATCAAACCAGAGTTTGATATAAGCACAGGTACCATTCCAAAAACCAACTATGGAATAGACAAGACCTCCACCTTCCTCAGTGAAAGGGACTCAAAACCCCATATTTCCCGCAGAGGAATAGATCTGACTAGTAAGAACCTAAAAACCTATGTATTGATATGTCTCCGTAAGGGAATCAAGTGTGTCTAGACTGGCATAAACATGGCAGCGAGAATCAGCTCAAACCCACTCTAAAAAGGAATTTAAAAAACAGAACAAAGAAACAGGGAAATTCTTTACAATTCCTTCAGGTTCTCGGATGCAACCTGGAATGACCCTATCTACAATGACAGCTGGATGTGGCATGAGGCTGGACACTTGGGACTGAGAGGATTGGTGAGATTGGGTGAGCAAATGCAGACCCTTTAAAGCAATAATGCATGGCACCCATTCCATGGGTCCCAGCTCTCCAGGTTGAAGGGAATATTACTACAGCTATAACATGTACGGGAATCCTAGAGAATGGACACACTGTGAATACGAAAGGTTTCTAAAACTCAACGAAGAGTCCCTCTCCTGGTGCTCCGGTTTGACTTTCCAACTGCTTTCCTATCAATCTCCCAACTTGGAGAGACAGCCCCTTTAAGCTCCTGGTTCGCACAGGTTGCCAATTTGGCAGAGGATGAAAGGGAAGAGGGAGAACCAATGAGAGAGTAGCTGTTAGGCATTTGGATGGGCACATGTCACTCTAATTTCCTGGCAGGAAGAAGAATTAACCAAAGTCTCAGCCACCCACCGGGAACCAGTATAGGTCCTGAACCAAAAGTTTGGACTTGCGTTCAGCTCACAAAAAAACGAGTTGAAAAATGGAGCTCAGGGGCACAGCAATTCACAAACTGGCAGAGTAATCAAGGCCAACTATCGTCCAAAAATCTGTTGAGGGAAGGCAACGAGGCGGACTTGAAAGCGAGGCAGAATAGCAGGAAACAGATTTCAAGAGGTACGTTGGAATCGCCTGTAAAGCACAAGAAGAGGGGCACAACTTCGACAATGATGCACTTGGCCATAAAGCGCGTACGCGTTTTCTCCTGAATATATTCAGGAGAAAACGCATACACCCTTTTTGGCCAAGCAAGCAAGCGGGCAATGCAAATCTGCAATACAAAGAAGTATCACTTCCCACCGGTCAAAAGGGACATCCACAAAATGTGTAAAAACCAGAAAGGCAAGACAGGCCCTGGAGAACAGGGAGCCTTGTTATGCTGATGGGCGGGATGTAAGTTGCCAACTGCCTCACTGGAGGAGTGCATTGTGTTCCCTAAAACAAGTAAACAACAGAGCTACAGAGCCAAGGGCACTTCCGGTCTAGGGAATATACCTTTGGGAAACTGAAAATCCATAAGACAGAGCCACCCCCAAATTGAGGGCTGCACTGCTTACAAGAACCTCAACCTGGGTACACCTGAAATATCCCAGGAAATATAAAAATGGTTCCAAACATTGTGGAACTTATGTACGATGGAATATCCCTCAGCCACGAAATCAATGTCATAAGACCAGTAGCAGCAAAATGAGTGGATTCAGGTACGATGATTCTAAGTGAAAGAAGTCACACAGAAAAAGAAACTTATCATAAGATATCACTTAGGAAGATCCTGTAAACATGGCTACACATGAACTGAGTTAGGCAAGAGAACAGAGTCTCACATTTAGAAAACACTCTTATGCCTGCTTAAGGGGGAAGGAGAGGTGGGGTGATGCATCAAACCAGAGTTTGATATAAGCACAGGTACCGTTCCAAAAACCAACTATGGAATAGACAAGACCTACACCTTCCTCAGTGAAAGGGACTCAAAACCCCATATTTCCCGCAGAGGAATAGATCTGACTAGTAAGAATCTTAAAACCTATGTACCGATATGTCTCCGTAAGGGAATCAAGTGTGTCTAGACTGGCATAAACATGGCAGCGAGAATCAGCTCAAACCCACTCTAAAAAGGAATTTCAAAAACAGAACAAAGAAACAGGGAAATTCTTTACAATTCCTTCAGGGTCTCTGATGCAACCTGGAATGACCCTATCTACAATGACAGCTGGATGTGGCATAAGGCTGGACACTTGGGACTGAGAGGATTGGTGAGATTGGGTGAGCAAATGCAGACCCTTTAAAGCAATAATGCATGGCACCCATTCCATGGGTCCCAACTCTCCAGGTTGAAGGGAATATTACTACAGCTATAACATGTACGGGAAACCTAGAGAATGGACACCCTGTGAATACGAAAGGTTTCTAAAACTCAACGAAGGGTCCCTCTCCTGGTGCTCCAGTTTGACTTTCCAACTGCTTTCCTATCAATCTCCCAACTTGGAGAGACAGCCCCTTTAAGCTCCTGGTTCGCACAGGTTGCCAATTTGGCAGAGGATGAAAGGGAAGAGGGAGAACCAATGAGAGAGTAGCTGTTAGGCATTTGGATGGGCACCTGTCACTCTAATTTCCAGGCAGGAAGAAGAATTAACCAAAGTCTCAGCCACCCACCGGGAACCAGTATAGGTCCTGAACCAAAAGTTTGGACTTGCGTTCAGCTCACAAAAAACTAGTTGAAAAATGGAGCTCAGAGGCACAGCAATTCACAAACTGGCAGAGTAATCAAGGCCAACTATCGTCCAAAAATCTGTTGAGGGAAGGCAACGAGGCGGACTTGAAAGCGAGGCAGAATAGCAGGAAACAGATTTCAAGAGGTACGTTGAAATCGCCTGTAAAGCACAGGAAGAGGGGCACAACTTCGACAATGATGCACTTGGCCAAAAAGGGCGTATGCGTTTTCTCCTGAATATATTCAGGAGAAAACGCATACGCCCTTTTTGGCCAAGCAAGCAAGCGGGCAATGCAAATCTGCACTACAAAGAAGTATCACTTCCCACCGGTCAAAAGGGACATCCACAAAATGTGTAAAAACCAGAAAGGCAAGACAGGCCCTGGAGAACAGGGAGCCTTGTTATGCTGCTGGGCGGGATGTATGTTGCCAACTGCCTCACTGGAGGAGTGCATTGTGTTCCCTAAAAGAAGTAAACAACAGAGCTACAGAGCCAACGGCACTTCCAGTCTAGGGAATATACCTTGGGAAAACTGAAAATCCATAAGACAGAGCCACCCCCAAATTGAGGGCTGCACTGCTTACAAGAACCTCAACCTGGGTACACCTGAAATATCCCAGGAAATATAAAAATGGTTCCAAACATTGTGGAACTTACGTACGATGGAATATCCCTCAGCCACGGAATCAATGTCATAAGACCAGTAGCAGCAAAATGAGTGGATTCAGGTACGATGATTCTAAGTGAAAGAAGTCACACAGGAAAAGAAACTTATCATAAGATATCACTTAGGAAGATCCTGTAAACATGGCTACACATGAACTGAGTTAGGCAAGAGAACAGAGTCTCACATTTAGAAAACACTCTTATGCCTGCTTAAGGGGGAAGGAGAGGTGGGGTGATGCATCAAACCCGAGTTGGATATAAGCACAGGTACCGTTCCAAAAACCAACTATGGAATAGACAAGACCTCCACCTTCCTCAGTGAAAGGGACTCAAAACCCCATATTTCCCGCAGAGGAATAGATCTGACTAGTAAGAATCTTAAAACCTATGTATTGATATGTCTCCGTAAGGGAATCAAGTGTGTCTAGACTGGCATAAACATGGCAGCGAGAATCAGCTCAAACCCACTCTAAAAAGGAATTTCAAAAACAGAACAAAGAAACAGGGAAATTCTTTACAATTCCTTCAGGGTCTCTGATGCAACCTGGAATGACCCTATCTACAATGACAGCTGGATGTGGCATAAGGCTGGACACTTGGGACTGAGAGGATTGGTGAGATTGGGTGAGCAAATGCAGACCCTTTAAAGCAATAATGCATGGCACCCATTCCATGGGTCCCAACTCTGCAGGTTGAAGGGAATATTACTACAGCTATAACATGTACGGGAAACCTAGAGAATGGACACACTGTGAATACAAAAGGATTCTAAAACTCAACGAAGAGTCCCTCTCCTGGTGCTCCGGTTTGACATTCCAACTGCTTTCCTATCAATCTCCCAACTTGGAGAGACAGCCCCTTTAAGCTCCTGGTTCGCACAGGTTGCCAATTTGGCAGAGGATGAAAGGGAAGAGGGAGAACCAATGAGAGAGTAGCTGTTAGGCATTTGGATGGGCACATGTCACTCTAATTTCCCGGCAGGAAGCAGAATAAACCAAAGTCTCAGCCACCCACCTGGAACCAGTATAGGTCCTGAACCAAAAGTTTGGACTTGCGTTCAGCTCACAAAAAAACGAGTTGAATAATGGAGGTCAGGGGCACAGCAATTCACAAACTGGCAGAGTAATCAAGGCCAACTATCGTCCAAAAATCTGTTGAGCGAAGGCAACGAGGCAGACTTGAAAGCGAGGCAAAATAGCAGGAAACAGATTTCAAGAGGTACGTTGGAATCGCCTGTAAAGCACAGGAAGAGGGGCACAACTTCGACAATGATGCACTTGGCCAAAAAGGGCGTATGCGTTTTCTCCTGAATATATTCAGGGGAAAACGCATACACCCTTTTTGGCCAAGCAAGCAAGCGGGCAATGCAAATCTGCACTACAAAGAAGTATCGCTTCCCACCGGTCAAAAGGGACATCCACAAAATGTGTAAAAACCAGAAAGGCAAGACAGGCCCTGGTGAACAGAGAGCCTTGTTATGCTGATGGGCGGGATGTAAGTTGCCAACTGCCTCACTGGAGGAGTGCATTGTGTTCCCTAAAACAAGTAAACAACAGAGCTACAGAGCCAAGGGCACTTCCGGTCTAGGGAATATACCTTGGGAAAACTGAAAATCCATAAGACAGAGCCACCCCCAAATTGAGGGCTGCACTGCTTACAAGAACCTCAACCTGGGTACACCTGAAATATCCCAGGAAATATAAAAATGGTTCCAAACATTGTGGAACTTACGTACGATGGAATATCCCTCAGCCACGAAATCAATGTCATAAGACCAGTAGCAGCAAAATGAGTGGATTCAGGTACGATGATTCTAAGTGAAAGAAGTCACACAGGAAAAGAAACTTATCATAAGATATCACTTAGGAAGATCCTGTAAACATGGCTACACATGAACTGAGTTAGGCAAGAGAACAGAGTCTCACATTTAGAAAACACTCTTATGCCTGCTTAAGGGGGAAGGAGAGGTGGGGTGATGCATCAAACCAGAGTTTGATATAAGCACAGGTACCATTCCAAAAACCAACTATGGAATAGACAAGACCTCCACCTTCCTCAGTGAAAGGGACTCAAAACCCCATATTTCCCGCAGAGGAATAGATCTGACTAGTAAGAACCTTAAAACCTATGTATTGATATGTCTCCGTAAGGGAATCAAGTGTGTCTAGACTGGCATAAACATGGCAGCGAGAATCAGCTCAAACCCACTCTAAAAAGGAATTTAAAAAACAGAACAAAGAAACAGGGAAATTCTTTACAATTCCTTCAGGTTCTCGGATGCAACCTGGAATGACCCTATCTACAATGACAGCTGGATGTGGCATGAGGCTGGACACTTGGGACTGAGAGGATTGGTGAGATTGGGTGAGCAAATGCAGACCCTTTAAAGCAATAATGCATGGCACCCATTCCATGGGTCCCAGCTCTCCAGGTTGAAGGGAATATTACTACAGCTATAACATGTACGGGAATCCTAGAGAATGGACACACTGTGAATACGAAAGGTTTCTAAAACTCAACGAAGAGTCCCTCTCCTGGTGCTCCGGTTTGACTTTCCAACTGCTTTCCTATCAATCTCCCAACTTGGAGAGACAGCCCCTTTAAGCTCCTGGTTCGCACAGGTTGCCAATTTGGCAGAGGATGAAAGGGAAGAGGGAGAACCAATGAGAGAGTAGCTGTTAGGCATTTGGCTGGGCACATGTCACTCTAATTTCCTGGCAGGAAGAAGAATTAACCAAAGTCTCAGCCACCCACCGGGAACCAGTATAGGTCCTGAACCAAAAGTTTGGACTTGCGTTCAGCTCACAAAAAAACGAGTTGAAAAATGGAGCTCAGGGGCACAGCAATTCACAAACTGGCAGAGTAATCAAGGCCAACTATCGTCCAAAAATCTGTTGAGGGAAGGCAACGAGGCGGACTTGAAAGCGAGGCAGAATAGCAGGAAACAGATTTCAAGAGGTACGTTGGAATCGCCTGTAAAGCACAAGAAGAGGGGCACAACTTCGACAATGATGCACTTGGCCATAAAGCGCGTACGCGTTTTCTCCTGAATATATTCAGGAGAAAACGCATACACCCTTTTTGGCCAAGCAAGCAAGCGGGCAATGCAAATCTGCAATACAAAGAAGTATCACTTCCCACCGGTCAAAAGGGACATCCACAAAATGTGTAAAAACCAGAAAGGCAAGACAGGCCCTGGAGAACAGGGAGCCTTGTTATGCTGCTGGGCGGGATGTAAGTTGCCAACTGCCTCACTGGAGGAGTGCATTGTGTTCCCTAAAACAAGTAAACAACAGAGCTACAGAGCCAAGGGCACTTCCGGTCTAGGGAATATACCTTTGGGAAACTGAAAATCCATAAGACAGAGCCACCCCCAAATTGAGGGCTGCACTGCTTACAAGAACCTCAACCTGGGTACACCTGAAATATCCCAGGAAATATAAAAATGGTTCCAAACATTGTGGAACTTACGTACGATGGAATATCCCTCAGCCACGAAATCAATGTCATAAGACCAGTAGCAGCAAAATGAGTGGATTCAGGTACGATGATTCTAAGTGAAAGAAGTCACACAGAAAAAGAAACTTATCATAAGATATCACTTAGGAAGATCCTGTAAACATGGCTACACATGAACTGAGTTAGGCAAGAGAACAGAGTCTCACATTTAGAAAACACTCTTATGCCTGCTTAAGGGGGAAGGAGAGGTGGGGTGATGCATCAAACCAGAGTTTGATATAAGCACAGGTACCGTTCCAAAAACCAACTATGGAATAGACAAGACCTACACCTTCCTCAGTGAAAGGGACTCAAAACCCCATATTTCCCGCAGAGGAATAGATCTGACTAGTAAGAATCTTAAAACCTATGTACCGATATGTCTCCGTAAGGGAATCAAGTGTGTCTAGACTGGCATAAACATGGCAGCGAGAATCAGCTCAAACCCACTCTAAAAAGGAATTTCAAAAACAGAACAAAGAAACAGGGAAATTCTTTACAATTCCTTCAGGGTCTCTGATGCAACCTGGAATGACCCTATCTACAATGACAGCTGGATGTGGCATAAGGCTGGACACTTGGGACTGAGAGGATTGGTGAGATTGGGTGAGCAAATGCAGACCCTTTAAAGCAATAATGCATGGCACCCATTCCATGGGTCCCAACTCTCCAGGTTGAAGGAAATATTACTACAGCTATAACATGTACGGGAAACCTAGAGAATGGACACCCTGTGAATACGAAAGGTTTCTAAAACTCAACGAAGGGTCCCTCTCCTGGTGCTCCAGTTTGACTTTCCAACTGCTTTCCTATCAATCTCCCAACTTGGAGAGACAGCCCCTTTAAGCTCCTGGTTCGCACAGGTTGCCAATTTGGCAGAGGATGAAAGGGAAGAGGGAGAACCAATGAGAGAGTAGCTGTTAGGCATTTGGATGGGCACCTGTCACTCTAATTTCCCGGAAGGAAGAAGAATTAACCAAAGTCTCAGCCACCCAACGGGAACCAGTATAGGTCCTGAACCAAAAGTTTGGACTTGCGTTCAGCTCACAAAACAACGAGTTGAAAAATGGAGCTCAGGGGCACAGCAATTCACAAACTGGCAGAGTAATCAAGGCCAACTATCGTCCAAAAATCTGTTGAGGGAAGGCAACGAGGGAGACTTGAAAGCGAGGTAAAATAGCAGGAAACAGATTTCAAGAGGTACGTTGGAATTGCCTGTAAAGCACAGGAAGAGGGGCACAACTTCGACAATGATGCACTTGGCCAAAAAGGGCGTATGCGTTTTCTCCTGAATATATTCAGGAGAAAACGCATACGCCCTTTTTGGCCAAGCAAGCAAGCGGGCAATGCAAATCTGCACTACAAAGAAGTATCATTTCCCACCGGTCAAAAGGGACATCCACAAAATGTGTAAAAACCAGAAAGGCAAGACAGGCCCTGGAGAACAGGGAGCCTTGTTATGCTGATGGGCGGGATGTAAGTTGCCAACTGCCTCACTGGAGGAGTGCATTGTGTTCCCTAAAACAAGTAAACAACAGAGCTACAGAGCCAAGGGCACTTCCAGTCTAGGGAATATACCTTGGGAAAACTGAAAATCCATAAGACAGAGCCACCCCCAAATTGAGGGCTGCACTGCTTACAGGAACCTCAACCTGGGTACACCTGAAATATCCCAGGAAATATAAAAGTGGTTCCAAACATTGTGGAACTTACGTACGATGGAATATCCCTCAGCCACGAAATCAATGTCATAAGACCAGTAGCAGCAAAATGAGTGGATTCAGGTACGATGATTCTAAGTGAAAGAAGTCACACAGAAAAAGAAACTTATCATAAGATATCACTTAGGAAGATCCTGTAAACATGGCTACACATGAACTGAGTTAGGCAAGAGAACAGAGTCTCACATTTAGAAAACACTCTTATGCCTGCTTAAGGGGGAAGGAGAGGTGGGGTGATGCATCAAACCAGAGTTTGATATAAGCACAGGTACCGTTCCAAAAACCAACTATGGAATAGACAAGACCTACACCTTGCTCAGTGAAAGGGACTCAAAATCCCATATTTCCCGCAGAGGAATAGATCTGACTAGTAAGAATCTTAAAACCTATGTATTGATATGTCTCCGTAAGGGAATCAAGTGTGTCTAGACTGGCATAAACATGGCAGCGAGAATCAGCTCAAACCCACTCTAAAAAGGAATTTCAAAAACAGAACAAAGAAACAGGGAAATTCTTTACAATTCCTTCAGGGTCTCGGATGCAACCTGGAATGACCCTATCTACAATGACAGCTGGATGTGGCATGAGGCTGGACACTTGGGACTGAGAGGATTGGTGAGATTGGGTGAGCAAATGCAGACCCTTTAAAGCAATAATGCATGGCACCCATTCCATGGGTCCCAACTCTCCAGGTTGAGGGGAATATTACTACAGCTATAACATATACGGGAAACCTAGAGAATGGACACACTGTGAATACGAAAGGTTTCTAAAACTCAACGAAGTGTCCGTCTCCTGGTGCTCCGGTTTCACTTTCCAACTGCTTTCCTATCAATCTCCCAACTTGGAGAGACAGCCCCTTTAAGCTCCTGGTTCGCACAGGTTGCCAATTTGGCAGAGGATGAAAGGGAAGAGGGAGAACCAAAGAGAGAGTAGCTGTTAGGCATTTGGATGGGCACATGTCACTCTAATTTCCCGGCAGCAAGAAGAATTAACCAAAGTCTCAGCCACCCACCGGGAACCAGTATAGGTCCTGAACCAAAAGTTTGGACTTGCGTTCAGCTCACAAAAAAACGAGTTGAAAAATGGAGCTCAGGGGCACAGCAATTCACAAACTGGCAGAGTAATCAAGGCCAACTCTCGTCCAAAAATCTGTTGAGGGAAGGCAACGAGGCGCACTTGAAAGCGAGGCAGAATAGCAGGAAATAGATTTCAAGAGGTACGTTGGACTCGCCTGTAAAGCACAGGAAGAGGGGCACAACTTCGACAATGATGCACTTGGCCAAAAAGGGCGTATGCGTTTTCTCCTGAATATATTCAGGAGAAAACGCATACGCCCTTTTTGGCCAAGCAAGCAAGCGGGCAATGCAAATCTGCACTACAAAGAAGTATCACTTCCCACCGGTCAAAAGGGACATCCACAAAATATGTAAAAACCAGAAAGGCAAGACAGGCCCTGGAGAACAGGGAGCCTTGTTATGCTGATGGGCGGGATGTAAGTTGCCAACTGCCTCACTGGAGGAGTGCATTGTGTTCCCTAAAACAAGTAAACAACAGAGCTACAGAACCAAGGGCACTTCCGGTCTAGGGAATATACCTTGGGAAAATTCAAAATCCATAAGACAGAGCCACCCCCAAATTGAGGGCTGCACTGCTTACAAGAACCTCAACCTGGGTACACCTGAAATATCCCAGGAAATATAAAAATGGTTCCAAACATTGTGGAACTTACGTACGATGGAATATCCCTCAGCCATGAAATCAATGTCATAAGACCAGTAGCAGCAAAATGAGTGGATTCAGGTATGATGATTCTAAGTGAAAGAAGTCAAACAGAAAAAGAAACTTATCATAAGATATCACTTAGGAAGATCCTGTAAACATGGCTACACATGAACTGAGTTAGGCAAGAGAACAGAGTCTCACATTTAGAAAACACTCTTATGCCTGCTTAAGGGGGAAGGAGAGGTGGGGTGATGCATCAAACCAGAGTTTGATATAAGCATAGGTACCGTTCCAAAAACCATCTATGGAATAGACAAGACCTACACCTTCCTCAGTGAAAGGGACTCAAAACCCCATATTTCCCGCAGAGGAATAGATCTGACTAGTAAGAATCTTAAAACCTATGTATTGATATGTCTCCGTAAGGGAATCAAGTGTGTCTAGACTGGCATAAACATGGCAGCGAGAATCAGCTCAAACCCACTCTAAAAAGGAATTTCAAAAACAGAACAAAGAAACAGGGAAATTCTTTAAAATTCCTTCAGGGTCTCTGATGCAACCTGGGATGACCCTATCTACAATGACAGCTGGATGTGGCATGAGGCTGGACACTTGGGACTGAGAGGATTGGTGACATTGGGTGAGCAAATGCAGACCCTTTAAAGCAATAATGCATGGCATCCATTCCATGGGTCCCAACTCTCCATGTTGAAGGGAATATTACTACAGCTATAACATGTACGGGAAACCTAGAGAATGGACACACTGTGAATACGAAAGGTTTCTAAAACTCAACGAAGAGTCCCTCTCCTGGTGCTCCGGTTTGACTTTCCAACTGCTTTCCTATCAATCTCCCAACTTGGAGAGACAGCCCCTTTAAGGTCCTGGTTCGCACAGGTTGCCAATTTGGCAGAGGATGAAAGGGAAGAGGGAGAACCAATAAGAGAGTAGCTGTTAGGCATTTGGATGGGCACATGTCACTCTAATTTCCTGGCAGGAAGAAGAATTAACCAAAGTCTCAGCCACCCACCGGGAACCAGTATAGGTCCTGAACCAAAAGTTTGGACTTGCGTTCAGCTCACAAAAAAACGAGTTGTAAAATGGAGCTCAGGGGCACAGCAATTCACAAACTGGCAGAGTAATCAAGGCCAACTATCGTCCAAAAATCTGTTGAGGGAAGGCAACGACGCCGACTTGAAAGCGAGGCAGAATAGCAGGAAATAGATTTCAAGAGGTACGTTGGACTCGCCTGTAAAGCACAGGAAGAGGGGCACAACTTCGACAATGATGCACTTGGCCACAAAGGGCGTATGCGTTTTCTCCTGAATATATTCAGGAGAAAACGCATACGCCCTTTTTGGCCAAGCAAGCAAGCGGGCAATGCAAATCTGCACTACAAAGAAGTATCACTTCCCACCAGTCAAAAGGGACATCCACAAAATGTGTAAAAACCAGAAAGGCAAGACAGGCCCTGGAGAACAGGGAGCCTTGTTATGCTCATTGGCGGGATGTAAGTTGCCAACTGCCTCACTGGAGGAGTGCATTGTGTTCCCTAAAACAAGTAAACAACAGAGCTACAGAGCCAAGGGCACTTCCGGTCTAGGGAATATACCTTGGGAAAACTGAAAATCCATAAGACAGAGCCACCCCCAAATTGAGGGCTGCACTGCTTACAAGAACCTCAACCTGGGTACACCTGAAATATCCCAGGAAATACAAAAATGGTTCCAAACATTGTGGAACTTACGTACGATGGAATATCCCTCAGCCATGAAATCAATGTCATAAGACAAGTAGCAGCCAAATGAGTGGATTCAGGTACGATGATTCTAAGTGAAAGAAGTCACACAGGAAAAGAAACTTATCATAAGATATCACTTAGGAAGATCCTGTAAACATGGCTACACATGAACTGAGTTAGGCAAGAGAACAGAGTCTCACATTTAGAAAACACTCTTATGCCTGCTTAAGGGGGAAGGAGAGGTGGGGTGATGCATCAAACCAGAGTTTGATATAAGCACAGGTACCGTTCCAAAAACCAACTATGGAATAGACAAGACCTACACCTTGCTCAGTGAAAGGGACTCAAAACCCCATATTTCCCGCAGAGGAATAGATCTGACTAGTAAGAATCTTAAAACCTATGTATTGATATGTCTCCGTAAGGGAATCAAGTGTGTCTAGACTGGCATAAACATGGTAGCGAGAATCAGATCAAACACACTCTAAAAAGGAATTTCAAAAACAGAACAAAGAAACAGGGAAATTCTTTACAATTCCTTCAGGGTCTCTGAAGCAACCTGGAATGACCCTATCTACAATGACAGCTGGATGTGGCATGAGGCTGGACACTTGGGACTGAGAGGATTGGTGAGATTGGGTGAGCAAATGCAGACCCTTTAAAGCAATAATGCATGGCACCCATTCCATGGGTCCCAACTCTCCAGGTTGAGGGGAATATTACTACAGCTATAACATGTACGGGAAACCTAGAGAATGGACACACTGTGAATACGAAAGGTTTCTAAAACTCAACGAAGAGTCCCTCTCCTGGTGCTCCGGTTTGACTTTCCAACTGCTTTCCTATCAATCTCCCAACTTGGAGAGACAGCCCCTTTAAGCTCCTGGTTCGCACAGGTTGCCAATTTGGCAGAGGATGAAAGGGAAGAGGGAGAACCAATGAGAGAGTAGCTGTTAGGCATTTGGATGGGCACATGTCACTCTAATTTCCTGGCAGGAAGAAGAATTAACCAAAGTCTCAGCCACCCACCGGGAACCAGTATAGTTCCTGAACCAAATGTTTGGACTTGCGTTCAGCTCACAAAAAAACGAGTTGAAAAATGGAGCTCAGGGGCACAGCAATTCACAAACTGGCAGAGTAATCAAGGCCAACTATCGTCCAAAAATCTGTTGAGGGAAGGCAACGAGGCGCACTTGAAAGCGAGGCAGAATAGCAGGAAATAGATTTCAAGAGGTACGTTGGACTCGCCTGTAAAGCACAGGAAGAGGGGCACAACTTCGACAATGATGCACTTGGCCAAAAAGGGCGTATGCATTTTCTCCTGAATATATTCAGGAGAAAACGCATACACCCTTTTTGGCCAAGCAAGCAAGCGGGCAATGCAAATCTGCACTACAAAGAAGTATCACTTCCCACCGGTCAAAAGGGACATCCACAAAATATGTAAAAACCAGAAAGGCAAGACAGGCCCTGGAGAACTGGGAACCTTGTTATGCTGATGGGCGGGATGTAAGTTGCCAACTGCCTCACTGGAGGAGTGCATTGTGTTCCCTAAAACAAGTAAACAACAGAGCTACAGAACCAAGGGCACTTCCGGTCTAGGGAATATACCTTGGGAAAATTGAAAATCCATAAGACAGAGCCACCCCCAAATTGAGGGCTGCACTGCTTACAAGAACCTCAACCTGGGTACACCTGAAATATCCCAGGAAATATAAAAATGGTTCCAAACATTGTGGAACTTACGTACGATGGAATATCCCTCAGCCATGAAATCAATGTCATAAGACCAGTAGCAGCAAAATGAGTGGATTCAGGTATGATGATTCTAAGTGAAAGAAGTCAAAGAGAAAAAGAAACTTATCATAAGATATCACTTAGGAAGATCCTGTAAACATGACTACACATGAACTGAGTTAGGCAAGAGAACAGAGTCTCACATTTAGAAAACACTCTTATGCCTGCTTAAGGGGGAAGGAGAGGTGGGGTGATGCATCAAACCAGAGTTTGATATAAGCACAGGTACCGTTCCAAAAACCAACTATGGAATAGACAAGACCTACACCTTCCTCAGTGAAAGAGACTCAAAACCCCATATTTCCCGCAGAGGAATAGATCTGACTACTAAGAATCTTAAAACCTATGTATTGATATGTCTCCGTAAGGGAATCAAGTGTGTCTAGACTGGCATAAACATGGCAGCGAGAATCAGCTCAAACACACTCTAAAAAGGAATTTCAAAAACAGAACAAAGAAACAGGGAAATTCTTTACAATTCCTTCAGGATCTCGGATGCAACCTGGAATGACCCTATCTACAATGACAGATGGATGTGGCATGAGGCTGGACACTTGGGACTGAGAGGATTGGTGAGATTGGGTGAGCAAATGCAGACCCTTTAAAGCAATAATGCATGGCACCCATTCCATGGGTCCCAGCTCTCCAGGTTGAAGGGAATATTACTACAGCTATAACATGTACGGGAAACCTAAAGAATGGACACACTGTGAATACGAAAGGTTTCTAAAACTCAACGAAGAATCCCTCTCCTGGTGCTCCGGTTTGACTTTCCAACTGCTTTCCTATCAATCTCCCAACTAGGAGAGACAGCCCCTTTAAGCTCCTGGTTCACACAGGTTGCCAATTTGGCAGAGGATGAAAGGGAAGAGGGAGAACCAATGAGAGAGTAGCTGTTAGGCATTTGGATGGGCACATGTCACTCTAATTTCCCGGCAGCAAGAAGAATTAACCAAAGTCTCAGCCACCCACCGGGAACCAGTATAGGTCCTGAACCAAAAGTTTGGACTTGCGTTCAGCTCACAAAAAAACGAGTTGAAAAATGGAGCTCAGGGGCACAGCAATTCACAAACTGGCAGAGTAATCAAGGCCAACTATCGTCCAAAAATCTGTTGAGGGAAGGCAACGAGGCGGACTTGAAAGCGAGGCAGAATAGCAGGAAACAGATTTCAAGAGGTACGTTGGAATGGCCTGTAAAGCACAGGAAGAGGGGCACAACTTCGACAATGATGCACTTGGCCACAAAGGGCGTATGCGTTTTCTCCTGAATATATTCAGGAGAAAACGCATACGCCCTTTTTGGCCAAGCAAGCAAGCGGGCAATGCAAATCTGCACTACAAAGAAGTATCACTTCCCACCGGTCAAAAGGGACATCCACAAAATGTGTAAAAACCAGAAAGGCAAGACAGGCCCTGGAGAACAGGGAGCCTTGTTATGCTGCTGGGCGGGATGTAAGTTGCCAACTGCCTCACTGGAGGAGTGCATTGTGTTCCCTAAAACAAGTAAACAACAGAGCTACAGAGCCAAGGGCACTTCCGGTCTAGGGAATATACCTTGGGAAAACTGAAAATCCATAAGACAGAGCCACCCCCAAATTGAGGGCTGCACTGCTTACAAGAACCTCAACCTGGGTACACCTGAAATATCCCAGGAAATATAAAAATGGTTCCAAACATTGTGGAACTTACGTACGATGGAATATCCCTCAGCCATGAAATCAATGCCATAAGACCAGTAGCAGCAAAATGAGTGGATTCAGGTACGATGATTCTAAGTGAAAGAAGTCACACAGAAAAAGAAACTTATCATAAGATATCACTTAGGAAGATCCTGTAAACATGGCTACACATGAATTGAGTTAGGAAAGAGAACAGAGTCTCATATTTAGAAAACACTCTTATGCCTGCTTAAGGGGGAAGGAGAGGTGGGGTGATGCATCAAACCAGAGTTTGATATAAGCATAGGTACCGTTCCAAAAACCATCTATGGAATAGACAAGACGTACACCTTCCTCAGTGAAAGGGACTCAAAACCCCATATTTCCCGCAGAGGAATAGATCTGACTATTAAGAATCTTAAAACCTATGTATTGATATGTCTCCGTAAGGGAATCAAGTGTGTCTAGACTGGCATAAACAGGGCAGCGAGAATCAGCTCAAACCCACTCTAAAAAGGAATTTCAAAAACAGAACAAAGAAACAGGGAAATTCTTTACAATTCCTTCAGGGTCTCTGATGCAACCTGGGATGACCCTATCTACAATGACAGCTGGATGTGGCATGAGGCTGGACACTTGGGACTGAGAGGATTGGTGAGATTGGGTGAGCAAATGCAGACCCTTTAAAGCAATAATGCATGGCACCCATTCCATGGGTCCCAACTCTCCAGGTTGAAGGGAATATTACTACAGCTATAACATGTACGGGAAACCTAGAGAATGGACACACTGTGAATACGAAAGGTTTCTAAAACTCAACGAAGAGTCCCTCTCCTGGTGCTCCGGTTTGACTTTCCAACTGCTTTCCTATCAATCTCCCAACTTGGAGAGACAGCCCCTTTAAGCTCCTGGTTCGCACAGGTTGCCAATTTGGCAGAGGATGAAAGGGAAGAGGGAGAACCAATGAGAGAGTAGCTGTTAGTCATTTGGATGGGCACATGTCACTCTAATTTCCTGGCAGGAAGAAGAATTAACCAAAGTCTCAGCCACCCACCGGGAACCAGTATAGGTCCTGAACCAAAAGTTTGGACTTGCGTTCAGCTCACAAAAAACTAGTTGAAAAATGGAGCTCAGAGGCACAGCAATTCACAAACTGGCAGAGTAATCAAGGCCAACTATCGTCCAAAAATCTGTTGAGGGAAGGCAACGAGGCGGACTTGAAAGCGAGGCAGAATAGCAGGAAACAGATTTCAAGAGGTACGTTGAAATCGCCTGTAAAGCACAGGAAGAGGGGCACAACTTCGACAATGATGCACTTGGCCAAAAAGGGCGTATGCGTTTTCTCCTGAATATATTCAGGAGAAAACGCATACGCCCTTTTTGGCCAAGCAAGCAAGCGGGCAATGCAAATCTGCACTACAAAGAAGTATCACTTCCCACCGGTCAAAAGGGACATCCACAAAATGTGTAAAAACCAGAAAGGCAAGACAGGCCCTGGAGAACAGGGAGCCTTGTTATGCTGCTGGGCGGGATGTAAGTTGCCAACTGCCTCACTGGAGGAGTGCATTGTGTTCCCTAAAAGAAGTAAACAACAGAGCTACAGAGCCAACGGCACTTCCAGTCTAGGGAATATACCTTGGGAAAACTGAAAATCCATAAGACAGAGCCACCCCCAAATTGAGGGCTGCACTGCTTACAAGAACCTCAACCTGGGTACACCTGAAATATCCCAGGAAATATAAAAATGGTTCCAAACATTGTGGAACTTACGTACGATGGAATATCCCTCAGCCACGGAATCAATGTCATAAGACCAGTAGCAGCAAAATGAGTGGATTCAGGTACGATGATTCTAAGTGAAAGAAGTCACACAGGAAAAGAAACTTATCATAAGATATCACTTAGGAAGATCCTGTAAACATGGCTACACATGAACTGAGTTAGGCAAGAGAACAGAGTCTCACATTTAGAAAACACTCTTATGCCTGCTTAAGGGGGAAGGAGAGGTGGGGTGATGCATCAAACCCGAGTTGGATATAAGCACAGGTACCGTTCCAAAAACCAACTATGGAATAGACAAGACCTCCACCTTCCTCAGTGAAAGGGACTCAAAACCCCATATTTCCCGCAGAGGAATAGATCTGACTAGTAAGAATCTTAAAACCTATGTATTGATATGTCTCCGTAAGGGAATCAAGTGTGTCTAGACTGGCATAAACATGGCAGCGAGAATCAGCTCAAACCCACTCTAAAAAGGAATTTCAAAAACAGAACAAAGAAACAGGGAAATTCTTTACAATTCCTTCAGGGTCTCTGATGCAACCTGGAATGACCCTATCTACAATGACAGCTGGATGTGGCATAAGGCTGGACACTTGGGACTGAGAGGATTGGTGAGATTGGGTGAGCAAATGCAGACCCTTTAAAGCAATAATGCATGGCACCCATTCCATGGGTCCCAACTCTGCAGGTTGAAGGGAATATTACTACAGCTATAACATGTACGGGAAACCTAGAGAATGGACACACTGTGAATACAAAAGGATTCTAAAACTCAACGAAGAGTCCCTCTCCTGGTGCTCCGGTTTGACATTCCAACTGCTTTCCTATCAATCTCCCAACTTGGAGAGACAGCCCCTTTAAGCTCCTGGTTCGCACAGGTTGCCAATTTGGCAGAGGATGAAAGGGAAGAGGGAGAACCAATGAGAGAGTAGCTGTTAGGCATTTGGATGGGCACATGTCACTCTAATTTCCCGGCAGGAAGCAGAATAAACCAAAGTCTCAGCCACCCACCTGGAACCAGTATAGGTCCTGAACCAAAAGTTTGGACTTGCGTTCAGCTCACAAAAAAACGAGTTGAATAATGGAGGTCAGGGGCACAGCAATTCACAAACTGGCAGAGTAATCAAGGCCAACTATCGTCCAAAAATCTGTTGAGCGAAGGCAACGAGGCAGACTTGAAAGCGAGGCAAAATAGCAGGAAACAGATTTCAAGAGGTACGTTGGAATCGCCTGTAAAGCACAGGAAGAGGGGCACAACTTCGACAATGATGCACTTGGCCAAAAAGGGCGTATGCGTTTTCTCCTGAATATATTCAGGGGAAAACGCATACACCCTTTTTGGCCAAGCAAGCAAGCGGGCAATGCAAATCTGCACTACAAAGAAGTATCGCTTCCCACCGGTCAAAAGGGACATCCACAAAATGTGTAAAAACCAGAAAGGCAAGACAGGCCCTGGTGAACAGAGAGCCTTGTTATGCTGATGGGCGGGATGTAAGTTGCCAACTGCCTCACTGGAGGAGTGCATTGTGTTCCCTAAAACAAGTAAACAACAGAGCTACAGAGCCAAGGGCACTTCCGGTCTAGGGAATATACCTTGGGAAAACTGAAAATCCATAAGACAGAGCCACCCCCAAATTGAGGGCTGCACTGCTTACAAGAACCTCAACCTGGGTACACCTGAAATATCCCAGGAAATATAAAAATGGTTCCAAACATTGTGGAACTTACGTACGATGGAATATCCCTCAGCCACGAAATCAATGTCATAAGACCAGTAGCAGCAAAATGAGTGGATTCAGGTACGATGATTCTAAGTGAAAGAAGTCACACAGGAAAAGAAACTTATCATAAGATATCACTTAGGAAGATCCTGTAAACATGGCTACACATGAACTGAGTTAGGCAAGAGAACAGAGTCTCACATTTAGAAAACACTCTTATGCCTGCTTAAGGGGGAAGGAGAGGTGGGGTGATGCATCAAACCAGAGTTTGATATAAGCACAGGTACCATTCCAAAAACCAACTATGGAATAGACAAGACCTCCACCTTCCTCAGTGAAAGGGACTCAAAACCCCATATTTCCCGCAGAGGAATAGATCTGACTAGTAAGAACCTTAAAACCTATGTATTGATATGTCTCCGTAAGGGAATCAAGTGTGTCTAGACTGGCATAAACATGGCAGCGAGAATCAGCTCAAACCCACTCTAAAAAGGAATTTAAAAAACAGAACAAAGAAACAGGGAAATTCTTTACAATTCCTTCAGGTTCTCGGATGCAACCTGGAATGACCCTATCTACAATGACAGCTGGATGTGGCATGAGGCTGGACACTTGGGACTGAGAGGATTGGTGAGATTGGGTGAGCAAATGCAGACCCTTTAAAGCAATAATGCATGGCACCCATTCCATGGGTCCCAGCTCTCCAGGTTGAAGGGAATATTACTACAGCTATAACATGTACGGGAATCCTAGAGAATGGACACACTGTGAATACGAAAGGTTTCTAAAACTCAACGAAGAGTCCCTCTCCTGGTGCTCCGGTTTGACTTTCCAACTGCTTTCCTATCAATCTCCCAACTTGGAGAGACAGCCCCTTTAAGCTCCTGGTTCGCACAGGTTGCCAATTTGGCAGAGGATGAAAGGGAAGAGGGAGAACCAATGAGAGAGTAGCTGTTAGGCATTTGGCTGGGCACATGTCACTCTAATTTCCTGGCAGGAAGAAGAATTAACCAAAGTCTCAGCCACCCACCGGGAACCAGTATAGGTCCTGAACCAAAAGTTTGGACTTGCGTTCAGCTCACAAAAAAACGAGTTGAAAAATGGAGCTCAGGGGCACAGCAATTCACAAACTGGCAGAGTAATCAAGGCCAACTATCGTCCAAAAATCTGTTGAGGGAAGGCAACGAGGCGGACTTGAAAGCGAGGCAGAATAGCAGGAAACAGATTTCAAGAGGTACGTTGGAATCGCCTGTAAAGCACAAGAAGAGGGGCACAACTTCGACAATGATGCACTTGGCCATAAAGCGCGTACGCGTTTTCTCCTGAATATATTCAGGAGAAAACGCATACACCCTTTTTGGCCAAGCAAGCAAGCGGGCAATGCAAATCTGCAATACAAAGAAGTATCACTTCCCACCGGTCAAAAGGGACATCCACAAAATGTGTAAAAACCAGAAAGGCAAGACAGGCCCTGGAGAACAGGGAGCCTTGTTATGCTGATGGGCGGGATGTAAGTTGCCAACTGCCTCACTGGAGGAGTGCATTGTGTTCCCTAAAACAAGTAAACAACAGAGCTACAGAGCCAAGGGCACTTCCGGTCTAGGGAATATACCTTTGGGAAACTGAAAATCCATAAGACAGAGCCACCCCCAAATTGAGGGCTGCACTGCTTACAAGAACCTCAACCTGGGTACACCTGAAATATCCCAGGAAATATAAAAATGGTTCCAAACATTGTGGAACTTACGTACGATGGAATATCCCTCAGCCACGAAATCAATGTCATAAGACAAGTAGCAGCAAAATGAGTGGATTCAGGTACGATGATTCTAAGTGAAAGAAGTCACACAGAAAAAGAAACTTATCATAAGATATCACTTAGGAAGATCCTGTAAACATGGCTACACATGAACTGAGTTAGGCAAGAGAACAGAGTCTCACATTTAGAAAACACTCTTATGCCTGCTTAAGGGGGAAGGAGAGGTGGGGTGATGCATCAAACCAGAGTTTGATATAAGCACAGGTACCGTTCCAAAAACCAACTATGGAATAGACAAGACCTACACCTTCCTCAGTGAAAGGGACTCAAAACCCCATATTTCCCGCAGAGGAATAGATCTGACTAGTAAGAATCTTAAAACCTATGTACCGATATGTCTCCGTAAGGGAATCAAGTGTGTCTAGACTGGCATAAACATGGCAGCGAGAATCAGCTCAAACCCACTCTAAAAAGGAATTTCAAAAACAGAACAAAGAAACAGGGAAATTCTTTACAATTCCTTCAGGGTCTCTGATGCAACCTGGAATGACCCTATCTACAATGACAGCTGGATGTGGCATAAGGCTGGACACTTGGGACTGAGAGGATTGGTGAGATTGGGTGAGCAAATGCAGACCCTTTAAAGCAATAATGCATGGCACCCATTCCATGGGTCCCAACTCTCCAGGTTGAAGGAAATATTACTACAGCTATAACATGTACGGGAAACCTAGAGAATGGACACCCTGTGAATACGAAAGGTTTCTAAAACTCAACGAAGGGTCCCTCTCCTGGTGCTCCAGTTTGACTTTCCAACTGCTTTCCTATCAATCTCCCAACTTGGAGAGACAGCCCCTTTAAGCTCCTGGTTCGCACAGGTTGCCAATTTGGCAGAGGATGAAAGGGAAGAGGGAGAACCAATGAGAGAGTAGCTGTTAGGCATTTGGATGGGCACCTGTCACTCTAATTTCCCGGAAGGAAGAAGAATTAACCAAAGTCTCAGCCACCCAACGGGAACCAGTATAGGTCCTGAACCAAAAGTTTGGACTTGCGTTCAGCTCACAAAACAACGAGTTGAAAAATGGAGCTCAGGGGCACAGCAATTCACAAACTGGCAGAGTAATCAAGGCCAACTATCGTCCAAAAATCTGTTGAGGGAAGGCAACGAGGGAGACTTGAAAGCGAGGTAAAATAGCAGGAAACAGATTTCAAGAGGTACGTTGGAATTGCCTGTAAAGCACAGGAAGAGGGGCACAACTTCGACAATGATGCACTTGGCCAAAAAGGGCGTATGCGTTTTCTCCTGAATATATTCAGGAGAAAACGCATACGCCCTTTTTGGCCAAGCAAGCAAGCGGGCAATGCAAATCTGCACTACAAAGAAGTATCATTTCCCACCGGTCAAAAGGGACATCCACAAAATGTGTAAAAACCAGAAAGGCAAGACAGGCCCTGGAGAACAGGGAGCCTTGTTATGCTGATGGGCGGGATGTAAGTTGCCAACTGCCTCACTGGAGGAGTGCATTGTGTTCCCTAAAACAAGTAAACAACAGAGCTACAGAGCCAAGGGCACTTCCAGTCTAGGGAATATACCTTGGGAAAACTGAAAATCCATAAGACAGAGCCACCCCCAAATTGAGGGCTGCACTGCTTACAGGAACCTCAACCTGGGTACACCTGAAATATCCCAGGAAATATAAAAGTGGTTCCAAACATTGTGGAACTTACGTACGATGGAATATCCCTCAGCCACGAAATCAATGTCATAAGACCAGTAGCAGCAAAATGAGTGGATTCAGGTACGATGATTCTAAGTGAAAGAAGTCACACAGAAAAAGAAACTTATCATAAGATATCACTTAGGAAGATCCTGTAAACATGGCTACACATGAACTGAGTTAGGCAAGAGAACAGAGTCTCACATTTAGAAAACACTCTTATGCCTGCTTAAGGGGGAAGGAGAGGTGGGGTGATGCATCAAACCAGAGTTTGATATAAGCACAGGTACCGTTCCAAAAACCAACTATGGAATAGACAAGACCTACACCTTGCTCAGTGAAAGGGACTCAAAATCCCATATTTCCCGCAGAGGAATAGATCTGACTAGTAAGAATCTTAAAACCTATGTATTGATATGTCTCCGTAAGGGAATCAAGTGTGTCTAGACTGGCATAAACATGGCAGCGAGAATCAGCTCAAACCCACTCTAAAAAGGAATTTCAAAAACAGAACAAAGAAACAGGGAAATTCTTTACAATTCCTTCAGGGTCTCGGATGCAACCTGGAATGACCCTATCTACAATGACAGCTGGATGTGGCATGAGGCTGGACACTTGGGACTGAGAGGATTGGTGAGATTGGGTGAGCAAATGCAGACCCTTTAAAGCAATAATGCATGGCACCCATTCCATGGGTCCCAACTCTCCAGGTTGAGGGGAATATTACTACAGCTATAACATATACGGGAAACCTAGAGAATGGACACACTGTGAATACGAAAGGTTTCTAAAACTCAACGAAGTGTCCGTCTCCTGGTGCTCCGGTTTCACTTTCCAACTGCTTTCCTATCAATCTCCCAACTTGGAGAGACAGCCCCTTTAAGCTCCTGGTTCGCACAGGTTGCCAATTTGGCAGAGGATGAAAGGGAAGAGGGAGAACCAAAGAGAGAGTAGCTGTTAGGCATTTGGATGGGCACATGTCACTCTAATTTCCCGGCAGCAAGAAGAATTAACCAAAGTCTCAGCCACCCACCGGGAACCAGTATAGGTCCTGAACCAAAAGTTTGGACTTGCGTTCAGCTCACAAAAAAACGAGTTGAAAAATGGAGCTCAGGGGCACAGCAATTCACAAACTGGCAGAGTAATCAAGGCCAACTCTCGTCCAAAAATCTGTTGAGGGAAGGCAACGAGGCGCACTTGAAAGCGAGGCAGAATAGCAGGAAATAGATTTCAAGAGGTACGTTGGACTCGCCTGTAAAGCACAGGAAGAGGGGCACAACTTCGACAATGATGCACTTGGCCAAAAAGGGCGTATGCGTTTTCTCCTGAATATATTCAGGAGAAAACGCATACGCCCTTTTTGGCCAAGCAAGCAAGCGGGCAATGCAAATCTGCACTACAAAGAAGTATCACTTCCCACCGGTCAAAAGGGACATCCACAAAATATGTAAAAACCAGAAAGGCAAGACAGGCCCTGGAGAACAGGGAGCCTTGTTATGCTGATGGGCGGGATGTAAGTTGCCAACTGCCTCACTGGAGGAGTGCATTGTGTTCCCTAAAACAAGTAAACAACAGAGCTACAGAACCAAGGGCACTTCCGGTCTAGGGAATATACCTTGGGAAAATTCAAAATCCATAAGACAGAGCCACCCCCAAATTGAGGGCTGCACTGCTTACAAGAACCTCAACCTGGGTACACCTGAAATATCCCAGGAAATATAAAAATGGTTCCAAACATTGTGGAACTTACGTACGATGGAATATCCCTCAGCCATGAAATCAATGTCATAAGACCAGTAGCAGCAAAATGAGTGGATTCAGGTATGATGATTCTAAGTGAAAGAAGTCACACAGGAAAAGAAACTTATCATAAGATATCACTTAGGAAGATCCTGTAAACATGGCTACACATGAACTGAGTTAGGCAAGAGAACAGAGTCTCACATTTAGAAAACACTCTTATGCCTGCTTAAGGGGGAAGGAGAGGTGGGGTGATGCATCAAACCAGAGTTTGATATAAGCATAGGTACCGTTCCAAAAACCATCTATGGAATAGACAAGACCTACACCTTCCTCAGTGAAAGGGACTCAAAACCCCATATTTCCCGCAGAGGAATAGATCTGACTAGTAAGAATCTTAAAACCTATGTATTGATATGTCTCCGTAAGGGAATCAAGTGTGTCTAGACTGGCATAAACATGGCAGCGAGAATCAGCTCAAACCCACTCTAAAAAGGAATTTCAAAAACAGAACAAAGAAACAGGGAAATTCTTTAAAATTCCTTCAGGGTCTCTGATGCAACCTGGGATGACCCTATCTACAATGACAGCTGGATGTGGCATGAGGCTGGACACTTGGGACTGAGAGGATTGGTGACATTGGGTGAGCAAATGCAGACCCTTTAAAGCAATAATGCATGGCATCCATTCCATGGGTCCCAACTCTCCATGTTGAAGGGAATATTACTACAGCTATAACATGTACGGGAAACCTAGAGAATGGACACACTGTGAATACGAAAGGTTTCTAAAACTCAACGAAGAGTCCCTCTCCTGGTGCTCCGGTTTGACTTTCCAACTGCTTTCCTATCAATCTCCCAACTTGGAGAGACAGCCCCTTTAAGCTCCTGGTTCGCACAGGTTGCCAATTTGGCAGAGGATGAAAGGGAAGAGGGAGAACCAATAAGAGAGTAGCTGTTAGGCATTTGGATGGGCACATGTCACTCTAATTTCCTGGCAGGAAGAAGAATTAACCAAAGTCTCAGCCACCCACCGGGAACCAGTATAGGTCCTGAACCAAAAGTTTGGACTTGCGTTCAGCTCACAAAAAAACGAGTTGTAAAATGGAGCTCAGGGGCACAGCAATTCACAAACTGGCAGAGTAATCAAGGCCAACTATCGTCCAAAAATCTGTTGAGGGAAGGCAACGACGCCGACTTGAAAGCGAGGCAGAATAGCAGGAAATAGATTTCAAGAGGTACGTTGGACTCGCCTGTAAAGCACAGGAAGAGGGGCACAACTTCGACAATGATGCACTTGGCCACAAAGGGCGTATGCGTTTTCTCCTGAATATATTCAGGAGAAAACGCATACGCCCTTTTTGGCCAAGCAAGCAAGCGGGCAATGCAAATCTGCACTACAAAGAAGTATCACTTCCCACCAGTCAAAAGGGACATCCACAAAATGTGTAAAAACCAGAAAGGCAAGACAGGCCCTGGAGAACAGGGAGCCTTGTTATGCTCATTGGCGGGATGTAAGTTGCCAACTGCCACTGGAGGAGTGCATTGTGTTCCCTAAAACAAGTAAACAACAGAGCTACAGAGCCAAGGGCACTTCCGGTCTAGGGAATATACCTTGGGAAAACTGAAAATCCATAAGACAGAGCCACCCCCAAATTGAGGGCTGCACTGCTTACAAGAACCTCAACCTGGGTACACCTGAAATATCCCAGGAAATACAAAAATGGTTCCAAACATTGTGGAACTTACGTACGATGGAATATCCCTCAGCCATGAAATCAATGTCATAAGACAAGTAGCAGCCAAATGAGTGGATTCAGGTACGATGATTCTAAGTGAAAGAAGTCACACAGGAAAAGAAACTTATCATAAGATATCACTTAGGAAGATCCTGTAAACATGGCTACACATGAACTGAGTTAGGCAAGAGAACAGAGTCTCACATTTAGAAAACACTCTTATGCCTGCTTAAGGGGGAAGGAGAGGTGGGGTGATGCATCAAACCAGAGTTTGATATAAGCACAGGTACCGTTCCAAAAACCAACTATGGAATAGACAAGACCTACACCTTGCTCAGTGAAAGGGACTCAAAACCCCATATTTCCCGCAGAGGAATAGATCTGACTAGTAAGAATCTTAAAACCTATGTATTGATATGTCTCCGTAAGGGAATCAAGTGTGTCTAGACTGGCATAAACATGGTAGCGAGAATCAGATCAAACACACTCTAAAAAGGAATTTCAAAAACAGAACAAAGAAACAGGGAAATTCTTTACAATTCCTTCAGGGTCTCTGAAGCAACCTGGAATGACCCTATCTACAATGACAGCTGGATGTGGCATGAGGCTGGACACTTGGGACTGAGAGGATTGGTGAGATTGGGTGAGCAAATGCAGACCCTTTAAAGCAATAATGCATGGCACCCATTCCATGGGTCCCAACTCTCCAGGTTGAGGGGAATATTACTACAGCTATAACATGTACGGGAAACCTAGAGAATGGACACACTGTGAATACGAAAGGTTTCTAAAACTCAACGAAGAGTCCCTCTCCTGGTGCTCCGGTTTGACTTTCCAACTGCTTTCCTATCAATCTCCCAACTTGGAGAGACAGCCCCTTTAAGCTCCTGGTTCGCACAGGTTGCCAATTTGGCAGAGGATGAAAGGGAAGAGGGAGAACCAATGAGAGAGTAGCTGTTAGGCATTTGGATGGGCACATGTCACTCTAATTTCCTGGCAGGAAGAAGAATTAACCAAAGTCTCAGCCACCCACCGGGAACCAGTATAGTTCCTGAACCAAATGTTTGGACTTGCGTTCAGCTCACAAAAAAACGAGTTGAAAAATGGAGCTCAGGGGCACAGCAATTCACAAACTGGCAGAGTAATCAAGGCCAACTATCGTCCAAAAATCTGTTGAGGGAAGGCAACGAGGCGCACTTGAAAGCGAGGCAGAATAGCAGGAAATAGATTTCAAGAGGTACGTTGGACTCGCCTGTAAAGCACAGGAAGAGGGGCACAACTTCGACAATGATGCACTTGGCCAAAAAGGGCGTATGCATTTTCTCCTGAATATATTCAGGAGAAAACGCATACACCCTTTTTGGCCAAGCAAGCAAGCGGGCAATGCAAATCTGCACTACAAAGAAGTATCACTTCCCACCGGTCAAAAGGGACATCCACAAAATATGTAAAAACCAGAAAGGCAAGACAGGCCCTGGAGAACTGGGAACCTTGTTATGCTGATGGGCGGGATGTAAGTTGCCAACTGCCTCACTGGAGGAGTGCATTGTGTTCCCTAAAACAAGTAAACAACAGAGCTACAGAACCAAGGGCACTTCCGGTCTAGGGAATATACCTTGGGAAAATTGAAAATCCATAAGACAGAGCCACCCCCAAATTGAGGGCTGCACTGCTTACAAGAACCTCAACCTGGGTACACCTGAAATATCCCAGGAAATATAAAAATGGTTCCAAACATTGTGGAACTTACGTACGATGGAATATCCCTCAGCCATGAAATCAATGTCATAAGACCAGTAGCAGCAAAATGAGTGGATTCAGGTATGATGATTCTAAGTGAAAGAAGTCAAAGAGAAAAAGAAACTTATCATAAGATATCACTTAGGAAGATCCTGTAAACATGACTACACATGAACTGAGTTAGGCAAGAGAACAGAGTCTCACATTTAGAAAACACTCTTATGCCTGCTTAAGGGGGAAGGAGAGGTGGGGTGATGCATCAAACCAGAGTTTGATATAAGCACAGGTACCGTTCCAAAAACCAACTATGGAATAGACAAGACCTACACCTTCCTCAGTGAAAGAGACTCAAAACCCCATATTTCCCGCAGAGGAATAGATCTGACTACTAAGAATCTTAAAACCTATGTATTGATATGTCTCCGTAAGGGAATCAAGTGTGTCTAGACTGGCATAAACATGGCAGCGAGAATCAGCTCAAACACACTCTAAAAAGGAATTTCAAAAACAGAACAAAGAAACAGGGAAATTCTTTACAATTCCTTCAGGATCTCGGATGCAACCTGGAATGACCCTATCTACAATGACAGATGGATGTGGCATGAGGCTGGACACTTGGGACTGAGAGGATTGGTGAGATTGGGTGAGCAAATGCAGACCCTTTAAAGCAATAATGCATGGCACCCATTCCATGGGTCCCAGCTCTCCAGGTTGAAGGGAATATTACTACAGCTATAACATGTACGGGAAACCTAAAGAATGGACACACTGTGAATACGAAAGGTTTCTAAAACTCAACGAAGAATCCCTCTCCTGGTGCTCCGGTTTGACTTTCCAACTGCTTTCCTATCAATCTCCCAACTAGGAGAGACAGCCCCTTTAAGCTCCTGGTTCACACAGGTTGCCAATTTGGCAGAGGATGAAAGGGAAGAGGGAGAACCAATGAGAGAGTAGCTGTTAGGCATTTGGATGGGCACATGTCACTCTAATTTCCCGGCAGCAAGAAGAATTAACCAAAGTCTCAGCCACCCACCGGGAACCAGTATAGGTCCTGAACCAAAAGTTTGGACTTGCGTTCAGCTCACAAAAAAACGAGTTGAAAAATGGAGCTCAGGGGCACAGCAATTCACAAACTGGCAGAGTAATCAAGGCCAACTATCGTCCAAAAATCTGTTGAGGGAAGGCAACGAGGCGGACTTGAAAGCGAGGCAGAATAGCAGGAAACAGATTTCAAGAGGTACGTTGGAATGGCCTGTAAAGCACAGGAAGAGGGGCACAACTTCGACAATGATGCACTTGGCCAAAAAGGGCGTATGCGTTTTCTCCTGAATATATTCAGGAGAAAACGCATACGCCCTTTTTGGCCAAGCAAGCAAGCGGGCAATGCAAATCTGCACTACAAAGAAGTATCACTTCCCACCGGTCAAAAGGGACATCCACAAAATGTGTAAAAACCAGAAAGGCAAGACAGGCCCTGGAGAACAGGGAGCCTTGTTATGCTGATGGGCGGGATGTAAGTTGCCAACTGCCTCACTGGAGGAGTGCATTGTGTTCCCTAAAACAAGTAAACAACAGAGCTACAGAGCCAAGGGCACTTCCAGTCTAGGGAATATACCTTGGGAAAACTGAAAATCCATAAGACAGAGCCACCCCCAAATTGAGGGTTGCACTGCTTACAAGAACCTCAACCTGGGTACACATGAAATATCCCAGGAAATACAAAAATGGTTCCAAACATTGTGGAACTTACGTACGATGGAATATCCCTCAGCCATGAAATCAATGTCATAAGACCAGTAGCAGCAAAATGAGTGGATTCAGGTACGATGATTCTAAGTGAAAGAAGTCACACAGGAAAAGAAACTTATCATAAGATATCACTTAGGAAGATCCTGTAAACATGGCTACACATGAACTGAGTTAGGCAAGAGAACAGAGTCTCACATTTAGAAAACACTCTTATGCCTGCTTAAGGGGGAAGGAGAGGTGGGGTGATGCATCAAACCAGAGTTTGATATAAGCACAGGTACCGTTCCAAAAACCAACTATGGAATAGACAAGACCTACACCTTGCTCAGTGAAAGGGACTCAAAACCCCATATTTCCCGCAGAGGAATAGATCTGACTAGTAAGAATCTTAAAACCTATGTATTGATATGTCTCCGTAAGGGAATCAAGTGTGTCTAGACTGGCATAAACATGGTAGCGAGAATCAGCTCAAACCCACTCTAAAAAGGAATTTCAAAAACAGAACAAAGAAACAGGGAAATTCTTTACAATTCCTTCAGGGTCTCTGAAGCAACCTGGAATGACCCTATCTACAATGACAGCTGGATGTGGCATGAGGCTGGACACTTGGGACTGAGAGGATTGGTGAGATTGGGTGAGCAAATGCAGACCCTTTAAAGCAATAATGCATGGCACCCATTCCATGGGTCCCAACTCTCCAGGTTGAGGGGAATATTACTACAGCTATAACATGTACGGGAAACCTAGAGAATGGACACACTGTGAATACGAAAGGTTTCTAAAACTCAACGAAGAGTCCCTCTCCTGGTGCTCCGGTTTGACTTTCCAACTGCTTTCCTATCAATCTCCCAACTTGGAGAGACAGCCCCTTTAAGCTCCTGGTTCGCACAGATTGCCAATTTGGCAGAGGATGAAAGGGAAGAGGGAGAACCAAATAGAGAGTAACTGTTAGGCATTTGGATGGGCACATGTGACTCTAATTTCCCGGCAGCAAGAAGAATTAACCAAAGTCTCAGCCACCCACCGGGAACCAGTATAGGTCCTGAACCAAAAGTTTGGACTTGCGTTCAGCTCACAAAAAAACGAGTTGAAAAATGGAGCTCAGGGGCACAGCAATTCACAAACTGGCAGAGTAATCAAGGCCAACTATCGTCCAAAAATCTGTTGAGGGAAGGCAACGAGGCGGACCTGAATGCGAGGCAGAATAGCAGGAAACAGATTTCAAGAGGTACGTTGGACTCGCCTGTAAAGCACAGGAAGAGGGGCACAACTTCGACAATGATGCACGTGGCCAAAAAGGGCATATGCGTTTTCTCCTGAATATATTCGGGAGAAAACGCATACGCCCTTTTTGGCCAAGCAAGCAAGCGGGCAATGCAAATCTGCACTACAAAGAAGTATCACTTCCCACCGGTCAAAAGGGACATCCACAAAATGTGTAAAAACCAGAAAGGCAAGACAGGCCCTGGAGAACAGGGAGCCTTGTTATGCTGATGGGCGGGATGTAAGTTGCCAACTGCCTCACTGGAGGAGTGCATTGTGTTCCCTAAAACAAGTAAACAACAGAGCTACAGAGCCAAGGGCACTTCCGGTCTAGGGAATATACCTTGGGAAAACTGAAAATCCATAAGACAGAGCCACCCCCAAATTGAGGGCTGCACTGCTTACAAGAACCTCAACCTGGGTACACCTGAAATATCCCAGGAAATATAAAAATGGTTCCAAACATTGTGGAACTTACGTACGATGGAATATCCCTCAGCCATGAAATCAATGCCATAAGACCAGTAGCAGCAAAATGAGTGGATTCAGGTACGATGATTCTAAGTGAAAGAAGTCACACAGAAAAAGAAACTTATCATAAGATATCACTTAGGAAGATCCTGTAAACATGGCTACACATGAACTGAGTTAGGAAAGAGAACAGAGTCTCATATTTAGAAAACACTCTTATGCCTGCTTAAGGGGGAAGGAGAGGTGGGGTGATGCATCAAACCAGAGTTTGATATAAGCATAGGTACCGTTCCAAAAACCATCTATGGAATAGACAAGACGTACACCTTCCTCAGTGAAAGGGACTCAAAACCCCATATTTCCCGCAGAGGAATAGATCTGACTATTAAGAATCTTAAAACCTATGTATTGATATGTCTCCGTAAGGGAATCAAGTGTGTCTAGACTGGCATAAACAGGGCAGCGAGAATCAGCTCAAACCCACTCTAAAAAGGAATTTCAAAAACAGAACAAAGAAACAGGGAAATTCTTTACAATTCCTTCAGGGTCTCTGATGCAACCTGGGATGACCCTATCTACAATGACAGCTGGATGTGGCATGAGGCTGGACACTTGGGACTGAGAGGATTGGTGAGATTGGGTGAGCAAATGCAGACCCTTTAAAGCAATAATGCATGGCACCCATTCCATGGGTCCCAACTCTCCAGGTTGAAGGGAATATTACTACAGCTATAACATGTACGGGAAACCTAGAGAATGGACACACTGTGAATACGAAAGGTTTCTAAAACTCAACGAAGAGTCCCTCTCCTGGTGCTCCGGTTTGACTTTCCAACTGCTTTCCTATCAATCTCCCAACTTGGAGAGACAGCCCCTTTAAGCTCCTGGTTCGCACAGGTTGCCAATTTGGCAGAGGATGAAAGGGAAGAGGGAGAACCAATGAGAGAGTAGCTGTTACTCATTTGGATGGGCACATGTCACTCTAATTTCCTGGCAGGAAGAAGAATTAACCAAAGTCTCAGCCACCCACCGGGAACCAGTATAGTTCCTGAACCAAAAGTTTGGACTTGCGTTCAGCTCACAAAAAAACGAGTTGAAAAATGGAGCTCAGGGGCACAGCAATTCACAAACTGGCAGAGTAATCAAGGCCAACTATCGTCCAAAAATCTGTTGAGGGAAGGCAACGAGGCGCACTTGAAAGCGAGGCAGAATAGCAGGAAATAGATTTCAAGAGGTACGTTGGACTCGCCTGTAAAGCACAGGAAGAGGGGCACAACTTCGACAATGCTGCACTTGGCCAAAAAGGGCGTATGCGTTTTCTCCTGAATATATTCAGGAGAAAACGCATACGCCCTTTTTGGCCAAGCAAGCAAGCGGGCAATGCAAATCTGCACTACAAAGAAGTATCACTTCCCACCGGTCAAAAGGGACATCCACAAAATATGTAAAAACCAGAAAGGCAAGACAGGCCCTGGAGAACAGGGAGCCTTGTTATGCTGATGGGCGGGATGTAAGTTGCCCACTGCCTCACTGGAGGAGTGCATTGTGTTCCCTAAAACAAGTAAACAACAGAGCTACAGAGCCAAGGGCACTTCCGGTCTAGGGAATATACCTTGGGAAAATTGAAAATCCATAAGACAGAGTCACCCCCAAATTGAGGGCTGCACTGCTTACAAGAACCTCAACCTGGGTACACCTGAAATATCCCAGGAAATACAAAAATGGTTCCAAACATTGTGGAACATACGTACGATGGAATATCCCTCAGCCATGAAATCAATGTCATAAGACAACTAGCAGCAAAATGAGTGGATTCAGGTACGATGATTCTAAGTGAAAGAAGTCACACAGGAAAAGAAACTTATCATAAGATATCACTTAGGAAGATCCTGTAAACATGGCTACACATGAACTGAGTTAGGCAAGAGAACAGAGTCTCACATTTAGAAAACACTCTTATGCCTGCTTAAGGGGGAAGGAGAGGTGGGGTGATGCATCAAACCCGAGTTTGATATAAGCACAGGTACCGTTCCAAAAACCAACTATGGAATAGACAAGACCTCCACCTTCCTCAGTGAAAGGGACTCAAAACCCCATATTTCCCGCAGAGGAATAGATCTGACTAGTAAGAATCTTAAAACCTATGTATTGATATGTCTCCGTAAGGGAATCAAGTGTGTCTAGACTGGCATAAACATGGCAGTGAGAATCAGCTCAAACCCACTCTAAAACGGAATTTCAAAAACAGAACAAAGAAACAGGGAAATTCTTTACAATTCCTTCAGGGTCTCTGATGCAACCTGGAATGACCCTATCTACAGTGACAGCTGGATGTGGCATAAGGCTGGACACTTGGGACTGAGAGGATTGGTGAGATTGGGTGAGCAAATGCAGACCCTTTAAAGCAATAATGCATGGCACCCATTCCATGGGTCCCAGCTCTCCAGGTTGAAGGGAATATTACTACAGCTATAACGTGTACGGGAAACCTAGAGAATAGACACACTGTGAATACGAAAGGTTTCTAAAACTCAACGAAGAGCCCCTCTCCTGGTGCTCCGGTTTGACTTTCCAACTGCTTTCCTATCAATCTCCCAACTTGGAGAGAGAGCCCCTTTAAACTCCTGGTTCGCACAGGTTGCCAATTTGGCAGAGGATGAAAGGGAAGAGGGAGAACCAATGAGAGAGTAGCTGCTAGGCATTTGGATGGGCACATGTCACTCTAATTTCCCGGCAGGAAGAAGAATTAACCAAAGACTCAGCCACCCACTGGGAACCAGTATAGGTCCTGAACCAAAAGTTTGGACTTGCGTTCAGCTCACATAAAACGAGTTGAAAATGGAGCTCAGGGGCACAGCAATTCACAAACTGGCAGAGTAATCAAGGCCAACTATCGTCCAAAAATCTGTTGAGGGAAGGCAATGAGGCGGACTTGAAAGCGAGGCAGAATAGCAGGAAACAGATTTCAAGAGGTACGTAGGAATCGCCTGTAAAACACAGGAAGAGGGGCACAACTTCGACAATGATGCACTTGGCCAAAAAGGGCGTATGCTTTTTCTCCTGAATATATTCAGGAGAAAACGCATACGCCCTTTTTGGCCAAGCAAGCAAGCGGGCAATGCAAACCTGCACTACAAAGAAGTATCACTTCCCACCGGTCAAAAGGGACATCCACAAAATGTGTAAAAACCAGAAAGGCAAGACAGGCCCTGGAGAACAGGGAGCCTTGTTATGCTGATGGGCGGGATGTAAGTTGCCAACTGCCTCACTGGAGGAGTGCATTTTGTTCCCTAAAACAAGTAAACAACAGAGCTACAGAGCCAAGGGCACTTCCAGTCGAGGGAATATACCTTGGGAAAACTGAAAATCCATAAGACAGAGCCACCCCCAAATTGAGGGCTGCACTGCTTACAAGAACCTCAACCTGGGTACACCTGAAATATCCCAGGAAATATAAAAATGGTTCCAAACATTGTGGAACTTACGTACGATGGAATATCCCTCAGCCACGAAATCAATGTCATAAGACCTGTAGCAGCAAAATGAGTGGATTCAGGTACGATGATTCTAAGTGAAAGAAGTCACACAGGAAAAGAAACTTATCATAAGATATCACTTAGGAAGATCCTGTAAACATGGCTACACATGAACTGAGTTAGGCAAGAGAACAGAGTCTCACATTTAGAAAACACTCTTATTCCTGCTTAAGGGGGAAGGAGAGGTGGGGTGATGCATCAAACCCGAGTTTGATATAAGCACAGGTACCGTTCCAAAAACCAACTATGGAATAGACAAGACCTCCACCTTCCTCAGTGAAAGGGACTCAAAATCCCATATTTCCCGCAGAGGAATAGATCTGACTAGTAAGAATCTTAAAACCTATGTATTGATATGTCTCCGTAAGGGAATCAAGTGTGTCTAGACTGGCATAAACATGGCAGCGAGAATCAGCTCAAACCCACTCTAAAAAGGAATTTCAAAAACAGAACAAAGAAACAGGGAAATTCTTTACAATTCCTTCAGGGTCTCTGATGCAACCTGGAATGACCCTATCTACAATGACAGCTGGATGTGGCATAAGGCTGGACACTTGGGACTGAGAGGATTGGTGAGATTGGGTGAGCAAATGCAGACCCTTTAAAGCAATAATGCATGGCACCCATTCCATGGGTCCCAACTCTGCAGGTTGAAGGGAATATTACTACAGCTATAACATGTACGGGAAACCTAGAGAATGGACACACTGTGAATACAAAAGGATTCTAAAACTCAACGAAGAGTCCCTCTCCTGGTGCTCCGGTTTGACATTCCAACTGCTTTCCTATCAATCTCCCAACTTGGAGAGACAGCCCCTTTAAGCTCCTGGTTCGCACAGGTTGCCAATTTGGCAGAGGATGAAAGGGAAGAGGGAGAACCAATGAGAGAGTAGCTGTTAGGCATTTGGATGGGCACATGTCACTCTAATTTCCCGGCAGGAAGCAGAATAAACCAAAGTCTCAGCCACCCACCTGGAACCAGTATAGGTCCTGAACCAAAAGTTTGGACTTGCGTTCAGCTCACAAAAAAACGAGTTGAATAATGGAGGTCAGGGGCACAGCAATTCACAAACTGGCAGAGTAATCAAGGCCAACTATCGTCCAAAAATCTGTTGAGCGAAGGCAACGAGGCAGACTTGAAAGCGAGGCAAAATAGCAGGAAACAGATTTCAAGAGGTACGTTGGAATCGCCTGTAAAGCACAGGAAGATGGGCACAACTTCGACAATGATGCACTTGGCCAAAAAGGGCGTATGCGTTTTCTCCTGAATATATTCAGGGGAAAACGCATACACCCTTTTTGGCCAAGCAAGCAAGTGGGCAATGCAAATCTGCACTACAAAGAAGTATCGCTTCCCACCGGTCAAAAGGGACATCCACAAAATGTGTAAAAACCAGAAAGGCAAGACAGGCCCTGGTGAACAGAGAGCCTTGTTATGCTGATGGGCGGGATGTAAGTTGCCAACTGCCTCACTGGAGGAGTGCATTGTGTTCCCTAAAACAAGTAAACAACAGAGCTACAGAGCCAAGGGCACTTCCGGTCTAGGGAATATACCTTGGGAAAACTGAAAATCCATAAGACAGAGCCACCCCCAAATTGAGGGCTGCACTGCTTACAAGAACCTCAACCTGGGTACACCTGAAATATCCCAGGAAATATAAAAATGGTTCCAAACATTGTGGAACTTACGTACGATGGAATATCCCTCAGCCACGAAATCAATGTCATAAGACCAGTAGCAGCAAAATGAGTGGATTCAGGTACGATGATTCTAAGTGAAAGAAGTCACACAGGAAAAGAAACTTATCATAAGATATCACTTAGGAAGATCCTGTAAACATGGCTACACATGAACTGAGTTAGGCAAGAGAACAGAGTCTCACATTTAGAAAACACTCTTATGCCTGCTTAAGGGGGAAGGAGAGGTGGGGTGATGCATCAAACCAGAGTTTGATATAAGCACAGGTACCATTCCAAAAACCAACTATGGAATAGACAAGACCTCCACCTTCCTCAGTGAAAGGGACTCAAAACCCCATATTTCCCGCAGAGGAATAGATCTGACTAGTAAGAACCTTAAAACCTATGTATTGATATGTCTCCGTAAGGGAATCAAGTGTGTCTAGACTGGCATAAACATGGCAGCGAGAATCAGCTCAAACCCACTCTAAAAAGGAATTTAAAAAACAGAACAAAGAAACAGGGAAATTCTTTACAATTCCTTCAGGTTCTCGGATGCAACCTGGAATGACCCTATCTACAATGACAGCTGGATGTGGCATGAGGCTGGACACTTGGGACTGAGAGGATTGGTGAGATTGGGTGAGCAAATGCAGACCCTTTAAAGCAATAATGCATGGCACCCATTCCATGGGTCCCAGCTCTCCAGGTTGAAGGGAATATTACTACAGCTATAACATGTACGGGAATCCTAGAGAATGGACACACTGTGAATACGAAAGGTTTCTAAAACTCAACGAAGAGTCCCTCTCCTGGTGCTCCGGTTTGACTTTCCAACTGCTTTCCTATCAATCTCCCAACTTGGAGAGACAGCCCCTTTAAGCTCCTGGTTCGCACAGGTTGCCAATTTGGCAGAGGATGAAAGGGAAGAGGGAGAACCAATGAGACAGTAGCTGTTAGGCATTTGGCTGGGCACATGTCACTCTAATTTCCTGGCAGGAAGAAGAATTAACCAAAGTCTCAGCCACCCACCGGGAACCAGTATAGGTCCTGAACCAAAAGTTTGGACTTGCGTTCAGCTCACAAAAAAACGAGTTGAAAAATGGAGCTCAGGGGCACAGCAATTCACAAACTGGCAGAGTAATCAAGGCCAACTATCGTCCAAAAATCTGTTGAGGGAAGGCAACGAGGCGGACTTGAAAGCGAGGCAGAATAGCAGGAAACAGATTTCAAGAGGTACGTTGGAATCGCCTGTAAAGCACAAGAAGAGGGGCACAACTTCGACAATGATGCACATGGCCATAAAGCGCGTACGCGTTTTCTCCTGAATATATTCAGGAGAAAACGCATACACCCTTTTTGGCCAAGCAAGCAAGCGGGCAATGCAAATCTGCAATACAAAGAAGTATCACTTCCCACCGGTCAAAAGGGACATCCACAAAATGTGTAAAAACCAGAAAGGCAAGACAGGCCCTGGAGAACAGGGAGCCTTGTTATGCTGATGGGCGGGATGTAAGTTGCCAACTGCCTCACTGGAGGAGTGCATTGTGTTCCCTAAAACAAGTAAACAACAGAGCTACAGAGCCAAGGGCACTTCCGGTCTAGGGAATATACCTTTGGGAAAATGAAAATCCATAAGACAGAGCCACCCCCAAATTGAGGGCGGCACTGCTTACAAGAACCTCAACCTGGGTACACCTGAAATATCCCAGGAAATATAAAAATGGTTCCAAACATTGTGGAACTTACGTACGATGGAATATCCCTCAGCCACGAAATCAATGTCATAAGACCAGTAGCAGCAAAATGAGTGGATTCAGGTACGATGATTCTAAGTGAAAGAAGTCACACAGAAAAAGAAACTTATCATAAGATATCACTTAGGAAGATCCTGTAAACATGGCTACACATGAACTGAGTTAGGCAAGAGAACAGAGTCTCACATTTAGAAAACACTCTTATGCCTGCTTAAGGGGGAAGGAGAGGTGGGGTGATGCATCAAACCAGAGTTTGATATAAGCACAGGTACCGTTCCAAAAACCAACTATGGAATAGACAAGACCTACACCTTCCTCAGTGAAAGGGACTCAAAACCCCATATTTCCCGCAGAGGAATAGATCTGACTAGTAAGAATCTTAAAACCTATGTACCGATATGTCTCCGTAAGGGAATCAAGTGTGTCTAGACTGGCATAAACATGGCAGCGAGAATCAGCTCAAACCCACTCTAAAAAGGAATTTCAAAAACAGAACAAAGAAACAGGGAAATTCTTTACAATTCCTTCAGGGTCTCTGATGCAACCTGGAATGACCCTATCTACAATGACAGCTGGATGTGGCATAAGGCTGGACACTTGGGACTGAGAGGATTGGTGACATTGGGTGAGCAAATGCAGACCCTTTAAAGCAATAATGCATGGCACCCATTCCATGGGTCCCAACTCTCCAGGTTGAAGGAAATATTACTACAGCTATAACATGTACGGGAAACCTAGAGAATGGACACCCTGTGAATACGAAAGGTTTCTAAAACTCAACGAAGGGTCCCTCTCCTGGTGCTCCAGTTTGACTTTCCAACTGCTTTCCTCTCAATCTCCCAACTTGGAGAGACAGCCCCTTTAAGCTCCTGGTTCGCACAGGTTGCCAATTTGGCAGAGGATGAAAGGGAAGAGGGAGAACCAATGAGAGAGTAGCTGTTAGGCATTTGGATGGGCACCTGTCACTCTAATTTCCCGGAAGGAAGAAGAATTAACCAAAGTCTCAGCCACCCAACGGGAACCAGTATAGGTCCTGAACCAAAAGTTTGGACTTGCGTTCAGCTCACAAAACAACGAGTTGAAAAATGGAGCTCAGGGGCACAGCAATTCACAAACTGGCAGAGTAATCAAGGCCAACTATCGTCCAAAAATCTGTTGAGGGAAGGCAACGAGGGAGACTTGAAAGCGAGGTAAAATAGCAGGAAACAGATTTCAAGAGGTACGTTGGAATTGCCTGTAAAGCACAGGAAGAGGGGCACAACTTCGACAATGATGCACTTGGCCAAAAAGGGCGTATGCGTTTTCTCCTGAATATATTCAGGAGAAAACGCATACGCCCTTTTTGGCCAAGCAAGCAAGCGGGCAATGCAAATCTGCACTACAAAGAAGTATCATTTCCCACCGGTCAAAAGGGACATCCACAAAATGTGTAAAAACCAGAAAGGCAAGACAGGCCCTGGAGAACAGGGAGCCTTGTTATGCTGATGGGCGGGATGTAAGTTGCCAACTGCCTCACTGGAGGAGTGCATTGTGTTCCCTAAAACAAGTAAACAACAGAGCTACAGAGCCAACGGCACTTCCAGTCTAGGGAATATACCTTGGGAAAACTGAAAATCCATAAGACAGAGCCACCCCCAAATTGAGGGCTGCACTGCTTACAAGAACCTCAACCTGGGTACACCTGAAATATCCCAGGAAATATAAAAGTGGTTCCAAACATTGTGGAACTTACGTACGATGGAATATCCCTCAGCCACGAAATCAATGTCATAAGACCAGTAGCAGCAAAATGAGTGGATTCAGGTACGATGATTCTAAGTGAAAGAAGTCACACAGAAAAAGAAACTTATCATAAGATATCACTTAGGAAGATCCTGTAAACATGGCTACACATGAACTGAGTTAGGCAAGAGAACAGAGTCTCACATTTAGAAAACACTCTTATGCCTGCTTAAGGGGGAAGGAGAGGTGGGGTGATGCATCAAACCAGAGTTTGATATAAGCACAGGTACCGTTCCAAAAACCAACTATGGAATAGACAAGACCTACACCTTGCTCAGTGAAAGGGACTCAAAATCCCATATTTCCCGCAGAGGAATAGATCTGACTAGTAAGAATCTTAAAACCTATGTATTGATATGTCTCCGTAAGGGAATCAAGTGTGTCTAGACTGGCATAAACATGGCAGCGAGAATCAGCTCAAACCCACTCTAAAAAGGAATTTCAAAAACAGAACAAAGAAACAGGGAAATTCTTTACAATTCCTTCAGGGTCTCGGATGCAACCTGGAATGACCCTATCTACAATGACAGCTGGATGTGGCATGAGGCTGGACACTTGGGACTGAGAGGATTGGTGAGATTGGGTGAGCAAATGCAGACCCTTTAAAGCAATAATGCATGGCACCCATTCCATGGGTCCCAACTCTCCAGGTTGAGGGGAATATTACTACAGCTATAACATATACGGGAAAACTAGAGAATGGACACACTGTGAATACGAAAGGTTTCTAAAACTCAACGAAGTGTCCCTCTCCTGGTGCTCCGGTTTCACTTTCCAACTGCTTTCCTATCAATCTCCCAACTTGGAGAGACAGCCCCTTTAAGCTCCTGGTTCGCACAGGTTGCCAATTTGGCAGAGGATGAAAGGGAAGAGGGAGAACCAAAGAGAGAGTAGCTGTTAGGCATTTGGATGGGCACATGTCACTCTAATTTCCCGGCAGCAAGAAGAATTAACCAAAGTCTCAGCCACCCACCGGGAACCAGTATAGGTCCTGAACCAAAAGTTTGGACTTGCGTTCAGCTCACAAAAAAACGAGTTGAAAAATGGAGCTCAGGGGCACAGCAATTCACAAACTGGCAGAGTAATCAAGGCCAACTCTCGTCCAAAAATCTGTTGAGCGAAGGCAACGAGGCGCACTTGAAAGCGAGGCAGAATAGCAGGAAATAGATTTCAAGAGGTACGTTGGACTCGCCTGTAAAGCACAGGAAGAGGGGCACAACTTCGACAATGATGCACTTGGCCAAAAAGGGCGTATGCGTTTTCTCCTGAATATATTCAGGAGAAAACGCATACGCCCTTTTTGGCCAAGCAAGCGGGCAATGCAAATCTGCACTACAAAGAAGTATCACTTCCCACCGGTCAAAAGGGACATCCACAAAATATGTAAAAACCAGAAAGGCAAGACAGGCCCTGGAGAACAGGGAGCCTTGTTATGCTGATGGGCGGGATGTAAGTTGCCAACTGCCTCACTGGAGGAGTGCATTGTGTTCCCTAAAACAAGTAAACAACAGAGCTACAGAACCAAGGGCACTTCCGGTCTAGGGAATATACCTTGGGAAAATTGAAAATCCATAAGACAGAGCCACCCCCAAATTGAGGGCTGCACTGCTTACAAGAACCTCAACCTGGGTACACCTGAAATATCCCAGGAAATACAAAAATGGTTCCAAACATTGTGGAACTTACGTACGATGGAATATCCCTCAGCCATGAAATCAATGTCATAAGACAAGTAGCAGCCAAATGAGTGGATGCAGGTACGATGATTCTAAGTGAAAGAAGTCACACAGGAAAAGAAACTTATCATAAGATATCACTTAGGAAGATCCTGTAAACATGGCTACACATGAACTGAGTTAGGCAAGAGAACAGAGTCTCACATTTAGAAAACACTCTTATGCCTGCTTAAGGGGGAAGGAGAGGTGGGGTGATGCATCAAACCAGAGTTTGATATAAGCACAGGTACCGTTCCAAAAACCAACTATGGAATAGACAAGACCTACACCTTGCTCAGTGAAAGGGACTCAAAACCCCATATTTCCCGCAGAGGAATAGATCTGACTAGTAAGAATCTTAAAACCTATGTATTGATATGTCTCCGTAAGGGAATCAAGTGTGTCTAGACTGGCATAAACATGGTAGCGAGAATCAGCTCAAACACACTCTAAAAAGGAATTTCAAAAACAGAACAAAGAAACAGGGAAATTCTTTACAATTCCTTCAGGGTCTCTGAAGCAACCTGGAATGACCCTATCTACAATGACAGCTGGATGTGGCATGAGGCTGGACACTTGGGACTGAGAGGATTGGTGAGATTGGGTGAGCAAATGCAGACCCTTTAAAGCAATACTGCATGGCACCCATTCCATGGGTCCCAAATCTCCAGGTTGAGGGGAATATTACTACAGCTATAACATGTACGGGAAACCTAGAGAATGGACACACTGTGAATACGAAAGGTTTCTAAAACTCAACGAAGAGTCCCTCTCCTGGTGCTCCGGTTTGACTTTCCAACTGCTTTCCTATCAATCTCCCAACATGGAGAGACAGCCCCTTTAAGCTCCTGGTTCGCACAGGTTGCCAATTTGGCAGAGGATGAAAGGGAAGAGGGAGAACCAATGAGAGAGTAGCTGTTAGGCATTTGGATGGGCACATGTCACTCTAATTTCCTGGCAGGAAGAAGAATTAACCAAAGTCTCAGCCACCCACCGGGAACCAGTATAGTTCCTGAACCAAATGTTTGGACTTGCGTTCAGCTCACAAAAAAACGAGTTGAAAAATGGAGCTCAGGGGCACAGCAATTCACAAACTGGCAGAGTAATCAAGGCCAACTATCGTCCAAAAATCTGTTGAGGGAAGGCAACGAGGCGCACTTGAAAGCGAGGCAGAATAGCAGGAAATAGATTTCAAGAGGTACGTTGGACTCGCCTGTAAAGCACAGGAAGAGGGGCACAACTTCGACAATGATGCACTTGGCCAAAAAGGGCGTATGCGTTTTCTCCTGAATATATTCAGGAGAAAACGCATACGCCCTTTTTGGCCAAGCAAGCAAGCGGGCAATGCAAATCTGCACTACAAAGAAGTATCACTTCCCACCGGTCAAAAGGGACATCCACAAAATATGTAAAAACCAGAAAGGCAAGACAGGCCCTGGAGAACTGGGAACCTTGTTATGCTGATGGGCGGGATGTAAGTTGCCAACTGCCTCACTGGAGGAGTGCATTGTGTTCCCTAAAACAAGTAAACAACAGAGCTACAGAACCAAGGGCACTTCCGGTCTAGGGAATATACCTTGGGAAAATTGAAAATCCATAAGACAGAGCCACCCCCAAATTGAGGGCTGCACTGCTTACAAGAACCTCAACCTGGGTACACCTGAAATATCCCAGGAAATATAAAAATGGTTCCAAACATTGTGGAACTTACGTACGATGGAATATCCCTCAGCCATGAAATCAATGTCATAAGACCAGTAGCAGCAAAATGAGTGGATTCAGGTATGATGATTCTAAGTGAAAGAAGTCAAAGAGAAAAAGAAACTTATCATAAGATATCACTTAGGAAGATCCTGTAAACATGGCTACACATGAACTGAGTTAGGCAAGAGAACAGAGTCTCACATTTAGAAAACCCTCTTATGCCTGCTTAAGGGGGAAGGAGAGGTGGGGTGATGCATCAAACCAGAGTTTGATATAAGCACAGGTACCGTTCCAAAAACCAACTATGGAATAGACAAGACCTACACCTTCCTCAGTGAAAGAGACTCAAAACCCCATATTTCCCGCAGAGGAATAGATCTGACTACTAAGAATCTTAAAACCTATGTATTGATATGTCTCCGTAAGGGAATCAAGTGTGTCTAGACTGGCATAAACATGGCAGCGAGAATCAGCTCAAACCCACTCTAAAAAGGAATTTCAAAAACAGAACAAAGAAACAGGGAAATTCTTTACAATTCCTTCAGGATCTCGGATGCAACCTGGAATGACCCTATCTACAATGACAGATGGATGTGGCATGAGGCTGGACACTTGGGACTGAGAGGATTGGTGAGATTGGGTGAGCAAATGCAGACCCTTTAAAGCAATAATGCATGGCACCCATTCCATGGGTCCCAGCTCTCCAGGTTGAAGGGAATATTACTACAGCTATGACATGTACGGGAAACCTAGAGAATGGACACACTGTGAATACGAAAGGTTTCTAAAACTCAACGAAGAATCCCTCTCCTGGTGCTCCGGTTTGACTTTCCAACTGCTTTCCTATCAATCTCCCAACTAGGAGAGACAGCCCCTTTAAGCTCCTGGTTCACACAGGTTGCCAATTTGGCAGAGGATGAAAGGGAAGAGGGAGAACCAATGAGAGAGTAGCTGTTAGGCATTTGGATGGGCACATGTCACTCTAATTTCCCGGCAGCAAGAAGAATTAACCAAAGTCTCAGCCACCCACCGGGAACCAGTATAGGTCCTGAACCAAAAGTTTGGACTTGCGTTCAGCTCACAAAAAAACGAGTTGAAAAATGGAGCTCAGGGGCACAGCAATTCACAAACTGGCAGAGTAATCAAGGCCAACTATCGTCCAAAAATCTGTTGAGGGAAGGCAACGAGGCGGACTTGAAAGCGAGGCAGAATAGCAGGAAACAGATTTCAAGAGGTACGTTGGAATGGCCTGTAAAGCACAGGAAGAGGGGCACAACTTCGACAATGATGCACTTGGCCACAAAGGGCGTATGCGTTTTCTCCTGAATATATTCAGGAGAAAACGCATACGCCCTTTTTGGCCAAGCAAGCAAGCGGGCAATGCAAATCTGCACTACAAAGAAGTATCACTTCCCACCGGTCAAAAGGGACATCCACAAAATGTGTAAAAACCAGAAAGGCAAGACAGGCCCTGGAGAACAGGGAGCCTTGTTATGCTGATGGGCGGGATGTAAGTTGCCAACTGCCTCACTGGAGGAGTGCATTGTGTTCCCTAAAACAAGTAAACAACAGAGCTACAGAGCCAAGGGCACTTCCAGTCTAGGGAATATACCTTGGGAAAACTGAAAATCCATAAGACAGAGCCACCCCCAAATTGAGGGTTGCACTGCTTACAAGAACCTCAACCTGGGTACACATGAAATATCCCAGGAAATACAAAAATGGTTCCAAACATTGTGGAACTTACGTACGATGGAATATCCCTCAGCCATGAAATCAATGTCATAAGACCAGTAGCAGCAAAATGAGTGGATTCAGGTACGATGATTCTAAGTGAAAGAAGTCACACAGGAAAAGAAACTTATCATAAGATATCACTTAGGAAGATCCTGTAAACATGGCTACACATGAACTGAGTTAGGCAAGAGAACAGAGTCTCACATTTAGAAAACACTCTTATGCCTGCTTAAGGGGGAAGGAGAGGTGGGGTGATGCATCAAACCAGAGTTTGATATAAGCACAGGTACCGTTCCAAAAACCAACTATGGAATAGACAAGACCTACACCTTGCTCAGTGAAAGGGACTCAAAACCCCATATTTCCCGCAGAGGAATAGATCTGACTAGTAAGAATCTTAAAACCTATGTATTGATATGTCTCCGTAAGGGAATCAAGTGTGTCTAGACTGGCATAAACATGGTAGCGAGAATCAGCTCAAACCCACTCTAAAAAGGAATTTCAAAAACAGAACAAAGAAACAGGGAAATTCTTTACAATTCCTTCAGGGTCTCTGAAGCAACCTGGAATGACCCTATCTACAATGACAGCTGGATGTGGCATGAGGCTGGACACTTGGGACTGAGAGGATTGGTGAGATTGGGTGAGCAAATGCAGACCCTTTAAAGCAATAATGCATGGCACCCATTCCATGGGTCCCAACTCTCCAGGTTGAGGGGAATATTACTACAGCTATAACATGTACGGGAAACCTAGAGAATGGACACACTGTGAATACGAAAGGTTTCTAAAACTCAACGAAGAGTCCCTCTCCTGGTGCTCCGGTTTGACTTTCCAACTGCTTTCCTATCAATCTCCCAACTTGGAGAGACAGCCCCTTTAAGCTCCTGGTTCGCACAGATTGCCAATTTGGCAGAGGATGAAAGGGAAGAGGGAGAACCAAAGAGAGAGTAACTGTTAGGCATTTGGATGGGCACATGTCACTCTAATTTCCCGGCAGCAAGAAGAATTAACCAAAGTCTCAGCCACCCACCGGGAACCAGTATAGGTCCTGAACCAAAAGTTTGGACTTGCGTTCAGCTCACAAAAAAACGAGTTGAAAAATGGAGCTCAGGGGCACAGCAATTCACAAACTGGCAGAGTAATCAAGGCCAACTATCGTCCAAAAATCTGTTGAGGGAAGGCAACGAGGCGGACCTGAATGCGAGGCAGAATAGCAGGAAACAGATTTCAAGAGGTACGTTGGACTCGCCTGTAAAGCACAGGAAGAGGGGCACAACTTCGACAATGATGCACGTGGCCAAAAAGGGCGTATGCGTTTTCTCCTGAATATATTCGGGAGAAAACGCATACGCCCTTTTTGGCCAAGCAAGCAAGCGGGCAATGCAAATCTGCACTACAAAGAAGTATCACTTCCCACCGGTCAAAAGGGACATCCACAAAATGTGTAAAAACCAGAAAGGCAAGACAGGCCCTGGAGAACAGGGAGCCTTGTTATGCTGCTGGGCGGGATGTAAGTTGCCAACTGCCTCACTGGAGGAGTGCATTGTGTTCCCTAAAACAAGTAAACAACAGAGCTACAGAGCCAAGGGCACTTCCGGTCTAGGGAATATACCTTGGGAAAACTGAAAATCCATAAGACAGAGCCACCCCCAAATTGAGGGCTGCACTGCTTACAAGAACCTCAACCTGGGTACACCTGAAATATCCCAGGAAATATAAAAATGGTTCCAAACATTGTGGAACTTACGTACGATGGAATATCCCTCAGCCATGAAATCAATGCCATAAGACCAGTAGCAGCAAAATGAGTGGATTCAGGTACGATGATTCTAAGTGAAAGAAGTCACACAGAAAAAGAAACTTATCATAAGATATCACTTAGGAAGATCCTGTAAACATGGCTACACATGAACTGAGTTAGGAAAGAGAACAGAGTCTCATATTTAGAAAACACTCTTATGCCTGCTTAAGGGGGAAGGAGAGGTGGGGTGATGCATCAAACCAGAGTTTGATATAAGCATAGGTACCGTTCCAAAAACCATCTATGGAATAGACAAGACGTACACCTTCCTCAGTGAAAGGGACTCAAAACCCCATATTTCCCGCAGAGGAATAGATCTGACTAGTAAGAATCTTAAAACCTATGTATTGATATGTCTCCGTAAGGGAATCAAGTGTGTCTAGACTGGCATAAACAGGGCAGCGAGAATCAGCTCAAACCCACTCTAAAAAGGAATTTCAAAAACAGAACAAAGAAACAGGGAAATTCTTTACAATTCCTTCAGGGTCTCTGATGCAACCTGGGATGACCCTATCTACAATGACAGCTGGATGTGGCATGAGGCTGGACACTTGGGACTGAGAGGATTGGTGAGATTGGGTGAGCAAATGCAGACCCTTTAAAGCAATAATGCATGGCACCCATTCCATGGGTCCCAACTCTCCAGGTTGAAGGGAATATTACTACAGCTATAACATGTACGGGAAACCTAGAGAATGGACACACTGTGAATACGAAAGGTTTCTAAAACTCAACGAAGAGTCCCTCTCCTGGTGCTCCGGTTTGACTTTCCAACTGCTTTCCTATCAATCTCCCAACTTGGAGAGACAGCCCCTTTAAGGTCCTGGTTCGCACAGGTTGCCAATTTGGCAGAGGATGAAAGGGAAGAGGGAGAACCAATGAGAGAGTAGCTGTTAGTCATTTGGATGGGCACATGTCACTCTAATTTCCTGGCAGGAAGAAGAATTAACCAAAGTCTCAGCCACCCACCGGGAACCAGTATAGTTCCTGAACCAAAAGTTTGGACTTGCGTTCAGCTCACAAAAAAACGAGTTGAAAAATGGAGCTCAGGGGCACAGCAATTCACAAACTGGCAGAGTAATCAAGGCCAACTATCGTCCAAAAATCTGTTGAGGGAAGGCAACGAGGCGCACTTGAAAGCGAGGCAGAATAGCAGGAAATAGATTTCAAGAGGTACGTTGGACTCGCCTGTAAAGCACAGGAAGAGGGGCACAACTTCGACAATGATGCACTTGGCCAAAAAGGGCGTATGCGTTTTCTCCTGAATATATTCAGGAGAAAACGCATACGCCCTTTTTGGCCAAGCAAGCAAGCGGGCAATGCAAATCTGCACTACAAAGAAGTATCACTTCCCACCGGTCAAAAGGGACATCCACAAAATATGTAAAAACCAGAAAGGCAAGACAGGCCCTGGAGAACAGGGAGCCTTGTTATGCTGATGGGCGGGATGTAAGTTGCCCACTGCCTCACTGGAGGAGTGCATTGTGTTCCCTAAAACAAGTAAACAACAGAGCTACAGAGCCAAGGGCACTTCCGGTCTAGGGAATATACCTTGGGAAAATTGAAAATCCATAAGACAGAGTCACCCCCAAATTGAGGGCTGCACTGCTTACAAGAACCTCAACCTGGGTACACCTGAAATATCCCAGGAAATACAAAAATGGTTCCAAACATTGTGGAACATACGTACGATGGAATATCCCTCAGCCATGAAATCAATGTCATAAGACAACTAGCAGCAAAATGAGTGGATTCAGGTACGATGATTCTAAGTGAAAGAAGTCACACAGAAAAAGAAACTTATCATAAGATATCACTTAGGAAGATCCTGTAAACATGGCTACACATGAACCGAGTTAGGCAAGAGAACAGAGTCTCACATTAAGAAAACACACTTATGCCTTCTTAAGGGGGAAGGAGAGGTGGGGAGATGCATCAAACCAGAGTTTGATATAAGCTAAGGTACCGTTCCAAAAACCAACTATGGAATAGACAAGACCTACACCTTTCTCAGTGAAAGGGACTCAAAAACCCATATTTCCCGCAGAGGAATAGTTCTGACTAGTAAGAATCTTAAAACCTATGTATTGATATATCTCCGTAAGGGAATCAAGTGTGTCTAGACTGGCATAAACATGGCAGCGAGAATCAGCTCAAACCCACTCTAAAAAGGAATTTCAAAAACAGAACAAAGAAACAGGGAAATTCTTTACAATTCCTTCAGGGTCTCGGATGCAACCTGGAATGACCCTATCTACAATGACAGCTGGATGTGGCATGAGGCTGGACACTTGGGACTGAGAGGATTGGTGAGATTGGGTGAGCAAATGCAGACCCTTTAAAGCAATAATGCATGGCACCCATTCCATGGGTCCCAGCTCTCCAGGTTGAAGGGAATATTACTACAGCTATAACATGTACGGGAAACCTAGAGAATGGACACACTGTGAATACGAAAGGTTTCTAAAACTCAACGAAGAATCCCTCTCCTGGTGCTCCGGTTTGACTTTCCAACTGCTTTCCTATCAATCTCCCAACTAGGAGAGACAGCCCCTTTAAGGTCCTGGTTCGCACAGGTTGCCAATTTGGCAGAGGATCAAAGGGAAGAGGGAGAACCAATGAGAGAGTAGCTGTTAGGCATTTGGATGGGCACATGTCACTCTAATTTCCTGGCAGGAAGAAGAATTAACCAAAGTCTCAGCCACCCACCGGGAACCAGTATAGGTCCTGAACCAAAAGTTCGGACTTGCGTTCAGCTCACAAAACAACGAGTGGAAAAATGGAGCTCAGGGGCACAGCAATTCACAAACTGGCAGAGTAATCAAGGCCAACTATCGTCCAAAAATCTGTTGAGGGAAGGCAACGAGGCGGACTTGAAAGCGAGGCAGAATAGCAGGAAACAGATTTCAAGAGGTACGTTGGAATTGCCTGTAAAGCACAGGAAGAGGGGCACAACTTCGACAATGATGCACTTGGCCAAAAAGGGCGTATGTGTTTTCTCCTGAATATATTCAGGAGAAAACGCATACGCCCTTTTTGGCCAAGCAAGCAAGCGGGCAATGTAAATCTGCACTACAAAGAAGTATCACTTCCCACTGGTCAAAAGGGACATCCACAAAATGTGTAAAAACCAGAAAGGCAAGACAGGCCCTGGAGAACAGGGAGCCTTGTTATGCTGATGGGCGGGATGTAAGTTGCCAACTGCCTCACTGGAGGAGTGCATTGTGTTCCCTAAAACAAGTAAACAACAGAGCTACAGAACCAAGGGCACTTCCGGTCTAGGGAATATACCTTGGGAAAATTGAAAATCCATAAGACAGAGCCACCCCCAAATTGAGGGCTGCACTGCTTACAAGAACCTCAACCTGGGTACACCTGAAATATCCCAGGAAATATAAAAATGGTTCCAAACATTGTGGAATTTACGTACGATGGAATATCCCTCAGCCATGAAATCAATGTCATAAGACCAGTAGCAGCAAAATGAGTGGATTCAGGTATGATGATTCTAAGTGAAAGAAGTCAAAGAGAAAAAGAAACTTATCATAAGATATCACTTAGGAAGATCCTGTAAACATGGCTACACATGAACTGAGTTAGGCAAGAGAACAGAGTCTCACATTTAGAAAACACTCTTATGCCTGCTTAAGGGGGAAGGAGAGGTGGGGTGATGCATCAAACCAGAGTTTGATATAAGCACAGGTACCGTTCCAAAAACCAACTATGGAATAGACAAGACCTACACCTTCCTCAGTGAAAGGGACTCAAAACCCCATATTTCCCGCAGAGGAATAGATCTGACTACTAAGAATCTTAAAACCTATGTATTGATATGTCTCCGTAAGGGAATCAAGTGTGTCTAGACTGGCATAAACATGGCAGCGAGAATCAGCTCAAACCCACTCTAAAAAGGAATTTCAAAAACAGAACAAAGAAACAGGGAAATTCTTTACAATTCCTTCAGGATCTCGGATGCAACCTGGAATGACCCTATCTACAATGACAGATGGATGTGGCATGAGGCTGGACACTTGGGACTGAGAGGATTGGTGAGATTGGGTGAGCAAATGCAGACCCTTTAAAGCAATAATGCATGGCACCCATTCCATGGGTCCCAGCTCTCCAGGTTGAAGGGAATATTACTACAGCTATAACATGTACGGGAAACCTAGAGAATGGACACACTGTGAATACGAAAGGTTTCTAAAACTCAAAGAAGAATCCCTCTCCTGGTGCTCCGGTTTGACTTTCCAACTGCTTTCCTATCAATCTCCCAACTAGGAGAGACAGCCCCTTTAAGCTCCTGGTTCACACAGGTTGCCAATTTGGCAGAGGATGAAAGGGAAGAGGGAGAACCAATGAGAGAGTAGCTGTTAGGCATTTGGATGGGCACATGTCACTCTAATTTCCCGGCAGCAAGAAGAATTAACCAAAGTCTCAGCCACCCACCGGGAACCAGTATAGGTCCTGAACCAAAAGTTTGGACTTGCGTTCAGCTCACAAAAAAACGAGTTGAAAAATGGAGCTCAGGGGCACAGCAATTCACAAACTGGCAGAGTTATCAAGGCCAACTATCGTCCAAAAATCTGTTGAGGGAAGGCAACGAGGCGGACTTGAAAGCGAGGCAGAATAGCAGGAAACAGATTTCAAGAGGTACGTTGGAATGGCCTGTAAAGCACAGGAAGAGGGGCACAACTTCGACAATGATGCACTTGGCCAAAAAGGGCGTATGCGTTTTCTCCTGAATATATTCAGGAGAAAACGCATACGCCCTTTTTGGCCAAGCAAGCAAGCGGGCAATGCAAATCTGCACTATAAAGAAGTATCACTTCCCACCGGTCAAAAGGGACATCCACAAAATGTGTAAAAACCAGAAAGGCAAGACAGGCCCTGGAGAACAGGGAGCCTTGTTATGCTGATGGGCGGGATGTAAGTTGCCAACTGCCTCACTGGAGGAGTGCATTGTGTTCCCTAAAACAAGTAAACAACAGAGCTACAGAGCCAAGGGCACTTCCAGTCTAGGGAATATACCTTGGGAAAACTGAAAATCCATAAGACAGAGCCACCCCCAAATTGAGGGCTGCACTGCTTACAAGAACCTCAACCTGGGTACACCTGAAATATCCCAGGAAATATAAAAATGGTTCCAAACATTGTGGAACTTACGTACGATGGAATATCCCTCAGCCACGAAATCAATGTCATAAGACCTGTAGCAGCAAAATGAGTGGATTCAGGTACGATGATTCTAAGTGAAAGAAGTCACACAGGAAAAGAAACTTATCATAAGATATCACTTAGGAAGATCCTGTAAACATGGCTACACATGAACTGAGTTAGGCAAGAGAACAGAGTCTCACATTTAGAAAACACTCTTATGCCTGCTTAAGGGGGAAGGAGAGGTGGGGTGATGCATCAAACCCGAGTTTGATATAAGCACAGGTACCGTTCCAAAAACCAACTATGGAATAGACAAGACCTCCACCTTCCTCAGTGAAAGGGACTCAAAATCCCATATTTCCCGCAGAGGAATAGATCTGACTAGTAAGAATCTTAAAACCTATGTATTGATATGTCTCCGTAAGGGAATCAAGTGTGTCTAGACTGGCATAAACATGGCAGCGAGAATCAGCTCAAACCCACTCTAAAAAGGAATTTCAAAAACAGAACAAAGAAACAGGGAAATTCTTTACAATTCCTTCAGGGTCTCTGATGCAACCTGGAATGACCCTATCTACAATGACAGCTGGATGTGGCATAAGGCTGGACACTTGGGACTGAGAGGATTGGTGAGATTGGGTGAGCAAATTCAGACCCTTTAAAGCAATAATGCATGGCACCCATTCCATGGGTCCCAGCTCTCCAGGTTGAAGGGAACTTTACTACAGCTATAACGTGTACGGGAAACCTAGAGAATGGACACACTGTGAATACGACAGGTTTCTAAAACTCAACGAAGAGCCCCTCTCCTGGTGCTCCGGTTTGACTTTCCAACTGCTTTCCTATCAATCTCCCAACTTGGAGAGACAGCCCCTTTAAGCTCCTGGTTCGCACAGGTTGCCAATTTGGCAGAGGATGAAAGGGAAGAGGGAGAACCAATGAGAGAGTAGCTGCTAGGCATTTGGATGGGCACATGTCACTCTAATTTCCGGCAGGAAGAAGAATTAACCAAAGTCTCAGCCACCCACCGGGAACCAGTATAGGTCCTGAACCAAAAGTTTGGACTTGCGTTCAGCTCACATAAAACGAGTTGAAAAATGGAGCTCAGGGGCACAGCAATTCACAAACTGGCAGAGTAATCAAGGCCAACTATCGTCCAAAAATCTGTTGAGGGAAGGCAACGAGGCGGACTTGAAAGCGAGGCAGAATAGCAGGAAACAGATTTCAAGAGGTACGTAGGAATCGCCTGTAAAGCACAGGAAGAGGGGCACAACTTCGACAATGATGCACTTGGCCAAAAAGGGCGTATGCGTTTTCTCCTGAATATATTCAGGAGAAAACGCATACGCCCTTTTTGGCCAAGCAAGCAAGCGGGCAATGCAAATCTGCACTACAAAGAAGTATCACTTCCCACCGGTCAAAAGGGACATCCACAAAATGTGTAAAAACCAGAAAGGCAAGACGGGCCCTGGAGAACAGGGAGCCTTGTTATGCTGATGGGCGGGATGTAAGTTGCCAACTGCCTCACTGGAGGAGTGCATTGTGTTCCCTAAAACAAGTAAACAACAGAGCTACAGAGCCAAGGGCACTTCCGGTCTAGGGAATATACCTTGGGAAAACTGAAAATCCATAAGACAGAGCCACCCCCAAATTGAGGGCTGCACTGCTTACAAGAACCTCAACCTGGGTACACCTGAAATATCCCAGGAAATATAAAAATGGTTCCAAACATTGTGGAACTTACGTACGATGGAATATCCCTCAGCCATGAAATCAATGTCAGAAGACCAGTAGCAGCAAAATGAGTGGATTCAGGTACGATGATTCTAAGTGAAAGAAGTCACACAGGAAAAGAAACTTATCATAAGATATCACTTAGGAAGATCCTGTAAACATGGCTACACATGAACTGAGTTAGGCAAGAGAACAGAGTCTCACATTTAGAAAACACTCTTATGCCTGCTTAAGGGGGAAGGAGAGGTGGGGTGATGCATCAAACCCGAGTTTGATATAAGCACAGGTACCGTTCCAAAAACCAACTATGGAATAGACAAGACCTCCACCTTCCTCAGTGAAAGGGACTCAAAACCCCATATTTCCCGCAGAGGAATAGATCTGACTAGTAAGAATCTTAAAACCTATGTATTGATATGTCTCCGTAAGGGAATCAAGTGTGTCTAGACTGGCATAAACATGGCAGCGAGAATCAGCTCAAACCCACTCTAAAAAGGAATTTCCAAAACAGAACAAAGAAACAGGGAAATTCTTTACAATTCCTTCAGGGTCTCGGATGCAACCTGGAATGACCCTATCTACAATGACAGCTGGATGTGGCATGAGGCTGGACACTTGGGACTGAGAGGATTGGTGAGATTGGGTGAGCAAATGCAGACCCTTTAAAGCAATAATGCATGGCACCCATTCCATGGGTCCCAACTCTCCAGGTTGAAGGGAATATTACTACAGCTATAACATGTACGGGAAACCTAGAGAATGGACACACTGTGAATACGAAAGGTTTCTAAAACTCAACGAAGAGTCCCTCTCCTGGTGCTCCGGTTTGACTTTCCAACTGCTTTCCTATCAATCTCCCAACTTGGAGAGACAGCCCCTTTAAGCTCCTGGTTCGCACAGGTTGCCAATTTGGCAGAGGATGAAAGGGAAGAGGGAGAACCAATGAGAGAGTAGCTGTTAGGCATTTGGATGGGCACATGTCACTCTAATTTCCCGGCAGGAAGAAGAATTAACCAAAGTCTCAGCCACCCACCGGGAACCAGTATACGTCCTGAACCAAAAGTTTGGACTTGCGTTCAGCTCACAAAAAAACGAGTTGAAAAATGGAGCTCAGGGGCACAGCAATTCACAAACTGGCAGAGTAATCAAGGCCAACTATCGTCCAAAAATCTGTTGAGGGAAGGCAACGAGGCGCACTTGAAAGCGAGGCAGAATAGCAGGAAACAGATTTCAAGAGCTACGTTGGAATCACCTGTAAAGCACAGGAAGAGGGGCACAACTTCGACAATGATGCACTTGGCCAAAAAGTGCTTATGCGTTTTCTCCTGAATATGTTCAGGAGAAAACGCATACGCCCTTTTTGGCCAAGCAAGCAAGCGGGCAATGCAAATCTGCACTACAAAAAAGTATCACTTCCCACCGGTCAAAAGGGACATCCACAAAATGTGTAAAAACCAGAATGGCAAGACAGGCCCTGGAGAACAGGGAGCCTTGTTATGCTGATGGGCGGGATGTAAGTTGCCAACTGCCTCACTGGAGGAGTGCATTGTGTTCCCTAAAACAAGTAAACAACAGAGCTACAGAGCCAAGGGCACTTCCGGTCTAGGGAATATACCTTGGGAAAACTGAAAATCCATAAGACAGAGCCACCCCCAAATTGAGGGCTGCACTGCTTACAAGAACCTCAACCTGGGTACACCTGAAATATCCCAGGAAATATAAAAATGGTTCCAAACATTGTGGAACTTACGTACGATGGAATATCCCTCAGCCATGAAATCAATGTCATAAGACCAGTAGCAGCAAAATGAGTGGATTCAGGTACGATGATTCTAAGTGAAAGAAGTCACACAGGAAAAGAAACTTATCATAAGATATCAGTTAGGAAGATCCTGTAAACATGGCTACACATGAACTGAGTTAGGCAAGAGAACAGAGTCTCACATTTAGAAAACTCTCTTATGCCTGCTTAAGGGGAAGGAGAGGTGGGGTGATGCATCAAACCCGAGTTTGATATAAGCACAGGTACCGTTCCAAAAACCAACTATGGAATAGACAAGATCTCCACCTTCCTCAGTGAAAGGGACTCAAAACCCCATATTTCCCGCAGAGGAATAGATCTGACTAGTAAGAATCTTAAAACCTATGTATTGATATGTCTCCGTAAGGGAATCAAGTGTGTCTAGACTGGCATAAACATGGCAGCGAGAATCAGCTCAAACCCACTCTAAAAAGGAATTTCAAAAACAGAACAAAGAAACAGGGAAATTCTTTACAATTCCTTCAGGGTCTCGGATGCAACCTGGAATGACCCTATCTACAATGACAGCTGGATGTGGCATGAGGCTGGACACTTGGGACTGAGAGGATTGGTGAGATTGGGTGAGCAAATGCAGACCCTTTAAAGCAATAATGCATGGCACCCATTCCATGTGTCCCAGATCTCCAGGTTGAAGGGAATATTACTACAGCTATAACGTGTACGGGAAACCTAGAGAATGGACACACTGTGAATACGAAAGGTTTCTAAAACTCAACGAAGAGCCCCTCTCCTGGTGCTCCGGTTTGACTTTCCAACTGCTTTCCTATCAATCTCCCAACTTGGAGAGAGAGCCCCTTTAAACTCCTGGTTCGCACAGGTTGCCAATTTGGCAGAGGATGAAAGGGAAGAGGGAGAACCAATGAGAGAGTAGCTGTTAGGCATTTGGATGGGCACATGTCACTCTAATTTCCTGGCAGGAAGAAGAATTAACCAAAGTCTCAGCCACCCACCGGGAACCAGTATAGGTCCTGAACCAAAAGTTTGGACTTGCGTTCAGCTCACATAAAACGAGTTGAAAAATGGAGCTCAGGGGCACAGCAATTCACAAACTGGCAGAGTAATCAAGGCCAACTATCGTCCAAAAATCTGTTGAGGGAAGGCAACGAGGCGGACTTGAAAGCGAGGCAGAATAGCAGGAAACAGATTTCAAGAGGTACGTTGGAATCGCCTGTAAAGCACAGGAAGAGGGGCACAACTTCGACAATGATGCACTTGGCCAAAAAGGGCGTATGCGTTTTCTCCTGAATATATTCAGGAGAAAACGCATACGCCCTTTTTGGCCAAGCAGGCAAGCGGGCAATGCAAATCTGCACTACAAAGAAGTATCACTTCCCACCGGTCAAAAGGGACATCCACAAAATGTGTAAAAACCAGAAAGGCAAGACAGGCCCTGGAGAACAGGGAGCCTTGTTATGCTGCTGGGCGGGATGTAAGTTGCCAACTGCCTCACTGGAGGAGTGCATTGTGTTCCCTAAAACAAGTAAACAACAGAGCTACAGAGCCAAGGGCACTTCCGGTCTAGGGAATATACCTTGGGAAAACTGAAAATCCATAAGACAGAGCCACCCCCAAATTGAGGGCTGCACTGCTTACAAGAACCTCAACCTGGGTACACCTGAAATATCCCAGGAAATATAAAAATGGTTCCAAACATTGTGGAACTTACGTACGATGGAATATCCCTCAGCCACGAAATCAATGTCATAAGACCTGTAGCAGCAAAATGAGTGGATTCAGGTACGATGATTCTAAGTGAAAGAAGTCACACAGGAAAAGAAACTTATCATAAGATATCACTTAGGAAGATCCTGTAAACATGGCTACACATGAACTGAGTTAGGCAAGAGAACAGAGTCTCACATTTAGAAAACACTCTTATGCCTGCTTAAGGGGGAAGGAGAGGTGGGGTGATGCATCAAACCCGAGTTTGATATAAGCACAGGTACCGTTCCAAAAACCAACTATGGAATAGACAAGACCTCCACCTTCCTCAGTGAAAGGGACTCAAAATCCCATATTTCCCGCAGAGGAATAGATCTGACTAGTAAGAATCTTAAAACCTATGTATTGATATGTCTCCGTAAGGGAATCAAGTGTGTCTAGACTGGCATAAACATGGCAGCGAGAATCAGCTCAAACCCACTCTAAAAAGGAATTTCAAAAACAGAACAAAGAAACAGGGAAATTCTTTACAATTCCTTCAGGGTCTCTGATGCAACCTGGAATGACCCTATCTACAATGACAGCTGGATGTGGCATAAGGCTGGACACTTGGGACTGAGAGGATTGGTGAGATTGGGTGAGCAAATGCAGACCCTTTAAAGCAATAATGCATGGCACCCATTCCATGGGTCCCAGCTCTGCAGGTTGAAGGGAACTTTACTACAGCTATAACGTGTACGGGAAACCTAGAGAATGGACACACTGTGAATACGACAGGTTTCTAAAACTCAACGAAGAGCCCCTCTCCTGGTGCTCTGGTTTGACTTTCCAACTGCTTTCCTATCAATCTCCCAACTTGGAGAGACAGCCCCTTTAAGCTCCTGGTTCGCACAGGTTGCCAATTTGGCAGAGGATGAAAGGGAAGAGGGAGAACCAATGAGAGAGTAGCTGCTAGGCATTTGGATGGGCACGTCACTCTAATTTCCCGGCAGGAAGAAGAATTAACCAAAGTCTCAGCCACCCACCGGGAGCCAGTATAGGTCCTGAACCAAAAGTTTGGACTTGAGTTCAGCTCACAAAAAACGAGTTGAAAAATGGAGCTCAGGGGCACAGCAATTCACAAACTGGCAGAGTAATCAAGGCCAACTATCGTCCAAAAATCTGTTGAGGGAAGGCAACGAGGCGGACTTGAAAGCGAGGCAGAATAGCAGGCAACAGATTTCAAGAGGTACGTTGGAATCGCCTGTAAAGCACAGGAAGAGGGGCACAACTTCGACAATGATGCACTTGGCCAAAAAGGGCGTATGCGTTTTCTCCTGAATATATTCAGGAGAAAACGCATACGCCCTTTTTGGCCAAGCAAGCAGGCGGGCAATGCAAATCTGCACTACAAAGAAGTATCACTTCCCACCGGTCAAAAGGGACATCAACAAAATGTGTAAAAACCAGAAAGGCAAGACAGTCCCTGGAGAACAGGGAGCCTTGTTATATTGCTGGGCGGGATGTAAGTTGCCAACTGCCTCACTGGAGGAGTGCATTGTGTTCCCTAAAACAAGTAAACAACAGAGCTACAGAGCCAAGGGCACTTCCAGTCTAGGGAATATACCTTGGGAAAACTGAAAATCCATAATACACAGCCACCCCCAAATTGAGGGCTGCACTGCTTACAAGAACCTCAACCTGGGTACACCTGAAATATCCCAAGCAATATAAAAATGGTTCCAAACATTGTGGAACTTACGTACGATGGAATATCCCTCAGCCACGGAATCAATGTCATAAGACCAGTAGCAGCAAAATGAGTGGATTCAGGTACGATGATTCTAAGTGAAAGAAGTCACACAGGAAAAGAAACTTATCATAAGATATCACTTAGGAAGATCCTGTAAACATGGCTACACATGAACTGAGTTAGTCAAGAGAACAGAGTCTCACATTTAGAAAACACTCTTATGCCTGCTTAAGGGGGAAGGAGAGGTGGGGTGATGCATCAAACCAGAGTTTGATATAAGCACAGGTACCGTTCCAAAAACCAACTATGGAATAGACAGGACCTCCACCTTCCTCAGTGAAAGGGACTCAAAACCCCATATTTCCCGCAGAGGAATAAATCTGACTAGTAAGAATCTTAAAACCTATGTATTGATATGTCTCCGTAAGGGAATCAAGTGTGTCTAGACTGGCATAAACATGGCAGCGAGAATCAGCTCAAACCCACTCTAAAAAGGAATTTCAAAAACAGAACAAAGAAACAGGGAAATTCTTTACAATTCCTTCAGGGTCTCGGATGCAACCTGGAATGACCCTATCTACAATGACAGCTGGATGTGGCATAAGGCTGGACACTTGGGACTGAGAGGATTGGTGAGATTGGGTGAGCAAATGCAGACCCTTTAAAGCAATAATGCATGGCACCCATTCCATGGGTCCCAGCTCTCCAGGTTGAAGGGAATATTACTACAGCTATAACGTGTACGGGAAACCTAGAGAATGGACACACTGTGAATATGAAAGGTTTCTAAAACTCAACGAAGAGCCCCTCTCCTGGTGCTCCGGTTTGACTTTCCAACTGCTTTCCTATCAATCTCCCAACTTGGAGAGACAGCCCCTTTAAGCTCCTGGTTCGCACAGGTTGCCAATTTGGCAGAGGATGAAAGGGAAGAGGGAGAACCAATGAGAGAGTAGCTGCTAGGCATTTGGATGGGCACATGTCACTCTAATTTCCAGGCAGGAAGAAGAATTAACCAAAGTCTCAGCCACCCACCGGGAACCAGTATAGGTCCTGAACCAAAAGTTTGGACTTGCGTTCAGCTCACATAAAACGAGTTGAAAAATGGAGCTCAGGGGCACAGCAATTCACAAACTGGCAGAGTAATCAAGGCCAACTATCGTCCAAAAATCTGTTGAGGGAAGGCAACGAGGCGGACTTGAAAGCGAGGCAGAATAGCAGGAAACAGATTTCAAGAGGTACGTTGGAATCGCCTGTAAAGCACAGGAAGAGGGGCACAACTTCGACAATGATGCACTTGGCCAAAAAGGGCGTATGCATTTTCTCCTGAATATATTCAGGAGAAAACGCATACGCCCTTTTTGGCCAAGCAAGCAAGCGGGCAATGCAAATCTGCACTACAAAGAAGTATCACTTCCCACCGGTCAAAAGGGACATCCACAAAATGTGTAAAAACCAGAAAGGCAAGACAGGCCCTGGAGAACAGGGAGCCTTGTTATGCTGCTGGGCGGGATGTAAGTTGCCAACTGCCTCACTGGAGGAGTGCATTGTGTTCCCTAAAACAAGTAAACAACAGAGCTACAGAGCCAAGGGCACTTCCAGTCTAGGGAATATACCTTGGGAAAACTGAAAATCCATAAGACAGAGCCACCCCCAAATTGAGGGCTGCACTGCTTAAAAGAACCTTAACTTGGGTACACCTGAAATATCCCAGGAAATATAAAAATGGTTCCAAACATTGTGGAACTTACGTACGATGGAATATCCCTCAGCCACGAAATCAATGTCATAAGACCAGTAGCAGCAAAATGAGTGGATTCAGGTACGATGATTCTAAGTGAAAGAAGTCACACAGGAAAAGAAACTTATCATAAGATATCACTTAGGAAGATCCTGTAAACATGGCTACACATGAACTGAGTTAGGCAAGAGAACAGAGTCTCACATTTAGAAAACACTCTTATGCCTGCTTAAGGGGGAAGGAGAGGTGGGGTGATGCATCAAACCAGAGTTTGATATAAGCACAGGTACCGTTCCAAAAACCAACTATGGAATAGACAAGACCTCCACCTTCCTCAGTGAAAGGGACTCAAAACCCCATATTTCCCACAGAGGAATAGATCTGACTAGTAAGAATCTTAAAACCTATGTATTGATATGTCTCCGTAAGGGAATCAAGTGTGTCTAGACTGGCATAAACATGGCAGCGAGAATCAGCTCAAACCCACTCTAAAAAGGAATTTCAAAAACAGAACAAAGAAACAGGGAAATTCTTTACAATTCCTTCAGGGTCTCGGATGCAACCTGGAATGACCCTATCTACAATGACAGCTGGATGTGGCATAAGGCTGGACACTTGGGACTGAGAGGATTGGTGAGATTGGGTGAGCAAATGCAGACCCTTTAAAGCAATAATGCATGGCACCCATTCCATGGGTCCCAGCTCTCCAGGTTGAAGGGAATATTACTACAGCTATAACGTGTACGGGAAACCTAGAGAATGGACACACTGTGAATATGAAAGGTTTCTAAAACTCAACGAAGAGCCCCTCTCCTGGTGCTCCGGTTTGACTTTCCAACTGCTTTCCTATCAATCTCCCAACTTGGAGAGACAGCCCCTTTAAGCTCCTGGTTCGCACAGGTTGCCAATTTGGCAGAGGATGAAAGGGAAGAGGGAGAACCAATGAGAGAGTAGCTGCTAGGCATTTGGATGGGCACATGTCACTCTAATTTCCAGGCAGGAAGAAGAATTAACCAAAGTCTCAGCCACCCACCGGGAACCAGTATAGGTCCTGAACCAAAAGTTTGGACTTGCGTTCAGCTCACATAAAACGAGTTGAAAAATGGAGCTCAGGGGCACAGCAATTCACAAACTGGCAGAGTAATCAAGGCCAACTATCGTCCAAAAATCTGTTGAGGGAAGGCAACGAGGCGGACTTGAAAGCGAGGCAGAATAGCAGGAAACAGATTTCAAGAGGTACGTTGGAATCGCCTGTAAAGCACAGGAAGAGGGGCACAACTTCGACAATGATGCACTTGGCCAAAAAGGGCGTATGCATTTTCTCCTGAATATATTCAGGAGAAAACGCATACGCCCTTTTTAGCCAAGCAAGCAAGCGGGCAATGCAAATCTGCACTACAAAGAAGTATCACTTCCCACCGGTCAAAAGGGACATCCACAAAATGTGTAAAAACCAGAAAGGCAAGACAGGCCCTGGAGAACAGGGAGCCTTGTTATGCTGCTGGGCGGGATGTAAGTTGCCAACTGCCTCACTGGAGGAGTGCATTGTGTTCCCTAAAACAAGTAAACAACAGAGCTACAGAGCCAAGGGCACTTCCAGTCTAGGGAATATACCTTGGGAAAACTGAAAATCCATAAGACAGAGCCACCCCCAAATTGAGGGCTGCACTGCTTAAAAGAACCTTAACTTGGGTACACCTGAAATATCCCAGGAAATATAAAAATGGTTCCAAACATTGTGGAACTTACGTACGATGGAATATCCCTCAGCCACGAAATCAATGTCATAAGACCAGTAGCAGCAAAATGAGTGGATTCAGGTACGATGATTCTAAGTGAAAGAAGTCACACAGGAAAAGAAACTTATCATAAGATATCACTTAGGAAGATCCTGTAAACATGGCTACACATGAACTGAGTTAGGCAAGAGAACAGAGTCTCACATTTAGAAAACACTCTTATGCCTGCTTAAGGGGGAAGGAGAGGTGGGGTGATGCATCAAACCAGAGTTTGATATAAGCACAGGTACCGTTCCAAAAACCAACTATGGAATAGACAAGACCTCCACCTTCCTCAGTGAAAGGGACTCAAAACCCCATATTTCCCACAGAGGAATAGATCTGACTAGTAAGAATCTTAAAACCTATGTATTGATATGTCTCCGTAAGGGAATCAAGTGTGTCTAGACTGGCATAAACATGGCAGCGAGAATCAGCTCAAACCCACTCTAAAAAGGAATTTCAAAAACAGAACAAAGAAACAGGGAAATTCTTTACAATTCCTTCAGGGTCTCGGATGCAACCTGGAATGACCCTATCTACAATGACAGCTGGATGTGGCATAAGGCTGGACACTTGGGACTGAGAGGATTGGTGAGATTGGGTGAGCAAATGCAGACCCTTTAAAGCAATAATGCATGGCACCCATTCTATGGGTCCCAGCTCTCCAGGTTGAAGGGAATATTACTACAGCTATAACGTGTACGGGAAACCTAGAGAATGGACACACTGTGAATATGAAAGGTTTCTAAAACTCAACGAAGAGCCCCTCTCCTGGTGCTCCGGTTTGACTTTCCAACTGCTTTCCTATCAATCTCCCAACTTGGAGAGACAGCCCCTTTAAGCTCCTGGTTCGCACAGGTTGCCAATTTGGCAGAGGATGAAAGGGAAGAGGGAGAACCAATGAGAGAGTAGCTGCTAGGCATTTGGATGGGCACATGTCACTCTAATTTCCAGGCAGGAAGAAGAATTAACCAAAGTCTCAGCCACCCACCGGGAACCAGTATAGGTCCTGAACCAAAAGTTTGGACTTGCGTTCAGCTCACAAAAAACGAGTTGAAAAATGGAGCTCAGAGGCACAGCAATTCACAAACTGGCAGAGTAATCAAGGCCAACTATCGTCCAAAAATCTGTTGAGGGAAGGCAACGAGGCGGACTTGAAAGCGAGGCAGAATAGCAGGCAACAGATTTCAAGAGGTACGTTGGAATCGCCTGTAAAGCACAGGAAGAGGGGCACAACTTCGACAATGATGCACTTGGCCAAAAAGGGCGTATGCATTTTCTCCTGAATATATTCAGGAGAAAACGCATACGCCCTTTTTGGCCAAGCAAGCAAGCGGGCAATGCAAATCTGCACTACAAAGAAGTATCACTTCCCACCGGTCAAAAGGGACATCCACAAAATGTGTAAAAACCAGAAAGGCAAGACAGGCCCTGGAGAAGAGGGAGCCTTGTTATGCTGCTGGGCGGGATGTAAGTTGCCAACTGCCTCACTGGAGGAGTGCATTGTGTTCCCTAAAACAAGTAAACAACAGAGCTACAGAGCCAAGGGCACTTCCAGTCTAGGGAATATACCTTGGGAAAACTGAAAATCCATAAGACAGAGCCACCCCCAAATTGAGGGCTGCACTGCTTACAAGAAGCTCAACCTGGGTACACCTGAAATATCCCAGGAAATATAAAAATGGTTCCAAACATTGTGGAACTTACGTACGATGGAATATCCCTCAGCCACGAAATCAATGTCATAAGACCTGTAGCAGCAAAATGAGTGGATTCAGGTACGATGATTCTAAGTGAAAGAAGTCACACAGGAAAAGAAACTTATCATAAGATATCACTTAGGAAGATCCTGTAAACATGGCTACACATGAACTGAGTTAGGCAAGAGAACAGAGTCTCACATTTAGAAAACACTCTTATGCCTGCTTAACGGGGAAGGAGAGGTGGGGTGATGCATCAAACCCGAGTTTGATATAAGCACAGGTACCGTTCCAAAAACCAACTATGGAATAGACAAGACCTCCACCTTCCTCAGTGAAAGGGACTCAAAACCCCATATTTCCCGCAGAGGAATAAATCTGACTAGTAAGAATCTTAAAACCTATGTATTGATATGTCTCCGTAAGGGAATCAAGTGTGTCTAGACTGGCATAAACATGGCAGCGAGAATCAGCTCAAACCCACTCTAAAACGGAATTTCAAAAACAGAACAAAGAAACAGGGAAATTCTTTACAATTCCTTCAGGGTCTCTGATGCAACCTGGAATGACCCTATCTACAATGACAGCTGGATGTGGCATAAGGCTGGACACTTGGGACTGAGAGGATTGGTGAGATTGGGTGAGCAAATGCAGACCCTTTAAAGCAATAAGGCATGGCACCCATTCCATGGGTCCCAGCTCTCCAGGTTGTAGGGAATATTACTACAGCTATAACGTGTACGGGAAACCTAGAGAATGGACACACTGTGAATATGAAAGGTTTCTAAAACTCAACGAAGAGCCCCTCTCCTGGTGCTCCGGTTTGACTTTCCAACTGCTTTCCTATCAATCTCCCAACTTGGAGAGAGAGCCCCTTTAAACTCCTGGTTCGCACAGGTTGCCAATTTGGCAGAGGATGAAAGGGAAGAGGGAGAACCAATGAGAGAGTAGCTGCTAGGCATTTGGATGGGCACATGTCACTCTAATTTCCCGGCAGGAAGAAGAATTAACCAAAGTCTCAGCCACCCACCGGGAACCAGTATAGGTCCTGAACCAAAAGTTTGGACTTGCGTTCAGCTCACATAAGACGAGTTGAAAAATGGAGCTCAGGGGCACAGCAATTCACAAACTGGCAGAGTAATCAAGGCCAACTATCGTCCAAAAATCTGTTGAGGGAAGGCAACGAGGCGGACTTGAAAGCGAGGCAGAATAGCAGGAAACAGATTTCAAGAGGTACGTTGGAATCGCCTGTAAAGCACAGGAAGAGGGGCACAACTTCGACAATGATGCACTTGGCCAAAAAGGGCGTATGCGTTTTCTCCTGAATATATTCAGGAGAAAACGCATACGCCCTTTTTGGCCAAGCAAGCAAGCGGGCAATGCAAATCTGCACTACAAAGAAGTATCACTTCCCACCGGTCAAAAGGGACATCCACAAAATGTGTAAAAACCAGAAAGGCAAGACAGGCCCTGGAGAACAGGGAGCATTGTTATGCTGCTGGGCGGGATGTAAGTTGCCAACTGCCTCACTGGAGGAGTGCATTGTGTTCCCTAAAACAAGTAAACAACAGAGCTACAGAGCCAAGGGCACTTCCAGTCTAGGGAATATACCTTGGGAAAACTGAAAATCCATAAGACAGAGCCACCCCCAAATTGAGGGCTGCACTGCTTAAAAGAACCTTAACTTGGGTACACCTGAAATATCCCAGGAAATATAAAAATGGTTCCAAACATTGTGGAACTTACGTACGATGGAATATCCCTCAGCCACGAAATCAATGTCATAAGACCTGTAGCAGCAAAATGAGTGGATTCAGGTACGATGATTCTAAGTGAAAGAAGTCACACAGGAAAAGAAACTTATCATAAGATATCACTTAGGAAGATCCTGTAAACATGGCTACACATGAACTGAGTTAGGCAAGAGAACAGAATCTCACATTTAGAAAACACTCTTATGCCTGCCTAAGGGGGAAGGAGAGGTGGGGTGATGCATCAAACCCGAGTTTGATATAAGCACAGGTACCGTTCCAAAAACCAACTATGGAATAGACAAGACCTCCACCTTCCTCAGTGAAAGGGACTCAAAACCCCATATTTCCCGCAGAGGAATATATCTGACTAGTAAGAATCTTAAAACCTATGTATTGATATGTCTCCGTAAGGGAATCAAGTGTGTCTAGAATGGCATAAACATGGCAGCGAGAATCAGCTCAAACCCACTCTAAAAAGGAATTTCAAAAACAGAACAAAGAAACAGGGAAATTCTTTACAATTCCTTCAGGGTCTCTGATGCAACCTGGAATGATCCTATCTACAATGACAGCTGGATGTGGCATAAGGCTGGACAAGTGGGACTGAGAGGATTGGTGAGGTTGGGTGAGCAAATGCAGACCCTTTAAAGCAATAATGCATGGCACCCATTCCATGGGTCCCAGCTCTCCAGGTTGAAGGGAATATTACTACAGCTATAACGTATACGGGAAACCTAGAGAATGGACACACTGTGAATATGAAAGGTTTCTAAAACTCAACGAAGAGCCCCTCTCCTGGTGCTCCGGTTTGACTTTCCAACTGCTTTCCTATCAATCTCCCAACTTGGAGAGAGAGCCCCTTTAAACTCCTGGTTCGCACAGGTTGCCAATTTGGCAGAGGATGAAAGGGAAGAGGGAGAACCAATGAGAGAGTAGCTGCTAGGCATTTGGATGGGCACATGTCACTCTAATTTCCCGGCAGGAAGAAGAATTAACCAAAGTCTCAGCCACCCACCGGGAACCAGTATAGGTCCTGAACCAAAAGTTTGGACTTGCGTTCAGCTCACATAAGACGAGTTGAAAAATGGAGCTCAGGGGCACAGCAATTCACAAACTGGCAGAGTAATCAAGGCCAACTATCGTCCAAAAATCTGTTGAGGGAAGGCAACGAGGCGGACTTGAAAGCGAGGCAGAATAGCAGGAAACAGATTTCAAGAGGTACATTGGAATCGCCTGTAAAGCACAGGAAGAGGGGCACAACTTCGACAATGATGCACTTGGCCAAAAAGGGCGTATGCGTTTTCTCCTGAATATATTCAGGAGAAAACGCATACGCCCTTTTTGGCCAAGCAAGCAAGCGGGCAATGCAAATCTGCACTACAAAGAAGTATCACTTCCCACCGGTCAAAAGGGACATCCACAAAATGTGTAAAAACCAGAAAGGCAAGACAGGCCCTGGAGAACAGGGAGCCTTGTTATGCTGCTGGGCGGGATGTAAGTTGCCAACTGCCTCACTGGAGGAGTGCATTGTGTTCCCTAAAACAAGTAAACAACAGAGCTACAGAGCCAAGGGCACTTCCAGTCTAGGGAATATACCTTGGGAAAACTGAAAATCCATAAGACAGAGCCACCCCCAAATTGAGGGCTGCACTGCTTACAAGAACCTCAACCTGGGTACACCTGAAATATCCCAGGAAATATAAAAATGGTTCCAAACATTGTGGAACTTACGTACGATGGAATATCCCTCAGCCACGAAATCAATGTCATAAGACCTGTAGCAGCAAAATGAGTGGATTCAGGTACGATGATTCGAAGTGAAAGAAGTCACACAGGAAAAGAAACTTATCATAAGATATCACTTAGGAAGATCCTGTAAACATGGCTACACATGAACTGAGTTAGGCAAGAGAACAGAGTCTCACATTTAGAAAACACTCTTATGCCTGCTTAAGGGGGAAGGAGAGGTGGGGTGATGCATCAAACCAGAGTTTGATATAAGCACAGGTACCGTTCCAAAAACCAACTATGGAATAGACAAGACCTCCACCTTCCTCAGTGAAAGGGACTCAAAACCCCATATTTCCCGCAGAGGAATAGATCTCACTAGTAAGAATCTTAAAACCTATGTATTGATATGTCTCCGTAAGGGAATCAAGTGTGTCTAGACTGGCATAAACATGGCAGCGAGAATCAGCTCAAACCCACTCTAAAAAGGAATTTCTAAAACAGAACAAAGAAACAGGGAAATTCTTTACAATTCCTTCAGGGTCTCTGATGCAACCTGGAATGACCCTATCTACAATGACAGCTGGATGTGGCATAAGGCTGGACACTTGGGACTGAGAGGATTGGTGAGATTGAGTGAGCAAATGCAGACCCTTTAAAGCAATAATGCATGGCACCCGTTCCATGGGTCCCAGCTCTGTAGGTTGAAGGGAACTTTACTACAGCTATAACGTGTACGGGAAACCTAGAGAATGGACACACTGTGAATACGACAGGTTTCTAAAACTCAACGAAGAGCCCCTCTCCTGGTGCTCCGGTTTGACTTTCCAACTGCTTTCCTATCAATCTCCCAACTTGGAGAGAGAGCCCCTTTAAGCTCCTGGTTCGCACAGGTTGCCAATTTGGCAGAGGATGAAAGGGAAGAGGGAGAACCAATGAGAGAGTAGCTGCTAGGCATTTGGATGGGCACATGTCACTCTAATTTCCCGGCAGGAAGAAGAATTAACCAAAGTCTCAGCCACCCACCGGGAACCAGTATAGGTCCTGAACCAAAAGTTTGGACTTGCGTTCAGTTCACATAAAACGAGTTGAAAAATGGAGCTCAGGGGCACAGCAATTCACAAACTGGCAGAGTAATCAAGGCCAACTATCGTCCAAAAATCTGTTGAGGGAAGGCAACGAGGCGGACTTGAAAGCGAGGCAGAATAGCAGGAAACAGATTTCAAGAGGTACGTTGGAATCGCCTGTAAAGCACAGGAAGAGGGGCACAACTTCGACAATGATGCACTTGGCCAAAAAGGGCGTATGCGTTTTCTCCTGAATATATTCAGGAGAAAACGCATACGCCCTTTTTGGCCAAGCAAGCAAGCGGGCAATGCAAATCTGCACTACAAAGAAGTATCACTTCCCACCGGTCAAAAGGGACATCCACAAAATGTGTAAAAACCAGAAAGGCAAGACAGGCCCTGGAGAACAGGGAGCCTTGTTATGCTGCTGGGCGGGATGTAAGTTGCCAACTGCCTCACTGGAGGAGTGCATTGTGTTCCCTAAAACAAGTAAACAACAGAGCTACAGAGCCAAGGGCACTTCCAGTCTAGGGAATATACCTTGGGAAAACTGAAAATCCATAAGACAGAGCCACCCCCAAATTGAGGGCTGCACTGCTTACAAGAACCTCAACCTGGGTACACCTGAAATATCCCAGGAAATATAAAAATGGTTCCAAACATTGTGGAACTTACGTACGATGGAATATCCCTCAGCCACGAAATCAATGTCATAAGACCTGTAGCAGCAAAATGAGTGGATTCAGGTACGATGATTCGAAGTGAAAGAAGTCACACAGGAAAAGAAACTTATCATAAGATATCACTTAGGAAGATCCTGTAAACATGGCTACACATGAACTGAGTTAGGCAAGAGAACAGAGTCTCACATTTAGAAAACACTCTTATGCCTGCTTAAGGGGGAAGGAGAGGTGGGGTGATGCATCAAACCCGAGTTTGATATAAGCACAGGTACCGTTCCAAAAACCAACTATGGAATAGGCAAGACCTCCACCTTCCTCAGTGAAAGGGACTCAAAACCCCATATTTCCCGCAGAGGAATAGATCTGACTAGTAAGAATCTTAAAACCTATGTATTGATATGTCTCCGTAAGGGAATCAAGTGTGTCTAGACTGGCATAAACATGGCAGCGAGAATCAGCTCAAACCCACTCTAAAAAGGAATTTCAAAAACAGAACAAAGAAACAGGGAAATTCTTTACAATTCCTTCAGGGTCTCGGATGCAACCTGGAATGACCCTATCTACAATGACAGCTGGATGTGGCATAAGGCTGGACACTTGGGACTGAGAGGATTGGTGAGATTGGGTGAGCAAATGCAGACCCTTTAAAGCAATAATGCATGGCACCCATTCCATGGGTCCCAGCTCTCCAGGTTGAAGGGAATATTACTACAGCTATAACGTGTACGGGAAACCTAGAGAATGGACACACTGTGAATACGACAGATTTCTAAAACTCAACGAAGAGCCCCTCTCCTGGTGCTCCGGTTTGACTTTCCAACTGCTTTCCTATCAATCTCCCAACTTGGAGAGACAGCCCCTTTAAGCTCCTGGTTCGCACAGGTTGCCAATTTGGCAGAGGATGAAAGGGAAGAGGGAGAACCAATGAGAGAGTAGCTGCTAGGCATTTGGATGGGCATATGTCACTCTAATTTCCCGGCAGGAAGAAGAATTAACCAAAGTCTCAGCCACCCACCGGGAACCAGTATAGGTCCTGAACCAAAAGTTTGGACTTGCGTTCAGTTCACATAAAACGAGTTGAAAAATGGAGCTCAGGGGCACAGCAATTCACAAACTGGCAGAGTAATCAAGGCCAACTATCGTCCAAAAATCTGTTGAGGGAAGGCAACGAGGCGGACTTGAAAGCGAGGCAGAATAGCAGGAAACAGATTTCAAGAGGTACGTTGGAATCGCCTGTAAAGCACAGGAAGAGGGGCACAACTTCGACAATGATGCACTTGGCCAAAAAGGGCGTATGCGTTTTCTCCTGAATATATTCAGGAGAAAACGCATACGCCCTTTTTGGCCAAGCAAGCAAGCGGGCAATGCAAATCTGCACTACAAAGAAGTATCACTTCCCACCGGTCAAAAGGGACATCCACAAAATGTGTAAAAACCAGAAAGGCAAGACAGGCCCTGGAGAACAGGGAGCCTTGTTATGCTGCTGGGCGGGATGTAAGTTGCCAACTGCCTCACTGGAGGAGTGCATTGTGTTCCCTAAAACAAGTAAACAACAGAGCTACAGAGCCAAGGGCACTTCCAGTCTAGGGAATATACCTTGGGAAAACTGAAAATCCATAAGACAGAGCCACCCCCAAATTGAGGGCTGCACTGCTTACAAGAACCTCAACCTGGGTACACCTGAAATATCCCAGGAAATATAAAAATGGTTCCAAACATTGTGGAACTTACGTACGATGGAATATCCCTCAGCCACGAAATCAATGTCATAAGACCTGTAGCAGCAAAATGAGTGGATTCAGGTACGATGATTCTAAGTGAAAGAAGTCACACAGGAAAAGAAACTTATCATAAGATATCACTTAGGAAGATCCTGTAAACATGGCTACACATGAACTGAGTTAGGCAAGAGAACAGAGTCTCACATTTAGAAAACACTCTTATGCCTGCTTAAGGGGGAAGGAGAGGTGGGGTGATGCATCAAACCCGAGTTTGATATAAGCACAGGTACCGTTCCAAAAACCAACTATGGAATAGGCAAGACCTCCACCTTCCTCAGTGAAAGGGACTCAAAACCCCATATTTCCCGCAGAGGAATAGATCTGACTAGTAAGAATCTTAAAACCTATGTATTGATATGTCTCCGTAAGGGAATCAAGTGTGTCTAGACTGGCATAAACATGGCAGCGAGAATCAGCTCAAACCCACTCTAAAAAGGAATTTCAAAAACAGAACAAAGAAACAGGGAAATTCTTTACAATTCCTTCAGGGTCTCGGATGCAACCTGGAATGACCCTATCTACAATGACAGCTGGATGTGGCATAAGGCTGGACACTTGGGACTGAGAGGATTGGTGAGATTGGGTGAGCAAATGCAGACCCTTTAAAGCAATAATGCATGGCACCCATTCCATGGGTCCCAGCTCTCCAGGTTGAAGGGAATATTACTACAGCTATAACGTGTACGGGAAACCTAGAGAATGGACACACTGTGATTACGACAGATTTCTAAAACTCAACGAAGAGCCCCTCTCCTGGTGCTCCGGTTTGACTTTCCAACTGCTTTCCTATCAATCTCCCAACTTGGAGAGACAGCCCCTTTAAGCTCCTGGTTCGCACAGGTTGCCAATTTGGCAGAGGATGAAAGGGAAGAGGGAGAACCAATGAGAGAGTAGCTGCTAGGCATTTGGATGGGCACATGTCACTCTAATTTCCAGGCAGGAAGAAGAATTAACCAAAGTCTCAGCCACCCACCGGGAACCAGTATAGGTCCTGAACCAAAAGTTTGGACTTGCGTTCAGCTCACAAAAAAACGAGTTGAAAAATGGAGCTCAGGGGCACAGCAATTCACAAACTGGCAGAGTAATCAAGGCCAACTATCGTCCAAAAATCTGTTGAGGGAAGGCAACGAGGCGGACTTGAAAGCGAGGCAGAATAGCAGGAAACAGATTTCAAGAGGTACGTTGGAATCGCCTGTAAAGCACAGGAAGAGGGGCACAACTTCGACAATGATGCACTTGGCCAAAAAGGGCGTATGCGTTTTCTCCTGAATATATTCAGGAGAAAACGCATACGCCCTTTTTGGCCAAGCAAGCAAGCGGGCAATGCAAATCTGCACTACAAAGAAGTATCACTTCCCACCGGTCAAAAGGGACATCCACAAAATGTGTAAAAACCAGAAAGGCAAGACAGGCCCTGGAGAACAGGGAGCCTTGTTATGCTGCTGGGCGGGATGTAAGTTGCCAACTGCCTCACTGGAGGAGTGCATTGTGTTCCCTAAAACAAGTAAACAACAGAGCTACAGAGCCAAGGGCACTTCCGGTCTAGGGAATATACCTTGGGAAAACTGAAAATCCATAAGACAGAGCCACCCCCAAATTGAGGGCTGCACTGCTTACAAGAACCTCAACCTGGGTACACCTGAAATATCCCAGGAAATATAAAAATGGTTCCAAACACTGTGGAACTTACATACGATGGAATATCCCTCAGCCATGAAATCAATGCCATAAGACCAGTAGCAGCAAAATGAGTGGATTCAGGTACGATGATTCTAAGTGTAAGAAGTCACACAGGAAAAGAAACTTATCATAAGATATCACTTAGGAAGATCCTGTAAACATGGCTACACATGAACTGAGTTAGGCAAGAGAACAGAGTCTCACATTTAGAAAACACTCTTATGCCTGCTTAAGGGGGAAGGAGAGGTGGGGTGATGCATCAAACCCGAGTTTGATATAAGCACAGGTACCGTTCCAAAAACCAACTATGGAATAGGCAAGACCTCCACCTTCCTCAGTGAAAGGGACTCAAAACCCCATATTTCCCGCAGAAGAATAGATCTGACTAGTAAGAATCTTAAAACCTATGTATTGATATGTCTCCGTAAGGGAATCAAGTGTGTCTAGACTGGCATAAACATGGCAGCGAGAATCAGCTCAAACCCACTCTAAAAAGGAATTTCAAAAACAGAACAAAGAAACAGGGAAATTCTTTACAATTCCTTCAGGGTCTCTGATGCAACCTGGAATGACCCTATCTACAATGACAGCTGGATGTGGCATAAGGCTGGACACTTGGGACTGAGAGGATTGGTGAGATTGGGTGAGCAAATGCAGACCCTTTAAAGCAATAATGCATGGCACCCATTCCATGGGTCCCAGCTCTCCAGGTTGAAGGGAATATTACTACAGCTATAACGTGTACGGGAAACCTAGAGAATGGACACACTGTGAATACGAAAGGTTTCTAAAACTCAACGAAGAGCCCCTCTCCTGGTGCTCCGGTTTGACTTTCCAACTGCTTTCCTATCAATCTCCCAACTTGGAGAGAGAGCCCCTTTAAACTCCTGGTTCGCACAGGTTGCCAATTTGGCAGAGGATGAAAGGGAAGAGGGAGAACCAATGAGAGAGTAGCTGCTAGGCATTTGGATGGGCACATGTCACTCTAATTTCCCGGCAGGAAGAAGAATTAACCAAAGTCTCAGCCACCCACCGGGAACCAGTATAGGTCCTGAACCAAAAGTTTGGACTTGCGTTCAGCTCACATAAAACGAGTTGAAAAATGGAGCTCAGGGGCACAGCAATTCACAAACTGGCAGAGTAATCAAGGCCAACTATCGTCCAAAAATCTGTTGAGGGAAGGCAACGAGGCGGACTTGAAAGCGAGGCAGAATAGCAGGAAACAGATTTCAAGAGGTACGTTGGAATCGCCTGTAAAGCACAGGAAGAGGGGCACAACTTCGACAATGATGCACTTGGCCAAAAAGGGCGTATGCGTTTTCTCCTGAATATATTCAGGAGAAAACGCATACGCCCTTTTTGGCCAAGCAAGCAAGCGGGCAATGCAAATCTGCACTACAAAGAAGTATCACTTCCCACCGGTCAAAAGGGACATCCACAAAATGTGTAAAAACCAGAAAGGCAAGACAGGCCCTGGAGAACAGGGAGCCTTGTTATGCTGCTGGGCGGGATGTAAGTTGCCAACTGCCTCACTGGAGGAGTGCACTGTGTTCCCTAAAACAAGTAAACAACAGAGCTACAGAGCCAAGGGCACTTCCAGTCTAGGGAATATACCTTGGGAAAACTGAAAATCCATAAGACAGAGCCACCCCCAAATTGAGGGCTGCACTGCTTACAAGAACCTCAACCTGGGTACACCTGAAATATCCCAGGAAATATAAAAATGGTTCCAAACATTGTGGAACTTACGTACGATGGAATATCCCTCAGCCACGAAATCAATGTCATAAGGCCTGTAGCAGCAAAATGAGTGGATTCAGGTACGATGATTCTAAGTGAAAGAAGTCACACAGGAAAAGAAACTTATCATAAGATATCACTTAGGAAGATCCTGTAAACATGGCTACACATGAACTGAGTTAGGCAAGAGAACAGAGTCTCACATTTAGAAAACACTCTTATGCCTGCTTAAGGGGGAAGGAGAGGTGGGGTGATGCATCAAACCCGAGTTTGATATAAGCACAGGTACCGTTCCAAAAACCAACTATGGAATAGACAAGACCTCCACCTTCCTCAGTGAAAGGGACTCAAAACCCCATATTTCCCGCAGAGGAATAGATCTGACTAGTAAGAATCTTAAAACCTATGTATTGATATGTCTCCGTAAGGGAATCAAGTGTGTCTAGACTGGCATAAACATGGCAGCGAGAATCAGCTCAAACCCACTCTAAAACGGAATTTCAAAAACAGAACAAAGAAACAGGGAAATTCTTTACAATTCCTTCAGGGTCTCTGATGCAACCTGGAATGACCCTATCTACAATGACAGCTGGATGTGGCATAAGGCTGGACACTTGGGACTGGGAGGATTGGTGAGATTGGGTGAGCAAATGCAGACCCTTTAAAGCAATAATGCATGGCACCCATTCCATGGGTCCCAGCTCTGCAGGTTGAAGGGAACTTTACTACAGCTATAACGTGTACGGGAAACCTAGAGAATGGACACACTGTGAATATGACAGGTTTCTAAAACTCAACGAAGAGCCCCTCTCCTGGTGCTCCGGTTTGACTTTCCAACTGCTTTCCTATCAATCTCCCAACTTGGAGAGAGAGCCCCTTTAAGCTCCTGGTTCGCACAGGTTGCCAATTTGGCAGAGGATGAAAGGGAAGAGGGAGAACCTATGAGAGAGTAGCTGCTAGGCATTTGGATGGGCACATGTCACTCTAATTTCCCGGCAGGAAGAAGAATTAACCAAAGTCTCAGCCACCCACCGGGAGCCAGTATAGGTCCTGAACCAAAAGTTTGGACTTGAGTTCAGCTCACAAAAAACGAGTTGAAAAATGGAGCTCAGGGGCACAGCAATTCACAAACTGGCAGAGTAATCAAGGCCAACTATCGTCCAAAAATCTGTTGAGGGAAGGCAACGAGGCGGACTTGAAAGCGAGGCAGAATAGCAGGCAACAGATTTCAAGAGGTACGTTGGAATCGCCTGTAAAGCACAGGAAGAGGGGCACAACTTCGACAATGATGCACTTGGCCAAAAAGGGCGTATGCGTTTTCTCCTGAATATATTCAGGAGAAAACGCATACGCCCTTTTTGGCCAAGCAAGCAAGCGGGCAATGCAAATCTGCACTACAAAGAAGTATCACTTCCCACCGGTCAAAAGGGACATCCACAAAATGTGTAAAAACCAGAAAGGCAAGACAGGCCCTGGAGAACAGGGAGCCTTGTTATGCTGCTGGGCGGGATATAAGTTGCCAACTGCCTCACTGGAGGAGTGCATTGTGTTCCCTAAAACAAGTAAACAACAGAGCTACAGAGCCAAGGGCACTTCCAGTCTAGGGAATATACCTTGGGAAAACTGAAAATCCATAAGACAGAGCCACCCCCAAATTGAGGGCTGCACTGCTTACAAGAACCTCAACCTGGGTACACCTGAAATATCCCAGGAAATATAAAAATGGTTCCAAACATTGTGGAACTTACGTACGATGGAATATCCCTCAGCCACGAAATCAATGTCATAAGACCTGTAGCAGCAAAATGAGTGGATTCAGGTACGATGATTCTAAGTGTAAGAAGTCACACAGGAAAAGAAACTTATCATAAGATATCACTTAGGAAGATCCTGTAAACATGGCTACACATGAACTGAGTTAGGCAAGAGAACAGAGTCTCACATTTAGAAAACACTCTTATGCCTGCTTAAGGGGGAAGGAGAGGTGGGGTGATGCATCAAACCCGAGTTTGATATAAGCACAGGTACCGTTCCAAAAACCAACTATGGAATAGGCAAGACCTCCACCTTCCTCAGTGAAAGGGACTCAAAACCCCATATTTCCCGCAGAAGAATAGATCTGACTAGTAAGAATCTTAAAACCTATGTATTGATATGTCTCCGTAAGGGAATCAAGTGTGTCTAGACTGGCATAAACATGGCAGCGAGAATCAGCTCAAACCCACTCTAAAAAGGAATTTCAAAAACAGAACAAAGAAACAGGGAAATTCTTTACAATTCCTTCAGGGTCTCTGATGCAACCTGGAATGACCCTATCTACAATGACAGCTGGATGTGGCATAAGGCTGGACACTTGGGACTGAGAGGATTGGTGAGATTGGGTGAGCAAATGCAGACCCTTTAAAGCAATAATGCATGGCACCCATTCCATGGGTCCCAGCTCTCCAGGTTGAAGGGAATATTACTACAGCTATAACGTGTACGGGAAACCTAGAGAATGGACACACTGTGAATACGAAAGGTTTCTAAAACTCAACGAAGAGCCCCTCTCCTGGTGCTCCGGTTTGACTTTCCAACTGCTTTCCTATCAATCTCCCAACTTGGAGAGAGAGCCCCTTTAAACTCCTGGTTCGCACAGGTTGCCAATTTGGCAGAGGATGAAAGGGAAGAGGGAGAACCAATGAGAGAGTAGCTGCTAGGCATTTGGATGGGCACATGTCACTCTAATTTCCCGGCAGGAAGAAGAATTAACCAAAGTCTCAGCCACCCACCGGGAACCAGTATAGGTCCTGAACCAAAAGTTTGGACTTGCGTTCAGCTCACATAAAACGAGTTGAAAAATGGAGCTCAGGGGCACAGCAATTCACAAACTGGCAGAGTAATCAAGGCCAACTATCGTCCAAAAATCTGTTGAGGGAAGGCAACGAGGCGGACTTGAAAGCGAGGCAGAATAGCAGGAAACAGATTTCAAGAGGTACGTTGGAATCGCCTGTAAAGCACAGGAAGAGGGGCACAACTTCGACAATGATGCACTTGGCCAAAAAGGGCGTATGCGTTTTCTCCTGAATATATTCAGGAGAAAACGCATACGCCCTTTTTGGCCAAGCAAGCAAGCGGGCAATGCAAATCTGCACTACAAAGAAGTATCACTTCCCACCGGTCAAAAGGGACATCCACAAAATGTGTAAAAACCAGAAAGGCAAGACAGGCCCTGGAGAACAGGGAGCCTTGTTATGCTGCTGGGCGGGATGTAAGTTGCCAACTGCCTCACTGGAGGAGTGCATTGTGTTCCCTAAAACAAGTAAACAACAGAGCTACAGAGCCAAGGGCACTTCCAGTCTAGGGAATATACCTTGGGAAAACTGAAAATCCATAAGACAGAGCCACCCCCAAATTGAGGGCTGCACTGCTTACAAGAACCTCAACCTGGGTACACCTGAAATATCCCAGGAAATATAAAAATGGTTCCAAACATTGTGGAACTTACGTACGATGGAATATCCCTCAGCCACGAAATCAATGTCATAAGGCCTGTAGCAGCAAAATGAGTGGATTCAGGTACGATGATTCTAAGTGAAAGAAGTCACACAGGAAAAGAAACTTATCATAAGATATCACTTAGGAAGATCCTGTAAACATGGCTACACATGAACTGAGTTAGGCAAGAGAACAGAGTCTCACATTTAGAAAACACTCTTATGCCTGCTTAAGGGGGAAGGAGAGGTGGGGTGATGCATCAAACCCGAGTTTGATATAAGCACAGGTACCGTTCCAAAAACCAACTATGGAATAGACAAGACCTCCACCTTCCTCAGTGAAAGGGACTCAAAACCCCATATTTCCCGCAGAGGAATAGATCTGACTAGTAAGAATCTTAAAACCTATGTATTGATATGTCTCCGTAAGGGAATCAAGTGTGTCTAGACTGGCATAAACATGGCAGCGAGAATCAGCTCAAACCCACTCTAAAACGGAATTTCAAAAACAGAACAAAGAAACAGGGAAATTCTTTACAATTCCTTCAGGGTCTCTGATGCAACCTGGAATGACCCTATCTACAATGACAGCTGGATGTGGCATAAGGCTGGACACTTGGGACTGGGAGGATTGGTGAGATTGGGTGAGCAAATGCAGACCCTTTAAAGCAATAATGCATGGCACCCATTCCATGGGTCCCAGCTCTGCAGGTTGAAGGGAACTTTACTACAGCTATAACGTGTACGGGAAACCTAGAGAATGGACACACTGTGAATATGACAGGTTTCTAAAACTCAACGAAGAGCCCCTCTCCTGGTGCTCCGGTTTGACTTTCCAACTGCTTTCCTATCAATCTCCCAACTTGGAGAGAGAGCCCCTTTAAGCTCCTGGTTCGCACAGGTTGCCAATTTGGCAGAGGATGAAAGGGAAGAGGGAGAACCTATGAGAGAGTAGCTGCTAGGCATTTGGATGGGCACATGTCACTCTAATTTCCCGGCAGGAAGAAGAATTAACCAAAGTCTCAGCCACCCACCGGGAGCCAGTATAGGTCCTGAACCAAAAGTTTGGACTTGAGTTCAGCTCACAAAAAACGAGTTGAAAAATGGAGCTCAGGGGCACAGCAATTCACAAACTGGCAGAGTAATCAAGGCCAACTATCGTCCAAAAATCTGTTGAGGGAAGGCAACGAGGCGGACTTGAAAGCGAGGCAGAATAGCAGGCAACAGATTTCAAGAGGTACGTTGGAATCGCCTGTAAAGCACAGGAAGAGGGGCACAACTTCGACAATGATGCACTTGGCCAAAAAGGGCGTATGCGTTTTCTCCTGAATATATTCAGGAGAAAACGCATACGCCCTTTTTGGCCAAGCAAGCAAGCGGGCAATGCAAATCTGCACTACAAAGAAGTATCACTTCCCACCGGTCAAAAGGGACATCCACAAAATGTGTAAAAACCAGAAAGGCAAGACAGGCCCTGGAGAACAGGGAGCCTTGTTATGCTGCTGGGCGGGATATAAGTTGCCAACTGCCTCACTGGAGGAGTGCATTGTGTTCCCTAAAACAAGTAAACAACAGAGCTACAGAGCCAAGGGCACTTCCAGTCTAGGGAATATACCTTGGGAAAACTGAAAATCCATAAGACAGAGCCACCCCCAAATTGAGGGCTGCACTGCTTACAAGAACCTCAACCTGGGTACACCTGAAATATCCCAGGAAATATAAAAATGGTTCCAAACATTGTGGAACTTACGTACGATGGAATATCCCTCAGCCACGAAATCAATGTCATAAGACCTGTAGCAGCAAAATGAGTGGATTCAGGTACGATGATTCTAAGTGAAAGAAGTCACACAGGAAAAGAAACTTATCATAAGATATCACTTAGGAAGATCCTGTAAACATGGCTACACATGAACTGAGTTAGGCAAGAGAACAGAGTCTCACATTTAGAAAACACTCTTATGCCTGCTTAAGGGGGAAGGAGAGGTGGGGAGATGCATCAAACCCGAGTTTGATATAAGCACAGGTACCGTTCCAAAAACCAACTATGGAATAGGCAAGACCTCCACCTTCCTCAGTGAAAGGGACTCAAAACCCCATATTTCCCGCAGAGGAATAGATCTGACTAGTAAGAATCTTAAAACCTATGTATTGATATGTCTCCGTAAGGGAATCAAGTGTGTCTAGACTGGCATAAACATGGCAGCGAGAATCAGCTCAAACCCACTCTAAAAAGGAATTTCAAAAACAGAACAAAGAAACAGGGAAATTCTTTACAATTCCTTCAGGGTCTCGGATGCAACCTGGAATGACCCTATCTACAATGACAGCTGGATGTGGCATAAGGCTGGACACTTGGGACTGAGAGGATTGGTGAGATTGGGTGAGCAAATGCAGACCCTTTAAAGCAATAATGCATGGCACCCATTCCATGGGTCCCAGCTCTCCAGGTTGAAGGGAATATTACTACAGCTATAACGTGTACGGGAAACCTAGAGAATGGACACACTGTGAATACGACAGATTTCTAAAACTCAACGAAGAGCCCCTCTCCTGGTGCTCCGGTTTGACTTTCCAACTGCTTTCCTATCAATCTCCCAACTTGGAGAGACAGCCCCTTTAAGCTCCTGGTTCGCACAGGTTGCCAATTTGGCAGAGGATGAAAGGGAAGAGGGAGAACCAATGAGAGAGTAGCTGCTAGGCATTTGGATGGGCACATGTCACTCTAATTTCCAGGCAGGAAGAAGAATTAACCAAAGTCTCAGCCACCCACCGGGAACCAGTATAGGTCCTGAACCAAAAGTTTGGACTTCCGTTCAGCTCACAAAAAAACGAGTTGAAAAATGGAGCTCAGGGGCACAGCAATTCACAAACTGGCAGAGTAATCAAGGCCAACTATCGTCCAAAAATCTGTTGAGGGAAGGCAACGAGGCGGACTTGAAAGCGAGGCAGAATAGCAGGAAACAGATTTCAAGAGGTACGTTGGAATCGCCTGTAAAGCACAGGAAGAGGGGCACAACTTCGACAATGATGCACTTGGCCAAAAAGGGCGTATGCGTTTTCTCCTGAATATATTCAGGAGAAAACGCATACGCCCTTTTTGGCCAAGCAAGCAAGCGGGCAATGCAAATCTGCACTACAAAGAAGTATCACTTCCCACCGGTCAAAAGGGACATCCACAAAATGTGTAAAAACCAGAAAGGCAAGACAGGCCCTGGAGAACAGGGAGCCTTGTTATGCTGCTGGGCGGGATGTAAGTTGCCAACTGCCTCACTGGAGGAGTGCATTGTGTTCCCTAAAACAAGTAAACAACAGAGCTACAGAGCCAAGGGCACTTCCGGTCTAGGGAATATACCTTGGGAAAACTGAAAATCCATAAGACAGAGCCACCCCCAAATTGAGGGCTGCACTGCTTACAAGAACCTCAACCTGGGTACACCTGAAATATCCCAGGAAATATAAAAATGGTTCCAAACACTGTGGAACTTACATACGATGGAATATCCCTCAGCCATGAAATCAATGCCATAAGACCAGTAGCAGCAAAATGAGTGGATTCAGGTACGATGATTCTAAGTGTAAGAAGTCACACAGGAAAAGAAACTTATCATAAGATATCACTTAGGAAGATCCTGTAAACATGGCTACACATGAACTGAGTTAGGCAAGAGAACAGAGTCTCACATTTAGAAAACACTCTTATGCCTGCTTAAGGGGGAAGGAGAGGTGGGGTGATGCATCAAACCCGAGTTTGATATAAGCACAGGTACCGTTCCAAAAACCAACTATGGAATAGGCAAGACCTCCACCTTCCTCAGTGAAAGGGACTCAAAACCCCATATTTCCCGCAGAAGAATAGATCTGACTAGTAAGAATCTTAAAACCTATGTATTGATATGTCTCCGTAAGGGAATCAAGTGTGTCTAGACTGGCATAAACATGGCAGCGAGAATCAGCTCAAACCCACTCTAAAAAGGAATTTCAAAAACAGAACAAAGAAACAGGGAAATTCTTTACAATTCCTTCAGGGTCTCTGATGCAACCTGGAATGACCCTATCTACAATGACAGCTGGATGTGGCATAAGGCTGGACACTTGGGACTGAGAGGATTGGTGAGATTGGGTGAGCAAATGCAGACCCTTTAAAGCAATAATGCATGGCACCCATTCCATGGGTCCCAGCTCTCCAGGTTGAAGGGAATATTACTACAGCTATAACGTGTACGGGAAACCTAGAGAATGGACACACTGTGAATACGAAAGGTTTCTAAAACTCAACGAAGAGCCCCTCTCCTGGTGCTCCGGTTTGACTTTCCAACTGCTTTCCTATCAATCTCCCAACTTGGAGAGAGAGCCCCTTTAAACTCCTGGTTCGCACAGGTTGCCAATTTGGCAGAGGATGAAAGGGAAGAGGGAGAACCAATGAGAGAGTAGCTGCTAGGCATTTGGATGGGCACATGTCACTCTAATTTCCCGGCAGGAAGAAGAATTAACCAAAGTCTCAGCCACCCACCGGGAACCAGTATAGGTCCTGAACCAAAAGTTTGGACTTGCGTTCAGCTCACATAAAACGAGTTGAAAAATGGAGCTCAGGGGCACAGCAATTCACAAACTGGCAGAGTAATCAAGGCCAACTATCGTCCAAAAATCTGTTGAGGGAAGGCAACGAGGCGGACTTGAAAGCGAGGCAGAATAGCAGGAAACAGATTTCAAGAGGTACGTTGGAATCGCCTGTAAAGCACAGGAAGAGGGGCACAACTTCGACAATGATGCACTTGGCCAAAAAGGGCGTATGCGTTTTCTCCTGAATATATTCAGGAGAAAACGCATACGCCCTTTTTGGCCAAGCAAGCAAGCGGGCAATGCAAATCTGCACTACAAAGAAGTATCACTTCCCACCGGTCAAAAGGGACATCCACAAAATGTGTAAAAACCAGAAAGGCAAGACAGGCCCTGGAGAACAGGGAGCCTTGTTATGCTGCTGGGCGGGATGTAAGTTGCCAACTGCCTCACTGGAGGAGTGCACTGTGTTCCCTAAAACAAGTAAACAACAGAGCTACAGAGCCAAGGGCACTTCCAGTCTAGGGAATATACCTTGGGAAAACTGAAAATCCATAAGACAGAGCCACCCCCAAATTGAGGGCTGCACTGCTTACAAGAACCTCAACCTGGGTACACCTGAAATATCCCAGGAAATATAAAAATGGTTCCAAACATTGTGGAACTTACGTACGATGGAATATCCCTCAGCCACGAAATCAATGTCATAAGGCCTGTAGCAGCAAAATGAGTGGATTCAGGTACGATGATTCTAAGTGAAAGAAGTCACACAGGAAAAGAAACTTATCATAAGATATCACTTAGGAAGATCCTGTAAACATGGCTACACATGAACTGAGTTAGGCAAGAGAACAGAGTCTCACATTTAGAAAACACTCTTATGCCTGCTTAAGGGGGAAGGAGAGGTGGGGTGATGCATCAAACCCGAGTTTGATATAAGCACAGGTACCGTTCCAAAAACCAACTATGGAATAGACAAGACCTCCACCTTCCTCAGTGAAAGGGACTCAAAACCCCATATTTCCCGCAGAGGAATAGATCTGACTAGTAAGAATCTTAAAACCTATGTATTGATATGTCTCCGTAAGGGAATCAAGTGTGTCTAGACTGGCATAAACATGGCAGCGAGAATCAGCTCAAACCCACTCTAAAACGGAATTTCAAAAACAGAACAAAGAAACAGGGAAATTCTTTACAATTCCTTCAGGGTCTCTGATGCAACCTGGAATGACCCTATCTACAATGACAGCTGGATGTGGCATAAGGCTGGACACTTGGGACTGGGAGGATTGGTGAGATTGGGTGAGCAAATGCAGACCCTTTAAAGCAATAATGCATGGCACCCATTCCATGGGTCCCAGCTCTGCAGGTTGAAGGGAACTTTACTACAGCTATAACGTGTACGGGAAACCTAGAGAATGGACACACTGTGAATATGACAGGTTTCTAAAACTCAACGAAGAGCCCCTCTCCTGGTGCTCCGGTTTGACTTTCCAACTGCTTTCCTATCAATCTCCCAACTTGGAGAGAGAGCCCCTTTAAGCTCCTGGTTCGCACAGGTTGCCAATTTGGCAGAGGATGAAAGGGAAGAGGGAGAACCTATGAGAGAGTAGCTGCTAGGCATTTGGATGGGCACATGTCACTCTAATTTCCCGGCAGGAAGAAGAATTAACCAAAGTCTCAGCCACCCACCGGGAGCCAGTATAGGTCCTGAACCAAAAGTTTGGACTTGAGTTCAGCTCACAAAAAACGAGTTGAAAAATGGAGCTCAGGGGCACAGCAATTCACAAACTGGCAGAGTAATCAAGGCCAACTATCGTCCAAAAATCTGTTGAGGGAAGGCAACGAGGCGGACTTGAAAGCGAGGCAGAATAGCAGGCAACAGATTTCAAGAGGTACGTTGGAATCGCCTGTAAAGCACAGGAAGAGGGGCACAACTTCGACAATGATGCACTTGGCCAAAAAGGGCGTATGCGTTTTCTCCTGAATATATTCAGGAGAAAACGCATACGCCCTTTTTGGCCAAGCAAGCAAGCGGGCAATGCAAATCTGCACTACAAAGAAGTATCACTTCCCACCGGTCAAAAGGGACATCCACAAAATGTGTAAAAACCAGAAAGGCAAGACAGGCCCTGGAGAACAGGGAGCCTTGTTATGCTGCTGGGCGGGATATAAGTTGCCAACTGCCTCACTGGAGGAGTGCATTGTGTTCCCTAAAACAAGTAAACAACAGAGCTACAGAGCCAAGGGCACTTCCAGTCTAGGGAATATACCTTGGGAAAACTGAAAATCCATAAGACAGAGCCACCCCCAAATTGAGGGCTGCACTGCTTACAAGAACCTCAACCTGGGTACACCTGAAATATCCCAGGAAATATAAAAATGGTTCCAAACATTGTGGAACTTACGTACGATGGAATATCCCTCAGCCACGAAATCAATGTCATAAGACCTGTAGCAGCAAAATGAGTGGATTCAGGTACGATGATTCTAAGTGTAAGAAGTCACACAGGAAAAGAAACTTATCATAAGATATCACTTAGGAAGATCCTGTAAACATGGCTACACATGAACTGAGTTAGGCAAGAGAACAGAGTCTCACATTTAGAAAACACTCTTATGCCTGCTTAAGGGGGAAGGAGAGGTGGGGTGATGCATCAAACCCGAGTTTGATATAAGCACAGGTACCGTTCCAAAAACCAACTATGGAATAGGCAAGACCTCCACCTTCCTCAGTGAAAGGGACTCAAAACCCCATATTTCCCGCAGAAGAATAGATCTGACTAGTAAGAATCTTAAAACCTATGTATTGATATGTCTCCGTAAGGGAATCAAGTGTGTCTAGACTGGCATAAACATGGCAGCGAGAATCAGCTCAAACCCACTCTAAAAAGGAATTTCAAAAACAGAACAAAGAAACAGGGAAATTCTTTACAATTCCTTCAGGGTCTCTGATGCAACCTGGAATGACCCTATCTACAATGACAGCTGGATGTGGCATAAGGCTGGACACTTGGGACTGAGAGGATTGGTGAGATTGGGTGAGCAAATGCAGACCCTTTAAAGCAATAATGCATGGCACCCATTCCATGGGTCCCAGCTCTCCAGGTTGAAGGGAATATTACTACAGCTATAACGTGTACGGGAAACCTAGAGAATGGACACACTGTGAATACGAAAGGTTTCTAAAACTCAACGAAGAGCCCCTCTCCTGGTGCTCCGGTTTGACTTTCCAACTGCTTTCCTATCAATCTCCCAACTTGGAGAGAGAGCCCCTTTAAACTCCTGGTTCGCACAGGTTGCCAATTTGGCAGAGGATGAAAGGGAAGAGGGAGAACCAATGAGAGAGTAGCTGCTAGGCATTTGGATGGGCACATGTCACTCTAATTTCCCGGCAGGAAGAAGAATTAACCAAAGTCTCAGCCACCCACCGGGAACCAGTATAGGTCCTGAACCAAAAGTTTGGACTTGCGTTCAGCTCACATAAAACGAGTTGAAAAATGGAGCTCAGGGGCACAGCAATTCACAAACTGGCAGAGTAATCAAGGCCAACTATCGTCCAAAAATCTGTTGAGGGAAGGCAACGAGGCGGACTTGAAAGCGAGGCAGAATAGCAGGAAACAGATTTCAAGAGGTACGTTGGAATCGCCTGTAAAGCACAGGAAGAGGGGCACAACTTCGACAATGATGCACTTGGCCAAAAAGGGCGTATGCGTTTTCTCCTGAATATATTCAGGAGAAAACGCATACGCCCTTTTTGGCCAAGCAAGCAAGCGGGCAATGCAAATCTGCACTACAAAGAAGTATCACTTCCCACCGGTCAAAAGGGACATCCACAAAATGTGTAAAAACCAGAAAGGCAAGACAGGCCCTGGAGAACAGGGAGCCTTGTTATGCTGCTGGGCGGGATGTAAGTTGCCAACTGCCTCACTGGAGGAGTGCATTGTGTTCCCTAAAACAAGTAAACAACAGAGCTACAGAGCCAAGGGCACTTCCAGTCTAGGGAATATACCTTGGGAAAACTGAAAATCCATAAGACAGAGCCACCCCCAAATTGAGGGCTGCACTGCTTACAAGAACCTCAACCTGGGTACACCTGAAATATCCCAGGAAATATAAAAATGGTTCCAAACATTGTGGAACTTACGTACGATGGAATATCCCTCAGCCACGAAATCAATGTCATAAGGCCTGTAGCAGCAAAATGAGTGGATTCAGGTACGATGATTCTAAGTGAAAGAAGTCACACAGGAAAAGAAACTTATCATAAGATATCACTTAGGAAGATCCTGTAAACATGGCTACACATGAACTGAGTTAGGCAAGAGAACAGAGTCTCACATTTAGAAAACACTCTTATGCCTGCTTAAGGGGGAAGGAGAGGTGGGGTGATGCATCAAACCCGAGTTTGATATAAGCACAGGTACCGTTCCAAAAACCAACTATGGAATAGACAAGACCTCCACCTTCCTCAGTGAAAGGGACTCAAAACCCCATATTTCCCGCAGAGGAATAGATCTGACTAGTAAGAATCTTAAAACCTATGTATTGATATGTCTCCGTAAGGGAATCAAGTGTGTCTAGACTGGCATAAACATGGCAGCGAGAATCAGCTCAAACCCACTCTAAAACGGAATTTCAAAAACAGAACAAAGAAACAGGGAAATTCTTTACAATTCCTTCAGGGTCTCTGATGCAACCTGGAATGACCCTATCTACAATGACAGCTGGATGTGGCATAAGGCTGGACACTTGGGACTGGGAGGATTGGTGAGATTGGGTGAGCAAATGCAGACCCTTTAAAGCAATAATGCATGGCACCCATTCCATGGGTCCCAGCTCTGCAGGTTGAAGGGAACTTTACTACAGCTATAACGTGTACGGGAAACCTAGAGAATGGACACACTGTGAATATGACAGGTTTCTAAAACTCAACGAAGAGCCCCTCTCCTGGTGCTCCGGTTTGACTTTCCAACTGCTTTCCTATCAATCTCCCAACTTGGAGAGAGAGCCCCTTTAAGCTCCTGGTTCGCACAGGTTGCCAATTTGGCAGAGGATGAAAGGGAAGAGGGAGAACCTATGAGAGAGTAGCTGCTAGGCATTTGGATGGGCACATGTCACTCTAATTTCCCGGCAGGAAGAAGAATTAACCAAAGTCTCAGCCACCCACCGGGAGCCAGTATAGGTCCTGAACCAAAAGTTTGGACTTGAGTTCAGCTCACAAAAAACGAGTTGAAAAATGGAGCTCAGGGGCACAGCAATTCACAAACTGGCAGAGTAATCAAGGCCAACTATCGTCCAAAAATCTGTTGAGGGAAGGCAACGAGGCGGACTTGAAAGCGAGGCAGAATAGCAGGCAACAGATTTCAAGAGGTACGTTGGAATCGCCTGTAAAGCACAGGAAGAGGGGCACAACTTCGACAATGATGCACTTGGCCAAAAAGGGCGTATGCGTTTTCTCCTGAATATATTCAGGAGAAAACGCATACGCCCTTTTTGGCCAAGCAAGCAAGCGGGCAATGCAAATCTGCACTACAAAGAAGTATCACTTCCCACCGGTCAAAAGGGACATCCACAAAATGTGTAAAAACCAGAAAGGCAAGACAGGCCCTGGAGAACAGGGAGCCTTGTTATGCTGCTGGGCGGGATATAAGTTGCCAACTGCCTCACTGGAGGAGTGCATTGTGTTCCCTAAAACAAGTAAACAACAGAGCTACAGAGCCAAGGGCACTTCCAGTCTAGGGAATATACCTTGGGAAAACTGAAAATCCATAAGACAGAGCCACCCCCAAATTGAGGGCTGCACTGCTTACAAGAACCTCAACCTGGGTACACCTGAAATATCCCAGGAAATATAAAAATGGTTCCAAACATTGTGGAACTTACGTACGATGGAATATCCCTCAGCCACGAAATCAATGTCATAAGACCTGTAGCAGCAAAATGAGTGGATTCAGGTACGATGATTCTAAGTGAAAGAAGTCACACAGGAAAAGAAACTTATCATAAGATATCACTTAGGAAGATCCTGTAAACATGGCTACACATGAACTGAGTTAGGCAAGAGAACAGAGTCTCACATTTAGAAAACACTCTTATGCCTGCTTAAGGGGGAAGGAGAGGTGGGGTGATGCATCAAACCCGAGTTTGATATAAGCACAGGTACCGTTCCAAAAACCAACTATGGAATAGACAAGACCTCCACCTTCCTCAGTGAAAGGGACTCAAAACCCCATATTTCCCGCAGAGGAATAGATCTGACTAGTAAGAATCTTAAAACCTATGTATTGATATGTCTCCGTAAGGGAATCAAGTGTGTCTAGACTGGCATAAACATGGCAGCGAGAATCAGCTCAAACCCACTCTAAAACGGAATTTCAAAAACAGAACAAAGAAACAGGGAAATTCTTTACAATTCCTTCAGGGTCTCTGATGCAACCTGGAATGACCCTATCTACAATGACAGCTGGATGTGGCATAAGGCTGGACACTTGGGACTGAGAGGATTGGTGAGATTGGGTGAGCAAATGCAGACCCTTTAAAGCAATAATGCATGGCACCCATTCCATGGGTCCCAGCTCTGCAGGTTGAAGGGAACTTTACTACAGCTATAACGTGTACGGGAAACCTAGAGAATGGACACACTGTGAATATGACAGGATTCTAAAACTCAACGAAGAGCCCCTCTCCTGGTGCTCCGGTTTGACTTTCCAACTGCTTTCCTATCAATCTCCCAACTTGGAGAGAGAGCCCCTTTAAGCTCCTGGTTCGCACAGGTTGCCAATTTGGCAGAGGATGAAAGGGAAGAGGGAGAACCTATGAGAGAGTAGCTGCTAGGCATTTGGATGGGCACATGTCACTCTAATTTCCCAGCAGGAAGAAGAATTAACCAAAGTCTCAGCCACCCACCGGGAGCCAGTATAGGTCCTGAACCAAAAGTTTGGACTTGAGTTCAGCTCACAAAAAACGAGTTGAAAAATGGAGCTCAGGGGCACAGCAATTCACAAACTGGCAGAGTAATCAAGGCCAACTATCGTCCAAAAATCTGTTGAGGGAAGGCAACGAGGCGGACTTGAAAGCGAGGCAGAATAGCAGGCAACAGATTTCAAGAGGTACGTTGGAATCGCCTGTAAAGCACAGGAAGAGGGGCACAACTTCGACAATGATGCACTTGGCCAAAAAGGGCGTATGCGTTTTCTCCTGAATATATTCAGGAGAAAACGCATACGCCCTTTTTGGCCAAGCAGGCAAGCGGGCAATGCAAATCTGCACTACAAAGAAGTATCACTTCCCACCGGTCAAAAGGGACATCCACAAAATGTGTAAAAACCAGAAAGGCAAGACAGGCCCTGGAGAACAGGGAGCCTTGTTATGCTGCTGGGCGGGATGTAAGTTGCCAACTGCCTCACTGGAGGAGTGCATTGTGTTCCCTAAAACAAGTAAACAACAGAGCTACAGAGCCAAGGGCACTTCCGGTCTAGGGAATATACCTTGGGAAAACTGAAAATCCATAAGACAGAGCCACCCCCAAATTGAGGGCTGCACTGCTTACAAGAACCTCAACCTGGGTACACCTGAAATATCCCAGGAAATATAAAAATGGTTCCAAACATTGTGGAACTTACGTACGATGGAATATCCCTCAGCCACGAAATCAATGTCATAAGACCTGTAGCAGCAAAATGAGTGGATTCAGGTACGATGATTCTAAGTGAAAGAAGTCACACAGGAAAAGAAACTTATCATAAGATATCACTTAGGAAGATCCTGTAAACATGGCTACACATGAACTGAGTTAGGCAAGAGAACAGAGTCTCACATTTAGAAAACACTCTTATGCCTGCTTAAGGGGGAAGGAGAGGTGGGGTGATGCATCAAACCCGAGTTTGATATAAGCACAGGTACCGTTCCAAAAACCAACTATGGAATAGACAAGACCTCCACCTTCCTCAGTGAAAGGGACTCAAAATCCCATATTTCCCACAGAGGAATAGATCTGACTAGTAAGAATCTTAAAACCTATGTATTGATATGTCTCCGTAAGGGAATCAAGTGTGTCTAGACTGGCATAAACATGGCAGCGAGAATCAGCTCAAACCCACTCTAAAAAGAAATTTCAAAAACAGAACCAAGAAACAGGGAAATTCTTTACAATTCCTTCAGGGTCTCTGATGCAACCTGGAATGACCCTATCTACAATGACAGCTGGATGTGGCATAAGGCTGGACACTTGGGACTGAGAGGATTGGTGAGATTGGGTGAGCAAATGCAGACCCTTTAAAGCAATAATGCATGTCACCCATTCCATGGGTCCCAGCTCTGCAGGATGAAGGGAACTTTACTACAGCTATAACGTGTACGGGAAACCTAGAGAATGGACACACTGTGAATACGACAGGTTTCTAAAACTCAACGAAGAGCCCCTCTCCTGGTGCTCTGGTTTGACTTTCCAACTGCTTTCCTATCAATCTCCCAACTTGGAGAGACAGCACCTTTAAGCTCCTGGTTCGCACAGGTTGCCAATTTGGCAGAGGATGAAAGGGAAGAGGGAGAACCAATGAGAGAATAGCTGCTAGGCATTTGGATGGGCACGTCACTCTAATTTCCCGGCAGGAAGAAGAATTAACCAAAGTCTCAGCCACCCACCGGGAGCCAGTATAGGTCCTGAACCAAAAGTTTGGACTTGAGTTCAGCTCACAAAAAACGAGTTGAAAAATGGAGCTCAGGGGCACAGCAATTCACAAACTGGCAGAGTAATCAAGGCCAACTATCGTCCAAAAATCTGTTGAGGGAAGGCAACGAGGCGCACTTGAAAGCGAGGCAGAATAGCAGGAAACAGATTTCAAGAGGTACGTTGGAATCGCCTGTAAAGCACAGGAAGAGGGGCACAACTTCGACAATGATGCACTTGGCCAAAAAGGGCGTATGCGTTTTCTCCTGAATATATTCAGGAGAAAACACATACGCCCTTTTTGGCCAAGCAAGCAGGCGGGCAATGCAAATCTGCACTACAAAGAAGTATCACTTCCCACCGGTCAAAAGGGACATCCACAAAATGTGTAAAAACCAGAAAGGCAAGACAGTCACTGGAGAACAGGGAGCCTTGTTATATTGCTGGGCGAGATGTAAGTTGCCAACTGCCTCACTGGAGGAGTGCATTGTGTTCCCTAAAACAAGTAAACAACAGAGCTACAGAGCCAAGGGCACTTCCAGTCTAGGGAATATACCTTGGGAAAACTGAAAATCCATAAGACAGAGCCACCCCCAAATTGAGGGCTGCACTGCTTACAAGAACCTCAACCTGGGTACACCTGAAATATCCCAGGCAATATAAAAATGGTTCCAAACATTGTGGAACTTACGTACGATGGAATATCCCTCAGCCACGGAATCAATGTCATAAGACCAGTAGCAGCAAAATTAGTGGATTCAGGTACGATGATTCTAAGTGAAAGAAGTCACACAGGAAAAGAAACTTATCATAAGATATCACTTAGGAAGATCCTGTAAACATGGCTACACATGAACTGAGTTAGGCAAGAGAACAGAGTCTCACATTTAGAAAACACTCTTATGCCTGCTTAAGGGGGAAGGAGAGGTGGGGTGATGCATCAAACCCGAGTTTGATATAAGCACAGGTACCGTTCCAAAAACCAACTATGGAATAGACAGGACCTCCACCTTCCTCAGTGAAAGGGACTCAAAACACCATATTTCCCGCAGAGGAATAGATCTGACTAGTAAGAATCTTAAAACCTATGTATTGATATGTCTCCGTAAGGGAATCAAGTGTGTCTAGACTGGCATAAACATGGCAGCGAGAATCAGCTCAAACCCACTCTAAAAAGGAATTTCAAAAACAGAACAAAGAAACAGGGAAATTCTTTACAATTCCTTCAGGGTCTCGGATGCAACCTGGAATGACCCTATCTACAATGACAGCTGGATGTGGCATAAGGCTGGACACTTGGGACTGAGAGGATTGGTGAAATTGGGTGAGCAAATGCAGACCCTTTAAAGCAATAATGCATGGCACCCATTCCATGGGTCCCAGCTCTCCAGGTTGAAGGGAATATTACTACAGCTATAACGTGTACGGGAAACCTAGAGAATGGACACACTGTGAATACGACAGGTTTCTAAAACTCAACGAAGAGCCCCTCTCCTGGTGCTCCGGTTTGACTTTCCAACTGCTTTCCTATCAATCTCCCAACTTGGAGAGACAGCCCCTTTAAGCTCCTGGTTCGCACAGGTTGCCAATTTGGCAGAGGATGAAAGGGAAGAGGGAGAACCAATGAGAGAGTAGCTGCTAGGCATTTGGATGGGCACATGTCACTCTAATTTCCAGGCAGGAAGAAGAATTAACCAAAGTCTCAGCCACCCACCGGGAACCAGTATAGGTCCTGAACCAAAAGTTTGGACTTGCGTTCAGCTCACAAAAAACGAGTTGAAAAATGGAGCTCAGAGGCACAGCAATTCACAAACTGGCAGAGTAATCAAGGCCAACTATCGTCCAAAAATCTGTTGAGGGAAGGCAACGAGGCGGACTTGAAAGCGAGGCAGAATAGCAGGAAACAGATTTCAAGAGGTACGTTGAAATCGCCTGTAAAGCACAGGAAGAGGGGCACAACTTCGACAATGATGCACTTGGCCAAAAAGGGCGTATGCGTTTTCTCCTGAATATATTCAGGAGAAAACGCATACGCCCTTTTTGGCCAAGCAAGCAGGCGGGCAATGCAAATCTGCACTACAAAGAAGTATCACTTCCCACCGGTCAAAAGGGACATCCACAAAATGTGTAAAAACCAGAAAGGCAAGACAGGCCCTGGAGAACAGGGAGCCTTGTTATGCTGCTGGGCGGGATGTAAGTTGCCAACTGCCTCACTGGAGGAGTGCATTGTGTTCCCTAAAACAAGTAAACAACAGAGCTACAGAGCCAAGGGCACTTCCAGTCTAGGGAATATACCTTGGGAAAACTGAAAATCCATAAGACAGAGCCACCCCCAAATTGAGGGCTGCACTGCTTACAAGAACCTCAACCTGGGTACACCTGAAATATCCCAGGAAATATAAAAATGGTTCCAAACATTGTGGAACTTACGTACGATGGAATATCCCTCAGCCACGAAATCAATGTCATAAGACCTGTAGCAGCAAAATGAGTGGATTCAGGTACGATGATTCGAAGTGAAAGAAGTCACACAGGAAAAGAAACTTATCATAAGATATCACTTAGGAAGATCCTGTAAACATGGCTACACATGAACTGAGTTAGGCAAGAGAACAGAGTCTCACATTTAGAAAACACTCTTATGCCTGCTTAAGGGGGAAGGAGAGGTGGGGTGATGCATCAAACCCGAGTTTGATATAAGCACAGGTAGCGTTCCAAAAACCAACTATGGAATAGACAAGACCTCCACCTTCCTCAGTGAAAGGGACTCAAAACCCCATATTTCCCGCAGAGGAATAAATCTGACTAGTAAGAATCTTAAAACCTATGTATTGATATGTCTCCGTAAGGGAATCAAGTGTGTCTAGACTGGCATAAACATGGCAGCGAGAATCAGCTCAAACCCACTCTAAAAAGGCATTTCAAAAACAGAACAAAGAAACAGGGAAATTCTTTACAATTCCTTCAGGGTCTCTGATGCAACCTGGAATGACCCTATCTACAATGACAGCTGGATGTGGCATAAGGCTGGACACTTGGGACTGAGAGGATTGGTGAGATTGGGTGAGCAAATGCAGACCCTTTAAAGCAATAATGCATGGCACCCATTCCATGGGTCCCAGCTCTCCAGGTTGAAGGGAATATTACTACAGCTATAACGTGTACGGGAAACCTAGAGAATGGACACACTGTGAATACGACAGGTTTCTAAAACTCAACGAAGAGCCCCTCTCCTGGTGCTCCGGTTTGACTTTCCAACTGCTTTCCTATCAATCTCCCAACTTGGAGAGACAGCCCCTTTAAGCTCCTGGTTCGCACAGGTTGCCAATTTGGCAGAGGATGAAAGGGAAGAGGGAGAACCAATGAGAGAGTAGCTGCTAGGCATTTGGATGGGCACATGTCACTCTAATTTCCCGGCAGGAAGAAGAATTAACCAAAGTCTCAGCCACCCACCGGGAGCCAGTATAGGTCCTGAACCAAAAGTTTGGACTTGAGTTCAGCTCACAAAAAACGAGTTGAAAAATGGAGCTCAGGGGCACAGCAATTCACAAACTGGCAGAGTAATCAAGGCCAACTATCGTCCAAAAATCTGTTGAGGGAAGGCAACGAGGCGGACTTGAAAGCGAGGCAGAATAGAAGGCAACAGATTTCAAGAGGTACGTTGGAATCGCCTGTAAAGCACAGGAAGAGGGGCACAACTTCGACAATGATGCACTTGGCCAAAAAGGGCGTATGCGTTTTCTCCTGAATATATTCAGGAGAAAACGCATACGCCCTTTTTGGCCAAGCAAGCAAGCGGGCAATGCAAATCTGCACTACAAAGAAGTATCACTTCCCACCGGTCAAAAGGGACATCCACAAAATGTGTAAAAACCAGAAAGGCAAGACAGGCCCTGGAGAACAGGGAGCCTTGTTATGCTGCTGGGCGGGATGTAAGTTGCCAACTGCCTCACTGGAGGAGTGCATTGTGTTCCCTAAAACAAGTAAACAACAGAGCTACAGAGCCAAGGGCACTTCCGGTCTAGGGAATATACCTTGGGAAAACTGAAAATCCATAAGACAGAGCCACCCCCAAATTGAGGGCTGCACTGCTTACAAGAACCTCAACCTGGGTACACCTGAAATATCCCAGGAAATATAAAAATGGTTCCAAACATTGTGGAACATACATACGATGGAATATCCCTCAGCCATGAAATCAATGCCATAAGACCAGTAGCAGCAAAATGAGTGGATTCAGGTACGATGATTCTAAGTGTAAGAAGTCACACAGGAAAAGAAACTTATCATAAGATATCACTTAGGAAGATCCTGTAAACATGGCTACACATGAACTGAGTTAGGCAAGAGAACAGAGTCTCACATTTAGAAAACACTCTTATGCCTGCTTAAGGGGGAAGGAGAGGTGGGGTGATGCATCAAACCCGAGTTTGATATAAGCACAGGTACCGTTCCAAAAACCAACTATGGAATAGGCAAGACCTCCACCTTCCTCAGTGAAAGGGACTCAAAACCCCATATTTCCCGCAGAGGAATAGATCTGACTAGTAAGAATCTTAAAACCTATGTATTGATATGTCTCCGTAAGGGAATCAAGTGTGTCTAGACTGGCATAAACATGGCAGCGAGAATCAGCTCAAACCCACTCTAAAAAGGAATTTCAAAAACAGAACAAAGAAACAGGGAAATTCTTTACAATTCCTTCAGGGTCTCTGATGCAACCTGGAATGACCCTATCTACAATGACAGCTGGATGTGGCATAAGGCTGGACACTTGGGACTGAGAGGATTGGTGAGATTGGGTGAGCAAATGCAGAACCTTTAAAGCAATAATGCATGGCACCCATTCCATGGGTCCCAGCTCTCCAGGTTGAAGGGAATATTACTACAGCTATAACGTGTACGGGAAACCTAGAGAATGGACACACTGTGAATACGAAAGGTTTCTAAAACTCAACGAAGAGCCCCTCTCCTGGTGCTCCGGTTTGACTTTCCAACTGCTTTCCTATCAATCTCCCAACTTGGAGAGAGAGCCCCTTTAAACTCCTGGTTCGCACAGGTTGCTAATTTGGCAGAGGATGAAAGGGAAGAGGGAGAACCAATGAGAGAGTAGCTGCTAGGCATTTGGATGGGCACATGTCACTCTAATTTCCCGGCAGGAAGAAGAATTAACCAAAGTCTCAGCCACCCACCGGGAACCAGTATAGGTCCTGAACCAAAAGTTTGGACTTGCGTTCAGCTCACATAAAACGAGTTGAAAAATGGAGCTCAGGGGCACAGCAATTCACAAACTGGCAGAGTAATCAAGGCCAACTATCGTCCAAAAATCTGTTGAGGGAAGGCAACGAGGCGGACTTGAAAGCGAGGCAGAATAGCAGGAAACAGATTTCAAGAGGTACGTTGGAATCGCCTGTAAAGCACAGGAAGAGGGGCACAACTTCGACAATGATGCACTTGGCCAAAAAGGGCGTATGCGTTTTCTCCTGAATATATTCAGGAGAAAACGCATACGCCCTTTTTGGCCAAGCAAGCAAGCGGGCAATGCAAATCTGCACTACAAAGAAGTATCACTTCCCACCGGTCAAAAGGGACATCCACAAAATGTGTAAAAACCAGAAAGGCAAGACAGGCCCTGGAGAACAGGGAGCCTTGTTATGCTGCTGGGCGGGATGTAAGTTGCCAACTGCCTCACTGGAGGAGTGCATTGTGTTCCCTAAAACAAGTAAACAACAGAGCTACAGAGCCAAGGGCACTTCCAGTCTAGGGAATATACCTTGGGAAAACTGAAAATCCATAAGACAGAGCCACCCCCAAATTGAGGGCTGCACTGCTTACAAGAACCTCAACCTGGGTACACCTGAAATATCCCAGGAAATATAAAAATGGTTCCAAACATTGTGGAACTTACGTACGATGGAATATCCCTCAGCCACGAAATCAATGTCATAAGACCTGTAGCAGCAAAATGAGTGGATTCAGGTACGATGATTCTAAGTGAAAGAAGTCACACAGGAAAAGAAACTTATCATAAGATATCACTTAGGAAGATCCTGTAAACATGGCTACACATGAACTGAGTTAGGCAAGAGAACAGAGTCTCACATTTAGAAAACACTCTTATGCCTGCTTAAGGGGGAAGGAGAGGTGGGGTGATGCATCAAACCCGAGTTTGATATAAGCACAGGTACCGTTCCAAAAACCAACTATGGAATAGACAAGACCTCCACCTTCCTCAGTGAAAGGGACTCAAAACCCCATATTTCCCGCAGAGGAATAGATCTGACTAGTAAGAATCTTAAAACCTATGTATTGATATGTCTCCGTAAGGGAATCAAGTGTGTCTAGACTGGCATAAACATGGCAGCGAGAATCAGCTCAAACCCACTCTAAAACGGAATTTCAAAAACAGAACAAAGAAACAGGGAAATTCTTTACAATTCCTTCAGGGTCTCTGATGCAACCTGGAATGACCCTATCTACAATGACAGCTGGATGTGGCATAAGGCTGGACACTTGGGACTGAGAGGATTGGTGAGATTGGGTGAGCAAATGCAGACCCTTTAAAGCAATAATGCATGGCACCCATTCCATGGGTCCCAGCTCTCCAGGTTGAAGGGAATATTACTACAGCTATAACGTGTACGGGAAACCTAGAGAATGGACACACTGTGAATACGACAGGTTTCTAAAACTCAACGAAGAGCCCCTCTCCTGGTGCTCCGGTTTGACTTTCCAACTGCTTTCCTATCAATCTCCCAACTTGGAGAGACAGCCCCTTTAAGCTCCTGGTTCGCACAGGTTGCCAATTTGGCAGAGGATGAAAGGGAAGAGGGAGAACCAATGAGAGAGTAGCTGCTAGGCATTTGGATGGGCACATGTCACTCTAATTTCCCGGCAGGAAGAAGAATTAACCAAAGTCTCAGCCACCCACCGGGAGCCAGTATAGGTCCTGAACCAAAAGTTTGGACTTGAGTTCAGCTCACAAAAAACGAGTTGAAAAATGGAGCTCAGGGGCACAGCAATTCACAAACTGGCAGAGTAATCAAGGCCAACTATCGTCCAAAAATCTGTTGAGGGAAGGCAACGAGGCGGACTTGAAAGCGAGGCAGAATAGAAGGCAACAGATTTCAAGAGGTACGTTGGAATCGCCTGTAAAGCACAGGAAGAGGGGCACAACTTCGACAATGATGCACTTGGCCAAAAAGGGCGTATGCGTTTTCTCCTGAATATATTCAGGAGAAAACGCATACACCCTTTTTGGCCAAGCAAACAAGCGGGCAATGCAAATCTGCACTACAAAGAAGTATCACTTCCCACCGGTCAAAAGGGACATCCACAAAATGTGTAAAAACCAGAAAGGCAAGACAGGCCCTGGAGAACAGGGAGCCTTGTTATGCTGCTGGGCGGGATATAAGTTGCCAACTGCCTCACTGGAGGAGTGCATTGTGTTCCCTAAAACAAGTAAACAACAGAGCTACAGAGCCAAGGGCACTTCCAGTCTAGGGAATATACCTTGGGAAAACTGAAAATCCATAAGACAGAGCCACCCCCAAATTGAGGGCTGCACTGCTTACAAGAACCTCAACCTGGGTACACCTGAAATATCCCAGGAAATATAAAAATGGTTCCAAACATTGTGGAACTTACGTACGATGGAATATCCCTCAGCCACGGAATCAATGTCATAAGACCAGTAGCAGCAAAATGAGTGGATTCAGGTACGATGATTCTAAGTGTAAGAAGTCACACAGGAAAAGAAACTTATCATAAGATATCACTTAGGAAGATCCTGTAAACATGGCTACACATGAACTGAGTTAGGCAAGAGAACAGAGTCTCACATTTAGAAAACACTCTTATGCCTGCTTAAGGGGGAAGGAGAGGTGGGGTGATGCATGAAACCAGAGTTTGATATAAGCACAGGGACCGTTCCAAAAACCAACTATGGAATAGACAAGACCTCCACCTTCCTCAGTGAAAGGGACTCAAAACCCCATATTTCCCGCAGAGGAATAGATCTGACTAGTAAGAATCTTAAAACCTATGTATTGATATGTCTCCGTAAGGGAATCAAGTGTGTCTAGACTGGCATAAACATGGCAGCGAGAATCAGCTCAAACCCACTCTAAAAAGGAATTTCAAAAACAGAACAAAGAAACAGGGAAATTCTTTACAATTCCTTCAGGGTCTCTGATGCAACCTGGAATGACCCTATCTACAATGACAGCTGGATGTGGCATAAGGCTGGACACTTGGGACTGAGAGGATTGGTGAGATTGGGTGAGCAAATGCAGAACCTTTAAAGCAATAATGCATGGCACCCATTCCATGGGTCCCAGCTCTCCAGGTTGAAGGGAATATTACTACAGCTATAACGTGTACGGGAAACCTAGAGAATGGACACACTGTGAATACGAAAGGTTTCTAAAACTCAACGAAGAGCCCCTCTCCTGGTGCTCCGGTTTGACTTTCCAACTGCTTTCCTATCAATCTCCCAACTTGGAGAGAGAGCCCCTTTAAACTCCTGGTTCGCACAGGTTGCTAATTTGGCAGAGGATGAAAGGGAAGAGGGAGAACCAATGAGAGAGTAGCTGCTAGGCATTTGGATGGGCACATGTCACTCTAATTTCCCGGCAGGAAGAAGAATTAACCAAAGTCTCAGCCACCCACCGGGAACCAGTATAGGTCCTGAACCAAAAGTTTGGACTTGCGTTCAGCTCACATAAAACGAGTTGAAAAATGGAGCTCAGGGGCACAGCAATTCACAAACTGGCAGAGTAATCAAGGCCAACTATCGTCCAAAAATCTGTTGAGGGAAGGCAACGAGGCGGACTTGAAAGCGAGGCAGAATAGCAGGAAACAGATTTCAAGAGGTACGTTGGAATCGCCTGTAAAGCACAGGAAGAGGGGCACAACTTCGACAATGATGCACTTGGCCAAAAAGGGCGTATGCGTTTTCTCCTGAATATATTCAGGAGAAAACGCATACGCCCTTTTTGGCCAAGCAAGCAAGCGGGCAATGCAAATCTGCACTACAAAGAAGTATCACTTCCCACCGGTCAAAAGGGACATCCACAAAATGTGTAAAAACCAGAAAGGCAAGACAGGCCCTGGAGAACAGGGAGCCTTGTTATGCTGCTGGGCGGGATGTAAGTTGCCAACTGCCTCACTGGAGGAGTGCATTGTGTTCCCTAAAACAAGTAAACAACAGAGCTACAGAGCCAAGGGCACTTCCAGTCTAGGGAATATACCTTGGGAAAACTGAAAATCCATAAGACAGAGCCACCCCCAAATTGAGGGCTGCACTGCTTACAAGAACCTCAACCTGGGTACACCTGAAATATCCCAGGAAATATAAAAATGGTTCCAAACATTGTGGAACTTACGTACGATGGAATATCCCTCAGCCACGAAATCAATGTCATAAGACCTGTAGCAGCAAAATGAGTGGATTCAGGTACGATGATTCGAAGTGAAAGAAGTCACACAGGAAAAGAAACTTATCATAAGATATCACTTAGGAAGATCCTGTAAACATGGCTACACATGAACTGAGTTAGGCAAGAGAACAGAGTCTCACATTTAGAAAACACTCTTATGCCTGCTTAAGGGGGAAGGAGAGGTGGGGTGATGCATCAAACCCGAGTTTGATATAAGCACAGGTACCGTTCCAAAAACCAACTATGGAATAGACAAGACCTCCACCTTCCTCAGTGAAAGGGACTCAAAACCCCATATTTCCCGCAGAGGAATAGATCTGACTAGTAAGAATCTTAAAACCTATGTATTGATATGTCTCCGTAAGGGAATCAAGTGTGTCTAGACTGGCATAAACATGGCAGCGAGAATCAGCTCAAACCCACTCTAAAACGGAATTTCAAAAACAGAACAAAGAAACAGGGAAATTCTTTACAATTCCTTCAGGGTCTCTGATGCAACCTGGAATGACCCTATCTACAATGACAGCTGGATGTGGCATAAGGCTGGACACTTGGGACTGAGAGGATTGGTGAGATTGGGTGAGCAAATGCAGACCCTTTAAAGCAATAATGCATGGCACCCATTCCATGGGTCCCAGCTCTGCAGGTTGAAGGGAACTTTACTACAGCTATAACGTGTACGGGAAACCTAGAGAATGGACACACTGTGAATATGACAGGTTTCTAAAACTCAACGAAGAGCCCCTCTCCTGGTGCTCCTGTTTGACTTTCCAACTGCTTTCCTATCAATCTCCCAACTTGGAGAGACAGCCCCTTTAAGCTCCTGGTTCGCACAGGTTGCCAATTTGGCAGAGGATGAAAGGGAAGAGGGAGAACCTATGAGAGAGTAGCTGCTAGGCATTTGGATGGGCACATGTCACTCTAATTTCCCGGCAGGAAGAAGAATTAACCAAAGTCTCAGCCACCCACCGGGAACCAGTATAGGTCCTGAACCAAAAGTTTGGACTTGAGTTCAGCTCACAAAAACGAGTTGAAAAATGGAGCTCAGGGGCACAGCAATTCACAAACTGGCAGAGTAATCAAGGCCAACTATCGTCCAAAAATCTGTTGAGGGAAGGCAACGAGGCGGACTTGAAAGCGAGGCAGAATAGCAGGCAACAGATTTCAAGAGGTACGTTGGAATCGCCTGTAAAGCACAGGAAGAGGGGCACAACTTAGACAATGATGCACTTGGCCAAAAAGGGGGTATGCGTTTTCTCCTGAATATATTCAGGAGAAAACGCATACGCCCTTTTTGGCCAAGCAAGCAAGCGGGCAATGCAAATCTGCACTACAAAGAAGTATCACTTCCCACCGGTCAAAAGGGACATCCACAAAATGTGTAAAAACCAGAAAGGCAAGACAGGCCCTGGAGAACAGGGAGCCTTGTTATGCTGCTGGGCGGGATATAAGTTGCCAACTGCCTCACTGGAGGAGTGCATTGTGTTCCCTAAAACAAGTAAACAACAGAGCTACAGAGCCAAGGGCACTTCCAGTCTAGGGAATATACCTTGGGAAAACTGAAAATCCATAAGACAGAGCCACCCCCAAATTGATGGCTGCACTGCTTACAAGAACCTCAACCTGGGTACACCTGAAATATCCCAGGAAATATAAAAATGGTTCCAAACATTGTGGAACTTACGTACGATGGAATATCCCTCAGCCACGAAATCAATGTCATAAGACCTGTAGCAGCAAAATGAGTGGATTCAGGTACGATGATTCTAAGTGAAAGAAGTCACACAGGAAAAGAAACTTATCATAAGATATCACTTAGGAAGATCCTGTAAACATGGCTACACATGAACTGAGTTAGGCAAGAGAACAGAGTCTCACATTTAGAAAACACTCTTATGCCTGCTTAAGGGGGAAGGAGAGGTGGGGTGATGCATCAAACCAGACTTTGATATAAGCACAGGTACCGTTCCAAAAACCAACTATGGAATAGACAAGACCTCCACCTTCCTCAGTGAAAGGGACTCAAAACCCCATATTTCCCGCAGAGGAATAGATCTGACTAGTAAGAATCTTAAAACCTATGTATTGATATGTCTCCGTAAGGGAATCAAGTGTGTCTAGACTGGCATAAACATGGCAGCGAGAATCAGCTCAAACCCACTCTAAAACGGAATTTCAAAAACAGAACAAAGAAACAGGGAAATTCTTTACAATTCCTTCAGGGTCTCTGATGCAACCTGGAATGACCCTATCTACAATGACAGCTGGATGTGGCATAAGGCTGGACACTTGGGACTGAGAGGATTGGTGAGATTGGGTGAGCAAATGCAGACCCTTTAAAGCAATAATGCATGGCACCCATTCCATGGGTCCCAGCTCTGCAGGTTGAAGGGAACTTTACTACAGCTATAACGTGTACGGGAAACCTAGAGAATGCACACACTGTGAATATGACAGGATTCTAAAACTCAACGAAGAGCCCCTCTCCTGGTGCTCCGGTTTGACTTTCCAACTGCTTTCCTATCAATCTCCCAACTTGGAGAGAGAGCCCCTTTAAGCTCCTGGTTCGCACAGGTTGCCAATTTGGCAGAGGATGAAAGGGAAGAGGGAGAACCTATGAGAGAGTAGCTGCTAGGCATTTGGATGGGCACATGTCACTCTAATTTCCCGGCAGGAAGAAGAATTAACCAAAGTCTCAGCCACCCACCGGGAGCCAGTATAGGTCCTGAACCAAAAGTTTGGACTTGAGTTCAGCTCACAAAAAACGAGTTGAAAAATGGAGCTCAGGGGCACAGCAATTCACAAACTGGCAGAGTAATCAAGGCCAACTATCGTCCAAAAATCTGTTGAGGGAAGGCAACGAGGCGGACTTGAAAGCGAGGCAGAATAGCAGGCAACAGATTTCAAGAGGTACGTTGGAATCGCCTGTAAAGCACAGGAAGAGGGGCACAACTTCGACAATGATGCACTTGGCCAAAAAGGGCGTATGCGTTTTCTCCTGAATATATTCAGGAGAAAACGCATACGCCCTTTTTGGCCAAGCAAGCAAGCGGGCAATGCAAATCTGCACTACAAAGAAGTATCACTTCCCACCGGTCAAAAGGGACATCCACAAAATGTGTAAAAACCAGAAAGGCAAGACAGGCCCTGGAGAACAGGGAGCCTTGTTATGCTGCTGGGCGGGATATAAGTTGCCAACTGCCTCACTGGAGGAGTGCATTGTGTTCCCTAAAACAAGTAAACAACAGAGCTACAGAGCCAAGGGCACTTCCAGTCTAGGGAATATACCTTGGGAAAACTGAAAATCCATAAGACAGAGCCACCCCCAAATTGAGGGCTGCACTGCTTACAAGAACCTCAACCTGGGTACACCTGAAATATCCCAGGAAATATAAAAATGGTTCCAAACATTGTGGAACTTACGTACGATGGAATATCCCTCAGCCACGGAATCAATGTCATAAGACCAGTAGCAGCAAAATGAGTGGATTCAGGTACGATGATTCTAAGTGAAAGAAGTCACACAGGAAAAGAAACTTATCATAAGATATCACTTAGGAAGATCCTGTAAACATGGCTACACATGAACTGAGTTAGGCAAGAGAACAGAGTCTCACATTTAGAAAACACTCTTATGCCTGCTTAAGGGGGAAGGAGAGGTGGGGTGATGCATGAAACCAGAGTTTGATATAAGCACAGGTACCGTTCCAAAAACCAACTATGGAATAGACAAGACCTCCACCTTCCTCAGTGAAAGGGACTCAAAACCCCATATTTCCCGCAGAGGAATAGATCTGACTAGTAAGAATCTTAAAACCTATGTATTGATATGTCTCCGTAAGGGAATCAAGTGTGTCTAGACTGGCATAAACATGGCAGCGAGAATCAGCTCAAACCCACTCTAAAAAGGAATTTCAAAAACAGAACAAAGAAACAGGGAAATTCTTTACAATTCCTTCAGGGTCTCGGATGCAACCTGGAATGACCCTATCTACAATGACAGCTGGATGTGGCATAAGGCTGGACACTTGGGACTGAGAGGATTGGTGAGATTGGGTGAGCAAATGCAGACCCTTTAAAGCAATAATGCATGGCACCCATTCCATGGGTCCCAGCTCTCCAGGTTGAAGGGAATATTACTACAGCTATAACGTGTACGGGAAACCTAGAGAATGGACACACTGTGAATATGACAGATTTCTAAAACTCAACGAAGAGCCCCTGTCCTGGTGCTCCGGTTTGACTTTCCAACTGCTTTCCTATCAATCTCCCAACTTGGAGAGACAGCCCCTTTAAGCTCCTGGTTCGCACAGGTTGCCAATTTGGCAGAGGATGAAAGGGAAGAGGGAGAACCAATGAGAGAGTAGCTGCTAGGCATTTGGATGGGCACATGTCACTCTAATTTCCAGGCAGGAAGAAGAATTAACCAAAGTCTCAGCCACCCACCGGGAACCAGTATAGTTCCTGAACCAAAAGTTTGGACTTGCGTTCAGCTCACAAAAAAACGAGTTAAAAAATGGAGCTCAGGGGCACAGCAATTCACAAACTGGCAGAGTAATCAAGGCCAACTATCGTCCAAAAATCTGTTGAGGGAAGGCAACGAGGCGGACTTGAAAGCGAGGCAGAATAGCAGGAAACAGATTTCAAGAGGTACGTTGGAATCGCCTGTAAAGCACAGGAAGAGGGGCACAACTTCGACAATGATGCACTTGGCCAAAAAGGGCGTATGCGTTTTCTCCTGAATATATTCAGGAGAAAACGCATACGCCCTTTTTGGCCAAGCAAGCAAGCGGGCAATGCAAATCTGCACTACAAAGAAGTATCACTTCCCACCGGTCAAAAGGGACATCCACAAAATGTGTAAAAACCAGAAAGGCAAGACAGGCCCTGGAGAACAGGGAGCCTTGTTATGCTGCTGGGCGGGATGTAAGTTGCCAACTGCCTCACTGGAGGAGTGCATTGTGTTCCCTAAAACAAGTAAACAACAGAGCTACAGAGCCAAGGGCACTTCCGGTCTAGGGAATATACCTTGGGAAAACTGAAAATCCATAAGACAGAGCCACCCCCAAATTGAGGGCTGCACTGCTTACAAGAACCTCAACCTGGGTACACCTGAAATATCCCAGGAAATATAAAAATGGTTCCAAACATTGTGGAACTTACATACGATGGAATATCCCTCAGCCATGAAATCAATGCCATAAGACCAGTAGCAGCAAAATGAGTGGATTCAGGTACGATGATTCTAAGTGTAAGAAGTCACACAGGAAAAGAAACTTATCATAAGATATCACTTAGGAAGATCCTGTAAACATGGCTACACATGAACTGAGTTAGGCAAGAGAACAGAGTCTCACATTTAGAAAACACTCTTATGCCTGCTTAAGGGGGAAGGAGAGGTGGGGTGATGCATCAAACCCGAGTTTGATATAAGCACAGGTACCGTTCCAAAAACCAACTATGGAATAGGCAAGACCTCCACCTTCCTCAGTGAAAGGGACTCAAAACCCCATATTTCCCGCAGAAGAATAGATCTGACTAGTAAGAATCTTAAAACCTATGTATTGATATGTCTCCGTAAGGGAATCAAGTGTGTCTAGACTGGCATAAACATGGCAGCGAGAATCAGCTCAAACCCACTCTAAAAAGGAATTTCAAAAACAGAACAAAGAAACAGAGAAATTCTTTACAATTCCTTCAGGGTCTCTGATGCAACCTGGAATGACCCTACCTACAATGACAGCTGGATGTGGCATAAGGCTGGACACTTGGGACTGAGAGGATTGGTGAGATTGGGTGAGCAAATGCAGACCCTTTAAAGCAATAATGCATGGCACCCATTCCATGGGTCCCAGCTCTCCAGGTTGAAGGGAATATTACTACAGCTATAACGTGTACGGGAAACCTAGAGAATGGACACACTGTGAATACGAAAGGTTTCTAAAACTCAACGAAGAGCCCCTCTCCTGGTGCTCCGGTTTGACTTTCCAACTGCTTTCCTATCAATCTCCCAACTTGGAGAGAGAGCCCCTTTAAACTCCTGGTTCGCACAGGTTGCCAATTTGGCAGAGGATGAAAGGGAAGAGGGAGAACCAATGAGAGAGTAGCTGCTAGGCATTTGGATGGGCACATGTCACTCTAATTTCCCGGCAGGAAGAAGAATTAACCAAAGTCTCAGCCACCCACCTGGAACCAGTATAGGTCCTGAACCAAAAGTTTGGACTTGCGTTCAGCTCACATAAAACGAGTTGAAAAATGGAGCTCAGGGGCACAGCAATTCACAAACTGGCAGAGTAATCAAGGCCAACTATCGTCCAAAAATCTGTTGAGGGAAGGCAACGAGGCGGACTTGAAAGCGAGGCAGAATAGCAGGCAACAGATTTCAAGAGCTACGTTGGAATCGCCTGTAAAGCACAGGAAGAGGGGCACAAATTCGACAATGATGCACTTGGCCAAAAAGGGCGTATGCGTTTTCTCCTGAATATATTCAGGAGAAAACACATACGCCCTTTTTGGCCAAGCAAGCAAGCGGGCAATGCAAATCTGCACTACAAAGAAGTATCACTTCCCACCGGTCAAAAGGGACATCCACAAAATGTGTAAAAACCAGAAAGGCAAGACAGGCCCTGGAGAACAGGGAGCCTTGTTATGCTGATGGGCCGGGATGTAAGTTGCCAACTGCCTCACTGGAGGAGTGCATTGTGTTCCCTAAAACAAGTAAACAACAGAGCTACAGAGCCAAGGGCACTTCCGGTCTAGGGAATATACCTTGGGAAAACTGAAAATCCATAAGACAGAGCCACCCCCAAATTGAGGGCTGCACTGCTTACAAGAACCTCAACCTGGGTACACCTGAAATATCCCAGGAAATATAAAAATGGTTCCAAACATTGTGGAACTTACGTACGATGGAATATCCCTCAGCCACGAAATCAATGTCATAAGACCAGTAGCAGCAAAATGAGTGGATTCAGGTACGATGATTCTAAGTGAAAGAAGTCACACAGGAAAAGAAACTTATCATAAGATATCACTTAGGAAGATCCTGTAAACATGGCTACACATGAACTGAGTTAGGCAAGAGAACAGAGTCTCACATTTAGAAAACACTCTTATGCCTGCTTAAGGGGGAAGGAGAGGTGGGGTGATGCATCAAACCAGAGTTTGATATAAGCACAGGTACCGTTCCAAAAACCAACTATGGAATAGACAAGACCTCCACCTTCCTCAGTGAAAGGGACTCAACGCCCCATATTTCCCACAGAGGAATAGATCTGACTAGTAAGAATCTTAAAACCTATGTATTGATATGTCTCCGTAAGGGAATCAAGTGTGTCTAGACTGGCATAAACATGGCAGCGAGAATCAGCTCAAACCCACTCTAAAAAGGAATTTCAAAAACAGAACAAAGAAACAGGGAAATTCTTTACAATTCCTTCAGGGTCTCGGATGCAACCTGGAATGACCCTATCTACAATGACAGCTGGATGTGGCACGAGGCTGGACACTTGGGACTGAGAGGATTGGTGAGATTGGGTGAGCAAATGCAGACCCTTTAAAGCAACAATACATGGCACCCATTCCATGGGTCCCAACTCTCCAGGTTGAAGGGAATATTACTACAGCTATAACATGTATGGGAGACCTAGAGAATGGACACACTGTGAATACGAAAGGTTTCTAAAACTCAACGAAGAGCCCCTCTCCTGGTGCTCCGGTTTGACTTTCCAACTGCTTTACTATCAATCTCCCAACTTGGAGAGACAGCCCCTTTAACCTCCTGGTTCGCACAGGTTGCCAATTTGGCAGAGGATGAAAGGGAAGAGGGAGAACCAATGAGAGAGTAGCTGCTAGGCATTTGGATGGGCACACGTCACTCTAATTTCCCGGCAGGAAGAAGAATTAACCAAAGTCTCAGCCACCCACCGGGAACCAGTATAGGTCCTGAACCCAAAGTTTGAACTTGCGTTCAGCTCACAAAAAAACGAGTTGAAAAATGGAGCTCAGGGGCACAGCAATTCACAAACTGGCAGAGTAATCAAGGCCAACTATCTTCCTAAAATCTGTTGAGGGAAGGCAACGAGGCAGACTTGAAAGCGAGGCAGAATAGCAGGAAACAGATTTCAAGAGGTACGTTGGAATCGCCTGTAAAGCACAGGAAGAGGGGCACAACTTCGACAATGATGCACTTGGCCAAAAAGGGCGTATGCGTATTCTCCTGAATATATTCAGGAGAAAACACATACGCCCTTTTTGGCCAAGCAAGCAAGCGGGCAATGCAAATCTGCACTACAAAGAAGTATCACTTCCCACCGGTCAAAAGGGACATCCACAAAATGTGTAAAAACCAGAAAGGCAAGACAGGCCCTGGAGAACAGGGAGCCTTGTTATGCTGCTGGGCGGGATGTAAGTTGCCAACTGCCTCACTGGAGGAGTGCATTGTGTTCCCTAAAACAAGTAAACAACAGAGCTACAGAGCCAAGGGCACTTCCAGTCTAGGGAATATACCTTGGGAAAACTGAAAATCCATAAGACAGAGCCACCCCCAAATTGAGGGCTGCACTGCTTACAAGAACCTCAACCTGGGTACACCTGAAATATCCCAGGAAATATAAAAATGGTTCCAAACATTGTGGAACTTACGTACGATGGAATATCCCTCAGCCATGAAATCAATGTCATAAGACCAGTAGCAGCAAAATGAATGGATTCAGGTACGATGATTCTAAGTGAAAGAAGTCACACAGGAAAAGAAACTTATCATAAGATATCACTTAGGAAGATCCTGTAAACATGGCTACACATGAACTGAGTTAGGCAAGAGAACAGAGTCTCACATTTAGAAAACACTCTTATGCCTGCTTAAGGGGGAAGGGGAGGTGGGGTGATGCATCAAACCAGAGTTTGATATAAGCACAGGTACCGTTCCAAAAACCAACTATGGAATAGACAAGACCTCCACCTTCCTCAGTGAAAGGGACTCAAAACCCCATATTTCCCGCAGAGGAATAGATCTGACTAGTAAGAATCTTAAAACCTATGTATTGATATGTCTCCGTAAGGGAATCAAGTGTGTCTAGACTGGCATAAACATGGCAGCGAGAATCAGCTCAAACCCACTCTAAAACGGAATTTCAAAAACAGAACAAAGAAACAGGGAAATTCTTTACAATTCCTTCAGGGTCTCTGATGCAACCTGGAATGACCCTATCTACAATGACAGCTGGATGTGGCATAAGGCTGGACACTTGGGACTGAGAGGATTGGTGAGATTGGGTGAGCAAATGCAGACCCTTTAAAGCAATAATGCATGGCACCCATTCCATGGGTCCCAGCTCTGCAGGTTGAAGGGAACTTTACTACAGCTATAACGTGTACGGGAAACCTAGAGAATGGACACACTGTGAATATGACAGGTTTCTAAAACTCAACGAAGAGCCCCTCTCCTGGTGCTCCGGTTTGACTTTCCAACTGCTTTCCTATCAATCTCCCAACTTGGAGAGACAGCCCCTTTAAGCTCCTGGTTCGCACAGGTTGCCAATTTGGCAGAGGATGAAAGGGAAGAGGGAGAACCAATGAGAGAGTAGCTGTTAGGCATTTGGATGGGCACATGTCACTCTAATTTCCTGGCAGGAAGAAGAATTAACCAAAGTCTCAGCCACCCACCGGGAACCAGTATAGGTCCTGAACCAAAAGTTTGGACTTGCGTTCAGCTCACATAAAACGAGTTGAAAAATGGAGCTCAGGGGCACAGCAATTCACAAACTGGCAGAGTAATCAAGGCCAACTATCGTCCAAAAATCTGTTGAGGGAAGGCAACGAGGCGGACTTGAAAGCGAGGCAGAATAGCAGGCAACAGATTTCAAGAGCTACGTTGGAATCGCCTGTAAAGCACAGGAAGAGGGGCACAACTTCGACAATGATGCACTTGGCCAAAAAGGGCGTATGCGTTTTCTCCTGAATATATTCAGGAGAAAACACATACGCCCTTTTTGGCCAAGCAAGCAAGCGGGCAATGCAAATCTGCACTACAAAGAAGTATCACTTCCCACCGGTCAAAAGGGACATCCACAAAATGTGTAAAAACCAGAAAGGCAAGACAGGCCCTGGAGAACAGGGAGCCTTGTTATGCTGATGGGCCGGGATGTAAGTTGCCAACTGCCTCACTGGAGGAGTGCATTGTGTTCCCTAAAACAAGTAAACAACAGAGCTACAGAGCCAAGGGCACTTCCGGTCTAGGGAATATACCTTGGGAAAACTGAAAATCCATAAGACAGAGCCACCCCCAAATTGAGGGCTGCACTGCTTACAAGAACCTCAACCTGGGTACACCTGAAATATCCCAGGAAATATAAAAATGGTTCCAAACATTGTGGAACTTACGTACGATGGAATATCCCTCAGCCACGAAATCAATGTCATAAGACCAGTAGCAGCAAAATGAGTGGATTCAGGTACGATGATTCTAAGTGAAAGAAGTCACACAGGAAAAGAAACTTATCATAAGATATCACTTAGGAAGATCCTGTAAACATGGCTACACATGAACTGAGTTAGGCAAGAGAACAGAGTCTCACATTTAGAAAACACTCTTATGCCTGCTTAAGGGGGAAGGAGAGGTGGGGTGATGCATCAAACCAGAGTTTGATATAAGCACAGGTACCGTTCCAAAAACCAACTATGGAATAGACAAGACCTCCACCTTCCTCAGTGAAAGGGACTCAACCCCCCATATTTCCCACAGAGGAATAGATCTGACTAGTAAGAATCTTAAAACCTATGTATTGATATGTCTCCATAAGGGAATAAAGTGTGTCTAGACTGGCATAAACATGGCAGCGAGAATCAGCTCAAACCCACTCTAAAAAGGAATTTCAAAAACAGAACAAAGAAACAGGGAAATTCTTTACAATTCCTTCAGGGTCTCGGATGCAACCTGGAATGACCCTATCTACAATGACAGCTGGATGTGGCACGAGGCTGGACACTTGGGACTGAGAGGATTGGTGAGATAGGGTGAGCAAATGCAGACCCTTTAAAGCAACAATACATGGCACCCATTCCATGGGTCCCAACTCTCCAGGTTAAAGGGAATATTACTACAGCTATAACATGTACGGGAGACCTAGAGAATGGACACACTGTGAATACGACAGGTTTCTAAAACTCAACGAAGAGCCCCTCTCCTGGTGCTCCGGTTTGACTTTCCAACTGCTTTCCTATCAATCTCCCAACTTGGAGAGACAGCCCCTTTAAGGTCCTGGTTCGCACAGGTTGCCAATTTGGCAGAGGATGAAAGGGAAGAGGGAGAACCAATGAGAGAGTAGCTGTTAGGCATTTGGATGGGCACATGTCACTCTAATTTCCCGGCAGGAAGAAGAATTAACCAAAGTCTCAGCCACCCACCGGGAACCAGTATAGGTCCTGAACCAAAAGTTTGGACTTGCGTTCAGCTCACAAAAAAACGAGTTGAAAAATGGAGCTCAGGGGCACAGCAATTCACAAACTGGCAGAGTAATCAAGGCCAACTATCGTCCAAAAATCTGTTGAGGGAAGGCAACGAGGCGGACTTGAAAGCGAGGCAGAATAGCAGGAAACAGATTTCAAGAGCTACGTTGGAATCGCCTGTAAAGCACAGGAAGAGGGGCACAACTTCGACAATGATGCACTTGGCCAAAAAGGGCGTATGCGTTTTCTCCTGAATATATTCAGGAGAAAACGCATACGCCCTTTTTGGCCAAGCAAGCAAGCGGGCAATGCAAATCTGCACTACAAAGAAGTATCACTTCCCACCGGTCAAAAGGGACATCCACAAAATGTGTAAAATCCAGAAAGGCAAGACAGGCCCTGGAGAACAGGGAGCCTTGTTATGCTGATGGGCCGGGATGTAAGTTGCCAACTGCCTCACTGGAGGAGTGCATTGTGTTCCCTAAAACAAGTAAACAACAGAGCTACAGAGCCAAGGGCACTTCCGGTCTAGGGAATATACCTTGGGGAAACTGAAAATCCATAAGACAGAGCCACCCCCAAATTGAGGGCTGCACTGCTTACAAGAACCTCAACCTGGGTACACCTGAAATATCCCAGGAAATATAAAAATGGTTCCAAACTTTGTGGAACTTACGTACGATGGAATATCCCTCAGCCATGAAATCAATGTCATAAGACCAGTAGCAGCAAAATGAGTGGATTCAGGTACGATGATTCTAAGTGAAAGAAGTCACACAGGAAAAGAAACTTATCATAAGATATCACTTAGGAAGATCCTGTAAACATGGCTACACATGAACTGAGTTAGGAAAGAGAACAGAGTCTCACATTTAGAAAACACTCTTATGCCTGCTTAAGGGGGAAGGAGAGGTGGGGTGATGCATCAAACCCGAGTTTGATATAAGCACAGGTACCGTTCCAAAAACCAACTATGGAATAGACAAGACCTCCACCTTCCTCAGTGAAAGGGACTCAAAACCCCATATTTCCCGCAGAGGAATAGATCTGACTAGTAAGAATCTTAAAACCTATGTATTGATATGTCTCCGTAAGGGAATCAAGTGTGTCTAGACTGGCATAAACATGGCAGCGAGAATCAGCTCAAACCCACTCTAAAAAGGAATTTCAAAAACAGAACAAAGAAACAGGGAAATTCTTTACAATTCCTTCAGGGTCTCTGATGCAACCTGGAATGACCCTATCTACAATGACAGCTGGATGTGGCATAAGGCTGGACACTTGGGACTGAGAGGATTGGTGAGATTGGGTGAGCAAATGCAGACCCTTTAAAGCAATAATGCATGGCACCCATTCCATGGGTCCCAACTCTCCAGGTTGAAGGGAATATTACTACAGCTATAACATGTACAGGAAACCTAGAGAATGGACACACTGTGAATACGAAATGTTTCTAAAACACAACGAAGAGCCCCTCTCCTGGTGCTCCGGTTTGACTTTCCAACTGCTTTCCTATCAATCTCCCAACTTGGAGAGACAGCCCCTTTAAGCTCCTGGTTCGCACAGGTTGCCAATTTGGCAGAGGATGAAAGGGAAGAGGGAGAACCAATGAGAGAGTAGCTGTTAGGCATTTGGATGGGCACATGTCACTCTAATTTCCCGGCAGGAAGAAGAATTAACCAAAATCTCAGCCACCCACCGGGAACCAGTATAGGTCCTGAACCAAAAGTTTGGACTTGCGTTCAGCTCACAAGAAACGAGTTGAAAAATGGAGCTCAGGGGCACCGCAATTCACAAACTGGCAGAGTAATCAAGGCCAACTATCGTCCAAAAATCTGTTGAGGGAAGGCAACGAGGCGGACTTGAAAGCGAGGCAGAATAGCAGGAAACAGATTTCAAGAGGTACGTTCGAATCGCCTGTAAAGCACAAGAAGAGGGGCACAACTTCGATAATGATGCACTTGGCCAAAAAGGGCATATGCGTTTTCTCCTGAATATATTCAGGAGAAAACGCATACGCCCTTTTTGGCCAAGCAAGCAAGCGGGCAATGCAAATCTGCACTACAAAGAAGTATCACTTCCCACCGGTCAAAAGGGACATCCACAAAATGTGTAAAAACCAGAAAGGCAAGACAGGCCCTGGAGAACAGGGAGCCTTGTTATGCTGATGGGCCGGGATGTAAGTTGCCAACTGCCTCACTGGAGGAGTGCATTGTGTTCCCTAAAACAAGTAAACAACAGAGCTACAGAGCCAAGGGCACTTCCGGTCTAGAGAATATACTATGGGAAAACTGAAAATCCATAAGACAGAGCCACCCCCAAATTGAGGGCTGCACTGCTTACAAGAACCTCAACCTGGGTACACCTGAAATATCCCAGGAAATATAAAAATGGTTCCAAACATTGTGGAACTTACGTACGATGGAATATCCCTCAGCCATGAAATCAATGTCATAAGACCAGTAGCAGCAAAATGAGTGGTTTCAGGTACGATGATTCTAAGTGAAAGAAGTCACACAGGAAAAGAAACTTATCATAAGATATCACTTAGGAAGATCCTGTAAACATGGCTACACATGAACTGAGTTAGGCAAGAGAACAGAGTCTCACATTTAGAAAACACTCTTATGCCTGCTTAAGGGGGAAGGAGAGGTGGGGTGATGCATCAAACCCGAGTTTGATATAAGCACAGGTACCGTTCCAAAAACCAACTATGGAATAGACAAGACCTCCACCTTCCTCAGTGAAAGGGACTCAAAACCCCATATTTCCCGCAGAGGAATAGATCTGACTAGTAAGAATCTTAAAACCTATGTATTGATATGTCTCCGTAAGGGAATCAAGTGTGTCTAGACTGGCATAAACATGGCAGCGAGAATCAGCTCAAACCCACTCTAAAAAGGAATTTCAAAAACAGAACAAAGAAACAGGGAAATTCTTTACAATTCCTTCAGGGTCTCTGATGCAACCTGGAATGACCCTATCTACAATGACAGCTGGATGTGGCATAAGGCTGGACACTTGGGACTGAGAGGATTGGTGAGATTGGGTGAGCAAATGCAGACCCTTTAAAGCAATAATGCATGGCACCCATTCCATGGGTCCCAACTCTCCAGGTTGAAGGGAATATTGCTACAGCTATAACATGTACAGGAAACCTAGAGAATGGACACACTGTGAATACGAAATGTTTCTAAAACTCAACGAAGAGCCCCTCTCCTGGTGCTCCGGTTTGACATTCCAACTGCTTTCCTATCAATCTCCCAACTTGGAGAGACAGCCCCTTTAAGCTCCTGGTTCGCACAGGTTGCCAATTTGGCAGAGGATGAAAGGGAAGAGGGAGAACCAATGAGAGAGTAGCTGCTAGGCATTTGGATGGGCACATGTCACTCTAATTTCCCGGCAGGAAGAAGAATTAACCAAAGTCTCAGCCACCCACCGGGAGCCAGTATAGGTCCTGAACCAAAAGTTTGGACTTGAGTTCAGCTCACAAAAAACGAGTTGAAAAATGGAGCTCAGGGGCACAGCAATTCACAAACTGGCAGAGTAATCAAGGCCAACTATCGTCCAAAAATCTGTTGAGGGAAGGCAACGAGGCGGACTTGAAAGCGAGGCAGAATAGCAGGCAACAGATTTCAAGAGGTACGTTGGAATCGCCTGTAAAGCACAGGAAGAGGGGCACAACTTCGACAATGATGCACTTGGCCAAAAAGGGCGTATGCGTTTTCTCCTGAATATATTCAGGAGAAAACGCATACGCCCTTTTTGGCCAAGCAAGCAAGCGGGCAATGCAAATCTGCACTACAAAGAAGTATCACTTCCCACCGGTCAAAAGGGACATCCACAAAATGTGTAAAAACCAGAAAGGCAAGACAGGCCCTGGAGAACAGGGAGCCTTGTTATGCTGCTGGGCGGGATGTAAGTTGCCAACTGCCTCACTGGAGGAGTGCATTGTGTTCCCTAAAACAAGTAAACAACAGAGCTACAGAGCCAAGGGCACTTCCAGTCTAGGGAATATACCTTGGGAAAACTGAAAATCCATAAGACAGAGCCACCCCCAAATTGAGGGCTGCACTGCTTACAAGAACCTCAACCTGGGTACACCTGAAATATCCCAGGAAATATAAAAATGGTTCCAAACATTGTGGAACTTACGTACGATGGAATATCCCTCAGCCACGGAATCAATGTCATAAGACCAGTAGCAGCAAAATGAGTGGATTCAGGTACGATGATTCTAAGTGAAAGAAGTCACACAGGAAAAGAAACTTATCATAAGATATCACTTAGGAAGATCCTGTAAACATGGCTACACATGAACTGAGTTAGGCAAGAGAACAGAGTCTCACATTTAGAAAACACTCTTATGCCTGCTTAAGGGGGAAGGAGAGGTGGGGTGATGCATCAAACCAGAGTTTGATATAAGCACAGGTACCGTTCCAAAAACCAACTATGGAATAGACAAGACCTCCACCTTCCTCAGTGAAAGGGACTCAACCCCCCATATTTCCCACAGAGGAATAGATCTGACTAGTAAGAATCTTAAAACCTATGTATTGATATGTCTCCGTAAGGGAATCAAGTGTGTCTAGAATGGCATAAACATGGCAGCGAGAATCAGCTCAAACCCACTCTAAAAAGGAATTTCAAAAACAGAACAAAGAAACAGGGAAATTCTTTACAATTCCTTCAGGGTTTCTGATGCAACCTGGAATGACCCTATCTACAATGACAGCTGGATGTGGCATAAGGCTGGACACTTGGGACTGAGAGGATTGGTGAGATTGGGTGAGCAAATGCAGACCCTTTAAAGCAATAATGCATGGCACCCATTCCATGGGTCCCAGCTCTCCAGGTTGAAGGGAATATTACTACAGCTATAACGTGTACGGGAAACCTAGAGAATGGACACACTGTGAATACGACAGGTTTCTAAAACTCAACGAAGAGCCCCTCTCCTGGTGCTCCGGTTTGACTTTCCAACTGCTTTCCTATCAATCTCCCAACTTGGAGAGACAGCCCCTTTAAGCTCCTGGTTCGCACAGGTTGCCAATTTGGCAGAGGATGAAAGGGAAGAGGGAGAACCAATGAGAGAGTAGCTGCTAGGCATTTGGATGGGCACATGTCACTCTAATTTCCAGGCAGGAAGAAGAATTAACCAAAGTCTCAGCCACCCACCGGGAACCAGTATAGGTCCTGAACCAGAAGTTTGGACTTGCGTTCAGCTCACAAAAAAACGAGTTGAAAAATGGAGCTCAGGGGCACAGCAATTCACAAACTGGCAGAGTAATCAAGGCCAACTATCGTCCAAAAATCTGTTGAGGGAAGGCAACGAGGCGGACTTGAAAGCGAGGCAGAATAGCAGGAAACAGATTTCAAGAGGTACGTTGGAATCGCCTGTAAAGCACAGGAAGAGGGGCACAACTTCGACAATGATGCACTTGGCCACAAAGGGCGTATGCGTTTTCTCCTGAATATATTCAGGAGAAAACGCATACGCCCTTTCTGGCCAAGCAAGCAAGCGGGCAATGCAAATCTGCACTACAAAGAAGTATCACTTCCCACCGGTCAAAAGGGACATCCACAAAATGTGTAAAAACCAGAAAGGCAAGACAGGCCCTGGAGAACAGGGAGCCTTGTTATGCTGCTGGGCGGGATGTAAGTTGCCAACTGCCTCACTGGAGGAGTGCATTGTGTTCCCTAAAACAAGTAAACAACAGAGCTACAGAGCCAAGGGCACTTCCAGTCTAGGGAATATACCTTGGGAAAACTGAAAATCCATAAGACAGAGCCACCCCCAAATTGAGGGCTGCACTGCTTACAAGAACCTCAACCTGGGTACACCTGAAATATCCCAGGAAATATAAAAATGGTTCCAAACATTGTGGAACTTAAATACGATGGAATATCCCTCAGCCATAAAATCAATGCCATAAGACCAGTAGCAGCAAAATGAGTGGATTCAGGTACGATGATTCTAAGTGAAAGAAGTCACACAGGAAAAGAAACTTATCATAAGATATCACTTAGGAAGATCCTGTAAACATGGCTACACATGAACTGAGTTAGGCAAGAGAACAGAGTCTCACATTTAGAAAACACTCTTATGCCTGCTTAAGGGGGAAGGAGAGGTGGGGTGATGCATCAAACCCGTGTTTGATATAAGCACAGGTACCGTTCCAAAAACCAACTATGGAATAGACAAGACCTCCACCTTCCTCAGTGAAAGGGACTCAAAACCCCATATTTCCCGCAGAAGAATAGATCTGACTAGTAAGAATCTTAAAACCTATGTATTGATATGTCTCCGTAAGGGAATCAAGTGTGTCTAGACTGGCATAAACATGGCAGCGAGAATCAGCTCAAACCCACTCTAAAAAGGAATTTCAAAAACAGAACAAAGAAACAGGGAAATTCTTTACAATTCCTTCAGGGTCTCTGATGCAACCTGGAATGACCCTATCTACAATGACAGCTGGATGTGGCATAAGGCTGGACACTTGGGACTGAGAGGATTGGTGAGATTGGGTGAGCAAATGCAGACCCTTTAAAGCAATAATGCATGGCACCCATTCCATGGGTCCCAGCTATGCAGGTTGAAGGGAACTTTACTACAGCTATAACGTGTACGGGAAACCTAGAGAATGGACACACTGTGAATACGACAGGTTTCTAAATCTCAACGAAGAGCCCCTCTCCTGGTGCTCCGGTTTGACTTTCCAACTGCTTTCCTATCAATCTCCCAACTTGGAGAGACAGCCCCTTTAAGCTCCTGGTTCACACAGGTTGCCAATTTGGCAGAGGATGAAAGGGAAGAGGGAGAACCAATGAGAGAGTAGCTGTTAGGCATTTGGATGGGCACATGTCACTCTAATTTCCCGGCAGGAAGAAGAATTAACCAAAGTCTCAGCCACCCACCGGGAACCAGTATAGGTCCTGAACCAAAAGTTTGGACTTGCGTTCAGCTCACATAAAACGAGTGGAAAATGGAGCTCAGGGGCACAGCAATTCACAAACTGGCAGAGTAATCAAGGCCAACTATCGTCCAAAAATCTGTTGAGGGAAGGCAACGAGGCAGACTTGAAAGCGAGGCAGAATAGCAGGAAACAGATTTCAAGAGGTACGTTGGAATCGCCTGTAAAGCACAGGAAGAGGGGCACAACTTCGACAATGATGCACTTGGCCAAAAAGGGCGTATGCGTTTTCTCCTGAATATATTCAGGAGAAAACGCATACGCCCTTTTTGGCCAAGCAAGCAAGCGGGCAATGCAAATCTGCACTACAAAGAAGTATCACTTCCCACCGGTCAAAAGGGACATCCACAAAATGTGTAAAAACCAGAAAGGCAAGACGGGCCCTGGAGAACAGGGAGCCTTGTTATGCTGCTGGGCGGGATGTAAGTTGCCAACTGCCTCACTGGAGGAGTGCATTGTGTTCCCTAAAACAAGTAAACAACAGAGCTACAGAGCCAAGGGCACTTCCAGTCTAGGGAATATACCTTGGGAAAACTGAAAATCCATAAGACAGAGCCACCCCCAAATTGAGGGCTGCACTGCTTACAAGAACCTCAACCTGGGTACACCTGAAATATCCCAGGAAATATAAAAATGGTTCCAAACATTGTGGAACTTACGTACGATGGAATATCCCTCAGCCACGAAATCAATGTCATAAGACCAGTAGCAGCAAAATGAGTGGATTCAGGTACGATGATTCTAAGTGAAAGAAGTCACACAGGAAAAGAAACTTATCATAAGATATCACTTAGGAAGATCCTGTAAACATGGCTACACATGAACTGAGTTAGGCAAGAGAACAGAGTCTCACATTTAGAAAACACTCTTATGCCTGCTTAAGGGGGAAGGAGAGGTGGGGTGATGCATCAAACCCGTGTTTGATATAAGCACAGGTACCGTTCCAAAAACCAACTATGGAATAGACAAGACCTCCACCTTCCTCAGTGAAAGGGACTCAAAACCCCATATTTCCCGCAGAAGAATAGATCTGACTAGTAAGAATCTTAAAACCTATGTATTGATATGTCTCCGTAAGGGAATCAAGTGTGTCTAGACTGGCATAAACATGGCAGCGAGAATCAGCTCAAACCCACTCTAAAAAGGAATTTCAAAAACAGAACAAAGAAACAGGGAAATTCTTTACAATTCCTTCAGGGTCTCTGATGCAACCTGGAATGACCCTATCTACAATGACAGCTGGATGTGGCATAAGGCTGGACACTTGGGACTGAGAGGATTGGTGAGATTGGGTGAGCAAATGCAGACCCTTTAAAGCAATAATGCATGGCACCCATTCCATGGGTCCCAGCTATGCAGGTTGAAGGGAACTTTACTACAGCTATAACGTGTACGGGAAACCTAGAGAATGGACACACTGTGAATACGACAGGTTTCTAAATCTCAACGAAGAGCCCCTCTCCTGGTGCTCCGGTTTGACTTTCCAACTGCTTTCCTATCAATCTCCCAACTTGGAGAGACAGCCCCTTTAAGCTCCTGGTTCACACAGGTTGCCAATTTGGCAGAGGATGAAAGGGAAGAGGGAGAACCAATGAGAGAGTAGCTGTTAGGCATTTGGATGGGCACATGTCACTCTAATTTCCCGGCAGGAAGAAGAATTAACCAAAGTCTCAGCCACCCACCGGGAACCAGTATAGGTCCTGAACCAAAAGTTTGGACTTGCGTTCAGCTCACATAAAACGAGTTGAAAAATGGAGCTCAGGGGCACAGCAATTCACAAACTGGCAGAGTAATCAAGGCCAACTATCGTCCAAAAATCTGTTGAGGGAAGGCAACGAGGCAGACTTGAAAGCGAGGCAGAATAGCAGGAAACAGATTTCAAGAGGTACGTTGGAATCGCCTGTAAAGCACAGGAAGAGGGGCACAACTTCGACAATGATGCACTTGGCCAAAAAGGGCGTATGCGTTTTCTCCTGAATATATTCAGGAGAAAACGCATACGCCCTTTTTGGCCAAGCAAGCAAGCGGGCAATGCAAATCTGCACTACAAAGAAGTATCACTTCCCACCGGTCAAAAGGGACATCCACAAAATGTGTAAAAACCAGAAAGGCAAGACAGGCCCTGGAGAACAGGGAACATTGTTATGCTGATGGGCGGGATGTAAGTTGCCAACTGCCTCACTGGAGGAGTGCATTGTGTTCCCTAAAACAAGTAAACAACAGAGCTACAGAGCCAAGGGCACTTTCAGTCTAGGGAATATACCTTGGGAAAACTGAAAATCCATAAGACAGAGCCACCCCCAAATTGAGGGCTGCACTGCTTACAAGAACCTCAACCTGGGTACACCTGAAATATCCCAGGAAATATAAAAATGGTTCCAAACATTGTGGAACTTACGTACGATGGAATATCCCTCAGCCACGAAATCAATGTCATAAGACCAGTAGCAGCAAAATGAGTGGATTCAGGTACGATGATTCTAAGTGAAAGAAGTCACACAGGAAAAGAAACTTATCATAAGATATCACTTAGGAAGATCCTGTAAACATGGCTACACATGAACTGAGTTAGGCAAGAGAACAGAGTCTCACATTTAGAAAACACTCTTATGCCTGCTTAAGGGGGAAGGAGAGGTGGGGTGATGCATCAAACCCGAGTTTGATATAAGCACAGGTACCGTTCCAAAAACCAACTATGGAATAGACAAGACCTCCACCTTCCTCAGTGAAAGGGACTCAACACCCCATATTTCCCACAGAGAAATAGATCTGACTAGTAAGAATCTTAAAACCTATGTATTGATATGTCTCCGTAAGGGAATCAAGTGTGTCTAGACTGGCATAAACATGGCAGCGAGAATCAGCTCAAACCCACTCTAAAAAGGAATTTCAAAAACAGAACAAAGAAACAGGGAAATTCTGTACAAATCCTTCAGGGTCTCGGATGCAACCTGGAATGACCCTATCTACAATGACAGCTGGATGTGGCACGAGGCTGGACACTTGCGACTGAGAGGATTGGTGAGATTGGGTGAGCAAATGCAGACCCTTTAAAGCAATAATACATGGCACCCATTCCATGGGTCCCAACTCTCCAGGTTGAAGGGAATATTACTACAGCTATAACATGTACGGGTGACCTAGAGAATGGACACACTGTGAATACGAAAGGTTTCTAAAACTCAACGAAGTGTCCCTCTCCTGGTGCTCCGGTTTGACTTTCCAACTGCTTTCCTATCAATCTCCCAACTTGGAGAGACAGCCCCTTTAAGCTCCTGGTTCGCACAGATTGCCAATTTGGCAGAGGATGAAAGGGAAGAGGGAGAACCAATGAGAGAGTACCTGTTAGGCATTTGGATGGGTACATGTCACTCTAATTTCCCGGCAGGATGAAGAATTAACCAAAGTCTCAGCCACCCACCAGGTACCAGTATAGGTCCTGAACCAAAAGTTTGGACTTGCGTTCAGCTCACAAAAAAACGAGTTGAAAAATGGAGCTCAGGGGCACAGCAATTCACAAACTGGCAGAGTAATCAAGGCCAACTATCGTCCAAAAATCTGTTCAGGGAAGGCAACGAGGCGGACTTGAAAGCGAGGCAGAATAGCAGGAAACAGATTTCAAGAGCTACGTTGGAATCGCCTGTAAAGCACAGGAAGAGGGGCACAACTTCGACAATGATGCACTTGGCCAAAAAGGGCGTATGCGTTTTCTCCTGAATATATTCAGGAGAAAACGCATACGCCCTTTTTGGCCAAGCAAGCAAGCGGGCAATGCAAATCTGCACTACAAAGAAGTATCACTTCCCACCGGTCAACAGGGACATCCACAAAATGTGTAAAAACCAGAAAGGCAAGACAGGCCATGGAGAACAGGGAGCCTTGTTATGCTGATGGGCGGGATATAAGTTGCCAACTGCCTCACTGGAGGAGTGCATTGTGTTCCCTAAAACAAGTAAACAACAGAGCTACAGAGCCAAGGGCACTTCTGGTCTAGGGAATATACCTTGGGGAAACTGAAAATCCATAAGACAGAGCCACCCCCAAATTGAGGGCTGCACTGCTTACAAGAACCTCAACCTGGGTACACCTGAAATATCCCAGGAAATATAAAAATGGTTCCAAACATTGTGGAACTTACGTACGATGGAATATCCCCAAGCCATGAAATCAATGTCATAAGACCAGTAGCAGCAAAATGAGTGGATTCAGGTACGATGATTCTAAGTGAAAGAAGTCACACAGGAAAAGAAACTTATCATAAGATATCACTTAGGAAGATCCTGTAAACATGGCTACACATGAACTGAGTTAGGCAAGAGAACAGAGTCTCACATTTAGAAAACACTCTTATGCCTCCTTAAGGGGGAAGGAGAGGTGGGGTGATGCATCAAACCAGAGTTTGATATAAGCACAGGTACCGTTCCAAAAACCAACTATGGAATAGACAAGACCTCCACCTTCCTCAGTGAAAGGGACTCAAAACCCCATATTTCCCGCAGAGGAATAGATCTGACTAGTAAGAATCTTAAAACCTATGTATTGATATGTCTCCGTAAGGGAATCAAGTGTGTCTAGACTGGCATAAACATGGCAGCGAGAATCAGCTCAAACCCACTCTAAAAAGGAATTTCAAAAACAGAACAAAGAAACAGGGAAATTCTTTACAATTCCTTCAGGGTCTCTGATGCAACCTGGAATGACCCTATCTACAATGACAGCTGGATGTGGCATGACGCTGGACACTTGGGACTGAGAGGATTGGTGAGATTGGGTGAGCAAATGCAGACCCTTTAAAGCAATAATGCATGGCACCCATTCCATGGGTCCCAACTCTCCAGGTTGAAGGGAATATTACTACAGCTATAACATGTACGGGAAACCTAGAGAATGGACACAGTGTGAATACGAAAGGTTTCTAAAACTCAACGAAGAGTCCCTCTCCTGGTGCTCCGGTTTGGCTTTCCAACTGCTTTCCTATCAATCTCCCAACTTGGAGAGACAGCCCCTTTAAGCTCCTGGTTCGCACAGGTTGCCAATTTGGCAGAGGATGAAAGGGAAGAGGGAGAACCAATGAGAGAGTAGCTGTTAGGCATTTGGATGGGCACATGTCACTCTAATTTCCCGGCAGGAAGAAGAATTAACCAAAATCTCAGCCACCCACCGGGAACCAGTATAGGTCCTGAACCAAAAGTTTGGACTTGCGTTCATCTCACAAAAAAACGAGTTGAAAAATGGAGCTCAGGGGCACCGCAATTCACAAACTGGCAGAGTAATCAAGGCCAACTATCGTCCAAAAATCTGTTGAGGGAAGGCAACGAGGCGGACTTGAAAGCGAGGCAGAATAGCAGGAAACAGATTTCAAGAGCTACGTTGGAATCGCCTGTAAAGCACAGGAAGAGGGGCACAACTTCGACAATGATGCACTTGGCCAAAAAGGGCGTATGCGTTTTCTCCTGAATATATTCAGGAGAAAACGCATACGCCCTTTTTGGCCAAGCAAGCAAGCGGGCAATGCAAATCTGCACTACAAAGAAGTATCACTTCCCACCGGTCAAAAGGGACATCCACAAAATGTGTAAAAACCAGAAAGGCAAGACAGGCCCTGGAGAACAGGGAGCCTTGTTATGCTGCTGGGCGGGATGTAAGTTGCCAACTGCCTCACTGGAGGAGTGCATTGTGTTCCCTAAAACAAGTAAACAACAGAGCTACAGAGCCAAGGGCACTTCCGGTCTAGAGAATATACCTTGGGAAAACTGAAAATCCATAAGACAGAGCCACCCCCAAATTGAGGGCTGCACTGCTTACAAGAACCTCAACCTGGGTACTCCTGAAATATCCCAGGAAATATAAAAATGGTTCCAAACATTGTGGAACTTACGTACGATGGAATATCCCTCAGCCATGAAATCAATGTCATAAGACCAGTAGCAGCAAAATGAGTGGATTCAGGTACGATGATTCTAAGTGAAAGAAGTCACACAGGAAAAGAAACTTATCATAAGATATCACTTAGGAAGATCCTGTAAACATGGCTACACATGAACTGAGTTAGGCAAGAGAACAGAGTCTCACATTTAGAAAACACTCTTATGCCTGCTTAAGGGGGAAGGAGAGGTGGGGTGATGCATCAAACCCGAGTTTGATATAAGCACAGGTACCGTTCCAAAAACCAACTATGGAATAGACAAGATCTCCACCTTCCTCAGTGAAAGGGACTCAAAACCCCATATTTCCCGCAGAGGAATAGATCTGACTAGTAAGAATCTTAAAACCTATGTATTGATATGTCTCCGTAAGGGAATCAAGTGTGTCTAGACTGGCATAAACATGGCAGCGAGAATCAGCTCAAACCCACTCTAAAAAGGAATTTCAAAAACAGAACAAAGAAACAGGGAAATTCTTTACAATTCCTTCAGGGTCTCGGATGCAACCTGGAATGACCCTATCTACAATGACAGCTGGATGTGGCATGAGGCTGGACACTTGGGACTGAGAGGATTGGTGAGATTGGGTGAGCAAATGCAGACCCTTTAAAGCAATAATGCATGGCTCCCATTCCATGGGTCCCAACTCTCCAGGTTGAAGGGAATATTACTACAGCTATAACATGTACGGGAAACCTAGAGAATGGACACACTGTGAATACGACAGGTTTCTAAAACTCAACGAACAGTCCCTATCCTGGTGCTCCGGTTTGACTTTCCAACTGCTTTCCTATCAATCTCCCAACTTGGAGAGACAGCCCCTTGAAGCTCCTGGTTCGCACAGGTTGCCAATTTGGCAGAGGATGAAAGGGAAGAGGGAGAACCAATGAGAGAGTAGCTGTTAGGCATTTCGATGGGCACATGTCACTCTAATTTCCCGGCAGGAAGAAGAATTAACCAAAGTCTCAGCCACCCACCGGGAACCAGTATAGGTCCTGAACCAAAACTTTGGACTTGCGTTCAGCTCACAAAAAAACGAGTTGAAAAATGGAGCTCAGGGGCACAGCAATTCACAAACTGGCAGAGTAATCAAGGCCAACTATCGTCCAAAAATCTGTTGAGGGAAGGCAACGAGGCGGACTTGAAAGCGAGGCAGAATAGCAGGAAACAGATTTCAAGAGCTACGTTGGAATCGCCTGTAAAGCACAGGAAGAGGGGCACAACTTCGACAATGATGCACTTGGCCAAAAAGGGCGTATGCGTTTTCTCCTGAATATATTCAGGAGAAAACGCATACGCCCTTTTTGGCCAAGCAAGCAAGCGGGCAATGCAAATCTGCACTACAAAGAAGTATCACTTCCCACCGGTCAAAAGGGACATCCACAAAATGTGTAAAAACCAGAAAGGCAAGACAGGCCCTGGAGAACAGGGCGCCTTGTTATGCTGATGGGCGGGATGTAAGTTGCCAACTGCCTCACTGGAGGAGTGCATTGTGTTCCCTAAAACAAGTAAACAACAGAGCTACAGAGCCAAGGGCACTTCCGGTCTAGGGAATATACCTTGGGAAAACTGAAAATCCATAAGACACAGCCACCCCCAAATTGAGGGCTGCACTGCTTACAAGAACCTCAACCTGGGTACACCTGAAATATCCCAGGAAATATAAAAATGGTTCCAAACATTGTGGAACTTACGTACGATGGAATATCCCTCAGCCATGAAATCAATGTCATAAGACCAGTAGCAGCAAAATGAGTGGATTCAGGTACGATGATTCTAAGTGAAAGAAGTCACACAGGAAAAGAAACTTATCATAAGATATCACTTAGGAAGATCCTGTAAACATGGCTACACATGAACTGAGTTAGGCAAGAGAACAGAGTCTCACATTTAGAAAACACTCTTATGCATGCTTAAGGGGGAAGGAGAGGTGGGGTGATGCATCAAACCCGAGTTTGATATAAGCACAGGTACCGTTCCAAAAACCAACTATGGAATAGACAAGATCTCCACCTTCCTCAGTGAAAGGGACTCAAAACCCCATATTTCCCGCAGAGGAATAGATCTGACTAGTAAGAATCTTAAAACCTATGTATTGATATGTCTCCGTAAGGGAATCAAGTGTGTCTAGACTGGCATAAACATGGCAGCGAGAATCAGCTCAAACCCACTCTAAAAAGGAATTTCCAAAACAGAACAAAGAAACAGGGAAATTCTTTACAATTCCTTCAGGGTCTCGGATGCAACCTTGAATGACCCTATCTACAATGACAGCTGGATGTGGCATGAGGCTGGACACTTGGGACTGAGAGGATTGGTGAGATTGGGTGAGCAAATGCAGACCCTTTAAAGCAATAATGCATGGCACCCATTCCATGGGTCCCAACTCTCCAGGTTGAAGGGAATATTACTACAGCTATAACATGTACGGGAAACCTAGAGAATGGACACACTGTGAATACGACAGGTTTCTAAAACTCAACGAACAGTCCCTCTCCTGGTGCTCCGGTTTGACTTTCCAACTGCTTTCCTATCAATCTCCCAACTTGGAGAGACAGCCCCTTTAAGCTCCTGGTTCGCACAGGTTGCCAATTTGGCAGAGGATGAAAGGGAAGAGGGAGAACCAATGAGAGAGTAGCTGTTAGGCATTTGGATGGGCACATGTCACTCTAATTTCCCGGCAGGAAGAAGAATTAACCAAAGTCTCAGCCACCCACCGGGAAACAGTATAGGTCCTGAACCAAATGTTTGGACTTGCGTTCATCTCACAAAAAAACGAGTTGAAAAATGGAGCTCAGGGGCACAGCAATTCACAAACTGGCAGAGTAATCAAGGCCAACTATCGTCCAAAAATCTGTTGAGGGAAGGCAACGAGGCGGACTTGAAAGCGAGGCAGAATAGCAGGAAACAGATTTCAAGAGCTACGTTGGAATCGCCTGTAAAGCACAGGAAGAGGGGCACAACTTCGACAATGATGCACTTGGCCAAAAAGGGCGTATGCGTTTTCTCCTGAATATATTCAGGAGAAAACGCATACGCCCTTTTTGGCCAAGCAAGCAAGCGGGCAATGCAAATCTGCACTACAAAGAAGTATCACTTCCCACCGGTCAAAAGGGACATCCACAAAATGTGTAAAAACCAGAAAGGCAAGACAGGCCCTGGAGAACAGGGAGCCTTGTTATGCTGATGGGCGGGATGTAAGTTGCCAACTGCCTCACTGGAGGAGTGCATTGTGTTCCCTAAAACAAGTAAACAACAGAGCTACAGAGCCAAGGGCACTTCCGGTCTAGGGAATATACCTTGGGGAAACTGAAAATCCATAAGACAGAGCCACCCCCAAATTGAGGGCTGCACTGCTTACAAGAACCTCAACCTGGGTACACCTGAAATATCCCAGGAAATATAAAAATGGTTCCAAACATTGTGGAACTTACGTACGATGGAATATCCCTCAGCCATGAAATCAATGTCATAAGACCAGTAGCAGCAAAATGAGTGGATTCAGGTACGATGATTCTAAGTGAAAGAAGTCACACAGGAAAAGAAACTTATCATAAGATATCACTTAGGAAGATCCTGTAAACATGGCTACACATGAACTGAGTTAGGCAAGAGAACAGAGTCTCACATTTAGAAAACACTCTTATGCCTGCTTAAGGGGGAAGGAGAGGTGGGGTGATGCATCAAACCCGTGTTTGATATAAGCACAGGTACCGTTCCAAAAACCAACTATGGAATAGACAAGATCTGCACCTTCCTCAGTGAAAGGGACTCAAAACCCCATATTTCCCGCAGAGGAATAGATCTGACTAGTAAGAATCTTAAAACCTATGTATTGATATGTCTCCGTAAGGGAATCAAGTGTGTCTAGACTGGCATAAACATGGCAGCGAGAATCAGCTCAAACCCACTCTAAAAAGGAATTTCAAAAACAGAACAAAGAAACAGGGAAATTCTTTACAATTCCTTCAGGGTCTCGGATGCAACCTGGAATGACCCTATCTACAATGACAGCTGGATGTGGCATGAGGCTGGACACTTGGGACTGAGAGGATTGGTGAGATTGGGTGAGCAAATGCAGACCCTTTAAAGCAATAATGCATGGCACCCATTCCATGGGTCCCAACTCTCCAGGTTGAAGGGAATATTACTACAGCTATAACATGTACGGGAAACCTAGAGAATGGACACACTGTGAATACGACAGGTTTCTAAAACTCAACGAACAGTCCCTCTCCTGGTGCTCCGGTTTGACTTTCCAACTGCTTTCCTATCAATCTCCCAACTTGGAGAGACAGCCCCTTTAAGCTCCTGGTTCGCACAGGTTGCCAATTTGGCAGAGGATGAAAGGGAAGAGGGAGAACCAATGAGAGAGTAGCTGTTAGGCATTTGGATGGGCACATGTCACTCTAATTTCCCGGCAGGAAGAAGAATTAACCAAAGTCTCAGCCACCCACCGGGAACCACTATAGGTCCTGAACCAAAAGTTTGGACTTGCGTTCAGCTCACAAAAAAACGAGTTGAAAAATGGAGCTCAGGGGCACAGCAATTCACAAACTGGCAGAGTAATCAAGGCCAACTATCGTCCAAAAATCTGTTGAGGGAAGGCAACGAGGCGGACTTGAAAGCGAGGCAGAATAGCAGGAAACAGATTTCAAGAGCTACGATGGAATCGCCTGTAAAGCACAGGAAGAGGGGCACAACTTCGACAATGATGCACTTGGCCAAAAAGGGCGTATGCGTTTTCTCCTGAATATATTCAGGAGAAAACGCATACGCCCTTTTTGGCCAAGCAAGCAAGCGGGCAATGCAAATCTGCACTACAAACAAGTATCACTTCCCACCGGTCAAAAGGGACATCCACAAAATGTGTAAAAACCAGAAAGGCAAGACAGGCCCTGGAGAACAGGGAGCCTTGTTATGCTGCTGGGCGGGATGTAAGTTGCCAACTGCCTCACTGGAGGAGTGCATTGTGTTCCCTAAAACAAGTAAACAACAGAGCTACAGAGCCAAGGGCACTTCCGGTCTAGGGAATATACCTTGGGGAAACTGAAAATCCATAAGACAGAGCCACCCCCAAATTGAGGGCTGCACTGCTTACAAGAACCTCAACCTGGGTACACCTGAAATATCCCAGGAAATATAAAAATGGTTCCAAACATTGTGGAACTTACGTACGATGGAATATCCCTCAGCCATGAAATCAATGTCATAAGACCAGTAGCAGCAAAATGAGTGGATTCAGGTACGATGATTCTAAGTGAAAGAAGTCACACAGGAAAAGAAACTTATCATAAGATATCACTTAGGAAGATCCTGTAAACATGGCTACACATGAACTGAGTTAGGCAAGAGAACAGAGTCTCACATTTAGAAAACACTCTTATGCCTGCTTAAGGGGGAAGGAGAGGTGGGGTGATGCATCAAACCAGACTTTGATATAAGCACAGGTACCGTTCCAAAAACCAACTATGGAATAGACAAGATCTCCACCTTCCTCAGTGAAAGGGACTCAAAACCCCATATTTCCCGCAGAGGAATAGATCTGACTAGTAAGAATCTTAAAACCTATGTATTGATATGTCTCCGTAAGGGAATCAAGTGTGTCTAGACTGGCATAAACATGGCAGCGAGAATCAGCTCAAACCCACTCTAAAAAGGAATTTCCAAAACAGAACAAAGAAACAGGGAAATTCTTTACAATTCCTTCAGGGTCTCGGATGCAACCTGGAATGACCCTATCTACAATGACAGCTGGATGTGGCATGAGGCTGGACACTTGGGACTGAGAGGATTGGTGAGATTGGGTGAGCAAATGCAGACCCTTTAAAGCAATAATGCATGGCACCCATTCCAAGGGTCCCAACTCTCCAGGTTGAAGGGAATATTACTACAGCTATAACATGTACGGGAAACCTAGAGAATGGACACACAGTGAATACGAAAGGTTTCTAAAACTCAACGAAGAGTCCCTCTCCTGGTGCTCCGGTTTGACTTTCCAACTGCTTTCCTATCAATCTCCCAACTTGGAGAGACAGCCCCTTTAAGCTCCTGGTTCGCACAGGTTGCCAATTTGGCAGAGGATGAAAGGGAAGAGGGAGAACCAATGAGAGAGTAGCTGTTAGGCATTTGGATGGGCACATGTCACTCTAATTTCCCGGCAGGAAGAAGAATTAACCAAAGTCTCAGCCACCCACCGGGAACCAGTATAGGTCCTGAACCAAAAGTTTGGACTTGCGTTCAGCTCACAAAAAAACGAGTTGAAAAATGGAGCTCAGGGGCACAGCAATTCACAAACTGGCAGAGTAATCAAGGCCAACTATCGTCCAAAATTCTGTTGAGGGAAGGCAACGAGGCGGAATTGAAAGCGAGGCTGAATAGCAGGAAACAGATTTCAAGAGCTACGTTGGAATCGCCTGTAAAGCACAGGAAGAGGGGCACAACTTCGACAATGATGCACTTGGCCAAAAAGGGCGTATGCGTTTTCTCCTGAATATATTCAGGAGAAAACGCATACGCCCTTTTTGGCCAAGCAAGCAAGCGGGCAATGCAAATCTGCACTACAAACAAGTATCACTTCCCACCGGTCAAAAGGGACATCCACAAAATGTGTAAAAACCAGAAAGGCAAGACAGGCCCTGGAGAACAGGGAGCCTTGTTATGCTGATGGGCGGGATGTAAGTTGCCAACTGCCTCACTGGAGGAGTGCATTGTGTTCCCTAAAACAAGTAAACAACAGAGCTACAGAGCCAAGGGCACTTCCGGTCTAGGGAATATACCTTGGGGAAACTGAAAATCCATAAGACAGAGCCACCCCCAAATTGAGGGCTGCACTGCTTACAAGAACCTCAACCTGGGTACACCTGAAATATCCCAGGAAATATAAAAATGGTTCCAAACATTGTGGAACTTACGTACGATGGAATATCCCTCAGCCATGAAATCAATGTCATAAGACCAGTAGCAGCAAAATGAGTGGATTCAGGTACGATGATTCTAAGTGAAAGAAGTCACACAGGAAAAGAAACTTATCATAAGATATCACTTAGGAAGATCCTGTAAACATGGCTACACATGAACTGAGTTAGGCAAGAGAACAGAGTCTCACATTTAGAAAACACACTTATGCCTGCTTAAGGGGGAAGGAGAGGTGGGGTGATGCATCAAACCAGACTTTGATATAAGCACAGGTACCGTTCCAAAAACCAACTATGGAATAGACAAGATCTCCACCTTCCTCAGTGAAAGGGACTCAAAACCCCATATTTCCCGCAGAGGAATAGATCTGACTAGTAAGAATCTTAAAACCTATGTATTGATATGTCTCCGTAAGGGAATCAAGTGTGTCTAGACTGGCATAAACATGGCAGCGAGAATCAGCTCAAACCCACTCTAAAAAGGAATTTCCAAAACAGAACAAAGAAACAGGGAAATTCTTTACAATTCCTTCAGGGTCTCGGATGCAACCTGGAATGACCCTATCTACAATGACAGCTGGATGTGGCATGAGGCTGGACACTTGGGACTGAGAGGATTGGTGAGATTGGGTGAGCAAATGCAGACCCTTTAAAGCAATAATGCATGGCACCCATTCCATGGGTCCCAACTCTCCAGGTTGAAGGGAATATTACTACAGCTATAACATGTACGGGAAACCTAGAGAATGGACACACTGTGAATACGACAGGTTTCTAAAACTCAACGAAGAGTCCCTCTCCTGGTGCTCCGGTTTGACTTTCCAACTGCTTTCCTATCAATCTCCCAACTTGGAGAGACAGCCCCTTTAAGCTCCTGGTTCGCACAGGTTGCCAATTTGGCAGAGGATGAAAGGGAAGAGGGAGAACCAATGAGAGAGTAGCTGTTAGGCATTTGGATGGGCACATGTCACTCTAATTTCCCGGCAGGAAGAAGAATTAACCAAAGTCTCAGCCACCCACCGGGAACCAGTATAGGTCCTGAACCAAAAGTTTGGACTTGCGTTCAGCTCACAAAAAAACGAGTTGAAAAATGGAGCTCAGGGGCACAGCAGTTCACAAACTGGCAGAGTAATCAAGGCCAACTATCGTCCAAAAATCTGTTGAGGGAAGGCAACGAGGCGGACTTGAAAGCGAGGCAGAATAGCAGGAAACAGATTTCAAGAGCTACGTTGGAATCGCCTGTAAAGCACAGGAAGAGGGGCACAACTTCGACAATGATGCACTTGGCCAAAAAGGGCGTATGCGTTTTCTCCTGAATATATTCAGGAGAAAACGCATACGCCCTTTTTGGCCAAGCAAGCAAGCGGGCAATGCAAATCTGCACTACAAACAAGTATCACTTCCCACCGGTCAAAAGGGACATCCACAAAATGTGTAAAAACCAGAAAGGCAAGACAGGCCCTGGAGAACAGGGAGCCTTGTTATGCTGATGGGCGGGATGTAAGTTGCCAACTGCCTCACTGGAGGAGTGCATTGTGTTCCCTAAAACAAGTAAACAACAGAGCTACAGAGCCAAGGGCACTTCCGGTCTAGGGAATATACCTTGGGGAAACTGAAAATCCATAAGACAGAGCCACCCCCAAATTGAGGGCTGCACTGCTTACAAGAACCTCAACCTGTGTACACCTGAAATATCCCAGGAAATATAAAAATGGTTCCAAACATTGTGGAACTTACGTACGATGGAATATCCCTCAGCCATGAAATCAATGTCATAAGACCAGTAGCAGCAAAATGAGTGGATTCAGGTACGATGATTCTAAGTGAAAGAAGTCACACAGGAAAAGAAACTTATCATAAGATATCACTTAGGAAGATCCTGTAAACATGGCTACACATGAACTGAGTTAGGCAAGAGAACAGAGTCTCACATTTAGAAAACACTCTTATGCCTGCTTAAGGGGGAAGGAGAGGTGGGGTGATGCATCAAACCAGACTTTGATATAAGCACAGGTACCGTTCCAAAAACCAACTATGGAATAGACAAGATCTCCACCTTCCTCAGTGAAAGGGACTCAAAACCCCATATTTCCCGCAGAGGAATAGATCTGACTAGTAAGAATCTTAAAACCTATGTATTGATATGTCTCCGTAAGGGAATCAAGTGTGTCTAGACTGGCATAAACATGGCAGCGAGAATCAGCTCAAACCCACTCTAAAAAGGAATTTCCAAAACAGAACAAAGAAACAGGGAAATTCTTTACAATTCCTTCAGGGTCTCGGATGCAACCTGGAATGACCCTATCTACAATGACAGCTGGATGTGGCATGAGGATGGACACTTGGGACTGAGAGGATTGGTGAGATTGGGTGAGCAAATGCAGACCCTTTAAAGCAATAATGCATGGCACCCATTCCATGGGTCCCAACTCTCCAGGTTGAAGGGAATATTACTACAGCTATAACATGTACGGGAAACCTAGAGAATGGACACACTGTGAATACGACAGGTTTCTAAAACTCAACGAAGAGTCCCTCTCCTGGTGCTCCGGTTTCACTTTCCAACTGCTTTCCTATCAATCTCCCAACTTGGAGAGACAGCCCCTTTAAGCTCCTGGTTCGCACAGGTTGCCAATTTGGCAGAGGATGAAAGGGAAGAGGGAGAACCAATGAGAGAGTAGCTGTTAGGCATTTGGATGGGCACATGTCACTCTAATTTCCAGGCAGGAAGAAGAATTAACCAAAGTCTCAGCCACCCACCGGGAACCAGTATAGGTCCTGAACCAAAAGTTTGGACTTGCGTTCAACTCACAAAAAAACGAGTTGAAAAATGGAGCTCAGGGGCACAGCAATTCACAAACTGGCAGAGTAATCAAGGCCAACTATCGTCCAAAAATCTGTTGAGGGAAGGCAACGAGGCGGACTTGAAAGCGAGGCAGAATAGCAGGAAACAGATTTCAAGAGCTACGTTGGAATCGCCTGTAAAGCACAGGAAGAGGGGCACAACTTCGACAATGATGCACTTGGCCAAAAAGGGCGTATGCGTTTTCTCCTGAATATATTCAGGAGAAAACGCATACGCCCTTTTTGGCCAAGCAAGCAAGCGGGCAATGCAAATCTGCACTACAAACAAGTATCACTTCCCACCGGTCAAAAGGGACATCCACAAAATGTGTAAAAACCAGAAAGGCAAGACAGGCCCTGGAGAACAGGGAGCCTTGTTATGCTGCTGGGCGGGATGTAAGTTGCCAACTGCCTCACTGGAGGAGTGCATTGTGTTCCCTAAAACAAGTAAACAACAGAGCTACAGAGCCAAGGGCACTTCCGGTCTAGGGAATATACCTTGGGGAAACTGAAAATCCATAAGACAGAGCCACCCCCAAATTGAGGGCTGCACTGCTTACAAGAACCTCAACCTGGGTACACCTGAAATATCCCAGGAAATATAAAAATGGTTCCAAACATTGTGGAACTTACGTACGGTGGAATATCCCTCAGCCATGAAATCAATGTCATAAGACCAGTAGCAGCAAAATGAGTGGATTCAGGTACGATGATTCTAAGTGAAAGAAGTCACACAGGAAAAGAAACTTATCATAAGATATCACTTAGGAAGATCCTGTAAACATGGCTACACATGAACTGAGTTAGGCAAGAGAACAGAGTCTCACATTTAGAAAACACTCTTATGCCTGCTTAAGGGGGAAGGAGAGGTGGGGTGATGCATCAAACCCGAGTTTGATATAAGCACAGGTACCGTTCCAAAAACCAACTATGGAATAGACAAGATCTCCACCTTCCTCAGTGAAAGGGACTCAAAACCCCATATTTCCCGCAGAGGAATAGATCTGACTAGTAAGAATCTTAAAACCTATGTATTGATATGTCTCCGTAAGGGAATCAAGTGTGTCTAGACTGGCATAAACATGGCAGCGAGAATCAGCTCAAACCCACTCTAAAAAGGAATTTCCAAAACAGAACAAAGAAACAGGGAAATTCTTTACAATTCCTTCAGGGTCTCGGATGCAACCTGGAATGACCCTATCTACAATGACAGCTGGATGTGGCATGAGGCTGGACACTTGGGACTGAGAGGATTGGTGAGATTGGGTGAGCAAATGCAGACCCTTTAAAGCAATAATGCATGGCACCCATTCCATGGGTCCCAACTCTCCAGGTTGAAGGGAATATTACTACAGCTATAACATGTACGGGAAACCTAGAGAATGGACACACAGTGAATACGAAAGGTTTCTAAAACTCAACGAAGAGTCCCTCTCCTGGTGCTCCGGTTTGACTTTCCAACTGCTTTCCTATCAATCTCCCAACTTGGAGAGACAGCCCCTTTAAGCTCCTGGTTCGCACAGGTTGCCAATTTGGCAGAGGATGAAAGGGAAGAGGGACAACCAATGAGAGAGTAGCTGTTAGGCATTTGGATGGGCACATGTCACTCTAATTTCCCGGCAGGAAGAAGAATTAACCAAAGTCTCAGCCACCCACCGGGAACCAGTATAGGTCCTGAACCAAAAGTTTGGACTTGCGTTCAGCTCACAAAAAAACGAGTTGAAAAATGGAGCTCAGGGGCACAGCAATTCTCAAACTGGCAGAGTAATCAAGTCCAACTATCGTCCAAAAATCTGTTGAGGGAAGGCAACGAGGCGGACTTGAAAGCGAGGCAGAATAGCAGGAAACAGATTTCAAGAGCTACGTTGGAATCGCCTGTAAAGCACAGGAAGAGGGGCACAACTTCGACAATGATGCACTTGGCCAAAAAGGGCGTATGCGTTTTCTCCTGAATATATTCAGGAGAAAACGCATACGCCCTTTTTGGCCAAGCAAGCAAGCGGGCAATGCAAATCTGCACTACAAAGAAGTATCACTTCCCACCGGTCAAAAGGGACATCCACAAAATGTGTAAAAACCAGAAAGGCAAGACAGGCCCTGGAGAACAGGGAGCCTTGTTATGCTGATGGGCGGGATGTAAGTTGCCAACTGCCTCACTGGAGGAGTGCATTGTGTTCCCTAAAACAAGTAAACAACAGAGCTACAGAGCCAAGGGCACTTCCGGTCTAGGGAATATACCTTGGGGAAACTGAAAATCCATAAGACAGAGCCACCCCCAAATTGAGGGCTGCACTGCTTACAAGAACCTCAACCTGGGTACACCTGAAATATCCCAGGAAATATAAAAATGGTTCCAAACATTGTGGAACTTACGTACGATGGAATATCCCTCAGCCATGAAATCAATGTCATAAGACCAGTAGCAGCAAAATGAGTGGATTCAGGTACGATGATTCTAAGTGAAAGAAGTCACACAGGAAAAGAAACTTATCATAAGATATCACTTAGGAAGATCCTGTAAACATGGCTACACATGAACGGAGTTAGGCAAGAGAACAGAGTCTCACATTTAGAAAACACTCTTATGCCTGCTTAAGGGGGAAGGAGAGGTGGGGTGATGCATCAAACCAGACTTTGATATAAGCACAGGTACCGTTCCAAAAACCAACTATGGAATAGACAAGATCTCCACCTTCCTCAGTGAAAGGGACTCAAAACCCCATATTTCCCGCAGAGGAATAGATCTGACTAGTAAGAATCTTAAAACCTATGTATTGATATGTCTCCGTAAGGGAATCAAGTGTGTCTAGACTGGCATAAACATGGCAGCGAGAATCAGCTCAAACCCACTCTAAAAAGGAATTTCCAAAACAGAACAAAGAAACAGGGAAATTCTTTACAATTCCTTCAGGGTCTCGGATGCAACCTGGAATGACCCTATCTACAATGACAGCTGGATGTGGCATGAGGCTGGACACTTGGGACTGAGAGGATTGGTGAGATTGGGTGAGCAAATGCAGACCCTTTAAAGCAATAATGCATGGCACCCATTCCATGGGTCCCAACTCTCCAGGTTGAAGGGAATATTACTACAGCTATAACATGTACGGGAAACCTAGAGAATGGACACACTGTGAATACGACAGGTTTCTAAAACTCAACGAAGAGTCCCTCTCCTGGTGCTCCGGTTTGACTTTCCAACTGCTTTCCTATCAATCTCCCAACTTGGAGAGACAGCCCCTTTAAGCTCCTGGTTCGCACAGGTTGCCAATTTGGCAGAGGATGAAAGGGAAGAGGGAGAACCAATGAGAGAGTAGCTGTTAGGCATTTCGATGGGCACATGTCACTCTAATTTCCCGGCAGGAAGAAGAATTAACCAAAGTCTCAGCCACCCACCAGGAACCAGTATAGGTCCTGAACCAAAAGTTTGGACTTGCGTTCAGCTCACAAAAAAACGAGTTGAAAAATGGAGCTCAGGGGCACAGCAATTCACAAACTGGCAGAGTAATCAAGGCCAACTATCGTCCAAAAATCTGTTGAGGGAAGGCAACGAGGCGGACTTGAAAGCGAGGCAGAATAGCAGGAAACAGATTTCAAGAGCTACGTTGGAATCGCCTGTAAAGCACAGGAAGAGGGGCACAACTTCGACAATGATGCACTTGGCCAAAAAGGGCGTATGCGTTTTCTCCTGAATATATTCAGGAGAAAACGCATACGCCCTTTTTGGCCAAGCAAGCAAGCGGGCAATGCAAATCTGCACTACAAACAAGTATCACTTCCCACCGGTCAAAAGGGACATCCACAAAATGTGTAAAAACCAGAAAGGCAAGACAGGCCCTGGAGAACAGGGAGCCTTGTTATGCTGATGGGCGGGATGTAAGTTGCCAACTGCCTCACTGGAGGAGTGCATTGTGTTCCCTAAAACAAGTAAACAACAGAGCTACAGAGCCAAGGGCACTTCCGGTCTAGGGAATATACCTTGGGGAAACTGAAAATCCATAAGACAGAGCCACCCCCAAATTGAGGGCTGCACTGCTTACAAGAACCTCAACCTGGGTACACCTGAAATATCCCAGGAAATATAAAAATGGTTCCAAACATTGTGGAACTTACGTACGATGGAATATCCCTCAGCCATGAAATCAATGTCATAAGACCAGTAGCAGCAAAATGAGTGGATTCAGGTACGATGATTCTAAGTGAAAGAAGTCACACAGGAAAAGAAACTTATCATAAGATATCACTTAGGAAGATCCTGTAAACATGGCTACACATGAACTGAGTTAGGCAAGAGAACAGAGTCTCACATTTAGAAAACACTCTTATGCCTTCTTAAGGGGGAAGGAGAGGTGGGGTGATGCATCAAACCAGACTTTGATATAAGCACAGGTACCGTTCCAAAAACCAACTATGGAATAGACAAGATCTGCACCTTCCTCAGTGAAAGGGACTCAAAACCCCATATTTCCCGCAGAGGAATAGATCTGACTAGTAAGAATCTTAAAACCTATGTATTGATATGTCTCCGTAAGGGAATCAAGTGTGTCTAGACTGGCATAAACATGGCAGCGAGAATCAGCTCAAACCCACTCTAAAAAGGAATTTCAAAAACAGAACAAAGAAACAGGGAAATTCTTTACAATTCCTTCAGGGTCTCGGATGCAACCTGGAATGACCCTATCTACAATGACAGCTGGATGTGGCATGAGGCTGGACACTTGGGACTGAGAGGATTGGTGAGATTGGGTGAGCAAATGCAGACCCTTTAAAGCAATAATGCATGGCACCCATTCCATGGGTCCCAACTCTCCAGGTTGAAGGGAATATTACTACAGCTATAACATGTACGGGAAACCTAGAGAATGGACACACTGTGAATACGACAGGTTTCTAAAACTCAACGAAGAGTCCCTCTCCTGGTGCTCCGGTTTGACTTTCCAACTGCTTTCCTATCAATCTCCCAACTTGGAGAGACAGCCCCTTTAAGCTCCTGGTTCGCACAGGTTGCCAATTTGGCAGAGGATGAAAGGGAAGAGGGAGAACCAATGAGAGAGTAGCTGTTAGGCATTTGGATGGGCACATGTCACTCTAATTTCCAGGCAGGAAGAAGAATGAACCAAAGTCTCAGCCACCCACCGGGAACCAGTATAGGTCCTGAACCAAAAGTTTGGACTTGCGTTCAGCTCACAAAAAAACGAGTTGAAAAATGGAGCTCAGGGGCACAGCAATTCACAAACTGGCAGAGTAATCAAGGCCAACTATCGTCCAAAAATCTGTTGAGGGAAGGCAACGAGGCGGACTTGAAAGCGAGGCAGAATAGCAGGAAACAGATTTCAAGAGCTACGTTGGAATCGCCTGTAAAGCACAGGAAGAGGGGCACAACTTCGACAATGATGCACTTGGCCAAAAAGGGCGTATGCGTTTTCTCCTGAATATATTCAGGAGAAAACGCATACGCCCTTTTTGGCCAAGCAAGCAAGCGGGCAATGCAAATCTGCACTACAAAGAAGTATCACTTCCCACCGGTCAAAAGGGACATCCACAAAATGTGTAAAAACCAGAAAGGCAAGACAGGCCCTGGAGAACAGGGAGCCTTGTTATGCTGATGGGCGGGATGTAAGTTGCCAACTGCCTCACTGGAGGAGTGCATTGTGTTCCCTAAAACAAGTAAACAACAGAGCTACAGAGCCAAGGGCACTTCCGGTCTAGGGAATATACCTTGGGGAAACTGAAAATCCATAAGACAGAGCCACCCCCAAATTGAGGGCTGCACTGCTTACAAGAACCTCAACCTGGGTACACCTGAAATATCCCAGGAAATATAAAAATGGTTCCAAACATTGTGGAACTTACGTACGATGGAATATCCCTCAGCCATGAAATCAATGTCATAAGACCAGTAGCAGCAAAATGAGTGGATTCAGGTACGATGATTCTAAGTGAAAGAAGTCACACAGGAAAAGAAACTTATCATAAGATATCACTTAGGAAGATCCTGTAAACATGGCTACACATGAACTGAGTTAGGCAAGAGAACAGAGTCTCACATTTAGAAAACACTCTTATGCCTGCTTAAGGGGGAAGGAGAGGTGGGGTGATGCATCAAACCAGACTTTGATATAAGCACAGGTACCGTTCCAAAAACCAACTATGGAATAGACAAGACCTCCACCTTCCTCAGTGAAAGGGGCTCAAAACCCCATATTTCCCGCAGAGGAATAGATCTGACTAGTAAGAATCTTAAAACCTATGTATTGATATGTCTCCGTAAGGGAATCAAGTGTGTCTAGACTGGCATAAACATGGCAGCGAGAATCAGCTCAAACCCACTCTAAAAAGGAATTTCAAAAACAGAACAAAGAAACAGGGAAATTCTTTACAATTCCTCCAGGGTCTCTGATGCACCCTGGAATGACCCTATCTACAATGACAGCTGGATGTGGCATGAGGCTGTACACTTGGGACTGAGAGGATTGGTGAGATTGGGTGAGCAAATGCAGACCCTTTAAAGCAATAATGCATGGCACCCATTCCATGGGTCCCAACTCTCCAGGTTGAAGGGAATATTACTACAGCTATAACATGTACGGGAAACCTAGAGAATGGACACACTGTGAATACGAAAGGTTTCTAAAACTCAACGAAGAGTCCCTCTCCTGGTGCTCCGGTTTGACTTTCCAACTGCTTTCCTATCAATCTCCCAACTTGGAGAGACAGCCCCTTTAAGCTCCTGGTTCGCACAGGTTGCCAATTTGGCAGAGGATGAAAGGGAAGAGGGAGAACCAATGAGAGAGTAGCTGTTAGGCATTTCGATGGGCACATGTCACTCTAATTTCCCGGCAGGAAGAAGAATTAAACAAAGTCTCAGCCACCCACCGGGAACCAGTATAGTTCCTGAACCAAAAGTTTGGACTTGCGTTCAGCTCACAAAAAAACGAGTTGAAAAATGGAGCTCAGGGGCACAGCAATTCACAAACTGGCAGAGTAATCAAGGCCAACTATCGTCCAAAAATCTGTTGAGGGAAGGCAACGAGGCGGACTTGAAAGCGAGGCAGAATAGCAGGAAACAGATTTCAAGAGCTACGTTGGAATCGCCTGTAAAGCACAGGAAGAGGGGCACAACTTCGACAATGATGCACTTGGCCAAAAAGGGCGTATGCGTTTTCTCCTGAATATATTCAGGAGAAAACGCATACGCCCTTTTTGGCCAAGCAAGCAAGCGGGCAATGCAAATCTGCACTACAAAGAAGTATCACTTCCCACCGGTCAAAAGGGACATCCACAAAATGTGTAAAAACCAGAAAGGCAAGACAGGCCCTGGAGAACAGGGAGCCTTGTTATGCTGATGGGCGGGATGTAAGTTGCCAACTGCCTCACTGGAGGAGTGCATTGTGTTCCCTAAAACAAGTAAACAACAGAGCTACAGAGCCAAGGGCACTTCCGGTCTAGGGAATATACCTTGGGGAAACTGAAAATCCATAAGACAGAGCCACCCCCAAATTGAGGGCTGCACTGCTTACAAGAACCTCAACCTGGGTACACCTGAAATATCCCAGGAAATATAAAAATGGTTCCAAACATTGTGGAACTTACGTACGATGGAATATCCCTCAGCCATGAAATCAATGTCATAAGACCAGTAGCAGCAAAATGAGTGGATTCAGGTACGATGATTCTAAGTGAAAGAAGTCACACAGGAAAAGAAACTTATCATAAGATATCACTTAGGAAGATCCTGTAAACATGGCTACACATGAACTGAGTTAGGCAAGAGAACAGAGTCTCACATTAAGAAAACACTCTTATGCCTGCTTAAGGGGGAAGGAGAGGTGGGGTGATGCATCAAACCAGAGTTTGATATAAGCACAGGTACCGTTCCAAAAACCAACTATGGAATAGACAAGACCTCCACCTTCCTCAGTGAAAGGGACTCAAAACCCCATATTTCCCGCAGAGGAATAGATCTGACTAGTAAGAATCTTAAAACCTATGTATTGATATGTCTCCGTAAGGGAATCAAGTGTGTCTAGACTGGCATAAACATGGCAGCGAGAATCAGCTCAAACCCACTCTAAAAAGGAATTTCAAAAACAGAACAAAGAAACAGGGAAATTCTTTACAATTCCTTCAGGGTCTCGGATGCAACCTGGAATGACCCTATCTACAATGACAGCTGGATGTGGCATGAGGCTGGACACTTGGGACTGAGAGGATTGGTGAGATTGGGTGAGCAAATGCAGACCCTTTAAAGCAATAATGCATGGCACCCATTCCATGGGTCCCAACTCTCCAGGTTGAAGGGAATATTACTACAGCTATAACATGTACGGGAAACCTAGAGAATGGACACACTGTGAATACGAAAGGTTTCTAAAACTCAACGAAGAGTCCCTCTCCTGGTGCTCCGGTTTGACTTTCCAACTGCTTTCCTATCAATCTCCCAACTTGGAGAGACAGCCCCTTTAAGCTCCTGGTTCGCACAGGTTGCCAATTTGGCAGAGGATGAAAGGGAAGAGGGAGAACCAATGAGAGTAGCTGTTAGGCATTTGGATGGGCACATGTCACTCTAATTTCCCGGCAGGAAGAAGAATGAACCAAAGTCTCAGCCACCCACCAGGAACCAGTATAGGTCCTGAACCAAAAGTTTGGACTTGCGTTCAGCTCACAAAAAAACGAGTTGAAAAATGGAGCTCAGGGGCACAGCAATTCACAAACTGGCCGAGTAATCAAGGCCAACTATCGTCCAAAAATCTGTTGAGGGAAGGCAACGAGGCGGACTTGAAAGCGAGGCAGAATAGCAGGAAACAGATTTCAAGAGCTACGTTGGAATCGCCTGTAAAGCACAGGAAGAGGGGCACAACTTCGACAATGATGCACTTGGCCAAGAAGGGCGTATGCGTTTTCTCCTGAATATATTCAGGAGAAAACGCATACGCCCTTTTTGGCCAAGCAAGCAAGCGGGCAATGCAAATCTGCACTACAAAGAAGTATCACTTCCCACCGGTCAAAAGGGACATCCACAAAATGTGTAAAAACCAGAAAGGCAAGACAGGCCCTGGAGAACAGGGAGCCTTGTTATGCTGATGGGCGGGATGTAAGTTGCCAACTGCCTCACTGGAGGAGTGCATTGTGTTCCCTAAAACAAGTAAACAACAGAGCTACAGAGCCAAGGGCACTTCCGGTCTAGGGAATATACCTTGGGGAAACTGAAAATCCATAAGACAGAGCCACCCCCAAATTGAGGGCTGCACTGCTTACAAGAACCTCAACCTGGGTACACCTGAAATATCCCAGGAAATATAAAAATGGTTCCAAACATTGTGGAACTTACGTACGATGGAATATCCCTCAGCCATGAAATCAATGTCATAAGACCAGTAGCAGCAAAATGAGTGGATTCAGGTACGATGATTCTAAGTGAAAGAAGTCACACAGGAAAAGAAACTTATCATAAGATATCACTTAGGAAGATCCTGTAAACATGGCTACACATGAACTGAGTTAGGCAAGAGAACAGAGTCTCACATTAAGAAAACACTCTTATGCCTGCTTAAGGGGGAAGGAGAGGTGGGGTGATGCATCAAACCAGAGTTTGATATAAGCACAGGTACCGTTCCAAAAACCAACTATGGAATAGACAAGACCTCCACCTTCCTCAGTGAAAGGGACTCAAAACCCCATATTTCCCGCAGAGGAATAGATCTGACTAGTAAGAATCTTAAAACCTATGTATTGATATGTCTCCGTAAGGGAATCAAGTGTGTCTAGACTGGCATAAACATGGCAGCGAGAATCAGCTCAAACCCACTCTAAAAAGGAATTTCAAAAACAGAACAAAGAAACAGGGAAATTCTTTACAATTCCTCCAGGGTCTCTGATGCACCCTGGAATGACCCTATCTACAATGACAGCTGGATGTGGCATGAGGCTGTACACTTGGGACTGAGAGGATTGGTGAGATTGGGTGAGCAAATGCAGACCCTTTAAAGCAATAATGCATGGCACCCATTCCATGGGTCCCAACTCTCCAGGTTGAAGGGAATATTACTACAGCTATAACATGTACGGGAAACCTAGAGAATGGACACACTGTGAATACGACAGGTTTCTAAAACTCAACGAAGAGTCCCTCTCCTGGTGCTCCGGTTTGACTTTCCAACTGCTTTCCTATCAATCTCCCAACTTGGAGAGACAGCCCCTTTAAGCTCCTGGTTCGCACAGGTTGCCAATTTGGCAGAGGATGAAAGGGAAGAGGGAGAACCAATGAGAGAGTAGCTGTTAGGCATTTCGATGGGCACATGTCACTCTAATTTCCCGGCAGGAAGAAGAATGAACCAAAGTCTCAGCCACCCACCGGGAACCACTATAGGTCCTGAACCAAAAGTTTGGACTTGCGTTCAGCTCACAAAAAAACGAGTTGAAAAATGGAGCTCAGGGGCACAGCAATTCACAAACTGGCAGAGTAATCAAGGCCAACTATCGTCCAAAAATCTGTTGAGGGAAGGCAACGAGGCGGACTTGAAAGCGAGGCAGAATAGCAGGAAACAGATTTCAAGAGCTACGTTGGAATCGCCTGTAAAGCACAGGAAGAGGGGCACAACTTCGACAATGATGCACTTGGCCAAAAAGGGCGTATGCGTTTTCTCCTGAATATATTCAGGAGAAAACGCATACGCCCTTTTTGGCCAAGCAAGCAAGCGGGCAATGCAAATCTGCACTACAAAGAAGTATCACTTCCCACCGGTCAAAAGGGACATCCACAAAATGTGTAAAAACCAGAAAGGCAAGACAGGCCCTGGAGAACAGGGAGCCTTGTTATGCTGATGGGCGGGATGTAAGTTGCCAACTGCCTCACTGGAGGAGTGCATTGTGTTCCCTAAAACAAGTAAACAACAGAGCTACAGAGCCAAGGGCACTTCCGGTCTAGGGAATATACCTTGGGGAAACTGAAAATCCATAAGACAGAGCCACCCCCAAATTGAGGGCTGCACTGCTTACAAGAACCTCAACCTGGGTACACCTGAAATATCCCAGGAAATATAAAAATGGTTCCAAACATTGTGGAACTTACGTACGATGGAATATCCCTCAGCCATGAAATCAATGTCATAAGACCAGTAGCAGCAAAATGAGTGGATTCAGGTACGATGATTCTAAGTGAAAGAAGTCACACAGGAAAAGAAACTTATCATAAGATATCACTTAGGAAGATCCTGTAAACATGGCTACACATGAACTGAGTTAGGCAAGAGAACAGAGTCTCACATTAAGAAAACACTCTTATGCCTGCTTAAGGGGGAAGGAGAGGTGGGGTGATGCATCAAACCAGAGTTTGATATAAGCACAGGTACCGTTCCAAAAACCAACTATGGAATAGACAAGACCTCCACCTTCCTCAGTGAAAGGGACTCAAAACCCCATATTTCCCGCAGAGGAATAGATCTGACTAGTAAGAATCTTAAAACCTATGTATTGATATGTCTCCGTAAGGGAATCAAGTGTGTCTAGACTGGCATAAACATGGCAGCGAGAATCAGCTCAAACCCACTCTAAAAAGGAATTTCAAAAACAGAACAAAGAAACAGGGAAATTCTTTACAATTCCTTCAGGGTCTCGGATGCACCCTGGAATGACCCTATCTACAATGACAGCTGGATGTGGCATGAGGCTGGACACTTGGGACTGAGAGGATTGGTGAGATTGGGTGAGCAAATGCAGACCCTTTAAAGCAATAATGCATGGCACCCATTCCATGGGTCCCAACTCTCCAGGTTGAAGGGAATATTACTACAGCTATAACATGTACGGGAAACCTAGAGAATGGACACACTGTGAATACGAAAGGTTTCTAAAACTCAACGAAGAGTCCCTCTCCTGGTGCTCCGGTTTGACTTTCCAACTGCTTTCCTATCAATCTCCCAACTTGGAGAGACAGCCCCTTTAAGGTCCTGGTTCGCACAGGTTGCCAATTTGGCAGAGGATGAAAGGGAAGAGGGAGAACCAATGAGAGAGTAGCTGTTAGGCATTTGGATGGGCACATGTCACTCTAATTTCCCGGCAGGAAGAAGAATTAACCAAAGTCTCAGCCACCCACCGGGAACCAGTATAGGTCCTGAACCAAAAGTTAGGACTTGCGTTCAGCTCACAAAAAAACGAGTTGAAAAATGGAGCTCAGGGGCACAGCAATTCACAAACTGGCAGAGTAATCAAGGCCAACTATCGTCCAAAAATCTGTTGAGGGAAGGCAACGAGGCAGACTTGAAAGCGAGGCAGAATAGCAGGAAACAGATTTCAAGAGCTACGTTGGAATCGCCTGTAAAGCACAGGAAGAGGGGCACAACTTCGACAATGATGCACTTGGCCAAAAAGGGCGTATGCGTTTTCTCCTGAATATATTCAGGAGAAAACGCATACGCCCTTTTTGGCCAAGCAAGCAAGCGGGCAATGCAAATCTGCACTACAAAGAAGTATCACTTCCCACCGGTCAAAAGGGACATCCACAAAATGTGTAAAAACCAGAAAGGCAAGACAGGCCCTGGAGAACAGGGAGCCTTGTTATGCTGATGGGCGGGATGTAAGTTGCCAACTGCCTCACTGGAGGAGTGCATTGTGTTCCCTAAAACAAGTAAACAACAGAGCTACAGAGCCAAGGGCACTTCCGGTCTAGGGAATATACCTTGGGGAAACTGAAAATCCATAAGACAGAGCCACCCCCAAATTGAGGGCTGCACTGCTTACAAGAACCTCAACCTGGGTACACCTGAAATATCCCAGGAAATATAAAAATGGTTCCAAACATTGTGGAACTTACGTACGATGGAATATCCCTCAGCCATGAAATCAATGTCATAAGACCAGTAGCAGCAAAATGAGTGGATTCAGGTACGATGATTCTAAGTGAAAGAAGTCACACAGGAAAAGAAACTTATCATAAGATATCACTTAGGAAGATCCTGTAAACATGGCTACACATGAACTGAGTTAGGCAAGAGAACAGAGTCTCACATTAAGAAAACACTCTTATGCCTGCTTAAGGGGGAAGGAGAGGTGGGGTGATGCATCAAACCAGAGTTTGATATAAGCACAGGTACCGTTCCAAAAACCAACTATGGAATAGACAAGACCTCCACCTTCCTCAGTGAAAGGGACTCAAAACCCCATATTTCCCGCAGAGGAATAGATCTGACTAGTAAGAATCTTAAAACCTATGTATTGATATGTCTCCGTAAGGGAATCAAGTGTGTCTAGACTGGCATAAACATGGCAGCGAGAATCAGCTCAAACCCACTCTAAAAAGGAATTTCAAAAACAGAACAAAGAAACAGGGAAATTCTTTACAATTCCTTCAGGGTCTCGGATGCAACCTGGAATGACCCTATCTACAATGACAGCTGGATGTGGCAAGAGGCTGGACACTTGGGACTGAGAGGATTGGTGAGATTGGGTGAGCAAATGCAGACCCTTTAAAGCAATAATGCATGGCACCCATTCCATGGGTCCCAACTCTCCAGGTTGAAGGGAATATTACTACAGCTATAACATGTACGGGAAACCTAGAGAATGGACACACTGTGAATACGACAGGTTTCTAAAACTCAACGAAGAGTCCCTCTCCTGGTGCTCCGGTTTGACTTTCCAACTGCTTTCCTATCAATCTCACAACTTGGAGAGACAGCCCCTTTAAGGTCCTGGTTCGCACAGGTTGCCAATTTGGCAGAGGATGAAAGGGAAGAGGGAGAACCAATGAGAGAGTAGCTGTTAGGCATTTGGATGGGCACATGTCACTCTAATTTCCCGGCAGGAAGAAGAATTAACCAAAGTCTCAGCCACCCACCGGGAACCAGTATAGGTCCTGAACCAAAAGTTTGGACTTGCGTTCAGCTCACAAAAAAACGAGTTGAAAAATGGAGCTCAGGGGCACAGCAATTCACAAACTGGCAGAGTAATCAAGGCCAACTATCGTCCAAAAATCTGTTGAGGGAAGGCAACGAGGCGGACTTGAAAGCGAGGCAGAATAGCAGGAAACAGATTTCAAGAGCTACGTTGGAATCGCCTGTAAAGCACAGGAAGAGGGGCACAACTTCGACAATGATGCACTTGGCCAAAAAGGGCGTATGCGTTTTCTCCTGAATATATTCAGGAGAAAACGCATACGCCCTTTTTGGCCAAGCAAGCAAGCGGGCAATGCAAATCTGCACTACAAAGAAGTATCACTTCCCACCGGTCAACAGGGACATCCACAAAATGTGTAAAAACCAGAAAGGCAAGACAGGCCCTGGAGAACAGGGAGCCTTGTTATGCTGATGGGCGGGATATAAGTTCCCAACTGCCTCACTGGAGGAGTGCATTGTGTTCCCTAAAACAAGTAAACAACAGAGCTACAGAGCCAAGGGCACTTCCGGTCTAGGGAATATACCTTGGGGAAACTGAAAATCCATAAGACAGAGCCACCCCCAAATTGAGGGCTGCACTGCTTACAAGAACCTCAACCTGGGTACACCTGAAATATCCCAGGAAATATAAAAATGGTTCCAAACATTGTGGAACTTACGTACGATGGAATATCCCTCAGCCATGAAATCAATGTCATAAGACCAGTAGCAGCAAAATGAGTGGATTCAGGTACGATGATTCTAAGTGAAAGAAGCCACACAGGAAAAGAAACTTATCATAAGATATCACTTAGGAAGATCCTGTAAACATGGCTACACAAGAACTGAGTTAGGCAAGAGAACAGAGTCTCACATTTAGAAAACACTCTTATGCCTGCTTAAGGGGGAAGGAGAGGTGGGGTGATGCATCAAACCAGACTTTGATATAAGCACAGGTACCGTTCCAAAAACCAACTATGGAATAGACAAGACCTCCACCTTCCTCAGTGAAAGGGACTCAAAACCCCATATTTCCCGCAGAGGAATAGATCTGACTAGTAAGAATCTTAAAACCTATGTATTGATATGTCTCCGTAAGGGAATCAAGTGTGTCTAGACTGGCATAAACATGGCAGCGAGAATCAGCTCAAACCCACTCTAAAAAGGAATTTCAAAAACAGAACAAAGAAACAGGGAAATTCTTTACAATTCCTCCAGGGTCTCTGATGCAACCTGGAATGACCCTATCTACAATGACAGCTGGATGTGGCATGAGGCTGGACACTTGGGACTGAGAGGATTGGTGAGATTGGGTGAGCAAATGCAGACCCTTTAAAGCAATAATGCATGGCACCCATTCCATGGGTCCCAACTCTCCAGGTTGAAGGGAATATTACTACAGCTATAACATGTACGGGAAACCTAGAGAATGGACACACTGTGAATACGAAAGGTTTCTAAAACTCAACGAAGAGTCCCTCTCCTGGTGCTCCGGTTTGACTTTCCAACTGCTTTCCTATCAATCTCCCAACTTGGAGAGACAGCCCCTTTAAGCTCCTGGTTCGCACAGGTTGCCAATTTGGCAGAGGATGAAAGGGAAGAGGGAGAACCAATGAGAGAGTAGCTGTTAGGCATTTGGATGGGCACATGTCACTCTAATTTCCCGGCAGGAAGAAGAATTAACCAAAGTCTCAGCCACCCACCGGGAACCAGTATAGGTCCTGAACCAAAAGTTTGGACTTGCGTTCAGCTCACAAAAAAACGAGTTGAAAAATGGAGCTCAGGGGCACAGCAATTCACAAACTGGCAGAGTAATCAAGGCCAACTATCGTCCAAAAATCTGTTGAGGGAAGGCAACGAGGCGGACTTGAAAGCGAGGCAGAATAGCAGGAAACAGATTTCAAGAGGTACGTTGGAATCGCCTGTAAAGCACAGGAAGAGGGGCACAACTTCGACAATGATGCACTTGGCAAAAAAGGGTGTATGCGTTTTCTCCTGAATATATCCAGGAGAAAACGCCTACGCCCTTTTTGGCCAAGCAAGCACGCGGGCAATGCAAATCTGCACTACAAAGAAGTATCACTTCCCACCGGTCAAAAGGGACATCCACAAAATGTGTAAAAACCAGAAAGGCAAGACAGGCCCTGGAGAACAGGGAGCCTTGTTATGCTGATGGGCGGGATGTAAGTTGCCAACTGCCTCACTGGAGGAGTGCATTGTGTTCCCTAAAACAAGTAAACAACAGAGCTACAGAGCCAAGGGCACTTCTGGTCTAGGGAATATACCTTGGGGAAACTGAAAATCCATAAGACAGAGCCACCCCCAAATTGAGGGCTGCACTGCTTACAAGAACCTCAACCTGGGTACACCTGAAATATCCCAGGAAATATAAAAATGGTTCCAAACATTGTGGAACTTACGTACGATGGAATATCCCTCAGCCATGAAATCAATGTCATAAGACCAGTAGCAGCAAAATGAGTGGATTCAGGTACGATGATTCTAAGTGAAAGAAGTCACACAGGAAAAGAAACTTATCATAAGATATCACTTAGGAAGATCCTGTAAACATGGCTACACATGAACTGAGTTAGGCAAGAGAAAAGAGTCTCACATTTAGAAAACACTCTTATGCCTGCTTAAGCGGGAAGGAGAGGTGGGGTGATGCATCAAACCCGAGTTTGATATAAGCACAGGTACCGTTCCAAAAACCAACTATGGAATAGACAAGACCTCCACCTTCCTCAGTGAAAGGGACTCAAAACCCCATATTTCCCGCAGAGGAATAGATCTGACTAGTAAGAATCTTAAAACCTATGTATTGATATGTCTCCGTAAGGGAATCAAGTGTGTCTAGACTGGCATAAACATGGCAGCGAGAATCAGCTCAAACCCACTCTAAAAAGGAATTTCCAAAACAGAACAAAGAAACAGGGAAATTCTTTACAATTCCTTCAGGGTCTCGGATGCAACCTGGAATGACCCTATCTACAATGACAGCTGGATGTGGCATGAGGCTGGACACTTGGGACTGAGAGGATTGGTGAGATTGGGTGAGCAAATGCAGACCCTTTAAAGCAATAATGCATGGCACCCATTCCATGGGTCCCAACTCTCCAGGTTGAAGGGAATATTACTACAGCTATAACATGTACGGGAAACCTAGAGAATGGACACACTGTGAATACGAAAGGTTTCTAAAACTCAACGAATAGTCCCTCTCCTGGTGCTCCGGTTTGACTTTCCAACTGCTTTCCTATCAATCTCCCAACTTGGAGAGACAGCCCCTTTAAGGTCCTGGTTCGCACAGGTTGCCAATTTGGCAGAGGATGAAAGGGAAGAGGGAGAACCAATGAGAGAGTAGCTGTTAGGCATTTGGATGGGCACATGTCACTCTAATTTCCAGGCAGGAAGAAGAATGAACCAAAGTCTCAGCCACCCACCGGGAACCAGTATAGGTCCTGAACCAAAAGTTTGGACTTGCGTTCAGCTCACAAAAAAACGAGTTGAAAAATGGAGCTCAGGGGCACAGCAATTCACAAACTGGCAGAGTAATCAAGGCCAACTATCGTCCAAAAATCTGTTGAGGGAAGGCAACGAGGCGGACTTGAAAGCGAGGCAGAATAGCAGGAAACAGATTTCAAGAGCTACGTTGGAATCGCCTGTAAAGCACAGGAAGAGGGGCACAACTTCGACAATGATGCACTTGGCCAAAAAGGGCGTATGCGTTTTCTCCTGAATATATTCAGGAGAAAACGCATACGCCTTTTTTGGCCAAGCAAGCAAGCGGGCAATGCAAATCTGCACTACAAACAAGTATCACTTCCCACCGGTCAAAAGGGACATCCACAAAATGTGTAAAAACCAGAAAGGCAAGACAGGCCCTGGAGAACAGGGAGCCTTGTTATGCTGATGGGCGGGATGTAAGTTGCCAACTGCCTCACTGGAGGAGTGCATTGTGTTCCCTAAAACAAGTAAACAACAGAGCTACAGAGCCAAGGGCACTTCCGGTCTAGGGAATATACCTTGGGGAAACTGAAAATCCATAAGACAGAGCCACCCCCAAATTGAGGGCTGCACTGCTTACAAGAACCTCAACCTGGGTACACCTGAAATATCCCAGGAAATATAAAAATGGTTCCAAACATTGTGGAACTTACGTACGATGGAATATCCCTCAGCCATGAAATCAATGTCAGAAGACCAGTAGCAGCAAAATGAGTGGATTCAGGTACGATGATTCTAAGTGAAAGAAGTCACACAGGAAAAGAAACTTATCATAAGATATCACTTAGGAAGATCCTGTAAACATGGCTACACATGAACTGAGTTAGGCAAGAGAACAGAGTCTCACATTTAGAAAACACTCTTATGCCTTCTTAAGGGGGAAGGAGAGGTGGGGTGATGCATCAAACCAGACTTTGATATAAGCACAGGTACCGTTCCAAAAACCAACTATGGAATAGACAAGACCTCCACCTTCCTCAGTGAAAGGGACTCAAAACCCCATATTTCCCGCAGAGGAATAGATCTGACTAGTAAGAATCTTAAAACCTATGTATTGATATGTCTCCGTAAGGGAATCAAGTGTGTCTAGACTGGCATAAACATGGCAGCGAGAATCAGCTCAAACCCACTCTAAAAAGGAATTTCAAAAACAGAACAAAGAAACAGGGAAATTCTTTACAATTCCTTCAGGGTCTCGGATGCAACCTGGAATGACCCTATCTACAATGACAGCTGGATGTGGCAAGAGGCTGGACACTTGGGACTGAGAGGATTGGTGAGATTGGGTGAGCAAATGCAGACCCTTTAAAGCAATAATGCATGGCACCCATTCCATGGGTCCCAACTCTCCAGGTTGAAGGGAATATTACTACAGCTATAACATGTACGGGAAACCTAGAGAATGGACACACTGTGAATACGACAGGTTTCTAAAACTCAACGAAGAGTCCCTCTCCTGGTGCTCCGGTTTGACTTTCCAACTGCTTTCCTATCAATCTCACAACTTGGAGAGACAGCCCCTTTAAGGTCCTGGTTCGCACAGGTTGCCAATTTGGCAGAGGATGAAAGGGAAGAGGGAGAACCAATGAGAGAGTAGCTGTTAGGCATTTGGATGGGCACATGTCACTCTAATTTCCCGGCAGGAAGAAGAATTAACCAAAGTCTCAGCCACCCACCGGGAACCAGTATAGGTCCTGAACCAAAAGTTTGGACTTGCGTTCAGCTCACAAAAAAACGAGTTGAAAAATGGAGCTCAGGGGCACAGCAATTCACAAACTGGCAGAGTAATCAAGGCCAACTATCGTCCAAAAATCTGTTGAGGGAAGGCAACGAGGCGGACTTGAAAGCGAGGCAGAATAGCAGGAAACAGATTTCAAGAGCTACGTTGGAATCGCCTGTAAAGCACAGGAAGAGGGGCACAACTTCGACAATGATGCACTTGGCCAAAAAGGGCGTATGCGTTTTCTCCTGAATATATTCAGGAGAAAACGCATACGCCCTTTTTGGCCAAGCAAGCAAGCGGGCAATGCAAATCTGCACTACAAAGAAGTATCACTTCCCACCGGTCAACAGGGACATCCACAAAATGTGTAAAAACCAGAAAGGCAAGACAGGCCCTGGAGAACAGGGAGCCTTGTTATGCTGATGGGCGGGATATAAGTTCCCAACTGCCTCACTGGAGGAGTGCATTGTGTTCCCTAAAACAAGTAAACAACAGAGCTACAGAGCCAAGGGCACTTCCGGTCTAGGGAATATACCTTGGGGAAACTGAAAATCCATAAGACAGAGCCACCCCCAAATTGAGGGCTGCACTGCTTACAAGAACCTCAACCTGGGTACACCTGAAATATCCCAGGAAATATAAAAATGGTTCCAAACATTGTGGAACTTACGTACGATGGAATATCCCTCAGCCATGAAATCAATGTCATAAGACCAGTAGCAGCAAAATGAGTGGATTCAGGTACGATGATTCTAAGTGAAAGAAGCCACACAGGAAAAGAAACTTATCATAAGATATCACTTAGGAAGATCCTGTAAACATGGCTACACAAGAACTGAGTTAGGCAAGAGAACAGAGTCTCACATTTAGAAAACACTCTTATGCCTGCTTAAGGGGGAAGGAGAGGTGGGGTGATGCATCAAACCAGACTTTGATATAAGCACAGGTACCGTTCCAAAAACCAACTATGGAATAGACAAGACCTCCACCTTCCTCAGTGAAAGGGACTCAAAACCCCATATTTCCCGCAGAGGAATAGATCTGACTAGTAAGAATCTTAAAACCTATGTATTGATATGTCTCCGTAAGGGAATCAAGTGTGTCTAGACTGGCATAAACATGGCAGCGAGAATCAGCTCAAACCCACTCTAAAAAGGAATTTCAAAAACAGAACAAAGAAACAGGGAAATTCTTTACAATTCCTCCAGGGTCTCTGATGCAACCTGGAATGACCCTATCTACAATGACAGCTGGATGTGGCATGAGGCTGGACACTTGGGACTGAGAGGATTGGTGAGATTGGGTGAGCAAATGCAGACCCTTTAAAGCAATAATGCATGGCACCCATTCCATGGGTCCCAACTCTCCAGGTTGAAGGGAATATTACTACAGCTATAACATGTACGGGAAACCTAGAGAATGGACACACTGTGAATACGAAAGGTTTCTAAAACTCAACGAAGAGTCCCTCTCCTGGTGCTCCGGTTTGACTTTCCAACTGCTTTCCTATCAATCTCCCAACTTGGAGAGACAGCCCCTTTAAGCTCCTGGTTCGCACAGGTTGCCAATTTGGCAGAGGATGAAAGGGAAGAGGGAGAACCAATGAGAGAGTAGCTGTTAGGCATTTGGATGGGCACATGTCACTCTAATTTCCCGGCAGGAAGAAGAATTAACCAAAGTCTCAGCCACCCACCGGGAACCAGTATAGGTCCTGAACCAAAAGTTTGGACTTGCGTTCAGCTCACAAAAAAACGAGTTGAAAAATGGAGCTCAGGGGCACAGCAATTCACAAACTGGCAGAGTAATCAAGGCCAACTATCGTCCAAAAATCTGTTGAGGGAAGGCAACGAGGCGGACTTGAAAGCGAGGCAGAATAGCAGGAAACAGATTTCAAGAGGTACGTTGGAATCGCCTGTAAAGCACAGGAAGAGGGGCACAACTTCGACAATGATGCACTTGGCAAAAAAGGGTGTATGCGTTTTCTCCTGAATATATCCAGGAGAAAACGCCTACGCCCTTTTTGGCCAAGCAAGCACGCGGGCAATGCAAATCTGCACTACAAAGAAGTATCACTTCCCACCGGTCAAAAGGGACATCCACAAAATGTGTAAAAACCAGAAAGGCAAGACAGGCCCTGGAGAACAGGGAGCCTTGTTATGCTGATGGGCGGGATGTAAGTTGCCAACTGCCTCACTGGAGGAGTGCATTGTGTTCCCTAAAACAAGTAAACAACAGAGCTACAGAGCCAAGGGCACTTCTGGTCTAGGGAATATACCTTGGGGAAACTGAAAATCCATAAGACAGAGCCACCCCCAAATTGAGGGCTGCACTGCTTACAAGAACCTCAACCTGGGTACACCTGAAATATCCCAGGAAATATAAAAATGGTTCCAAACATTGTGGAACTTACGTACGATGGAATATCCCTCAGCCATGAAATCAATGTCATAAGACCAGTAGCAGCAAAATGAGTGGATTCAGGTACGATGATTCTAAGTGAAAGAAGTCACACAGGAAAAGAAACTTATCATAAGATATCACTTAGGAAGATCCTGTAAACATGGCTACACATGAACTGAGTTAGGCAAGAGAAAAGAGTCTCACATTTAGAAAACACTCTTATGCCTGCTTAAGCGGGAAGGAGAGGTGGGGTGATGCATCAAACCCGAGTTTGATATAAGCACAGGTACCGTTCCAAAAACCAACTATGGAATAGACAAGACCTCCACCTTCCTCAGTGAAAGGGACTCAAAACCCCATATTTCCCGCAGAGGAATAGATCTGACTAGTAAGAATCTTAAAACCTATGTATTGATATGTCTCCGTAAGGGAATCAAGTGTGTCTAGACTGGCATAAACATGGCAGCGAGAATCAGCTCAAACCCACTCTAAAAAGGAATTTCCAAAACAGAACAAAGAAACAGGGAAATTCTTTACAATTCCTTCAGGGTCTCGGATGCAACCTGGAATGACCCTATCTACAATGACAGCTGGATGTGGCATGAGGCTGGACACTTGGGACTGAGAGGATTGGTGAGATTGGGTGAGCAAATGCAGACCCTTTAAAGCAATAATGCATGGCACCCATTCCATGGGTCCCAACTCTCCAGGTTGAAGGGAATATTACTACAGCTATAACATGTACGGGAAACCTAGAGAATGGACACACTGTGAATACGAAAGGTTTCTAAAACTCAACGAATAGTCCCTCTCCTGGTGCTCCGGTTTGACTTTCCAACTGCTTTCCTATCAATCTCCCAACTTGGAGAGACAGCCCCTTTAAGGTCCTGGTTCGCACAGGTTGCCAATTTGGCAGAGGATGAAAGGGAAGAGGGAGAACCAATGAGAGAGTAGCTGTTAGGCATTTGGATGGGCACATGTCACTCTAATTTCCAGGCAGGAAGAAGAATGAACCAAAGTCTCAGCCACCCACCGGGAACCAGTATAGGTCCTGAACCAAAAGTTTGGACTTGCGTTCAGCTCACAAAAAAACGAGTTGAAAAATGGAGCTCAGGGGCACAGCAATTCACAAACTGGCAGAGTAATCAAGGCCAACTATCGTCCAAAAATCTGTTGAGGGAAGGCAACGAGGCGGACTTGAAAGCGAGGCAGAATAGCAGGAAACAGATTTCAAGAGCTACGTTGGAATCGCCTGTAAAGCACAGGAAGAGGGGCACAACTTCGACAATGATGCACTTGGCCAAAAAGGGCGTATGCGTTTTCTCCTGAATATATTCAGGAGAAAACGCATACGCCCTTTTTGGCCAAGCAAGCAAGCGGGCAATGCAAATCTGCACTACAAACAAGTATCACTTCCCACCGGTCAAAAGGGACATCCACAAAATGTGTAAAAACCAGAAAGGCAAGACAGGCCCTGGAGAACAGGGAGCCTTGTTATGCTGATGGGCGGGATGTAAGTTGCCAACTGCCTCACTGGAGGAGTGCATTGTGTTCCCTAAAACAAGTAAACAACAGAGCTACAGAGCCAAGGGCACTTCCGGTCTAGGGAATATACCTTGGGGAAACTGAAAATCCATAAGACAGAGCCACCCCCAAATTGAGGGCTGCACTGCTTACAAGAACCTCAACCTGGGTACACCTGAAATATCCCAGGAAATATAAAAATGGTTCCAAACATTGTGGAACTTACGTACGATGGAATATCCCTCAGCCATGAAATCAATGTCAGAAGACCAGTAGCAGCAAAATGAGTGGATTCAGGTACGATGATTCTAAGTGAAAGAAGTCACACAGGAAAAGAAACTTATCATAAGATATCACTTAGGAAGATCCTGTAAACATGGCTACACATGAACTGAGTTAGGCAAGAGAACAGAGTCTCACATTTAGAAAACACTCTTATGCCTTCTTAAGGGGGAAGGAGAGGTGGGGTGATGCATCAAACCAGACTTTGATATAAGCACAGGTACCGTTCCAAAAACCAACTATGGAATAGACAAGACCTCCACCTTCCTCAGTGAAAGGGACTCAAAACCCCATATTTCCCGCAGAGGAATAGATCTGACTAGTAAGAATCTTAAAACCTATGTATTGATATGTCTCCGTAAGGGAATCAAGTGTGTCTAGACTGGCATAAACATGGCAGCGAGAATCAGCTCAAACCCACTCTAAAAAGGAATTTCAAAAACAGAACAAAGAAACAGGGAAATTCTTTACAATTCCTTCAGGGTCTCGGATGCAACCTGGAATGACCCTATCTACAATGACAGCTGGATGTGGCATGAGGCTGGACACTTGGGACTGAGAGGATTGGTGAGATTGGGTGAGCAAATGCAGACCCTTTAAAGCAATAATGCATGGCACCCATTCCATGGGTCCCAACTCTCCAGGTTGAAGGGAATATTACTACAGCTATAACATGTACGGGAAACCTAGAGAATGGACACACTGTGAATACGAAAGGTTTCTAAAACTCAACGAAGAGTCCCTCTCCTGGTGCTCCGGTTTGACTTTCCAACTGCTTTCCTATCAATCTCCCAACTTGGAGAGACAGCCCCTTTAAGCTCCTGGTTCGCACAGGTTGCCAATTTGGCAGAGGATGAAAGGGAAGAGGGAGAACCAATGAGAGAGTAGCTGTTAGGCATTTGGATGGGCACATGTCACTCTAATTTCCCGGAAGGAAGAAGAATTAACCAAAGTCTCAGCCACCCACCGGGAACCAGTATAGGTCCTGAACCAAAAGTTTGGACTTGCGTTCAGCTCACAAAAAAACGAGTTGAAAAATGGAGCTCAGGGGCACAGCAATTCACAAACTGGCAGAGTAATCAAGGCCAACTATCGTCCAAAAATCTGTTGAGGGAAGGCAACGAGGCGGACTTGAAAGCGAGGCAGAATAGCAGGAAACAGATTTCAAGAGGTACGTTGGAATCGCCTGTAAAGCACAGGAAGAGGGGCACAACTTCGACAATGATGCACTTGGCCAAAAAGGGCGTATGCGTTTTCTCCTGAATATATTCAGGAGAAAACGCATACGCCCTTTTTGGCCAAGCAAGCAAGCGGGCAATGCAAATCTGCACTACAAACAAGTATCACTTCCCACCGGTCAAAAGGGACATCCACAAAATGTGTAAAAACCAGAAAGGCAAGACAGGCCCTGGAGAACAGGGAGCCTTGTTATGCTGATGGGCGGGATGTAAGTTGCCAACTGCCTCACTGGAGGAGTGCATTGTGTTCCCTAAAACAAGTAAACAACAGAGCTACAGAGCCAAGGGCACTTCCGGTCTAGGGAATATACCTTGGGGAAACTGAAAATCCATAAGACAGAGCCACTCCCAAATTGAGGGCTGCACTGCTTACAAGAACCTCAACCTGGGTACACCTGAAATATCCCAGGAAATATAAAAATGGTTCCAAACATTGTGAAACTTACGTACGATGGAATATCCCTCAGCCATGAAATCAATGTCATAAGACCAGTAGCAGCAAAATGAGTGGATTCAGGTACGATGATTCTAAGTGAAAGAAGTCACACAGGAAAAGAAACTTATCATAAGATATCACTTAGGAAGATCCTGTAAACATGGCTACACATGAACTGAGTTAGGCAAGAGAACAGAGTCTCACATTTAGAAAACACTCTTATGCCTTCTTAAGGGGGAAGGAGAGGTGGGGTGATGCATCAAACCAGACTTTGATATAAGCACAGGTACCGTTCCAAAAACCAACTATGGAATAGACAAGATCTCCACCTTCCTCAGTGAAAGGGACTCAAAACCCCATATTTCCCGCAGAGGAATAGATCTGACTAGTAAGAATCTTAAAACCTATGTATTGATATGTCTCCGTAAGGGAATCAAGTGTGTCTAGACTGGCATAAACATGGCAGCGAGAATCAGCTCAAACCCACTCTAAAAAGGAATTTCCAAAACAGAACAAAGAAACAGGGAAATTCTTTACAATTCCTTCAGGGTCTCGGATGCAACCTGGAATGACCCTATCTACAATGACAGCTGGATGTGGCATGAGGCTGGACACTTGGGACTGAGAGGATTGGTGAGATTGGGTGAGCAAATGCAGACCCTTTAAAGCAATAATGCATGGCACCCATTCCATGGGTCCCAACTCTCCAGGTTGAAGGGAATATTACTACAGCTATAACATGTACGGGAAACCTAGAGAATGGACACACTGTGAATACGACAGGTTTCTAAAACTCAACGAAGAGTCCCTCTCCTGGTGCTCCGGTTTGACTTTCCAACTGCTTTCCTATCAATCTCCCAACTTGGAGAGACAGCCCCTTTAAGGTCCTGGTTCGCACAGGTTGCCAATTTGGCAGAGGATGAAAGGGAAGAGGGAGAACCAATGAGAGAGTAGCTGTTAGGCATTTGGATGGGCACATGTCACTCTAATTTCCCGGAAGGAAGAAGAATTAACCAAAGTCTCAGCCACCCACCGGGAACCAGTATAGGTCCTGAACCAAAAGTTTGGACTTGCGTTCAGCTCACAAAAAAACGAGTTGAAAAATGGAGCTCAGGGGCACAGCAATTCACAAACTGGCAGAGTAATCAAGGCCAACTATCGTCCAAAAATCTGTTGAGGGAAGGCAACGAGGCGGACTTGAAAGCGAGGCAGAATAGCAGGAAACAGATTTCAAGAGGTACGTTGGAATCGCCTGTAAAGCACAGGAAGAGGGGCACAACTTCGACAATGATGCACTTGGCCAAAAAGGGCGTATGCGTTTTCTCCTGAATATATTCAGGAGAAAACGCATACGCCCTTTTTGGCCAAGCAAGCAAGCGGGCAATGCAAATCTGCACTACAAACAAGTATCACTTCCCACCGGTCAAAAGGGACATCCACAAAATGTGTAAAAACCAGAAAGGCAAGACAGGCCCTGGAGAACAGGGAGCCTTGTTATGCTGATGGGCGGGATGTAAGTTGCCAACTGCCTCACTGGAGGAGTGCATTGTGTTCCCTAAAACAAGTAAACAACAGAGCTACAGAGCCAAGGGCACTTCCGGTCTAGGGAATATACCTTGGGGAAACTGAAAATCCATAAGACAGAGGCACCCCCAAATTGAGGGCTGCACTGCTTACAAGAACCTCAACCTGGGTACACCTGAAATATCCCAGGAAATATAAAAATGGTTCCAAACATTGTGGAACTTACGTACGATGGAATATCCCTCAGCCATGAAATCAATGTCATAAGACCAGTAGCAGCAAAATGAGTGGATTCAGGTACGATGATTCTAAGTGAAAGAAGTCACACAGGAAAAGAAACTTATCATAAGATATCACTTAGGAAGATCCTGTGAACATGGCTACACATGAACTGAGTTAGGCAAGAGAACAGAGTCTCACATTTAGAAAACACTCTTATGCCTGCTTAAGGGGGAAGGAGAGGTGGGGTGATGCATCAAACCAGAGTTTGATATAAGCACAGGTACCGTTCCAAAAACCAACTATGGAATAGACAAGATCTCCACCTTCCTCAGTGAAAGGGACTCAAAACCCCATATTTCCCGCAGAGGAATAGATCTGACTAGTAAGAATCTTAAAACCTATGTATTGATATGTCTCCGTAAGGGAATCAAGTGTGTCTAGACTGGCATAAACATGGCAGCGAGAATCAGCTCAAACCCACTCTAAAAAGGAATTTCCAAAACAGAACAAAGAAACAGGGAAATTCTTTACAATTCCTTCAGGGTCTCGGATGCAACCTGGAATGACCCTATCTACAATGACAGCTGGATGTGGCATGAGGCTGGACACTTGGGACTGAGAGGATTGGTGAGATTGGGTGAGCAAATGCAGACCCTTTAAAGCAATAATGCATGGCACCCATTCCATGGGTCCCAACTCTCCAGGTTGAAGGGAATATTACTACAGCTATAACATGTACGGGAAACCTAGAGAATGGACACACTGTGAATACGAAAGGTTTCTAAAACTCAACGAAGAGTCCCTCTCCTGGTGCTCCGGTTTGACTTTCCAACTGCTTTCCTATCAATCTCCCAACTTGGAGAGACAGCCCCTTTAAGCTCCTGGTTCGCACAGGTTGCCAATTTGGCAGAGGATGAAAGGGAAGAGGGAGAACCAATGAGAGAGTAGCTGTTAGGCATTTCGATGGGCACATGTCACTCTAATTTCCCGGCAGGAAGAAGAATTAACCAAAGTCTCAGCCACCCACCGGGAACCAGTATAGGTCCTGAACCAAAACTTTGGACTTCCGTTCAGCTCACAAAAAAACGAGTTGAAAAATGGAGCTCAGGGGCACAGCATTTCACAAACTGGCAGAGTAATCAAGGCCAACTATCGTCCAAAAATCTGTTGAGGGAAGGCAACGAGGCGGACTTGAAAGCGAGGCAGAATAGCAGGAAACAGATTTCAAGAGCTACGTTGGAATCGCCTGTAAAGCACAGGAAGAGGGGCACAACTTCGACAATGATGCACTTGGCCAAAAAGGGCGTATGCGTTTTCTCCTGAATATATTCAGGAGAAAACGCATACGCCCTTTTTGGCCAAGCAAGCAAGCGGGCAATGCAAATCTGCACTACAAAGAAGTATCACTTCCCACCGGTCAAAAGGGACATCCACAAAATGTGTAAAAACCAGAAAGGCAAGACAGGCCCTGGAGAACATGGAGCCTTGTTATGCTGATGGGCGGGATGTAAGTTGCCAACTGCCTCACTGGAGGAGTGCACTGTGTTCCCTAAAACAAGTAAACAACAGAGCTACAGAGCCAAGGGCACTTCCGGTCTAGGGAATATACCTTGGGGAAACTGAAAATCCATAAGACAGAGCCACCCCCAAATTGAGGGCTGCACTGCTTACAAGAACCTCAACCTGGGTACACCTGAAATATCCCAGGAAATATAAAAATGGTTCCAAACATTGTGAAACTTACGTACGATGGAATATCCCTCAGCCATGAAATCAATGTCATAAGACCAGTAGCAGCAAAATGAGTGGATTCAGGTACGATGATTCTAAGTGAAAGAAGTCACACAGGAAAAGAAACTTATCATAAGATATCACTTAGGAAGATCCTGTAAACATGGCTACACATGAACTGAGTTAGGCAAGAGAACAGAGTCTCACATTTAGAAAACACTCTTATGCCTGCTTAAGGGGGAAGGAGAGGTGGGGTGATGCATCAAACCAGACTTTGATATAAGCACAGGTACCGTTCCAAAAACCAACTATGGAATAGACAAGATCTCCACCTTCCTCAGTGAAAGGGACTCAAAACCCCATATTTCCCGCAGAGGAATAGATCTGACTAGTAAGAATCTTAAAACCTATGTATTGATATGTCTCCGTAAGGGAATCAAGTGTGTCTAGACTGGCATAAACATGGCAGCGAGAATCAGCTCAAACCCACTCTAAAAAGGAATTTCAAAAACAGAACAAAGAAACAGGGAAATTCTTTACAATTCCTTCAGGGTCTCGGATGCAACCTGGAATGACCCTATCTACAATGACAGCTGGATGTGGCATGAGGCTGGACACTTGGGACTGAGAGGATTGGTGAGATTGGGTGAGCAAATGCAGACCCTTTAAAGCAATAATGCATGGCACCCATTCCATGGGTCCCAACTCTCCAGGTTGAAGGGAATATTACTACAGCTATAACATGTACGGGAAACCTAGAGAATGGACACACTGTGAATACGAAAGGTTTCTAAAACTCAACGAAGAGTCCCTCTCCTGGTGCTCCGGTTTGACTTTCCAACTGCTTTCCTATCAATCTCCCAACTTGGAGAGACAGCCCCTTTAAGCTCCTGGTTCGCACAGGTTGCCAATTTGGCAGAGGATGAAAGGGAAGAGGGAGAACCAATGAGAGAGTAGCTGTTAGGCATTTCGATGGGCACATGTCACTCTAATTTCCCGGCAGGAAGAAGAATTAACCAAAGTCTCAGCCACCCACCGGGAACCAGTATAGGTCCTGAACCAAAAGTTTGGACTTGCGTTCAGCTCACAAAAAAACGAGTTGAAAAATGGAGCTCAGGGGCACAGCAATTCACAAACTGGCAGAGTAATCAAGGCCAACTATCGTCCAAAAATCTGTTGAGGGAAGGCAACGAGGCGGACTTGAAAGCGAGGCAGAATAGCAGGAAACAGATTTCAAGAGCTACGTTGGAATCGCCTGTAAAGCACAGGAAGAGGGGCACAACTTCGACAATGATGCACTTGGCCAAAAAGGGCGTATGCGTTTTCTCCTGAATATATTCAGGAGAAAACGCATACGCCCTTTTTGGCCAAGCAAGCAAGCGGGCAATGCAAATCTGCACTACAAACAAGTATCACTTCCCACCGGTCAAAAGGGACATCCACAAAATGTGTAAAAACCAGAAAGGCAAGACAGGCCCTGGAGAACAGGGAGCCTTGTTATGCTGATGGGCGGGATGTAAGTTGCCAACTGCCTCACTGGAGGAGTGCATTGTGTTCCCTAAAACAAGTAAACAACAGAGCTACAGAGCCAAGGGCACTTCCGGTCTAGGGAATATACCTTGGGGAAACTGAAAATCCATAAGACAGAGCCACCCCCAAATTGAGGGCTGCACTGCTTACAAGAACCTCAACCTGGGTACACCTGAAATATCCCAGGAAATATAAAAATGGTTCCAAACATTGTGGAACTTACGTACGATGGAATATCCCTCAGCCATGAAATCAATGTCAGAAGACCAGTAGCAGCAAAATGAGTGGATTCAGGTACGATGATTCTAAGTGAAAGAAGTCACACAGGAAAAGAAACTTATCATAAGATATCACTTAGGAAGATCCTGTAAACATGGCTACACATGAACTGAGTTAGGCAAGAGAACAGAGTCTCACATTTAGAAAACACTCTTATGCCTGCTTAAGGGGGAAGGAGAGGTGGGGTGATGCATCAAACCAGACTTTGATATAAGCACAGGTACCGTTCCAAAAACCAACTATGGAATAGACAAGATCTCCACCTTCCTCAGTGAAAGGGACTCAAAACCCCATATTTCCCGCAGAGGAATAGATCTGACTAGTAAGAATGTTAAAACCTATGTATTGATATGTCTCCGTAAGGGAATCAAGTGTGTCTAGACTGGCATAAACATGGCAGCGAGAATCAGCTCAAACCCACTCTAAAAAGGAATTTCAAAAACAGAACAAAGAAACAGGGAAATTCTTTACAATTCCTTCAGGGTCTCGGATGCAACCTGGAATGACCCTATCTACAATGACAGCTGGATGTGGCATGAGGCTGGACACTTGGGACTGAGAGGATTGGTGAGATTGGGTGAGCAAATGCAGACCCTTTAAAGCAATAATGCATGGCACCCATTCCATGGGTCCCAACTCTCCAGGTTGAAGGGAATATTACTACAGCTATAATATGTACGGGAAACCTAGAGAATGGACACACTGTGAATACGAAAGGTTTCTAAAACTCAACGAAGAGTCCCTCTCCTGGTGCTCCGGTTTGACTTTCCAACTGCTTTCCTATCAATCTCCCAACTTGGAGAGACAGCCCCTTTAAGCTCCTGGTTCGCACAGGTTGCCAATTTGGCAGAGGATGAAAGGGAAGAGGGAGAACCAATGAGAGAGTAGCTGTTAGGCATTTGGATGGGCACATGTCACTCTAATTTCCCGGCAGGAAGAAGAATTAACCAAAGTCTCAGCCACCCACCGGGAACCAGTATAGGTCCTGAACCAAAAGTTTGGACTTGCGTTCAGCTCACAAAAAAACGAGTTGAAAAATGGAGCTCAGGGGCACAGCAATTCACAAACTGGCAGAGTAATCAACGCCAACTATCGTCCAAAAATCTGTTGAGGGAAGGCAACGAGGCGGACTTGAAAGCGAGGCAGAATAGCAGGAAACAGATTTCAAGAGCTACGTTGGAATCGCCTGTAAAGCACAGGAAGAGGGGCACAATTTCGACAATGGTGCACTTGGCCAAAAAGGGCGTATGCGTTTTCTCCTGAATATATTCAGGAGAAAACGCATATGCCCTTTTTGGCCAAGCAAGCAAGCGGGCAATGCAAATCTGCACTACAAAGAAGTATCACTTCCCACCGGTCAAAAGGGACATCCACAAAATGTGTAAAAACCAGAAAGGCAAGACAGGCGCTGGAGAACAGGGAGCCTTGTTATGCTGATGGGCGGGATGTAAGTTGCCAACTGCCTCACTGGAGGAGTGCATTGTGTTCCCTAAAACAAGTAAACAACAGAGCTACAGAGCCAAGGGCACTTCCGGTCTAGGGAATATACCTTGGGAAAACTGAAAATCCATAAGACAGAGCCACCCCCAAATTGAGGGCTGCACTGCTTACAAGAACCTCAACCTGGGTACACCTGAAATATCCCAGGAAATATAAAAATGGTTCCAAACATTGTGGAACTTACGTACGATGGAGTATCCCTCAGCCATGAAATCAATGTCAGAAGACCAGTAGCAGCAAAATGAGTGGATTCAGGTACGATGATTCTAAGTGAAAGAAGTCACACAGGAAAAGAAACTTATCATAAGATATCACTTAGGAAGATCCTGTAAACATGGCTACACATGAACTGAGTTAGGCAAGAGAACAGAGTCTCACATTTAGAAAACACTCTTATGCCTGCTTAAGGGGGAAGGAGAGGTGGGGTGATGCATCAAACCAGACTTTGATATAAGCACAGGTACCGTTCCAAAAACCAACTATGGAATAGACAAGATCTCCACCTTCCTCAGTGAAAGGGACTCAAAACCCCATATTTCCCGCAGAGGAATAGATCTGACTAGTAAGAATCTTAAAACCTATGTATTGATATGTCTCCGTAAGGGAATCAAGTGTGTCTAGACTGGCATAAACATGGCAGCGAGAATCAGCTCAAACCCACTCTAAAAAGGAATTTCCAAAACAGAACAAAGAAACAGGGAAATTCTTTACAATTCCATCAGGGTCTCGGATGCAACCTGGAATGACCCTATCTACAATGACAGCTGGATGTGGCATGAGGCTGGACACTTGGGACTGACAGGATTGGTGAGATTGGGTGAGCAAATGCAGACCCTTTAAAGCAATAATGCATGGCACCCATTCCATGGGTCCCAACTCTCCAGGTTGAAGGGAATATTACTACAGCTATAACATGTACGGGAAACCTAGAGAATGGACACACTGTGAATACGAAAGGTTTCTAAAACTCAACGAAGAGTCCCTCTCCTGGTGCTCCGGTTTGACTTTCCAACTGCTTTCCTATCAATCTCCCAACTTGGAGAGACAGCCCCTTTAAGCTCCTGGTTCGCACAGGTTGCCAATTTGGCAGAGGATGAAAGGGAAGAGGGAGAACCAATGAGAGAGTAGCTGTTAGGCATTTCGATGGGCACATGTCACTCTAATTTCCCGGCAGGAAGAAGAATTAACCAAAGTCTCAGCCACCCACCGGGAACCAGTATAGTTCCTGAACCAAAAGTTTGGACTTGCGTTCAGCTCACAAAAAAACGAGTTGAAAAATGGAGCTCAGGGGCACAGCAATTCACAAACTGGCAGAGTAATCAAGGCCAACTATCGTCCAAAAATCTGTTGAGGGAAGGCAACGAGGCGGACTTGAAAGCGAGGCAGAATAGCAGGAAACAGATTTCAAGAGCTACGTTGGAATCGCCTGTAAAGCACAGGAAGAGGGGCACAACTTCGACAATGATGCACTTGGCCAAAAAGGGCGTATGCGTTTTCTCCTGAATATATTCAGGAGAAAACGCATACGCCCTTTTTGGCCAAGCAAGCAAGCGGGCAATGCAAATCTGCACTACAAAGAAGTATCACTTCCCACCGGTCAAAAGGGACATCCACAAAATGTGTAAAAACCAGAAAGGCAAGACAGGCCCTGGAGAACAGGGAGCCTTGTTATGCTGATGGGCGGGATGTAAGTTGCCAACTGCCTCACTGGAGGAGTGCATTGTGTTCCCTAAAACAAGTAAACAACAGAGCTACAGAGCCAAGGGCACTTCCGGTCTAGGGAATATACCTTGGGGAAACTGAAAATCCATAAGACAGAGCCACCCCCAAATTGAGGGCTGCACTGCTTACAAGAACCTCAACCTGGGTACACCTGAAATATCCCAGGAAATATAAAAATGGTTCCAAACTTTGTGGAACTTACGTACGATGGAATATCCCTCAGCCATGAAATCAATGTCATAAGACCAGTAGCAGCAAAATGAGTGGATTCAGGTACGATGATTCTAAGTGAAAGATCACACAGAAAAAGAAACTTATCATATGATATCACTTAGGAAGATCCTGTAAACATGGCTACACATGAACTGAGTTAGGCAAGAGAACAGAGTCTCACATTTAGAAAACAATCTTATGCCTGCTTAAGGGGGAAGGAGAGGTGGGGTGATGCATCAAACCAGAGTTTGATATAAGCACAGGTACCGTTCCAAAAACCAACTATGGAATAGACAAGACCTCCACCTTCCTCAGTGAAAGGGACTCAAAACCCCATATTTCCCGCAGAGGAATAGATCTGACTAGTAAGAATCTTAAAACCTATGTATTGATATGTCTCCGTAAGGGAATCAAGTGTGTCTAGACTGGCATAAACATGGCAGCGAGAATCAGCTCAAACCCACTCTAAAAAGGAATTTCAAAAACAGAACAAAGAAACAGGGAAATTCTTTACAATTCCTTCAGGGTCTCGGATGCAACCTGGAATGACCCTATCTACAATGACAGCTGGATGTGGCATGAGGCTGGACACTTGGGACTGAGAGGATTGGTGAGATTGGGTGAGCAAATGCAGACCCTTTAAAGCAATAATGCATGGCACCCATTCCATGGGTCCCAACTCTCCAGGTTGAAGGGAATATTACTACAGCTATAACATGTACGGGAAACCTAGAGAATGGACACACTGTGAATACGAAAGGTTTCTAAAACTCAACGAAGAGTCCCTCTCCTGGTGCTCCGGTTTGACTTTCCAACTGCTTTCCTATCAATCTCCCAACTTGGAGAGACAGCCCCTTTAAGCTCCTGGTTCGCACAGGTTGCCAATTTGGCAGAGGATGAAAGGGAAGAGGGAGAACCAATGAGAGAGTAGCTGTTAGGCATTTCGATGGGCACATGTCACTCTAATTTCCCGGCAGGAAGAAGAATTAACCAAAGTCTCAGCCACCCACCGGGAACCAGTATAGGTCCTGAACCAAAAGTTTGGACTTGCGTTCAGCTCACAAAAAAACGAGTTGAAAAATGGAGCTCAGGGGCACAGCAATTCACAAACTGGCAGAGTAATCAAGGCCAACTATCGTCCAAAAATCTGTTGAGGGAAGGCAACGAGGCGGACTTGAAAGCGAGGCAGAATAGCAGGAAACAGATTTCAAGAGCTACGTTGGAATCGCCTGTAAAGCACAGGAAGAGGGGCACAACTTCGACAATGATGCACTTGGCCAAAAAGGGCGTATGCGTTTTCTCCTGAATATATTCAGGAGAAAACGCATACGCCCTTTTTGGCCAAGCAAGCAAGCGGGCAATGCAAATCTGCACTACAAACAAGTATCACTTCCCACCGGTCAAAAGGGACATCCACAAAATGTGTAAAAACCAGAAAGGCAAGACAGGCCCTGGAGAACAGGGAGCCTTGTTATGCTGATGGGCGGGATGTAAGTTGCCAACTGCCTCACTGGAGGAGTGCATTGTGTTCCCTAAAACAAGTAAACAACAGAGCTACAGAGCCAAGGGCACTTCCGGTCTAGGGAATATACCTTGGGGAAACTGAAAATCCATAAGACAGAGCCACCCCCAAATTGAGGGCTGCACTGCTTACAAGAACCTCAACCTGGGTACACCTGAAATATCCCAGGAAATATAAAAATGGTTCCAAACATTGTGGAACTTACGTACGATGGAATATCCCTCAGCCATGAAATCAATGTCAGAAGACCAGTAGCAGCAAAATGAGTGGATTCAGGTACGATGATTCTAAGTGAAAGAAGTCACACAGGAAAAGAAACTTATCATAAGATATCACTTAGGAAGATCCTGTAAACATGGCTACACATGAACTGAGTTAGGCAAGAGAACAGAGTCTCACATTTAGAAAACACTCTTATGCCTGCTTAAGGGGGAAGGAGAGGTGGGGTGATGCATCAAACCAGACTTTGATATAAGCACAGGTACCGTTCCAAAAACCAACTATGGAATAGACAAGATCTCCACCTTCCTCAGTGAAAGGGACTCAAAACCCCATATTTCCCGCAGAGGAATAGATCTGACTAGTAAGAATGTTAAAACCTATGTATTGATATGTCTCCGTAAGGGAATCAAGTGTGTCTAGACTGGCATAAACATGGCAGCGAGAATCAGCTCAAACCCACTCTAAAAAGGAATTTCAAAAACAGAACAAAGAAACAGGGAAATTCTTTACAATTCCTTCAGGGTCTCGGATGCAACCTGGAATGACCCTATCTACAATGACAGCTGGATGTGGCATGAGGCTGGACACTTGGGACTGAGAGGATTGGTGAGATTGGGTGAGCAAATGCAGACCCTTTAAAGCAATAATGCATGGCACCCATTCCATGGGTCCCAACTCTCCAGGTTGAAGGGAATATTACTACAGCTATAATATGTACGGGAAACCTAGAGAATGGACACACTGTGAATACGAAAGGTTTCTAAAACTCAACGAAGAGTCCCTCTCCTGGTGCTCCGGTTTGACTTTCCAACTGCTTTCCTATCAATCTCCCAACTTGGAGAGACAGCCCCTTTAAGCTCCTGGTTCGCACAGGTTGCCAATTTGGCAGAGGATGAAAGGGAAGAGGGAGAACCAATGAGAGAGTAGCTGTTAGGCATTTGGATGGGCACATGTCACTCTAATTTCCCGGCAGGAAGAAGAATTAACCAAAGTCTCAGCCACCCACCGGGAACCAGTATAGGTCCTGAACCAAAAGTTTGGACTTGCGTTCAGCTCACAAAAAAACGAGTTGAAAAATGGAGCTCAGGGGCACAGCAATTCACAAACTGGCAGAGTAATCAACGCCAACTATCGTCCAAAAATCTGTTGAGGGAAGGCAACGAGGCGGACTTGAAAGCGAGGCAGAATAGCAGGAAACAGATTTCAAGAGCTACGTTGGAATCGCCTGTAAAGCACAGGAAGAGGGGCACAATTTCGACAATGGTGCACTTGGCCAAAAAGGGCGTATGCGTTTTCTCCTGAATATATTCAGGAGAAAACGCATATGCCCTTTTTGGCCAAGCAAGCAAGCGGGCAATGCAAATCTGCACTACAAAGAAGTATCACTTCCCACCGGTCAAAAGGGACATCCACAAAATGTGTAAAAACCAGAAAGGCAAGACAGGCGCTGGAGAACAGGGAGCCTTGTTATGCTGATGGGCGGGATGTAAGTTGCCAACTGCCTCACTGGAGGAGTGCATTGTGTTCCCTAAAACAAGTAAACAACAGAGCTACAGAGCCAAGGGCACTTCCGGTCTAGGGAATATACCTTGGGAAAACTGAAAATCCATAAGACAGAGCCACCCCCAAATTGAGGGCTGCACTGCTTACAAGAACCTCAACCTGGGTACACCTGAAATATCCCAGGAAATATAAAAATGGTTCCAAACATTGTGGAACTTACGTACGATGGAGTATCCCTCAGCCATGAAATCAATGTCAGAAGACCAGTAGCAGCAAAATGAGTGGATTCAGGTACGATGATTCTAAGTGAAAGAAGTCACACAGGAAAAGAAACTTATCATAAGATATCACTTAGGAAGATCCTGTAAACATGGCTACACATGAACTGAGTTAGGCAAGAGAACAGAGTCTCACATTTAGAAAACACTCTTATGCCTGCTTAAGGGGGAAGGAGAGGTGGGGTGATGCATCAAACCAGACTTTGATATAAGCACAGGTACCGTTCCAAAAACCAACTATGGAATAGACAAGATCTCCACCTTCCTCAGTGAAAGGGACTCAAAACCCCATATTTCCCGCAGAGGAATAGATCTGACTAGTAAGAATCTTAAAACCTATGTATTGATATGTCTCCGTAAGGGAATCAAGTGTGTCTAGACTGGCATAAACATGGCAGCGAGAATCAGCTCAAACCCACTCTAAAAAGGAATTTCCAAAACAGAACAAAGAAACAGGGAAATTCTTTACAATTCCATCAGGGTCTCGGATGCAACCTGGAATGACCCTATCTACAATGACAGCTGGATGTGGCATGAGGCTGGACACTTGGGACTGACAGGATTGGTGAGATTGGGTGAGCAAATGCAGACCCTTTAAAGCAATAATGCATGGCACCCATTCCATGGGTCCCAACTCTCCAGGTTGAAGGGAATATTACTACAGCTATAACATGTACGGGAAACCTAGAGAATGGACACACTGTGAATACGAAAGGTTTCTAAAACTCAACGAAGAGTCCCTCTCCTGGTGCTCCGGTTTGACTTTCCAACTGCTTTCCTATCAATCTCCCAACTTGGAGAGACAGCCCCTTTAAGCTCCTGGTTCGCACAGGTTGCCAATTTGGCAGAGGATGAAAGGGAAGAGGGAGAACCAATGAGAGAGTAGCTGTTAGGCATTTCGATGGGCACATGTCACTCTAATTTCCCGGCAGGAAGAAGAATTAACCAAAGTCTCAGCCACCCACCGGGAACCAGTATAGTTCCTGAACCAAAAGTTTGGACTTGCGTTCAGCTCACAAAAAAACGAGTTGAAAAATGGAGCTCAGGGGCACAGCAATTCACAAACTGGCAGAGTAATCAAGGCCAACTATCGTCCAAAAATCTGTTGAGGGAAGGCAACGAGGCGGACTTGAAAGCGAGGCAGAATAGCAGGAAACAGATTTCAAGAGCTACGTTGGAATCGCCTGTAAAGCACAGGAAGAGGGGCACAACTTCGACAATGATGCACTTGGCCAAAAAGGGCGTATGCGTTTTCTCCTGAATATATTCAGGAGAAAACGCATACGCCCTTTTTGGCCAAGCAAGCAAGCGGGCAATGCAAATCTGCACTACAAAGAAGTATCACTTCCCACCGGTCAAAAGGGACATCCACAAAATGTGTAAAAACCAGAAAGGCAAGACAGGCCCTGGAGAACAGGGAGCCTTGTTATGCTGATGGGCGGGATGTAAGTTGCCAACTGCCTCACTGGAGGAGTGCATTGTGTTCCCTAAAACAAGTAAACAACAGAGCTACAGAGCCAAGGGCACTTCCGGTCTAGGGAATATACCTTGGGGAAACTGAAAATCCATAAGACAGAGCCACCCCCAAATTGAGGGCTGCACTGCTTACAAGAACCTCAACCTGGGTACACCTGAAATATCCCAGGAAATATAAAAATGGTTCCAAACTTTGTGGAACTTACGTACGATGGAATATCCCTCAGCCATGAAATCAATGTCATAAGACCAGTAGCAGCAAAATGAGTGGATTCAGGTACGATGATTCTAAGTGAAAGATCACACAGAAAAAGAAACTTATCATATGATATCACTTAGGAAGATCCTGTAAACATGGCTACACATGAACTGAGTTAGGCAAGAGAACAGAGTCTCACATTTAGAAAACAATCTTATGCCTGCTTAAGGGGGAAGGAGAGGTGGGGTGATGCATCAAACCAGAGTTTGATATAAGCACAGGTACCGTTCCAAAAACCAACTATGGAATAGACAAGACCTCCACCTTCCTCAGTGAAAGGGACTCAAAACCCCATATTTCCCGCAGAGGAATAGATCTGACTAGTAAGAATCTTAAAACCTATGTATTGATATGTCTCCGTAAGGGAATCAAGTGTGTCTAGACTGGCATAAACATGGCAGCGAGAATCAGCTCAAACCCACTCTAAAAAGGAATTTCAAAAACAGAACAAAGAAACAGGGAAATTCTTTACAATTCCTTCAGGGTCTCGGATGCAACCTGGAATGACCCTATCTACAATGACAGCTGGATGTGGCATGAGGCTGGACACTTGGGACTGAGAGGATTGGTGAGATTGGGTGAGCAAATGCAGACCCTTTAAAGCAATAATGCATGGCACCCATTCCATGGGTCCCAACTCTCCAGGTTGAAGGGAATATTACTACAGCTATAACATGTACGGGAAACCTAGAGAATGGACACACTGTGAATACGAAAGGTTTCTAAAACTCAACGAAGAGTCCCTCTCCTGGTGCTCCGGTTTGACTTTCCAACTGCTTTCCTATCAATCTCCCAACTTGGAGAGACAGCCCCTTTAAGCTCCTGGTTCGCACAGGTTGCCAATTTGGCAGAGGATGAAAGGGAAGAGGGAGAACCAATGAGAGAGTAGCTGTTAGGCATTTGGATGGGAACATGTCACTCTAATTTCCCGGCAGGAAGAAGAATTAACCAAAGTCTCAGCCACCCACCGGGAACCAGTATAGGTCCTGAACCAAAAGTTTGGACTTGCGTTCAGCTCACAAAAAAACGAGTTGAAAAATGGAGCTCAGGGACACAGCAATTCACAAACTGGCAGAGTAATCAAGGCCAACTATCGTCCAAAAATCTGTTGAGGGAAGGCAACGAGGCGGACTTGAAAGCGAGGCAGAATAGCAGGAAACAGATTTCAAGAGCTACGTTGGAATCGCCTGTAAAGCACAGGAAGAGGGGCACAACTTCGACAATGATGCACTTGGCCAAAAAGGGCGTATGCGTTTTCTCCTGAATATATTCAGGAGAAAACGCATACGCCCTTTTTGGCCAAGCAAGCAAGCGGGCAATGCAAATCTGCACTACAAACAAGTATCACTTCCCACCGGTCAAAAGGGACATCCACAAAATGTGTAAAAACCAGAAAGGCAAGACAGGCCCTGGAGAACAGGGAGCCTTGTTATGCTGATGGGCGGGATGTAAGTTGCCAACTGCCTCACTGGAGGAGTGCACTGTGTTCCCTAAAACAAGTAAACAACAGAGCTACAGAGCCAAGGGCACTTCCGGTCTAGGGAATATACCTTGGGGAAACTGAAAATCCATAAGACAGAGCCACCCCCAAATTGAGGGCTGCACTGCTTACAAGAACCTCAACCTGGGTACACCTGAAATATCCCAGGAAATATAAAAATGGTTCCAAACATTGTGGAACTTACGTACGATGGAATATCCCTCAGCCATGAAATCAATGTCATAAGACCAGTAGCAGCAAAATGAGTGGATTCAGGTACGATGATTCTAAGTGAAAGAAGTCACACAGGAAAAGAAACTTATCATAAGATATCACTTAGGAAGATCCTGTAAACATGGCTACACATGAACTGAGTTAGGCAAGAGAACAGAGTCTCACATTTAGAAAACACTCTTATGCCTGCTTAAGGGGGAAGGAGAGGTGGGGTGATGCATCAAACCAGACTTTGATATAAGCACAGGTACCGTTCCAAAAACCAACTATGGAATAGACAAGATCTCCACCTTCCTCAGTGAAAGGGACTCAAAACCCCATATTTCCCGCAGAGGAATAGATCTGACTAGTAAGAATCTTAAAACCTATGTATTGATATGTCTCCGTAAGGGAATCAAGTGTGTCTAGACTGGCATAAACATGGCAGCGAGAATCAGCTCAAACCCACTCTAAAAAGGAATTTCAAAAACAGAACAAAGAAACAGGGAAATTCTTTACAATTCCTTCAGGGTCTCGGATGCAACCTGGAATGACCCTATCTACAATGACAGCTGGATGTGGCATGAGGCTGGACACTTGGGACTGAGAGGATTGGTGAGATTGGGTGAGCAAATGCAGACCCTTTAAAGCAATAATGCATGGCACCCATTCCATGGGTCCCAACTCTCCAGGTTGAAGGGAATATTACTACAGCTATAACATGTACGGGAAACCTAGAGAATGGACACACTGTGAATACGAAAGGTTTCTAAAACTCAACGAAGAGTCCCTCTCCTGGTGCTCCGGTTTGACTTTCCAACTGCTTTCCTATCAATCTCCCAACTTGGAGAGACAGCCCCTTTAAGCTCCTGGTTCGCACAGGTTGCCAATTTGGCAGAGGATGAAAGGGAAGAGGGAGAACCAATGAGAGAGTAGCTGTTAGGCATTTCGATGGGCACATGTCACTCTAATTTCCCGGCAGGAAGAAGAATTAACCAAAGTCTCAGCCACCCACCGGGAACCAGTATAGGTCCTGAACCAAAAGTTTGGACTTGCGTTCAGCTCACAAAAAAACGAGTTGAAAAATGGAGCTCAGGGGCACAGCAATTCACAAACTGGCAGAGTAATCAAGGCCAACTATCGTCCAAAAATCTGTTGAGGGAAGGCAACGAGGCGGACTTGAAAGCGAGGCAGAATAGCAGGAAACAGATTTCAAGAGGTACGTTGGAATCGCCTGTAAAGCACAGGAAGAGGGGCACAACTTCGACAATGATGCACTTGGCCAAAAAGGGCGTATGCGTTTTCTCCTGAATATATTCAGGAGAAAACGCATACGCCCTTTTTGGCCAAGCAAGCAAGCGGGCAATGCAAATCTGCACTACAAAGAAGTATCACTTCCCACCGGTCAAAAGGGACATCCACAAAATGTGTAAAAACCAGAAAGGCAAGACAGGCCCTGGAGAACAGGGAGCCTTGTTATGCTGATGGGCGGGATGTAAGTTGCCAACTGCCTCACTGGAGGAGTGCATTGTGTTCCCTAAAACAAGTAAACAACAGAGCTACAGAGCCAAGGGCACTTCCGGTCTAGGGAATATACCTTGGGGAAACTGAAAATCCATAAGACAGAGCCACCCCCAAATTGAGGGCTGCACTGCTTACAAGAACCTCAACCTGGGTACACCTGAAATATCCCAGGAAATATAAAAATGGTTCCAAACATTGTGGAACTTACGTACGATGGAATATCCCTCAGCCATGAAATCAATGTCATAAGACCAGTAGCAGCAAAATGAGTGGATTCAGGTACGATGATTCTAAGTGAAAGAAGTCACACAGGAAAAGAAACTTATCATAAGATATCACTTAGGAAGATCCTGTAAACATGGCTACACATGAACTGAGTTAGGCAAGAGAACAGAGTCTCACATTAAGAAAACACTCTTATGCCTGCTTAAGGGGGAAGGAGAGGTGGGGTGATGCATCAAACCAGACTTTGATATAAGCACAGGTACCGTTCCAAAAACCAACTATGGAATAGACAAGACCTCCACCTTCCTCAGTGAAAGGGACTCAAAACCCCATATTTCCCGCAGAGGAATAGATCTGACTAGTAAGAATGTTAAAACCTATGTATTGATATGTCTCCGTAAGGGAATCAAGTGTGTCTAGACTGGCATAAACATGGCAGCGAGAATCAGCTCAAACCCACTCTAAAAAGGAATTTCCAAAACAGAACAAAGAAACAGGGAAATTCTTTACAATTCCTTCAGGGTCTCGGATGCAACCTGGAATGACCCTATCTACAATGACAGCTGGATGTGGCATGAGGCTGGACACTTGGGACTGAGAGGATTGGTGAGATTGGGTGAGCAAATGCAGACCCTTTAAAGCAATAATGCATGGCACCCATTCCATGGGTCCCAACTCTCCAGGTTGAAGGGAATATTACTACAGCTATAACATGTACGGGAAACCTAGAGAATGGACACACTGTGAATACGAAAGGTTTCTAAAACTCAACGAAGAGTCCCTCTCCTGGTGCTCCGGTTTGACTTTCCAACTGCTTTCCTATCAATCTCCCAACTTGGAGAGACAGCCCCTTTAAGCTCCTGGTTCACACAGGTTGCCAATTTGGCAGAGGATGAAAGGGAAGAGGGAGAACCAATGAGAGAGTAGCTGTTAGGCATTTGGATGGGCACATGTCACTCTAATTTCCCGGCAGGAAGAAGAATTAACCAAAGTCTCAGCCACCCACCGGGAACCAGTATAGGTCCTGAACCAAAAGTTTGGACTTGCGTTCAGCTCACAAAAAAACGAGTTGAAAAATGGAGCTCAGGGGCACAGCAATTCACAAACTGGCAGAGTATTCAAGGCCAACTATCGTCCAAAAATCTGTTGAGGGAAGGCAACGAGGCGGACTTGAAAGCGAGGCAGAATAGCAGGAAACAGATTTCAAGAGCTACGTTGGAATCGCCTGTAAAGCACAGGAAGAGGGGCACAACTTCGACAATGATGCACTTGGCCAAAAAGGGCGTATGCGTTTTCTCCTGAATATATTCAGGAGAAAACGCATACGCCCTTTTTGGCCAAGCAAGCAAGCGGGCAATGCAAATCTGCACTACAAAGAAGTATCACTTCCCACCGGTCAAAAGGGACATCCACAAAATGTGTAAAAACCAGAAAGGCAAGACAGGCCCTGGAGAACAGGGAGCCTTGTTATGCTGATGGGCGGGATGTAAGTTGCCAACTGCCTCACTGGAGGAGTGCATTGTGTTCCCTAAAACAAGTAAACAACAGAGCTACAGAGCCAAGGGCACTTCCGGTCTAGGGAATATACCTTGGGGAAACTGAAAATCCATAAGACAGAGCCACCCCCAAATTGAGGGCTGCACTGCTTACAAGAACCTCAACCTGGGTACACCTGAAATATCCCAGGAAATATAAAAATGGTTCCAAACATCGTGGAACTTACGTACGATGGAATATCCCTCAGCCATGAAATCAATGTCATAAGACCAGTAGCAGCAAAATGAGTGGATTCAGGTACGATGATTCTAAGTGAAAGAAGTCACACAGAAAAAGAAACTTATCATAAGATATCACTTAGGAAGATCCTGTAAACATGGCTACACATGAACTGAGTTAGGCAAGAGAACAGAGTCTCACATTTAGAAAACACTCTTATGCCTGCTTAAGGGGGAAGGAGAGGTGGGGTGATGCATCAAACCAGAGTTTGATATAAGCACAGGTACCGTTCCAAAAACCAACTATGGAATAGACAAGATCTCCACCTTCCTCAGTGAAAGGGACTCAAAACCCCATATTTCCCGCAGAGGAATAGATCTGACTAGTAAAAATTTTAAACCTATGTATTGATATGTCTCCGTAAGGGAATCAAGTGTGTCTAGACTGGCATAAACATGGCAGCGAGAATCAGCTCAAACCCACTCTAAAAAGGAATTTCAAAAACAGAACAAAGAAACAGGGAAATTCTTTACAATTCCTTCAGGGTCTCTGATGCAACGTGGAATGACCCTATCTACAATGACAGCTGGATGTGGCATGAGGCTGGACACTTCGGACTGAGAGGATTGGTGAGATTGGGTGAGCAAATGCAGACCCTTTAAAGCAATAATGCATGGCACCCATTCCATGGGTCCCAACTCTCCAGGTTGAAGGGAATATTACTACAGCTATAACATGTACGGGAAACCTAGAGAATGGACACACTGTGAATACGAAAGGTTTCTAAAACTCAACGAAGAGTCCCTCTCCTGGTGCTCCGGTTTGACTTTCCAACTGCTTTCCTATCAATCTCCCAACTTGGAGAGACAGGCCCTTTAAGCTCCTGGTTCGCACAGGTTGCCAATTTGGCAGAGGATGAAAGGGAAGAGGGAGAACCAATGAGAGAGTAGCTGTTAGGCATTTGGATGGGCACATGTCACTCTAATTTCCCGGCAGGAAGAAGAATTAACCAAAGTCTCAGGCACCCACCGGGAACCAGTATAGGTCCTGAACCAAAAGTTTGGACTTGCGTTCAGCTCACAAAAAAACGAGTTGAAAAATGGAGCTGAGGGGCACAGCAATTCACAAACTGGCAGAGTAATCAAGGCCAACTATCGTCCAAAAATCTGTTGAGGGAAGGCCACGAGGCAGACTTGAAAGCGAGGCAGAATAGCAGGAAACAGATTTCAAGAGCTACGTTGGAATCGCCTGTAAAGCACAGGAAGAGGGGCACAATTTCGACAATGATGCACTTGGCCAAAAAGGGCGTATGCGTTTTCTCCTGAATATATTCAGGAGAAAACGCATACGCCCTTTTTGGCCAAGCAAGCAAGCGGGCAATGCAAATCTGCACTACAAAGAAGTATCACTTCCCACCGGTCAAAAGGGACATCCACAAAATGTGTAAAAACCAGAAAGGCAAGACAGGCCCTGGAGAACAGGGAGCCTTGTTATGCTGATGGGCGGGATGTAAGTTGCCAACTGCCTCACTGGAGGAGTGCATTGTGTTCCCTAAAACAAGTAAACAACAGAGCTACAGAGCCAAGGGCACTTCCGGTCTAGGGAATATACCTTGGGGAAACTGAAAATCCATAAGACAGAGGCACCCCCAAATTGAGGGCTGCACTGCTTACAAGAACCTCAACCTGGGTACACCTGAAATATCCCAGGAAATATAAAAATGGTTCCAAACATTGTGGAACTTACGTACGATGGAATATCCCTCAGCCATGAAATCAATGTCATAAGACCAGTAGCAGCAAAATGAGTGGATTCAGGTACGATGATTCTAAGTGAAAGAAGTCACACAGGAAAAGAAACTTATCATAAGATATCACTTAGGAAGATCCTGTAAACATGGCTACACATGAACGGAGTTAGGCAAGAGAACAGAGTCTCACATTTAGAAAACACTCTTATGCCTGCTTAAGGGGGAAGGAGAGGTGGGGTGATGCATCAAACCAGACTTTGATATAAGCACAGGTACCGTTCCAAAAACCAACTATGGAATAGACAAGATCTCCACCTTCCTCAGTGAAAGGGACTCAAAACCCCATATTTCCCGCAGAGGAATAGATCTGACTAGTAAGAATCTTAAAACCTATGTATTGATATGTCTCCGTAAGGGAATCAAGTGTGTCTAGACTGGCATAAACATGGCAGCGAGAATCAGCTCAAACCCACTCTAAAAAGGAATTTCCAAAACAGAACAAAGAAACAGGGAAATTCTTTACAATTCCTTCAGGGTCTCGGATGCAACCTGGAATGACCCTATCTACAATGACAGCTGGATGTGGCATGAGGCTGGACACTTGGGACTGAGAGGATTGGTGAGATTGGGTGAGCAAATGCAGACCCTTTAAAGCAATAATGCATGGCACCCATTCCATGGGTCCCAACTCTCCAGGTTGAAGGGAATATTACTACAGCTATAACATGTACGGGAAACCTAGAGAATGGACACACTGTGAATACGACAGGTTTCTAAAACTCAACGAAGAGTCCCTCTCCTGGTGCTCCGGTTTGACTTTCCAACTGCTTTCCTATCAATCTCCCAACTTGGAGAGACAGCCCCTTTAAGCTCCTGGTTCGCACAGGTTGCCAATTTGGCAGAGGATGAAAGGGAAGAGGGAGAACCAATGAGAGAGTAGCTGTTAGGCATTTCGATGGGCACATGTCACTCTAATTTCCCGGCAGGAAGAAGAATTAACCAAAGTCTCAGCCACCCACCAGGAACCAGTATAGGTCCTGAACCAAAAGTTTGGACTTGCGTTCAGCTCACAAAAAAACGAGTTGAAAAATGGAGCTCAGGGGCACAGCAATTCACAAACTGGCAGAGTAATCAAGGCCAACTATCGTCCAAAAATCTGTTGAGGGAAGGCAACGAGGCGGACTTGAAAGCGAGGCAGAATAGCAGGAAACAGATTTCAAGAGCTACGTTGGAATCGCCTGTAAAGCACAGGAAGAGGGGCACAACTTCGACAATGATGCACTTGGCCAAAAAGGGCGTATGCGTTTTCTCCTGAATATATTCAGGAGAAAACGCATACGCCCTTTTTGGCCAAGCAAGCAAGCGGGCAATGCAAATCTGCACTACAAACAAGTATCACTTCCCACCGGTCAAAAGGGACATCCACAAAATGTGTAAAAACCAGAAAGGCAAGACAGGCCCTGGAGAACAGGGAGCCTTGTTATGCTGATGGGCGGGATGTAAGTTGCCAACTGCCTCACTGGAGGAGTGCATTGTGTTCCCTAAAACAAGTAAACAACAGAGCTACAGAGCCAAGGGCACTTCCGGTCTAGGGAATATACCTTGGGGAAACTGAAAATCCATAAGACAGAGCCACCCCCAAATTGAGGGCTGCACTGCTTACAAGAACCTCAACCTGGGTACACCTGAAATATCCCAGGAAATATAAAAATGGTTCCAAACATTGTGGAACTTACGTACGATGGAATATCCCTCAGCCATGAAATCAATGTCATAAGACCAGTAGCAGCAAAATGAGTGGATTCAGGTACGATGATTCTAAGTGAAAGAAGTCACACAGGAAAAGAAACTTATCATAAGATATCACTTAGGAAGATCCTGTAAACATGGCTACACATGAACTGAGTTAGGCAAGAGAACAGAGTCTCACATTTAGAAAACACTCTTATGCCTTCTTAAGGGGGAAGGAGAGGTGGGGTGATGCATCAAACCAGACTTTGATATAAGCACAGGTACCGTTCCAAAAACCAACTATGGAATAGACAAGATCTGCACCTTCCTCAGTGAAAGGGACTCAAAACCCCATATTTCCCGCAGAGGAATAGATCTGACTAGTAAGAATCTTAAAACCTATGTATTGATATGTCTCCGTAAGGGAATCAAGTGTGTCTAGACTGGCATAAACATGGCAGCGAGAATCAGCTCAAACCCACTCTAAAAAGGAATTTCAAAAACAGAACAAAGAAACAGGGAAATTCTTTACAATTCCTTCAGGGTCTCGGATGCAACCTGGAATGACCCTATCTACAATGACAGCTGGATGTGGCATGAGGCTGGACACTTGGGACTGAGAGGATTGGTGAGATTGGGTGAGCAAATGCAGACCCTTTAAAGCAATAATGCATGGCACCCATTCCATGGGTCCCAACTCTCCAGGTTGAAGGGAATATTACTACAGCTATAACATGTACGGGAAACCTAGAGAATGGACACACTGTGAATACGACAGGTTTCTAAAACTCAACGAAGAGTCCCTCTCCTGGTGCTCCGGTTTGACTTTCCAACTGCTTTCCTATCAATCTCCCAACTTGGAGAGACAGCCCCTTTAAGCTCCTGGTTCGCACAGGTTGCCAATTTGGCAGAGGATGAAAGGGAAGAGGGAGAACCAATGAGAGAGTAGCTGTTAGGCATTTGGATGGGCACATGTCACTCTAATTTCCAGGCAGGAAGAAGAATGAACCAAAGTCTCAGCCACCCACCGGGAACCAGTATAGGTCCTGAACCAAAAGTTTGGACTTGCGTTCAGCTCACAAAAAAACGAGTTGAAAAATGGAGCTCAGGGGCACAGCAATTCACAAACTGGCAGAGTAATCAAGGCCAACTATCGTCCAAAAATCTGTTGAGGGAAGGCAACGAGGCGGACTTGAAAGCGAGGCAGAATAGCAGGAAACAGATTTCAAGAGCTACGTTGGAATCGCCTGTAAAGCACAGGAAGAGGGGCACAACTTCGACAATGATGCACTTGGCCAAAAAGGGCGTATGCGTTTTCTCCTGAATATATTCAGGAGAAAACGCATACGCCCTTTTTGGCCAAGCAAGCAAGCGGGCAATGCAAATCTGCACTACAAAGAAGTATCACTTCCCACCGGTCAAAAGGGACATCCACAAAATGTGTAAAAACCAGAAAGGCAAGACAGGCCCTGGAGAACAGGGAGCCTTGTTATGCTGATGGGCGGGATGTAAGTTGCCAACTGCCTCACTGGAGGAGTGCATTGTGTTCCCTAAAACAAGTAAACAACAGAGCTACAGAGCCAAGGGCACTTCCGGTCTAGGGAATATACCTTGGGGAAACTGAAAATCCATAAGACAGAGCCACCCCCAAATTGAGGGCTGCACTGCTTACAAGAACCTCAACCTGGGTACACCTGAAATATCCCAGGAAATATAAAAATGGTTCCAAACATTGTGGAACTTACGTACGATGGAATATCCCTCAGCCATGAAATCAATGTCAGAAGACCAGTAGCAGCAAAATGAGTGGATTCAGGTACGATGATTCTAAGTGAAAGAAGTCACACAGGAAAAGAAACTTATCATAAGATATCACTTAGGAAGATCCTGTAAACATGGCTACACATGAACTGAGTTAGGCAAGAGAACAGAGTCTCACATTTAGAAAACACTCTTATGCCTGCTTAAGGGGGAAGGAGAGGTGGGGTGATGCATCAAACCAGACTTTGATATAAGCACAGGTACCGTTCCAAAAACCAACTATGGAATAGACAAGACCTCCACCTTCCTCAGTGAAAGGGGCTCAAAACCCCATATTTCCCGCAGAGGAATAGATCTGACTAGTAAGAATCTTAAAACCTATGTATTGATATGTCTCCGTAAGGGAATCAAGTGTGTCTAGACTGGCATAAACATGGCAGCGAGAATCAGCTCAAACCCACTCTAAAAAGGAATTTCAAAAACAGAACAAAGAAACAGGGAAATTCTTTACAATTCCTCCAGGGTCTCTGATGCACCCTGGAATGACCCTATCTACAATGACAGCTGGATGTGGCATGAGGCTGTACACTTGGGACTGAGAGGATTGGTGAGATTGGGTGAGCAAATGCAGACCCTTTAAAGCAATAATGCATGGCACCCATTCCATGGGTCCCAACTCTCCAGGTTGAAGGGAATATTACTACAGCTATAACATGTACGGGAAACCTAGAGAATGGACACACTGTGAATACGAAAGGTTTCTAAAACTCAACGAAGAGTCCCTCTCCTGGTGCTCCGGTTTGACTTTCCAACTGCTTTCCTATCAATCTCCCAACTTGGAGAGACAGCCCCTTTAAGCTCCTGGTTCGCACAGGTTGCCAATTTGGCAGAGGATGAAAGGGAAGAGGGAGAACCAATGAGAGAGTAGCTGTTAGGCATTTCGATGGGCACATGTCACTCTAATTTCCCGGCAGGAAGAAGAATTAACCAAAGTCTCAGCCACCCACCGGGAACCAGTATAGTTCCTGAACCAAAAGTTTGGACTTGCGTTCAGCTCACAAAAAAACGAGTTGAAAAATGGAGCTCAGGGGCACAGCAATTCACAAACTGGCAGAGTAATCAAGGCCAACTATCGTCCAAAAATCTGTTGAGGGAAGGCAACGAGGCGGACTTGAAAGCGAGGCAGAATAGCAGGAAACAGATTTCAAGAGCTACGTTGGAATCGCCTGTAAAGCACAGGAAGAGGGGCACAACTTCGACAATGATGCACTTGGCCAAAAAGGGCGTATGCGTTTTCTCCTGAATATATTCAGGAGAAAACGCATACGCCCTTTTTGGCCAAGCAAGCAAGCGGGCAATGCAAATCTGCACTACAAAGAAGTATCACTTCCCACCGGTCAAAAGGGACATCCACAAAATGTGTAAAAACCAGAAAGGCAAGACAGGCCCTGGAGAACAGGGAGCCTTGTTATGCTGATGGGCGGGATGTAAGTTGCCAACTGCCTCACTGGAGGAGTGCATTGTGTTCCCTAAAACAAGTAAACAACAGAGCTACAGAGCCAAGGGCACTTCCGGTCTAGGGAATATACCTTGGGGAAACTGAAAATCCATAAGACAGAGCCACCCCCAAATTGAGGGCTGCACTGCTTACAAGAACCTCAACCTGGGTACACCTGAAATATCCCAGGAAATATAAAAATGGTTCCAAACATTGTGGAACTTACGTACGATGGAATATCCCTCAGCCATGAAATCAATGTCATAAGACCAGTAGCAGCAAAATGAGTGGATTCAGGTACGATGATTCTAAGTGAAAGAAGTCACACAGGAAAAGAAACTTATCATAAGATATCACTTAGGAAGATCCTGTAAACATGGCTACACATGAACTGAGTTAGGCAAGAGAACAGAGTCTCACATTAAGAAAACACTCTTATGCCTGCTTAAGGGGGAAGGAGAGGTGGGGTGATGCATCAAACCAGAGTTTGATATAAGCACAGGTACCGTTCCAAAAACCAACTATGGAATAGACAAGACCTCCACCTTCCTCAGTGAAAGGGACTCAAAACCCCATATTTCCCGCAGAGGAATAGATCTGACTAGTAAGAATCTTAAAACCTATGTATTGATATGTCTCCGTAAGGGAATCAAGTGTGTCTAGACTGGCATAAACATGGCAGCGAGAATCAGCTCAAACCCACTCTAAAAAGGAATTTCAAAAACAGAACAAAGAAACAGGGAAATTCTTTACAATTCCTTCAGGGTCTCGGATGCAACCTGGAATGACCCTATCTACAATGACAGCTGGATGTGGCATGAGGCTGGACACTTGGGACTGAGAGGATTGGTGAGATTGGGTGAGCAAATGCAGACCCTTTAAAGCAATAATGCATGGCACCCATTCCATGGGTCCCAACTCTCCAGGTTGAAGGGAATATTACTACAGCTATAACATGTACGGGAAACCTAGAGAATGGACACACTGTGAATACGAAAGGTTTCTAAAACTCAACGAAGAGTCCCTCTCCTGGTGCTCCGGTTTGACTTTCCAACTGCTTTCCTATCAATCTCCCAACTTGGAGAGACAGCCCCTTTAAGCTCCTGGTTCGCACAGGTTGCCAATTTGGCAGAGGATGAAAGGGAAGAGGGAGAACCAATGAGAGTAGCTGTTAGGCATTTGGATGGGCACATGTCACTCTAATTTCCCGGCAGGAAGAAGAATGAACCAAAGTCTCAGCCACCCACCAGGAACCAGTATAGGTCCTGAACCAAAAGTTTGGACTTGCGTTCAGCTCACAAAAAAACGAGTTGAAAAATGGAGCTCAGGGGCACAGCAATTCACAAACTGGCCGAGTAATCAAGGCCAACTATCGTCCAAAAATCTGTTGAGGGAAGGCAACGAGGCGGACTTGAAAGCGAGGCAGAATAGCAGGAAACAGATTTCAAGAGCTACGTTGGAATCGCCTGTAAAGCACAGGAAGAGGGGCACAACTTCGACAATGATGCACTTGGCCAAAAAGGGCGTATGCGTTTTCTCCTGAATATATTCAGGAGAAAACGCATACGCCCTTTTTGGCCAAGCAAGCAAGCGGGCAATGCAAATCTGCACTACAAAGAAGTATCACTTCCCACCGGTCAAAAGGGACATCCACAAAATGTGTAAAAACCAGAAAGGCAAGACAGGCCCTGGAGAACAGGGAGCCTTGTTATGCTGATGGGCGGGATGTAAGTTGCCAACTGCCTCACTGGAGGAGTGCATTGTGTTCCCTAAAACAAGTAAACAACAGAGCTACAGAGCCAAGGGCACTTCCGGTCTAGGGAATATACCTTGGGGAAACTGAAAATCCATAAGACAGAGCCACCCCCAAATTGAGGGCTGCACTGCTTACAAGAACCTCAACCTGGGTACACCTGAAATATCCCAGGAAATATAAAAATGGTTCCAAACATTGTGGAACTTACGTACGATGGAATATCCCTCAGCCATGAAATCAATGTCATAAGACCAGTAGCAGCAAAATGAGTGGATTCAGGTACGATGATTCTAAGTGAAAGAAGTCACACAGGAAAAGAAACTTATCATAAGATATCACTTAGGAAGATCCTGTAAACATGGCTACACATGAACTGAGTTAGGCAAGAGAACAGAGTCTCACATTAAGAAAACACTCTTATGCCTGCTTAAGGGGGAAGGAGAGGTGGGGTGATGCATCAAACCAGAGTTTGATATAAGCACAGGTACCGTTCCAAAAACCAACTATGGAATAGACAAGACCTCCACCTTCCTCAGTGAAAGGGACTCAAAACCCCATATTTCCCGCAGAGGAATAGATCTGACTAGTAAGAATCTTAAAACCTATGTATTGATATGTCTCCGTAAGGGAATCAAGTGTGTCTAGACTGGCATAAACATGGCAGCGAGAATCAGCTCAAACCCACTCTAAAAAGGAATTTCAAAAACAGAACAAAGAAACAGGGAAATTCTTTACAATTCCTCCAGGGTCTCTGATGCACCCTGGAATGACCCTATCTACAATGACAGCTGGATGTGGCATGAGGCTGTACACTTGGGACTGAGAGGATTGGTGAGATTGGGTGAGCAAATGCAGACCCTTTAAAGCAATAATGCATGGCACCCATTCCATGGGTCCCAACTCTCCAGGTTGAAGGGAATATTACTACAGCTATAACATGTACGGGAAACCTAGAGAATGGACACACTGTGAATACGACAGGTTTCTAAAACTCAACGAAGAGTCCCTCTCCTGGTGCTCCGGTTTGACTTTCCAACTGCTTTCCTATCAATCTCCCAACTTGGAGAGACAGCCCCTTTAAGCTCCTGGTTCGCACAGGTTGCCAATTTGGCAGAGGATGAAAGGGAAGAGGGAGAACCAATGAGAGAGTAGCTGTTAGGCATTTGGATGGGCACATGTCACTCTAATTTCCCGGCAGGAAGAAGAATGAACCAAAGTCTCAGGCACCCACCGGGAACCACTATAGGTCCTGAACCAAAAGTTTGGACTTGCGTTCAGCTCACAAAAAAACGAGTTGAAAAATGGAGCTGAGGGGCACAGCAATTCACAAACTGGCAGAGTAATCAAGGCCAACTATCGTCCAAAAATCTGTTGAGGGAAGGCCACGAGGCAGACTTGAAAGCGAGGCAGAATAGCAGGAAACAGATTTCAAGAGCTACGTTGGAATCGCCTGTAAAGCACAGGAAGAGGGGCACAATTTCGACAATGATGCACTTGGCCAAAAAGGGCGTATGCGTTTTCTCCTGAATATATTCAGGAGAAAACGCATACGCCCTTTTTGGCCAAGCAAGCAAGCGGGCAATGCAAATCTGCACTACAAAGAAGTATCACTTCCCACCGGTCAAAAGGGACATCCACAAAATGTGTAAAAACCAGAAAGGCAAGACAGGCCCTGGAGAACAGGGAGCCTTGTTATGCTGATGGGCGGGATGTAAGTTGCCAACTGCCTCACTGGAGGAGTGCATTGTGTTCCCTAAAACAAGTAAACAACAGAGCTACAGAGCCAAGGGCACTTCCGGTCTAGGGAATATACCTTGGGGAAACTGAAAATCCATAAGACAGAGGCACCCCCAAATTGAGGGCTGCACTGCTTACAAGAACCTCAACCTGGGTACACCTGAAATATCCCAGGAAATATAAAAATGGTTCCAAACATTGTGGAACTTACGTACGATGGAATATCCCTCAGCCATGAAATCAATGTCATAAGACCAGTAGCAGCAAAATGAGTGGATTCAGGTACGATGATTCTAAGTGAAAGAAGTCACACAGGAAAAGAAACTTATCATAAGATATCACTTAGGAAGATCCTGTAAACATGGCTACACATGAACGGAGTTAGGCAAGAGAACAGAGTCTCACATTTAGAAAACACTCTTATGCCTGCTTAAGGGGGAAGGAGAGGTGGGGTGATGCATCAAACCAGACTTTGATATAAGCACAGGTACCGTTCCAAAAACCAACTATGGAATAGACAAGATCTCCACCTTCCTCTGTGAAAGGGACTCAAAACCCCATATTTCCCGCAGAGGAATAGATCTGACTAGTAAGAATCTTAAAACCTATGTATTGATATGTCTCCGTAAGGGAATCAAGTGTGTCTAGACTGGCATAAACATGGCAGCGAGAATCAGCTCAAACCCACTCTAAAAAGGAATTTCCAAAACAGAACAAAGAAACAGGGAAATTCTTTACAATTCCTTCAGGGTCTCGGATGCAACCTGGAATGACCCTATCTACAATGACAGCTGGATGTGGCATGAGGCTGGACACTTGGGACTGAGAGGATTGGTGAGATTGGGTGAGCAAATGCAGACCCTTTAAAGCAATAATGCATGGCACCCATTCCATGGGTCCCAACTCTCCAGGTTGAAGGGAATATTACTACAGCTATAACATGTACGGGAAACCTAGAGAATGGACACACTGTGAATACGACAGGTTTCTAAAACTCAACGAAGAGTCCCTCTCCTGGTGCTCCGGTTTGACTTTCCAACTGCTTTCCTATCAATCTCCCAACTTGGAGAGACAGCCCCTTTAAGCTCCTGGTTCGCACAGGTTGCCAATTTGGCAGAGGATGAAAGGGAAGAGGGAGAACCAATGAGAGAGTAGCTGTTAGGCATTTCGATGGGCACATGTCACTCTAATTTCCCGGCAGGAAGAAGAATTAACCAAAGTCTCAGCCACCCACCAGGAACCAGTATAGGTCCTGAACCAAAAGTTTGGACTTGCGTTCAGCTCACAAAAAAACGAGTTGAAAAATGGAGCTCAGGGGCACAGCAATTCACAAACTGGCAGAGTAATCAAGGCCAACTATCGTCCAAAAATCTGTTGAGGGAAGGCAACGAGGCGGACTTGAAAGCGAGGCAGAATAGCAGGAAACAGATTTCAAGAGCTACGTTGGAATCGCCTGTAAAGCACAGGAAGAGGGGCACAACTTCGACAATGATGCACTTGGCCAAAAAGGGCGTATGCGTTTTCTCCTGAATATATTCAGGAGAAAACGCATACGCCCTTTTTGGCCAAGCAAGCAAGCGGGCAATGCAAATCTGCACTACAAACAAGTATCACTTCCCACCGGTCAAAAGGGACATCCACAAAATGTGTAAAAACCAGAAAGGCAAGACAGGCCCTGGAGAACAGGGAGCCTTGTTATGCTGATGGGCGGGATGTAAGTTGCCAACTGCCTCACTGGAGGAGTGCATTGTGTTCCCTAAAACAAGTAAACAACAGAGCTACAGAGCCAAGGGCACTTCCGGTCTAGGGAATATACCTTGGGGAAACTGAAAATCCATAAGACAGAGCCACCCCCAAATTGAGGGCTGCACTGCTTACAAGAACCTCAACCTGGGTACACCTGAAATATCCCAGGAAATATAAAAATGGTTCCAAACATTGTGGAACTTACGTACGATGGAATATCCCTCAGCCATGAAATCAATGTCATAAGACCAGTAGCAGCAAAATGAGTGGATTCAGGTACGATGATTCTAAGTGAAAGAAGTCACACAGGAAAAGAAACTTATCATAAGATATCACTTAGGAAGATCCTGTAAACATGGCTACACATGAACTGAGTTAGGCAAGAGAACAGAGTCTCACATTTAGAAAACACTCTTATGCCTTCTTAAGGGGGAAGGAGAGGTGGGGTGATGCATCAAACCAGACTTTGATATAAGCACAGGTACCGTTCCAAAAACCAACTATGGAATAGACAAGATCTGCACCTTCCTCAGTGAAAGGGACTCAAAACCCCATATTTCCCGCAGAGGAATAGATCTGACTAGTAAGAATCTTAAAACCTATGTATTGATATGTCTCCGTAAGGGAATCAAGTGTGTCTAGACTGGCATAAACATGGCAGCGAGAATCAGCTCAAACCCACTCTAAAAAGGAATTTCAAAAACAGAACAAAGAAACAGGGAAATTCTTTACAATTCCTTCAGGGTCTCGGATGCAACCTGGAATGACCCTATCTACAATGACAGCTGGATGTGGCATGAGGCTGGACACTTGGGACTGAGAGGATTGGTGAGATTGGGTGAGCAAATGCAGACCCTTTAAAGCAATAATGCATGGCACCCATTCCATGGGTCCCAACTCTCCAGGTTGAAGGGAATATTACTACAGCTATAACATGTACGGGAAACCTAGAGAATGGACACACTGTGAATACGACAGGTTTCTAAAACTCAACGAAGAGTCCCTCTCCTGGTGCTCCGGTTTGACTTTCCAACTGCTTTCCTATCAATCTCCCAACTTGGAGAGACAGCCCCTTTAAGCTCCTGGTTCGCACAGGTTGCCAATTTGGCAGAGGATGAAAGGGAAGAGGGAGAACCAATGAGAGAGTAGCTGTTAGGCATTTGGATGGGCACATGTCACTCTAATTTCCAGGCAGGAAGAAGAATGAACCAAAGTCTCAGCCACCCACCGGGAACCAGTATAGGTCCTGAACCAAAAGTTTGGACTTGCGTTCAGCTCACAAAAAAACGAGTTGAAAAATGGAGCTCAGGGGCACAGCAATTCACAAACTGGCAGAGTAATCAAGGCCAACTATCGTCCAAAAATCTGTTGAGGGAAGGCAACGAGGCGGACTTGAAAGCGAGGCAGAATAGCAGGAAACAGATTTCAAGAGCTACGTTGGAATCGCCTGTAAAGCACAGGAAGAGGGGCACAACTTCGACAATGATGCACTTGGCCAAAAAGGGCGTATGCGTTTTCTCCTGAATATATTCAGGAGAAAACGCATACGCCCTTTTTGGCCAAGCAAGCAAGCGGGCAATGCAAATCTGCACTACAAAGAAGTATCACTTCCCACCGGTCAAAAGGGACATCCACAAAATGTGTAAAAACCAGAAAGGCAAGACAGGCCCTGGAGAACAGGGAGCCTTGTTATGCTGATGGGCGGGATGTAAGTTGCCAACTGCCTCACTGGAGGAGTGCATTGTGTTCCCTAAAACAAGTAAACAACAGAGCTACAGAGCCAAGGGCACTTCCGGTCTAGGGAATATACCTTGGGGAAACTGAAAATCCATAAGACAGAGCCACCCCCAAATTGAGGGCTGCACTGCTTACAAGAACCTCAACCTGGGTACACCTGAAATATCCCAGGAAATATAAAAATGGTTCCAAACATTGTGGAACTTACGTACGATGGAATATCCCTCAGCCATGAAATCAATGTCAGAAGACCAGTAGCAGCAAAATGAGTGGATTCAGGTACGATGATTCTAAGTGAAAGAAGTCACACAGGAAAAGAAACTTATCATAAGATATCACTTAGGAAGATCCTGTAAACATGGCTACACATGAACTGAGTTAGGCAAGAGAACAGAGTCTCACATTTAGAAAACACTCTTATGCCTGCTTAAGGGGGAAGGAGAGGTGGGGTGATGCATCAAACCAGACTTTGATATAAGCACAGGTACCGTTCCAAAAACCAACTATGGAATAGACAAGACCTCCACCTTCCTCAGTGAAAGGGGCTCAAAACCCCATATTTCCCGCAGAGGAATAGATCTGACTAGTAAGAATCTTAAAACCTATGTATTGATATGTCTCCGTAAGGGAATCAAGTGTGTCTAGACTGGCATAAACATGGCAGCGAGAATCAGCTCAAACCCACTCTAAAAAGGAATTTCAAAAACAGAACAAAGAAACAGGGAAATTCTTTACAATTCCTCCAGGGTCTCTGATGCACCCTGGAATGACCCTATCTACAATGACAGCTGGATGTGGCATGAGGCTGTACACTTGGGACTGAGAGGATTGGTGAGATTGGGTGAGCAAATGCAGACCCTTTAAAGCAATAATGCATGGCACCCATTCCATGGGTCCCAACTCTCCAGGTTGAAGGGAATATTACTACAGCTATAACATGTACGGGAAACCTAGAGAATGGACACACTGTGAATACGAAAGGTTTCTAAAACTCAACGAAGAGTCCCTCTCCTGGTGCTCCGGTTTGACTTTCCAACTGCTTTCCTATCAATCTCCCAACTTGGAGAGACAGCCCCTTTAAGCTCCTGGTTCGCACAGGTTGCCAATTTGGCAGAGGATGAAAGGGAAGAGGGAGAACCAATGAGAGAGTAGCTGTTAGGCATTTCGATGGGCACATGTCACTCTAATTTCCCGGCAGGAAGAAGAATTAACCAAAGTCTCAGCCACCCACCGGGAACCAGTATAGTTCCTGAACCAAAAGTTTGGACTTGCGTTCAGCTCACAAAAAAACGAGTTGAAAAATGGAGCTCAGGGGCACAGCAATTCACAAACTGGCAGAGTAATCAAGGCCAACTATCGTCCAAAAATCTGTTGAGGGAAGGCAACGAGGCGGACTTGAAAGCGAGGCAGAATAGCAGGAAACAGATTTCAAGAGCTACGTTGGAATCGCCTGTAAAGCACAGGAAGAGGGGCACAACTTCGACAATGATGCACTTGGCCAAAAAGGGCGTATGCGTTTTCTCCTGAATATATTCAGGAGAAAACGCATACGCCCTTTTTGGCCAAGCAAGCAAGCGGGCAATGCAAATCTGCACTACAAAGAAGTATCACTTCCCACCGGTCAAAAGGGACATCCACAAAATGTGTAAAAACCAGAAAGGCAAGACAGGCCCTGGAGAACAGGGAGCCTTGTTATGCTGATGGGCGGGATGTAAGTTGCCAACTGCCTCACTGGAGGAGTGCATTGTGTTCCCTAAAACAAGTAAACAACAGAGCTACAGAGCCAAGGGCACTTCCGGTCTAGGGAATATACCTTGGGGAAACTGAAAATCCATAAGACAGAGCCACCCCCAAATTGAGGGCTGCACTGCTTACAAGAACCTCAACCTGGGTACACCTGAAATATCCCAGGAAATATAAAAATGGTTCCAAACATTGTGGAACTTACGTACGATGGAATATCCCTCAGCCATGAAATCAATGTCATAAGACCAGTAGCAGCAAAATGAGTGGATTCAGGTACGATGATTCTAAGTGAAAGAAGTCACACAGGAAAAGAAACTTATCATAAGATATCACTTAGGAAGATCCTGTAAACATGGCTACACATGAACTGAGTTAGGCAAGAGAACAGAGTCTCACATTAAGAAAACACTCTTATGCCTGCTTAAGGGGGAAGGAGAGGTGGGGTGATGCATCAAACCAGAGTTTGATATAAGCACAGGTACCGTTCCAAAAACCAACTATGGAATAGACAAGACCTCCACCTTCCTCAGTGAAAGGGACTCAAAACCCCATATTTCCCGCAGAGGAATAGATCTGACTAGTAAGAATCTTAAAACCTATGTATTGATATGTCTCCGTAAGGGAATCAAGTGTGTCTAGACTGGCATAAACATGGCAGCGAGAATCAGCTCAAACCCACTCTAAAAAGGAATTTCAAAAACAGAACAAAGAAACAGGGAAATTCTTTACAATTCCTTCAGGGTCTCGGATGCAACCTGGAATGACCCTATCTACAATGACAGCTGGATGTGGCATGAGGCTGGACACTTGGGACTGAGAGGATTGGTGAGATTGGGTGAGCAAATGCAGACCCTTTAAAGCAATAATGCATGGCACCCATTCCATGGGTCCCAACTCTCCAGGTTGAAGGGAATATTACTACAGCTATAACATGTACGGGAAACCTAGAGAATGGACACACTGTGAATACGAAAGGTTTCTAAAACTCAACGAAGAGTCCCTCTCCTGGTGCTCCGGTTTGACTTTCCAACTGCTTTCCTATCAATCTCCCAACTTGGAGAGACAGCCCCTTTAAGCTCCTGGTTCGCACAGGTTGCCAATTTGGCAGAGGATGAAAGGGAAGAGGGAGAACCAATGAGAGTAGCTGTTAGGCATTTGGATGGGCACATGTCACTCTAATTTCCCGGCAGGAAGAAGAATGAACCAAAGTCTCAGCCACCCACCAGGAACCAGTATAGGTCCTGAACCAAAAGTTTGGACTTGCGTTCAGCTCACAAAAAAACGAGTTGAAAAATGGAGCTCAGGGGCACAGCAATTCACAAACTGGCCGAGTAATCAAGGCCAACTATCGTCCAAAAATCTGTTGAGGGAAGGCAACGAGGCGGACTTGAAAGCGAGGCAGAATAGCAGGAAACAGATTTCAAGAGCTACGTTGGAATCGCCTGTAAAGCACAGGAAGAGGGGCACAACTTCGACAATGATGCACTTGGCCAAAAAGGGCGTATGCGTTTTCTCCTGAATATATTCAGGAGAAAACGCATACGCCCTTTTTGGCCAAGCAAGCAAGCGGGCAATGCAAATCTGCACTACAAAGAAGTATCACTTCCCACCGGTCAAAAGGGACATCCACAAAATGTGTAAAAACCAGAAAGGCAAGACAGGCCCTGGAGAACAGGGAGCCTTGTTATGCTGATGGGCGGGATGTAAGTTGCCAACTGCCTCACTGGAGGAGTGCATTGTGTTCCCTAAAACAAGTAAACAACAGAGCTACAGAGCCAAGGGCACTTCCGGTCTAGGGAATATACCTTGGGGAAACTGAAAATCCATAAGACAGAGCCACCCCCAAATTGAGGGCTGCACTGCTTACAAGAACCTCAACCTGGGTACACCTGAAATATCCCAGGAAATATAAAAATGGTTCCAAACATTGTGGAACTTACGTACGATGGAATATCCCTCAGCCATGAAATCAATGTCATAAGACCAGTAGCAGCAAAATGAGTGGATTCAGGTACGATGATTCTAAGTGAAAGAAGTCACACAGGAAAAGAAACTTATCATAAGATATCACTTAGGAAGATCCTGTAAACATGGCTACACATGAACTGAGTTAGGCAAGAGAACAGAGTCTCACATTAAGAAAACACTCTTATGCCTGCTTAAGGGGGAAGGAGAGGTGGGGTGATGCATCAAACCAGAGTTTGATATAAGCACAGGTACCGTTCCAAAAACCAACTATGGAATAGACAAGACCTCCACCTTCCTCAGTGAAAGGGACTCAAAACCCCATATTTCCCGCAGAGGAATAGATCTGACTAGTAAGAATCTTAAAACCTATGTATTGATATGTCTCCGTAAGGGAATCAAGTGTGTCTAGACTGGCATAAACATGGCAGCGAGAATCAGCTCAAACCCACTCTAAAAAGGAATTTCAAAAACAGAACAAAGAAACAGGGAAATTCTTTACAATTCCTCCAGGGTCTCTGATGCACCCTGGAATGACCCTATCTACAATGACAGCTGGATGTGGCATGAGGCTGTACACTTGGGACTGAGAGGATTGGTGAGATTGGGTGAGCAAATGCAGACCCTTTAAAGCAATAATGCATGGCACCCATTCCATGGGTCCCAACTCTCCAGGTTGAAGGGAATATTACTACAGCTATAACATGTACGGGAAACCTAGAGAATGGACACACTGTGAATACGACAGGTTTCTAAAACTCAACGAAGAGTCCCTCTCCTGGTGCTCCGGTTTGACTTTCCAACTGCTTTCCTATCAATCTCCCAACTTGGAGAGACAGCCCCTTTAAGCTCCTGGTTCGCACAGGTTGCCAATTTGGCAGAGGATGAAAGGGAAGAGGGAGAACCAATGAGAGAGTAGCTGTTAGGCATTTCGATGGGCACATGTCACTCTAATTTCCCGGCAGGAAGAAGAATGAACCAAAGTCTCAGCCACCCACCGGGAACCACTATAGGTCCTGAACCAAAAGTTTGGACTTGCGTTCAGCTCACAAAAAAACGAGTTGAAAAATGGAGCTCAGGGGCACAGCAATTCACAAACTGGCAGAGTAATCAAGGCCAACTATCGTCCAAAAATCTGTTGAGGGAAGGCAACGAGGCGGACTTGAAAGCGAGGCAGAATAGCAGGAAACAGATTTCAAGAGCTACGTTGGAATCGCCTGTAAAGCACAGGAAGAGGGGCACAACTTCGACAATGATGCACTTGGCCAAAAAGGGCGTATGCGTTTTCTCCTGAATATATTCAGGAGAAAACGCATACGCCCTTTTTGGCCAAGCAAGCAAGCGGGCAATGCAAATCTGCACTACAAAGAAGTATCACTTCCCACCGGTCAAAAGGGACATCCACAAAATGTGTAAAAACCAGAAAGGCAAGACAGGCCCTGGAGAACAGGGAGCCTTGTTATGCTGATGGGCGGGATGTAAGTTGCCAACTGCCTCACTGGAGGAGTGCATTGTGTTCCCTAAAACAAGTAAACAACAGAGCTACAGAGCCAAGGGCACTTCCGGTCTAGGGAATATACCTTGGGGAAACTGAAAATCCATAAGACAGAGCCACCCCCAAATTGAGGGCTGCACTGCTTACAAGAACCTCAACCTGGGTACACCTGAAATATCCCAGGAAATATAAAAATGGTTCCAAACATTGTGGAACTTACGTACGATGGAATATCCCTCAGCCATGAAATCAATGTCATAAGAAAAGTAGCAGCAAAATGAGTGGATTCAGGTACGATGATTCTAAGTGAAAGAAGTCACACAGGAAAAGAAACTTATCATAAGATATCACTTAGGAAGATCCTGTAAACATGGCTACACATGAACTGAGTTAGGCAAGAGAACAGAGTCTCACATTAAGAAAACACTCTTATGCCTGCTTAAGGGGGAAGGAGAGGTGGGGTGATGCATCAAACCAGAGTTTGATATAAGCACAGGTACCGTTCCAAAAACCAACTATGGAATAGACAAGACCTCCACCTTCCTCAGTGAAAGGGACTCAAAACCCCATATTTCCCGCAGAGGAATAGATCTGACTAGTAAGAATCTTAAAACCTATGTATTGATATGTCTCCGTAAGGGAATCAAGTGTGTCTAGACTGGCATAAACATGGCAGCGAGAATCAGCTCAAACCCACTCTAAAAAGGAATTTCAAAAACAGAACAAAGAAACAGGGAAATTCTTTACAATTCCTCCAGGGTCTCTGATGCACCCTGGAATGACCCTATCTACAATGACAGCTGGATGTGGCATGAGGCTGGACACTTGGGACTGAGAGGATTGGTGAGATTGGGTGAGCAAATGCAGACCCTTTAAAGCAATAATGCATGGCACCCATTCCATGGGTCCCAACTCTCCAGGTTGAAGGGAATATTACTACAGCTATAACATGTACGGGAAACCTAGAGAATGGACACACTGTGAATACGAAAGGTTTCTAAAACTCAACGAAGAGTCCCTCTCCTGGTGCTCCGGTTTGACTTTCCAACTGCTTTCCTATCAATCTCCCAACTTGGAGAGACAGCCCCTTTAAGGTCCTGGTTCGCACAGGTTGCCAATTTGGCAGAGGATGAAAGGGAAGAGGGAGAACCAATGAGAGAGTAGCTGTTAGGCATTTGGATGGGCACATGTCACTCTAATTTCCCGGCAGGAAGAAGAATTAACCAAAGTCTCAGCCACCCACCGGGAACCAGTATAGGTCCTGAACCAAAAGTTAGGACTTGCGTTCAGCTCACAAAAAAACGAGTTGAAAAATGGAGCTCAGGGGCACAGCAATTCACAAACTGGCAGAGTAATCAAGGCCAACTATCGTCCAAAAATCTGTTGAGGGAAGGCAACGAGGCAGACTTGAAAGCGAGGCAGAATAGCAGGAAACAGATTTCAAGAGCTACGTTGGAATCGCCTGTAAAGCACAGGAAGAGGGGCACAACTTCGACAATGATGCACTTGGCCAAAAAGGGCGTATGCGTTTTCTCCTGAATATATTCAGGAGAAAACGCATACGCCCTTTTTGGCCAAGCAAGCAAGCGGGCAATGCAAATCTGCACTACAAAGAAGTATCACTTCCCACCGGTCAAAAGGGACATCCACAAAATGTGTAAAAACCAGAAAGGCAAGACAGGCCCTGGAGAACAGGGAGCCTTGTTATGCTGATGGGCGGGATGTAAGTTGCCAACTGCCTCACTGGAGGAGTGCATTGTGTTCCCTAAAACAAGTAAACAACAGAGCTACAGAGCCAAGGGCACTTCCGGTCTAGGGAATATACCTTGGGGAAACTGAAAATCCATAAGACAGAGCCACCCCCAAATTGAGGGCTGCACTGCTTACAAGAACCTCAACCTGGGTACACCTGAAATATCCCAGGAAATATAAAAATGGTTCCAAACATTGTGGAACTTACGTACGATGGAATATCCCTCAGCCATGAAATCAATGTCATAAGACCAGTAGCAGCAAAATGAGTGGATTCAGGTACGATGATTCTAAGTGAAAGAAGTCACACAGGAAAAGAAACTTATCATAAGATATCACTTAGGAAGATCCTGTAAACATGGCTACACATGAACTGAGTTAGGCAAGAGAACAGAGTCTCACATTAAGAAAACACTCTTATGCCTGCTTAAGGGGGAAGGAGAGGTGGGGTGATGCATCAAACCAGAGTTTGATATAAGCACAGGTACCGTTCCAAAAACCAACTATGGAATAGACAAGACCTCCACCTTCCTCAGTGAAAGGGACTCAAAACCCCATATTTCCCGCAGAGGAATAGATCTGACTAGTAAGAATCTTAAAACCTATGTATTGATATGTCTCCGTAAGGGAATCAAGTGTGTCTAGACTGGCATAAACATGGCAGCGAGAATCAGCTCAAACCCACTCTAAAAAGGAATTTCAAAAACAGAACAAAGAAACAGGGAAATTCTTTACAATTCCTTCAGGGTCTCGGATGCAACCTGGAATGACCCTATCTACAATGACAGCTGGATGTGGCAAGAGGCTGGACACTTGGGACTGAGAGGATTGGTGAGATTGGGTGAGCAAATGCAGACCCTTTAAAGCAATAATGCATGGCACCCATTCCATGGGTCCCAACTCTCCAGGTTGAAGGGAATATTACTACAGCTATAACATGTACGGGAAACCTAGAGAATGGACACACTGTGAATACGACAGGTTTCTAAAACTCAACGAAGAGTCCCTCTCCTGGTGCTCCGGTTTGACTTTCCAACTGCTTTCCTATCAATCTCACAACTTGGAGAGACAGCCCCTTTAAGGTCCTGGTTCGCACAGGTTGCCAATTTGGCAGAGGATGAAAGGGAAGAGGGAGAACCAATGAGAGAGTAGCTGTTAGGCATTTGGATGGGCACATGTCACTCTAATTTCCCGGCAGGAAGAAGAATTAACCAAAGTCTCAGCCACCCACCGGGAACCAGTATAGGTCCTGAACCAAAAGTTTGGACTTGCGTTCAGCTCACAAAAAAACGAGTTGAAAAATGGAGCTCAGGGGCACAGCAATTCACAAACTGGCAGAGTAATCAAGGCCAACTATCGTCCAAAAATCTGTTGAGGGAAGGCAACGAGGCGGACTTGAAAGCGAGGCAGAATAGCAGGAAACAGATTTCAAGAGCTACGTTGGAATCGCCTGTAAAGCACAGGAAGAGGGGCACAACTTCGACAATGATGCACTTGGCCAAAAAGGGCGTATGCGTTTTCTCCTGAATATATTCAGGAGAAAACGCATACGCCCTTTTTGGCCAAGCAAGCAAGCGGGCAATGCAAATCTGCACTACAAAGAAGTATCACTTCCCACCGGTCAACAGGGACATCCACAAAATGTGTAAAAACCAGAAAGGCAAGACAGGCCCTGGAGAACAGGGAGCCTTGTTATGCTGATGGGCGGGATATAAGTTCCCAACTGCCTCACTGGAGGAGTGCATTGTGTTCCCTAAAACAAGTAAACAACAGAGCTACAGAGCCAAGGGCACTTCCGGTCTAGGGAATATACCTTGGGGAAACTGAAAATCCATAAGACAGAGCCACCCCCAAATTGAGGGCTGCACTGCTTACAAGAACCTCAACCTGGGTACACCTGAAATATCCCAGGAAATATAAAAATGGTTCCAAACATTGTGGAACTTACGTACGATGGAATATCCCTCAGCCATGAAATCAATGTCATAAGACCAGTAGCAGCAAAATGAGTGGATTCAGGTACGATGATTCTAAGTGAAAGAAGCCACACAGGAAAAGAAACTTATCATAAGATATCACTTAGGAAGATCCTGTAAACATGGCTACACAAGAACTGAGTTAGGCAAGAGAACAGAGTCTCACATTTAGAAAACACTCTTATGCCTGCTTAAGGGGGAAGGAGAGGTGGGGGGATGCATCAAACCAGAGTTTGATATAAGCACAGGTACCGTTCCAAAAACCAACTATGGAATAGACAAGACCTACACCTTCCTCAGTGAAAGGGACTCAAAACCCCATATTTCCCGCAGAGGAATAGATCTGACTAGTAAGAATCTTAAAACCTATGTATTGATATGTCTCCGTAAGGGAATCAAGTGTGTCTAGACTGGCATAAACATGGCAGCGAGAATCAGCTCAAACCCACTCTAAAAAGGAATTTCAAAAACAGAACAAAGAAACAGGGAAATTCTTTACAATTCCTCCAGGGTCTCTGATGCAACCTGGAATGACCCTATCTACAATGACAGCTGGATGTGGCATGAGGCTGGACACTTGGGACTGAGAGGATTGGTGAGATTGGGTGAGCAAATGCAGACCCTTTAAAGCAATAATGCATGGCACCCATTCCATGGGTCCCAACTCTCCAGGTTGAAGGGAATATTACTACAGCTATAACATGTACGGGAAACCTAGAGAATGGACACACTGTGAATACGAAAGGTTTCTAAAACTCAACGAAGAGTCCCTCTCCTGGTGCTCCGGTTTGACTTTCCAACTGCTTTCCTATCAATCTCCCAACTTGGAGAGACAGCCCCTTTAAGCTCCTGGTTCGCACAGGTTGCCAATTTGGCAGAGGATGAAAGGGAAGAGGGAGAACCAATGAGAGAGTAGCTGTTAGGCATTTGGATGGGCACATGTCACTCTAATTTCCCGGCAGGAAGAAGAATTAACCAAAGTCTCAGCCACCCACCGGGAACCAGTATAGGTCCTGAACCAAAAGTTTGGACTTGCGTTCAGCTCACAAAAAAACGAGTTGAAAAATGGAGCTCAGGGGCACAGCAATTCACAAACTGGCAGAGTAATCAAGGCCAACTATCGTCCAAAAATCTGTTGAGGGAAGGCAACGAGGCGGACTTGAAAGCGAGGCAGAATAGCAGGAAACAGATTTCAAGAGGTACGTTGGAATCGCCTGTAAAGCACAGGAAGAGGGGCACAACTTCGACAATGATGCACTTGGCAAAAAAGGGTGTATGCGTTTTCTCCTGAATATATCCAGGAGAAAACGCCTACGCCCTTTTTGGCCAAGCAAGCACGCGGGCAATGCAAATCTGCACTACAAAGAAGTATCACTTCCCACCGGTCAAAAGGGACATCCACAAAATGTGTAAAAACCAGAAAGGCAAGACAGGCCCTGGAGAACAGGGAGCCTTGTTATGCTGATGGGCGGGATGTAAGTTGCCAACTGCCTCACTGGAGGAGTGCATTGTGTTCCCTAAAACAAGTAAACAACAGAGCTACAGAGCCAAGGGCACTTCTGGTCTAGGGAATATACCTTGGGGAAACTGAAAATCCATAAGACAGAGCCACCCCCAAATTGAGGGCTGCACTGCTTACAAGAACCTCAACCTGGGTACACCTGAAATATCCCAGGAAATATAAAAATGGTTCCAAACATTGTGGAACTTACGTACGATGGAATATCCCTCAGCCATGAAATCAATGTCATAAGACCAGTAGCAGCAAAATGAGTGGATTCAGGTACGATGATTCTAAGTGAAAGAAGTCACACAGGAAAAGAAACTTATCATAAGATATCACTTAGGAAGATCCTGTAAACATGGCTACACATGAACTGAGTTAGGCAAGAGAAAAGAGTCTCACATTTAGAAAACACTCTTATGCCTGCTTAAGCGGGAAGGAGAGGTGGGGTGATGCATCAAACCCGAGTTTGATATAAGCACAGGTACCGTTCCAAAAACCAACTATGGAATAGACAAGACCTCCACCTTCCTCAGTGAAAGGGACTCAAAACCCCATATTTCCCGCAGAGGAATAGATCTGACTAGTAAGAATCTTAAAACCTATGTATTGATATGTCTCCGTAAGGGAATCAAGTGTGTCTAGACTGGCATAAACATGGCAGCGAGAATCAGCTCAAACCCACTCTAAAAAGGAATTTCCAAAACAGAACAAAGAAACAGGGAAATTCTTTACAATTCCTTCAGGGTCTCGGATGCAACCTGGAATGACCCTATCTACAATGACAGCTGGATGTGGCATGAGGCTGGACACTTGGGACTGAGAGGATTGGTGAGATTGGGTGAGCAAATGCAGACCCTTTAAAGCAATAATGCATGGCACCCATTCCATGGGTCCCAACTCTCCAGGTTGAAGGGAATATTACTACAGCTATAACATGTACGGGAAACCTAGAGAATGGACACACTGTGAATACGAAAGGTTTCTAAAACTCAACGAATAGTCCCTCTCCTGGTGCTCCGGTTTGACTTTCCAACTGCTTTCCTATCAATCTCCCAACTTGGAGAGACAGCCCCTTTAAGGTCCTGGTTCGCACAGGTTGCCAATTTGGCAGAGGATGAAAGGGAAGAGGGAGAACCAATGAGAGAGTAGCTGTTAGGCATTTGGATGGGCACATGTCACTCTAATTTCCAGGCAGGAAGAAGAATGAACCAAAGTCTCAGCCACCCACCGGGAACCAGTATAGGTCCTGAACCAAAAGTTTGGACTTGCGTTCAGCTCACAAAAAAACGAGTTGAAAAATGGAGCTCAGGGGCACAGCAATTCACAAACTGGCAGAGTAATCAAGGCCAACTATCGTCCAAAAATCTGTTGAGGGAAGGCAACGAGGCGGACTTGAAAGCGAGGCAGAATAGCAGGAAACAGATTTCAAGAGCTACGTTGGAATCGCCTGTAAAGCACAGGAAGAGGGGCACAACTTCGACAATGATGCACTTGGCCAAAAAGGGCGTATGCGTTTTCTCCTGAATATATTCAGGAGAAAACGCATACGCCTTTTTTGGCCAAGCAAGCAAGCGGGCAATGCAAATCTGCACTACAAACAAGTATCACTTCCCACCGGTCAAAAGGGACATCCACAAAATGTGTAAAAACCAGAAAGGCAAGACAGGCCCTGGAGAACAGGGAGCCTTGTTATGCTGATGGGCGGGATGTAAGTTGCCAACTGCCTCACTGGAGGAGTGCATTGTGTTCCCTAAAACAAGTAAACAACAGAGCTACAGAGCCAAGGGCACTTCCGGTCTAGGGAATATACCTTGGGGAAACTGAAAATCCATAAGACAGAGCCACCCCCAAATTGAGGGCTGCACTGCTTACAAGAACCTCAACCTGGGTACACCTGAAATATCCCAGGAAATATAAAAATGGTTCCAAACATTGTGGAACTTACGTACGATGGAATATCCCTCAGCCATGAAATCAATGTCAGAAGACCAGTAGCAGCAAAATGAGTGGATTCAGGTACGATGATTCTAAGTGAAAGAAGTCACACAGGAAAAGAAACTTATCATAAGATATCACTTAGGAAGATCCTGTAAACATGGCTACACATGAACTGAGTTAGGCAAGAGAACAGAGTCTCACATTTAGAAAACACTCTTATGCCTTCTTAAGGGGGAAGGAGAGGTGGGGTGATGCATCAAACCAGACTTTGATATAAGCACAGGTACCGTTCCAAAAACCAACTATGGAATAGACAAGACCTCCACCTTCCTCAGTGAAAGGGACTCAAAACCCCATATTTCCCGCAGAGGAATAGATCTGACTAGTAAGAATCTTAAAACCTATGTATTGATATGTCTCCGTAAGGGAATCAAGTGTGTCTAGACTGGCATAAACATGGCAGCGAGAATCAGCTCAAACCCACTCTAAAAAGGAATTTCAAAAACAGAACAAAGAAACAGGGAAATTCTTTACAATTCCTTCAGGGTCTCGGATGCAACCTGGAATGACCCTATCTACAATGACAGCTGGATGTGGCATGAGGCTGGACACTTGGGACTGAGAGGATTGGTGAGATTGGGTGAGCAAATGCAGACCCTTTAAAGCAATAATGCATGGCACCCATTCCATGGGTCCCAACTCTCCAGGTTGAAGGGAATATTACTACAGCTATAACATGTACGGGAAACCTAGAGAATGGACACACTGTGAATACGAAAGGTTTCTAAAACTCAACGAAGAGTCCCTCTCCTGGTGCTCCGGTTTGACTTTCCAACTGCTTTCCTATCAATCTCCCAACTTGGAGAGACAGCCCCTTTAAGCTCCTGGTTCGCACAGGTTGCCAATTTGGCAGAGGATGAAAGGGAAGAGGGAGAACCAATGAGAGAGTAGCTGTTAGGCATTTGGATGGGCACATGTCACTCTAATTTCCCGGAAGGAAGAAGAATTAACCAAAGTCTCAGCCACCCACCGGGAACCAGTATAGGTCCTGAACCAAAAGTTTGGACTTGCGTTCAGCTCACAAAAAAACGAGTTGAAAAATGGAGCTCAGGGGCACAGCAATTCACAAACTGGCAGAGTAATCAAGGCCAACTATCGTCCAAAAATCTGTTGAGGGAAGGCAACGAGGCGGACTTGAAAGCGAGGCAGAATAGCAGGAAACAGATTTCAAGAGCTACGTTGGAATCGCCTGTAAAGCACAGGAAGAGGGGCACAACTTCGACAATGATGCACTTGGCCAAAAAGGGCGTATGCGTTTTCTCCTGAATATATTCAGGAGAAAACGCATACGCCCTTTTTGGCCAAGCAAGCAAGCGGGCAATGCAAATCTGCACTACAAACAAGTATCACTTCCCACCGGTCAAAAGGGACATCCACAAAATGTGTAAAAACCAGAAAGGCAAGACAGGCCCTGGAGAACAGGGAGCCTTGTTATGCTGATGGGCGGGATGTAAGTTGCCAACTGCCTCACTGGAGGAGTGCATTGTGTTCCCTAAAACAAGTAAACAACAGAGCTACAGAGCCAAGGGCACTTCCGGTCTAGGGAATATACCTTGGGGAAACTGAAAATCCATAAGACAGAGCCACTCCCAAATTGAGGGCTGCACTGCTTACAAGAACCTCAACCTGGGTACACCTGAAATATCCCAGGAAATATAAAAATGGTTCCAAACATTGTGAAACTTACGTACGATGGAATATCCCTCAGCCATGAAATCAATGTCATAAGACCAGTAGCAGCAAAATGAGTGGATTCAGGTACGATGATTCTAAGTGAAAGAAGTCACACAGGAAAAGAAACTTATCATAAGATATCACTTAGGAAGATCCTGTAAACATGGCTACACATGAACTGAGTTAGGCAAGAGAACAGAGTCTCACATTTAGAAAACACTCTTATGCCTTCTTAAGGGGGAAGGAGAGGTGGGGTGATGCATCAAACCAGACTTTGGTATAAGCACAGGTACCGTTCCAAAAACCAACTATGGAATAGACAAGATCTCCACCTTCCTCAGTGAAAGGGACTCAAAACCCCATATTTCCCGCAGAGGAATAGATCTGACTAGTAAGAATCTTAAAACCTATGTATTGATATGTCTCCGTAAGGGAATCAAGTGTGTCTAGACTGGCATAAACATGGCAGCGAGAATCAGCTCAAACCCACTCTAAAAAGGAATTTCCAAAACAGAACAAAGAAACAGGGAAATTCTTTACAATTCCTTCAGGGTCTCGGATGCAACCTGGAATGACCCTATCTACAATGACAGCTGGATGTGGCATGAGGCTGGACACTTGGGACTGAGAGGATTGGTGAGATTGGGTGAGCAAATGCAGACCCTTTAAAGCAATAATGCATGGCACCCATTCCATGGGTCCCAACTCTCCAGGTTGAAGGGAATATTACTACAGCTATAACATGTACGGGAAACCTAGAGAATGGACACACTGTGAATACGACAGGTTTCTAAAACTCAACGAAGAGTCCCTCTCCTGGTGCTCCGGTTTGACTTTCCAACTGCTTTCCTATCAATCTCCCAACTTGGAGAGACAGCCCCTTTAAGCTCCTGGTTCGCACAGGTTGCCAATTTGGCAGAGGATGAAAGGGAAGAGGGAGAACCAATGAGAGAGTAGCTGTTAGGCATTTGGATGGGCACATGTCACTCTAATTTCCAGGCAGGAAGAAGAATGAACCAAAGTCTCAGCCACCCACCGGGAACCAGTATAGGTCCTGAACCAAAAGTTTGGACTTGCGTTCAGCTCACAAAAAAACGAGTTGAAAAATGGAGCTCAGGGGCACAGCAATTCACAAACTGGCAGAGTAATCAAGGCCAACTATCGTCCAAAAATCTGTTGAGGGAAGGCAACGAGGCGGACTTGAAAGCGAGGCAGAATAGCAGGAAACAGATTTCAAGAGCTACGTTGGAATCGCCTGTAAAGCACAGGAAGAGGGGCACAACTTCGACAATGATGCACTTGGCCAAAAAGGGCGTATGCGTTTTCTCCTGAATATATTCAGGAGAAAACGCATACGCCCTTTTTGGCCAAGCAAGCAAGCGGGCAATGCAAATCTGCACTACAAACAAGTATCACTTCCCACCGGTCAAAAGGGACATCCACAAAATGTGTAAAAACCAGAAAGGCAAGACAGGCCCTGGAGAACAGGGAGCCTTGTTATGCTCATGGGCGGGATGTAAGTTGCCAACTGCCTCACTGGAGGAGTGCATTGTGTTCCCTAAAACAAGTAAACAACAGAGCTACAGAGCCAAGGGCACTTCCGGTCTAGGGAATATACCTTGGGGAAACTGAAAATCCATAAGACAGAGGCACCCCCAAATTGAGGGCTGCACTGCTTACAAGAACCTCAACCTGGGTACACCTGAAATATCCCAGGAAATATAAAAATGGTTCCAAACATTGTGGAACTTACGTACGATGGAATATCCCTCAGCCATGAAATCAATGTCATAAGACCAGTAGCAGCAAAATGAGTGGATTCAGGTACGATGATTCTAAGTGAAAGAAGTCACACAGGAAAAGAAACTTATCATAAGATATCACTTAGGAAGATCCTGTAAACATGGCTACACATGAACTGAGTTAGGCAAGAGAACAGAGTCTCACATTTAGAAAACACTCTTATGCCTGCTTAAGGGGGAAGGAGAGGTGGGGTGATGCATCAAACCCGAGTTTGATATAAGCACAGGTACCGTTCCAAAAACCAACTATGGAATAGACAAGACCTCCACCTTCCTCAGTGAAAGGGACTCAAAACCCCATATTTCCCGCAGAGGAATAGATCTGACTAGTAAGAATCTTAAAACCTATGTATTGATATGTCTCCGTAAGGGAATCAAGTGTGTCTAGACTGGCATAAACATGGCAGCGAGAATCAGCTCAAACCCACTCTAAAAAGGAATTTCCAAAACAGAACAAAGAAACAGGGAAATTCTTTACAATTCCTTCAGGGTCTCGGATGCAACCTGGAATGACCCTATCTACAATGACAGCTGGATGTGGCATGAGGCTGGACACTTGGGACTGAGAGGATTGGTGAGATTGGGTGAGCAAATGCAGACCCTTTAAAGCAATAATGCATGGCACCCATTCCATGGGTCCCAACTCTCCAGGTTGAAGGGAATATTACTACAGCTATAACATGTACGGGAAACCTAGAGAATGGACACACTGTGAATACGAAAGGTTTCTAAAACTCAACGAAGAGTCCCTCTCCTGGTGCTCCGGTTTGACTTTCCAACTGCTTTCCTATCAATCTCCCAACTTGGAGAGACAGCCCCTTTAAGGTCCTGGTTCGCACAGGTTGCCAATTTGGCAGAGGATGAAAGGGAAGAGGGAGAACCAATGAGAGAGTAGCTGTTAGGCATTTGGATGGGCACATGTCACTCTAATTTCCCGGAAGGAAGAAGAATTAACCAAAGTCTCAGCCACCCACCGGGAACCAGTATAGGTCCTGAACCAAAAGTTTGGACTTGCGTTCAGCTCACAAAAAAACGAGTTGAAAAATGGAGCTCAGGGGCACAGCAATTCACAAACTGGCAGAGTAATCAAGGCCAACTATCGTCCAAAAATCTGTTGAGGGAAGGCAACGAGGCGGACTTGAAAGCGAGGCAGAATAGCAGGAAACAGATTTCAAGAGGTACGTTGGAATCGCCTGTAAAGCACAGGAAGAGGGGCACAACTTCGACAATGATGCACTTGGCCAAAAAGGGCGTATGCGTTTTCTCCTGAATATATTCAGGAGAAAACGCATACGCCCTTTTTGGCCAAGCAAGCAAGCGGGCAATGCAAATCTGCACTACAAACAAGTATCACTTCCCACCGGTCAAAAGGGACATCCACAAAATGTGTAAAAACCAGAAAGGCAAGACAGGCCCTGGAGAACAGGGAGCCTTGTTATGCTGATGGGCGGGATGTAAGTTGCCAACTGCCTCACTGGAGGAGTGCATTGTGTTCCCTAAAACAAGTAAACAACAGAGCTACAGAGCCAAGGGCACTTCCGGTCTAGGGAATATACCTTGGGGAAACTGAAAATCCATAAGACAGAGGCACCCCCAAATTGAGGGCTGCACTGCTTACAAGAACCTCAACCTGGGTACACCTGAAATATCCCAGGAAATATAAAAATGGTTCCAAACATTGTGAAACTTACGTACGATGGAATATCCCTCAGCCATGAAATCAATGTCATAAGACCAGTAGCAGCAAAATGAGTGGATTCAGGTACGATGATTCTAAGTGAAAGAAGTCACACAGGAAAAGAAACTTATCATAAGATATCACTTAGGAAGATCCTGTGAACATGGCTACACATGAACTGAGTTAGGCAAGAGAACAGAGTCTCACATTTAGAAAACACTCTTATGCCTGCTTAAGGGGGAAGGAGAGGTGGGGTGATGCATCAAACCAGAGTTTGATATAAGCACAGGTACCGTTCCAAAAACCAACTATGGAATAGACAAGATCTCCACCTTCCTCAGTGAAAGGGACTCAAAACCCCATATTTCCCGCAGAGGAATAGATCTGACTAGTAAGAATCTTAAAACCTATGTATTGATATGTCTCCGTAAGGGAATCAAGTGTGTCTAGACTGGCATAAACATGGCAGCGAGAATCAGCTCAAACCCACTCTAAAAAGGAATTTCCAAAACAGAACAAAGAAACAGGGAAATTCTTTACAATTCCTTCAGGGTCTCGGATGCAACCTGGAATGACCCTATCTACAATGACAGCTGGATGTGGCATGAGGCTGGACACTTGGGACTGAGAGGATTGGTGAGATTGGGTGAGCAAATGCAGACCCTTTAAAGCAATAATGCATGGCACCCATTCCATGGGTCCCAACTCTCCAGGTTGAAGGGAATATTACTACAGCTATAACATGTACGGGAAACCTAGAGAATGGACACACTGTGAATACGAAAGGTTTCTAAAACTCAACGAAGAGTCCCTCTCCTGGTGCTCCGGTTTGACTTTCCAACTGCTTTCCTATCAATCTCCCAACTTGGAGAGACAGCCCCTTTAAGCTCCTGGTTCGCACAGGTTGCCAATTTGGCAGAGGATGAAAGGGAAGAGGGAGAACCAATGAGAGAGTAGCTGTTAGGCATTTCGATGGGCACATGTCACTCTAATTTCCCGGCAGGAAGAAGAATTAACCAAAGTCTCAGCCACCCACCGGGAACCAGTATAGGTCCTGAACCAAAACTTTGGACTTCCGTTCAGCTCACAAAAAAACGAGTTGAAAAATGGAGCTCAGGGGCACAGCAATTCACAAACTGGCAGAGTAATCAACGCCAACTATCGTCCAAAAATCTGTTGAGGGAAGGCAACGAGGCGGACTTGAAAGCGAGGCAGAATAGCAGGAAACAGATTTCAAGAGCTACGTTGGAATCGCCTGTAAAGCACAGGAAGAGGGGCACAACTTCGACAATGATGCACTTGGCCAAAAAGGGCGTATGCGTTTTCTCCTGAATATATTCAGGAGAAAACGCATACGCCCTTTTTGGCCAAGCAAGCAAGCGGGCAATGCAAATCTGCACTACAAAGAAGTATCACTTCCCACCGGTCAAAAGGGACATCCACAAAATGTGTAAAAACCAGAAAGGCAAGACAGGCCCTGGAGAACATGGAGCCTTGTTATGCTGATGGGCGGGATGTAAGTTGCCAACTGCCTCACTGGAGGAGTGCACTGTGTTCCCTAAAACAAGTAAACAACAGAGCTACAGAGCCAAGGGCACTTCCGGTCTAGGGAATATACCTTGGGGAAACTGAAAATCCATAAGACAGAGCCACCCCCAAATTGAGGGCTGCACTGCTTACAAGAACCTCAACCTGGGTACACCTGAAATATCCCAGGAAATATAAAAATGGTTCCAAACATTGTGAAACTTACGTACGATGGAATATCCCTCAGCCATGAAATCAATGTCATAAGACCAGTAGCAGCAAAATGAGTGGATTCAGGTACGATGATTCTAAGTGAAAGAAGTCACACAGGAAAAGAAACTTATCATAAGATATCACTTAGGAAGATCCTGTAAACATGGCTACACATGAACTGAGTTAGGCAAGAGAACAGAGTCTCACATTTAGAAAACACTCTTATGCCTGCTTAAGGGGGAAGGAGAGGTGGGGTGATGCATCAAACCAGACTTTGATATAAGCACAGGTACCGTTCCAAAAACCAACTATGGAATAGACAAGATCTCCACCTTCCTCAGTGAAAGGGACTCAAAACCCCATATTTCCCGCAGAGGAATAGATCTGACTAGTAAGAATCTTAAAACCTATGTATTGATATGTCTCCGTAAGGGAATCAAGTGTGTCTAGACTGGCATAAACATGGCAGCGAGAATCAGCTCAAACCCACTCTAAAAAGGAATTTCAAAAACAGAACAAAGAAACAGGGAAATTCTTTACAATTCCTTCAGGGTCTCGGATGCAACCTGGAATGACCCTATCTACAATGACAGCTGGATGTGGCATGAGGCTGGACACTTGGGACTGAGAGGATTGGTGAGATTGGGTGAGCAAATGCAGACCCTTTAAAGCAATAATGCATGGCACCCATTCCATGGGTCCCAACTCTCCAGGTTGAAGGGAATATTACTACAGCTATAACATGTACGGGAAACCTAGAGAATGGACACACTGTGAATACGAAAGGTTTCTAAAACTCAACGAAGAGTCCCTCTCCTGGTGCTCCGGTTTGACTTTCCAACTGCTTTCCTATCAATCTCCCAACTTGGAGAGACAGCCCCTTTAAGCTCCTGGTTCGCACAGGTTGCCAATTTGGCAGAGGATGAAAGGGAAGAGGGAGAACCAATGAGAGAGTAGCTGTTAGGCATTTCGATGGGCACATGTCACTCTAATTTCCCGGCAGGAAGAAGAATTAACCAAAGTCTCAGCCACCCACCGGGAACCAGTATAGGTCCTGAACCAAAAGTTTGGACTTGCGTTCAGCTCACAAAAAAACGAGTTGAAAAATGGAGCTCAGGGGCACAGCAATTCACAAACTGGCAGAGTAATCAAGGCCAACTATCGTCCAAAAATCTGTTGAGGGAAGGCAACGAGGCGGACTTGAAAGCGAGGCAGAATAGCAGGAAACAGATTTCAAGAGCTACGTTGGAATCGCCTGTAAAGCACAGGAAGAGGGGCACAACTTCGACAATGATGCACTTGGCCAAAAAGGGCGTATGCGTTTTCTCCTGAATATATTCAGGAGAAAACGCATACGCCCTTTTTGGCCAAGCAAGCAAGCGGGCAATGCAAATCTGCACTACAAACAAGTATCACTTCCCACCGGTCAAAAGGGACATCCACAAAATGTGTAAAAACCAGAAAGGCAAGACAGGCCCTGGAGAACAGGGAGCCTTGTTATGCTGATGGGCGGGATGTAAGTTGCCAACTGCCTCACTGGAGGAGTGCATTGTGTTCCCTAAAACAAGTAAACAACAGAGCTACAGAGCCAAGGGCACTTCCGGTCTAGGGAATATACCTTGGGGAAACTGAAAATCCATAAGACAGAGCCACCCCCAAATTGAGGGCTGCACTGCTTACAAGAACCTCAACCTGGGTACACCTGAAATATCCCAGGAAATATAAAAATGGTTCCAAACATTGTGGAACTTACGTACGATGGAATATCCCTCAGCCATGAAATCAATGTCAGAAGACCAGTAGCAGCAAAATGAGTGGATTCAGGTACGATGATTCTAAGTGAAAGAAGTCACACAGGAAAAGAAACTTATCATAAGATATCACTTAGGAAGATCCTGTAAACATGGCTACACATGAACTGAGTTAGGCAAGAGAACAGAGTCTCACATTTAGAAAACACTCTTATGCCTGCTTAAGGGGGAAGGAGAGGTGGGGTGATGCATCAAACCAGACTTTGATATAAGCACAGGTACCGTTCCAAAAACCAACTATGGAATAGACAAGATCTCCACCTTCCTCAGTGAAAGGGACTCAAAACCCCATATTTCCCGCAGAGGAATAGATCTGACTAGTAAGAATGTTAAAACCTATGTATTGATATGTCTCCGTAAGGGAATCAAGTGTGTCTAGACTGGCATAAACATGGCAGCGAGAATCAGCTCAAACCCACTCTAAAAAGGAATTTCAAAAACAGAACAAAGAAACAGGGAAATTCTTTACAATTCCTTCAGGGTCTCGGATGCAACCTGGAATGACCCTATCTACAATGACAGCTGGATGTGGCATGAGGCTGGACACTTGGGACTGAGAGGATTGGTGAGATTGGGTGAGCAAATGCAGACCCTTTAAAGCAATAATGCATGGCACCCATTCCATGGGTCCCAACTCTCCAGGTTGAAGGGAATATTACTACAGCTATAACATGTACGGGAAACCTAGAGAATGGACACACTGTGAATACGAAAGGTTTCTAAAACTCAACGAAGAGTCCCTCTCCTGGTGCTCCGGTTTGACTTTCCAACTGCTTTCCTATCAATCTCCCAACTTGGAGAGACAGCCCCTTTAAGCTCCTGGTTCGCACAGGTTGCCAATTTGGCAGAGGATGAAAGGGAAGAGGGAGAACCAATGAGAGAGTAGCTGTTAGGCATTTCGATGGGCACATGTCACTCTAATTTCCCGGCAGGAAGAAGAATTAACCAAAGTCTCAGCCACCCACCGGGAACCAGTATAGGTCCTGAACCAAAACTTTGGACTTCCGTTCAGCTCACAAAAAAACGAGTTGAAAAATGGAGCTCAGGGGCACAGCAATTCACAAACTGGCAGAGTAATCAAGGCCAACTATCGTCCAAAAATCTGTTGAGGGAAGGCAACGAGGCGGACTTGAAAGCGAGGCAGAATAGCAGGAAACAGATTTCAAGAGCTACGTTGGAATCGCCTGTAAAGCACAGGAAGAGGGGCACAACTTCGACAATGATGCACTTGGCCAAAAAGGGCGTATGCGTTTTCTCCTGAATATATTCAGGAGAAAACGCATACGCCCTTTTTGGCCAAGCAAGCAAGCGGGCAATGCAAATCTGCACTACAAAGAAGTATCACTTCCCACCGGTCAAAAGGGACATCCACAAAATGTGTAAAAACCAGAAAGGCAAGACAGGCCCTGGAGAACATGGAGCCTTGTTATGCTGATGGGCGGGATGTAAGTTGCCAACTGCCTCACTGGAGGAGTGCACTGTGTTCCCTAAAACAAGTAAACAACAGAGCTACAGAGCCAAGGGCACTTCCGGTCTAGGGAATATACCTTGGGGAAACTGAAAATCCATAAGACAGAGCCACCCCCAAATTGAGGGCTGCACTGCTTACAAGAACCTCAACCTGGGTACACCTGAAATATCCCAGGAAATATAAAAATGGTTCCAAACATTGTGAAACTTACGTACGATGGAATATCCCTCAGCCATGAAATCAATGTCATAAGACCAGTAGCAGCAAAATGAGTGGATTCAGGTACGATGATTCTAAGTGAAAGAAGTCACACAGGAAAAGAAACTTATCATAAGATATCACTTAGGAAGATCCTGTAAACATGGCTACACATGAACTGAGTTAGGCAAGAGAACAGAGTCTCACATTTAGAAAACACTCTTATGCCTGCTTAAGGGGGAAGGAGAGGTGGGGTGATGCATCAAACCAGACTTTGATATAAGCACAGGTACCGTTCCAAAAACCAACTATGGAATAGACAAGATCTCCACCTTCCTCAGTGAAAGGGACTCAAAACCCCATATTTCCCGCAGAGGAATAGATCTGACTAGTAAGAATCTTAAAACCTATGTATTGATATGTCTCCGTAAGGGAATCAAGTGTGTCTAGACTGGCATAAACATGGCAGCGAGAATCAGCTCAAACCCACTCTAAAAAGGAATTTCAAAAACAGAACAAAGAAACAGGGAAATTCTTTACAATTCCTTCAGGGTCTCGGATGCAACCTGGAATGACCCTATCTACAATGACAGCTGGATGTGGCATGAGGCTGGACACTTGGGACTGAGAGGATTGGTGAGATTGGGTGAGCAAATGCAGACCCTTTAAAGCAATAATGCATGGCACCCATTCCATGGGTCCCAACTCTCCAGGTTGAAGGGAATATTACTACAGCTATAACATGTACGGGAAACCTAGAGAATGGACACACTGTGAATACGAAAGGTTTCTAAAACTCAACGAAGAGTCCCTCTCCTGGTGCTCCGGTTTGACTTTCCAACTGCTTTCCTATCAATCTCCCAACTTGGAGAGACAGCCCCTTTAAGCTCCTGGTTCGCACAGGTTGCCAATTTGGCAGAGGATGAAAGGGAAGAGGGAGAACCAATGAGAGAGTAGCTGTTAGGCATTTCGATGGGCACATGTCACTCTAATTTCCCGGCAGGAAGAAGAATTAACCAAAGTCTCAGCCACCCACCGGGAACCAGTATAGGTCCTGAACCAAAAGTTTGGACTTGCGTTCAGCTCACAAAAAAACGAGTTGAAAAATGGAGCTCAGGGGCACAGCAATTCACAAACTGGCAGAGTAATCAAGGCCAACTATCGTCCAAAAATCTGTTGAGGGAAGGCAACGAGGCGGACTTGAAAGCGAGGCAGAATAGCAGGAAACAGATTTCAAGAGCTACGTTGGAATCGCCTGTAAAGCACAGGAAGAGGGGCACAACTTCGACAATGATGCACTTGGCCAAAAAGGGCGTATGCGTTTTCTCCTGAATATATTCAGGAGAAAACGCATACGCCCTTTTTGGCCAAGCAAGCAAGCGGGCAATGCAAATCTGCACTACAAACAAGTATCACTTCCCACCGGTCAAAAGGGACATCCACAAAATGTGTAAAAACCAGAAAGGCAAGACAGGCCCTGGAGAACAGGGAGCCTTGTTATGCTGATGGGCGGGATGTAAGTTGCCAACTGCCTCACTGGAGGAGTGCATTGTGTTCCCTAAAACAAGTAAACAACAGAGCTACAGAGCCAAGGGCACTTCCGGTCTAGGGAATATACCTTGGGGAAACTGAAAATCCATAAGACAGAGCCACCCCCAAATTGAGGGCTGCACTGCTTACAAGAACCTCAACCTGGGTACACCTGAAATATCCCAGGAAATATAAAAATGGTTCCAAACATTGTGGAACTTACGTACGATGGAATATCCCTCAGCCATGAAATCAATGTCAGAAGACCAGTAGCAGCAAAATGAGTGGATTCAGGTACGATGATTCTAAGTGAAAGAAGTCACACAGGAAAAGAAACTTATCATAAGATATCACTTAGGAAGATCCTGTAAACATGGCTACACATGAACTGAGTTAGGCAAGAGAACAGAGTCTCACATTTAGAAAACACTCTTATGCCTGCTTAAGGGGGAAGGAGAGGTGGGGTGATGCATCAAACCAGACTTTGATATAAGCACAGGTACCGTTCCAAAAACCAACTATGGAATAGACAAGATCTCCACCTTCCTCAGTGAAAGGGACTCAAAACCCCATATTTCCCGCAGAGGAATAGATCTGACTAGTAAGAATGTTAAAACCTATGTATTGATATGTCTCCGTAAGGGAATCAAGTGTGTCTAGACTGGCATAAACATGGCAGCGAGAATCAGCTCAAACCCACTCTAAAAAGGAATTTCAAAAACAGAACAAAGAAACAGGGAAATTCTTTACAATTCCTTCAGGGTCTCGGATGCAACCTGGAATGACCCTATCTACAATGACAGCTGGATGTGGCATGAGGCTGGACACTTGGGACTGAGAGGATTGGTGAGATTGGGTGAGCAAATGCAGACCCTTTAAAGCAATAATGCATGGCACCCATTCCATGGGTCCCAACTCTCCAGGTTGAAGGGAATATTACTACAGCTATAATATGTACGGGAAACCTAGAGAATGGACACACTGTGAATACGAAAGGTTTCTAAAACTCAACGAAGAGTCCCTCTCCTGGTGCTCCGGTTTGACTTTCCAACTGCTTTCCTATCAATCTCCCAACTTGGAGAGACAGCCCCTTTAAGCTCCTGGTTCGCACAGGTTGCCAATTTGGCAGAGGATGAAAGGGAAGAGGGAGAACCAATGAGAGAGTAGCTGTTAGGCATTTGGATGGGCACATGTCACTCTAATTTCCCGGCAGGAAGAAGAATTAACCAAAGTCTCAGCCACCCACCGGGAACCAGTATAGGTCCTGAACCAAAAGTTTGGACTTGCGTTCAGCTCACAAAAAAACGAGTTGAAAAATGGAGCTCAGGGGCACAGCAATTCACAAACTGGCAGAGTAATCAACGCCAACTATCGTCCAAAAATCTGTTGAGGGAAGGCAACGAGGCGGACTTGAAAGCGAGGCAGAATAGCAGGAAACAGATTTCAAGAGCTACGTTGGAATCGCCTGTAAAGCACAGGAAGAGGGGCACAATTTCGACAATGGTGCACTTGGCCAAAAAGGGCGTATGCGTTTTCTCCTGAATATATTCAGGAGAAAACGCATATGCCCTTTTTGGCCAAGCAAGCAAGCGGGCAATGCAAATCTGCACTACAAAGAAGTATCACTTCCCACCGGTCAAAAGGGACATCCACAAAATGTGTAAAAACCAGAAAGGCAAGACAGGCGCTGGAGAACAGGGAGCCTTGTTATGCTGATGGGCGGGATGTAAGTTGCCAACTGCCTCACTGGAGGAGTGCATTGTGTTCCCTAAAACAAGTAAACAACAGAGCTACAGAGCCAAGGGCACTTCCGGTCTAGGGAATATACCTTGGGAAAACTGAAAATCCATAAGACAGAGCCACCCCCAAATTGAGGGCTGCACTGCTTACAAGAACCTCAACCTGGGTACACCTGAAATATCCCAGGAAATATAAAAATGGTTCCAAACATTGTGGAACTTACGTACGATGGAGTATCCCTCAGCCATGAAATCAATGTCAGAAGACCAGTAGCAGCAAAATGAGTGGATTCAGGTACGATGATTCTAAGTGAAAGAAGTCACACAGGAAAAGAAACTTATCATAAGATATCACTTAGGAAGATCCTGTAAACATGGCTACACATGAACTGAGTTAGGCAAGAGAACAGAGTCTCACATTTAGAAAACACTCTTATGCCTGCTTAAGGGGGAAGGAGAGGTGGGGTGATGCATCAAACCAGACATTGATATAAGCACAGGTACCGTTCCAAAAACCAACTATGGAATAGACAAGATCTCCACCTTCCTCAGTGAAAGGGACTCAAAACCCCATATTTCCCGCAGAGGAATAGATCTGACTAGTAAGAATCTTAAAACCTATGTATTGATATGTCTCCGTAAGGGAATCAAGTGTGTCTAGACTGGCATAAACATGGCAGCGAGAATCAGCTCAAACCCACTCTAAAAAGGAATTTCCAAAACAGAACAAAGAAACAGGGAAATTCTTTACAATTCCATCAGGGTCTCGGATGCAACCTGGAATGACCCTATCTACAATGACAGCTGGATGTGGCATGAGGCTGGACACTTGGGACTGAGAGGATTGGTGAGATTGGGTGAGCAAATGCAGACCCTTTAAAGCAATAATGCATGGCACCCATTCCATGGGTCCCAACTCTCCAGGTTGAAGGGAATATTACTACAGCTATAACATGTACGGGAAACCTAGAGAATGGACACACTGTGAATACGAAAGGTTTCTAAAACTCAACGAAGAGTCCCTCTCCTGGTGCTCCGGTTTGACTTTCCAACTGCTTTCCTATCAATCTCCCAACTTGGAGAGACAGCCCCTTTAAGCTCCTGGTTCGCACAGGTTGCCAATTTGGCAGAGGATGAAAGGGAAGAGGGAGAACCAATGAGAGAGTAGCTGTTAGGCATTTCGATGGGCACATGTCACTCTAATTTCCCGGCAGGAAGAAGAATTAACCAAAGTCTCAGCCACCCACCGGGAACCAGTATAGTTCCTGAACCAAAAGTTTGGACTTGCGTTCAGCTCACAAAAAAACGAGTTGAAAAATGGAGCTCAGGGGCACAGCAATTCACAAACTGGCAGAGTAATCAAGGCCAACTATCGTCCAAAAATCTGTTGAGGGAAGGCAACGAGGCGGACTTGAAAGCGAGGCAGAATAGCAGGAAACAGATTTCAAGAGCTACGTTGGAATCGCCTGTAAAGCACAGGAAGAGGGGCACAACTTCGACAATGATGCACTTGGCCAAAAAGGGCGTATGCGTTTTCTCCTGAATATATTCAGGAGAAAACGCATACGCCCTTTTTGGCCAAGCAAGCAAGCGGGCAATGCAAATCTGCACTACAAAGAAGTATCACTTCCCACCGGTCAAAAGGGACATCCACAAAATGTGTAAAAACCAGAAAGGCAAGACAGGCCCTGGAGAACAGGGAGCCTTGTTATGCTGATGGGCGGGATGTAAGTTGCCAACTGCCTCACTGGAGGAGTGCATTGTGTTCCCTAAAACAAGTAAACAACAGAGCTACAGAGCCAAGGGCACTTCCGGTCTAGGGAATATACCTTGGGGAAACTGAAAATCCATAAGACAGAGCCACCCCCAAATTGAGGGCTGCACTGCTTACAGGAACCTCAACCTGGGTACACCTGAAATATCCCAGGAAATATAAAAATGGTTCCAAACTTTGTGGAACTTACGTACGATGGAATATCCCTCAGCCATGAAATCAATGTCATAAGACCAGTAGCAGCAAAATGAGTGGATTCAGGTACGATGATTCTAAGTGAAAGATCACACAGAAAAAGAAACTTATCATATGATATCACTTAGGAAGATCCTGTAAACATGGCTACACATGAACTGAGTTAGGCAAGAGAACAGAGTCTCACATTTAGAAAACACTCTTATGCCTGCTTAAGGGGGAAGGAGAGGTGGGGTGATGCATCAAACCAGAGTTTGATATAAGCACAGGTACCGTTCCAAAAACCAACTATGGAATAGACAAGACCTCCACCTTCCTCAGTGAAAGGGACTCAAAACCCCATATTTCCCGCAGAGGAATAGATCTGACTAGTAAAAATCTTAAAACCTATGTATTGATATGTCTCCGTAAGGGAATCAAGTGTGTCTAGACTGGCATAAACATGGCAGCGAGAATCAGCTCAAACCCACTCTAAAAAGGAATTTCAAAAACAGAACAAAGAAACAGGGAAATTCTTTACAATTCCTTCAGGGTCTCGGATGCAACCTGGAATGACCCTATCTACAATGACAGCTGGATGTGGCATGAGGCTGGACACTTGGGACTGAGAGGATTGGTGAGATTGGGTGAGCAAATGCAGACCCTTTAAAGCAATAATGCATGGCACCCATTCCATGGGTCCCAACTCTCCAGGTTGAAGGGAATATTACTACAGCTATAACATGTACGGGAAACCTAGAGAATGGACACACTGTGAATACGAAAGGTTTCTAAAACTCAACGAAGAGTCCCTCTCCTGGTGCTCCGGTTTGACTTTCCAACTGCTTTCCTATCAATCTCCCAACTTGGAGAGACAGCCCCTTTAAGCTCCTGGTTCGCACAGGTTGCCAATTTGGCAGAGGATGAAAGGGAAGAGGGAGAACCAATGAGAGAGTAGCTGTTAGGCATTTGGATGGGCACATGTCACTCTAATTTCCCGGCAGGAAGAAGAATTAACCAAAGTCTCAGCCACCCACCGGGAACCAGTATAGGTCCTGAACCAAAAGTTTGGACTTGCGTTCAGCTCACAAAAAAACGAGTTGAAAAATGGAGCTCAGGGGCACAGCAATTCACAAACTGGCAGAGTAATCAAGGCCAACTATCGTCCAAAAATCTGTTGAGGGAAGGCAACGAGGCGGACTTGAAAGCGAGGCAGAATAGCAGGAAACAGATTTCAAGAGCTACGTTGGAATCGCCTGTAAAGCACAGGAAGAGGGGCACAACTTCGACAATGATGCACTTGGCCAAAAAGGGCGTATGCGTTTTCTCCTGAATATATTCAGGAGAAAACGCATACGCCCTTTTTGGCCAAGCAAGCAAGCGGGCAATGCAAATCTGCACTACAAACAAGTATCACTTCCCACCGGTCAAAAGGGACATCCACAAAATGTGTAAAAACCAGAAAGGCAAGACAGGCCCTGGAGAACATGGAGCCTTGTTATGCTGATGGGCGGGATGTAAGTTGCCAACTGCCTCACTGGAGGAGTGCACTGTGTTCCCTAAAACAAGTAAACAACAGAGCTACAGAGCCAAGGGCACTTCCGGTCTAGGGAATATACCTTGGGGAAACTGAAAATCCATAAGACAGAGCCACCCCCAAATTGAGGGCTGCACTGCTTACAAGAACCTCAACCTGGGTACACCTGAAATATCCCAGGAAATATAAAAATGGTTCCAAACATTGTGGAACTTACGTACGATGGAATATCCCTCAGCCATGAAATCAATGTCATAAGACCAGTAGCAGCAAAATGAGTGGATTCAGGTACGATGATTCTAAGTGAAAGAAGTCACACAGGAAAAGAAACTTATCATAAGATATCACTTAGGAAGATCCTGTAAACATGGCTACACATGAACTGAGTTAGGCAAGAGAACAGAGTCTCACATTTAGAAAACACTCTTATGCCTGCTTAAGGGGGAAGGAGAGGTGGGGTGATGCATCAAACCAGACTTTGATATAAGCACAGGTACCGTTCCAAAAACCAACTATGGAATAGACAAGATCTCCACCTTCCTCAGTGAAAGGGACTCAAAACCCCATATTTCCCGCAGAGGAATAGATCTGACTAGTAAGAATCTTAAAACCTATGTATTGATATGTCTCCGTAAGGGAATCAAGTGTGTCTAGACTGGCATAAACATGGCAGCGAGAATCAGCTCAAACCCACTCTAAAAAGGAATTTCAAAAACAGAACAAAGAAACAGGGAAATTCTTTACAATTCCTTCAGGGTCTCGGATGCAACCTGGAATGACCCTATCTACAATGACAGCTGGATGTGGCATGAGGCTGGACACTTGGGACTGAGAGGATTGGTGAGATTGGGTGAGCAAATGCAGACCCTTTAAAGCAATAATGCATGGCACCCATTCCATGGGTCCCAACTCTCCAGGTTGAAGGGAATATTACTACAGCTATAACATGTACGGGAAACCTAGAGAATGGACACACTGTGAATACGAAAGGTTTCTAAAACTCAACGAAGAGTCCCTCTCCTGGTGCTCCGGTTTGACTTTCCAACTGCTTTCCTATCAATCTCCCAACTTGGAGAGACAGCCCCTTTAAGCTCCTGGTTCGCACAGGTTGCCAATTTGGCAGAGGATGAAAGGGAAGAGGGAGAACCAATGAGAGAGTAGCTGTTAGGCATTTCGATGGGCACATGTCACTCTAATTTCCCGGCAGGAAGAAGAATTAACCAAAGTCTCAGCCACCCACCGGGAACCAGTATAGGTCCTGAACCAAAAGTTTGGACTTGCGTTCAGCTCACAAAAAAACGAGTTGAAAAATGGAGCTCAGGGGCACAGCAATTCACAAACTGGCAGAGTAATCAAGGCCAACTATCGTCCAAAAATCTGTTGAGGGAAGGCAACGAGGCGGACTTGAAAGCGAGGCAGAATAGCAGGAAACAGATTTCAAGAGGTACGTTGGAATCGCCTGTAAAGCACAGGAAGAGGGGCACAACTTCGACAATGATGCACTTGGCCAAAAAGGGCGTATGCGTTTTCTCCTGAATATATTCAGGAGAAAACGCATACGCCCTTTTTGGCCAAGCAAGCAAGCGGGCAATGCAAATCTGCACTACAAAGAAGTATCACTTCCCACCGGTCAAAAGGGACATCCACAAAATGTGTAAAAACCAGAAAGGCAAGACAGGCCCTGGAGAACAGGGAGCCTTGTTATGCTGATGGGCGGGATGTAAGTTGCCAACTGCCTCACTGGAGGAGTGCATTGTGTTCCCTAAAACAAGTAAACAACAGAGCTACAGAGCCAAGGGCACTTCCGGTCTAGGGAATATACCTTGGGGAAACTGAAAATCCATAAGACAGAGCCACCCCCAAATTGAGGGCTGCACTGCTTACAAGAACCTCAACCTGGGTACACCTGAAATATCCCAGGAAATATAAAAATGGTTCCAAACATTGTGGAACTTACGTACGATGGAATATCCCTCAGCCATGAAATCAATGTCATAAGACCAGTAGCAGCAAAATGAGTGGATTCAGGTACGATGATTCTAAGTGAAAGAAGTCACACAGGAAAAGAAACTTATCATAAGATATCACTTAGGAAGATCCTGTAAACATGGCTACACATGAACTGAGTTAGGCAAGAGAACAGAGTCTCACATTAAGAAAACACTCTTATGCCTGCTTAAGGGGGAAGGAGAGGTGGGGTGATGCATCAAACCAGACTTTGATATAAGCACAGGTACCGTTCCAAAAACCAACTATGGAATAGACAAGACCTCCACCTTCCTCAGTGAAAGGGACTCAAAACCCCATATTTCCCGCAGAGGAATAGATCTGACTAGTAAGAATGTTAAAACCTATGTATTGATATGTCTCCGTAAGGGAATCAAGTGTGTCTAGACTGGCATAAACATGGCAGCGAGAATCAGCTCAAACCCACTCTAAAAAGGAATTTCCAAAACAGAACAAAGAAACAGGGAAATTCTTTACAATTCCTTCAGGGTCTCGGATGCAACCTGGAATGACCCTATCTACAATGACAGCTGGATGTGGCATGAGGCTGGACACTTGGGACTGAGAGGATTGGTGAGATTGGGTGAGCAAATGCAGACCCTTTAAAGCAATAATGCATGGCACCCATTCCATGGGTCCCAACTCTCCAGGTTGAAGGGAATATTACTACAGCTATAACATGTACGGGAAACCTAGAGAATGGACACACTGTGAATACGAAAGGTTTCTAAAACTCAACGAAGAGTCCCTCTCCTGGTGCTCCGGTTTGACTTTCCAACTGCTTTCCTATCAATCTCCCAACTTGGAGAGACAGCCCCTTTAAGCTCCTGGTTCACACAGGTTGCCAATTTGGCAGAGGATGAAAGGGAAGAGGGAGAACCAATGAGAGAGTAGCTGTTAGGCATTTGGATGGGCACATGTCACTCTAATTTCCCGGCAGGAAGAAGAATTAACCAAAGTCTCAGCCACCCACCGGGAACCAGTATAGGTCCTGAACCAAAAGTTTGGACTTGCGTTCAGCTCACAAAAAAACGAGTTGAAAAATGGAGCTCAGGGGCACAGCAATTCACAAACTGGCAGAGTATTCAAGGCCAACTATCGTCCAAAAATCTGTTGAGGGAAGGCAACGAGGCGGACTTGAAAGCGAGGCAGAATAGCAGGAAACAGATTTCAAGAGCTACGTTGGAATCGCCTGTAAAGCACAGGAAGAGGGGCACAACTTCGACAATGATGCACTTGGCCAAAAAGGGCGTATGCGTTTTCTCCTGAATATATTCAGGAGAAAACGCATACGCCCTTTTTGGCCAAGCAAGCAAGCGGGCAATGCAAATCTGCACTACAAAGAAGTATCACTTCCCACCGGTCAAAAGGGACATCCACAAAATGTGTAAAAACCAGAAAGGCAAGACAGGCCCTGGAGAACAGGGAGCCTTGTTATGCTGATGGGCGGGATGTAAGTTGCCAACTGCCTCACTGGAGGAGTGCATTGTGTTCCCTAAAACAAGTAAACAACAGAGCTACAGAGCCAAGGGCACTTCCGGTCTAGGGAATATACCTTGGGGAAACTGAAAATCCATAAGACAGAGCCACCCCCAAATTGAGGGCTGCACTGCTTACAAGAACCTCAACCTGGGTACACCTGAAATATCCCAGGAAATATAAAAATGGTTCCACACATCGTGGAACTTACGTACGATGGAATATCCCTCAGCCATGAAATCAATGTCATAAGACCAGTAGCAGCAAAATGAGTGGATTCAGGTACGATGATTCTAAGTGAAAGAAGTCACACAGAAAAAGAAACTTATCATAAGATATCACTTAGGAAGATCCTGTAAACATGGCTACACATGAACTGAGTTAGGCAAGAGAACAGAGTCTCACATTTAGAAAACACTCTTATGCCTGCTTAAGGGGGAAGGAGAGGTGGGGGGATGCATAAAACCAGAGTTTGATATAAGCACAGGTACCGTTCCAAAAACCAACTATGGAATAGACAAGACCTCCACCTTCCTCAGTGAAAGGGACTCAAAACCCCATATTTCCCGCAGAGGAATAGATCTGACTAGTAAGAATCTTAAAACCTATGTATTGATATGTCTCCGTAAGGGAATCAAGTGTGTCTAGACTGGCATAAACATGGCAGCGAGAATCAGCTCAAACCCACTCTAAAAAGGAATTTCAAACACAGAACAAAGAAACAGGGAAATTCTTTACAATTCCTTCAGGGTCTCGGATGCAACCTGGAATGACCCTATCTACAATGACACCTGGATGTGGCATGAGGCTGGACACTTGGGACTGAGAGGATTGGTGAGATTGGGTGAGCAAATGCAGACCCTTTAAAGCAATAATGCATGGCACCCATTCCATGGGTCCCAACTCTCCAGGTTGAAGGGAATATTACTACAGCTATAACATGTACGGGAAACCTAGAGAATGGACACACTGTGAATATGAAAGGTTTCTAAAACTCAACGAAGAGTCCCTCTCCTGGTGCTCCGGTTTGACTTTCCAACTGCTTTCCTATCAATCTCCCAACTTGGAGAGACAGCCCCTTTAAGCTCCTGGTTCGCACAGGTTGCCAATTTGGCAGAGGATGAAAGGGAAGAGGGAGAACCAATGAGAGAGTAGCTGTTAGGCATTTGGATGGGCACATGTCACTCTAATTTCCCGGCAGGAAGAAGAATTAACCAAAGTCTCAGCCACCCACCGGGAACCAGTATAGGTCCTGAACCAAAAGTTTGGACTTGCGTTCAGCTCACAAAAAAACGAGTTGAAAAATGGAGCTCAGGGGCACAGCAATTCACAAACAGGCAGAGTAATCAAGGCCAACTATCGTCCAAAAATCTGTTGAGGGAAGGCAACGAGGCAGACTTGAAAGCGAGGCAGAATAGCAGGAAACAGATTTCAAGAGCTACGTTGGAATCGCCTGTAAAGCACAGGAAGAGGGGCACAACTTCGACAATGATGCACTTGGCCAAAAAGGGCGTATGCGTTTTCTCCTGAATATATTCAGGAGAAAACGCATACGCCCTTTTTGGCCAAGCAAGCAAGCGGGCAATGCAAATCTGCACTACAAAGAAGTATCACTTCCCACCGGTCAAAAGGGACATCCACAAAATGTGTAAAAACCAGAAAGGCAAGACAGGCCCTGGAGAACAGGGAGCCTTGTTATGCTGATGGGCGGGATGTAAGTTGCCAACTGCCTCACTGGAGGAGTGCATTGTGTTCCCTAAAACAAGTAAACAACAGAGCTACAGAGCCAAGGGCACTTCCGGTCTAGGGAATATACCTTGGGGAAACTGAAAATCCATAAGACAGAGCCACCCCCAAATTGAGGGCTGCACTGCTTACAAGAACCTCAACCTGGGTACACCTGAAATATCCCAGGAAATATAAAAATGGTTCCAAACATTGTGGAACTTACGTACGATGGAATATCCCTCAGCCATGAAATCAATGTCAGAAGACCAGTAGCAGCAAAATGAGTGGATTCAGGTACGATGATTCTAAGTGAAAGAAGTCACACAGAAAAAGAAACTTATCATAAGATATCACTTAGGAAGATCCTGTAAACATGGCTACACATGAACTGAGTTAGGCAAGAGAACAGAGTCTCACATTTAGAAAACACTCTTATGCCTGCTTAAGGGGGAAGGAGAGGTGGGGTGATGCATCAAACCAGAGTTTGATATAAGCACAGGTACCGTTCCAAAAACCAACTATGGAATAGACAAGATCTCCACCTTCCTCAGTGAAAGGGACTCAAAACCCCATATTTCCCGCAGAGGAATAGATCTGACTAGTAAAAATTTTAAACCTATGTATTGATATGTCTCCGTAAGGGAATCAAGTGTGTCTAGACTGGCATAAACATGGCAGCGAGAATCAGCTCAAACCCACTCTAAAAAGGAATTTCAAAAACAGAACAAAGAAACAGGGAAATTCTTTACAATTCCTTCAGGGTCTCTGATGCAACGTGGAATGACCCTATCTACAATGACAGCTGGATGTGGCATGAGGCTGGACACTTCGGACTGAGAGGATTGGTGAGATTGGGTGAGCAAATGCAGACCCTTTAAAGCAATAATGCATGGCACCCATTCCATGGGTCCCAACTCTCCAGGTTGAAGGGAATATTACTACAGCTATAACATGTACGGGAAACCTAGAGAATGGACACACTGTGAATACGAAAGGTTTCTAAAACTCAACGAAGAGTCCCTCTCCTGGTGCTCCGGTTTGACTTTCCAACTGCTTTCCTATCAATCTCCCAACTTGGAGAGACAGGCCCTTTAAGCTCCTGGTTCGCACAGGTTGCCAATTTGGCAGAGGATGAAAGGGAAGAGGGAGAACCAATGAGAGAGTAGCTGTTAGGCATTTGGATGGGCACATGTCACTCTAATTTCCCGGCAGGAAGAAGAATTAACCAAAGTCTCAGGCACCCACCGGGAACCAGTATAGGTCCTGAACCAAAAGTTTGGACTTGCGTTCAGCTCACAAAAAAACGAGTTGAAAAATGGAGCTGAGGGGCACAGCAATTCACAAACTGGCAGAGTAATCAAGGCCAACTATCGTCCAAAAATCTGTTGAGGGAAGGCCACGAGGCAGACTTGAAAGCGAGGCAGAATAACAGGAAACAGATTTCAAGAGCTACGTTGGAATCGCCTGTAAAGCACAGGAAGAGGGGCACAATTTCGACAATGATGCACTTGGCCAAAAAGGGCGTATGCGTTTTCTCCTGAATATATTCAGGAGAAAACGCATACGCCCTTTTTGGCCAAGCAAGCAAGCGGGCAATGCAAATCTGCACTACAAAGAAGTATCACTTCCCACCGGTCAAAAGGGACATCCACAAAATGTGTAAAAACCAGAAAGGCAAGACAGGCCCTGGAGAACAGGGAGCCTTGTTATGCTGATGGGCGGGATGTAAGTTGCCAACTGCCTCACTGGAGGAGTGCATTGTGTTCCCTAAAACAAGTAAACAACAGAGCTACAGAGCCAAGGGCACTTCCGGTCTAGGGAATATACCTTGGGGAAACTGAAAATCCATAAGACAGAGCCACCCCCAAATTGAGGGCTGCACTGCTTACAAGAACCTCAACCTGGGTACACCTGAAATATCCCAGGAAATATAAAAATGGTTCCAAACATTGTGGAACTTACGTACGATGGAATATCCCTCAGCCATGAAATCAATGTCAGAAGACCAGTAGCAGCAAAATGAGTGGATTCAGGTACGATGATTCTAAGTGAAAGAAGTCACACAGGAAAAGAAACTTATCATAAGATATCACTTAGGAAGATCCTGTAAACATGGCTACACATGAACTGAGTTAGGCAAGAGAACAGAGTCTCACATTTAGAAAACACTCTTATGCCTGCTTAAGGGGGAAGGAGAGGTGGGGTGATGCATCAAACCAGAGTTTGATATAAGCACAGGTACCGTTCCAAAAACCAACTATGGAATAGACAAGACCTCCACCTTCCTCAGTGAAAGGGACTCAAAACCCCATATTTCCCGCAGAGGAATAGATCTGACTAGTAAGAATCTTAAAACCTATGTATTGATATGTCTCCGTAAGGGAATCAAGTGTGTCTAGACTGGCATAAACATGGCAGCGAGAATCAGCTCAAACCCACTCTAAAAAGGAATTTCAAAAACAGAACAAAGAAACAGGGAAATTCTTTACAATTCCTTCAGGGTCTCTGATGCAACCTGGAATGACCCTATCTACAATGACAGCTGGATGTGGCATGAGGCTGGACACTTGGGACTGAGAGGATTGGTGAGATTGGGTGAGCAAATGCAGACCCTTTAAAGCAATAATGCATGGCACCCATTCCATGGGTCCCAACTCTCCAGGTTGAAGGGAATATTACTACAGCTATAACATGTACGGGAAACCTAGAGAATGGACACACTGTGAATACGAAAGGTTTCTAAAACTCAACGAAGAGTCCCTCTCCTGGTGCTCCGGTTTGACTTTCCAACTGCTTTCCTATCAATCTCCCAACTTGGAGAGACAGCCCCTTTAAGCTCCTGGTTCGCACAGGTTGCCAATTTGGCAGAGGATGAAAGGGAAGAGGGAGAACCAATGAGAGAGTAGCTGTTAGGCATTTGGATGGGCACATGTCACTCTAATTTCCCGGCAGGAAGAAGAATTAACCAAAGTCTCAGGCACCCACCGGGAACCAGTATAGGTCCTGAACCAAAAGTTTGGACTTGCGTTCAGCTCACAAAAAAACGAGTTGAAAAATGGAGCTCAGGGGCACAGCAATTCACAAACTGGCAGAGTAATCAAGGCCAACTATCGTCCAAAAATCTGTTGAGGGAAGGCAACGAGGCGGACTTGAAAGCGAGGCAGAATAGCAGGAAACAGATTTCAAGAGCTACGTTGGAATCGCCTGTAAAGCACAGGAAGAGGGGCACAACTTCGACAATGATGCACTTGGCCAAAAAGGGCGTATGTGTTTTCTCCTGAATATATTCAGGAGAAAACGCATACGCCCTTTTTGGCCAAGCAAGCAAGCGGGCAATGCAAATCTGCACTACAAAGAAGTATCACTTCCCACCGGTCAAAAGGGACATCCACAAAATGTGTAAAAACCAGAAAGGCAAGACAGGCCCTGGAGAACAGGGAGCCTTGTTATGCTGATGGGCGGGATGTAAGTTGCCAACTGCCTCACTGGAGGAGTGCATTGTGTTCCCTAAAACAAGTAAACAACAGAGCTACAGAGCCAAGGGCACTTCCGGTCTAGGGAATATACCTTGGGAAAACTGAAAATCCATAAGACAGAGCCACCCCCAAATTGAGGGCTGCACTGCTTACAAGAACCTCAACCTGGGTACACCTGCAATATCCCAGGAAATATAAAAATGGTTCCAAACATTGTGGAACTTACGTACGATGGAATATCCCTCAGCCATGAAATCAATGTCAGAAGACCAGTAGCAGCAAAATGAGTGGATTCAGGTACGATGATTCTAAGTGAAAGAAGTCACACAGGAAAAGAAACTTATCATAAGATATCACTTAGGAAGATCCTGTAAACATGGCTACACATGAACTGAGTTAGGCAAGAGAACAGAGTCTCACATTTAGAAAACACTCTTATGCCTGCTTAAGGGGGAAGGAGAGGTGGGGTGATGCATCAAACCCGAGTTTGATATAAGCACAGGTACCGTTCCAAAAACCAACTATGGAATAGACAAGATCTCCACCTTCCTCAGTGAAAGGGACTCAAAACCCCATATTTCCCGCAGAGGAATAGATCTGACTAGTAAGAATCTTAAAACCTATGTATTGATATGTCTCCGTAAGGGAATCAAGTGTGTCTAGACTGGCATAAACATGGCAGCGAGAATCAGCTCAAACCCACTCTAAAAAGGAATTTCAAAAACAGAACAAAGAAACAGGGAAATTCTTTACAATTCCTTCAGGGTCTCGGATGCAACCTGGAATGACCCTATCTACAATGACAGCTGGATGTGGCATGAGGCTGGACACTTGGGACTGAGAGGATTGGTGAGATTGGGTGAGCAAATGCAGACCCTTTAAAGCAATAATGCATGGCACCCATTCCATGGGTCCCAACTCTCCAGGTTGAAGGGAATATTACTACAGCTATAACAGGTACGGGAAACCTAGAGAATGGACACACTGTGAATACGAAAGGTTTCTAAAACTCAACGAAGAGTCCCTCTCCTGGTGCTCCGGTTTGACTTTCCAACTGCTTTCCTATCAATCTCCCAACTTGGAGAGACAGCCCCTTTAAGCTTCTGGTTCGCACAGGTTGCCAATTTGGCAGAGGATGAAAGGGAAGAGGGAGAACCAATGAGAGAGTAGCTGTTAGGCATTTGGATGGGCACATGTCACTCTAATTTCCCGGCAGGAAGAAGAATTAACCAAAGTCTCAGCCACCCACCGGGAACCAGTATAGGTCCTGAACCAAAAGTTTGGACTTGCGTTCAGCTCACAAAAAAACGAGTTGAAAAATGGAGCTCAGGGGCACAGCAATTCACAAACTGGCAGAGTAATCAAGGCCAACTATCGTCCATAATCTGTTGAGGGAAGGCAACGAGGCGGACTTGAAAGCGAGGCAAAATAGCAGGAAACAGATTTCAAGAGCTACGTTGGAATCGCCTGTAAAGCACAGGAAGAGGGGCACAACTTCGACAATGATGCACTTGGCCAAAAAGGGCGTATGCGTTTTCTCCTGAATATATTCAGGAGAAAACGCATACGCCCTTTTTGGCCAAGCAAGCAAGCGGGCAATGCAAATCTGCACTACAAAGAAGTATCACTTCCCACCGGTCAAAAGGGACATCCACAAAATGTGTAAAAACCAGAAAGGCAAGACAGGCCCTGGAGAACAGGGAGCCTTGTTATGCTGATGGGCGGGATGTAAGTTGCCAACTGCCTCACTGGAGGAGTGCATTGTGTTCCCTAAAACAAGTAAACAACAGAGCTACAGAGCCAAGGGCACTTCCGGTCTAGGGAATATACCTTGGGGAAACTGAAAATCCATAAGACAGAGCCACCCCCAAATTGAGGGCTGCACTGCTTACAAGAACCTCAACCTGGGTACACCTGAAATATCCCAGGAAATATAAAAATGGTTCCAAACATTGTGGAACTTACGTACGATGGAATATCCCTCAGCCATGAAATCAATGTCATAAGACCAGTAGCAGCAAAATGAGTGGATTCAGGTACGATGATTCTAAGTGAAAGAAGTCACACAGAAAAAGAAACTTATCATATGATATCACTTAGGAAGATCCTGTAAACATGGCTACACATGAACTGAGTTAGGCAAGAGAACAGAGTCTCACATTTAGAAAACACTCTTATGCCTGCTTAAGGGGGAAGGAGAGGTGGGGTGATGCATCAAACCCGAGTTTGATATAAGCACAGGTACCGTTCCAAAAACCAACTATGGAATAGACAAGATCTCCACCTTCCTCAGTGAAAGGGACTCAAAACCCCATATTTCCCGCAGAGGAATAGATCTGACTAGTAAGAATCTTAAAACCTATGTATTGATATGTCTCCGTAAGGGAATCAAGTGTGTCTAGACTGGCATAAACATGGCAGCGAGAATCAGCTCAAACCCACTCTAAAAAGGAATTTCAAAAACAGAACAAAGAAACAGGGAAATTCTTTACAATTCCTTCAGGGTCTCGGATGCAACCTGGAATGACCCTATCTACAATGACAGCTGGATGTGGCATGAGGCTGGACACTTGGGACTGAGAGGATTGGTGAGATTGGGTGAGCAAATGCAGACCCTTTAAAGCAATAATGCATGGCACCCATTCCATGGGTCCCAACTCTCCAGGTTGAAGGGAATATTACTACAGCTATAACATGTACGGGAAACCTAGAGAATGGACACACTGTGAATACGAAAGGTTTCTAAAACTCAACGAAGAGTCCCTCTCCTGGTGCTCCGGTTTGACTTTCCAACTGCTTTCCTATCAATCTCCCAACTTGGAGAGACAGCCCCTTTAAGCTCCTGGTTCGCACAGGTTGCCAATTTGGCAGAGGATGAATGGGAAGAGGGAGAACCAATGAGAGAGTAGCTGTTAGGCATTTGGATGGGCACATGTCACTCTAATTTCCCGGCAGGAAGAAGAATTAACCAAAGTCTCAGCCACCCACCGGGAACCAGTATAGGTCCTGAACCAAAAGTTTGGACTTGCGTTCAGCTCACAAAAAAACGAGTTGAAAAATGGAGCTCAGGGGCACAGCAATTCACAAACTGGCAGAGTAATCAAGGCCAACTATCGTCCAAAAATCTGTTGAGGGAAGGCAACGAGGCGGACTTGAAAGCGAGGCAGAATAGCAGGAAACAGATTTCAAGAGCTACGTTGGAATCGCCTGTAAAGCACAGGAAGAGGGGCACAACTTCGACAATGATGCACTTGGCCAAAAAGGGCGTATGCGTTTTCTCCTGAATATATTCAGGAGAAAACGCATACGCCCTTTTTGGCCAAGCAAGCAAGCGGGCAATGCAAATCTGCACTACAAAGAAGTATCACTTCCCACCGGTCAAAAGGGACATCCACAAAATGTGTAAAAACCAGAAAGGCAAGACAGGCCCTGGAGAACAGGGAGCCTTGTTATGCTGATGGGCGGGATGTAAGTTGCCAACTGCCTCACTGGAGGAGTGCATTGTGTTCCCTAAAACAAGTAAACAACAGAGCTACAGAGCCAAGGGCACTTCCGGTCTAGGGAATATACCTTGGGAAAACTGAATATCCATAAGACAGAGCCACCCCCAAATTGAGGGCTGCACTGCTTACAAGAACCTCAACCTGGGTACACCTGAAATATCCCAGGAAATATAAAAATGGTTCCAAACATTGTGGAACTTACGTACGATGGAATATCCCTCAGCCATGAAATCAATGTCAGAAGACCAGTAGCAGCAAAATGAGTGGATTCAGGTACGATGATTCTAAGTGAAAGAAGTCACACAGGAAAAGAAACTTATCATAAGATATCACTTAGGAAGATCCTGTAAACATGGCTACACATGAACTGAGTTAGGCAAGAGAACAGAGTCTCACATTTAGAAAACACTCTTATGCCTGCTTAAGGGGGAAGGAGAGGTGGGGTGATGCATCAAACCAGAGTTTGATATAAGCACAGGTACCGTTCCAAAAACCAACTATGGAATAGACAAGACCTCCACCTTCCTCAGTGAAAGGGACTCAAAACCCCATATTTCCCGCAGAGGAATAGATCTGACTAGTAAGAATCTTAAAACCTATGTATTGATATGTCTCCGTAACGGAATCAAGTGTGTCTAGACTGGCATAAACATGGCAGCGAGAATCAGCTCAAACCCACTCTAAAAAGGAATTTCAAAAACAGAACAAAGAAACAGGGAAATTCTTTACAATTCCTTCAGGGTCTCGGATGCAACCTGGAATGACCCTATCTACAATGACAGCTGGATGTGGCATGAGGCTGGACACTTGGGACTGAGAGGATTGGTGAGATTGGGTGAGCAAATGCAGACCCTTTAAAGCAATAATGCATGGCACCCATTCCATGGGTCCCAACTCTCCAGGTTGAAGGGAATATTACTACAGCTATAACAGGTACGGGAAACCTAGAGAATGGACACACTGTGAATACGAAAGGTTTCTAAAACTCAACGAAGAGTCCCTCTCCTGGTGCTCCGGTTTGACTTTCCAACTGCTTTCCTATCAATCTCCCAACTTGGAGAGACAGCCCCTTTAAGCTTCTGGTTCGCACAGGTTGCCAATTTGGCAGAGGATGAAAGGGAAGAGGGAGAACCAATGAGAGAGTAGCTGTTAGGCATTTGGATGGGCACATGTCACTCTAATTTCCTGGCAGGAAGAAGAATTAACCAAAGTCTCAGCCACCCACCGGGAACCAGTATAGGTCCTGAACCAAAAGTTTGGACTTGCGTTCAGCTCACAAAAAAACGAGTTGAAAAATGGAGCTCAGGGGCACAGCAATTCACAAACTGGCAGAGTAATCAAGGCCAACTATCGTCCATAATCTGTTGAGGGAAGGCAACGAGGCGGACTTGAAAGCGAGGCAAAATAGCAGGAAACAGATTTCAAGAGCTACGTTGGAATCGCCTGTAAAGCACAGGAAGAGGGGCACAACTTCGACAATGATGCACTTGGCCAAAAAGGGCGTATGCGTTTTCTCCTGAATATATTCAGGAGAAAACGCATACGCCCTTTTTGGCCAAGCAAGCAAGCGGGCAATGCAAATCTGCACTACAAAGAAGTATCACTTCCCACCGGTCAAAAGGGACATCCACAAAATGTGTAAAAACCAGAAAGGCAAGACAGGCCCTGGAGAACAGGGAGCCTTGTTATGCTGATGGGCGGGATGTAAGTTGCCAACTGCCTCACTGGAGGAGTGCATTGTGTTCCCTAAAACAAGTAAACAACAGAGCTACAGAGCCAAGGGCACTTCCGGTCTAGGGAATATACCTTGGGGAAACTGAAAATCCATAAGACAGAGCCACCCCCAAATTGAGGGCTGCACTGCTTACAAGAACCTCAACCTGGGTACACCTGAAATATCCCAGGAAATATAAAAATGGTTCCAAACATTGTGGAACTTACGTACGATGGAATATCCCTCAGCCATGAAATCAATGTCATAAGACCAGTAGCAGCAAAATGAGTGGATTCAGGTACGATGATTCTAAGTGAAAGAAGTCACACAGAAAAAGAAACTTATCATATGATATCACTTAGGAAGATCCTGTAAACATGGCTACACATGAACTGAGTTAGGCAAGAGAACAGAGTCTCACATTTAGAAAACACTCTTATGCCTGCTTAAGGGGGAAGGAGAGGTGGGGTGATGCATCAAACCCGAGTTTGATATAAGCACAGGTACCGTTCCAAAAACCAACTATGGAATAGACAAGATCTCCACCTTCCTCAGTGAAAGGGACTCAAAACCCCATATTTCCCGCAGAGGAATAGATCTGACTAGTAAGAATCTTAAAACCTATGTATTGATATGTCTCCGTAAGGGAATCAAGTGTGTCTAGACTGGCATAAACATGGCAGCGAGGATCAGCTCAAACCCACTCTAAAAAGGAATTTCAAAAACAGAACAAAGAAACAGGGAAATTCTTTACAATTCCTTCAGGGTCTCGAATGCAACGTGGAATGACCCTATCTACAATGACAGCTGGATGTGGCATGAGGCTGGACACTTGGGACTGAGAGGATCGGTGAGATTGGGTGAGCAAATGCAGACCCTTTAAAGCAATAATGCATGGCACCCATTCCATGGGTCCCAACTCTCCAGGTTGAAGGGAATATTACTACAGCTATAACATGTACGGGAAACCTAGAGAATGGACACACTGTGAATACGAAAGGTTTCTAAAACTCAACGAAGAGTCCCTCTCCTGGTGCTCCGGTTTGACTTTCCAACTGCTTTCCTATCAATCTCCCAACTTGGAGAGACAGCCCCTTTAAGCTCCTGGTTCGCACAGGTTGCCAATTTGGCAGAGGATGAAAGGGAAGAGGGAGAACCAATGAGAGAGTAGCTGTTAGGCATTTGGATGGGCACATGTCACTCTAATTTCCCGGCAGGAAGAAGAATTAACCAAAGTCTCAGCCACCCACCGGGAACCAGTATAGGTCCTGAACCAAAAGTTTGGACTTGCGTTCAGCTCACAAAAAAACGAGTTGAAAAATGGAGCTCAGGGGCACAGCAATTCACAAACTGGCAGAGTAATCAAGGCCAACTATCGTCCAAAAATCTGTTGAGGGAAGGCAACGAGGCGGACTTGAAAGCGAGGCAGAATAGCAGGAAACAGATTTCAAGAGCTACGTTGGAATCGCCTGTAAAGCACAGGAAGAGGGGCACAACTTCGACAATGATGCACTTGGCCAAAAAGGGCGTATGCGTTTTCTCCTGAATATATTCAGGAGAAAACGCATACGCCCTTTTTGGCCAAGCAAGCAAGCGGGCAATGCAAATCTGCACGACAAAGAAGTATCACTTCCCACCGGTCAAAAGGGACATCCACAAAATGTGTAAAAACCAGAAAGGCAAGACAGGCCCTGGAGAACAGGGAGCCTTGTTATGCTGATGGGCGGGATGTAAGTTGCCAACTGCCTCACTGGAGGAGTGCATTGTGTTCCCTAAAACAAGTAAACAACAGAGCTACAGAGCCAAGGGCACTTCCGGTCTAGGGAATATACCTTGGGGAAACTGAAAATCCATAAGACAGAGCCACCCCCAAATTGAGGGCTGCACTGCTTACAAGAACCTCAAACTGGGTACACATGAAATATCCCAGGAAATATAAAAATGGTTCCAAACATTGTGGAACTTACGTACGATGGAATATCCCTCAGCCATGAAATCAATGTCATAAGACCAGTAGCAACAAAATGAGTGGATTCAGGTACGATGATTCTAAGTGAAAGAAGTCACACAGAAAAAGAAACTTATCATAAGATATCACTTAGGAAGATCCTGTAAACATGGCTACACATGAACTGAGTTAGGCAAGAGAACAGAGTCTCACATTTAGAAAACACTCTTATGCCTGCTTAAGGGGGAAGGAGAGGTGGGGTGATGCATCAAACCCGAGTTTGATATAAGCACAGGTACCGTTCCAAAAACCAACTATGGAATAGACAAGACCTCCACCTTCCTCAGTGAAAGGGACTCAAAACCCCATATTTCCCGCAGAGGAATAGATCTGACTAGTAAGAATCTTAAAACCTATGTATTGATATGTCTCCGTAACGGAATCAAGTGTGTCTAGACTGGCATAAACATGGCAGCGAGAATCAGCTCAAACCCACTCTAAAAAGGAATTTCAAAAACAGAACAAAGAAACAGGGAAATTCTTTACAATTCCTTCAGGGTCTCGGATGCAACCTGGAATGACCCTATCTACAATGACAGCTGGATGTGGCATGAGGCTGGACACTTGGGACTGAGAGGATTGGTGAGATTGGGTGAGCAAATGCAGACCCTTTAAAGCAATAATGCATGGCACCCATTCCATGGGTCCCAACTCTCCAGGTTGAAGGGAATATTACTACAGCTATAACATGTACGGGAAACCTAGAGAATGGACACACTGTGAATACGAAAGGTTTCTAAAACTCAACGAAGAGTCCCTCTCCTGGTGCTCCGGTTTGACTTTCCAACTGCTTTCCTATCAATCTCCCAACTTGGAGAGACAGCCCCTTTAAGCTTCTGGTTCGCACAGGTTGCCAATTTGGCAGAGGATGAAAGGGAAGAGGGAGAACCAATGAGAGAGTAGCTGTTAGGCATTTGGATGGGCACATGTCACTCTAATTTCCCGGCAGGAAGAAGAATTAACCAAAGTCTCAGCCACCCACCGGGAACCATTATAGGTCCTGAACCAAAAGTTTGGACTTGCGTTCAGCTCACAAAAAAACGAGTTGAAAAATGGAGCTCAGGGGCACAGCAATTCACAAACTGGCAGAGTAATCAAGGCCAACTATCGTCCATAATCTGTTGAGGGAAGGCAACGAGGCGGACTTGAAAGCGAGGCAAAATAGCAGGAAACAGATTTCAAGAGCTACGTTGGAATCGCCTGTAAAGCACAGGAAGAGGGGCACAACTTCGACAATGATGCACTTGGCCAAAAAGGGCGTATGCGTTTTCTCCTGAATATATTCAGGAGAAAACGCATACGCCCTTTTTGGCCAAGCAAGCAAGCGGGCAATGCAAATCTGCACTACAAAGAAGTATCACTTCCCACCGGTCAAAAGGGACATCCACAAAATGTGTAAAAACCAGAAAGGCAAGACAGGCCCTGGAGAACAGGGAGCCTTGTTATGCTAATGGGCGGGATGTAAGTTGCCAACTGCCTCACTGGAGGAGTGCATTGTGTTCCCTAAAACAAGTAAACAACAGAGCTACAGAGCCAAGGGCACTTCCGGTCTAGGGAATATACCTTGGGAAAACTGAAAATCCATAAGACAGAGCCACCCCCAAATTGAGGGCTGCACTGCTTACAAGAACCTCAACCTGGGTACACCTGAAATATCCCAGGAAATATAAAAATGGTTCCAAAAATTGTGGAACTTACGTACGATGGAATATCCCTCAGCCATGAAATCAATGTCATAAGACCAGTAGCAGCAAAATGAGTGGATTCAGGTACGATGATTCTAAGTGAAAGAAGTCACACAGAAAAAGAAACTTATCATAAGATATCACTTAGGAAGATCCTGTAAACATGGCTACACATGAACTGAGTTAGGCAAGAGAACAGAGTCTCACATTTAGAAAACACTCTTATGCCTGCTTAAGGGGGAAGGAGAGGTGGGGTGATGCATCAAACCAGAGTTTGATATAAGCACAGGTACCGTTCCAAAAACCAACTATGGAATAGACAAGACCTACACCTTCCTCAGTAAAAGGGACTCAAAACCCCATATTTCCTGCAGAAGAATAGATCTGACTAGTAAGAATCTTAAAACCTATGTATTGATATGTCTCCGTAAGGGAATCAAGTGTGTCTAGACTGGCATAAACATGGCAGCGAGAATCAGCTCAAACTCACTCTAAAAAGGAATTTCCAAAACAGAACAAAGAAACAGGGAAATTCTTTACAATTCCTTCAGGGTCTCGGATGCAACCTGGAATGACCCTATCTACAATGACAGCTGGATGTGGCATGAGGCTGGACACTTGGGACTGAGAGGATTGGTGAGATTGGGTGAGCAAATGCAGACCCTTTAAAGCAATAATGCATGGCACCCATTCCATGGGTCCCAACTCTCCAGGTTGAAGGGAATATTACTACAGCTATAACATGTACGGGAAACCTAGAGAATGGACACACTGTGAATACGAAAGGTTTCTAAAACTCAACGAAGAGCCCCTCTCCTGGTGCTCCGGTTTGTCTTTCCAACTGCTTTCCTATCAATCTCCCAACTTGGAGAGACAGCCCCTTTAAGCTCCTGGTTCGCACAGGTTGCCAATTTGGCAGAGGATGAAAGGGAAGAGGGAGAACCAATGAGAGAGTAGCTGTTAGGCATTTGGATGGGTACATGTCACTCTAATTTCCCGGCAGGAAGAAGAATTAACCAAAGTCTCAGCCACCCACCGGGAACCAGTATAGGTCCTGAACCAAAAGTTTGGACTTGCGTTCAGCTCACAAAAAAACGAGTTGAAAAATGGAGCTCAGGGGCACAGCAATTCACAAACTGGCAGAGTAATCAAGGCCAACTATCGTCCAAAAATCTGTTGAGGGAAGGCAACGAGGCGGACTTGAATGCGAGGCAGAATAGCAGGAAACAGATTTCAAGAGGTACGTTGGAATCGCCTGTAAAGCACAGGAAGAGGGGCACAACTTCGACAATGATGCACTTGGCCAAAAAGGGCGTATGCGTTTTCTCCTGAATATATTCAGGAGAAAACGCATACGCCCTTTTTGGCCAAGAAAGCAAGCGGGCAATGCAAATCTGCACTACAAAGAAGTATCACTTCCCACCGGTCAAAAGGGACATCCACAAAATGTGTAAAAACCAGAAAGGCAAGACGGGCCCTGGAGAACAGGGAGCCTTGTTATGCTGATGGGCGGGATGTAAGTTGCCAACTGCCTCACTGGAGGAGTGCATTGTGTTCCCTAAAACAAGTAAACAACAGAGCTACAGAGCCAAGGGCACTTGCAGTCTAGGGAATATACCTTGGGAAAACTGAAAATCCATAAGACAGAGCCACCCCAAATTGAAGGCTGCACTGCTTACAGGAACCTCAACCTGGGTACACCTGAAATATCCCAGGAAATATAAAAATGGTTCCAAACATTGTGGAACTTACGTACGATGGAATATCCCTCAGCCACGAAATCAATGTCCTAAGACCAGTAGCAGCAAAATGAGTGGATTCAGGTACGATGATTCTAAGTGAAAGAAGTCACACAGGAAAAGAAACTTATCATAAGATATCACTTAGGAAGATCCTGTAAATATGGCTACACATGAACTGAGTTAGGCAAGAGAACAGAGTCTCACATTTAGAAAACACTCTTATGCCTGCTTAAGGGGGAAGGAGAGGTGGGGTGATGCATCAAACCCGAGTTTGATATAAGCACAGGTACCGTTCCAAAAAGCAACTATGGAATAGACAAGACCTACACATTCCTCAGTGAAAGGGACTCAAAACCCCATATTTCCCGCAGAGGAATAGATCTGACTAGTAAGAATCTTAAAACCTATGTATTGATATGTCTCCGTAAGGGAATCAAGTGTGTCTAGACTGGCATAAACATGGCAGCGAGAATCAGCTCAAACCCACTCTAAAAAGGAATTTCAAAAACAGAACCAAGAAACAGGGAAATTCTTTACAATTCCTTCAGGGTCTCTGATGCAACCTGGAATGACCCTATCTACAATGACAGCTGGATGTGGCATAAGGCTGGACACTTGGGACTGAGAGGATTGGTGAGATTGGGTGAGCAAATGCAGACCCTTTAAAGCAATAATGCATGGCACCCATTCCATGGGTCCCAGCTCTCCAGGTTGAAGGGAATATTACTTCAGCTATAACGTGTACGGGAAACCTAGAGAATGGACACACTGTGAATACGACAGGTTTCTAAAACTCAACGAAGAGCCCCTCTCCTGGTGCTCCGGTTTGACTTTCCAACTGCTTTCCTATCAATCTCCCAACTTGGAGAGACAGCCCCTTTAAGCTCCTGGTTCGCACAGGTTGCCAATTTGGCAGAGGATGAAAGGGAAGAGGGAGAACCAATGAGAGAGTAGCTGTTAGGCATTTGGATGGGCACATGTCACTCTAATTTCCCGGCAGGAAGAAGAATTAACCAAAGTCTCAGCCACCCACCGGGAACCAGTATAGGTCCTGAACCAAAAGTTTGGACTTGCGTTCAGCTCACAAGAAACGAGTTGAAAAATGGAGCTCAGGGGCACAGCAATTCACAAACTGGCAGAGTAATCAAGGCCAACTATCGTCCAAAAATCTGTTGAGGGAAGGCAACGAGGCGGACTTGAAAGCAAGGCAGAATAGCAGGAAACAGATTTCAAGAGGTACGTTGGAATCGCCTGTAAAGCACAGGAAGAGGGGCACAACTTCGACAATGATGCACTTGGCCAAAAAGGGCGTATGCGTTTTCTCCTGAATATATTCAGGAGAAAACGCATACGCCCTTTTTGGCCAAGCAAGCAAGCGGGCAATGCAAATCTGCACTACAAAGAAGTATCACTTCCCACCGGTCAAAAGGGACATCCACAAAATGTGTACAAACCAGAAAGGCAAGACAGGCCCTGGAGAACAGGGACCCTTGTTATGCTGATGGGCGGGATGTAAGTTGCCAACTGCCTCACTGGAAGAGTGCATTGTGTTCCCTAAAACAAGTAAACAACAGAGCTACAGAGCCAAGGGCACTTCCAGTCTAGGGAATATACCTTGGGAAAACTGAAAATCCATAAGACAGAGCCACCCCCAAATTGAGGGCTGCACTGCTTACAGGAACCTCAACCTGGGTACACCTGAAATATCCCAGGAAATATAAAAATGGTTCCAAACATTGTGGAACTTACGTACGACGGAATATCCCTCAGCCATGAAATCAATGTCATAAGACCAGTAGCAGCAAAATGAGTGGATTCAGGTACGATGATTCTAAGTGAAAGAAGTCACACAGAAAAAGAAACTTATCATAAGATATCACTTAGGAAGATCCTGTAAACATGGCTACACATGAACTGAGTTAGGCAAGAGAACAGAGTCTCACATTTAGAAAACACTCTTATGCCTGCTTAAGGGGGAAGGAGAGGTGGGGTGATGCATCAAACCAGAGTTTGATATAAGCACAGGTACCGTTCCAAAAACCAACTATGGAATAGACAAGACCTACACCTTCCTCAGTGAAAGGGACTCAAAACCCCATATTTCCCGCAGAGGAATAGATCTGACTAGTAAGAATCTTAAAACCTATGTATTGATATGTCTCCGTAACGGAATCAAGTGTGTCTAGACTGGCATAAACATGGCAGCGAGAATCAGCTCAAACCCACTCTAAAAAGGAATTTCAAAAACAGAACCAAGAAACAGGGAAATTCTTTACAATTCCTTCAGGGTCTCTGATGCAACCTGGAATGACCCTATCTACAATGACAGCTGCATGTGGTATAAGGCTGGACACTTGGGACTGAGAGGATTGGTGAGATTGGGTGAGCAAATGCAGACCCTTTAAAGCAATAATGCATGGCACCCATTCCATGGGTCCCAGCTCTCCAGGTTGAAGGGAATATTACTTCAGCTATAACGTGTACGGGAAACCTAGAGAATGGACTCACTGTGAATACGAAAGGTTTCTAAAACTCAACGAAGAGCCCCTCTCCTGGTGCTCCGGTTTGACTTTCCAACTGCTTTCCTATCAATCTCCCAACTTGGAGAGACAGCCCTTTAAGCTCCTGGTTCGCACAGGTTGCCAATTTGGCAGAGGATGAAAGGGAAGAGGGAGAACCAATGAGAGAGTAGCTGTTAGGCATTTGGATGGGCACATGTCACTCTAATTTCCAGGCAGGAAGAAGAATTAACCAAAGTCTCAGCCACCCACCGGGAACCAGTATAGGTCCTGAACCAAAAGTTTGGACTTGCGTTCAGCTCACAAGAAACGAGTTGAAAAATGGAGCTCAGGGGCACAGCAATTCACAAACTGGCAGAGTAATCAAGGCCAACTATCGTCCAAAAATCTGTTGAGGGAAGGCAACGAGGCGGACTTGAAAGCGAGGCAGAATAGCAGGAAACAGATTTCAAGAGGTACGTTGGAATCGCCTGTAAAGCACAGGAAGAGGGGCACAACTTCGACAATGATGCAGTTGGCCAAAAAGGGCGTATGCGTTTTCTCCTGAATATATTCAGGAGAAAACGCATACGCCCTTTTTGGCCAAGCAAGCAAGCGGGCAATGCGAATCTGCACTACAAAGAAGTATCACTTCCCACCGGTCAAAACGGACATCCACAAATTGTGTACAAACCAGAAAGGCAAGACAGGCCCTGGAGAGCAGGGAGCCTTGTTATGCTGATGGGCGGGATGTAAGTTGCCAACTGCCTCACTGGAGGAGTGCATTGTTTTCCCTAAAACAAGTAAACAACAGAGCTACAGAGCCAAGGGCACTTCCAGTCTAGGGATTATACCTTGGGAAAACTGGAAATCAATAAGACAGAGCCACCCCCAAATTTAGGGCTGCACTGCTTACAAGAACCTCAACTTCAGTACACCTTAAATATCCCAGGAAATATAAAAATGGTTCAAAACATTGTGGAACTTACGTACGATGGAATATCCCTCAGCCATGAAATCAATGTCATAAGACCAGTAGCAGCAAAATGAGTGGATTCAGGTACGATGATTCTAAGTGAAATAAGTCACACAGAAAAAGAAACTTAGCATAAGATATCACTTAGGAATATCCTGTAAACATGGCTACACATGAACTGAGTTAGGAAAGAGAACAGAGTCTCACATTTAGAGAACACTCTTATGCCTGCTTAAGGGGGAAGGAGAGGTGGGGTGATGCATCAAACCCGAGTTTGATATAAGCACAGGTACCGTTCCAAAAACCAACTATGGAATAGACAAGACCTACACCTTCCTCAGTGAAAGGGACTCAAAACCCCATATTTCCCGCAGAGGAATAGATCTGACTAGTAAGAATCTTAAAACATATGTATTGATGTGTCTCCGTAAGGGAATCAAGTGTGTCTAGACGGGCATAAACATGGCAGCGAGAATCAGCTCAAACCCACTATAAAAAGGAATTTCAAAAACAAAACAAAGAAACAGGGAAATTCTTTACAATTCCTTCAGGGTCTCTGATGCAACCTGGAATGACCCTATCTACAATGACAGCTGGATGTGGCATGAGGCTGGACACTTGGGACTGAGAGGATTGGTGAGATTGGGTGAGCAAATGCAGACCCTTTAAAGCAATAATGCATGGCACCCGTTCCATGGGTCCCAACTCTCCAGGTTGAAGGGAATATTACTACAGCTATACCATGTACGGGAAACCTAGAGAATGGACACACTGTGAATACGAAAGGTTTCTAAAACTCAACGAATAGTCCCTCTCCTGGTGCTCCGGTTTGACTTTCCAACTGCTTTACTATCAATCCCCCAACTTGGAGGGACAGCCCCTTTAACCTCCTGGTTCGCACAGGTTGCCAATTTGGCAGAGGATGAAAGGGAAGAGGGAGAACCAATGAGAGAGTAGCTGTTAGGCATTTGGATGGGTACATGTCACTCTAATTTCCCGGCAGGAAGAAGAATGAACCAAAGTCTCAGCCACCCACCGGGAACCAGTATAGGTCCTGAACCAAAACTTTGGACTTCCGTTCAGCTCACAAAAAAACGAGTTGAAAAATGGAGCTCAGGGGCACAGCAACTCACAAACTGGCAGCGTAATAAAGGCCAACTCTCGTCCAAAAATCTGTTGAGGGAAGGCAACGAGGCGGACTTGAAAGCGACGCAGAATAGCAGGAAACAGATTTCAAGAGGTACGTTAGAATCGCCTGTAAAGCACAGGAAGAGGGGCACAACTTCGACAATGATGCACTTGGCCAAAAAGGGCGTATGCGTTTTCTCCTGAATATATTCAGGAGAAAACGCATACGCCCTTTTTGGCCAAGCAAGCAAGCGGGCAATGCAAATCTGCACTACAAAGAAGTATCACTTCCCACCGGTCAAAAGGGACATCCACAAAATGTGTACAAACCAGAAAGGCAAGACAGGCCCTGGAGAACAGGGAGCCTTGTTATGCTGATGGGCGGGATGTAAGTTGCCAACTGCCTCACTGGAGGGGTGCATTGTGTTCCCTAAAACAGTAAACAACAGAGCTACAGAGCCAAGGGCACTTCCAGTCTAGGGAATATACCTTGGGAAAACTGGAAATCAATAAGACAAAGCCACCCCCAAATTTAGGGCTGCACTGCTTACAAGAACCTCAACTTGGGTACACCTTAAATATCCCAGGAAATATAAAAATGGTTCAAAACATTGTGGAACTTACGTACGATGGAATATCCCTCAGCCGTGAAATCAATGTCATAAGACCAGTAGCAGCAAAATGAGTGGATTCAGGTACGATGATTCTAAGTGAAATAAGTCACACAGAAAAAGAAACTTAGCATAAGATATCACTTAGGAAGATCCTGTAAACATGGCTACACATGAACAGAGTTAGGAAAGAGAACAGAGTCTCACATTTAGAGAACACTCTTATGCCTGCTTAAGGGGGAAGGAGAGGTGGAGGGATGCATCAAACCAGAGTTTGATATAAGCACAGGTACCGTTCCAAAAACCAACTATGGAATAGACAAGACCTACACCTTCCTCAGTGAAAGGGACTCAAATCCCCATGTTTCCCACAGAGGAATATAACTGACTAGTAAGAATCTTAAAACCTATGTATTGATATGTCTCCGAAAGGGAATCAAGCGTGTCTAGACGGGCATAAACAGGGCAGTGAGAATCAGCTCAAACCCACTATAAAAAGGAATTTCAAAAACAAAACAAAGAAACAGGGAAATCTTTACAATTCCTTCAGGGTCTCTGATGCAACCTGGAATGACCCTATCTACAATGACAGCTGGATGTGGCATGAGGCTGGACACTTGGGACTGAGAGGATTGGTGAGATTGGGTGAGCAAATGCAGACCCTTTAAAGCAATATTGCATGGCACCCATTCCATGGGTCCCAACTCTCCAGGTTGAAGGGAATATTACTACAGCTATACCATGTACGGGAAACCTAGAGAATGGACACACTGTGAATACGAAAGGTTTCTAAAACTCAACGAATAGTCCCTCTCCTGGTGCTCTGGTTTGACTTTCCAACTGCTTTACTATCAATCCCCCAACTTGGAGGGACAGCCCCTTTAACCTCCTGGTTCGCACAGGTTGCCAATTTGGCAGAGGATGAAAGGGAAGAGGGAGAACCAATGAGAGAGTAGCTGTTAGGCATTTGGATGGGTACATGTCACTCTAATTTCCCGGCAGGAAGAAGAATGAACCAAAGTCTCAGCCACCCACCGGGAACCAGTATAGGTCCTGAACCAAAATTTTGGACTTGCGTTCAGCTCACAAAAAAACGAGTTGAAAAACGGAGCTCAGGGGCACAGGAACTCACAAACTGGCAGCGTAATAAAGGCCAACTCTCGTCCAAAAATCTGTTGAGGGAAGGCAACGTGGCGGAATTGAAAGCGAGGCAGAATAGCAGGAAACAGATTTCAAGAGGTACGTTGGAATCACCTGTAAAGCACAGGAAGAGGGGCACAACTTCGACAATGATGCACTTGGCCAAAAAGGGCGTATGCGTTTTCTCCTGAATATATTCAGGAGAAAACGCATACGCCCTTTTTGGCCAAGCAAGCAAGCGGGCAATGCAAATCTGCACTACAAAGAAGTATCACTTCCCACCGGTCAAAAGGGACATCCACAAAATGTGTACAAACCAGAAAGGCAAGACAGGCCCTGGAGAACAGGGAGCCTTGTTATGCTGATGGGCGGGATGTAAGTTGCCAACTGCCTCACTGGAGGAGTGCATTGTGTTCCCTAAAACAAGTAAACAACAGAGCTACAGAGCCAAGGGCACTTCCACTATAGGGAATATACCTTGGGAAAACTGAAAATCAATAAGACAAAGCCACCTGCAAATTTAGGGCTGCACTGCTTACAAAAACCTCAACTTGGGTACACCTGAAATATCCCAGGAAATATAAAAATGGTTCAAAACATTGTGGAACTTACGTACGATGGAATATCCCTCAGCCGTGAAATCAATGTCATAAGACCAGTAGCAGCAAAATGAGTGGATTCAGGTACGATGATTCTAAGTGAAATAAGTCACACAGAAAAAGAAACTTATCATAAGATATCACTTAGGAAGATCCTGTAAACATGGCTACACATGAACTGAGTTAGGAAAGAGAACAGAGTCTCACATTTAGAGAACACTCTTATGCCTGCTTAAGGGGCAAGGAGAGGTGGGGGGATGCATCAAACCAGACTTTGATATAAGCACAGGTACCGTTCCAAAAACCAACTATGGAATAGACAAGACCTACACCTTCCTCAGTGAAAGGGACTCAAAACCCCATATTTCCCGCAAAGGAATATAACTGACTAGTAAGAATCTTAAAACCTATGTATTGATATGTCTCCGAAAGGGAATCAAGTGTGTCTAGACGGGCATAAACATGGCAGCGAGAATCAGCTCAAACCCACTATAAAAAGGAATTTCAAAAACAAAACAAAGAAACAGGGAAATTCTTTACAATTCCTTCAGGGTCTCTGATGCAACCTGGAATGACCCTATCTACAATGACAGCTGGATGTGGCATGAGGCTGGACGCTTGGGACTGAGAGGATTGGTGAGATTGGGTGAGCAAATGCAGACCCTTTAAAGCAATAATGCATGGCACCCATTCCATGGGTCCCAACTCTCCAGGTTGAAGGGAATATTAATACAGCTATACCATGTACGGGAAACCTAGAGAATGGACACACTGTGAATACGAAAGGTTTCTAACACTCAACGAATAGTCCCTCTCCTGGTGCTCCGGTTTGACTTTCCAACTGCTTTACTATCAATCCCCCAACTTGGAGGGACAGCCCCTTTAACCTCCTGGTTCGCACAGGTTGCCAATTTGGCAGAGGATGAAAGGGAAGAGGGAGAACCAATGAGAGAGTAGCTGTTAGGCATTTGGATGGGTACATGTCACTCTAATTTCCCGGCAGGAAGAAGAATGAACCAAAGTCTCAGCCACCCACCGGGAACCAGTATAGGTCCTGAACCAAAATTTTGGACTTCCGTTCAGCTCACAAAAAAACGAGTTGAAAAATGGAGCTCAGGGGCACAGCAACTCACAAACTGGCAGCCTAATAAAGGCCAACTCTCGTCCAAAAATCTGTTGAGGGAAGGCAACGAGGTGGACTTGAAAGCGACGCAGAATAGCAGGAAACAGATTTCAAGAGGTACGTTGGAATCGCCTGTAAAGCACAGGAAGAGGGGCACAACTTCGACAATGATGCACTTGGCCAAAAAGGGCGTATGCGTTTTCTCCTGAATATATTCAGGAGAAAACGCATACGCCCTTTTTGGCCAAGCAAGCAAGCGGGCAATGCAAATCTGCACTACAAAGAAGTATCACTTCCCACCGGTCAAAAGGGACATCCACAAAATGTGTACAAACCAGAAAGGCAAGACAGGCCCTGGAGAACAGGGAGCCTTGTTATGCTGATGGGCGGGATGTAAGTTGCCAACTGCCTCACTGGAGGAGTGCATTGTGTTCCCTAAAACAAATAAACAACAGAGCTACAGAGCCAAGGGCACTTCCAGTCTAGGGAATATACCTTGGGAAAACTGAAAATCAATAAGACAGAGCCACCCCCAAATTTAGGGCTGCACTGCTTACAAGAACCTCAACTTGGGTACACCTTAAATATCCCAGGAAATATAAAAATGGTTCAAAAAATTGTGGAACTTACGTACGATGGAATATCCCTCAGCCATGAAATCAATGTCATAAGACCAGTAGCAGCAAAATGAGTGGATTCAGGTACGATGATTCTAAGTGAAAGAAGTCACACAGAAAAAGAAACTTATCATAAGATATCACTTAGGAAGATCCTGTAAACATGGCTACACATGAACTGAGTTAGGAAAGAGAACAGAGTCTCACATTTAGAGAACACTCTTATTCCTGCTTAAGGGGGAAGGAGAGGTGGGGGGATGCATAAAACCAGAGTTTGATATAAGCACAGGTACCGTTCCAAAAACCAACTATGGAATAGACAAGACCTACACCTTCCTCAGTGAAAGGGACTCAAAACACCATATTTCCCGCAGAGGAATAGATCTGACTAGTAAGAATCTTAAAACCTATGTATTGATCTGTCTCCGTAAGGGAATCAAGTGTCTCTAGACTGGCATAAACATGGCAGCGAGAATCAGCTCAAACCCACTATAAAAAGGAATTTCAAAAACAAAACAAAGAAACAGGGAAATTCTTTACAATTCCTTCAGGGTCTCTGATGCAACCTGGAATGACCCTATCTACAATGACAGCTGGATGTGGCATGAGGCTGGACACTTGGGACTGAGAGGATTGGTGAGATTGGGTGAGCAAATGCAGACCCTTTAAAGCAATAATGCATGGCACCCATTCCATGGGTCCCAACTCTCAAGGTTGAAGGGAATATTAATACAGCTATACCATGTACGGGAAACCTAGAGAATGGACACACTGTGAATACGAAAGGTTTCTAAAACTCAACGAATAGTCCCTCTCCTGGTGCTCCGGTTTGACTTTCCAACTGCTTTACTATCAATCCCCCAACTTGGAGGGACAGCCCCTTTAACCTCCTGGTTCGCACAGGTTGCCAATTTGGCAGAGGATGAAAGGGAAGAGGGAGAACCAATGAGAGAGTAGCTGTTAGGCATTTGGATGGGTACATGTCACTCTAATTTCCCGGCAGGAAGAAGAATGAACCAAAGTCTCAGCCACCCACCGGGAACCAGTATAGGTCCTGAACCAAAATTTTGGACTTGCGTTCAGCTCACAAAAAAACGAGTTGAAAAACGGAGCTCAGGGGCACAGCAACTCACAAACTGGCAGCGTAATAAAGGCCAACTCTCGTCCAAAAATCTGTTGAGGGAAGGCAACGTGGCGGACTTGAAAGCGAGGCAGAATAGCAGGAAACAGATTTCAAGAGGTACGTTGGAATCTCCGGTAAAGCACAGTAAGAGGGGCACAACTTCGACAATGATGCACTTGGCCAAAAAGGGCGTATGCGTTTTCTCCTGAATATATTCAGGAGAAAACGCATACGCCCTTTTTGGCCAAGCAAGCAAGCGGGCAATGCAAATCTGCACTACAAAGAAGTATCACTTCCCACCGGTCAAAAGGGACATCCACAAAATGTGTACAAACCAGAAAGGCAAGACAGGCCCTGGAGAACAGGGAGCCTTGTTATGCTGATGGGCGGGATGTACGTTGCCAACTGCCTCACTGGAGGAGTGCATTGTGTTCCCTAAAACAAGTAAACAACAGAGCTACAGAGCCAAGGGCACTTCCAGTATAGGGAATATACCTTGGGAAAACTGAAAATCAATAAGACAAAGCCACCTCCAAATTTAGGGCTGCACTGCTTACAAGAACCTCAACTTGGGTACACCTTAAATATCCCAGGAAATATAAAAATGGTTCAAAACATTGTGGAACTTACGTACGATAGAATATCCCTCAGCCGTGAAATCAATGTCATAAGACCAGTAGCAGCAAAATGAGTGGATTCAGGTACGATGATTCTAAGTGAAATAAGTCACACAGAAAAAGAAACTTATCATAAGATATCACTTAGGAAGATCCTCTAAACATGGCTACACATGAACAGAGTTAGGAAAGAGAACAGAGTCTCACATTTAGAGAACACTCTTATGCCTGCTTAAGGGGGAAGGAGAGGTGGGGGGATGCATCAAACCAGAGTTTGATATAAGCACAGGTACCGTTCCAAAAACCAACTATGGAATAGACAAGACCTACACCTTCCTCAGTGAAAGGGACTCAAAACCCCATATTTCCCAAAGAGGAATATAACTGACTAGTAAGAATCTTAAAACCTATGTATTGATATGTCTCCGAAAGGGAATCAAGTGTGTCTAGACGGGCATAAACATGGCAGCGAGAATCAGCTCAAACCCACTCTAAAAAGGAATTTCAAAAACAAAACAAAGAAACAGGTTAATTCTTTACAATTCCTTCAGGGTCTCTGATGCAACCTGGAATGACCCTATCTACAATGACAGCTGGATGTGGCATGAGGCTGGACGCTTGGGACTGAGAGGATTGGTGAGATTGGGTGAGCAAATGCAGACCCTTTAAAGCAATAATGCATGGCACCCATTCCATGGGTCCCAACTCTCCAGGTTGAAGGGAATATTAATACAGCTATACCATGTACGGGAAACCTAGAGAATGGACACACTGTGAATACGAAAGGTTTCTAAAACTCAACGAATAGTCCCTCTCCTGGTGCTCCGGTTTGACTTTCCAACTGCTTTACTATCAATCCCCCAACTTGGAGGGACAGCCCCTTTAACCTCCTTGTTCGCACAGGTTGCCAATTTGCCAGAGGATGAAAGGGAAGAGGGAGAACCAATGAGAGAGTAGCTGTTAGGCATTTGGATGGGTACATGTCACTCTAATTTCCCGGCAGGAAGAAGAATGAACCAAAGTCTCAGCCACCCACCGGGAACCAGTATAGGTCCTGAACCAAAATTTTGGACTTCCGTTCAGCTCACAAAAAAACGAGTTGAAAAATGGAGCTCAGGGGCACAGCAACTCACAAACTGGCAGCCTAATAAAGGCCAACTCTCGTCCAAAAATCTGTTGAGGGAAGGCAACGAGGTGGACTTGAAAGCGACGCAGAATAGCAGGAAACAGATTTCAAGAGGTACGTTGGAATCGCCTGTAAATCACAGGAAGAGGGGCACAACTTCGACAATGATGCACTTGGCCAAAAAGGGCGTATGCGTTTTCTCCTGAATATATTCAGGAGAAAACGCATACGCCCTTTTTGGCCAAGCAAGCAAGCGGGCAATGCAAATCTGCACTACAAAGAAGTATCACTTCCCACCGGTCAAAAGGGACATCCACAAAATGTGTACAAACCAGAAAGGCAAGACAGGCCCTGGAGAACAGGGAGCCTTGTTATGCTGATGGGCGGGATGTAAGTTGCCAACTGCCTCACTGGAGGAGTGCATTGTGTTCCCTAAAACAAATAAACAACAGAGCTACAGAGCCAAGGGCACTTCCAGTCTAGGGAATATACCTTGGGAAAACTGAAAATCAATAAGACAGAGCCACCCCCAAATTTAGGGCTGCACTGCTTACAAGAACCTCAACTTCGGTACACCTTAAATATCCCAGGAAATATAAAAATGGTTCAAAAAATTGTGGAACTTACGTACGATGGAATATCCCTCAGCCATGAAATCAATGTCATAAGACCAGTAGCAGCAAAATGAGTGGATTCAGGTACGATGATTCTAAGTGAAAGAAGTCACACAGAAAAAGAAACTTATCATAAGATATCACTTAGGAAGATCCTGTAAATATGGCTACACATGAACTGAGTTAGGAAAGAGAACAGAGTCTCACATTTAGAGAACACTCTTATTCCTGCTTAAGGGGGAAGGAGAGGTGGGGGGATGCATAAAACCAGAGTTTGATATAAGCACAGGTACCGTTCCAAAAACCAACTATGGAATAGACAAGACCTACACCTTCCTCAGTGAAAGGGACTCAAAACCCCATATTTCCCGCAGAGGAATAGATCTGACTAGTAAGAATCTTAAAACCTATGTATTGATCTGTCTCCGTAAGGGAATCAAGTGTCTCTAGACTGGCATAAACATGGCAGCGAGAATCAGCTCAAACCCACTATAAAAAGGAATTTCAAAAACAAAACAAAGAAACAGGGAAATTCTTTACAATTCCTTCAGGGTCTCTGATGCAACCTGGAATGACCCTATCTACAATGACAGCTGGATGTGGCATGAGGCTGGACACTTGGGACTGAGAGGATTGGTGAGATTGGGTGAGCAAATGCAGACCCTTTAAAGCAATAATGCATGGCACCCATTCCATGGGTCCCAACTCTCAAGGTTGAAGGGAATATTAATACAGCTATACCATGTACGGGAAACCTAGAGAATGGACACACTGTGAATACGAAAGGTTTCTAAAACTCAACGAATAGTCCCTCTCCTGGTGCTCCGGTTTGACTTTCCAACTGCTTTACTATCAATCCCCCAACTTGGAGGGACAGCCCCTTTAACCTCCTGGTTCGCACAGGTTGCCAATTTGGCAGAGGATGAAAGGGAAGAGGGAGAACCAATGAGAGAGTAGCTGTTAGGCATTTGGATGGGTACATGTCACTCTAATTTCCCGGCAGGAAGAAGAATGAACCAAAGTCTCAGCCACCCACCGGGAACCAGTATAGTTCTTGAACCAAAATTTTGGACTTCCGTTCAGCTCACAAAAAAACGAGTTGAAAAACGGAGCTCAGGGGCACAGCAACTCACAAACTGGCAGCGTAATAAAGGCCAACTCTCGTCCAAAAATCTGTTGAGGGAAGGCAACGAGGCGGACTTGAAAGCGACGCAGAATAGCAGGAAACAGATTTCAAGAGGTACGTTGGAATCGCCTGTAAAGCACAGGAAGAGGGGCACAACTTCGACAATGATGCACTTGGCCAAAAAGGGCGTATGCGTTTTCTCCTGAATATATTCAGGAGAAAACGCATACGCCCTTTTTGGCCAAGCAAGCAAGCGGGCAATGCGAATCTGCACTACAAAGAAGTATCACTTCCCACCGGTCAAAACGGACATCCACAAAATGTGTACAAACCAGAAAGGCAAGACAGGCCCTGGAGAACAGGGAGCCTTGTTATGCTGATGGGCGGGATGTAAGTTGCCAACTGCCTCACTGGAGGAGTGCATTGTGTTCCCTAAAACAAGTAAACAACAGAGCTACAGAGCCAAGGGCACTTCCAGTCTAGGGAATATACCTTGGGAAAACTGAAAATCAATAAGACAGAGCCACCCCCAAATTTAGGGCTGCACTGCTTACAAGAACCTCAACTTGGGTACACCTTAAATATCCCAGGAAATATAAAAATGGTTCAAAAAATTGTGGAACTTACGTACGATGGAATATCCCTCAGCCATGAAATCAATGTCATAAGACCAGTAGCAGCAAAATGAGTGGATTCAGGTACGATGATTCTAAGTGAAAGAAGTCACACAGAAAAAGAAACTTATCATAAGATATCACTTAGGAAGATCCTGTAAACATGGCTACACATGAACTGAGTTAGGAAAGAGAACAGAGTCTCACATTTAGAGAACACTCTTATGCCTGCTTAAGGGGGAAGGAGAGGTGGGGGGATGCATAAAACCAGAGTTTGATATAAGCACAGGTACCGTTCCAAAAACCAACTATGGAATAGACAAGACCTACACCTTCCTCAGTGAAAGGGACTCAAAACCCCATATTTCCCGCAGAGGAATAGATCTGACTAGTAAGAATCTTAAAACCTATGTATTGATCTGTCTCCGTAAGGGAATCAAGTGTCTCTAGACTGGCATAAACATGGCAGCGAGAATCAGCTCAAACCCACTATAAAAACGAATTTCAAAAACAAAACAAAGAAACAGGGAAATTCTTTACAATTCCTTCAGGGTCTCTGATGCAACCTGGAATGACCCTATCTACAATGACAGCTGGATGTGGCATGAGGCTGGACGCTTGGGACTGAGAGGATTGGTGAGATTGGGTGAGCAAATGCAGACCCTTTAAAGCAATAATGCATGGCACCCATTCCATGGGTCCCAACTCTCAAGGTTGAAGGGAATATTAATACAGCTATACCATGTACGGGAAACCTAGAGAATGGACACACTGTGAATACGAAAGGTTTCTAAAACTCAACGAATAGTCCCTCTCCTGGTGCTCCGGTTTGACTTTCCAACTGCTTTACTATCAATCCCCCAACTTGGAGGGACAGCCCCTTTAACCTCCTGGTTCGCACAGGTTGCCAATTTGGCAGAGGATGAAAGGGAAGAGGGAGAACCAATGAGAGAGTAGCTGTTAGGCATTTGGATGGGTACATGTCACTCTAATTTCCCGGCAGGAAGAAGAATGAACCAAAGTCTCAGCCACCCACCGGGAACCAGTATAGTTCCTGAACCAAAATTTTGGACTTCCGTTCAGCTCACAAAAAAACGAGTTGAAAAACGGAGCTCAGGGGCACAGCAACTCACAAACTGGCAGCGTAATAAAGGCCAACTCTCGTCCAAAAATCTGTTGAGGGAAGGCAACGAGGCGGACTTGAAAGCGACGCAGAATAGCAGGAAACAGATTTCAAGAGGTACGTTGGAATCGCCTGTAAAGCACAGGAAGAGGGGCACAACTTCGACAATGATGCACTTGGCCAAAAAGGGCGTATGCGTTTTCTCCTGAATATATTCAGGAGAAAACGCATACGCCCTTTTTGGCCAAGCAAGCAAGCGGGCAATGCGAATCTGCACTACAAAGAAGTATCACTTCCCACCGGTCAAAACGGACATCCACAAAATGTGTACAAACCAGAAAGGCAAGACAGGCCCTGGAGAACAGGGAGCCTTGTTATGCTGATGGGCGGGATGTAAGTTGCCAACTGCCTCACTGGAGGTGTGCATTGTGTTCCCTAAAACAAGTAAACAACAGAGCTACAGAGCCAAGGGCACTTCCAGTCTAGGGAATATACCTTGGGAAAACTGAAAATCAATAAGACAGAGCCACCCCCAAATTTAGGGCTGCACTGCTTACAAGAACCTCAACTTGGGTACACCTTAAATATCCCAGGAAATATAAAAATGGTTCAAAAAATTGTGGAACTTACGTACGATGGAATATCCCTCAGCCATGAAATCAATGTCATAAGACCAGTAGCAGCAAAATGAGTGGATTCAGGTACGATGATTCTAAGTGAAAGAAGTCACACAGAAAAAGAAACTTATCATAAGATATCACTTAGGAAGATCCTGTAAACATGGCTACACATGAACTGAGTTAGGAAAGAGAACAGAGTCTCACATTTAGAGAACACTCTTATGCCTGCTTAAGGGGGAAGGAGAGGTGGGGGGATGCATAAAACCAGAGTTTGATATAAGCACAGGTACCGTTCCAAAAACCAACTATGGAATAGACAAGACCTACACCTTCCTCAGTGAAAGGGACTCAAAACCCCATATTTCCCGCAGAGGAATAGATCTGACTAGTAAGAATCTTAAAACCTATGTATTGATCTGTCTCCGTAAGGGAATCAAGTGTCTCTAGACTGGCATAAACATGGCAGCGAGAATCAGCTCAAACCCACTATAAAAAGGAATTTCAAAAACAAAACAAAGAAACAGGGAAATTCTTTACAATTCCTTCAGGGTCTCTGATGCAACCTGGAATGACCCTATCTACAATGACAGCTGGATGTGGCATGAGGCTGGACGCTTGGGACTGAGAGGATTGGTGAGATTGGGTGAGCAAATGCAGACCCTTTAAAGCAATAATGCATGGCACCCATTCCATGGGTCCCAACTCTCCAGGTTGAAGGGAATATTAATACAGCTATACCATGTACGGGAAACCTAGAGAATGGACACACTGTGAATACGAAAGGTTTCTAAAACTCAACGAATAGTCCCTCTCCTGGTGCTCCGGTTTGACTTTCCAACTGCTTTACTATCAATCCCCCAACTTGGAGGGACAGCCCCTTTAACCTCCTGGTTCGCACAGGTTGCCAATTTGGCAGAGGATGAAAGGGAAGAGGGAGAACCAATGAGAGAGTAGCTGTTAGGCATTTGGATGGGTACATGTCACTCTAATTTCCTGGCAGGAAGAAGAATGAACCAAAGTCTCAGCCACCCACCGGGAACCAGTATAGGTCCTGAACCAAAATTTTGGACTTGCGTTCAGCTCACAAAAAAACGAGTTGAAAAACGGAGCTCAGGGGCACAGCAACTCACAAACTGGCAACGTAATAAAGGCCAACTCTCGTCCAAAAATCTGTTGAGGGAAGGCAACGAGGCGGACTTGAAAGCGACGCAGAATAGCAGGAAACAGATTTCAAGAGGTACGTTGGAATCGCCTGTAAAGCACAGGAAGAGGGGCACAACTTCGACAATGATGCACTTGGCCAAAAAGGGCGTATGCGTTTTCTCCTGAATATATTCAGGAGAAAACGCATACGCCCTTTTTGGCCAAGCAAGCAAGCGGGCAATGCAAATCTGCACTACAAAGAAGTATCACTTCCCACCGGTCAAAAGGGACATCCACAAAATGTGTACAAACCAGAAAGGCAAGACAGGCCCTGGAGAACAGGGAGCCTTGTTATGCTGATGGGCGGGATGTAAGTTGCCAACTGCCTCACTGGAGGAGTGAATTGTGTTCCCTAAAACAAGTAAACAACAGAGCTACAGAGCCAAGGGCACTTCCAGTCTAGGGAATATACCTTGGGAAAACTGAAAATAAATAAGACAGAGCCACCCCCAAATTTAGGGCTGCACTGCTTACAAGAACCTCAACTTGGGTACACCTTAAATATCCCAGGAAATATAAAAATGGTTCAAAAAATTGTGGAACTTACGTACGATGGAATATCCCTCAGCCGTGAAATCAATGTCATAAGACCTGTAGCAGCAAAATGAGTGGATTCAGGTACGATGATTCTAAGTGAAATAAGTCACACAGAAAAAGAAACTTATCATAAGATATCACTTAGGAAGATCCTGTAAACATGGCTACACATGAACAGAGTTAGGAAAGAGAACAGAGTCTCACATTTAGAGAACACTCTTATGCCTGCTTAAGGGGGAAGGAGAGGTGGGGGGATGCATCAAACCAGAGTTTGATATAAGCACAGGTACCGTTCCAAAAACCAACTATGGAATAGACAAGACCTACACCTTCCTCAGTGAAAGGGACTCAAAACCCCATATTTCCCAAAGAGGAATATAACTGACTAGTAAGAATCTTAAAACCTATGTATTGATATGTCTCCGAAAGGGAATCAAGTGTGTCTAGACGGGCATAAACATGGCAGCGAGAATCAGCTCAAACCCACTATAAAAAGGAATTTCAAAAACAAAACAAAGAAACAGGGAAATTCTTTACAATTCCTTCAGGGTCTCTGATGCAACCTGGAATGACCCTATCTACAATGACAGCTGGATGTGGCATGAGGCTGGACGCCTGGGACTGAAGGGATTGGTGAGATTGGGTGAGCAAATGCAGACCCGTTAAAGCAATAATGCATGGCACCCATTCCATGGGTCCCAACTCTCCAGGTTGAAGGGAATATTAATACAGCTATACCATGTACGGGAAACCTAGAGAATGGACACACTGTGAATACGAAAGGTTTCTAAAACTCAACGAATAGTCCCTCTCCTGGTGCTCCGGTTTGACTTTCCAACTGCTTTACTATCAATCCCCCAACTTGGAGGGACAGCCCCTTTAACCTCCTGGTTCGCACAGGTTGCCAATTTGGCAGAGGATGAAAGGGAAGAGGGAGAACCAATGAGAGAGTAGCTGTTAGGCATTTGGATGGGTACATGTCACTCTAATTTCCCGGCAGGAAGAAGAATGAACCAAAGTCTCAGCCACCCACCGGGAACCAGTATAGGTCCTGAACCAAAATTTTGGACTTCCGTTCAGCTCACAAAAAAACGAGTTGAAAAATGGAGCTCAGGGGCACAGCAACTCACAAACTGGCAGCCTAATAAAGGCCAACTCTCGTCCAAAAATCTGTTGAGGGAAGGCAACGAGGTGGACTTGAAAGCGACGCAGAATAGCAGGAAACAGATTTCAAGAGGTACGTTGGAATCGCCTGTAAATCACAGGAAGAGGGGCACAACTTCGACAATGATGCACTTGGCCAAAAAGGGCGTATGCGTTTTCTCCTGAATATATTCAGGAGAAAACGCATACGCCCTTTTTGGCCAAGCAAGCAAGCGGGCAATGCAAATCTGCACTACAAAGAAGTATCACTTCCCACCGGTCAAAAGGGACATCCACAAAATGTGTACAAACCAGAAAGGTAAGACAGGCCCTGGAGAACAGGGAGCCTTGTTATGCTGATGGGCGGGATGTAAGTTGCCAACTGCCTCACTGGAGGAGTGCATTGTGTTCCCTAAAACAAATAAACAACAGAGCTACAGAGCCAAGGGCACTTCCAGTCTAGGGAATATACCTTGGGAAAACTGAAAATCAATAAGACAGAGCCACCCCCAAATTTAGGGCTGCACTGCTTACAAGAACCTCAACTTGGGTACACCTTAAATATCCCAGGAAATATAAAAATGGTTCAAAAAATTGTGGAACTTACGTACGATGGAATATCCCTCAGCCATGAAATCAATGTCATAAGACCAGTAGCAGCAAAATGAGTGGATTCAGGTACGATGATTCTAAGTGAAAGAAGTCACACAGAAAAAGAAACTTATCATAAGATATCACTTAGGAAGATCCTGTAAACATGGCTACACATGAACTGAGTTAGGAAAGAGAACAGAGTCTCACATTTAGAGAACACTCTTATTCCTGCTTAAGGGGGAAGGAGAGGTGGGGGGATGCATAAAACCAGAGTTTGATATAAGCACAGGTACCGTTCCAAAAACCAACTATGGAATAGACAAGACCTACACCTTCCTCAGTGAAAGGGACTCAAAACCCCATATTTCCCGCAGAGGAATAGATCTGACTAGTAAGAATCTTAAAACCTATGTATTGATATGTCTCCGTAAGGGAATCAAGTGTCTCTAGACTGGCATAAACATGGCAGCGAGAATCAGCTCAAACCCACTATAAAAAGGAATTTCAAAAACAAAACAAAGAAACAGGGAAATTCTTTACAATTCCTTCAGGGTCTCTGATGCAACCTGGAATGACCCTATCTACAATGACAGCTGGATGTGGCATGAGGCTGGACACTTGGGACTGAGAGGATTGGTGAGATTGGGTGAGCAAATGCAGACCCTTTAAAGCAATAATGCATGGCACCCATTCCATGGGTCCCAACTCTCCAGGTTGAAGGGAATATTAATACAGCTATACCATGTACGGGAAACCTAGAGAATGGACACACTGTGAATACGAAAGGTTTCTAAAACTCAACGAATAGTCCCTCTCCTGGTGCTCCGGTTTGACTTTCCAACTGCTTTACTATCAATCCCCCAACTTGGAGGGACAGCCCCTTTAACCTCCTGGTTCGCACAGGTTGCCAATTTGGCAGAGGATGAAAGGGAAGAGGGAGAACCAATGACAGAGTAGCTGTTAGGCATTTGGATGGGTACATGTCACTCTAATTTCCCGGCAGGAAGAAGAATGAACCAAAGTCTCAGCCACCCACCGGGAACCAGTATAGGTCCTGAACCAAAATTTTGGACTTCCGTTCAGCTCACAAAAAAACGAGTTGAAAAATGGAGCTCAGGGGCACAGCAACTCACAAACTGGCAGCCTAATAAAGGCCAACTCTCGTCCAAAAATCTGTTGAGGGAAGGCAACGAGGTGGACTTGAAAGCGACGCAGAATAGCAGGAAACAGATTTCAAGAGGTACGTTGGAATCGCCTGTAAATCACAGGAAGAGGGGCACAACTTCGACAATGATGCACTTGGCCAAAAAGGGCGTATGCGTTTTCTCCTGAATATATTCAGGAGAAAACGCATACGCCCTTTTTGGCCAAGCAAGCAAGCGGGCAATGCAAATCTGCACTACAAAGAAGTATCACTTCCCACCGGTCAAAAGGGACATCCACAAAATGTGTACAAACCAGAAAGGCAAGACAGGCCCTGGAGAACAGGGAGCCTTGTTATGCTGATGGGCGGGATGTAAGTTGCCAACTGCCTCACTGGAGGAGTGCATTGTGTTCCCTAAAACAAATAAACAACAGAGCTACAGAGCCAAGGGCACTTCCAGTCTAGGGAATATACCTTGGGAAAACTGAAAATCAATAAGACAGAGCCACCCCCAAATTTAGGGCTGCACTGCTTACAAGAACCTCAACTTGGGTACACCTTAAATATCCCAGGAAATATAAAAATGGTTCAAAAAATTGTGGAACTTACGTACGATGGAATATCCCTCAGCCATGAAATCAATGTCATAAGACCAGTAGCAGCAAAATGAGTGGATTCAGGTACGATGATTCTAAGTGAAAGAAGTCACACAGAAAAAGAAACTTATCATAAGATATCACTTAGGAAGATCCTGTAAACATGGCTACACATGAACTGAGTTAGGAAAGAGAACAGAGTCTCACATTTAGAGAACACTCTTATTCCTGCTTAAGGGGGAAGGAGAGGTGGGGGGATGCATAAAACCAGAGTTTGATATAAGCACAGGTACCGTTCCAAAAACCAACTATGGAATAGACAAGACCTACACCTTCCTCAGTGAAAGGGACTCAAAACCCCATATTTCCCGCAGAGGAATAGATCTGACTAGTAAGAATCTTAAAACCTATGTATTGATCTGTCTCCGTAAGGGAATCAAGTGTCTCTAGACTGGCATAAACATGGCAGCGAGAATCAGCTCAAACCCACTATAAAAAGGAATTTCAAAAACAAAACAAAGAAACAGGGAAATTCTTTACAATTCCTTCAGGGTCTCTGATGCAACCTGGAATGACCCTATCTACAATGACAGCTGGATGTGGCATGAGGCTGGACACTTGGGACTGAGAGGATTGGTGAGATTGGGTGAGCAAATGCAGACCCTTTAAAGCAATAATGCATGGCACCCATTCCATGGGTCCCAACTCTCCAGGTTGAAGGGAATATTAATACAGCTATACCATGTACGGGAAACCTAGAGAATGGACACACTGTGAATACGAAAGGTTTCTAAAACTCAACGAATAGTCCCTCTCCTGGTGCTCCGGTTTGGCTTTCCAACTGCTTTACTATCAATCCCCCAACTTGGAGGGACAGCCCCTTTAACCTCCTGGTTCGCACAGGTTGCCAATTTGGCAGAGGATGAAAGGGAAGAGGGAGAACCAATGAGAGAGTAGCTGTTAGGCATTTGGATGGGTACATGTCACTCTAATTTCCTGGCAGGAAGAAGAATGAACCAAAGTCTCAGCCACCCACCGGGAACCAGTATAGGTCCTGAACCAAAATTTTGGACTTGCGTTCAGCTCACAAAAAAACGAGTTGAAAAACGGAGCTCAGGGGCACAGCAACTCACAAACTGGCAACGTAATAAAGGCCAACTCTCGTCCAAAAATCTGTTGAGGGAAGGCAACGAGGCGGACTTGAAAGCGACGCAGAATAGCAGGAAACAGATTTCAAGAGGTACGTTGGAATCGCCTGTAAAGCACAGGAAGAGGGGCACAACTTCGACAATGATGCACTTGGCCAAAAAGGGCGTATGCGTTTTCTCCTGAATATATTCAGGAGAAAACGCATACGCCCTTTTTGGCCAAGCAAGCAAGCGGGCAATGCAAATCTGCACTACAAAGAAGTATCACTTCCCACCGGTCAAAAGGGACATCCACAAAATGTGTACAAACCAGAAAGGCAAGACAGGCCCTGGAGAACAGGGAGCCTTGTTATGCTGATGGGCGGGATGTAAGTTGCCAACTGCCTCACTGGAGGAGTGAATTGTGTTCCCTAAAACAAGTAAACAACAGAGCTACAGAGCCAAGGGCACTTCCAGTCTAGGGAATATACCTTGGGAAAACTGAAAATCAATAAGACAGAGCCACCCCCAAATTTAGGGCTGCACTGCTTACAAGAACCTCAACTTCAGTACACCTTAAATATCCCAGGAAATATAAAAATGGTTCAAAACATTGTGGAACTTACGTACGATGGAATATCCCTCAGCCATGAAATCAATGTCATAAGACCAGTAGCAGCAAAATGAGTGGATTCAGGTACGATGATTCTAAGTGAAAGAAGTCACACAGAAAAAGAAACTTATCATAAGATATCACTTAGGAAGATCCTGTAAACATGGCTACACATGAACTGAGTTAGGAAAGAGAACAGAGTCTCACATTTAGAGAACACTCTTATTCCTGCTTAAGGGGGAAGGAGAGGTGGGGGGATGCATAAAACCAGAGTTTGATATAAGCACAGGTACCGTTCCAAAAACCAACTATGGAATAGACAAGACCTACACCTTCCTCAGTGAAAGGGACTCAAAACCCCATATTTCCCGCAGAGGAATAGATCTGACTAGTAAGAATCTTAAAACCTATGTATTGATCTGTCTCCGTAAGGGAATCAAGTGTCTCTAGACTGGCATAAACATGGCAGCGAGAATCAGCTCAAACCCACTATAAAAAGGAATTTCAAAAACAAAACAAAGAAACAGGGAAATTCTTTACAATTCCTTCAGGGTCTCTGATGCAACCTGGAATGACCCTATCTACAATGACAGCTGGATGTGGCATGAGGCTGGACACTTGGGACTGAGAGGATTGGTGAGATTGGGTGAGCAAATGCAGACCCTTTAAAGCAATAATGCATGGCACCCATTCCATGGGTCCCAACTCTCAAGGTTGAAGGGAATATTAATACAGCTATACCATGTACGGGAAACCTAGAGAATGGACACACTGTGAATACGAAAGGTTTCTAAAACTCAACGAATAGTCCCTCTCCTGGTGCTCCGGTTTGACTTTCCAACTGCTTTACTATCAATCCCCCAACTTGGAGGGACAGCCCCTTTAACCTCCTGGTTCGCACAGGTTGCCAATTTGGCAGAGGATGAAAGGGAAGAGGGAGAACCAATGAGAGAGTAGCTGTTAGGCATTTGGATGGGTACATGTCACTCTAATTTCCCGGCAGGAAGAAGAATGAACCAAAGTCTCAGCCACCCACCGGGAACCAGTATAGTTCCTGAACCAAAATTTTGGACTTGCGTTCAGCTCACAAAAAAACGAGTTGAAAAACGGAGCTCAGGGGCACAGCAACTCACAAACTGGCAGCGTAATAAAGGCCAACTCTCGTCCAAAAATCTGTTGAGGGAAGGCAACGAGGCGGACTTGAAAGCGACGCAGAATAGCAGGAAACAGATTTCAAGAGGTACGTTGGAATCGCCTGTAAAGCACAGGAAGAGGGGCACAACTTCGACAATGATGCACTTGGCCAAAAAGGGCGTATGCGTTTTCTCCTGAATATATTCAGGAGAAAACGCATACGCCCTTTTTGGCCAAGCAAGCAAGCGGGCAATGCGAATCTGCACTACAAAGAAGTATCACTTCCCACCGGTCAAAACGGACATCCACAAAATGTGTACAAACCAGAAAGGCAAGACAGGCCCTGGAGAACAGGGAGCCTTGTTATGCTGATGGGCGGGATGTAAGTTGCCAACTGCCTCACTGGAGGAGTGCATTGTGTTCCCTAAAACAAATAAACAACAGAGCTACAGAGCCAAGGGCACTTCCAGTCTAGGGAATATACCTTGGGAAAACTGAAAATCAATAAGACAGAGCCACCCCCAAATTTAGGGCTGCACTGCTTACAAGAACCTCAACTTGGGTACACCTTAAATATCCCAGGAAATATAAAAATGGTTCAAAAAATTGTGGAACTTACGTACGATGGAATATCCCTCAGCCATGAAATCAATGTCATAAGACCAGTAGCAGCAAAATGAGTGGATTCAGGTACGATGATTCTAAGTGAAAGAAGTCACACAGAAAAAGAAACTTATCATAAGATATCACTTAGGAAGATCCTGTAAACATGGCTACACATGAACTGAGTTAGGAAAGAGAACAGAGTCTCACATTTAGAGAACACTCTTATTCCTGCTTAAGGGGGAAGGAGAGGTGGGGGGATGCATAAAACCAGAGTTTGATATAAGCACAGGTACCGTTCCAAAAACCAACTATGGAATAGACAAGACCTACACCTTCCTCAGTGAAAGGGACTCAAAACCCCATATTTCCCGCAGAGGAATAGATCTGACTAGTAAGAATCTTAAAACCTATGTATTGATCTGTCTCCGTAAGGGAATCAAGTGTCTCTAGACTGGCATAAACATGGCAGCGAGAATCAGCTCAAACCCACTATAAAAAGGAATTTCAAAAACAAAACAAAGAAACAGGGAAATTCTTTACAATTCCTTCAGGGTCTCTGATGCAACCTGGAATGACCCTATCTACAATGACAGCTGGATGTGGCATGAGGCTGGACACTTGGGACTGAGAGGATTGGTGAGATTGGGTGAGCAAATGCAGACCCTTTAAAGCAATAATGCATGGCACCCATTCCATGGGTCCCAACTCTCCAGGTTGAAGGGAATATTAATACAGCTATACCATGTACGGGAAACCTAGAGAATGGACACACTGTGAATACGAAAGGTTTCTAAAACTCAACGAATAGTCCCTCTCCTGGTGCTCCGGTTTGGCTTTCCAACTGCTTTACTATCAATCCCCCAACTTGGAGGGACAGCCCCTTTAACCTCCTGGTTCGCACAGGTTGCCAATTTGGCAGAGGATGAAAGGGAAGAGGGAGAACCAATGAGAGAGTAGCTGTTAGGCATTTGGATGGGTACATGTCACTCTAATTTCCTGGCAGGAAGAAGAATGAACCAAAGTCTCAGCCACCCACCGGGAACCAGTATAGGTCCTGAACCAAAATTTTGGACTTGCGTTCAGCTCACAAAAAAACGAGTTGAAAAACGGAGCTCAGGGGCACAGCAACTCACAAACTGGCAACGTAATAAAGGCCAACTCTCGTCCAAAAATCTGTTGAGGGAAGGCAACGAGGCGGACTTGAAAGCGACGCAGAATAGCAGGAAACAGATTTCAAGAGGTACGTTGGAATCGCCTGTAAAGCACAGGAAGAGGGGCACAACTTCGACAATGATGCACTTGGCCAAAAAGGGCGTATGCGTTTTCTCCTGAATATATTCAGGAGAAAACGCATACGCCCTTTTTGGCCAAGCAAGCAAGCGGGCAATGCAAATCTGCACTACAAAGAAGTATCACTTCCCACCGGTCAAAAGGGACATCCACAAAATGTGTACAAACCAGAAAGGCAAGACAGGCCCTGGAGAACAGGGAGCCTTGTTATGCTGATGGGCGGGATGTAAGTTGCCAACTGCCTCACTGGAGGAGTGAATTGTGTTCCCTAAAACAAGTAAACAACAGAGCTACAGAGCCAAGGGCACTTCCAGTCTAGGGAATATACCTTGGGAAAACTGAAAATCAATAAGACAGAGCCACCCCCAAATTTAGGGCTGCACTGCTTACAAGAACCTCAACTTCAGTACACCTTAAATATCCCAGGAAATATAAAAATGGTTCAAAACATTGTGGAACTTACGTACGATGGAATATCCCTCAGCCATGAAATCAATGTCATAAGACCAGTAGCAGCAAAATGAGTGGATTCAGGTACGATGATTCTAAGTGAAAGAAGTCACACAGAAAAAGAAACTTATCATAAGATATCACTTAGGAAGATCCTGTAAACATGGCTACACATGAACTGAGTTAGGAAAGAGAACAGAGTCTCACATTTAGAGAACACTCTTATTCCTGCTTAAGGGGGAAGGAGAGGTGGGGGGATGCATAAAACCAGAGTTTGATATAAGCACAGGTACCGTTCCAAAAACCAACTATGGAATAGACAAGACCTACACCTTCCTCAGTGAAAGGGACTCAAAACCCCATATTTCCCGCAGAGGAATAGATCTGACTAGTAAGAATCTTAAAACCTATGTATTGATCTGTCTCCGTAAGGGAATCAAGTGTCTCTAGACTGGCATAAACATGGCAGCGAGAATCAGCTCAAACCCACTATAAAAAGGAATTTCAAAAACAAAACAAAGAAACAGGGAAATTCTTTACAATTCCTTCAGGGTCTCTGATGCAACCTGGAATGACCCTATCTACAATGACAGCTGGATGTGGCATGAGGCTGGACACTTGGGACTGAGAGGATTGGTGAGATTGGGTGAGCAAATGCAGACCCTTTAAAGCAATAATGCATGGCACCCATTCCATGGGTCCCAACTCTCAAGGTTGAAGGGAATATTAATACAGCTATACCATGTACGGGAAACCTAGAGAATGGACACACTGTGAATACGAAAGGTTTCTAAAACTCAACGAATAGTCCCTCTCCTGGTGCTCCGGTTTGACTTTCCAACTGCTTTACTATCAATCCCCCAACTTGGAGGGACAGCCCCTTTAACCTCCTGGTTCGCACAGGTTGCCAATTTGGCAGAGGATGAAAGGGAAGAGGGAGAACCAATGAGAGAGTAGCTGTTAGGCATTTGGATGGGTACATGTCACTCTAATTTCCCGGCAGGAAGAAGAATGAACCAAAGTCTCAGCCACCCACCGGGAACCAGTATAGTTCCTGAACCAAAATTTTGGACTTGCGTTCAGCTCACAAAAAAACGAGTTGAAAAACGGAGCTCAGGGGCACAGCAACTCACAAACTGGCAGCGTAATAAAGGCCAACTCTCGTCCAAAAATCTGTTGAGGGAAGGCAACGAGGCGGACTTGAAAGCGACGCAGAATAGCAGGAAACAGATTTCAAGAGGTACGTTGGAATCGCCTGTAAAGCACAGGAAGAGGGGCACAACTTCGACAATGATGCACTTGGCCAAAAAGGGCGTATGCGTTTTCTCCTGAATATATTCAGGAGAAAACGCATACGCCCTTTTTGGCCAAGCAAGCAAGCGGGCAATGCGAATCTGCACTACAAAGAAGTATCACTTCCCACCGGTCAAAACGGACATCCACAAAATGTGTACAAACCAGAAAGGCAAGACAGGCCCTGGAGAACAGGGAGCCTTGTTATGCTGATGGGCGGGATGTAAGTTGCCAACTGCCTCACTGGAGGAGTGCATTGTGTTCCCTAAAACAAATAAACAACAGAGCTACAGAGCCAAGGGCACTTCCAGTCTAGGGAATATACCTTGGGAAAACTGAAAATCAATAAGACAGAGCCACCCCCAAATTTAGGGCTGCACTGCTTACAAGAACCTCAACTTGGGTACACCTTAAATATCCCAGGAAATATAAAAATGGTTCAAAAAATTGTGGAACTTACGTACGATGGAATATCCCTCAGCCATGAAATCAATGTCATAAGACCAGTAGCAGCAAAATGAGTGGATTCAGGTACGATGATTCTAAGTGAAAGAAGTCACACAGAAAAAGAAACTTATCATAAGATATCACTTAGGAAGATCCTGTAAACATGGCTACACATGAACTGAGTTAGGAAAGAGAACAGAGTCTCACATTTAGAGAACACTCTTATTCCTGCTTAAGGGGGAAGGAGAGGTGGGGGGATGCATAAAACCAGAGTTTGATATAAGCACAGGTACCGTTCCAAAAACCAACTATGGAATAGACAAGACCTACACCTTCCTCAGTGAAAGGGACTCAAAACCCCATATTTCCCGCAGAGGAATAGATCTGACTAGTAAGAATCTTAAAACCTATGTATTGATCTGTCTCCGTAAGGGAATCAAGTGTCTCTAGACTGGCATAAACATGGCAGCGAGAATCAGCTCAAACCCACTATAAAAAGGAATTTCAAAAACAAAACAAAGAAACAGGGAAATTCTTTACAATTCCTTCAGGGTCTCTGATGCAACCTGGAATGACCCTATCTACAATGACAGCTGGATGTGGCATGAGGCTGGACACTTGGGACTGAGAGGATTGGTGAGATTGGGTGAGCAAATGCAGACCCTTTAAAGCAATAATGCATGGCACCCATTCCATGGGTCCCAACTCTCCAGGTTGAAGGGAATATTAATACAGCTATACCATGTACGGGAAACCTAGAGAATGGACACACTGTGAATACGAAAGGTTTCTAAAACTCAACGAATAGTCCCTCTCCTGGTGCTCCGGTTTGGCTTTCCAACTGCTTTACTATCAATCCCCCAACTTGGAGGGACAGCCCCTTTAACCTCCTGGTTCGCACAGGTTGCCAATTTGGCAGAGGATGAAAGGGAAGAGGGAGAACCAATGAGAGAGTAGCTGTTAGGCATTTGGATGGGTACATGTCACTCTAATTTCCTGGCAGGAAGAAGAATGAACCAAAGTCTCAGCCACCCACCGGGAACCAGTATAGGTCCTGAACCAAAATTTTGGACTTGCGTTCAGCTCACAAAAAAACGAGTTGAAAAACGGAGCTCAGGGGCACAGCAACTCACAAACTGGCAACGTAATAAAGGCCAACACTCGTCCAAAAATCTGTTGAGGGAAGGCAACGAGGCGGACTTGAAAGCGACGCAGAATAGCAGGAAACAGATTTCAAGAGGTACGTTGGAATCGCCTGTAAAGCACAGGAAGAGGGGCACAACTTCGACAATGATGCACTTGGCCAAAAAGGGCGTATGCGTTTTCTCCTGAATATATTCAGGAGAAAACGCATACGCCCTTTTTGGCCAAGCAAGCAAGCGGGCAATGCAAATCTGCACTACAAAGAAGTATCACTTCCCACCGGTCAAAAGGGACATCCACAAAATGTGTACAAACCAGAAAGGCAAGACAGGCCCTGGAGAACAGGGAGCCTTGTTATGCTGATGGGCGGGATGTAAGTTGCCAACTGCCTCACTGGAGGAGTGAATTGTGTTCCCTAAAACAAGTAAACAACAGAGCTACAGAGCCAAGGGCACTTCCAGTCTAGGGAATATACCTTGGGAAAACTGAAAATCAATAAGACAGAGCCACCCCCAAATTTAGGGCTGCACTGCTTACAAGAACCTCAACTTGGGTACACCTTAAATATCCCAGGAAATATAAAAATGGTTCAAAAAATTGTGGAACTTACGTACGATGGAATATCCCTCAGCCATGAAATCAATGTCATAAGACCAGTAGCAGCAAAATGAGTGGATTCAGGTACGATGATTCTAAGTGAAAGAAGTCACACAGAAAAAGAAACTTATCATAAGATATCACTTAGGAAGATCCTGTAAACATGGCTACACATGAACTGAGTTAGGAAAGAGAACAGAGTCTCACATTTAGAGAACACTCTTATGCCTGCTTAAGGGGGAAGGAGAGGTGGGGGGATGCATAAAACCAGAGTTTGATATAAGCACAGGTACCGTTCCAAAAACCAACTATGGAATAGACAAGACCTACACCTTCCTCAGTGAAAGGGACTCAAAACCCCATATTTCCCGCAGAGGAATAGATCTGACTAGTAAGAATCTTAAAACCTATGTATTGATCTGTCTCCGTAAGGGAATCAAGTGTCTCTAGACTGGCATAAACATGGCAGCGAGAATCAGCTCAAACCCACTATAAAAAGGAATTTCAAAAACAAAACAAAGAAACAGGGAAATTCTTTACAATTCCTTCAGGGTCTCTGATGCAACCTGGAATGACCCTATCTACAATGACAGCTGGATGTGGCATGAGGCTGGACACTTGGGACTGAGAGGATTGGTGAGATTGGGTGAGCAAATGCAGACCCTTTAAAGCAATAATGCATGGCACCCATTCCATGGGTCCCAACTCTCAAGGTTGAAGGGAATATTAATACAGCTATACCATGTACGGGAAATCTAGAGAATGGACACACTGTGAATACGAAAGGTTTCTAAAACTCAACGAATAGTCCCTCTCCTGGTGCTCCGGTTTGACTTTCCAACTGCTTTACTATCAATCCCCCAACTTGGAGGGACAGCCCCTTTAACCTCCTGGTTCGCACAGGTTGCCAATTTGGCAGAGGATGAAAGGGAAGAGGGAGAACCAATGAGAGAGTAGCTGTTAGGCATTTGGATGGGTACATGTCACTCTAATTTCCCGGCAGGAAGAAGAATGAACCAAAGTCTCAGCCACCCACCGGGAACCAGTATAGTTCCTGAACCAAAATTTTGGACTTCCGTTCAGCTCACAAAAAAACGAGTTGAAAAACGGAGCTCAGGGGCACAGCAACTCACAAACTGGCAGCGTAATAAAGGCCAACTCTCGTCCAAAAATCTGTTGAGGGAAGGCAACGAGGCGGACTTGAAAGCGACGCAGAATAGCAGGAAACAGATTTCAAGAGGTACGTTGGAATCGCCTGTAAAGCACAGGAAGAGGGGCACAACTTCGACAATGATGCACTTGGCCAAAAAGGGCGTATGCGTTTTCTCCTGAATATATTCAGGAGAAAACGCATACGCCCTTTTTGGCCAAGCAAGCAAGCGGGCAATGCGAATCTGCACTACAAAGAAGTATCACTTCCCACCGGTCAAAACGGACATCCACAAAATGTGTACAAACCAGAAAGGCAAGACAGGCCCTGGAGAACAGGGAGCCTTGTTATGCTGATGGGCGGGATGTAAGTTGCCAACTGCCTCACTGGAGGAGTGCATTGTGTTCCCTAAAACAAGTAAACAACAGAGCTACAGAGCCAAGGGCACTTCCAGTCTAGGGAATATACCTTGGGAAAACTGAAAATCAATAAGACAGAGCCACCCCCAAATTTAGGGCTGCACTGCTTACAAGAACCTCAACTTGGGTACACCTTAAATATCCCAGGAAATATAAAAATGGTTCAAAAAATTGTGGAACTTACGTACGATGGAATATCCCTCAGCCATGAAATCAATGTCATAAGACCAGTAGCAGCAAAATGAGTGGATTCAGGTACGATGATTCTAAGTGAAAGAAGTCACACAGAAAAAGAAACTTATCATAAGATATCACTTAGGAAGATCCTGTAAACATGGCTACACATGAACTGAGTTAGGAAAGAGAACAGAGTCTCACATTTAGAGAACACTCTTATGCCTGCTTAAGGGGGAAGGAGAGGTGGGGGGATGCATAAAACCAGAGTTTGATATAAGCACAGGTACCGTTCCAAAAACCAACTATGGAATAGACAAGACCTACACCTTCCTCAGTGAAAGGGACTCAAAACCCCATATTTCCCGCAGAGGAATAGATCTGACTAGTAAGAATCTTAAAACCTATGTATTGATCTGTCTCCGTAAGGGAATCAAGTGTCTCTAGACTGGCATAAACATGGCAGCGAGAATCAGCTCAAACCCACTATAAAAAGGAATTTCAAAAACAAAACAAAGAAACAGGGAAATTCTTTACAATTCCTTCAGGGTCTCTGATGCAACCTGGAATGACCCTATCTACAATGACAGCTGGATGTGGCATGAGGCTGGACACTTGGGACTGAGAGGATTGGTGAGATTGGGTGAGCAAATGCAGACCCTTTAAAGCAATAATGCATGGCACCCATTCCATGGGTCCCAACTCTCAAGGTTGAAGGGAATATTAATACAGCTATACCATGTACGGGAAATCTAGAGAATGGACACACTGTGAATACGAAAGGTTTCTAAAACTCAACGAATAGTCCCTCTCCTGGTGCTCCGGTTTGACTTTCCAACTGCTTTACTATCAATCCCCCAACTTGGAGGGACAGCCCCTTTAACCTCCTGGTTCGCACAGGTTGCCAATTTGGCAGAGGATGAAAGGGAAGAGGGAGAACCAATGAGAGAGTAGCTGTTAGGCATTTGGATGGGTACATGTCACTCTAATTTCCCGGCAGGAAGAAGAATGAACCAAAGTCTCAGCCACCCACCGGGAACCAGTATAGTTCCTGAACCAAAATTTTGGACTTCCGTTCAGCTCACAAAAAAACGAGTTGAAAAACGGAGCTCAGGGGCACAGCAACTCACAAACTGGCAGCGTAATAAAGGCCAACTCTCGTCCAAAAATCTGTTGAGGGAAGGCAACGAGGCGGACTTGAAAGCGACGCAGAATAGCAGGAAACAGATTTCAAGAGGTACGTTGGAATCGCCTGTAAAGCACAGGAAGAGGGGCACAACTTCGACAATGATGCACTTGGCCAAAAAGGGCGTATGCGTTTTCTCCTGAATATATTCAGGAGAAAACGCATACGCCCTTTTTGGCCAAGCAAGCAAGCGGGCAATGCGAATCTGCACTACAAAGAAGTATCACTTCCCACCGGTCAAAACGGACATCCACAAAATGTGTACAAACCAGAAAGGCAAGACAGGCCCTGGAGAACAGGGAGCCTTGTTATGCTGATGGGCGGGATGTAAGTTGCCAACTGCCTCACTGGAGGAGTGCATTGTGTTCCCTAAAACAAGTAAACAACACAGCTACAGAGCCAAGGGCACTTCCAGTCTAGGGAATATACCTTGGGAAAACTGAAAATCAATAAGACAGAGCCACCCCCAAATTTAGGGCTGCACTGCTTACAAGAACCTCAACTTGGGTACACCTTAAATATCCCAGGAAATATAAAAATGGTTCAAAAAATTGTGGAACTTACGTACGATGGAATATCCCTCAGCCATGAAATCAATGTCATAAGACCAGTAGCAGCAAAATGAGTGGATTCAGGTACGATGATTCTAAGTGAAAGAAGTCACACAGAAAAAGAAACTTATCATAAGATATCACTTAGGAAGATCCTGTAAACATGGCTACACATGAACTGAGTTAGGAAAGAGAACAGAGTCTCACATTTAGAGAACACTCTTATGCCTGCTTAAGGGGGAAGGAGAGGTGGGGGGATGCATAAAACCAGAGTTTGATATAAGCACAGGTACCGTTCCAAAAACCAACTATGGAATAGACAAGACCTACACCTTCCTCAGTGAAAGGGACTCAAAACCCCATATTTCCCGCAGAGGAATAGATCTGACTAGTAAGAATCTTAAAACCTATGTATTGATCTGTCTCCGTAAGGGAATCAAGTGTCTCTAGACTGGCATAAACATGGCAGCGAGAATCAGCTCAAACCCACTATAAAAAGGAATTTCAAAAACAAAACAAAGAAACAGGGAAATTCTTTACAATTCCTTCAGGGTCTCTGATGCAACCTGGAATGACCCTATCTACAATGACAGCTGGATGTGGCATGAGGCTGGACACTTGGGACTGAGAGGATTGGTGAGATTGGGTGAGCAAATGCAGACCCTTTAAAGCAATAATGCATGGCACCCATTCCATGGGTCCCAACTCTCAAGGTTGAAGGGAATATTAATACAGCTATACCATGTACGGGAAATCTAGAGAATGGACACACTGTGAATACGAAAGGTTTCTAAAACTCAACGAATAGTCCCTCTCCTGGTGCTCCGGTTTGACTTTCCAACTGCTTTACTATCAATCCCCCAACTTGGAGGGACAGCCCCTTTAACCTCCTGGTTCGCACAGGTTGCCAATTTGGCAGAGGATGAAAGGGAAGAGGGAGAACCAATGAGAGAGTAGCTGTTAGGCATTTGGATGGGTACATGTCACTCTAATTTCCCGGCAGGAAGAAGAATGAACCAAAGTCTCAGCCACCCACCGGGAACCAGTATAGTTCCTGAACCAAAATTTTGGACTTCCGTTCAGCTCACAAAAAAACGAGTTGAAAAACGGAGCTCAGGGGCACAGCAACTCACAAACTGGCAGCGTAATAAAGGCCAACTCTCGTCCAAAAATCTGTTGAGGGAAGGCAACGAGGCGGACTTGAAAGCGACGCAGAATAGCAGGAAACAGATTTCAAGAGGTACGTTGGAATCGCCTGTAAAGCACAGGAAGAGGGGCACAACTTCGACAATGATGCACTTGGCCAAAAAGGGCGTATGCGTTTTCTCCTGAATATATTCAGGAGAAAACGCATACGCCCTTTTTGGCCAAGCAAGCAAGCGGGCAATGCGAATCTGCACTACAAAGAAGTATCACTTCCCACCGGTCAAAACGGACATCCACAAAATGTGTACAAACCAGAAAGGCAAGACAGGCCCTGGAGAACAGGGAGCCTTGTTATGCTGATGGGCGGGATGTAAGTTGCCAACTGCCTCACTGGAGGAGTGCATTGTGTTCCCTAAAACAAGTAAACAACAGAGCTACAGAGCCAAGGGCACTTCCAGTCTAGGGAATATACCTTGGGAAAACTGAAAATCAATAAGACAGAGCCACCCCCAAATTTAGGGCTGCACTGCTTACAAGAACCTCAACTTGGGTACACCTTAAATATCCCAGGAAATATAAAAATGGTTCAAAAAATTGTGGAACTTACGTACGATGGAATATCCCTCAGCCATGAAATCAATGTCATAAGACCAGTAGCAGCAAAATGAGTGGATTCAGGTACGATGATTCTAAGTGAAAGAAGTCACACAGAAAAAGAAACTTATCATAAGATATCACTTAGGAAGATCCTGTAAACATGGCTACACATGAACTGAGTTAGGAAAGAGAACAGAGTCTCACATTTAGAGAACACTCTTATGCCTGCTTAAGGGGGAAGGAGAGGTGGGGGGATGCATAAAACCAGAGTTTGATATAAGCACAGGTACCGTTCCAAAAACCAACTATGGAATAGACAAGACCTACACCTTCCTCAGTGAAAGGGACTCAAAACCCCATATTTCCCGCAGAGGAATAGATCTGACTAGTAAGAATCTTAAAACCTATGTATTGATCTGTCTCCGTAAGGGAATCAAGTGTCTCTAGACTGGCATAAACATGGCAGCGAGAATCAGCTCAAACCCACTATAAAAAGGAATTTCAAAAACAAAACAAAGAAACAGGGAAATTCTTTACAATTCCTTCAGGGTCTCTGATGCAACCTGGAATGACCCTATCTACAATGACAGCTGGATGTGGCATGAGGCTGGACACTTGGGACTGAGAGGATTGGTGAGATTGGGTGAGCAAATGCAGACCCTTTAAAGCAATAATGCATGGCACCCATTCCATGGGTCCCAACTCTCAAGGTTGAAGGGAATATTAATACAGCTATACCATGTACGGGAAATCTAGAGAATGGACACACTGTGAATACGAAAGGTTTCTAAAACTCAACGAATAGTCCCTCTCCTGGTGCTCCGGTTTGACTTTCCAACTGCTTTACTATCAATCCCCCAACTTGGAGGGACAGCCCCTTTAACCTCCTGGTTCGCACAGGTTGCCAATTTGGCAGAGGATGAAAGGGAAGAGGGAGAACCAATGAGAGAGTAGCTGTTAGGCATTTGGATGGGTACATGTCACTCTAATTTCCCGGCAGGAAGAAGAATGAACCAAAGTCTCAGCCACCCACCGGGAACCAGTATAGTTCCTGAACCAAAATTTTGGACTTCCGTTCAGCTCACAAAAAAACGAGTTGAAAAACGGAGCTCAGGGGCACAGCAACTCACAAACTGGCAGCGTAATAAAGGCCAACTCTCGTCCAAAAATCTGTTGAGGGAAGGCAACGAGGCGGACTTGAAAGCGACGCAGAATAGCAGGAAACAGATTTCAAGAGGTACGTTGGAATCGCCTGTAAAGCACAGGAAGAGGGGCACAACTTCGACAATGATGCACTTGGCCAAAAAGGGCGTATGCATTTTCTCCTGAATATATTCAGGAGAAAACGCATACGCCCTTTTTGGCCAAGCAAGCAAGCGGGCAATGCGAATCTGCACTACAAAGAAGTATCACTTCCCACCGGTCAAAACGGACATCCACAAAATGTGTACAAACCAGAAAGGCAAGACAGGCCCTGGAGAACAGGGAGCCTTGTTATGCTGATGGGCGGGATGTAAGTTGCCAACTGCCTCACTGGAGGAGTGCATTGTGTTCCCTAAAACAAGTAAACAACAGAGCTACAGAGCCAAGGGCACTTCCAGTCTAGGGAATATACCTTGGGAAAACTGAAAATCAATAAGACAGAGCCACCCCCAAATTTAGGGCTGCACTGCTTACAAGAACCTCAACTTGGGTACACCTTAAATATCCCAGGAAATATAAAAATGGTTCAAAAAATTGTGGAACTTACGTACGATGGAATATCCCTCAGCCATGAAATCAATGTCATAAGACCAGTAGCAGCAAAATGAGTGGATTCAGGTACGATGATTCTAAGTGAAAGAAGTCACACAGAAAAAGAAACTTATCATAAGATATCACTTAGGAAGATCCTGTAAACATGGCTACACATGAACTGAGTTAGGAAAGAGAACAGAGTCTCACATTTAGAGAACACTCTTATGCCTGCTTAAGGGGGAAGGAGAGGTGGGGGGATGCATAAAACCAGAGTTTGATATAAGCACAGGTACCGTTCCAAAAACCAACTATGGAATAGACAAGACCTACACCTTCCTCAGTGAAAGGGACTCAAAACCCCATATTTCCCGCAGAGGAATAGATCTGACTAGTAAGAATCTTAAAACCTATGTATTGATCTGTCTCCGTAAGGGAATCAAGTGTCTCTAGACTGGCATAAACATGGCAGCGAGAATCAGCTCAAACCCACTATAAAAAGGAATTTCAAAAACAAAACAAAGAAACAGGGAAATTCTTTACAATTCCTTCAGGGTCTCTGATGCAACCTGGAATGACCCTATCTACAATGACAGCTGGATGTGGCATGAGGCTGGACACTTGGGACTGAGAGGATTGGTGAGATTGGGTGAGCAAATGCAGACCCGTTAAAGCAATAATGCATGGCACCCATTCCATGGGTCCCAACTCTCCAGGTTGAAGGGAATATTAATACAGCTATACCATGTACGGGAAACCTAGAGAATGGACACACTGTGAATACGAAAGGTTTCTAAAACTCAACGAATAGTCCCTCTCCTGGTGCTCCGGTTTGGCTTTCCAACTGCTTTACTATCAATCCCCCAACTTGGAGGGACAGCCCCTTTAACCTCCTGGTTCGCACAGGTTGCCAATTTGGCAGAGGATGAAAGGGAAGAGGGAGAACCAATGAGAGAGTAGCTGTTAGGCATTTGGATGGGTACATGTCACTCTAATTTCCTGGCAGGAAGAAGAATGAACCAAAGTCTCAGCCACCCACCGGGAACCAGTATAGGTCCTGAACCAAAATTTTGGACTTGCGTTCAGCTCACAAAAAAACGAGTTGAAAAACGGAGCTCAGGGGCACAGCAACTCACAAACTGGCAACGTAATAAAGGCCAACTCTCGTCCAAAAATCTGTTGAGGGAAGGCAACGAGGCGGACTTGAAAGCGACGCAGAATAGCAGGAAACAGATTTCAAGAGGTACGTTGGAATCGCCTGTAAAGCACAGGAAGAGGGGCACAACTTCGACAATGATGCACTTGGCCAAAAAGGGCGTATGCGTTTTCTCCTGAATATATTCAGGAGAAAACGCATACGCCCTTTTTGGCCAAGCAAGCAAGCGGGCAATGCAAATCTGCACTACAAAGAAGTATCACTTCCCACCGGTCAAAAGGGACATCCACAAAATGTGTACAAACCAGAAAGGCAAGACAGGCCCTGGAGAACAGGGACCCTTGTTATGCTGGTGGGCGGGATGTAAGTTGCCAACTGCCTCACTGGAGGAGTGCATTGTGTTCCCTAAAACAAGTAATCAACAGAGCTACAGAGCCAAGGGCACTTCCAGTCTAGGGAATATACCTTGGGAAAACTGAAAATCAATAAGACAGAGCCACCCCCAAATTTAGGGCTGCACTGCTTACAAGAACCTCAACTTGGGTACACCTTAAATATCCCAGGAAATATAAAAATGGTTCAAAAAATTGTGGAACTTACGTACGATGGAATATCCCTCAGCCGTGAAATCAATGTCATAAGACCTGTAGCAGCAAAATGAGTAGATTCAGGTACGATGATTCTAAGTGAAATAAGTCACACAGAAAAAGAAACTTAGCATAAGATATCACTTAGGAAGATCCTGTAAACATGGCTACACATGAACTGAGTTAGGAAAGAGAACAGAGTCTCACATTTAGAGAACACTCTTATGCCTGCTTAAGGGGGAAGGAGAGGTGGGGGGATGCATCAAACCAGAGTTTGATATAAGCACAGGTACCGTTCCAAAAACCAACTATGGAATAGACAAGACCTACACCTTCCTCAGTGAAAGGGACTCAAAACCCCATATTTCCCGCAGAGGAATATATCTGACTAGTAAGAATCTTAAAACATATGTATTGATGTGTCTCCGTAAGGGAATCAAGTGTGTCTAGACGGGCATAAACATGGCAGCGAGAATCAGCTCAAACCCACTATAAAAAGGAATTTCAAAAACAAAACAAAGAAACAGGGAAATTCTTTACAATTCCTTCAGGGACTCTGATGCAACCTGGAATGACCCTATCTACAATGACAGCTGGATGTGGCATGAGGCTGGACGCCTGGGACTGAAGGGATTGGTGAGATTGGGTGAGCAAATGCAGACCCGTTAAAGCAATAATGCATGGCACCCATTCCATGGGTCCCAACTCTCCAGGTTGAAGGGAATATTACTACAGCTATACCATGTATGGGAAACCTAGAGAATGGACACACTGTGAATACGAAAGGTTTCTAAAACTCAACGAATAGTCCCTCTCCTTGTGCTCCGGTTTGACTTTCCAACTGCTTTACTATCAATCCCCCAACTTGGAGAGACAGCCCCTTTAACCTCCTGGTTCGCACAGGTTGCCAATTTGGCAGAGGATGAAAGGGAAGAGGGAGAACCAATGAGAGAGTAGCTGTTAGGCATTTGGATGGGTACATGTCACTCTAATTTCCCGGCAGGAAGAAGAATGAACCAAAGTCTCAGCCACCCACCGGGAACCAGTATAGGTCCTGAACCAAAACATTGGACTTCCGTTCAGCTCACAAAAAAACGAGTTGAAAAATGGAGCTCAGGGGCACAGCAACTCACAAACTGGCAGAGTAATAAAGGCCAACTCTCCTCCAAAAATCTGTTGAGGGAAGGCAACGAGGCGGACTTGAAAGCGACGCAGAATAGCAGGAAACAGATTTCAAGAGGTACGTTGGAATCGCCTGTAAAGCACAGGAAGAGGGGCACAACTTCGACAATGATGCACTTCGCCAAAAAGGGCGTATGCGTTTTCTCCTGAATATATTCAGGAGAAAACGCATACGCCCTTTTTGGCCAAGCAAGCAAGCGGGCAATGCAAATCTGCACTACAAAGAAGTATCACTTCCCACCGGTCAAAAGGGACATCCACAAAATGTGTACAAACCAGAAAGGCAAGACAGGCCCTGGAGAACAGGGAGCCTTGTTATGCTGATGGGCGGGATGTAAGTTGCCAACTGCCAAACTGGAGGAGTGCATTGTGTTCCCTAAAACAATTAAACAACAGAGCTACAGAGCCAAGGGCACTTCCAGTCTAGGGAATATACCTTGGGAAAACTGAAAATCAATAAGACAAAGCCACCTCCAAATTTAGGGCTGCACTGCTTACAAGAACCTCAACTTGGGTACACCTTAAATATCCCAGGAAATACAAAAATGGTTCAAAAAATTGTGGAACTTACGTACGATGGAATATCCCTCAGCCGTGAAATCAATGTCATAAGCCCAGTAGCAGCAAAATGAGTGAATTCAGGTATGATGATTCTAAGTGAAATAAGTCACACAGAAAAAGACACTTATCATAAGATATCACTTAGGAAGATCCTGTAAACATGGCTACACATGAACTGAGTTAGGAAAGAGAACAGAGTCTCACATTTAGAGAACACTCTTATGCCTGCTTAAGGGGGAAGGAGAGGTGGGGGGATGCATCAAACCAGAGTTTGATATAAGCACAGGTACCGTTCCAAAAACCAACTATGGAATAGACAAGACCTACACCTTCCTCAGTAAAAAGGGACTCAAAACCCCATATTTCCCGCAAAGGAATATAACTGACTAGTAAGAATCTTAAAACCTATGTATTGGTATGTCTCCGAAAGGGAATCAAGTGTGTCTAGACGGGCATAAACATGGCAGCGAGAATCAGCTCAAACCCACTATAAAAAGGAATTTCAAAAACAAAACAAAGAAACAGGGAAATTCTTTACAATTCCTTCAGGGTCTCTGATGCAACCTGGAATGACCCCATCTACAATGACAGCTGGATATGGCATGAGGCTGGACACTTGGAACTGAGAGGATTGGTGAGATTGGGTGAGCAAATGCAGACCCTTTAAAGCAATAATGCATGGCACCCGTTCCATGGGTCCCAACTCTCCAGGTTGAAGTGAATATTACTACAGCTATACCATGTACGGGAAACCTAGAGAATGGACACACTGTGAATACGAAAGGTTTCTAAAACTCAACGAATAGTCCCTCTCCTGGTGCTCCGGTTTGACTTTCCAACTGCTTTACTATCAATCTCCCAACTTGGAGAGACAGCCCCTTTAACCTCCTGGTTCGCACAGGTTGCCAGTTTGGCAGAGGATGAAAGGGAAGAGGGAGAACCAATGAGAGAGTAGCTGTTAGGCATTTGGATGGGTACATGTCACTCTAATTTCCCGGCAGGAAGAAGAATGAACCAAAGTCTCAGCCACCCACCGGGAACCAGTATAGGTCCTGAACCAAAACTTTGGACTTCCGTTCAGCTCACAAAAAAACGAGTTGAAAAATGGAGCTCAGGGGCACAGCAACTCACAAACTGGCAGCGTAATAAAGGCCAACTCTCGTCCAAAAATCTGTTGAGGGAAGGCAACGAGGCGGACTTGAAAGCGACGCAGAATAGCAGGAAACAGATTTCAAGAGGTACGTTGGAATCGCCTGTAAAGCACAGGAAGAGGGGCACAACTTCGACAATGATGCACTTGGCCAAAAAGGGCGTATGCTTTTTCTCCTGAATATATTCAGGAGAAAACGCATACGCCCTTTTTGGCCAAGCAAGCAAGCGGGCAATGCGAATCTGCACTACAAAGAAGTATCACTTCCCACCGGTCAAAAGGGACATCCACAAAATGTGTACAAACCAGAAAGGCAAGACAGGCCCTGGAGAACAGGGAGCCTTGTTATGCTGATGGGCGGGATGTAAGTTGCCAACTGCCTCACTGGAGGGGTGCATTGTGTTCCCTAAAACAAGTAAACAACAGAGCTACAGAGCCAAGGGCACTTCCAGTCTAGGGAATATACCTTGTGAAAAGTGAAAATCAATAAGACAGAGCCACCCCCAAATTTAGGGCTGCACTGCTTACAAGAACCTCAACTTGGGTACACCTTAAATATCCCAGGAAATATAAAAATGGTTCAAAACATTGTGGAACTTACGTACGATGGAATATCCCTCAGCCGTGAAATCAATGTCATAAGACCAGTAGCAGCAAAATGAGTGGATTCAGGTACGATGATTCTAAGTGAAATAAGTCACACAGAAAAAGAAACTTAGCATAAGATATCACTTAGGAAGATCCTGTAAACATGGCTACACATGAACAGAGTTAGGAAAGAGAACAGAGTCTCACATTTAGAGAACACTCTTATGCCTGCTTAAGGGGGAAGGAGAGGTGGGGGGATGCATCAAACCAGAGTTTGATATAAGCACAGGTACCGTTCCAAAAACCAACTATGGAATAGACAAGACCTACACCTTCCTCAGTGAAAGGGACTCAAAACCCCATATTTCCCACAAAGGAATATAACTGACTAGTAAGAATCTTAAAACCTATGTATTGATATGTCTCCGAAAGGGAATCAAGTGTGTCTGGACGGGCATAAACTTGGCAGCGAGAATCAGCTCAAACCCACTATAAAAAGGAATTTCAAAAACAAAACAAAGAAACAGGAAAATTCTTTACAATTCCTTCAGGGTCTCTGATGCAACCTGGAATGACCCTATCTACAATGACAGCTGGATGTGGAATGGGGCTGGACGCTTGGGACTGAGAGGATTGGTGAGATTGGGTCAGCCAATGCAGACCCTTTAAAGCAATAATGCATGGCACCCATTCCATGGGTCCCAACTCTCCAGGTTGAAGGGAATATTACTACAGGTATAACATGTACGGGAAACCTAGAGAATGGACACACTGTGAATACGAAAGGTTTCTAAAACTCAACGAATAGTCCCTCTCCTGGTGCTCCGGTTTGACTTTCCAACTGCTTTACTATCAATCTCCCAACTTGGAGAGACAGCCCCTTTAACCTCCTGGTTCGCACAGGTTGCCAGTTTGGCAGAGGATGAAAGGGAAGAGGGAGAACCAATGAGAGAGTAGCTGTTAGGCATTTGGATGGGTACATGTCACTCTAATTTCCCGGCAGGAAGAAGAATGAACCAAAGTCTCAGCCACCCACCGGGAACCAGTATAGGTCCTGAACCAAAATTTTGGACTTCCGTTCAGCTCACAAAAAAACGAGTTGAAAAATGGAGCTCAGGGGCACAGCAACTCACAAACTGGCAGCGTAATAAAGGCCAACTCTCGTCCAAAAATCTGTTGAGGGAAGGCAACGAGGCGGACTTGAAAGCGACGCAGAATAGCAGGAAACAGATTTCAAGAGGTACGTTGGAATCGCCTGTAAAGCACAGGAAGAGGGGCACAACTTCGACAATGATGCACTTGGCCAAAAAGGGCGTATGCGTTTTCTCCTGAATATATTCAGGAGAAAACGCATACGCCCTTTTTGGCCAAGCAAGCAAGCGGGCAATGCGAATCTGCACTACAAAGAAGTATCACTTCCCACCGGTCAAAAGGGACATCCACAAAATGTGTACAAACCAGAAAGGCAAGACAGGCCCTGGAGAACAGGGAGCATTGTTATGCTGATGGGCGGGATGTAAGTTGCCAACTGCCTCACTGGAGGGGTGCATTGTGTTCCCTAAAACAAGTAAACAACAGAGCTACAGAGCCAAGGGCACTTCCAGTCTAGGGAATATACCTTGTGAAAAGTGAAAATCAATAAGACAGAGCCACCCCCAAATTTAGGGCTGCACTGCTTACAAGAACCTCAACTTGGGTACACCTTAAATATCCCAGGAAATATAAAAATGGTTCAAAACATTGTGGAACTTACGTACGATGGAATATCCCTCAGCCGTGAAATCAATGTCATAAGACCAGTAGCAGCAAAATGAGTGGATTCAGGTACGATGATTCTAAGTGAAATAAGTCACACAGAAAAAGAAACTTAGCATAAGATATCACTTAGGAAGATCCTGTAAACATGGCTACACATGAACAGAGTTAGGAAAGAGAACAGAGTCTCACATTTAGAGAACACTCTTATGCCTGCTTAAGGGGGAAGGAGAGGTGGGGGGATGCATCAAACCAGAGTTTGATATAAGCACAGGTACCGTTCCAAAAACCAACTATGGAATAGACAAGACCTACACCTTCCTCAGTGAAAGGGACTCAAAACCCCATATTTCCCACAAAGGAATATAACTGACTAGTAAGAATCTTAAAACCTATGTATTGATATGTCTCCGAAAGGGAATCAAGTGTGTCTGGACGGGCATAAACTTGGCAGCGAGAATCAGCTCAAACCCACTATAAAAAGGAATTTCAAAAACAAAACAAAGAAACAGGAAAATTCTTTACAATTCCTTCAGGGTCTCTGATGCAACCTGGAATGACCCTATCTACAATGACAGCTGGATGTGGCATGGGGCTGGACGCTTGGGACTGAGAGGATTGGTGAGATTGGGTCAGCCAATGCAGACCCTTTAAAGCAATAATGCATGGCACCCATTCCATGGGTCCCAACTCTCCAGGTTGAAGGGAATATTACTACAGGTATAACATGTACGGGAAACCTAGAGAATGGACACACTGTGAATACGAAAGGTTTCTAAAACTCAACGAATAGTCCCTCTCCTGGTGCTCTGGTTTGACTTTCCAACTGCTTTCCTATCAATCTCCCAACTTGGAGAGACAGCCCCTTTAAGCTCCTGGTTCGCACAGGTTGCCAATTTGGCAGAGGATGAAAGGGAAGAGGGAGAACCAATGAGTGACTAGCTGTTAGGCATTTGGATGGGTACATGTCACTCTAATTTCCCGGCAGGAAGAAGAATGAACCAAAGTCTCAGCCACCCACCGGGAACCAGTATAGGTCCTTAACCAAAATTTTGGACTTCCGTTCAGCTCACAAAAAAACGAATTGAAAAATGGAGCTCAGGGGCACAGCAACTCACAAACTGGCAGAGTAATAAAGGCCAACTCTCGTCCAAAAATCTGTTGAGGGAAGGCCACGAGGCGGACTTGAAAGCGACGCAGAATAGCAGGAAACAGATTTCAAGAGGTACGTTGGAATCGCCTGTAAGCACAGGAAGAGGGGCACAACTTCGACAATGATGCACTTGGCCAAAAAGGGCGTATGCGTTTTCTCGTGAATATATTCAGGAGAAAACGCATACGCCCTTTTTGGCCAAGCAAGCAAGCGGGCAATGCAAATCTGCACTACAAAGAAGTATCACTTCCCACCGGTCAAAAGGGACATCCACAAAATATGTACAAACCAGAAAGGCAAGACAGGCCCTGGAGAACAGGGAGCCTTGTTATGCTGATGGGCGGGATGTAAGTTGCCAACTGCCTCACTGGAGGAGTGAATTGTGTTCCCTAAAACAAGTAAACAACAGAGCTACAGAGCCAAGGGCACTTCCAGTCTAGCGAATATACCTTGGGAAAACTGAAAATCAATAAGACAGAGCCACCCCCAAATTTAGGGCTGCACTGCTTACAAGAACCTCAACTTCAGTACACCTTAAATATCCCAGGAAATATAAAAATGGTTCAAAACATTGTGGAACTTACGTACGATGGAATATCCCTCAGCCGTGAAATCAATGTCATAAGACCAGTAGCAGCAAAATGAGTGGATTCAGGTACGATGATTCTAAGTGAAAGAAGTCACACAGAAAAAGAAACTTATCATAAGATATCACTTAGGAAGATCCTGTAAACATGGCTACACATGAACAGAGTTAGGAAAGAGAACAGAGTCTCACATTTAGAGAACACTCTTATGCCTGCTTAAGGGGGAAGGAGAGGTGGGGGGATGCATCAAACCAGAGTTTGATATAAGCACAGGTACCGTTCCAAAAACCAACTATGGAATAGACAAGACCTACACCTTCCTCAGTGAAAGGGACTCAAAACCCCATATTTCCCGCAAAGCAATATAACTGACTAGTAAGAATCTTAAAACCTATGTATTGATATGTCTCCGAAAGGGAATCAAGTGTGTCTAGACGGGCATAAACATGGCAGCGAGAATCAGCTCAAACCCACTATAAAAAGGAATTTCAAAAACAAAACAAAGAAACAGGGAAATTCTTTACAATTCCTTCAGGGTCTCTGATGCAACCTGGAATGACCCCATCTACAATGACACCTGGATGTGGCATGAGGCTGGACACTTGGAACTGAGAGGATTGGTGAGATTGGGTGAGCAAATGCAGACCCTTTAAAGCAATAATGCATGGCACCCGTTCCATGGGTCCCAACTCTCCAGGTTGAAGGGAATGTTACTACAGCTATACCATGTACGGGAAACCTAGAGAATGGACACACTGTGAATACGAAAGGTTTCTAAAACTCAACGAATAGTCCCTCTCCTGGTGCTCCGGTTTGACTTTCCAACTGCTTTACTATCAATCTCCCAACTTGGAGAGACAGCCCCTTGAACCTCCTGGTTCGCACAGGTTGCCAATTTGGCAGAGGATGAAAGGGAAGAGGGAGAACCAATGAGAGAGTAGCTGTTAGGCATTTGGATGGGTACATGTCACTCTAATTTCCCGGCAGGAAGAAGAATGAACCAAAGTCTCAGCCACCCACCGGGAACCAGTATAGGTCCTGAACCAAAACTTTGGACTTCCGTTCAGCTCACAAAAAAACGAGTTGAAAAATGGAGCTCAGGGGCACAGCAACTCACAAACTGGCAGCGTAATAAAGGCCAACTCTCGTCCAAAAATCTGTTGAGGGAAGGCAACGAGGCGGACTTGAAAGCGACGCAGAATAGCAGGAAACAGATTTCAAGAGGTACGTTGGAATCGCCTGTAAAGCACAGGAAGAGGGGCACAACTTCGACAATGATGCACTTGGCCAAAAAGGGCGTATGCGTTTTCTCCTGAATATATTCAGGAGAAAACGCATACGCCCTTTTTGGCCAAGCAAGCAAGCGGGCAATGCAAATCTGCACTACAAAGAAGTATCACTTCCCACCGGTCAAAAGGGACATCCACAAAATGTGTACAAACCAGAAAGGCAAGACAGGCCCTGGAGAACAGGGAGCCTTGTTATGCTGATGGGCGGGATGTAAGTTGCCAACTGCCTCACTGGAGGAGTGCATTGTGTTCCCTAAAACAAGTAAACAACAGAGCTACAGAGCCAAGGGCACTTCCAGTCTAGGGAATATACCTTGGGAAAACTGAAAATCAATAAGACAGAGCCACCCCCAAATTTAGGGCTGCACTGCTTACAAGAACCTCAACTTGGGTACACCTTAAATATCCCAGGAAATATAAAAATGGTTCAAAAAATTGTGGAACTTACGTACGATGGAATATCCCTCAGCCGTGAAATCAATGTCATAAGACCAGTAGCAGCAAAATGAATGAATTCAGGTATGATGATTCTAAGTGAAATAAGTCACACAGAAAAAGACACTTATCATAAGATATCACTTAGGAAGATCCTGTAAACATGGCTACACATGAACTGAGTTAGGAAAGAGAACAGAGTCTCACATTTAGAGAACACTCTTATGCCTGCTTAAGGGGCAAGGAGAGGTGGGGGGATGCATCAAACCAGAGTTTGATATAAGCACAGGTACCGTTCCAAAAACCAACTATGGAATAGACAAGACCTACACCTTGCTCAGTGAAAGGGACTCAAAACCCCATATTTCCCGCAAAGGAATATAACTGACTAGTAAGAATCTTAAAACCTATGTATTGATATGTCTCCGAAAGGGAATCAACTGTGTCTAGACGGGCATAAACATGGCAGCGAGAATCAGCTCAAACCCACTATAAAAAGGAATTTCAAAAACAAAACAAAGAAACAGGGAAATTCTTTACAATTCCTTCAGGGTCTCTGATGCAACCTGGAATGACCCTATCTACAATGACAGCTGGATGTGGCATGAGGCTGGACGCCTGGGACTGAAGGGATTGGTGAGATTGGGTGAGCAAATGCAGACCCGTTAAAGCAATAATGCATGGCACCCATTCCATGGGTCCCAACTCTCCAGGTTGAAGGGAATATTACTACAGCTATACCATGTACGGGAAACCTAGAGAATGGACACACTGTGAATACGAAAGGTTTCTAAAACACAACGAAGTGTCCCTCTCCTGGTGCTCCGGTTTGACTTTCCAACTGCTTTCCTATCAATCTCCCAACTTGGAGAGACAGCCCCTTTAAGCTCCTGGTTCGCACAGGTTGCCAATTTGGCAGAGGATGAAAGGGAAGAGGGAGAACCAATGAGAGAGTAGCTGTAAGGCATTTGGATGGGTACATGTCACTCTAATTTCCCGGCAGGAAGAAGAATGAACCAAAGTCTCAGCCACCCACCGGGAACCAGTATAGGTCCTGAACCAAAATTTTGGACTTGCGTTCAGCTCACAAAAAACGAGTTGAAAAACGGAGCTCAGGGGCACAGCAACTAACAAACTGGCAGCGTAATAAAGGCCAACTCTCGTCCAAAAATCTGTTGAGGGAAGGCAACGAGGCGGACTTGAAAGCGACGCAGAATAGCAGGAAACAGATTTCAAGAGGTACGTTGGAATCTCCGGTAAAGCACCGGAAGAGGGGCACAACTTCGACAATGATGCACTTGGCCAAAAAGGGCGTATGCGTTTTCTCTATTCAGGAGGAAACGCATACGCCCTTTTTGGCCAAGCAAGCAAGCGGGCAATGCAAATCTGCACTACAAAGAAGTATCACTTCCCACCGGTCAAAAGGGACATCCACAAAATGTGTACAAACCAGAAAGGCAAGACAGGCCCTGGAGAACAGGGACCCTTGTTATGCTGATGGGCGGGATGTAAGTTGCCAACTGCCTCACTGGAGGAGTGAATTGTGTTCCCTAAAACAAGTAAACAACAGAGCTACAGAGCCAAGGGCACTTCCAGTCTCGCGAATATACCTTGGGAAAACTGAAAATCAATAGGACAGAGCCACCCCCAAATTTAGGGCTGCACTGCTTACAAGAACCTCAACTTCAGTACACCTTAAATATCCCAGGAAATATAAAAATGGTTCAAAAAATTGTGGAACTTACGTACGATGGAATATCCCTCAGCCGTGAAATCAATGTCATAAGACCAGTAGCAGCAAAATGAGTGGATTCAGGTATGATGATTCTAAGTGAAAGAAGTCACACAGAAAAAGAAACTTAGCATAAGATATGACTTAGGAAGATCCTGTAAACATGGCTACACATGAACAGAGTTAGGAAAGAGAACAGAGTCTCACATTTAGAGAACACTCTTATGCCTGCTTAAGGGGGAAGGAGAGGTGGGGGGATGCATCAAACCAGAGTTTGATATAAGCACAGGTACCGTTCCAAAAACCAACTATGGAATAGACAAGACCTACACCTTCCTCAGTGAAAGGGACTCAAAACCCCATATTTCCCGCAAAGGAATATAACTGACTAGTAAGAATCTTAAAACCTATGTATTGGTATGTCTCCGAAAGGGAATCAAGTGTGTCTGGACAGGCATAAACTTGGCAGCGAGAATCAGCTCAAACCCACTATAAAAAGGAATTTCAAAAACAAAACAAAGAAACAGGGAAATTCTTTACAATTCCTTCAGGGTCTCTGATGCAACCTGGAATGACCCTATCTACAATGACAGCTGGATGTGGCATGAGGCTGGACACTTGGGACTGAGAGGATTGGTGAGATTGGGTGAGCAAATGCAGACCCTTTAAAGCAATAATGCATGGCACCCATTCCATGGGTCCCAACTCTCCAGGTTGAAGGGAATATTACTACAGCTATACCATGTACGGGAAACCTAGAGAATGGACACACTGTGAATACGAAAGGTTTCTAAAACTCAACGAATAGTCCCTCTCCTGGTGCTCCGGTTTGACTTTCCAACTGCTTTACTATCAATCTCCCAAATTGGAGAGACAGCCCCTTTAACCTCCTGGTTCGCACAGGTTGCCAATTTGGCAGAGGATGAAAGGGAAGAGGGAGAACCAATGAGAGAGTAGCTGTTAGGCATTTGGATGGGTACATGTCACTCTAATTTCCCGGCAGGAAGAAGAATGAACCAAAGTCTCAGCCACCCACCGGGAACCAGTATAGGTCCTGAACCAAAACTTTGGACTTCCGTTCAGCTCACAAAAAAACGAGTTGAAAAATGGAGCTCAGGGGCACAGCAACTCACAAACTGGCAGCGTAAAAAAGGCCAACTCTCGTCCAAAAATCTGTTGAGGGAAGGCAACGAGGCGGACTTGAAAGCGACGCAGAATAGCAGGAAACAGATTTCAAGAGGTACGTTGGAATCGCCTGTAAAGCACAGGAAGAGGGGCACAACTTCGACAATGATGCACTTGGCCAAAAAGGGCGTATGCGTTTTCTCCTGAATATATTCAGGAGAAAATGCATACGCCCTTTTTGGCCAAGCAAGCAAGCGGGCAATGCAAATCTGCACTACAAAGAAGTATCACTTCCCACCGGTCAAAAGGGACATCCACAAAATATGTACAAACCAGAAAGGCAAGACAGGCCCTGGAGAACAGGGAGCCTTGTTATGCTGATGGGCGGGATGTAAGTTGCCAACTGCCTCACTGGAGGAGTGAATTGTGTTCCCTAAAACAAGTAAACAACAGAGCTACAGAGCCAAGGGCACTTCCAGTCTAGCGAATATACCTTGGGAAAACTGAAAATCAATAAGACAGAGCCACCCCCAAATTTAGGGCTGCACTGCTTACAAGAACCTCAACTTCAGTACACCTTAAATATCCCAGGAAATATAAAAATGGTTCAAAACATTGTGGAACTTACGTACGATGGAATATCCCTCAGCCGTGAAATCAATGTCATAAGACCAGTAGCAGCAAAATGAGTGGATTCAGGTACGATGATTCTAAGTGAAAGAAGTCACACAGAAAAAGAAACTTATCATAAGATATCACTTAGGAAGATCCTGTAAACATGGCTACACATGAACAGAGTTAGGAAAGAGAACAGAGTCTCACATTTAGAGAACACTCTTATGCCTGCTTAAGGGGGAAGGAGAGGTGGGGGGATGCATCAAACCAGAGTTTGATATAAGCACAGGTACCGTTCCAAAAACCAACTATGGAATAGACAAGACCTACACCTTCCTCAGTGAAAGGGACTCAAAACCCCATATTTCCCGCAAAGCAATATAACTGACTAGTAAGAATCTTAAAACCTATGTATTGATATGTCTCCGAAAGGGAATCAAGTGTGTCTAGACGGGCATAAACATGGCAGCGAGAATCAGCTCAAACCCACTATAAAAAGGAATTTCAAAAACAAAACAAAGAAACAGGGAAATTCTTTACAATTCCTTCAGGGTCTCTGATGCAACCTGGAATGACCCCATCTACAATGACAGCTGGATGTGGCATGAGGCTGGACACTTGGAACTGAGAGGATTGGTGAGATTGGGTGAGCAAATGCAGACCCTTTAAAGCAATAATGCATGGCACCCGTTCCATGGGTCCCAACTCTCCAGGTTGAAGGGAATGTTACTACAGCTATACCATGTACGGGAAACCTAGAGAATGGACACACTGTGAATACGAAAGGTTTCTAAAACTCAACGAATAGTCCCTCTCCTGGTGCTCCGGTTTGACTTTCCAACTGCTTTACTATCAATCTCCCAACTTGGAGAGACAGCCCCTTGAACCTCCTGGTTCGCACAGGTTGCCAATTTGGCAGAGGATGAAAGGGAAGAGGGAGAACCAATGAGAGAGTAGCTGTTAGGCATTTGGATGGGTACATGTCACTCTAATTTCCCGGCAGGAAGAAGAATGAACCAAAGTCTCAGCCACCCACCGGGAACCAGTATAGGTCCTGAACCAAAACTTTGGACTTCCGTTCAGCTCACAAAAAAACGAGTTGAAAAATGGAGCTCAGGGGCACAGCAACTCACAAACTGGCAGCGTAATAAAGGCCAACTCTCGTCCAAAAATCTGTTGAGGGAAGGCAACGAGGCGGACTTGAAAGCGACGCAGAATAGCAGGAAACAGATTTCAAGAGGTACGTTGGAATCGCCTGTAAAGCACAGGAAGAGGGGCACAACTTCGACAATGATGCACTTGGCCAAAAAGGGCGTATGCGTTTTCTCCTGAATATATTCAGGAGAAAACGCATACGCCCTTTTTGGCCAAGCAAGCAAGCGGGCAATGCAAATCTGCACTACAAAGAAGTATCACTTCCCACCGGTCAAAAGGGACATCCACAAAATGTGTACAAACCAGAAAGGCAAGACAGGCCCTGGAGAACAGGGAGCCTTGTTATGCTGATGGGCGGGATGTAAGTTGCCAACTGCCTCACTGGAGGAGTGCATTGTGTTCCCTAAAACAAGTAAACAACAGAGCTACAGAGCCAAGGGCACTTCCAGTCTAGGGAATATACCTTGGGAAAACTGAAAATCAATAAGACAGAGCCACCCCCAAATTTAGGGCTGCACTGCTTACAAGAACCTCAACTTGGGTACACCTTAAATATCCCAGGAAATATAAAAATGGTTCAAAAAATTGTGGAACTTACGTACGATGGAATATCCCTCAGCCGTGAAATCAATGTCATAAGACCAGTAGCAGCAAAATGAATGAATTCAGGTATGATGATTCTAAGTGAAATAAGTCACACAGAAAAAGACACTTATCATAAGATATCACTTAGGAAGATCCTGTAAACATGGCTACACATGAACTGAGTTAGGAAAGAGAACAGAGTCTCACATTTAGAGAACACTCTTATGCCTGCTTAAGGGGCAAGGAGAGGTGGGGGGATGCATCAAACCAGAGTTTGATATAAGCACAGGTACCGTTCCAAAAACCAACTATGGAATAGACAAGACCTACACCTTGCTCAGTGAAAGGGACTCAAAACCCCATATTTCCCGCAAAGGAATATAACTGACTAGTAAGAATCTTAAAACCTATGTATTGATATGTCTCCGAAAGGGAATCAACTGTGTCTAGACGGGCATAAACATGGCAGCGAGAATCAGCTCAAACCCACTATAAAAAGGAATTTCAAAAACAAAACAAAGAAACAGGGAAATTCTTTACAATTCCTTCAGGGTCTCTGATGCAACCTGGAATGACCCTATCTACAATGACAGCTGGATGTGGCATGAGGCTGGACGCCTGGGACTGAAGGGATTGGTGAGATTGGGTGAGCAAATGCAGACCCGTTAAAGCAATAATGCATGGCACCCATTCCATGGGTCCCAACTCTCCAGGTTGAAGGGAATATTACTACAGCTATACCATGTACGGGAAACCTAGAGAATGGACACACTGTGAATACGAAAGGTTTCTAAAACACAACGAAGTGTCCCTCTCCTGGTGCTCCGGTTTGACTTTCCAACTGCTTTCCTATCAATCTCCCAACTTGGAGAGACAGCCCCTTTAAGCTCCTGGTTCGCACAGGTTGCCAATTTGGCAGAGGATGAAAGGGAAGAGGGAGAACCAATGAGAGAGTAGCTGTAAGGCATTTGGATGGGTACATGTCACTCTAATTTCCCGGCAGGAAGAAGAATGAACCAAAGTCTCAGCCACCCACCGGGAACCAGTATAGGTCCTGAACCAAAATTTTGGACTTGCGTTCAGCTCACAAAAAAACGAGTTGAAAAACGGAGCTCAGGGGCACAGCAACTAACAAAGTGGCAGCGTAATAAAGGCCAACTCTCGTCCAAAAATCTGTTGAGGGAAGGCAACGAGGCGGACTTGAAAGCGACGCAGAATAGCAGGAAACAGATTTCAAGAGGTACGTTGGAATCTCTGGTAAAGCACCGGAAGAGGGGCACAACTTCGACAATGATGCACTTGGCCAAAAAGGGCGTATGCGTTTTCTCTATTCAGGAGGAAACGCATACGCCCTTTTTGGCCAAGCAAGCAAGCGGGCAATGCAAATCTGCACTACAAAGAAGTATCACTTCCCACCGGTCAAAAGGGACATCCACAAAATGTGTACAAACCAGAAAGGCAAGACAGGCCCTGGAGAACAGGGACCCTTGTTATGCTGATGGGCGGGATGTAAGTTGCCAACTGCCTCACTGGAGGAGTGAATTGTGTTCCCTAAAACAAGTAAACAACAGAGCTACAGAGCCAAGGGCACTTCCAGTCTCGCGAATATACCTTGGGAAAACTGAAAATCAATAGGACAGAGCCACCCCCAAATTTAGGGCTGCACTGCTTACAAGAACCTCAACTTCAGTACACCTTAAATATCCCAGGAAATATAAAAATGGTTCAAAAAATTGTGGAACTTACGTACGATGGAATATCCCTCAGCCGTGAAATCAATGTCATAAGACCAGTAGCAGCAAAATGAGTGGATTCAGGTACGATGATTCTAAGTGAAAGAAGTCACACAGAAAAAGAAACTTATCATAAGATATCACTTAGGAAGATCCTGTAAACATGGCTACACATGAACAGAGTTAGGAAAGAGAACAGAGTCTCACATTTAGAGAACACTCTTATGCCTGCTTAAGGGGGAAGGAGAGGTGGGGGGATGCATCAAACCAGAGTTTGATATAAGCACAGGTACCGTTCCAAAAACCAACTATGGAATAGACAAGACCTACACCTTCCTCAGTGAAAGGGACTCAAAACCCCATATTTCCCGCAAAGGAATATAACTGACTAGTAAGAATCTTAAAACCTATGTATTGGTATGTCTCCGAAAGGGAATCAAGTGTGTCTGGACAGGCATAAACTTGGCAGCGAGAATCAGCTCAAACCCACTATAAAAAGGAATTTCAAAAACAAAACAAAGAAACAGGGAAATTCTTTACAATTCCTTCAGGGTCTCTGATGCAACCTGGAATGACCCTATCTACAATGACAGCTGGATGTGGCATGAGGCTGGACACTTGGGACTGAGAGGATTGGTGAGATTGGGTGAGCAAATGCAGACCCTTTAAAGCAATAATGCATGGCACCCATTCCATGGGTCCCAACTCTCCAGGTTGAAGGGAATATTACTACAGCTATACCATGTACGGGAAACCTAGAGAATGGACACACTGTGAATACGAATGGTTTCTAAAACTCAACGAATAGTCCCTCTCCTGGTGCTCCGGTTTGACTTTCCAACTGCTTTACTATCAATCCCCCAACTTGGAGAGACAGCCCCTTTAACCTCCTGGTTCGCACAGGTTGCCAATTTGGCAGAGGATGAAAGGGAAGAGGGAGAACCAATGAGAGAGTAGCTGTTAGGCATTTGGATGGGTACATGTCACTCTAATTTCCCGGCAGGAAGAAGAATGAACCAAAGTCTCAGCCACCCACCGGGAACCAGTATAGGTCCTGAACCAAAACTTTGGACTTCCGTTCAGCTCACAAAAAAACGAGTTGAAAAATGGAGCTCAGGGGCACAGCAACTCACAAACTGGCAGAGTAATAAAGGCCAACTCTCGTCCAAAAATCTGTTGAGGGAAGGCAGCGAGGCGGACTTGAATGCAAGGCAGAATAGCAGGAAACAGATTTCAAGAGGTACGTAGGGATCGCACGTAAAGCACAGGAAGAGGGGCACAACTTCGACAATGATGCACTTGGCCAAAAAGGGCGTATGCGTTTTCTCCTGAATATATTCAGGAGAAAACGCATACGCCCTTTGTGGCCAAGCAAGCAAGCGGGCAATGCGAATCTGCACTACAAAGAAGTATCACTTCCCACCGGTCAAAAGGGACATCCACAAAATGTGTACAAACCAGAAAGGCAAGACAGGCCCTGGAGAACAGGGAGCATTGTTATGCTGATGGGCGGGATGTAAGTTGCCAACTGCCTCACTGGAGGGGTGCATTGTGTTCCCTAAAACAAGTAAACAACAGAGCTACAGAGCCAAGGGCACTTCCAGTCTAGGGAATATACCTTGGGAAAACTGAAAATCAATAAGACAGAGCCACCCCCAAATTTAGGGCTGCACTGCTTACAAGAACCTCAACTTGGGTACACCTTAAATATCCCAGGAAATATAAAAATGGTTCAAAACATTGTGGAACTTACGTACGATGGAATATCCCTCAGCCGTGAAATCAATGTCATAACACCAGTAGCAGCAAAATGAGTGGATTCAGGTACGATGATTCTAAGTGAAAGAAGTCACACAGAAAAAGAAACTTAGCATACGATATCACTTAGGAAGATCCTGTAAACATGGCTACACATGAACAGAGTTAGGAAAGAGAACAGAGTCTCACATTTAGAGAACACTCTTATGCCTTCTTAAGGGGGAAGGAGAGGTGGGGGGATGCATCAAACCAGAGTTTGATATAAGCACAGGTACCGTTCCAAAAACCAACTATGGAATAGACAAGACCTACACCTTCCTCAGTGAAAGGGACTCAAAACCCCATATTTCCCGCAAAGGAATATAACTGACTAGTAAGAATCTTAAAACCTATGTATTGATATGTCTCCGAAAGGGAAACAAGTGTGTCTGGACGGGCATAAACTTGGCAGCGAGAATCAGCTCAAACCCACTATAAAAAGGAATTTCAAAAACAAAACAAAGAAACAGGGAAATTCTTTACAATTCCTTCAGGGTCTCTGATGCAACCTGGAATGACCCTATCTACAATGACAGCTGGATGTGGCATGGGGCTGGACGCTTGGGACTGAGAGGATTGGTGAGATTGGGTGAGCCAATGCAGACCCTTTAAAGCAATAATGCATGGCACCCATTCCATGGGTCCCAACTCTCCAGGTTGAAGGGAATATTACTACAGGTATAACATGTACGGGAAACCTAGAGAATGGACACACTGTGAATACGAAAGGTTTCTAAAACTCAACGAATAGTCCCTCTCCTGGTGCTCCGGTTTGACTTTCCAACTGCTTTACTATCAATCTCCCAACTTGGAGAGACAGCCCATTTAACCTCCTGCTTCGCACAGGTTGCCAATTTGGCAGAGGATGAAAGGGAAGAGGGAGAACCAATGAGAGAGTAGCTGTTAGGCATTTGGATGGGTACATGTCACTCTAATTTCCCGGCAGGAAGAAGAATGAACCAAAGTCTCAGCCACCCACTGGGAACCAGTATAGGTCCTGAACCAAAACTTTGGACTTCCGTTCAGCTCACAAAAAAACGAGTTGAAAAATGGAGCTCAGGGGCACAGCAACTCACAAACTGGCAGCGTAAAAAAGGCCAACTCTCGTCCAAAAATCTGTTGAGGGAAGGCAACGAGGCGGACTTGAAAGCGACGCAGAATAGCAGGAAACAGATTTCAAGAGGTACGTTGGAATCGCCTGTAAAGCACAGGAAGAGGGGCACAACTTCGACAATGATGCACTTGGCCAAAAAGGGCGTATGCGTTTTCTCCTGAATATATTCAGGAGAAAACGCATACGCCCTTTTTGGCCAAGCAAGCAAGCGGGCAATGCAAATCTGCACTACAAAGAAGTATCACTTCCCACCGGTCAAAAGGGACATCCACAAAATGTGTACAAACCAGAAAGGCAAGACAGGCCCTGGAGAACAGGGAGCCTTGTTATGCTGATGGGCGGGATGTAAGTTGCCAACTGCCTCACTGGAGGAGTGCATTGTGTTCCCTAAAACAAGTAAACAACAGAGCTACAGAGCCAAGGGCACTTCCAGTCTAGGGAATATACCTTGGGAAAACTGAAAATCAATAAGACAGAGCCACCCCCAAATTTAGGGCTGCACTGCTTACAAGAACCTCAACTTGGGTACACCTTAAATATCCCAGGAAATATAAAAATGGTTCAAAACATTGTGGAACTTACGTACGATGGAATATCCCTCAGCCGTGAAATCAATGTCATAAGACAAGTAGCAGCAAAATGAGTGAATTCAGGTATGATGATTCTAAGTGAAATAAGTCACACAGAAAAAGACACTTATCATAAGATATCACTTAGGAAGATCCTGTAAACATGGCTACACATGAACTGAGTTAGGAAAGAGAACAGAGTCTCACATTTAGAGAACACTCTTATGCCTGCTTAAGGGGCAAGGAGAGGTGGGGGGATGCATCAAACCAGAGTTTGATATAAGCACAGGTACCGTTCCAAAAACCAACTATGGAATAGACAAGACCTACACCTTGCTCAGTGAAAGGGACTCAAAACCCCATATTTCCCGCAGAGGAATATAACTGACTGGTAAGAATCTTAAAACCTATGTATTGATATGTCTCCGAAAGGGAATCAACTGTGTCTAGACGGGCATAAACATGGCAGCGAGAATCAGCTCAAACCCAGTATAAAAAGGAATTTCAAAAACAAAACAAAGAAACAGGGAAATTCTTTACAATTCCTTCAGGGTCTCTGATGCAACCTGGAATGACCCTATCTACAATGACAGCTGGATGTGGCATGAGGCTGGACGCCTGGGACTGAAGGGATTGGTGAGATTGGGTGAGCAAATGCAGACCCGTTAAAGCAATAATGCATGGCACCCATTCCATGGGTCCCAACTCTCCAGGGTGAAGGGAATATTACTACAGCTATACCATGTACGGGAAACCTAGAGAATGGACACACTGTGAATACGAAAGGTTTCTAAAACACAACGAAGTGTCCCTCTCCTGGTGCTCCGGTTTGACTTTCCAACTGCTTTCCTATCAATCTCCCAACTTGGAGAGACAGCCCCTTTAAGCTCCTGGTTCGCACAGGTTGCCAATTTGGCAGAGGATGAAAGGGAAGAGGGAGAACCAATGAGAGAGTAGCTGTTAGGCATTTGGATGGGTACATGTCACTCTAATTTCCCGGCAGGAAGAAGAATGAACCAAAGTCTCAGCCACCCACCGGGAACCAGTATAGGTCCTGAACCAAAATTTTGGACTTGCGTTCAGCTCACAAAAAAACGAGTTGAAAAACGGAGCTCAGGGGCACAGCAACTCACAAACTGGCAGCGTAATAAAGGCCAACTCTCGTCCAAAAATCTGTTGAGGGAAGGCAATGCGGCGGACTTGAAAGCGACGCAGAATAGCAGGAAACAGATTTCAAGAGGTACGTTGGAATCTCCGGTAAAGCACCGGAAGAGGGGCACAACTTCGACAATGATGCACTTGGCCAAAAAGGGCGTATGCGTTTTCTCTATTCAGGAGGAAACGCATACGCCCTTTTTGGCCAAGCAAGCAAGCGGGCAATGCAAATCTGCACTACAAAGAAGTATCACTTCCCACCGGTCAAAAGGGACATCCACAAAATGTGTACAAACCAGAAAGGCAAGACAGGCCCTGGAGAACAGGGACCCTTGTTATGCTGATGGGCGGGATGTAAGTTGCCAACTGCCTCACTGGAGGAGTGAATTGTGTTCCCTAAAACAAGTAAACAACAGAGCTACAGAGCCAAGGGCACTTCCAGTCTAGCGAATATACCTTGGGAAAACTGAAAATCAATAAGACAGAGCCACCCCCAAATTTAGGGCTGCACTGCTTACAAGAACCTCAACTTCAGTACACCTTAAATATCCCAGGAAATATAAAAATGGTTCAAAAAATTGTGGAACTTACGTACGATGGAATATCCCTCAGCCGTGAAATCAATGTCATAAGACCAGTAGCAGCAAAATGAGTGGATTCAGGTACGATGATTCTAAGTGAAATAAGTCACACAGAAAAAGAAACTTAGCATAAGATATCACTTACGAAGACCCTGTAAACATGGCTACACATGAACTGAGTTAGGAAAGAGAACAGAGTCTCACATTTAGAGAACACTCTTATGCCTGCTTAAGGGGGAAGGAGAGGTGGGGGGATGCATCAAACCAGAGTTTGATATAAGCACAGGTACCGTTCCAAAAACCAACTATGGAATAGACAAGACCTACACCTTCCTCAGTGAAAGGGACTCAAAACCCCATATTTCCCGCAGAGGAATATAACTGACTAGTAAGAATCTTAAAACCTATGTATTGATATGTCTCCAAAAGGGAATCAAGTGTGTCTAGACGGGCATAAACATGGCAGCGAGAATCAGCTCAAACCCACTCTAAAAAGGAATTTCAAAAACAAAACAAAGAAACAGGGAAATTCTTTACAATTCCTTCAGGGTCTCTGATGCAACCTGGAATGACCCTATCTACAATGACAGCTGGATGTGGCATGAGGCTGGACGCCTGGGACTGAAGGGATTGGTGAGATTGGGTGAGCAAATGCAGACCCTTTAAAGCAATAATGCATGGCACCCATTCCATGGGTCCCAACTCTCCAGGTTGAAGGGAATATTACTACAGGTATACCATGTACGGGAAAACTAGAGAATGGACACACTGTGAATACGAAAGGTTTCTAAAACTCAACGAATAGTCCCTCTCCTGGTGCTCTGGTTTGACTTTCCAACTGCTTTACTATCAATCTCCCAACTTGGAGAGACAGCCCCTTTAACCTCCTGGTTCGCACAGGTTGCCAATTTGGCAGAGGATGAAAGGGAAGAGGGAGAACCAATGAGAGAGTAGCTGTTAGGCATTTGGGTGGGTACATGTCACTCTAATTTCCCGGCAGGAAGAAGAATGAACCAAAGCCTCAGCCACCCACCGGGAACCAGTATAGGTCCTGAACCAAAACTTTGGACTTCCGTTCAGCTCACAAAAAAACGAGTTGAAAAATGGAGCTCAGGGGCACAGCAACTCACAAACTGGCAGCGTAATAAAGGCCAACTCTCGTCCAAAAATCTGTTGAGGGAAGGCAACGAGGCGGACTTGAAAGCGACGCAGAATAGCAGGAAACAGATTTCAAGAGGTACGTTGGAATCGCCTGTAAAGCACAGGAAGAGGGGCACAACTTCGACAATGATGCACTTGGCCAAAAAGGGCGTATGCGTTTTCTCCTGAATATATTCAGGAGAAAACGCATACGCCCTTTTTGGCCAAGCAAGCAAGCGGGCAATGCAAATCTGCACTACAAAGAAGTATCACTTCCCACCGGTCAAAAGGGACATCCACAAAATGTGTACAAACCAGAAAGGCAAGACAGGCCCTGGAGAACAGGGACCCTTGTTATGCTGATGGGCGGGATGTAAGTTGCCAACTGCCTCACTGGAGGAGTGCATTGTGTTCCCTAAAACAAGTAAACAACAGAGCTACAGAGCCAAGGGCACTTCCAGTCTAGCGAATATACCTTGGGAAAACTGAAAATCAATAAGACAGAGCCACCCCCAAATTTAGGGCTGCACTGCTTACAAGAACCTCAACTTGGGTACACCTTAAATATCCCAGGAAATATAAAAATGGTTCAAAACATTGTGGAACTTACGTACGATGGAATATCCCTCAGCCGTGAAATCAATGTCATAAGACCAGTAGCAGCAAAATGAGTGGATTCAGGTACGATGATTCTAAGTGAAATAAGTCACACAGAAAAAGAAACTTATCATAAGATATCACTTAGGAAGATCCTGTAAACATGGCTACACATGAACTGAGTTAGGAAAGAGAACAGAGTCTCACATTTAGAGAACACTCTTATGCCTGCTTAAGGGGGAAGGAGAGGTGGGGGGATGCATAAAACCAGAGTTTGATATAAGCACAGGTACCGTTCCAAAAACCAACTATGGAATAGACAAGACCTACACCTTCCTCAGTGAAACGGACTCAAAACCCCATATTTCCAGCAGAGGAATAGATCTGACTAGTAAGAATCTTAAAACCTATGTATTGATCTGTCTCCGTAAGGGAATCAAGTGTCTCTAGACGGGCATAAACATGGCAGCGAGAATCAGCTCAAACCCACTATAAAAAGGAATTTCAAAAACAAAACAAAGAAACAGGGAAATTCTTTACAATTCCTTCAGGGTCTCTGATGCAACCTGGAATGACCCTATCTACAATGACAGCTGGATGTGGCATGAGGCTGGACACTTGGGACTGAGAGGATTGGTGAGATTCGGTGAGCAAATGCAGACCCTTTAAAGCAATAATGCATGGCACCCGTTCCATGGGTCCCAACTCTCCATGTTGAAGGGAATATTACTACAGCTATACCATGTACGGGAAACCTAGAGAATGGACACACTGTGAATACGAAAGGTTTCTAAAACTCAACGAATAGTCCCTCTCCTGGTGCTCCGGTTTGACTTTCCAACTGCTTTACTATCAATCCCCCAACTTGGAGAGACAGCCCCTTTAACCTCCTGGTTCGCACAGGTTGCCCATTTGGCAGAGGATGAAAGGGAAGAGGGAGAACCAATGAGAGAGTAGCTGTTAGGCATTTGGATGGGTACATGTCACTCTAATTTCCCGGCACGAAGAAGAATGAACCAAAGTCTCAGCCACCCACCGGGAACCAGTATAGGTCCTGAACCAAAACTTTGGACTTCCGTTCAGCTCACAAAAAAACGAGTTGAAAAATGGAGCTCAGGGGCACAGAAACTCACAAACTGGCAGAATAATAAAGGCCAACTCTCATCCAAAAATCTGTTGAGGAAAGGCAACGAGGCGGACTTGAAAGCGACGCAGAATAGCAGGAAACAGATTTCAAGAGGTACGTTGGAATCGCCTGTAAAGCACAGGAAGAGGGGCACAACTTCGACAATTAAGCACATGGCCAAAAAGGGCGTATGCGTTTTCTCCTGAATATATTCAGGAGAAAATGCATACGCCCTTTTTGGCCAAGCAAGCAAGCGGGCAATGCAAATCTGCACTACAAAGAAGTATCACTTCCCACCGGTCAAAAGGGACATCCACAAAATGTGTACAAACCAGAAAGGCAAGACAGGCCCTGGAGAACAGGGAGCCTTGTTATGCTGATGGGCGTGATGTAAGTTGCCAACTGCCAAACTGGAGGAGTGCATTGTGTTCCCTAAAACAAGTAAACAACAGAGCTACAGAGCCAAGGGCACTTCCAGTCTAGGGAATATACCTTGGGAAAACTGAAAATCAATAAGACAGAGCCACCCCCAAATTTAGGGCTGCACTGCTTACAAGAACCTCAACTTGGGTACACCTTAAATATCCCAGGAAATATAAAAATGGTTCAAAAAATTGTGGAACTTACGTACGATGGAATATCCCTCAGCCGTGAAATCAATGTCATAAGACCAGTAGCAGCAAAATGAGTGGATTCAGGGACGATGATTCTAAGTGAAAGAAGTCACACAGAAAAAGAAACTTAGCATAAGATATCACTTAGGAAGATCCTGTAAACATGGCTACACATGAACAGAGTTAGGAAAGAGAACAGAGTCTCACATTTAGAGAACACTCTTATGCCTGCTTAAGGGGGAAGGAGAGGTGGGGTGATGCATCAAACCAGACTTTGATATAAGCACAGGTACCGTTCCAAAAACCAACTATGGAATAGACAAGACCTACACCTTCCTCAGTGAAAGGGACTCAAAACACCATATTTACCGCAGAGGAATAGATCTGACTAGTAAGAATCTTAAAACCTATGTATTGATATGTCTCCGAAAGGGAATCAAGTGTGTCTAGACTGGCATGAACATGGCAGCGAGAATCAGCTCAAACCCACTATAAAAAGGAATTTCAAAAACAAAACAAAGAAACAGGGAAATTCTTTACAATTCCTTCAGGGTCTCTGATGCAACCTGGAATGACCCTATCTACAATGACAGCTGGATGTGGCATGGGGCTGGACACTTGAGACTGAGAGGATTGGTGAGATTGGGTGAGCCAATGCAGACCCTTTAAAGCAATAATGCATGGCACCCATTCCATGGGTCCCAACTCTCCAGGGTGAAGGGAATATTACTACAGCTATACCATGTACGGGAAACCTAGAGAATGGACACATTGTGAATATGAAAGGTTTCTAAAACACAACGATGTTTCCCTCTCCTGGTGCTCCGGTTTGACTTTCCAACTGCTTTCCTATCAATCTCCCAACTTGGAGAGACAGCCCCTTTAAGCTCCTGGTTCGCACAGGTTGCCAATTTGGCAGAGGATGAAAGGGAAGAGGGAGAACCAATGAGAGAGTAGCTGTTAGGCATTTGGATGGGTACATGTCACTCTAATTTCCCGGCAGGAAGAAGAATGAACCAAAGTCTCAGCCACCCACCGGGAACCAGTATAGGTCCTGAACCAAAATTCTGAACTTGCGTTCAGCTCACAAAAAAACGAGTTGAAAAACGGAGCTGAGGGGCACAGCAACTCACAAACTGGCAGCGTAATAAAGGCCAACTCTCGTCCAAAAATCTGTTGAGGGAAGGCAACGAGGCGGACTTGAAAGCGACGCAGAATAGCAGGAAACAGATTTCAAGAGGTACGTTGGAATCTCCGGTAAAGCACCGGAAGAGGGGCACAACTTCGACAATGATGCACTTGGCCAAAAAGGGCGTATGCGTTTTCTCCTGAATATATTCAGGAGAAAACGCATACGCCCTTTTTGGCCAAGCAAGCAAGCGGGCAATGCAAATCTGCACTACAAAGAAGTATCACTTCCCACCGGTCAAAAGGGACATCCACAAAATGTGTACAAACCAGAAAGGCAAGACAGGCCCTGGAGAACAGGGTGCCTTGTTATGCTGATGGGCGGGATGTAAGTTGCCAACTGCCTCACTGGAGGGGTGCATTGTGTTCCCTAAAACAAGTAAACAACAGAGCTACAGAGCCAAGGGCACTTCCAGTCTAGGGAATATACCTTGGGAAAACTGGAAATCAATAAGACAAAGCCACCCCCAAATTTAGGGCTGCACTGCTTACAAGAACCTCAACTTGGGTACACCTTAAATATCCCAGGAAATATAAAAATGGTTCAAAACATTGTGGAACTTACGTACAATGGAATATCCCTCAGCCGTGAAATCAATGTCATAAGACCAGTAGCAGCAAAATGAGTGGATTCAGGTACGATGATTCTAAGTGAAAGAAGTCACACAGAAAAAGAAACTTATCATAAGATATCACTTAGGAAGATCCTGTAAACATGGCTACACATGAACAGAGTTAGGAAAGAGAACAGAGTCTCACATTTAGAGAACACACTTATGCCTGCTTAAGGGGGAAGGAGAGGTGGGGGGATGCATCAAACCAGAGTTTGATATAAGCACAGGTACCGTTCCAAAAACCAACTATGAAATAGACAAGACCTACACCTTCCTCAGTGAAAGGGACTCAAAACCCCATATTTCCCACAGAGGAATATATCTGACTAGTAAGAATCTTAAAACCTATGTATTGATATGTCTCCGAAAGGGAATCAAGTGTGTCTAGACGGGCATAAACATGGCAGCGAGAATCAGCTCAAACCCACTATAAAAAGGAATTTCAAAAACAAAACAAAGAAACAGGGAAAGTCTTTACAATTCCTTCAGGGTCTCTGATGCAACCTGGAATGACCCTATCTACAATGACAGCTGGATGTGGCATGAGGCTGGACACTTGGGACTGAGAAGATTGGTGAGATTGGGTGAGCAAATGCAGACCCTTTAAAGCAATAATGCATGGCACCCGTTCCATGGGTCCCAACTCTCCAGGTTGAAGGGAATATTACTACAGCTATACCATGTACGGCAAACCTAGAGAATGGACACACTGTGAATACGAAAGGTTTCTAAAACTCAACGAATAGTCCCTCTCCTGGTGCTCCGGTTTGACTTTCCAACTGCTTTACTATCAATCTCCCAACTTGGAGAGACAGCCCCTTTAACCTCCTGGTTCGCACAGGTTGCCAATTTGGCAGAGGATGAAAGGGAAGAGGGAGAACCAATGAGAGAGTAGCTGTTAGGCATTTGGATGGGTACATGTCACTCTAATTTCCCGGCAGGAAGAAGAATGAACCAAAGTCTCAGCCACCCACCGGGAACCAGTATAGGTCCTGAACCAAAACTTTGGACTTCCGTTCAGCTCACAAAAAAACGAGTTGAAAAATGAAGCTCAGGGGCACAGAAACTCACAAACTGGCAGAGTAATAAAGGGCAACTCTCGTCCAAAAATCTGTTGAGGGAAGGCAACGAGGCGGACTTGAAAGCGACACAGAATAGCATGAAACAGATTTCAAGAGGTACGTTGGAATCGCCTGTAAAGCACAGGAAGAGGGGCACAACTTCGACAATGATGCACTTGGCCAAAAAGGGTGTATGCGTTTTCTCCTGAATATATTCAGGAGAAAACGCATACGCCCTTTTTGGCCAAGCAAGCAAGCGGGCAATGCAAATCTGCACTACAAAGAAGTATCACTTCCCACCGGTCAAAAGGGACATCCACAAAATGTGTACAAACCAGAAAGGAAAGACAGGCCCTGGAGAACAGGGAGCCTTGTTATGCTGATGGGCGGTATGTAAGTTGCCAACTGCCTCACTGGAGGAGTGCATTGTGTTCCCTAAAACAAGTAAACAACAGAGCTACAGAGCCAAGGGCACTTCCAGTCTAGGGAATATACCTTGGGAAAACTGAAAATCAATAAGACAGAGCCACCCCCAAATTTAGGGCTGCACTGCTTACAAGAACCTCAACTTGGGTACACCTTAAATATCCCAGGAAATATAAAAATGGTTCAAAAAATTGTGGAACTTACGTACGATGGAATATCCCTCAGCCGTGAAATCAATGTCATAAGACCAGTAGCAGCAAAATGAGTGAATTCAGGTATGATGATTCTAAGTGAAATAAGTCACACAGAAAAAGACACTTATCATAAGATATCACTTAGGAAGATCCTGTAAACATGGCTACACATGAACTGAGTTAGGAAAGAGAACAGAGTCTCACATTTAGAGAACACTCTTATGCCTGCTTAAGGGGCAAGGAGAGGTGGGGGGATGCATCAAACCAGAGTTTGATATAAGCACAGGTACCGTTCCAAAAACCAACTATGGAATAGACAAGACCTACACCTTGCTCAGTGAAAGGGACTCAAAACCCCATATTTCCCGCAGAGGAATATAACTGACTAGTAAGAATCTTAAAACCTATGTATTGATATGTCTCCGAAAGGGAATCAACTGTGTCTAGACGGGCATAAACATGGCAGCGAGAATCAGCTCAAACCCACTATAAAAAGGAATTTCAAAAACAAAACAAAGAAACAGGGAAATTCTTTACAATTCCTTCAGGGTCTCTGATGCAACCTGGAATGACCCTATCTACAATGACAGCTGGATGTGGCATGAGGCTGGACGCCTGGGACTGAAGGGATTGGTGAGATTGGGTGAGCAAATGCAGACCCGTTAAAGCAATAATGCATGGCACCCATTCCATGGGTCCCAACACTCCAGGTTGAAGGGAATATTACTACAGCTATACCATGTACGGGAAACCTAGAGAATGGACACACTGTGAATACGAAAGGTTTCTAAAACACAACGAAGTGTCCCTCTCCTGGTGCTCCGGTTTGACTTTCCAACTGCTTTCCTATCAATCTCCCAACTTGGAGAGACAGCCCCTTTAAGCTCCTGGTTCGCACAGGTTGCCAATTTGGCAGAGGATGAAAGGGAAGAGGGAGAACCAATGAGAGAGTAGCTGTAAGGCATTTGGATGGGTACATGTCACTCTAATTTCCCGGCAGGAAGAAGAATGAACCAAAGTCTCAGCCACCCACCGGGAACCAGTATAGGTCCTGAACCAAAATTTTGGACTTGCGTTCAGCTCACAAAAACACGAGTTGAAAAACGGAGCTCAGGGGCACAGCAACTCACAAACTGGCAGCGTAATAAAGGCCAACTCTCGTCCAAAAATCTGTTGAGGGAAGGCAACGAGGCGGACTTGAAAGCGACGCAGAATAGCAGGAAACAGATTTCAAGAGGTACGTTGGAATCTCCGGTAAAGCACCGGAAGAGGGGCACAACTTCGACAATGATGCACTTGGCCAAAAAGGGCGTATGCGTTTTCTCTATTCAGGAGGAAACGCATACGCCCTTTTTGGCCAAGCAAGCAAGCGGGCAATGCAAATCTGCACTACAAAGAAGTATCACTTCCCACCGGTCAAAAGGGACATCCACAAAATGTGTACAAACCAGAAAGGCAAGACAGGCCCTGGAGAACAGGGACCCTTGTTATGCTGATGGGCGGGATGTAAGTTGCCAACCGCCTCACTGGAGGAGTGAATTGTGTTCCCTAAAACAAGTAAACAACAGAGCTACAGAGCCAAGGGCACTTCCAGTCTAGCGAATATACCTTGGGAAAACTGAAAATCAATAAGACAGAGCCACCCCCAAATTTAGGGCTGCACTGCTTACAAGAACCTCAACTTGGGTACACCTTAAATATCCCAGGAAATATAAAAATGGTTCAAAAAATTGTGGAACTTACGTACGATGGAATATCCCTCAGCCGTGAAATCAATGTCATAAGACCAGTAGCAGCAAAATGAGTGGATTCAGGTACGATGATTCTAAGTGAAAGAAGTCACACAGAAAAAGAAACTTAGCATAAGATATCACTTAGGAAGATCCTGTAAACATGGCTACACATGAACAGAGTTAGGAAAGAGAACAGAGTCTCACATTTAGAGAACACTCTTATGCCTGCTTAAGGGGGAAGGAGAGGTGGGGGGATGCATCAAACCAGAGTTTGATATAAGCACAGGTACCGTTCCAAAAACCAACTATGGAATAGACAAGACCTACACCTTCCTCAGTGAAAGGGACTCAAAACCCCATATTTCCCACAGAGGAATATATCTGACTAGTAAGAATCTTAAAACCTATGTATTGATATGTCTCCGAAAGGGAATCAAGTGTGTCTAGAAGGGCATAAACATGGCAGCGAGAATCAGCTCAAACCCACTATAAAAAGGAATTTCAAAAACAAAACAAAGAAACAGGGAAATTCTTTACAATTCCTTCAGGGTCTCTGATGCAACCTGGAATGACCCTATCTACAATGACAGCTGGATGTGGCATGAGGCTGGACACTTGGGACTGAGAAGATTGGTGAGATTGGGTGAGCAAATGCAGACCCTTTAAAGCAATAATGCATGGCACCCGTTCCATGGGTCCCAACTCTCCAGGTTGAAGGGAATATTACTACAGCTATACCATGTACGGGAAACCTAGAGAATGGACACACTGTGAATACGAAAGGTTTCTAAAACTCAACGAATAGTCCCTCTCCTGGTGCTCCGGTTTGACTTTCCAACTGCTTTACTATCAATCTCCCAACTTGGAGAGACAACCCCTTTAACCTCCTGGTTCGCACAGGTTGCCAATTTGGCAGAGGATGAAAGGGAAGAGGGAGAACCAATGAGAGAGTAGCTGTTAGGCATTTGGATGGGTACATGTCACTCTAATTTCCCGGCAGGAAGAAGAATGAACCAAAGTCTCAGCCACCCACCGGGAACCAGTATAGGTCCTGAACCAAAACATTGGACTTCCGTTCAGCTCACAAAAAAACGATTTGAAAAATGAAGCTCAGGGGCACAGAAACTCACAAACTGGCAGAGTAATAAAGGGCAACTCTCGTCCAAAAATCTGTTGAGGGAAGGCAACGAGGCGGACTTGAAAGCGACACAGAATAGCAGGAAACAGATTTCAAGAGGTACGTTGGAATCGCCTGTAAAGCACAGGAAGAGGGGCACAACTTCGACAATGATGCACTTGGCCAAAAAGGGCGTATGCGTTTTCTCCTGAATATATTCAGGAGAAAACGCATACGCCCTTTTTGGCCAAGCAAGCAAGCGGGCAATGCAAATCTGCACTACAAAGAAGTATCACTTCCCACCGGTCAAAAGGGACATCCACAAAATGTGTACAAACCAGAAAGGCAAGACAGGCCCTGGAGAACAGGGAGCCTTGTTATGCTGATGGGCGGGATGTAAGTTGCCAACTGCCTCACTGGAGGAGTGCATTGTGTTCCCTAAAACAAGTAAACAACAGAGCTACAGAGCCAAGGGCACTTCCAGTCTAGGGAATATACCTTGGGAAAACTGGAAATCAATAAGACAAAGCCACCCCCAAATTTAGGGCTGCACTGCTTACAAGAACCTCAACTTGGGTACACCTTAAATATCCCAGGAAATATAAAAATGGTTCAAAACATTGTGGAACTTACGTACGATGGAATATCCCTCAGCCGTGAAATCAATGTCATAAGACCAGTAGCAGCAAAATGAGTGGATTCAGGTACGATGATTCTAAGTGAAAGAAGTCACACAGAAAAAGAAACTTAGCATAAGATATCACTTAGGAAGATCCTGTAAACATGGCTACACATGAACAGAGTTAGGAAAGAGAACAGAGTCTCACATTTAGAGAACACTCTTATGCCTGCTTAAGGGGGAAGGAGAGGTGGGGGGATGCATCAAACCAGAGTTTGATATAAGCACAGGTACCGTTCCAAAAACCAACTATGGAATAGACAAGACCTACACCTTCCTCAGTGAAAGGGACTCAAAACCCCATATTTCCCGCAGAGGAATATAACTGACTAGTAAGAATCTTAAAACCTATGTATTGATATGTCTCCGAAAGGGAATCAAGTGTGTCTAGACGGGCATAAACATGGCAGCGAGAATCAGCTCAAACCCACTGTAAAAAGGAATTTCAAAAACAAAACAAAGAAACAGGGAAATTCTTTACAATTCCTTCAGGGTCTCTGATGCAACCTGGAATGACCCCATCTACAATGACAGCTGGATGTGGCATGAGGCTGGACACTTGGAACTGAGAGGATTGGTGAGATTGGGTGAGCAAATGCAGACCCTTTAAAGCAATAATGCATGGCACCCGTTCCATGGGTCCCAACTCTCCAGGTTGAAGGGAATGTTACTACAGCTATACCATGTACGGGAAACCTAGAGAATGGACACACTGTGAATACGAAAGGTTACTAAAACTCAACGAATAGTCCCTCTCCTGGTGCTCCGGTTTGACTTTCCAACTGCTTTACTATCAATCTCCCAACTTGGAGAGACAGCCCCTTTAACCTCCTGGTTCGCACAGGTTGCCAATTTGGCAGAGGATGAAAGGGAAGAGGGAGAACCAATGAGAGAGTAGCTGTTAGGCATTTGGATGGGTACATGTCACTCTAATTTCCCGGCAGGAAGAAGAATGAACCAAAGTCTCAGCCACCCACCGGGAACCAGTATAGGTCCTGAACCAAAACTTTGGACTTCCGTTCAGCTCACAAAAAAACCAGTTGAAAAATGGAGCTCAGGGGCACAGCAACTCACAAACTGGCAGAGTAATCAAGGCCAACTCTCGTCCAAAAATCTGTTGAGGGAAGGCAACGAGGCGGACTTGAAAGCGATGCAGAATAGCAGGAAACAGATTTCAAGAGGTACGTTGGAATCGCCTGTAAAGCACAGGAAGAGGGGCACAACTTCGACAATGATGCACTTGGCCAAAAAGGGCGTATGCGTTTTCTCCTGAATATATTCAGGAGAAAACGCATACGCCCTTTTTGGCCAAGCAAGCAAGCGGGCAATGCAAATCTGCACTACAAAGAAGTATCACTTCCCACCGGTCAAAAGGGACATCCACAAAATGTGTACAAACCAGAAAGGCAAGACAGGCCCTGGAGAACAGGGAGCCTTGTTATGCTGATGGGCGGGATGTAAGTTGCCAACTGCCTCACTGGAGGAGTGCATTGTGTTCCCTAAAACAAGTAAACAACAGAGCTACAGAGCCAAGGGCACTTCCAGTCTAGGGAATATACCTTGGGAAAACTGGAAATCAATAAGACAAAGCCACCCCCAAATTTAGGGCTGCACTGCTTACAAGAACCTCAACTTGGGTACACCTTAAATATCCCAGGAAATATAAAAATGGTTCAAAACATTGTGGAACTTACGTACGATGGAATATCCCTCAGCCGTGAAATCAATGTCATAAGACCAGTAGCAGCAAAATGAGTGGATTCAGGTACGATGATTCTAAGTGAAAGAAGTCACACAGAAAAAGAAACTTAGCATAAGATATCACTTAGGAAGATCCTGTAAACATGGCTACACATGAACAGAGTTAGGAAAGAGAACAGAGTCTCACATTTAGAGAACACTCTTATGCCTGCTTAAGGGGGAAGGAGAGGTGGGGGGATGCATCAAACCAGAGTTTGATATAAGCACAGGTACCGTTCTAAAAACCAACTATGGAATAGACAAGACCTACACCTTCCTCAGTGAAAGGGACTCAAAACCCCATATTTCCCGCAGAGGAATATAACTGACTAGTAAGAATCTTAAAACCTATGTATTGATATGTCTCCGAAAGGGAATCAAGTGTGTCTAGACGGGCATAAACATGGCAGCGAGAATCAGCTCAAACCCACTGTAAAAAGGAATTTCAAAAACAAAACAAAGAAACAGGGAAATTCTTTACAATTCCTTCAGGGTCTCTGATGCAACCTGGAATGACCCCATCTACAATGACAGCTGGATGTGGCATGAGGCTGGACACTTGGAACTGAGAGGATTGGTGAGATTGGGTGAGCAAATGCAGACCCTTTAAAGCAATAATGCATGGCACCCGTTCCATGGGTCCCAACTCTCCAGGTTGAAGGGAATGTTACTACAGCTATACCATGTACGGGAAACCTAGAGAATGGACACACTGTGAATACGAAAGGTTACTAAAACTCAACGAATAGTCCCTCTCCTGGTGCTCCGGTTTGACTTTCCAACTGCTTTACTATCAATCTCCCAACTTGGAGAGACAGCCCCTTTAACCTCCTGGTTCGCACAGGTTGCCAATTTGGCAGAGGATGAAAGGGAAGAGGGAGAACCAATGAGAGAGTAGCTGTTAGGCATTTGGATGGGTACATGTCACTCTAATTTCCCGGCAGGAAGAAGAATGAACCAAAGTCTCAGCCACCCACCGGGAACCAGTATAGGTCCTGAACCAAAACTTTGGACTTCCGTTCAGCTCACAAAAAAACCAGTTGAAAAATGGAGCTCAGGGGCACAGCAACTCACAAACTGGCAGAGTAATCAAGGCCAACTCTCGTCCAAAAATCTGTTGAGGGAAGGCAACGAGGCGGACTTGAAAGCGAGGCAGAATAGCAGGAAACAGATTTCAAGAGGTACGTTGGAATCGCCTGTAAAGCACAGGAAGAGGGGCACAACTTCGACAATGATGCACTTGGCCAAAAAGGGCGTATGCGTTTTCTCCTGAATATATTCAGGAGAAAACGCATACGCCCTTTTTGGCCAAGCAAGCAAGCGGGCAATGCAAATCTGCACTACAAAGAAGTATCACTTCCCACCGGTCAAAAGGGACATCCACAAAATGTGTACAAACCAGAAAGGAAAGACAGGCCCTGGAGAACAGGGAGCCTTGTTATGCTGATGGGCGGGATGTAAGTTGCCAACTGCCTCACTGGAGGAGTGCATTGTGTTCCCTAAAACAAGTAAACAACAGAGCTACAGAGCCAAGGGCACTTCCAGTCTAGGGAATATACCTTGGGAAAACTGAAAATCAATAAGACAGAGCCACCCCCAAATTTAGGGCTGCACTGCTTACAAGAACCTCAACTTGGGTACACCTTAAATATCCCAGGAAATATAAAAATGGTTCAAAAAATTGTGGAACTTACGTACGATGGAATATCCCTCAGCCGTGAAATCAATGTCATAAGACCAGTAGCAGCAAAATGAGTGAATTCAGGTATGATGATTCTAAGTGAAATAAGTCACACAGAAAAAGACACTTATCATAAGATATCACTTAGGAAGATCCTGTAAACATGGCTACACATGAACTGAGTTAGGAAAGAGAACAGAGTCTCACATTTAGAGAACACTCTTATGCCTGCTTAAGGGGCAAGGAGAGGTGGGGGGATGCATCAAACCAGAGTTTGATATAAGCACAGGTACCGTTCCAAAAACCAACTATGGAATAGACAAGACCTACACCTTGCTCAGTGAAAGGGACTCAAAACCCCATATTTCCCGCAGAGGAATATAACTGACTAGTAAGAATCTTAAAACCTATGTATTGATATGTCTCCGAAAGGGAATCAACTGTGTCTAGACGGGCATAAACATGGCAGCGAGAATCAGCTCAAACCCACTATAAAAAGGAATTTCAAAAACAAAACAAAGAAACAGGGAAATTCTTTACAATTCCTTCAGGGTCTCTGATGCAACCTGGAATGACCCTATCTACAATGACAGCTGGATGTGGCATGAGGCTGGACGCCTGGGACTGAAGGGATTGGTGAGATTGGGTGAGCAAATGCAGACCCGTTAAAGCAATAATGCATGGCACCCATTCCATGGGTCCCAACTCTCCAGGTTGAAGGGAATATTACTACAGCTATACCATGTACGGGAAACCTAGAGAATGGACACACTGTGAATACGAAAGGTTTCTAAAACACAACGAAGTGTCCCTCTCCTGGTGCTCCGGTTTGACTTTCCAACTGCTTTCCTATCAATCTCCCAACTTGGAGAGACAGCCCCTTTAAGCTCCTGGTTCGCACAGGTTGCCAATTTGGCAGAGGATGAAAGGGAAGAGGGAGAACCAATGAGAGAGTAGCTGTTAGGCATTTGGATGGGTACATGTCACTCTAATTTCCCGGCAGGAAGAAGAATGAACCAAAGTCTCAGCCACCCACCGGGAACCAGTATAGGTCCTGAACCAAAATTTTGGACTTGCGTTCAGCTCACAAAAAAACGAGTTGAAAAACGGAGCTCAGGGGCACAGCAACTCACAAACTGGCAGCGTAATAAAGGACAACTCTCGTCCAAAAATCTGTTGAGGGAAGGCAACGAGGCGGACTTGAAAGCGACGCAGAATAGCAGGAAACAGATTTCAAGAGGTACGTTGGAATCTCCGGTAAAGCACCGGAAGAGGGGCACAACTTCGACAATGATGCACTTGGCCAAAAAGGGCGTATGCGTTTTCTCCTGAATATATTCAGAGAAAACGCATACGCCCTTTTTGGCCAAGCAAGCAAGCGGGCAATGCAAATCTGCACTACAAAGAAGTATCACTTCCCACCGGTCAAAAGGGACATCCACAAAATGTGTACAAACCAGAAAGGCAAGACAGGCCCTGGAGAACAGGGACCCTTGTTAGGCTGATGGGCGGGATGTAAGTTGCCAACTGCCTCACTGGAGGAGTGCATTGTGTTCCCTAAAACAAGTAAACAACAGAGCTACAGAGCCAAGGGCACTTCCAGTCTAGGGAATATACCTTGGGAAAACTGAAAATCAATAAGACAGAGCCACCCCCAAATTTAGGGCTGCACTGCTTACAAGAACCTCAACTTGGGTACACCTTAAATATCCCAGGAAATATAAAAATGGTTCAAAACATTGTGGAACTTACGTACGATGGAATATCCCTCAGCCGTGAAATCAATGTCATAAGACCAGTAGCAGCAAAATGAGTGGATTCAGGTACGATGATTCTAAGTGAAATAAGTCACACAGAAAAAGAAACTTATCATAAGATATCACTTAGGAAGATCCTGTAAACATGGCTACACATGAACTGAGTTAGGAAAGAGAACAGAGTCTCACATTTAGAGAACACTCTTATGCCTGCTTAAGGGGGAAGGAGAGGTGGGGGGATGCATAAAACCAGAGTTTGATATAAGCACAGGTACCGTTCCAAAAACCAACTATGGAATAGACAAGACCTACACCTTCCTCAGTGAAACGGACTCAAAACCCCATATTTCCAGCAGAGGAATAGATCTGACTAGTAAGAATCTTAAAACCTATGTATTGATCTGTCTCCGTAAGGGAATCAAGTGTCTCTAGACTGGCATAAACATGGCAGCGAGAATCAGCTCAAACCCACTATAAAAAGGAATTTCAAAAACAAAACAAAGAAACAGGGAAATTCTTTACAATTCCTTCAGGGTCTCTGATGCAACCTGGAATGACCCTATCTACAATGACAGCTGGATGTGGCATGAGGCTGGACACTTGGGACTGAGAGGATTGGTGAGATTGGGTGAGCAAATGCAGACCCTTTAAAGCAATAATGCATGGCACCCGTTCCATGGGTCCCAACTCTCCAGGTTGAAGGGAATGTTACTACAGCTATACCATGTACGGGAAACCTAGAGAATGGACACACTGTGAATACGAAAGGTTACTAAAACTCAACGAATAGTCCCTCTCCTGGTGCTCCGGTTTGACTTTCCAACTGCTTTACTATCAATCTCCCAACTTGGAGAGACAGCCCCTTTAACCTCCTGGTTCGCACAGGTTGCCAATTTGGCAGAGGATGAAAGGGAAGAGGGAGAACCAATGAGAGAGTAGCTGTTAGGCATTTGGATGGGTACATGTCACTCTAATTTCCCGGCAGGAAGAAGAATGAACCAAAGTCTCAGCCACCCACCGGGAACCAGTATAGGTCCTGAACCAAAACTTTGGACTTCCGTTCAGCTCACAAAAAAACCAGTTGAAAAATGGAGCTCAGGGGCACAGCAACTCACAAACTGGCAGCGTAAAAAAGGCCAACTCTCGTCCAAAAATCTGTTGAGGGAAGGCAACGAGGCGGACTTGAAAGCGATGCAGAATAGCAGGAAACAGATTTCAAGAGGTACGTTGGAATCGCCTGTAAAGCACAGGAAGAGGGGCACAACTTCGACAATGATGCACTTGGCCAAAAAGGGCGTATGCGTTTTCTCCTGAATATATTCAGGAGAAAACGCATACGCCCTTTTTGGCCAAGCAAGCAAGCGGGCAATGCAAATCTGCACTACAAAGAAGTATCACTTCCCACCGGTCAAAAGGGACATCCACAAAATGTGTACAAACCAGAAAGGAAAGACAGGCCCTGGAGAACAGGGAGCCTTGTTATGCTGATGGGCGGGATGTAAGTTGCCAACTGCCTCACTGGAGGAGTGCATTGTGTTCCCTAAAACAAGTAAACAACAGAGCTACAGAGCCAAGGGCACTTCCAGTCTAGGGAATATACCTTGGGAAAACTGAAAATCAATAAGACAGAGCCACCCCCAAATTTAGGGCTGCACTGCTTACAAGAACCTCAACTTGGGTACACCTTAAATATCCCAGGAAATATAAAAATGGTTCAAAAAATTGTGGAACTTACGTACGATGGAATATCCCTCAGCCGTGAAATCAATGTCATAAGACCAGTAGCAGCAAAATGAGTGAATTCAGGTATGATGATTCTAAGTGAAATAAGTCACACAGAAAAAGACACTTATCATAAGATATCACTTAGGAAGATCCTGTAAACATGGCTACACATGAACTGAGTTAGGAAAGAGAACAGAGTCTCACATTTAGAGAACACTCTTATGCCTGCTTAAGGGGCAAGGAGAGGTGGGGGGATGCATCAAACCAGAGTTTGATATAAGCACAGGTACCGTTCCAAAAACCAACTATGGAATAGACAAGACCTACACCTTGCTCAGTGAAAGGGACTCAAAACCCCATATTTCCCGCAGAGGAATATAACTGACTAGTAAGAATCTTAAAACCTATGTATTGATATGTCTCCGAAAGGGAATCAACTGTGTCTAGACGGGCATAAACATGGCAGCGAGAATCAGCTCAAACCCACTATAAAAAGGAATTTCAAAAACAAAACAAAGAAACAGGGAAATTCTTTACAATTCCTTCAGGGTCTCTGATGCAACCTGGAATGACCCTATCTACAATGACAGCTGGATGTGGCATGAGGCTGGACGCCTGGGACTGAAGGGATTGGTGAGATTGGGTGAGCAAATGCAGACCCGTTAAAGCAATAATGCATGGCACCCATTCCATGGGTCCCAACTCTCCAGGTTGAAGGGAATATTACTACAGCTATACCATGTACGGGAAACCTAGAGAATGGACACACTGTGAATACGAAAGGTTTCTAAAACACAACGAAGTGTCCCTCTCCTGGTGCTCCGGTTTGACTTTCCAACTGCTTTCCTATCAATCTCCCAACTTGGAGAGACAGCCCCTTTAAGCTCCTGGTTCGCACAGGTTGCCAATTTGGCAGAGGATGAAAGGGAAGAGGGAGAACCAATGAGAGAGTAGCTGTTAGGCATTTGGATGGGTACATGTCACTCTAATTTCCCGGCAGGAAGAAGAATGAACCAAAGTCTCAGCCACCCACCGGGAACCAGTATAGGTCCTGAACCAAAATTTTGGACTTGCGTTCAGCTCACAAAAAAACGAGTTGAAAAACGGAGCTCAGGGGCACAGCAACTCACAAACTGGCAGCGTAATAAAGGACAACTCTCGTCCAAAAATCTGTTGAGGGAAGGCAACGAGGCGGACTTGAAAGCGACGCAGAATAGCAGGAAACAGATTTCAAGAGGTACGTTGGAATCTCCGGTAAAGCACCGGAAGAGGGGCACAACTTCGACAATGATGCACTTGGCCAAAAAGGGCGTATGCGTTTTCTCCTGAATATATTCAGAGAAAACGCATACGCCCTTTTTGGCCAAGCAAGCAAGCGGGCAATGCAAATCTGCACTACAAAGAAGTATCACTTCCCACCGGTCAAAAGGGACATCCACAAAATGTGTACAAACCAGAAAGGCAAGACAGGCCCTGGAGAACAGGGACCCTTGTTAGGCTGATGGGCGGGATGTAAGTTGCCAACTGCCTCACTGGAGGAGTGCATTGTGTTCCCTAAAACAAGTAAACAACAGAGCTACAGAGCCAAGGGCACTTCCAGTCTAGGGAATATACCTTGGGAAAACTGAAAATCAATAAGACAGAGCCACCCCCAAATTTAGGGCTGCACTGCTTACAAGAACCTCAACTTGGGTACACCTTAAATATCCCAGGAAATATAAAAATGGTTCAAAACATTGTGGAACTTACGTACGATGGAATATCCCTCAGCCGTGAAATCAATGTCATAAGACCAGTAGCAGCAAAATGAGTGGATTCAGGTACGATGATTCTAAGTGAAATAAGTCACACAGAAAAAGAAACTTATCATAAGATATCACTTAGGAAGATCCTGTAAACATGGCTACACATGAACTGAGTTAGGAAAGAGAACAGAGTCTCACATTTAGAGAACACTCTTATGCCTGCTTAAGGGGGAAGGAGAGGTGGGGGGATGCATAAAACCAGAGTTTGATATAAGCACAGGTACCGTTCCAAAAACCAACTATGGAATAGACAAGACCTACACCTTCCTCAGTGAAACGGACTCAAAACCCCATATTTCCAGCAGAGGAATAGATCTGACTAGTAAGAATCTTAAAACCTATGTATTGATCTGTCTCCGTAAGGGAATCAAGTGTCTCTAGACTGGCATAAACATGGCAGCGAGAATCAGCTCAAACCCACTATAAAAAGGAATTTCAAAAACAAAACAAAGAAACAGGGAAATTCTTTACAATTCCTTCAGGGTCTCTGATGCAACCTGGAATGACCCTATCTACAATGACAGCTGGATGTGGCATGAGGCTGGACACTTGGGACTGAGAGGATTGGTGAGATTGGGTGAGCAAATGCAGACCCTTTAAAGCAATAATGCATGGCACCCGTTCCATGGGTCCCAACTCTCCAGGTTGAAGGGAATATTACTACAGCTATACCATGTACGGGAAACCTAGAGAATGGACACACTGTGAATACGAAAGGTTTCTAAAACTCAACGAATAGTCCCTCTCCTGGTGCTCCGGTTTGACTTTCCAACTGCTTTACTATCAATCCCCCAACTTGGAGAGACAGCCCCTTTAACCTCCTGGTTCGCACAGGTTGCCAATTTGGCAGAGGATGAAAGGGAAGAGGGAGAACCAATGAGAGAGTAGCTGTTAGGCATTTGGATGGGTACATGTCACTCTAATTTCCCGGCAGGAAGAAGAATGAACCAAAGTCTCAGCCACCCACCGGGAACCAGTATAGGTCCTGAACCAAAATTTTGGACTTGCGTTCAGCTCACAAAAAAACGAGTTGAAAAACGGAGCTCAGGGGCACAGCAACTCACAAACTGGCAGCGTAATAAAGGACAACTCTCGTCCAAAAATCTGTTGAGGGAAGGCAACGAGGCGGACTTGAAAGCGACGCAGAATAGCAGGAAACAGATTTCAAGAGGTACGTTGGAATCTCCGGTAAAGCACCGGAAGAGGGGCACAACTTCGACAATGATGCACTTGGCCAAAAAGGGCGTATGCGTTTTCTCTATTCAGGAGGAAACGCATACGCCCTTTTTGGCCAAGGAAGTAAGCGGGCAATGCAAATCTGCACTACAAAGAAGTATCACTTCCCACCGGTCAAAAGGGACATCCACAAAATGTGTACAAACCAGAAAGGCAAGACAGGCCCTGGAGAACAGGGACCCTTGTTATGCTGAAGGGCGGGATGTAAGTTGCCAACTGCCTCACTGGAGGAGTGAATTGTGTTCCCTAAAACAAGTAAACAACAGAGCTACAGAGCCAAGGTCACTTCCAGTCTAGGGAATATACCTTGGGAAAACTGAAAATCAATAAGACAGAGCCACCCCCAAATTTAGGGCTGCACTGCTTACAAGAACCTCAACTTCGGTACACGTTAAATATCCCAGGAAATATAAAAATGGTTCAAAACATTGTGGAACTTACGTACGATGGAATATCCCTCAGCCGTGAAATCAATGTCATAAGACCAGTAGCAGCAAAATGAGTGGATTCAGGTACGATGATTCTAAGTGAAAGAAGTCACACAGAAAAAGAAACTTATCATAAGATATCACTTAGGAACATCCTGTAAACATGGCTACACATGAACTGAGTTAGGAAAGAGAACAGAGTCTCACATTTAGAGAACACTCTTATGCCTGCTTAAGGGGGAAGGAGAGGTGGGGGGATGCATCAAACCAGAGTTTGATATAAGCACAGGTACCGTTCCAAAAACCAACTATGGAATAGACAAGACCTACACCTTCCTCAGTGAAAGGGACTCAAAACCCCATATTTCCCGCAGAGGAATATAACTGACTAGTAAGAATCTTAAAACCTATGTATTGATATGTCTCCAAAAGGGAATCAAGTGTGTCTAGACTGGCATAAACATGGCAGCGAGAATCAGCTCAAACCCACTCTAAAAAGGAATTTCAAAAACAAAACAAAGAAACAGGGAAATTCTTTACAATTCCTTCAGGGTCTCTGATGCAACCTGGAATGACCCTATCTACAATGACAGCTGGATGTGGCATGAGGCTGGACGCTTGGGACTGAGAGGATTGGTGAGATTGGGTGAGCAAATGCAGACCCTTTAAAGCAATAATTCATGGCACCCATTCCATGGGTCCCAACTCTCCAGGTTGAAGGGAATATTACTACAGCTATACCATGTACGGGAAAACTAGAGAATGGACACACTGTGAATACGAAAGGTTTCTAAAACTCAACGAATAGTCCCTCTCCTGGTGCTCCGGTTTGACTTTCCAACTGCTTTACTATCAATCTCCCAACTTGGAGAGACAGCCCCTTTAACCTCCTGGTTCGCACAGGTTGCCAATTTGGCAGAGGATGAAAGGGAAGAGGGAGAACCAATGAGAGAGTAGCTGTTAGGCATTTGGATGGGTACATGTCACTCTAATTTCCCGGCAGGAAGAAGAATGAACCAAAGCCTCAGCCACCCACCGGGAACCAGTATAGGTCCTGAACCAAAACTTTGGACTTCCGTTCAGCTCACAAAAAAACGAGTTGAAAAATGGAGCTCAGGGGCACAGCAACTCACAAACTGGCAGCGTAATAAAGGCCAACTCTCGTCCAAAAATCTGTTGAGGGAAGGCAACGAGGCGGATTTGAAAGCGACGCAGAATAGCAGGAAACAGATTTCAAGAGGTACGTTGGAATCGCCTGTAAATCACAGGAAGAGGGGCACAACTTCGACAATGATGCACTTGGCCAAAAAGGGCGTATGCGTTTTCTCCTGAATATATTCAGGAGAAAACGCATACGCCCTTTTTGGCCAAGCAAGCAAGCGGGCAATGCAAATCTGCACTACAAAGAAGTATCACTTCCCACCGGTCAAAAGGGACATCCACAAAATATGTACAAACCAGAAAGGCAAGACAGGCCCTGGAGAACAGGGACCCTTGTTATGCTGATGGGCGGGATGTAAGTTGCCAACTGCCTCACTGGAGGAGTGCATTGTGTTCCCTAAAACAAGTAAACAACAGAGCTACAGAGCCAAGGGCACTTCCACTCTAGGGAATATACCTTGGGAAAACTGAAAATCAATAAGACACAGCCACCCCCAAATTTAGGGCTGCACTGCTTACAAGAACCTCAACTTGGGTACACCTTAAATATCCCAGGAAATATAAAAATGGTTCAAAAAATTGTGGAACTTACGTACGATGGAATATCCCTCAGCCGTGAAATCAATGTCATAAGACCAGTAGCAGCAAAATGAGTGGATTCAGGTACGATGATTCTAAGTGAAATAAGTCACACAGAAAAAGAAACTTAGCATAAGATATCACTTAGGAAGATCCTGTAAACATGGCTACACATGAACTGAGTTAGGAAAGAGAACAGAGTCTCACATTTAGAGAACACTCTTATGCCTGCTTAAGGGGGAAGGAGAGGTGGGGGGATGCATCAAACCAGAGTTTGATATAAGCACAGGTACCGTTCCAAAAACCAACTATGGAATAGACAAGACCTACACCTTCCTCAGTGAAAGGGACTCAAAACCCCATATTTCCCGCAAAGGAATATAACTGACTAGTAAGAATCTTAAAACCTATGTATTGATATGTCTCCGAAAGGGAATCAAGTGTGTCTAGACGGGCATAAACATGGCAGCGAGAATCAGCTCAATCCCACTATAAAAAGGAATTTCAAAAACAAAACAAAGAAACAGGGAAATTCTTTACAATTCCTTCAGGGTCTCTGATGCAACCTGGAATGACCCTATCTACAATGACAGCTGGATGTGGCATGAGGCTGGACACTTGGGACTGAGAGGATTGGTGAGATTGGGTGAGCAAATGCAGACCCTTTAAAGCAATAATGCATGGCACCCGTTCCATGGGTCCCAACTCTCCAGGTTGAAGGGAATATTACTACAGCTATACCATGTACGGCAAACCTAGATAATGGACACACTGTGAATACGAAAGGTTTCTAAAACTCAACGAATAGTCCCTCTCCTGGTGCTCCGGTTTGACTTTCCAACTGCTTTACTATCAATCTCCCAACTTGGAGAGACAGCCCCTTTAACCTCCTGGTTCGCACAGGTTGCCAATTTGGCAGAGGATGAAAGGGAAGAGGGAGAACCAATGAGAGAGTAGCTGTTAGGCATTTGGATGGGTACATGTCACTCTAATTTCCCGGCAGGAAGAAGAATGAACCAAAGCCTCAGCCACCCACCGGGAACCAGTATAGGTCCTGAACCAAAACTTTGGACTTCCGTTCAGCTCACAAAAAAACGAGTTGAAAAATGGAGCTCAGGGGCACAGCAACTCACAAACTGGCAGCGTAATAAAGGCCAACTCTCGTCCAAAAATCTGTTGAGGGAAGGCAACGAGGCGGACTTGAAAGCGACGCAGAATAGCAGGAAACAGATTTCAAGAGGTACGTTGGAATCGCCTGTAAAGCACAGGAAGAGGGGCACAACTTCGACAATGATGCACTTGGCCAAAAAGGGCGTATGCGTTTTCTCCTGAATATATTCAGGAGAAAACGCATACGCCCTTTTTGACCAAGCAAGCAAGCGGGCAATGCAAATCTGCACTACAAAGAAGTATCACTTCCCACCGGTCAAAAGGGACATCCACAAAATGTGTACAAACCAGAAAGGCAAGACAGGCCCTGGAGAACAGGGACCCTTGTTATGCTGATGGGCGGGATGTAAGTTGCCAACTGCCTCACTGGAGGAGTGCATTGTGTTCCCTAAAACAAGTAAACAACAGAGCTACAGAGCCAAGGGCACTTCCAGTCTAGGGAATATACCTTGGGAAAACTGGAAATCAATAAGACACAGCCACCCCCAAATTTAGGGCTGCACTGCTTACAAGAACCTCAACTTGGGTACACCTTAAATATCCCAGGAAATATAAAAATGGTTCAAAAAATTGTGGAACTTACGTACGATGGAATATCCCTCAGCCATGAAATCAATGTCATAAGACCAGTAGCAGCAAAATGAGTGGATTCAGGTACGATGATTCTAAGTGAAATAAGTCACACAGAAAAAGAAACTTAGCATAAGATATCACTTAGGAAGATCCTGTAAACATGGCTACACATGAACAGAGTTAGGAAAGAGAACAGAGTCTCACATTTAGAGAACACTCTTATGCCTGCTTAAGGGGGAAGGAGAGGTAGGGGGATGCATCAAACCAGAGTTTGATATAAGCACAGGTACCGTTCCAAAAACCAACTATGGAATAGACAAGACCTACACCTTCCTCAGTGAAAGGGACTCAAAACCCCATATTTCCCACAGAGGAATATATCTGACTAGTAAGAATCTTAAAACCTATGTATTGATATGTCTCCGAAAGGGAATCAAGTGTATCTAGACGGGCATAAACATGGCAGCGAGAATCAGCTCAAACCCACTATAAAAAGGAATTTCAAACACAAAACAAAGAAACAGGGAAATTCTTTACAATTCCTTCAGGGTCTCTGATGCAACCTTGAATGACCCTATCTACAATGACAGCTGGATGTGGCATGAGGCTGGACACTTGGGACTGAGAGGATTGGTGAGATTGGGTGAGCAAATGCAGACCCTTTAAAGCAATAATGCATGGCACCCATTCCATGGGTCCCAACTCTCCAGGTTGAAGGGAATATTACTACAGCTATACCATGTACGGGAAACCTAGAGAATGGACACACTGTGAATACGAAAGGTTTCTAAAACTCAACGAATAGTCCCTCTCCTGGTGCTCCGGTTTGACTTTCCAACTGCTTTACTATCAATCTCCCAACTTGGAGAGACAGCCCCTTTAACCTCCTGGTTCGCACAGGTTGCCAATTTGGCAGAGGATGAAAGGGAAGAGGGAGAACCAATGAGAGAGTAGCTGTTAGGCATTTGGATGGGTACATGTCACTCTAATTTCCCGGCAGGAAGAAGAATGAACCAAAGTCTCAGCCACCCACCGGGAATCAGTATAGGTCCTGAACCAAAATTTTGGACTTGCGTTCAGCTCACAAGAAAACGAGTTGAAAAACGGAGCTCAAGGGCACAGCAACTCACAAACTGGCAGCGTAATAAAGGCCAACTCTCGTCCAAAAATCTGTTGAGGGAAGGCAACGAGGCGGACTTGAAAGCGACGCAGAATAGCAGGAAACAGATTTCAAGAGGTACGTTGGAATCGCCTGTAAAGCACAGGAAGAGGGGCACAACTTCGACAATGATGCACTTGGCCAAAAAGGGCGTATGCGTTTTCTCCTGAATATATTCAGGAGAAAACGCATACGCCCTTTTTGGCCAAGCAAGCAAGCGGGCAATGCAAATCTGCACTACAAAGAAGTATCACTTCCCACCGGTCAAAAGGGACATCCACAAAATGTGTACAAACCAGAAAGGCAAGACAGGCCCTGGAGAACAGGGAGCCTTGTTATGCTGATGGGCGGGATGTAAGTTGCCAACTGCCTCACTGGAGGGGTGCATTGTGTTCCCTAAAACAGTAAACAACAGAGCTACAGAGCCAAGGGCACTTCCAGTCTAGGGAATATACCTTGGGAAAACTGGAAATCAATAAGACAAAGCCACCCCCAAATTTAGGGCTGCACTGCTTACAAGAACCTCAACTTGGGTACACCTTAAATATCCCAGGAAATATAAAAATGGTTCAAAACATTGTGGAACTTACGTACGATGGAATATCCCTCAGCCGTGAAATCAATGTCATGAGACCAGTAGCAGCAAAATGAGTGGATTCAGGTACGATGATTCTAAGTGAAATAAGTCACACAGAAAAAGAAACTTATCATAAGGTATCACTTAGGAAGATCCTGTAAACATGGCTACACATGAACAGAGTTAGGAAAGAGAACAGAGTCTCACATTTAGAGAACACTCTTATGCCTGCTTAAGGGGGAAGGAGAGGTGGAGGGATGCATCAAACCAGAGTTTGATATAAGCACAGGTACCGTTCCAAAAACCAACTATGGAATAGACAAGACCTACACCTTCCTCAGTGAAAGGGACTCAAAACCCCATATTTCCCGCAAAGGAATATAACTGACTAGTAAGAATCTTAAAACCTATGTATTGATATGTCTCCGAAAGGGAATCAAGTGTGTCTAGACGGGCATAAACATGGCAGCGAGAATCAGCTCAAACCCACTGTAAAAAGGAATTTCAAAAACAAAACAAAGAAACAGGGAAATTCTTTACAATTCCTTCAGGGTCTCTGATGCAACCTGGAATGACCCTATCTACAATGACAGCTGGATGTGGCATGAGGCTGGACACTTGGGACTGAGAGGATTGGTGAGATTGGGTGAGCAAATGCAGACCCTTTAAAGCAATAATGCATGGCACCCGTTCCATGGGTCCCAACTCTCCAGGTTGAAGGGAATATTACTACAGCTATACCATGTACGGCAAACCTAGAGAATAGACACACTGTGAATACGAAAGGTTTCTAAAACTCAACGAATAGTCCCTCTCCTGGTGCTCCGGTTTGACTTTCCAACTGCTTTACTATCAATCCCCCAACTTGGAGGGACAGCCCCTTTAACCTCCTGGTTCGCACAGGTTGCCAATTTGGGAGAGGATGAAAGGGAAGAGGGAGAACCAATGAGAGAGTAGCTGTTAGGCATTTGGATGGGTACATGTCACTCTAATTTCCTGGCAGGAAGAAGAATGAACCAAAGTCTCAGCCACCCACCGGGAACCAGTATAGGTCCTGAACCAAAACTTTGGACTTCCATTCAGCTCACAAAAAAACGAGTTGAAAAATGGAGCTCAGGGGCACAGCAACTCACAAACTGGCAGCGTAATAAAGGCCAACTCTCGTCCAAAAATCTGTTGAGGGAAGGCAACGAGGCGGACTTGAAAGCGACGCAGAATAGCAGGAAACAGATTTCAAGAGGTACGTTGGAATCGCCTGTAAAGCACAGGAAGAGGGGCACAACTTCGACAATGATGCACTTGGCCAAAAAGGGCGTATGCGTTTTCTCCTGAATATATTCAGGAGAAAACGCATACGCCCTTTTTGGCCAAGCAAGCAAGCGGGCAATGCAAATCTGCACTACAAAGAAGTATCACTTCCCACCGGTCAAAAGGGACATCCACAAAATGTGTACAAACCAGAAAGGCAAGACAGGCCCTGGAGAACAGGGAGCCTTGTTATGCTGATGGGCGGGATGTAAGTTGCCAACTGCCTCACTGGAGGGGTGCATTGTGTTCCCTAAAACAAGTAAACAACAGAGCTACAGAGCCAAGGGCACTTCCAGTCTAGGGAATATACCTTGGGAAAACTGGAAATCAATAAGACAAAGCCACCCCCAAATTTAGGGCTGCACTGCTTACAAGAACCTCAACTTCGGTACACCTTAAATATCCCAGGAAATATAAAAATGGTTCAAAACATTGTGGAACTTACGTACGATGGAATATCCCTCAGCCGTGAAATCAATGTCATAAGACCAGTAGCAGCAAAATGAGTGGATTCAGGTACGATGATTCTAAGTGAAATAAGTCACACAGAAAAAGAAACTTATCATAAGATATCACTTAGGAAGATCCTCTAAACATGGCTACACATGAACAGAGTTAGGAAAGAGAACAGAGTCTCACATTTAGAGAACACTCTTATGCCTGCTTAAGGGGGAAGGAAAGGTGGGGGGATGCATCAAACCAGAGTTTGATATAAGCACAGGTACCGTTCCAAAAACCAACTATGGAATAGACAAGACCTACACCTTCCTCAGTGAAAGGGACTCAAAACCCCATATTTCCCGCAAAGGAATATAACTGACTAGTAAGAATCTTAAAACCTATGTATTGATATGTCTCCGAAAGGGAATCAAGTGTGTCTAGACGGGCATAAACATGGCAGCGAGAATCAGCTCAAACCCACTATAAAAAGGAATTTCAAAAACAAAACAAAGAAACAGGGAAATTCTTTACAATTCCTTCAGGGTCTCTGATGCAACCTGGAATGACCCTATCTACAATGACAGCTGGATGTGGCATGAGGCTGGACACTTGGGACTGAGAGGATTGGTGAGATTGGGTGAGCAAATGCAGACCCTTTAAAGCAATAATGCATGGCACCCGTTCCATGGGTCCCAACTCTCCAGGTTGAAGGGAATATTACTACAGCTATACCATGTACGGGAAACCTACAGAATGGACACACTGTGAATACGAAAGGTTTCTAAAACTCAACGAATAGTCCCTCTCCTGGTGCTCTGGTTTGACTTTCCAACTGCTTTACTATCAATCCCCCAACTTGGAGGGACAGCCCCTTTAACCTCCTGGTTCGCACAGGTTGCCAATTTGGCAGAGGATGAAAGGGAAGAGGGAGAACCAATGAGAGAGTAGCTGTTAGGCATTTGGATGGGTACATGTCACTCTAATTTCCCGGCAGGAAGAAGAATGAACCAAAGTCTCAGCCACCCACCGGGAACCAGTATAGGTCCTGAACCAAAATTTTGGACTTGCGTTCAGCTCACAAAAAAACGAGTTGAAAAACGGAACTCAGGGGCACAGCAACTCACAAACTGGCAGCGTAATAAAGGCCAACTCTCGTCCAAAAATCTGTTGAGGGAAGGCAACGTGGCGGACTTGAAAGCGAGGCAGAATAGCAGGAAACAGATTTCAAGAGGTACGTTGGAATCGCCTGTAAAGCACAGGAAGAGGGGCACAACTTCGACAATGATGCACTTGGCCAAAAAGGGCGTATGCGTTTTCTCCTGAATATATTCAGGAGAAAACGCATACGCCCTTTTTGGCCAAGCAAGCAAGCGGGCAATGCAAATCTGCACTACAAAGAAGTATCACTTCCCACCGGTCAAAAGGGACATCCACAAAATGTGTACAAACCAGAAAGGCAAGACAGGCCCTGGAGAACAGGGAGCCTTGTTATGCTGATGGGCGGGATGTAAGTTGCCAACTGCCTCACTGGAGGAGTGCATTGTGTTCCCTAAAACAAGTAAACAACAGAGCTACAGAGCCAAGGGCACTTCCAGTCTAGGGAATATACCTTGGGAAAACTGAAAATCAATAAGACACAGCCACCCCCAAATTTAGGGCTGCACTGCTTACAAGAACCTCAACTTGGGTACACCTTAAATATCCCAGGAAATATAAAAATGGTTCAAAAAATTGTGGAACTTACGTACGATGGAATATCCCTCAGCCGTGAAATCAATGTCATAAGACCAGTAGCAGCAAAATGAGTGGATTCAGGTACGATGATTCTAAGTGAAATAAGTCACACAGAAAAAGAAACTTATCATAAGATATCACTTAGGAAGATCCTGTAAACATGGCTACACATGAACTGAGTTAGGAAAGAGAACAGAGTCTCACATTTAGAGAACACTCTTATGCCTGCTTAAGGGGCAAGGAGAGGTGGGGGGATGCATCAAACCAGAGTTTGATATAAGCCCAGGTACCGTTCCAAAAACCAACTATGGAATAGACAAGACCTACACCTTGCACAGTGAAAGGGACTCAAAACCCCATATTTCCCGCAGAGGAATATAACTGACTAGTAAGAATCTTAAAACCTATGTATTTATATGTCTCCGAAAGGGGTTCAACTGTGTCTAGACGGGCATAAACATGGCAGCGAGAATCAGCTCAAACCCACTATAAAAAGGAATTTCATAAACAAAACAAAGAAACAGGGAAATTCTTTACAATTCCTTCAGGGTCTCTGATGCAACCTGGAATGACCCTATCTACAATGACAGCTGGATGTGGCATGAGGCTGGACGCCTGGGACTGAAGGGATTGGTGAGATTGGGTGAGCAAATGCAGACCCGTTAAAGCAATAATGCATGGCACCCATTCCATGGGTCCCAACTCTCCAGGTTGAAGGGAATATTACTACAGCTATACCATGTACGGGAAACCTAGAGAATGGACACACTGTGAATACGAAAGGTTTCTAAAACTCAACGAATAGTCCCTCTCCTGGTGCTCCGGTTTGACTTTCCAACTGCTTTACTATCAATCCCCCAACTTGGAGGGACAGCCCCTTTAACCTCCTGGTTCGCACAGGTTGCCAATTTGGCAGAGGATGAAAGGGAAGAGGGAGAACCAATGAGAGAGTAGCTGTTAGGCATTTGGATGGGTACATGTCACTCTAATTTCCCGGCAGGAAGAAGAATGAACCAAAGTCTCAGCCACCCACCGGGAACCAGTATAGGTCCTGAACCAAAACTTTGGACTTGCGTTCAGCTCACAAAAAAACGAGTTGAAAAATGGAGCTCAGGGGCACAGCAACTCACAAACTGGCAGAGTAATAAAGGCCAACTCTCGTCCAAAAATCTGTTGAGGGAAGGCAACGAGGCGGACTTGAAAGCGACGCAGAATAGCAGGAAACAGATTTCAAGAGGTACGTTGGAATCGCCTGTAAAGCACAGGAAGAGGGGCACAACTTCGACAATGATGCACTTGGCCAAAAAGGGCGTATGCGTTTTCTCCTGAATATATTCAGGAGAAAATGCATACGCCCTTTTTGGCCAAGCAAGCAAGCGGGCAATGCAAATCTGCACTACAAAGAAGTATCACTTCCCACCGGTCAAAAGGGACATCCACAAAATGTGTACAAACCAGAAAGGCAAGACAGGCCCTGGAGAACAGGGAGCCTTGTTATGCTGATGGGCGGGATGTAAGTTGCCAACTGCCAAACTGGAGGAGTGCATTGTGTTCCCTAAAACAAGTAAACAACAGAGCTACAGAGCCAAGGGCACTTCCAGTCTAGGGAATATACCTTGGGAAAACTGAAAATCAATAAGACAGAGCCACCCCCAAATTTAGGGCTGCACTGCTTACAAGAACCTCAACTTGGGTACACCTTAAATATCCCAGGAAATATAAAAATGGTTCAAAAAATTGTGGAACTTACGTACGATGGAATATCCCTCAGCCGTGAAATCAATGTCATAAGACCAGTAGCAGCAAAATGAGTGGATTCAGGTACGATGATTCTAAGTGAAAGAAGTCACACAGAAAAAGAAACTTAGCATAAGATATCACTTAGGAAGATCCTGTAAACATGGCTACACATGAACAGAGTTAGGAAAGAGAACAGAGTCTCACATTTAGAGAACACTCTTATGCCTGCTTAAGGGGGAAGGAAAGGTGGGGGGATGCATCAAACCAGAGTTTGATATAAGCACAGGAATCGTTCCAAAAACCAACTATGGAATAGACAAGACCTACACCTTCCTCAGTGAAAGGGACTCAAAACCCCATATTTCCCGCAGAGGAATAGATCTGACTAGTAAGAATCTTAAAACCTATGTATTGATATGTCTCCGAAAGGGAATCAACTGTGTCTAGACTGGCATGAACATGGCAGCGAGAATCAGCTCAAACCCACTATAAAAAGGAATTTCAAAAACAAAACAAAGAAACAGGGAAATTCTTTACAATTCCTTCAGGGTCTCTGATGCAACCTGGAATGACCCTATCTACAATGACAGCTGGATGTGGCATGGGGCTGGACACTTGAGACTGAGAGGATTGGTGAGATTGGGTGAGCCAATGCAGACCCTTTAAAGCAATAATGCATGGCACCCATTCCATGGGTCCCAACTCTCCAGGGTGAAGGGAATATTACTACAGCTATACCATGTACGGGAAACCTAGAGAATGGACACATTGTGAATACGAAAGGTTTCTAAAACACAACGATGTTTCCCTCTCCTGGTGCTCCGGTTTGACTTTCCAACTGCTTTCCTATCAATCTCCCAACTTGGAGAGACAGCCCCTTTAAGCTCCTGGTTCGCACAGGTTGCCAATTTGGCAGAGGATGAAAGGGAAGAGGGAGAACCAATGAGAGAGTAGCTGTTAGGCATTTGGATGGGTACATGTCACTCTAATTTCCCGGCAGGAAGAAGAATGAACCAAAGTCTCAGCCACCCACCGGGAACCAGTATAGGTCCTGAACCAAAATTCTGGACTTGCGTTCAGCTCACAAAAAAACGAGTTGAAAAACGGAGCTGAGGGGCACAGCAACTCACAAACTGGCAGCGTAATAAAGGCCAACTCTCGTCCAAAAATCTGTTGAGGGAAGGCAACCAGGCGGACTTGAAAGCGACGCAGAATAGCAGGAAACAGATTTCAAGAGGTACGTTGGAATCTCCGGTAAAGCACCGGGAGAGGGGCACAACTTCGACAATGATGCACTTGGCCAAAAAAGGCGTATGCGTTTTCTCTATTCAGGAGGAAACGCATACGCCCTTTTTGGCCAAGGAAGCAAGCGGGCAATGCAAATCTGCACTACAAAGAAGTATCACTTCCCACCGGTCAAAAGGGACATCCACAAAATGTGTACAAACCGGAAAGGCAAGACAGGCCCTGGAGAACAGGGACCCTTGTTATGCTGATGGGCGGGATGTAAGTTGCCAACTGCCTCACTGGAGGAGTGCATTGTGTTCCCTAAAACAAGTAAACAACAGAGCTACAGAGCCAAGGGCACTTCCAGTCTAGGGAATATACCTTGGGAAAACTGAAAATCAATAAGACAGAGCCACCCCCAAATTTAGGGCTGCACTGCTTACAAGAACCTCAACTTGGGTACACGTTAAATATCCCAGGAAATATAAAAATGGTTCAAAAAATTGTGGAACTTACGTACGATGGAATATCCCTCAGCCGTGAAATCAATGTCATAAGACCAGTAGCAGCAAAATGAGTGGATTCAGGTACGATGATTCTAAGTGAAAGAAGTCACACAGAAAAAGAAACTTATCATAAGATATCACTTAGGAAGATCCTGTAAACATGGCTACACATGAACTGAGTTAGGAAAGAGAACAGAGTCTCACATTTAGAGAACACTCTTATGCCTGCTTAAGGGGGAAGGAGAGGTGGGGGGATGCATCAAACCAGAGTTTGATATAAGCACAGGTACCGTTCCAAAAACCAACTATGGAATAGACAAGACCTACACCTTCCTCAGTGAAAGGGACTCAAAACCCCATATTTCCCGCAAAGGAATATAACTGACTAGTAAGAATCTTAAAACCTATGTATTGATATGTCTCCGAAAGGGAATCAAGTGTGTCTAGACGGGCATAAACATGGCAGCGAGAATCAGCTCAATCCCACTATAAAAAGGAATTTCAAAAACAAAACAAAGAAACAGGGAAATTCTTTACAATTCCTTCAGGGTCTCTGATGCAACCTGGAATGACCCTATCTACAATGACAGCTGGATGTGGCATGAGGCTGGACACTTTGGACTGAGAGGATTGGTGAGATTGGGTGAGCAAATGCAGACCCTTTAAAGCAATAATGCATGGCACCCGTTCCATGGGTCCCAACTCTCCAGGTTGAAGGGAATATTACTACAGCTATACCATGTACGGGAAACCTAGAGAATGGACACACTGTGAATACGAAAGGTTTCTAAAACTCAACGAATAGTCCCTCTCCTGGTGCTCCGGTTTGTCTTTCCAACTGCTTTACTATCAATCTCCCAACTTGGAGAGACAGCCCCTTTAACCTCCTGGTTCGCACAGGTTGCCAATTTGGCAGAGGATGAAAGGGAAGAGGGAGAACCAATGAGAGAGTAGCTGTTAGGCATTTGGATGGGTACATGTCACTCTAATTTCCCGGCAGGAAGAAGAATGAACCAAAGTCTCAGCCACCCACCGGGAACCAGTATAGGTCCTGAACCAAAACTTTGGACTTGCGTTCAGCTCACAAAAAAACGAGTTGAAAAACGGAGCTCAGGGGCACAGCAACTCACAAACTGGCAGCGTAATAAAGGCCAACTCTCGTCCAAAAATCTGCTGAGGGAAGGCAACGAGGCGGACTTGAAAGCGACGCAGAATAGCAGGAAACAGATTTCAAGAGGTACGTTGGAATCGCCTGTAAAGCACAGGAAGAGGGGCACAACTTCGACAATGATGCACTTGGCCAAAAAGGGCGTATGCGTTTTCTCCTGAATATATTCAGGAGAAAACGCATACGCCCTTTTTGGCCAAGCAAGCAAGCGGGCAATGCAAATCTGCACTACAAAGGAGTATCACTTCCCACCGGTCAAAAGGGACATCCACAAAATGTGTACAAACCAGAAAGGCAAGACAGGCCCTGGAGAACAGGGAGCCTTATTATGCTGATGGGTGGGATGTAAGTTGCCAACTGCCTCACTGGAGGAGTGCATTGTGTTCCCTAAAACAAGTAAACAACAGAGCTACAGAGCCAAGGGCACTTCCAGTCTAGGGAATATACCTTGGGAAAACTGGAAATCAATAAGACAGAGCCACCCCCAAATTTAGGGCTGCACTGCTTACAAGAACCTCAACTTGGGTACACCTTAAATATCCCAGGAAATATAAAAATGGTTCAAAAAATTGTGGAACTTACGTACGATGGAATATCCCTCAGCCGTGAAATCAATGTCATAAGACCAGTAGCAGCAAAATGAGTGGATTCAGGTACGATGATTCTAAGTGAAATAAGTCACACAGAAAAAGAAACTTATCATAAGATATCACTTAGGAAGATCCTGTAAACATGGCTACACATGAACTGAGTTAGGAAAGAGAACAGAGTCTCACATTTAGAGAACACTCTTATGCCTGCTTAAGGGGGAAGGAGAGGTGGGGGGATGCATCAAACCAGAGTTTGATATAAGCACAGGTACCGTTCCAAAAACCAACTATGGAATAGACAAGACCTACACCTTCCTCAGTGAAAGGGACTCAAAACCCCATATTTCCCGCAAAGGAATATAACTGACTAGTAAGAATCTTAAAACCTATGTATTGATATGTCTCCGAAAGGGAATCAAGTGTGTCTAGACGGGCATAAACATGGCAGCGAGAATCAGCTCAAACCCACTATAAAAAGGAATTTCAAAAACAAAACAAAGAAACAGGGAAATTCTTTACAATTCCTTCAGGGTCTCTGATGCAACCTGGAATGACCCTATCTACAATGACAGCTGGATGTGGCATGAGGCTGGACACTTGGGACTGAGAGGATTGGTGAGATTGGGTGAGCAAATGCAGACCCTTTAAAGCAATAATGCATGGCACCCGTTCCATGGGTCCCAACTCTCCAGGTTGAAGGGAATATTACTACAGCTATACCATGTACGGGAAACCTAGAGAATGGACACACTGTGAATACGAAAGGTTTCTAAAACTCAACGAATAGTCCCTCTCCTGGTGCTCCGGTTTGACTTTCCAACTGCTTAACTATCAATCCCCCAAATTGGAGGGACAGCCCCTTTAACCTCCTGGTTCGCACAGGTTGCCAATTTGGCAGAGGATGAAAGGGAAGAGGGAGAACCAATGAGAGAGTAGCTGTTAGGCATTTGGATGGGTACATGTCACTCTAATTTCCCGGCACGAAGAAGAATGAACCAAAGTCTCAGCCACCCACCGGGAACCAGTATAGGTCCTGAACCAAAACTTTGGACTTCCGTTCAGCTCACAAAAAAACGAGTTGAAAAATGGAGCTCAGGGGCACAGAAATTCACAAACTGGCAGAATAATAAAGGCCAACTCTCATCCAAAAATCTGTTGAGGAAAGGCAACGAGGCGGACTTGAAAGCGACGCAGAATAGCAGGAAACAGATTTCAAGAGGTACGTTGGAATCGCCTGTAAAGCACAGGAAGAGGGGCACAACTTCGACAATGATGCACTTGGCCAAAAAGGGCGTATGCGTTTTCTCCTGAATATATTCAGGAGAAAACGCATACGCCCTTTTTGGCCAAGCAAGCAAGCGGGCAATGCAAATCTGCACTACAAAGAAGTATCACTTCCCACCGGTCAAAAGGGACATCCACAAAATGTGTACAAACCAGAAAGGCAAGACAGGCCCTGGAGAACAGGGAGCCTTGTTATGCTGATGGGCGGGATGTAAGTTGCCAACTGCCTCACTGGAGGAGTGCATTGTGTTCCCTAAAACAAGTAAACAACAGAGCTACAGAGCCAAGGGCACTTCCAGTCTAGGGAATATACCTTGGGAAAACTGAAAATCAATAAGACACAGCCACCCCCAAATTTAGGGCTGCACTGCTTACAAGAACCTCAACCTGGGTACACCTGAAATATCCCAGGAAATATAAAAATGGTTCAAAACATTGTGGAACTTACGTACGATGGAATATCCCTCAGCCGTGAAATCAATGTCATAAGACCAGTAGCAGCAAAATGAGTGGATTCAGGTACGATGATTCTAAGTGAAATAAGTCACACAGAAAAAGAAACTTATCATAAGATATCACTTAGGAAGATCCTGTAAACATGGCTACACATGAACTGAGTTAGGAAAGAGAACAGAGTCTCACATTTAGAGAACACTCTTATGCCTGCTTAAGGGGGAAGGAGAGGTGGGGGGATGCATAAAACCAGAGTTTGATATAAGCCCAGGTACCGTTCCAAAAACCAACTATGGAATAGACAAGACCTACACCTTGCTCAGTGAAAGGGACTCAAAACCCCATATTTCCCGCAGAGGAATATAACTGACTAGTAAGAATCTTAAAACCTATGTATTTATATGTCTCCGAAAGGGGTTCAACTGTGTCTAGACGGGCATAAACATGGCAGCGAGAATCAGCTCAAACCCACTATAAAAAGGAATTTCAGCCACTTCCGGGTAAGATGGCGGAAGAGTAAGACGCGGAGATCACCTTCCTCCCCACGGATACACCAGAAATACAGCTACACGTGGAACAACTCCTACAGAACACCTACTGAACGCTGGCAGAAGACCCCAGACCTCCCAAAAGGCAAGAAACTCCCCACATACCTGGGTAGGGCAAAGCGGAGAGATCCGCACACAGAGGATCGGTGCCGAGCGGCACTCACCAGCCCGAAAGGCTTGTCTGCTCGCCCGCCGGGGCGCGCAGCGCTGGAAGCTGAGGCTCGGGCTTCGGTCAGAGCGCAGGGAGAGGACTGGGGCTGGCGGCGAGAACTCAGCCTGAAGGGGGCTAATGTGCCACAGCTAGCCGGGAGGGAGTCCGGGAAAACTCTGGAGCTGCCGAAGAGGCAAGTGACTTTTTCTCCCCTCTTGGTTTCCTGGTGCGCTAGGAGAGGGGATTAAGAGCGCTGCTTAAAGGGGCTCCACGGACGGGCGCGAGTCGCGACTGAAAGCGCGGAGCCCAGTGACAGGCGTGGGACGCTGGGGCTGCTGCTGCCGCCGCCAAGAAGCCTGTGTGCGAGCGCAGGTCACTGCCCACACCGCCCTTCCGGGAGCCTGTGCAGCCCGCCACTGCCGGGGTCCCGGGATCCAGGGGCGGCTTCCCTGGGAGAACGCACGGCGCGCCTCGGGCTGGTGCAACGTCACGCCGACCTCTGCCGCTGCAGGCTTGCCCCGCACTCCGTGCCCCTCCCTCCCGCCCGGCCTGAGTGAGCCAGAGTCCCCGAAGAGGCTTCTCCTTTAACCCTGTCCTATCTGAGCGAAGAACAGACGCCCTCCAGCGACCTACACGCAGAGGCGGGGCCAAATCCAAAGCTGAGACCCAGGAGCTGTGAGAACAAAGAAGAGAAAGGGAAACCTCTCCCAGCAGCCTCAGAAGCAGCGGATTAAAGCTCCACAATCAACTTGATGTACCCTGCATCTGCGGAATACATGAATAGACAACACATCATCCCAAATTGAGGAGCCCGGAGTCAGTGCTGTGCCTCTGAGGTGGGAGAGCCAACTTCAGGACACTGGTCCACAAGAGACCTCCCAGCTCCACATAATATCAAACGGCGAAAATCTTCCAGAGATCTCCATCTCAACACCAGCACCCAGCTTCACTCAACGACCAGCAGGCTACAGTGCTGGACACCCTGAGCCAAACAACTAGCAAGACAGGAACACAACGCCACCCATTAGCAGAGAGGTGGCCTAAAATCATAAAAAGTCCACAGACACCCCAAAACACACCACCAGACGTGGACCTGCCCACCAGAAAGACAAGATCCAGCCTCATCCACCAGAACACAGGCACTAGTCCCCTCCACCAGGAAGCCTACACAACCCACTAAACCAACCTTAGCCACTGGGGACAGACACCAAAAACAACAGGAACTACGAACCTGCAGCCTGCAAAAAGGAGACCCCAAACACAGTAACATAAGCAAAATGAGAAGACAGAAAAACACACAGCAGGAGAAGGAGCAAGATAAAAACCCACCAGACCTAACAAATGAAGAGGTAATAGGCACTCTACCTGAAAAAGAATTCAGAATAATGATGGTAAAGATGATCCAAGATTCTATTTCCCAGATCCAAAATCTTGGAAATAGAATAGACAAAATGCAAGAAACAGTTAACAAGGACCTAGAAGAACTAAAGATGAATCAAACATCGATTAAAAACACAATACATGAAATAAAAAATACCCTAGATGGGATCAATAGCAGAATAACTGAGGCAGAAGAACGGATAAGTGAGGTGGAAGATAAAATAGTGGAAATAACTGCTGCAGAGCAAAATAAAGAAAAAAGAATGAAAAGAACAGAGGACAGTCTCAGAGACCTCTGGGACAACATTAAACGCACCAACATTCGAATTATAGGGGTTCCAGAAGAAGAAGAGAAAAAGAAAGGGACTGAGAAAATATTTGAAGAGATTATAGTTGAAAACTTCCCTAATATGGGAAAAGAAATAGTTAATCAAGTCCAGGAGGCACAGAGAGTCCCATACAGAATAAATCCAAGGAGAAATACGCCAAGACACATATTAATCAAACTGTCAAAAATTAAACACAAAGAAATCCTATTAAAAGCAGCAAGGCAAAAACAACAAATAACACACAAGGGAATCCCCATCAGGATAACAGCTGATCTCTCAGCAGAAACTCTACAAGCCAGAAGGGAGTGGCAGGACATACTTAAAGTGATGAAGGAGAAAAACCTGCAACCAAGATTACTCTACCCAGCAAGGATCTCATTCAGATTTGATGGAGAAATTAAAACGTTTACAGACAAGCAAAAGCTGAGAGAGTTCAGCACCACCAAACCAGCTTTACAACAAATGCTAAAGGAACTTCTCTAGGCAAGAAACACAACAGAAGTAAAAGACCTACAATAATGAACCCAAAACAATTAAGAAAATGGGAATAGGAACATACATATCGATAATTACCTTAAATGTAAATGGACTAAATGCTCCCACCAAAAGACACAGAGTGGCTGAATGGATACAAAAACAAGACCCATCTATATGCTGTCTACAAGAGACCCACTTCAGACCTAGAGACACATACAGACTGAAAGTAAGGGGATGGAAAAAGATATTCCATGCAAATGGAAACCAAAAGAAAGCTGGAGTAGCAATTCTCATATCAGACAAAATAGACTTTAAAATAAGGACTACTAGAAGAGACAAAGAAGGACACTACATAATGATCAAGGGATCGATCCAAGAAGAAGATATAACAATTGTAAATATTTATGCACCAAACATAGGAGCACCTCAATACATAAGGCAAATACTAACAGCCATAAAAGGAGAAATCGACAGTAACACACTCATAGTAGGGGACTTTAACACCCCACTTTCACCAATGGACAGATCATCCAAAATGAAAATAAATAAGGAAACACAAGCTTTAAATGATACATTAAACAAGATGGACTTAATTGACATTTATAGGACATTCCATCCAAAAACAACAGAATACACATTTTTCTCAAGTGCTCATGGAACATTCTCCAGGATAGATCATATCTTGGGTCACAAATCAAGCCTTGGTAAATTTAAGAAAATTGAAATTGTATCAAGTATCTTTTCCGACCACAATGCTATGAGACTAGATATCAATTACAGGAAAAGAGCTGTAAAAAATACAAACACATGGAGGCTAAACAATACACTACTTAATAACGAAGTGATCACTGAAGAAATCAAAGAGGAAATTTAAAAATACCTAGAAACAAATGACAATGGAGACACGACGACCCAAAACCTATGGGATGCAGCAAAAGCAGTTCTAAGAGGGAAGTTTATAGCAATACAATCCCACCTTAAGAAACAGGAAACATCTCGAATAAACAACCTAACCTTGCACCTAAAGCAATTAGAGAAAGAAGAACAAAAACATCCCAAAGTTAGCAGAAGGAAAGAAATCATAAAAATCAGATCAGAAATAAATGAAAAAGAAATGAAGGAAACGATAGCAAAGATCAATAAAACTAAAAGCTGGTTCTTTGAGAAGATAAACAAAATTGATAAACCATTAGCCAGACTCATCAAGAAAAAAAGGGAGAAGACTCAAATCAATAGAATTAGAAATGAAAAAGGAGAAGTAACAACTGACACTACAGAAATACAAAAGTTCATGAGAGATTACTATAAGCAACTCTATGCCAATAAAATGGACAACCTGGAAGAAATGGACAAATTCTTAGAAATGCACAACCTGCCAAGACTGAATCAGGAAGAAATAGAAAATATGAACAGACCAATCACAAGCACTGAAATTGAAACTGTGATAAAAAATCTTCCAACAAACAAAAGCCCAGGACCAGATGGCTTCACAGGCGAATTCTATCAAACATTTAGAGAAGAGCTAACACCTATCCTTCTGAAACTCTTCCAAAATATAGCAGAGGGAGGAACACTCCCAAACTCATTCTACGAGGCCACCATCACCTTGATACCAAAACCAGGCAAGGATGTCACAAAGAAAGAAAACTACAGGCCAATATCACTGATGAACATAGATGCAAAAATCCTCAACAAAATACTAGCAAACAGAATCCAACAGCACATTAAAAGGATCATACACCATGATCAAGTGGGGTTTATTCCAGGAATGCAAGGATTCTTCAATATACGCAAATCAATCAACGTGATACACCATATTAACAAACTGAAGGAGAAAAACCATATGATCATCTCAATAGATGCAGAGAAAGCTTTCGACAAAATTCAACACCCATTTATGATAAAAACCCTGCAGAAAGTAGGCATAGAGGGAACTTTCCTCAACATAATAAAGGCCATATATGACAAACCCACAGCCAGCATCGTCCTCAATGGTGAAAAACTGAAACCATTTCCACTAAGATCAGGAACTAGACAAGGTTGCCCACTTTCACCACTCTTATTCAACCTAGTTTTGGAAGTTTTAGCCACAGCAATCAGAGAAGAAAAGGAAATAAAAGGAATCCAAATTGGAAAAGAAGAAGTAAAGCTGTCACTCTTTGCAGATGACATGATACTATACATAGAGAATCCTAAAGATGCTACCAGAAAACTACTAGAGTTAATCAATGAATTTGGTAAAGTTGCAGGATACAAAATTAATGCACAGAAATCTCTGGCATTCCTATATACTGATGATGAAAAATCTGAAAGTAAAATCAAGGAAACACTCCCATTTACCATTGCAACAAAAAGAATAAAATATCTAGGAATAAACCTACCTAAGGAGACAAAAGACCTGTATGCAGAAAATTATAAGACACTGATGAAAGAAATTAAAGATGATACAAATAGATGGAGAGATGTACCATGTTCTTGGATTGGAAGAATCAACATTGTGAAAATGACTCTACTACCCAAAGCAATCTACAGGTTCAATGCAATCCCTATCAAACTACCACTGGCATTTTTCACAGAACTAGAACAAAAAATTTCACAATTTGTATGGAAACACAAAAGACCCCGAATAGCCAAAGCAATCTTGAGAACGAAAAATGGAGCTGGAGGAATCAGGCTCCCTGACTTCAGACTATACTACAAAGCTACAGTAATCAAGACAGTATGGTACTGGCACAAAAACAGAAAGATAGATCAATGGAACAGGATAGAAAGCCCAGAGTTAAACGCACGGACATATGGTCACCTTATCTTTGATAAAGGAGGCAGGAATGTACAGTGGAGAAAGGACAGTCTCTTCAATAAGTGGTGCTGGGAAAACTGGATAGGGACATGTAAAAGTATGAGATTAGATCACTCCCTAACACCATACACAAAAATAAGCTCAAAATGGATTAAAGACCTAAATGTAAGGCCAGACACTATCAAACTCTTAGAGGAAGACATAGGCAGAACACTCTATGACATAAATCACAGCAAGATCCTTTTTGACCCACCTCCTAGAGAAATGGAAATAAAGACAAAAATAAACACATGGGACCTAATGAAACTTAAAAGCTTTTGCACAGCAAAGGAAACCATAAACAAGACCAAAAGACAACCCTCAGAATGGGAGAAAATATTTGCAAATGAAGCAACTGACAAAGGATTAATCTCCAAAATTTATAAGCAGCTCATGCAGCTCAATAACAAAAAAACAAACAACCCAATCCAAAAATGGGCAGAAGACCTAAATAGACATTTCTCCACAGAAGATATACAGACTGCCAACAAACACATGAAAGGATGCTCAACATCTTTACTCATTAGAGAAATGCAAATCAAAACTACAATGAGATATCATCTCACACCAGTCAGAATGGCCATCATCAAAAAATCTAGAAACAATAAATGCTGGAGAGGGTGTGGAAAAAAGGGAACACTCTTGCACTGCTGGTGGGAATGTGAATTGGTACAGCCCCTATGGAGAACGGTATGGAGGTTCCTTAAAAAATTACAAATAGAACTACCATATGACCCAGCAATCCCACTACTGGGCATATACCCTGAGAAAACCATAATTCAAAAAGAGACATGTACCAAAATGTTCATAGCAGCCCTATTTACAATAGCCCGGAGATGGAAACAACCTAAGTGTCCATCATCGGAAGAATGGATAAAGAAGATGTGGCACATATATACAATGGAATATTACTCAGCCATAAAAAGAAATGAAATTGAGCTATTTGTAATGAGGTGGATAGACCTAGAGTCTGTCATACAGAGTGAAGTAAGTCAGAAAGAGAAAGACAAATACTGTATGCTAACACATATATATGGAATTTAAGAAAAAAAAATGTCATGAAGAACATAGGGGTAAGACAGGAATAAAGACACAGACCTACTAGAGAATGGACTTGAGGATATGGGGAGGGGGAAGGGTAAGCTGTGACAAAGTGAAAGAGCGGCATGGACATATATACACTACCAAACGTGAGGTAGATAGCTAGTGGGAAGCAGCCGCATAGCACAGGGAGATCAGGTCGGTACTTTGTGACTGCCTGGAGGGGTGGGATAGGGAGGGTGGGAGGGAGACGCAAAAGGGAGGGGATATGGAAACATATGTATATGTATAACTGATTAAATTTGTTATAAAGCAAAAAAATAAAATAAAAGAAAAAAAAAAAAGGAATTTCATAAACAAAACAAAGAAACAGGGAAATTCTTTACAATTCCTTCAGGGTCTCTGATGCAACCTGGAATGACCCTATCTACAATGACAGCTGGATGTGGCATGAGGCTGGACGCCTGGGACTGAAGGGATTGGTGAGATTGGGTGAGCAAATGCAGACCCGTTAAAGCAATAATGCATGGCACCCATTCCATGGGTCCCAACTCTCCAGGTTGAAGGGAATATTACTACAGCTATACCATGTACGGGAAACCTAGAGAATGGACACACTGTGAATACGAAAGGTTTCTAACACTCAACGAATAGTCCCTCTCCGGGTGCTCCGGTTTGACTTTCCAACTGCTTTACTATCAATCCCCCAACTTGGAGGGACAGCCCCTTTAACCTCCTGGTTCGCACAGGTTGCCAATTTGGCAGAGGATGAAAGGGAAGAGGGAGAACCAATGAGAGAGTAGCTGTTAGGCATTTGGATGGGTACATGTCACTCTAATTTCCCGGCAGGAAGAAGAATGAACCAAAGTCTCAGCCACCCACCGGGAACCAGTATAGGTCCTGAACCAAAACTTTGGACTTGCGTTCAGCTCACAAAAAAACGAGTTGAAAAATGGAGCTCAGGGGCACAGCAACTCACAAACTGGCAGAGTAATAAAGGCCAACTCTCCTCCAAAAATCTGTTGAGGGAAGGCAACGAGGCGGACTTGAAAGCGACGCAGAATAGCAGGAAACAGATTTCAAGAGGTACGTTGGAATCGCCTGTAAAGCACAGGAAGAGGGGCACAACTTCGACAATGATGCACTTGGCCAAAAAGGGCGTATGCGTTTTCTCCTGAATATATTCAGGAGAAAATGCATACGTCCTTTTTGGCCAAGCAAGCAAGCGGGCAATGCAAATCTGCACTACAAAGAAGTATCACTTCCCACCGGTCAAAAGGGACATCCACAAAATGTGTACAAACCAGAAAGGCAAGACAGGCCCTGGAGAACAGGGAGCCTTGTTATGCTGATGGGCGGGATGTAAGTTGCCAACTGCCTCACTGGAGGAGTGCATTGTGTTCCCTAAAACAAGTAAACAACAGAGCTACAGAGCCAAGGGCACTTCCAGTCTAGGGAATATACCTTGGGAAAACTGAAAATCAATAAGACACAGCCACCCCCAAATTTAGGGCTGCACTGCTTACAAGAACCTCAACTTGGGTACACCTTAAATATCCCAGGAAATATAAAAATGGTTCAAAACATTGTGGAACTTACGTACGATGGAATATCCCTCAGCCGTGAAATCAATGTCATAAGACCAGTAGCAGCAAAATGAGTGGATTCAGGTACGATGATTCTAAGTGAAAGAAGTCACACAGAAAAAGAAACTTAGCATAAGATATCACTTAGGAAGATCCTGTAAACATGGCTACACATGAACAGAGTTAGGAAAGAGAACAGAGTCTCACATTTAGAGAACACTCTTATGCCTGCTTAAGGGGGAAGGAAAGGTGGGGGGATGCATCAAACCAGACTTTGATATAAGCACAGGAATCGTTCCAAAAACCAACTATGGAATAGACAAGACCTACACCTTCCTCAGTGAAAGGGACTCAAAACCCCATATTTCCCGCAGAGGAATAGATCTGACTAGTAAGAATCTTAAAACCTATGTATTGATATGTCTCCGAAAGGGAATCAAGTGTGTCTAGACTGGCATGAACATGGCAGCGAGAATCAGCTCAAACCCACTATAAAAAGGAATTTCAAAAACAAAACAAAGAAACAGGGAAAATCTTTACAATTCCTTCAGGGTCTCTGATGCAACCTGGAATGACCCTATCTACAATGACAGCTGGATGTGGCATGGGGCTGGACACTTGAGACTGAGAGGATTGGTGAGATTGGGTGAGCCAATGCAGACCCTTTAAAGCAATAATGCATGGCACCCATTCCATGGGTCCCAACTCTCCAGGGTGAAGGGAATATTACTACAGCTATACCATGTACGGGAAACCTAGAGAATGGACACATTGTGAATACGAAAGGTTTCTAAAACACAACGATGTTTCCCTCTCCTGGTGCTCCGGTTTGACTTTCCAACTGCTTTCCTATCAATCTCCCAACTTGGAGGGACAGCCCCTTTAAGCTCCTGGTTCGCACAGGTTGCCAATTTGGCAGAGGATGAAAGGGAAGAGGGAGAACCAATGAGAGAGTAGCTGTTAGGCATTTGGATGGGTACATGTCACTCTAATTTCCCGGCAGGAAGAAGAATGAACCAAAGTCTCAGCCACCCACCGGGAACCAGTATAGGTCCTGAACCAAAATTTTGGACTTCCGTTCAGCTCACAAAAAAACGAGTTGAAAAATGGAGCTCAGAGGCACAGCAACTCACAAACTGGCAGAGTAATAAAGGCCAACTCTCGTCCAAAAATCTGTTGAGGGAAGGCAACGAGGTGGACTTGAAAGCGAGGCAGAATAGCAGGAAACAGATTTCAAAAGGTACGTTGGAATCGCCCGTAAAGCACAGGAAGAGGGGCACAACTTCGACAATGATGCAGTTGGCCAAAAAGGGCGTATGCGTTTTCTCCTGAATATATTCAGGAGAAAACGCATACGCCCTTTTTGGCCAAGCAAACAAGCGGGCAATGCGAATCTGCACTACAAAGAAGTATCACTTCCCACCGGTCAAAACGGACATCCACAAAATGTGTACAAACCAGAAAGGCAAGACAGGCCCTGGAGAGCAGGGAGCCTTGTTATGCTGATGGGCGGGATGTAAGTTGCCAACTGCCTCACTGGAGGAGTGCATTGTGTTCCCTAAAACAAGTAATCAACAGAGCTACAGAGCCAAGGGCACTTCCAGTCTAGGGAATATACCTTGGGAAAACTGGAAATCAATAAGACAGAGCCACCCCCAAATTTAGGGCTGCACTGCTTACAAGAACCTCAACTTGGGTACACCTTAAATATCCCAGGAAATATAAAAATGGTTCAAAACATTGTGGAACTTACGTACGATGGAATATCCCTCAGCCGTGAAATCAATGTCATAAGACCAGTAGCAGCAAAATGAGTGGATTCAGGTACGATGATTCTAAGTGAAATAAGTCACACAGAAAAAGAAACTTAGCATAAGATATCACTTAGGAATATCCTGTAAACATGGCTACACATGAACTGAGTTAGGAAAGAGAACAGAGTCTCACATTTAGAGAAAACTCTTATGCCTGCTTAAGGGGGAAGGAGAGGTGGGGGGATGCATAAAACCAGAGTTTGATATAAGCACAGGTACCGTTCCAAAAACCAACTATGGAATAGACAAGACCTACACCTTCCTCAGTGAAAGGGACTCAAAACCCCATATTTCCCGCAGAGGAATAGATCTGACTAGTAAGAATCTTAAAACCTATGTATTGATATGTCTCCGTAAGGGAATCAAGTGTGTCTAGACTGGCATAAACATGGCAGCGAGAATCAGCTCAAACCCACTCTAAAAAGGAATTTCAAAAACAAAACAAAGAAACAGGGAAATTCTTTACAATTCCTTCAGGGTCTCTGATGCAACCTGGAATGACCCTATCTACAATGACAGCTGGATGTGGCATGAGGCTGGACACTTGGGACTGAGAGGATTGGTGAGATTGGGTGAGCAAATGCAGACCCTTTAAAGCAATAATGCATGGCACCCATTCCATGGGTCCCAACTCTCCAGGTTGAAGGGAATATTACTACAGCTATACCATGTACGGGAAACCTAGAGAATGGACACACTGTGAATACGAAAGGTTTCTAAAACTCAACGAATAGTCCCTCTCCTGGTGCTCCGGTTTGACTTTCCAACTGCTTTACTATCAATCTCCCAACTTGGAGAGACAGCCCCTTTAACCTCCTGGTTCGCACAGGTTGCCAATTTGGCAGAGGATGAAAGGGAAGAGGGAGAACCAATGAGAGAGTAGCTGTTAGGCATTTGGATGGGTACATGTCACTCTAATTTCCCGGCAGGAAGAAGAATGAACCAAAGTCTCAGCCACCCACCGGGAACCAGTATAGGTCCTGAACCAAAACTTTGGACTTCCGTTCAGCTCACAAAAAAACGAGTTGAAAAATGGAGCTCAGGGGCACAGCAACTCACAAACTGGCAGCGTAATAAAGGCCAACTCTCGTCCAAAAATCTGTTGAGGGAAGGCAACGAGGCGGACTTGAAAGCGACGCAGAATAGCAGGAAACAGATTTCAAGAGGTACGTTGGAATCGCCTGTAAAGCACAGGAAGAGGGTCACAACTTCGACAATGATGCACAAGGCCAAAAAGGGCGTATGCGTTTTCTCCTGAATATATTCAGGAGAAAACGCATACGCCCTTTTTGGCCAAGCAAGCAAGCGGGCAATGCAAATCTGCACTACAAAGAAGTATCACTTCCCACCGGTCAAAAGGGACATCCACAAAATGTGTACAAACCAGAAAGGCAAGACAGGCCCTGGAGAACAGGGAGCCTTGTTATGCTGATGGGCGGGATGTAAGTTGCCAACTGCCTCACTGGAGGAGTGCATTGTGTTCCCTAAAACAAGTAAACAACAGAGCTACAGAGCCAAGGGCACTTCCAGTCTAGGGAATATACCTTGGGAAAACTGAAAATCAATAAGACACAGCCACCCCCAAATTTAGGGCTGCACTGCTTACAAGAACCTCAACTTGGGTACACCTTAAATATCCCAGGAAATATAAAAATGGTTCAAAACATTGTGGAACTTACGTACGATGGAATATCCCTCAGCCGTGAAATCAATGTCATAAGACCAGTAGCAGCAAAATGAGTGGATTCAGGTACGATGATTCTAAGTGAAATAAGTCACACAGAAAAAGAAACTTATCATAAGATATCACTTAGGAAGATCCTGTAAACATGGCTACACATGAACTGAGTTAGGAAAGAGAACAGAGTCTCACATTTAGAGAACACTCTTATGCCTGCTTAAGGGGCAAGGAGAGGTGGGGGGATGCATCAAACCAGAGTTTGATATAAGCCCAGGTACCGTTCCAAAAACCAACTATGGAATAGACAAGACCTACACCTTGCTCAGTGAAAGGGACTCAAAACCCCATATTTCCCGCAGAGGAATATAACTGACTAGTAAGAATCTTAAAACCTATGTATTTATATGTCTCCGAAAGGGGTTCAACTGTGTCTAGACGGGCATAAACATGGCAGCGAGAATCAGCTCAAATCCACTATAAAAACGAATTTCAAAAACAAAACAAAGAAACAGGGAAATTCTTTACAATTCCTTCAGGGTCTCTGATGCAACCTTGAATGACCCTATCTACAATGACAGCTGGATGTGGCATGAGGCTGGACGCTTGGGACTGAGAGGATTGGTGAGATTGGGTGAGCAAATGCAGACCCTTTAAAGCAATAATGCATGGCACCCATTCCATGGGTCCCAACTCTCCAGGGTGAAGGGAATATTACTACAGCTATACCATGTACGGGAAACCTAGAGAATGGACACATTGTGAATACGAAAGGTTTCTAAAACACAACGATGTTTCCCTCTCCTGGTGCTCCGGTTTGACTTTCCAACTGCTTTCCTATCAATCTCCCAACTTGGAGGGACAGCCCCTTTAAGCTCCTGGTTCGCACAGGTTGCCAATTTGGCAGAGGATGAAAGGGAAGAGGGAGAACCAATGAGAGAGTAGCTGTTAGGCATTTGGATGGGTACATGTCACTCTAATTTCCCGGCAGGAAGAAGAATGAACCAAAGTCTCAGCCACCCACCGGGAACCAGTATAGGTCCTGAACCAAAATTTTGGACTTCCGTTCAGCTCACAAAAAAACGAGTTGAAAAATGGAGCTCAGAGGCACAGCAACTCACAAACTGGCAGAGTAATAAAGGCCAACTCTCGTCCAAAAATCTGTTGAGGGAAGGCAACGAGGTGGACTTGAAAGCGAGGCAGAATAGCAGGAAACAGATTTCAAAAGGTACGTTGGAATCGCCCGTAAAGCACAGGAAGAGGGGCACAACTTCGACAATGATGCAGTTGGCCAAAAAGGGCGTATGCGTTTTCTCCTGAATATATTCAGGAGAAAACGCATACGCCCTTTTTGGCCAAGCAAACAAGCGGGCAATGCGAATCTGCACTACAAAGAAGTATCACTTCCCACCGGTCAAAACGGACATCCACAAAATGTGTACAAACCAGAAAGGCAAGACAGGCCCTGGAGAGCAGGGAGCCTTGTTATGCTGATGGGCGGGATGTAAGTTGCCAACTGCCTCACTGGAGGAGTGCATTGTGTTCCCTAAAACAAGTAATCAACAGAGCTACAGAGCCAAGGGCACTTCCAGTCTAGGGAATATACCTTGGGAAAACTGGAAATCAATAAGACAGAGCCACCCCCAAATTTAGGGCTGCACTGCTTACAAGAACCTCAACTTGGGTACACCTTAAATATCCCAGGAAATATAAAAATGGTTCAAAACATTGTGGAACTTACGTACGATGGAATATCCCTCAGCCGTGAAATCAATGTCATAAGACCAGTAGCAGCAAAATGAGTGGATTCAGGTACGATGATTCTAAGTGAAATAAGTCACACAGAAAAAGAAACTTAGCATAAGATATCACTTAGGAATATCCTGTAAACATGGCTACACATGAACTGAGTTAGGAAAGAGAACAGAGTCTCACATTTAGAGAAAACTCTTATGCCTGCTTAAGGGGGAAGGAGAGGTGGTGGGATGCATAAAACCAGAGTTTGATATAAGCACAGGTACCGTTCCAAAAACCAACTATGGAATAGACAAGACCTACACCTTCCTCAGTGAAAGGGACTCAAAACCCCATATTTCCCGCAGAGGAATAGATCTGACTAGTAAGAATCTTAAAACCTATGTATTGATATGTCTCCGTAAGGGAATCAAGTGTGTCTAGACTGGCATAAACATGGCAGCGAGAATCAGCTCAAACCCACTCTAAAAAGGAATTTCAAAAACAAAACAAAGAAACAGGGAAATTCTTTACAATTCCTTCAGGGTCTCTGATGCAACCTGGAATGACCCTATCTACAATGACAGCTGGATGTGGCATGAGGCTGGACACTTGGGACTGAGAGGATTGGTGAGATTGGGTGAGCAAATGCAGACCCTTTAAAGCAATAATGCATGGCACCCATTCCATGGGTCCCAACTCTCCAGGTTGAAGGGAATATTACTACAGCTATACCATGTACGGGAAACCTAGAGAATGGACACACTGTGAATACGAAAGGTTTCTAAAACTCAACGAATAGTCCCTCTCCTGGTGCTCCGGTTTGACTTTCCAACTGCTTTACTATCAATCTCCCAACTTGGAGAGACAGCCCCTTTAACCTCCTGGTTCGCACAGGTTGCCAATTTGGCAGAGGATGAAAGGGAAGAGGGAGAACCAATGAGAGAGTAGCTGTTAGGCATTTGGATGGGTACATGTCACTCTAATTTCCCGGCAGGAAGAAGAATGAACCAAAGTCTCAGCCACCCACCGGGAACCAGTATAGGTCCTGAACCAAAACTTTGGACTTCCGTTCAGCTCACAAAAAAACGAGTTGAAAAATGGAGCTCAGGGGCACAGCAACTCACAAACTGGCAGCGTAATAAAGGCCAACTCTCGTCCAAAAATCTGTTGAGGGAAGGCAACGAGGCGGACTTGAAAGCGACGCAGAATAGCAGGAAACAGATTTCAAGAGGTACGTTGGAATCGCCTGTAAAGCACAGGAAGAGGGTCACAACTTCGACAATGATGCACAAGGCCAAAAAGGGCGTATGCGTTTTCTCCTGAATATATTCAGGAGAAAACGCATACGCCCTTTTTGGCCAAGCAAGCAAGCGGGCAATGCAAATCTGCACTACAAAGAAGTATCACTTCCCACCGGTCAAAAGGGACATCCACAAAATGTGTACAAACCAGAAAGGCAAGACAGGCCCTGGAGAACAGGGAGCCTTGTTATGCTGATGGGCGGGATGTAAGTTGCCAACTGCCTCACTGGAGGAGTGCATTGTGTTCCCTAAAACAAGTAAACAACAGAGCTACAGAGCCAAGGGCACTTCCAGTCTAGGGAATATACCTTGGGAAAACTGAAAATCAATAAGACACAGCCACCCCCAAATTTAGGGCTGCACTGCTTACAAGAACCTCAACTTGGGTACACCTTAAATATCCCAGGAAATATAAAAATGGTTCAAAACATTGTGGAACTTACGTACGATGGAATATCCCTCAGCCGTGAAATCAATGTCATAAGACCAGTAGCAGCAAAATGAGTGGATTCAGGTACGATGATTCTAAGTGAAATAAGTCACACAGAAAAAGAAACTTATCATAAGATATCACTTAGGAAGATCCTGTAAACATGGCTACACATGAACTGAGTTAGGAAAGAGAACAGAGTCTCACATTTAGAGAACACTCTTATGCCTGCTTAAGGGGCAAGGAGAGGTGGGGGGATGCATCAAACCAGAGTTTGATATAAGCCCAGGTACCGTTCCAAAAACCAACTATGGAATAGACAAGACCTACACCTTGCTCAGTGAAAGGGACTCAAAACCCCATATTTCCCGCAGAGGAATATAACTGACTAGTAAGAATCTTAAAACCTATGTATTTATATGTCTCCGAAAGGGGTTCAACTGTGTCTAGACGGGCATAAACATGGCAGCGAGAATCAGCTCAAACCCACTATAAAAACGAATTTCAAAAACAAAACAAAGAAACAGGGAAATTCTTTACAATTCCTTCAGGGTCTCTGATGCAACCTTGAATGACCCTATCTACAATGACAGCTGGATGTGGCATGAGGCTGGACGCTTGGGACTGAGAGGATTGGTGAGATTGGGTGAGCAAATGCAGACCCTTTAAAGCAATAATGCATGGCACCCATTCCATGGGTCCCAACTCTCCAGGGTGAAGGGAATATTACTACAGCTATACCATGTACGGGAAACCTAGAGAATGGACACATTGTGAATACGAAAGGTTTCTAAAACACAACGATGTTTCCCTCTCCTGGTGCTCCGGTTTGACTTTCCAACTGCTTTCCTATCAATCTCCCAACTTGGAGGGACAGCCCCTTTAAGCTCCTGGTTCGCACAGGTTGCCAATTTGGCAGAGGATGAAAGGGAAGAGGGAGAACCAATGAGAGAGTAGCTGTTAGGCATTTGGATGGGTACATGTCACTCTAATTTCCCGGCAGGAAGAAGAATGAACCAAAGTCTCAGCCACCCACCGGGAACCAGTATAGGTCCTGAACCAAAATTTTGGACTTCCGTTCAGCTCACAAAAAAACGAGTTGAAAAATGGAGCTCAGAGGCACAGCAACTCACAAACTGGCAGAGTAATAAAGGCCAACTCTCGTCCAAAAATCTGTTGAGGGAAGGCAACGAGGTGGACTTGAAAGCGAGGCAGAATAGCAGGAAACAGATTTCAAAAGGTACGTTGGAATCGCCCGTAAAGCACAGGAAGAGGGGCACAACTTCGACAATGATGCAGTTGGCCAAAAAGGGCGTATGCGTTTTCTCCTGAATATATTCAGGAGAAAACGCATACGCCCTTTTTGGCCAAGCAAGCAAGCGGGCAATGCGAATCTGCACTACAAAGAAGTATCACTTCCCACCGGTCAAAACGGACATCCACAAAATGTGTACAAACCAGAAAGGCAAGACAGGCCCTGGAGAGCAGGGAGCCTTGTTATGCTGATGGGCGGGATGTAAGTTGCCAACTGCCTCACTGGAGGAGTGCATTGTGTTCCCTAAAACAAGTAATCAACAGAGCTACAGAGCCAAGGGCACTTCCAGTCTAGGGAATATACCTTGGGAAAACTGGAAATCAATAAGACAGAGCCACCCCCAAATTTAGGGCTGCACTGCTTACAAGAACCTCAACTTGGGTACACCTTAAATATCCCAGGAAATATAAAAATGGTTCAAAACATTGTGGAACTTACGTACGATGGAATATCCCTCAGCCGTGAAATCAATGTCATAAGACCAGTAGCAGCAAAATGAGTGGATTCAGGTACGATGATTCTAAGTGAAATAAGTCACACAGAAAAAGAAACTTATCATAAGATATCACTTAGGAATATCCTGTAAACATGGCTACACATGAACTGAGTTAGGAAAGAGAACAGAGTCTCACATTTAGAGAAAACTCTTATGCCTGCTTAAGGGGGAAGGAGAGGTGGGGGGATGCATAAAACCAGAGTTTGATATAAGCACAGGTACCGTTCCAAAAACCAACTATGGAATAGACAAGACCTACACCTTCCTCAGTGAAAGGGACTCAAAACCCCATATTTCCCGCAGAGGAATATATCTGACTAGTAAGAATCTTAAAACCTATGTATTGATATGTCTCCGTAAGGGAATCAAGTGTGTCTAGACTGGCATAAACATGGCAGCGAGAATCAGCTCAAACCCACTCTAAAAAGGAATTTCAAAAACAAAACAAAGAAACAGGGAAATTCTTTACAATTCCTTCAGGGTCTCTGATGCAACCTGGAATGACCCTATCTACAATGACAGCTGGATGTGGCATGAGGCTGGACACTTGGGACTGAGAGGATTGGTGAGATTGGGTGAGCAAATGCAGACCCTTTAAAGCAATAATGCATGGCACCCATTCCATGGGTCCCAACTCTCCAGGTTGAAGGGAATATTACTACAGCTATACCATGTACGGGAAACCTAGAGAATGGACACACTGTGAATACGAAAGGTTTCTAAAACTCAACGAATAGTCCCTCTCCTGGTGCTCCGGTTTGACTTTCCAACTGCTTTACTATCAATCTCCCAACTTGGAGAGACAGCCCCTTTAACCTCCTGGTTCGCACAGGTTGCCAATTTGGCAGAGGATGAAAGGGAAGAGGGAGAACCAATGAGAGAGTAGCTGTTAGGCATTTGGATGGGTACATGTCACTCTAATTTCCCGGCAGGAAGAAGAATGAACCAAAGTCTCAGCCACCCACCGGGAACCAGTATAGGTCCTGAACCAAAACTTTGGACTTCCGTTCAGCTCACAAAAAAACGAGTTGAAAAATGGAGCTCAGGGGCACAGCAACTCACAAACTGGCAGCGTAATAAAGGCCAACTCTCGTCCAAAAATCTGTTGAGGGAAGGCAACGAGGCGGACTTGAAAGCGACGCAGAATAGCAGGAAACAGATTTCAAGAGGTACGTTGGAATCGCCTGTAAAGCACAGGAAGAGGGTCACAACTTCGACAATGATGCACAAGGCCAAAAAGGGCGTATGCGTTTTCTCCTGAATATATTCAGGAGAAAACGCATACGCCCTTTTTGGCCAAGCAAGCAAGCGGGCAATGCAAATCTGCACTACAAAGAAGTATCACTTCCCACCGGTCAAAAGGGACATCCACAAAATGTGTACAAACCAGAAAGGCAAGACAGGCCCTGGAGAACAGGGAGCCTTGTTATGCTGATGGGCGGGATGTAAGTTGCCAACTGCCTCACTGGAGGAGTGCATTGTGTTCCCTAAAACAAGTAAACAACAGAGCTACAGAGCCAAGGGCACTTCCAGTCTAGGGAATATACCTTGGGAAAACTGAAAATCAATAAGACACAGCCACCCCCAAATTTAGGGCTGCACTGCTTACAAGAACCTCAACTTGGGTACACCTTAAATATCCCAGGAAATATAAAAATGGTTCAAAACATTGTGGAACTTACGTACGATGGAATATCCCTCAGCCGTGAAATCAATGTCATAAGACCAGTAGCAGCAAAATGAGTGGATTCAGGTACGATGATTCTAAGTGAAATAAGTCACACAGAAAAAGAAACTTATCATAAGATATCACTTAGGAAGATCCTGTAAACATGGCTACACATGAACTGAGTTAGGAAAGAGAACAGAGTCTCACATTTAGAGAACACTCTTATGCCTGCTTAAGGGGCAAGGAGAGGTGGGGGGATGCATCAAACCAGAGTTTGATATAAGCCCAGGTACCGTTCCAAAAACCAACTATGGAATAGACAAGACCTACACCTTGCTCAGTGAAAGGGACTCAAAACCCCATATTTCCCGCAGAGGAATATAACTGACTAGTAAGAATCTTAAAACCTATGTATTTATATGTCTCCGAAAGGGGTTCAACTGTGTCTAGACGGGCATAAACATGGCAGCGAGAATCAGCTCAAACCCACTATAAAAAGGAATTTCAAAAACAAAACAAAGAAACAGGGAAATTCTTTACAATTCCTTCAGGGTCTCTGATGCAACCTTGAATGACCCTATCTACAATGACAGCTGGATGTGGCATGAGGCTGGACGCTTGGGACTGAGAGGATTGGTGAGATTGGGTGAGCAAATGCAGACCCTTTAAAGCAATAATGCATGGCACCCATTCCATGGGTCCCAACTCTCCAGGGTGAAGGGAATATTACTACAGCTATACCATGTACGGGAAACCTAGAGAATGGACACATTGTGAATACGAAAGGTTTCTAAAACACAACGATGTTTCCCTCTCCTGGTGCTCCGGTTTGACTTTCCAACTGCTTTCCTATCAATCTCCCAACTTGGAGGGACAGCCCCTTTAAGCTCCTGGTTCGCACAGGTTGCCAATTTGGCAGAGGATGAAAGGGAAGAGGGAGAACCAATGAGAGAGTAGCTGTTAGGCATTTGGATGGGTACATGTCACTCTAATTTCCCGGCAGGAAGAAGAATGAACCAAAGTCTCAGCCACCCACCGGGAACCAGTATAGGTCCTGAACCAAAATTTTGGACTTCCGTTCAGCTCACAAAAAAACGAGTTGAAAAATGGAGCTCAGAGGCACAGCAACTCACAAACTGGCAGAGTAATAAAGGCCAACTCTCGTCCAAAAATCTGTTGAGGGAAGGCAACGAGGTGGACTTGAAAGCGAGGCAGAATAGCAGGAAACAGATTTCAAAAGGTACGTTGGAATCGCCCGTAAAGCACAGGAAGAGGGGCACAACTTCGACAATGATGCAGTTGGCCAAAAAGGGCGTATGCGTTTTCTCCTGAATATATTCAGGAGAAAACGCATACGCCCTTTTTGGCCAAGCAAGCAAGCGGGCAATGCGAATCTGCACTACAAAGAAGTATCACTTCCCACCGGTCAAAACGGACATCCACAAAATGTGTACAAACCAGAAAGGCAAGACAGGCCCTGGAGAGCAGGGAGCCTTGTTATGCTGATGGGCGGGATGTAAGTTGCCAACTGCCTCACTGGAGGAGTGCATTGTGTTCCCTAAAACAAGTAATCAACAGAGCTACAGAGCCAAGGGCACTTCCAGTCTAGGGAATATACCTTGGGAAAACTGGAAATCAATAAGACAGAGCCACCCCCAAATTTAGGGCTGCACTGCTTACAAGAACCTCAACTTGGGTACACCTTAAATATCCCAGGAAATATAAAAATGGTTCAAAACATTGTGGAACTTACGTACGATGGAATATCCCTCAGCCGTGAAATCAATGTCATAAGACCAGTAGCAGCAAAATGAGTGGATTCAGGTACGATGATTCTAAGTGAAATAAGTCACACAGAAAAAGAAACTTATCATAAGATATCACTTAGGAAGATCCTGTAAACATGGCTACACATGAACTGAGTTAGGAAAGAGAACAGAGTCTCACATTTAGAGAAAACTCTTATGCCTGCTTAAGGGGGAAGGAGAGGTGGGGGGATGCATAAAACCAGAGTTTGATATAAGCACAGGTACCGTTCCAAAAACCAACTATGGAATAGACAAGACCTACACCTTCCTCAGTGAAAGGGACTCAAAACCCCATATTTCCCGCAGAGGAATATATCTGACTAGTAAGAATCTTAAAACCTATGTATTGATATGTCTCCGTAAGGGAATCAAGTGTGTCTAGACTGGCATAAACATGGCAGCGAGAATCAGCTCAAACCCACTCTAAAAAGGAATTTCAAAAACAAAACAAAGAAACAGGGAAATTCTTTACAATTCCTTCAGGATCTCTGATGCAACCTGGAATGACCCTATCTACAATGACAGCTGGATGTGGCATGAGGCTGGACACTTGGGACTGAGAGGATTGGTGAGATTGGGTGAGCAAATGCAGACCCTTTAAAGCAATAATGCATGGCACCCATCCCATGGGTCCCAACTCTCCAGGTTGAAGGGAATATTACTACAGCTATACCATGTACGGGAAACCTAGAGAATGGACACACTGTGAATACGAAAGGTTTCTAAAACTCAACGAATAGTCCCTCTCCTGGTGCTCCGGTTTGACTTTCCAACTGCTTTACTATCAATCTCCCAACTTGGAGAGACAGCCCCTTTAACCTCCTGGTTCGCACAGGTTGCCAATTTGGCAGAGGATGAAAGGGAAGAGGGAGAACCAATGAGAGAGTAGCTGTTAGGCATTTGGATGGGTACATGTCACTCTAATTTCCCGGCAGGAAGAAGAATGAACCAAAGTCTCAGCCACCCACCGGGAACCAGTATAGGTCCTGAACCAAAACTTTGGACTTCCGTTCAGCTCACAAAAAAACGAGTTGAAAAATGGAGCTCAGGGGCACAGCAACTCACAAACTGGCAGCGTAATAAAGGCCAACTCTCGTCCAAAAATCTGTTGAGGGAAGGCAACGAGGCGGACTTGAAAGCGACGCAGAATAGCAGGAAACAGATTTCAAGAGGTACGTTGGAATCGCCTGTAAAGCACAGGAAGAGGGTCACAACTTCGACAATGATGCACATGGCCAAAAAGTGCGTATGCGTTTTCTCCTGAATATATTCAGGAGAAAACGCATACGCCCTTTTTGGCCAAGCAAGCAAGCGGGCAATGCAAATCTGCACTACAAAGAAGTATCACTTCCCACCGGTCAAAAGGGACATCCACAAAATGTGTACAAACCAGAAAGGCAAGACAGGCCCTGGAGAACAGGGACCCTTGTTATGCTGATGGGCGGGATGTAAGTTGCCAACTGCCTCACTGGAGGAGTGCATTGTGTTCCCTAAAACAAGTAAACAACAGAGCTACAGAGCCAAGGGCACTTCCAGTCTAGGGAATATACCTTGGGAAAACTGAAAATCAATAAGACAGAGCCACCCCCAAATTTAGGGCTGCACTGCTTACAAGAACCTCAACTTGGGTACACCATAAATATCCCAGGAAATATAAAAATGGTTCAAAACATTGTGGAACTTACGTACGATGGAATATCCCTCAGCCGTGAAATCAATGTCATAAGACCAGTAGCAGCAAAATGAGTGGATTCAGGTACGATGATTCTAAGTGAAAGAAGTCACACAGAAAAAGAAACTTATCATAAGATATCACTTAGGAAGATCCTGTAAACATGGCTACACATGAACTGAGTTAGGAAAGAGAACAGAGTCTCACATTTAGAGAACACTCTTATGCCTGCTTAAGGGACAAGGAGAGGTGGGGGGATGCATCAAACCAGAGTTTGATATAAGCACAGGTACCGTTCCAAAAACCAACTATGGAATAGACAAGACCTACACCTTCCTCAGTGAAAGGGACTCAAAACCCCATATTTCCAGCAGAGGAATAGATCTGACTAGTAAGAATCTTAAAACCTATGTATTGATCTGTCTCCGTAAGGGAATCAAGTGTCTCTAGACTGGCATAAACATGGCAGCGAGAATCAGCTCAAACCCACTCTAAAAAGGAATTTCAAAAACAAAACAAAGAAACAGGGAAATTCTTTACAATTCCTTCAGGGTCTCTGATGCAACCTGGAATGACCCTATCTACAATGACAGCTGGATGTGGCATGAGGCTGGACACTTGGGACTGAGAGGATTGGTGAGATTGGGTGAGCAAATGCAGACCCTTTAAAGCAATAATGCATGGCACCCATTCCATGGGTCCCAACTCTCCAGGTTGAAGGGAATATTAATACAGCTATACCATGTACGGGAAACCTAGAGAATGGACACACTGTGAATACGAAAGGTTTCTAAAACTCAACGAATAGTCCCTCTCCTGGTGCTCCGGTTTGACTTTCCAACTGCTTTACTATCAATCCCCCAAATTGGAGGGACAGCCCCTTTAACCTCCTGGTTTGCACAGGTTGCCAATTTGGCAGAGGATGAAAGGGAAGAGGGAGAACCAATGAGAGAGTAGCTGTTAGGCATTTGGATGGGTACATGTCACTCTAATTTCCCGGCACGAAGAAGAATGAACCAAAGTCTCAGCCACCCACTGGGAACCAGTATAGGTCCTGAACCAAAACTTTGGACTTCCGTTCAGCTCACAAAAAAACGAGTTGAAAAATGGAGCTCAGGGGCACAGAAATTCACAAACTGGCAGAATAATAAAGGCCAACTCTCATCCAAAAATCTGTTGAGGAAAGGCAACGAGGCGGACTTGAAAGCGACGCAGAATAGCAGGAAACAGATTTCAAGAGGTACCTTGGAATCGCCTGTAAAGCACAGGAAGAGGGGCACAACTTCGACAATGATGCACTTGGCCAAAAAGGGCGTATGCGTTTTCTCCTGAATATATTCAGGAGAAAACGCATACGCCCTTTTTGGCCAAGCAAGCAAGCGGGCAATGCAAATCTGCACTACAAAGAAGTATCACTTCCCACCGGTCAAAAGGGACATCCACAAAATGTGTACAAACCAGAAAGGCAAGACAGGCCCTGGAGAACAGGGAGCCTTGTTATGCTGATGGGCGGGATGTAAGTTGCCAACTGCCTCACTGGAGGAGTGCATTGTGTTCCCTAAAACAAGTAAACAACAGAGCTACAGAGCCAAGGGCACTTCCAGTCTAGGGAATATACCTTGGGAAAACTGAAAATCAATAAGACACAGCCACCCCCAAATTTAGGGCTGCACTGCTTACAAGAACCTCAACTTGGGTACACCTTAAATATCCCAGGAAATATAAAAATGGTTCAAAACATTGTGGAACTTACGTACGATGGAATATCCCTCAGCCGTGAAATCAATGTCATAAGACCAGTAGCAGCAAAATGAGTGGATTCAGGTACGATGATTCTAAGTGAAATAAGTCACACAGAAAAAGAAACTTATCATAAGATATCACTTAGGAAGATCCTGTAAACATGGCTACACATGAACTGAGTTAGGAAAGAGAACAGAGTCTCACATTTAGAGAACACTCTTATGCCTGCTTAAGGGGCAAGGAGAGGTGGGGGTATGCATCAAACCAGAGTTTGATATAAGCCCAGGTACCGTTCCAAAAACAAACTATGGAATAGACAAGACCTACACCTTGCTCAGTGAAAGGGACTCAAAACCCCATATTTCCCGCAGAGGAATATAACTGACTAGTAAGAATCTTAAAACCTATGTATTTATATGTCTCCGAAAGGGGTTCAACTGTGTCTAGACGGGCATAAACATGGCAGCGAGAATCAGCTCAAACCCACTATAAAAAGGAATTTCAAAAACAAAACAAAGAAACAGGGAAATTCTTTACAATTCCTTCAGGGTCTCTGATGCAACCTTGAATGACCCTATCTACAATGACAGCTGGATGTGGCATGAGGCTGGACGCTTGGGACTGAGAGGATTGGTGAGATTGGGTGAGCAAATGCAGACCCTTTAAAGCAATAATGCATGGCACCCATTCCATGGGTCCCAACTCTCCAGGTTGAAGGGAATATTACTACAGCTATACCATGTACGGGAAACCTAGAGAATGGACACACTGTGAATACGAAAGGTTTCTAAAACTCAACGAATAGTCCCTCTCCTGGTGCTCCGGTTTGACTTTCCTACTGCTTTACTATCAATCTCCCAACTTGGAGAGACAGCCCCTTTAACCTCCTGGTTCGCACAGGTTGCCAATTTGGCAGAGGATGAAAGGGAAGAGGGAGAACCAATGAGAGAGTAGCTGTTAGGCATTTGGATGGGTACATGTCACTCTAATTTCCCGGCAGGAAGAAGAATGAACCAAAGTCTCAGCCACCCACCGGGAACCAGTATAGGTCCTGAACCAAAATTTTGGACTTGCGTTCAGCTCACAAAAAAACGAGTTGAAAAACGGAGCTCAGGGGCACAGCAACTCACAAACTGGCAGAGTAATAAAGGCCAACTCTCGTCCAAAAATCTGTTGAGGGAAGGCAACGAGGCGGACTTGAAAGCGACGCAGAATAGCAGGAAACAGATTTCAAGAGGTACGTTGGAATCGCCTGTAAAGCACAGGAAGAGGGGCACAACTTCGACAATGATGCACTTGGCCAAAAAGGGCGTATGCGTTTTCTCCTGAATATATTCAGGAGAAAACGCATACGCCCTTTTTGGCCAAGCAAGCAAGCGGGCAATGCAAATCTGCACTACAAAGAAGTATCACTTCCCACCGGTCAAAAGGGACATCCACAAAATGTGTACAAACCAGAAAGGCAAGACAGGCCCTGGAGAACAGGGAGCCTTGTTATGCTGATGGGCGGGATGTAAGTTGCCAACTGCCTCACTGGAGGGGTGCATTGCGTTCCCTAAAACAGTAAACAACAGAGCTACAGAGCCAAGGGCACTTCCAGTCTAGGGAATATACCTTGGGAAAACTGGAAATCAATAGGAAAAAGCCACCCCCAAATTTAGGGCAGCACTGCTTACAAGAACCTCAACTTGGGTACACCTTAAATATCCCAGGAAATATAAAAATGGTTCAAAACATTGTGGAACTTACGTACGATGGAATATCCCTCAGCCGTGAAATCAATGTCATAAGACCAGTAGCAGCAAAATGAGTGGATTCAGGTACGATGATTCTAAGTGAAAGAAGTCACACAGAAAAAGAAACTTATCATAAGATATCACTTAGGAAGATCCTGTAAACATGGCTACACATGAACAGAGTTAGGAAAGAGAACAGAGTCTCACATTTAGAGAACACTCTTATGCCTGCTTAAGGGGGAAGGAGAGGTGGAGGGATGCATCAAACCAGAGTTTGATATAAGCACAGGTACCGTTCCAAAAACCAACTTGGAATAGACAAGACCTACACCTTCCTCAGTGAAAGGGACTCAAAACCCCATATTTCCCGCAAAGGAATATAACTGACTAGTAAGAATCTTAAAACCTATGTATTGATATGTCTCCGAAAGGGAATCAAGTGTGTCTAGACGGGCATAAACATGGCAGCGAGAATCAGCTCAAACCCACTATAAAAAGGAATTTCAAAAACAAAACAAAGAAACAGGGAAATTCTTTACAATTCCTTCAGGGTCTCTGATGCAACCTGGAATGACCCTATCTACAATGACAGCTGGATGTGGCATGAGGCTGGACACTTGGGACTGAGAGGATTGGTGAGATTGGGTGAGCAAATGCAGACCCTTTAAAGCAATAATGCATGGCACCCGTTCCATGGGTCCCAACTCTCCAGGTTGAAGGGAATATTACTACAGCTATACCATGTACGGTAAACCTAGAGAATGGACACACTGTGAATACGAAAGGTTTCTAAAACTCAACGAATAGTCCCTCTCCTGGTGCTCCGGTTTGACTTTCCAACTGCTTTACTATCAATCCCCCAACTTGGAGGGACAGCCCCTTTAACCTCCTGGTTCGCACAGGTTGCCAATTTGGCAGAGGATGAAAGGGAAGAGGGAGAACCAATGAGAGAGTAGCTGTTAGGCATTTGGATGGGTACATGTCACTCTAATTTCCCGGCAGGAAGAAGAATGAACCAAAGTCTCAGCCACCCACCGGGAACCAGTATAGGTCCTGAACCAAAACTTTGGACTTCCGTTCAGCTCACAAAAAAACGAGTTGAAAAATGGAGCTCAGGGGCACAGCAACTCACAAACTGGCAGCGTAATAAAGGCCAACTCTCGTCCAAAAATCTGTTGAGGGAAGGCAACGAGGCGGACTTGAAAGCGACGCAGAATAGCAGGAAACAGATTTCAAGAGGTACGTTGGAATCGCCTGTAAAGCACAGGAAGAGGGGCACAACTTCGACAATGATGCACTTGGCCAAAAAGGGCGTATGCGTTTTCTCCTGAATATATTCAGGAGAAAACGCATACGCCCTTTTTGGCCAAGCAAGCAAGCGGGCAATGCAAATCTGCACTACAACGAAGTATCACTTCCCACCGGTCAAAAGGGACATCCACAAAATGTGTACAAACCAGAAAGGCAAGACAGGCCCTGGAGAACAGGGTGCCTTGTTATGCTGATGGGCGGGATGTAAGTTGCCAACTGCCTCACTGGAGGGGTGCATTGTGTTCCCTAAAACAAGTAAACAACAGAGCTACAGAGCCAAGGGCACTTCCAGTCTAGGGAATATACCTTGGGAAAACTGGAAATCAATAAGACAGAGCCACCCCCAAATTTAGGGCTGCACTGCTTACAAGAACCTCAACTTGGGTACACCTTAAATATCCCAGGAAATATAAAAATGGTTCAAAACATTGTGGAACTTACGTACGATGGAATATCCCTCAGCCGTGAAATCAATGTCATAAGACCAGTAGCAGCAAAATGAGTGGATTCAGGTACGATGATTCTAAGTGAAAGAAGTCACACAGAAAAAGAAACTTATCATAAGATATCACTTAGGAAGATCCTGTAAACATGGCTACACATGAACAGAGTTAGGAAAGAGAACAGAGTCTCACATTTAGAGAACACTCTTATGCCTGCTTAAGGGGGAAGGAGAGGTGGGGGGATGCATCAAACCAGAGTTTGATATAAGCACAGGTACCGTTCCAAAAACCAACTATGGAATAGACAGGACCTACACCTTCCTCAGTGAAAGGGACTCAAAACCCCATATTTCCCGCAAAGGAATATAACTGACTACTAAGAATCTTAAAACCTATGTATTGATATGTCTCCGAAAGGGAATCAAGTGTGTCTAGACGGGCATAAACATGGCAGCGAGAATCAGCTCAAACCCACTATAAAAAGGAATTTCAAAAACAAAACAAAGAAACAGGGAAATTCTTTACAATTCCTTCAGGGTCTCTGATGCAACCTGGAATGACCCTATCTACAATGACAGCTGGATGTGGCATGAGGCTGGACACTTGAGACTGAGGATTGGTGAGATTGGGTGAGCAAATGCAGACCCTTTAAAGCAATAATGCATGGCACCCATTCCATGGGTCCCAACTCTCCAGGTTGAAGGGAATATTACTACAGCTATACCATGTACGGTAAACCTAGAGAATGGACACACTGTGAATACGAAAGGTTTCTAAAACTCAACGAAGAGTCCCTCTCCTGGTGCTCCGGTTTGACTTTCCAACTGCTTTACTATCAATCCCCCAAATTGGAGGGACAGCCCCTTTAACCTCCTGGTTCGCACAGGTTGCCAATTTGGCAGAGGATGAAAGGGAAGAGGGAGAACCAATGAGAGAGTAGCTGTTAGACATTTGGATGGGTACATGTCACTCTAATTTCCCGGCACGAAGAAGAATGAACCAAAGTCTCAGCCACCCACCAGGAACCAGTATAGGTCCTGAACCAAAACTTTGGACTTCCGTTCAGCTCACAAAAAAACGAGTTGAAAAATGGAGCTCAGGGGCACAGAAATTCACAAACTGGCAGAATAATAAAGGCCAACTCTCATCCAAAAATCTGTTGAGGAAAGGCAACGAGGCGGACTTGAAAGCGACGCAGAATAGCAGGAAACAGATTTCAAGAGGTACGTTGGAATCGCCTGTAAAGCACAGGAAGAGGGGCACAACTTCGACAATGATGCACTTGGCCAAAAAGGGCGTATGCGTTTTCTCCTGAATATATTCAGGAGAAAACGCATACGCCCTTTTTGGCCAAGCAAGCAAGCGGGCAATGCAAATCTGCACTACAAAGAAGTATCACTTCCCACCGGTCAAAAGGGACATCCACAAAATGTGTACAAACCAGAAAGGCAAGACAGGCCCTGGAGAACAGGGAGCCTTGTTATGCTGATGGGCGGGATGTAAGTTGCCAACTGCCTCACTGGAGGAGTGCATTGTGTTCCCTAAAACAAGTAAACAACAGAGCTACAGAGCCAAGGGCACTTCCAGTCTAGGGAATATACCTTGGGAAAACTGAAAATCAATAAGACACAGCCACCCCCAAATTTAGGGCTGCACTGCTTACAAGAACCTCAACTTGGGTACACCTTAAATATCCCAGGAAATATAAAAATGGTTCAAAACATTGTGGAACTTACGTACGATGGAATATCCCTCAGCCGTGAAATCAATGTCATAAGACCAGTAGCAGCAAAATGAGTGGATTCAGGTACGATGATTCTAAGTGAAATAAGTCACACAGAAAAAGAAACTTATCATAAGATATCACTTAGGAAGATCCTGTAAACATGGCTACACATGAACTGAGTTAGGAAAGAGAACAGAGTCTCACATTTAGAGAACACTCTTATGCCTGCTTAAGGGGCAAGGAGAGGTGGGGGGATGCATCAAACCAGAGTTTGATATAAGCCCAGGTACCGTTCCAAAAACCAACTATGGAATAGACAAGATCTACACCTTGCTCAGTGAAAGGGACTCAAAACCCCATATTTCCCGCAGAGGAATATAACTGACTAGTAAGAATCTTAAAACCTATGTATTTATATGTCTCCGAAAGGGGTTCAACTGTGTCTAGACGGGCATAAACATGGCAGCGAGAATCAGCTCAAACCCACTATAAAAAGGAATTTCAGCCACTTCCGGGTAAGATGGCGGAAGAGTAAGACGCGGAGATCACCTTCCTCCCCACGGATACACCAGAAATACAGCTACACGTGGAACAACTCCTACAGAACACCTACTGAACGCTGGCAGAAGACCCCAGACCTCCCAAAAGGCAAGAAACTCCCCACATACCTGGGTAGGGCAAAGCGGAGAGATCCGCACACAGAGGATCGGTGCCGAGCGGCACTCACCAGCCCGAAAGGCTTGTCTGCTCGCCCGCCGGGGCGCGCAGCGCTGGAAGCTGAGGCTCGGGCTTCGGTCAGAGCGCAGGGAGAGGACTGGGGCTGGCGGCGAGAACTCAGCCTGAAGGGGGCTAATGTGCCACAGCTAGCCGGGAGGGAGTCCGGGAAAACTCTGGAGCTGCCGAAGAGGCAAGTGACTTTTTCTCCCCTCTTGGTTTCCTGGTGCGCTAGGAGAGGGGATTAAGAGCGCTGCTTAAAGGGGCTCCACGGACGGGCGCGAGTCGCGACTGAAAGCGCGGAGCCCAGTGACAGGCGTGGGACGCTGGGGCTGCTGCTGCCGCCGCCAAGAAGCCTGTGTGCGAGCGCAGGTCACTGCCCACACCGCCCTTCCGGGAGCCTGTGCAGCCCGCCACTGCCGGGGTCCCGGGATCCAGGGGCGGCTTCCCTGGGAGAACGCACGGCGCGCCTCGGGCTGGTGCAACGTCACGCCGACCTCTGCCGCTGCAGGCTTGCCCCGCACTCCGTGCCCCTCCCTCCCGCCCGGCCTGAGTGAGCCAGAGTCCCCGAAGAGGCTTCTCCTTTAACCCTGTCCTATCTGAGCGAAGAACAGACGCCCTCCAGCGACCTACACGCAGAGGCGGGGCCAAATCCAAAGCTGAGACCCAGGAGCTGTGAGAACAAAGAAGAGAAAGGGAAACCTCTCCCAGCAGCCTCAGAAGCAGCGGATTAAAGCTCCACAATCAACTTGATGTACCCTGCATCTGCGGAATACATGAATAGACAACACATCATCCCAAATTGAGGAGCCCGGAGTCAGTGCTGTGCCTCTGAGGTGGGAGAGCCAACTTCAGGACACTGGTCCACAAGAGACCTCCCAGCTCCACATAATATCAAACGGCGAAAATCTTCCAGAGATCTCCATCTCAACACCAGCACCCAGCTTCACTCAACGACCAGCAGGCTACAGTGCTGGACACCCTGAGCCAAACAACTAGCAAGACAGGAACACAACGCCACCCATTAGCAGAGAGGTGGCCTAAAATCATAAAAAGTCCACAGACACCCCAAAACACACCACCAGACGTGGACCTGCCCACCAGAAAGACAAGATCCAGCCTCATCCACCAGAACACAGGCACTAGTCCCCTCCACCAGGAAGCCTACACAACCCACTAAACCAACCTTAGCCACTGGGGACAGACACCAAAAACAACAGGAACTACGAACCTGCAGCCTGCAAAAAGGAGACCCCAAACACAGTAACATAAGCAAAATGAGAAGACAGAAAAACACACAGCAGGAGAAGGAGCAAGATAAAAACCCACCAGACCTAACAAATGAAGAGGTAATAGGCACTCTACCTGAAAAAGAATTCAGAATAATGATGGTAAAGATGATCCAAGATTCTATTTCCCAGATCCAAAATCTTGGAAATAGAATAGACAAAATGCAAGAAACAGTTAACAAGGACCTGGAAGAACTAAAGATGAATCAAACATCGATTAAAAACACAATACATGAAATAAAAAATACCCTAGATGGGATCAATAGCAGAATAACTGAGGCAGAAGAACGGATAAGTGAGGTGGAAGATAAAATAGTGGAAATAACTGCTGCAGAGCAAAATAAAGAAAAAAGAATGAAAAGAACAGAGGACAGTCTCAGAGACCTCTGGGACAACATTAAACGCACCAACATTCGAATTATAGGGGTTCCAGAAGAAGAAGAGAAAAAGAAAGGGACTGAGAAAATATTTGAAGAGATTATAGTTGAAAACTTCCCTAATATGGGAAAAGAAATAGTTAATCAAGTCCAGGAGGCACAGAGAGTCCCATACAGAATAAATCCAAGGAGAAATACGCCAAGACACATATTAATCAAACTGTCAAAAATTAAACACAAAGAAATCCTATTAAAAGCAGCAAGGCAAAAACAACAAATAACACACAAGGGAATCCCCATCAGGATAACAGCTGATCTCTCAGCAGAAACTCTACAAGCCAGAAGGGAGTGGCAGGACATACTTAAAGTGATGAAGGAGAAAAACCTGCAACCAAGATTACTCTACCCAGCAAGGATCTCATTCAGATTTGATGGAGAAATTAAAACGTTTACAGACAAGCAAAAACTGAGAGAGTTCAGCACCACCAAACCAGCTTTACAACAAATGCTAAAGGAACTTCTCTAGGCAAGAAACACAACAGAAGTAAAAGACCTACAATAATGAACCCAAAACAATTAAGAAAATGGGAATAGGAACATACATATCGATAATTACCTTAAATGTAAATGGACTAAATGCTCCCACCAAAAGACACAGAGTGGCTGAATGGATACAAAAACAAGACCCATCTATATGCTGTCTACAAGAGACCCACTTCAGACCTAGAGACACATACAGACTGAAAGTAAGGGGATGGAAAAAGATATTCCATGCAAATGGAAACCAAAAGAAAGCTGGAGTAGCAATTCTCATATCAGACAAAATAGACTTTAAAATAAGGACTACTAGAAGAGACAAAGAAGGACACTACATAATGATCAAGGGATCGATCCAAGAAGAAGATATAACAATTGTAAATATTTATGCACCAAACATAGGAGCACCTCAATACATAAGGCAAATACTAACATCCATAAAAGGAGAAATCGACAGTAACACACTCATAGTAGGGGACTTTAACACCCCACTTTCACCAATGGACAGATCATCCAAAATGAAAATAAATAAGGAAACACAAGCTTTAAATGATACATTAAACAAGATGGACTTAATTGACATTTATAGGACATTCCATCCAAAAACAACAGAATACACATTTTTCTCAAGTGCTCATGGAACATTCTCCAGGATAGATCATATCTTGGGTCACAAATCAAGCCTTGGTAAATTTAAGAAAATTGAAATTGTATCAAGTATCTTTTCCGACCACAATGCTATGAGACTAGATATCAATTACAGGAAAAGAGCTGTAAAAAATACAAACACATGGAGGCTAAACAATACACTACTTAATAATGAAGTGATCACTGAAGAAATCAAAGAGGAAATTTAAAAATACCTAGAAACAAATGACAATGGAGACACGACGACCCAAAACCTATGGGATGCAGCAAAAGCAGTTCTAAGAGGGAAGTTTATAGCAATACAATCCCACCTTAAGAAACAGGAAACATCTCGAATAAACAACCTAACCTTGCACCTAAAGCAATTAGAGAAAGAAGAACAAAAACATCCCAAAGTTAGCAGAAGGAAAGAAATCATAAAAATCAGATCAGAAATAAATGAAAAAGAAATGAAGGAAACGATAGCAAAGATCAATAAAACTAAAAGCTGGTTCTTTGAGAAGATAAACAAAATTGATAAACCATTAGCCAGACTCATCAAGAAAAAAAGGGAGAAGACTCAAATCAATAGAATTAGAAATGAAAAAGGAGAAGTAACAACTGACACTACAGAAATACAAAAGTTCATGAGAGATTACTATAAGCAACTCTATGCCAATAAAATGGACAACCTGGAAGAAATGGACAAATTCTTAGAAATGCACAACCTGCCAAGACTGAATCAGGAAGAAATAGAAAATATGAACAGACCAATCACAAGCACTGAAATTGAAACTGTGATAAAAAATCTTCCAACAAACAAAAGCCCAGGACCAGATGGCTTCACAGGCGAATTCTATCAAACATTTAGAGAAGAGCTAACACCTATCCTTCTGAAACTCTTCCAAAATATAGCAGAGGGAGGAACACTCCCAAACTCATTCTACGAGGCCACCATCACCTTGATACCAAAACCAGGCAAGGATGTCACAAAGAAAGAAAACTACAGGCCAATATCACTGATGAACATAGATGCAAAAATCCTCAACAAAATACTAGCAAACAGAATCCAACAGCACATTAAAAGGATCATACACCATGATCAAGTGGGGTTTATTCCAGGAATGCAAGGATTCTTCAATATACGCAAATCAATCAACGTGATACACCATATTAACAAACTGAAGGAGAAAAACCATATGATCATCTCAATAGATGCAGAGAAAGCTTTCGACAAAATTCAACACCCATTTATGATAAAAACCCTGCAGAAAGTAGGCATAGAGGGAACTTTCCTCAACATAATAAAGGCCATATATGACAAACCCACAGCCAGCATCGTCCTCAATGGTGAAAAACTGAAACCATTTCCACTAAGATCAGGAACTAGACAAGGTTGCCCACTTTCACCACTCTTATTCAACCTAGTTTTGGAAGTTTTAGCCACAGCAATCAGAGAAGAAAAGGAAATAAAAGGAATCCAAATTGGAAAAGAAGAAGTAAAGCTGTCACTCTTTGCAGATGACATGATACTATACATAGAGAATCCTAAAGATGCTACCAGAAAACTACTAGAGTTAATCAATGAATTTGGTAAAGTTGCAGGATACAAAATTAATGCACAGAAATCTCTGGCATTCCTATATACTGATGATGAAAAATCTGAAAGTAAAATCAAGGAAACACTCCCATTTACCATTGCAACAAAAAGAATAAAATATCTAGGAATAAACCTACCTAAGGAGACAAAAGACCTGTATGCAGAAAATTATAAGACACTGATGAAAGAAATTAAAGATGATACAAATAGATGGAGAGATGTACCATGTTCTTGGATTGGAAGAATCAACATTGTGAAAATGACTCTACTACCCAAAGCAATCTACAGGTTCAATGCAATCCCTATCAAACTACCACTGGCATTTTTCACAGAACTAGAACAAAAAATTTCACAATTTGTATGGAAACACAAAAGACCCCGAATAGCCAAAGCAATCTTGAGAACGAAAAATGGAGCTGGAGGAATCAGGCTCCCTGACTTCAGACTATACTACAAAGCTACAGTAATCAAGACAGTATGGTACTGGCACAAAAACAGAAAGATAGATCAATGGAACAGGATAGAAAGCCCAGAGTTAAACGCACGGACATATGGTCACCTTATCTTTGATAAAGGAGGCAGGAATGTACAGTGGAGAAAGGACAGTCTCTTCAATAAGTGGTGCTGGGAAAACTGGATAGGGACATGTAAAAGTATGAGATTAGATCACTCCCTAACACCATACACAAAAATAAGCTCAAAATGGATTAAAGACCTAAATGTAAGGCCAGACACTATCAAACTCTTAGAGGAAGACATAGGCAGAACACTCTATGACATAAATCACAGCAAGATCCTTTTTGACCCACCTCCTAGAGAAATGGAAATAAAGACAAAAATAAACACATGGGACCTAATGAAACTTAAAAGCTTTTGCACAGCAAAGGAAACCATAAACAAGACCAAAAGACAACCCTCAGAATGGGAGAAAATATTTGCAAATGAAGCAACTGACAAAGGATTAATCTCCAAAATTTATAAGCAGCTCATGCAGCTCAATAACAAAAAAACAAACAACCCAATCCAAAAATGGGCAGAAGACCTAAATAGACATTTCTCCACAGAAGATATACAGACTGCCAACAAACACATGAAAGGATGCTCAACATCTTTACTCATTAGAGAAATACAAATCAAAACTACAATGAGATATCATCTCACACCAGTCAGAATGGCCATCATCAAAAAATCTAGAAACAATAAATGCTGGAGAGGGTGTGGAAAAAAGGGAACACTCTTGCACTGCTGGTGGGAATGTGAATTGGTACAGCCCCTATGGAGAACGGTATGGAGGTTCCTTAAAAAATTACAAATAGAACTACCATATGACCCAGCAATCCCACTACTGGGCATATACCCTGAGAAAACCATAATTCAAAAAGAGACATGTACCAAAATGTTCATAGCAGCCCTATTTACAATAGCCCGGAGATGGAAACAACCTAAGTGTCCATCATCGGAAGAATGGATAAAGAAGATGTGGCACATATATACAATGGAATATTACTCAGCCATAAAAAGAAATGAAATTGAGCTATTTGTAATGAGGTGGATAGACCTAGAGTCTGTCATACAGAGTGAAGTAAGTCAGAAAGAGAAAGACAAATACTGTATGCTAACACATATATATGGAATTTAAGAAAAAAAAATGTCATGAAGAACATAGGGGTAAGACAGGAATAAAGACACAGACCTACTAGAGAATGGACTTGAGGATATGGGGAGGGGGAAGGGTAAGCTGTGACAAAGTGAAAGAGCGGCATGGACATATATACACTACCAAACGTGAGGTAGATAGCTAGTGGGAAGCAGCCGCATAGCACAGGGAGATCAGCTCGGTACTTTGTGACTGCCTGGAGGGGTGGGATAGGGAGGGTGGGAGGCAGACGCAAAAGGGAGGGGATATGGAAACATATGTATATGTATAACTGATTAAATTTGTTATAAAGCAAAAAAATAAAATAAAAGAAAAAAAAAAAAGGAATTTCATAAACTAAACAAAGAAACAGGGAAATTCTTTACAATTCCTTCAGGGTCTCTGATGCAACCTGGAATGACCCTATCTACAATGACAGCTGCATGTGGCATGAGGCTGGACGCCTGGGACTGAAGGGATTGGTGAGATTGGGTGAGCAAATGCAGACCCGTTAAAGCAATAATGCATGGCACCCATTCCATGGGTCCCAACTCTCCAGCTTGAAGGGAATATTACTACAGCTATACCATGTACGGGAAACCTAGAGAATGGACACACTGTGAATAAGAAGGTTTCTAACACTCAACGAATAGTCCCTCTCCTGGTGCTCCGGTTTGACTTTCCAACTGCTTTACTATCAATCCCCCAACTTGGAGGGACAGCCCCTTTAACCTCCTGGTTCGCACAGGTTGCCAATTTGGCAGAGGATGAAAGGGAAGAGGGAGAACCAATGAGAGAGTAGCTGTTAGGCATTTGGATGGGTACATGTCACTCTAATTTCCCGGCAGGAAGAAGAATGAACCAAAGACTCAGCCACCCACCGGGAACCAGTATAGGTCCTGAACCAAAACTTTGGACTTGCGTTCAGCTCACAAAAAAATGAGTTGAAAAATGGAGCTCAGGGGCACAGCAACTCACAAACTGGCAGAGTAATAAAGGCCAACTCTCCTCCAAAAATCTGTTGAGGGAAGGCAACGAGGCGGACTTGAAAGCGACGCAGAATAGCAGGAAACAGATTTCAAGAGGTACGTTGGAATCGCCTGTAAAGCACAGGAAGAGGGGCACAACTTCGACAATGATGCACTTGGCCAAAAAGGGCGTATGCGTTTTCTCCTGAATATATTCAGGAGAAAATGCATACGCCCTTTTTGGCCAAGCAAGCAAGCGGGCAATGCAAATCTGCACTACAAAGAAGTATCACTTCCCACCGGTCAAAAGGGACATCCACTAAATGTGTACAAACCAGAAAGGCAAGACAGGCCCTGGAGAACAGGGACCCTTGTTATGCTGATGGGCGGGATGTAAGTTGCCAACTGCCTCACTGGAGGAGTGCATTGTGTTCCCTAAAACAAGTAAACAACAGAGCTACAGAGCCAAGGGCACTTCCAGTCTAGGGAATATAACTTGGGAAAACTGAAAATCAATAAGACAGAGCCACCCCCAAATTTAGGGCTGCACTGCTTACAAGAACCTCAACTTGGGTACACCTTAAATATCCCAGGAAATATAAAAATGGTTCAAAAAATTGTGGAACTTACGTACGATGGAATATCCCTCAGCCGTGAAATCAATGTCATAAGACCAGTAGCAGCAAAATGAGTGGATTCAGGGACGATGATTCTAAGTGAAAGAAGTCACACAGAAAAAGAAACTTAGCATAAGATATCACTTAGGAAGATCCTGTAAACATGGCTACACATGAACAGAGTTAGGAAAGAGAACAGAGTCTCACATTTAGAGAACACTCTTATGCCTGCTTAAGGGGGAAGGAAAGGTGGGGGGATGCATCAAACCAGAGTTTGATATAAGCACAGGAATCGTTCCAAAAACCAACTATGGAATAGACAAGACCTACACCTTCCTCAGTGAAAGGGACTCAAAACCCCATATTTCCCGCAGAGGAATACATCTGACTAGTAAGAATCTTAAAACCTATGTATTGATATGTCTCCGAAAGGGAATCAAGTGTGTCTAGACTGGCATGAACATGGCAGCGAGAATCAGCTCAAACCCACTATAAAAAGGAATTTCAAAAACAAAACAAAGAAACAGGGAAATTCTTTACAATTCCTTCAGGGTCTCTGATGCAACCTGGAATGACCCTATCTACAATGACAGCTGGATGTGACATGGGGCTGGACACTTGAGACTGAGAGGATTGGTGAGATTGGGTGAGCCAATGCAGACCCTTTAAAGCAATAATGCATGGCACCCATTCCATGGGTCCCAACTCTCCAGGGTGAAGGGAATATTACTACAGCTATACCATGTACGGGAAACCTAGAGAATGGACACATTGTGAATACGAAAGGTTTCTAAAACACAACGATGTTTCCCTCTCCTGGTGCTCCGGTTTGACTTTCCAACTGCTTTCCTATCAATCTCCCAACTTGGAGACACAGCCCCTTTAAGCTCCTGGTTCGCACAGGTTGCCAATTTGGCAGAGGATGAAAGGGAAGAGGGAGAACCAATGAGAGAGTAGCTGTTAGGCATTTGGATGGGTACATGTCACTCTAATTTCCCGGCAGGAAGAAGAATGAACCAAAGTCTCAGCCACCCACCGGGAACCAGTATAGGTCCTGAACCAAAATTCTGGACTTGCGTTCAGCTCACAAAAAAACGAGTTGAAAAACGGAGCTGAGGGGCACAGCAACTCACAAACTGGCAGCATAATAAAGGCCAACTCTCGTCCAAAAATCTGTTGAGGGAAGGCAACGAGGCGGACTTGAAAGCGACGCAGAATAGCAGGAAACAGATTTCAAGAGGTACGTTGGAATCTCCGGTAAAGCACCGGAAGAGGGGCACAACTTCGACAATGATGCACTTGGCCAAAAAGGGCGTATGCGTTTTCTCTATTCAGGAGGAAACGCATACGCCCTTTTTGGCCAAGGAAGCAAGCGGGCAATGCAAATCTGCACTACAAAGAAGTATCACTTCCCACCGGTCAAAAGGGACATCCACAAAATGTGTACAAACCAGAAAGGCAAGACAGGCCCTGGAGAACAGGGAGCCTTGTTATGCTGATGGGCGGGATGTAAGTTGCCAACTGCCTCACTGGAGGAGTGAATTGTGTTCCCAAAAACAAGTAAACAACAGAGCTACAGAGCCAAGGGCACTTCCAGTCTAGGGAATATACCTTGGGAAAACTGAAAATCAATAAGACAGAGCCACCCCCAAATTTAGGGCTGCACTGCTTACAAGAACCTCAACTTGGGTACACGTTAAATATCCCAGGAAATATAAAAATGGTTCAAAAAATTGTGGAACTTACGTACGATGGAATATCCCTCAGCCGTGAAATCAATGTCATAAGACCAGTAGCAGCAAAATGAGTGGATTCAGGTACGATGATTCTAAGTGAAAGAAGTCACACAGAAAAAGAAACTTATCATAAGATATCACTTAGGAAGATCCTGTAAACATGGCTACACATGAACTGAGTTAGGAAAGAGAACAGAGTCTCACATTTAGAGAACACTCTTATTCCTGCTTAAGGGGGAAGGAGAGGTGGGGGGATGCATCAAACCAGAGTTTGATATAAGCACAGGTACCGTTCCAAAAACCAACTATGGAATAGACAAGACCTACACCTTCCTCAGTGAAAGGGACTCAAAACCCCATATTTCCCGCAAAGGAATATAACTGACTAGTAAGAATCTTAAAACCTATGTATTGATATGTCTCCGAAAGGGAATCAAGTGTGTCTAGACGGGCATAAACATGGCAGCGAGAATCAGCTCAATCCCACTATAAAAAGGAATTTCAAAAACAAAACAAAGAAACAGGGAAATTCTTTACAATTCCTTCAGGGTCTCTGATGCAACCTGGAATGACCCTATCTACAATGACAGCTGGATGTGGCATGAGGCTGGACACTTGGGACTGAGAGGATTGGTGAGATTCGGTGAGCAAATGCAGACCCTTTAAAGCAATAATGCATGGCACCCGTTCCATGGGTCCCAACTCTCCAGGTTGAAGGGAATATTACTACAGCTATACCATGTACGGGAAACCTAGAGAATGGACACACTGTGAATACGAAAGGTTTCTAAAACTCAACGAATAGTCCCTCTCCTGGTGCTCCGGTTTGACTTTCCAACTGCTTTACTATCAATCTCCCAACTTGGAGAGACAGCCCCTTTAACCTCCTGGTTCGCACAGGTTGCCAATTTGGCAGAGGATGAAAGGGAAGAGGGAGAACCAATGAGAGAGTAGCTGTTAGGCATTTGGATGGGTACATGTCACTCTAATTTCCCGGCAGGAAGAAGAATGAACCAAAGTCTCAGCCACCCACCGGGAACCAGTATAGGTCCTGAACCAAAACTTTGGACTTGCGTTCAGCTCACAAAAAAACGAGTTGAAAAACGGAGCTCAGGGGCACAGCAACTCACAAACTGGCAGCGTAATAAAGGCCAACTCTCGTCCAAAAATCTGTTGAGGGAAGGCAACGAGGCGGACTTGAAAGCGACGCAGAATAGCAGGAAACAGATTTCAAGAGGTACGTTGGAATCGCCTATAAGCACAGGAAGAGGGGCACAACTTCGACAATGATGCACTTGGCCAAAAAGGGCGTATGCGTTTTCTCCTGAATATATTCAGGAGAAAACGCATACGCCCTTTTTGGCCAAGCAAGCAAGCGGGCAATGCAAATCTGCACTACAAAGAAGTATCACTTCCCACCGGTCAAAAGGGACATCCACAAAATGTGTACAAACCAGAAAGGCAAGACAGGCCCTGGAGAACAGGGAGCCTTATTATGCTGATGGGTGGGATGTAAGTTGCCAACTGCCTCACTGGAGGAGTGCATTGTGTTCCCTAAAACAAGTAAACAACAGAGCTACAGAGCCAAGGGCACTTCCAGTCTAGGGAATATACCTTGGGAAAACTGGAAATCAATAAGACAGAGCAACCCCCAAATTGAGGGCTGCACTGCTTACAAGAACCTCAACTTGGGTACACCTTAAATATCCCAGGAAATATAAAAATGGTTCAAAAAATTGTGGAACTTACGTACGATGGAATATCCCTCAGCCGTGAAATCAATGTCATAAGACCTGTAGCAGCAAAATGAGTGGATTCAGGTACGATGATTCTAAGTGAAATAAGTCACACAGAAAAAGAAACTTAGCATATGATATCACTTAGGAAGATCCTGTAAACATGGCTACACATGAACAGAGTTAGGAAAGAGAACAGAGTCTCACATTTAGAGAACACTCTTATGCCTGCTTAAGGGGGAAGGAGAGGTGGGGGGATGCATCAAACCAGAGTTTGATATAAGCACAGGTACCGTTCCAAAAACCAACTATGGAATAGACAAGACCTACACCTTCCTCAGTGAAAGGGACTCAAAACCCCATATTTCCCACAGAGGAATATATCTGACTAGTAAGAATCTTAAAACCTATGTATTGATATGTCTCCGAAAGGGAATCAAGTGTGTCTAGACGGGCATAAACATGGCAGCGAGAATCAGCTCAAACCCACTATAAAAAGGAATTTCAAAAACAAAACAAAGAAACAGGGAAATTCTTTACAATTCCTTCAGGGTCTCTGATGCAACCTTGAATGACCCTATCTACAATGACAGCTGGATGTGGCATGAGGCTGGACGCTTGGGACTGAGAGGATTGGTGAGATTGGGTGAGCAAATGCAGACCCTTTAAAGCAATAATGCATGGCACCCATTCCATGGGTCCCAACTCTCCAGGTTGAAGGGAATATTACTACAGCTATACCATGTATGGGAAACCTAGAGAATGGACACACTGTGAATACGAAAGGTTTCTAAAACTCAACGAATAGTCCCTCTCCTGGTGCTCCGGTTTGACTTTCCTACTGCTTTACTATCAATCTCCCAACTTGGAGAGACAGCCCCTTTAACCTCCTGGTTCGCACAGGTTGCCAATTTGGCAGAGGATGAAAGGGAAGAGGGAGAACCAATGAGAGAGTAGCTGTTAGGCATTTGGATGGGTACATGTCACTCTAATTTCCCGGCAGGAAGAAGAATGAACCAAAGTCTCAGCCACCCACCGGGAACCAGTATAGGTCCTGAACCAAAATTTTGGACTTGCGTTCAGCTCACAAAAAAATGAGTTGAAAAACGGAGCTCAGGGGCACAGCAACTCACAAACTGGCAGCGTAATAAAGGCCAACTCTCGTCCAAAAATCTGTTGAGGGAAGGCAACGAGGCGGACTTGAAAGCGACGCAGAATAGCAGGAAACAGATTTCAAGAGGTACGTTGGAATCGCCTGTAAAGCACAGGAAGAGGGGCACAACTTCGACAATGATGCACTTGGCCAAAAAGGGCGTATGCGTTTTCTCCTGAATATATTCAGGAGAAAACGCATACGCCCTTTTTGGCCAAGCAAGCAAGCGGGCAATGCAAATCTGCACTACAAAGAAGTATCACTTCCCACCGGTCAAAAGGGACATCCACAAAATGTGTACAAACCAGAAAGGCAAGACAGGCCCTGGAGAACAGGGAGCCTTGTTATGCTGATGGGCGGGATGTAAGTTGCCAACTGCCTCACTGGAGGGGTGCATTGCGTTCCCTAAAACAGTAAACAACAGAGCTACAGAGCCAAGGGCACTTCCAGTCTAGGGAATATACCTTGGGAAAACTGGAAATCAATAAGAAAAAGCCACCCCCAAATTTAGGGCTGCACTGCTTACAAGAACCTCAACTTGGGTACACCTTAAATATCCCAGGAAATATAAAAATGGTTCAAAACATTGTGGAACTTACGTACGATGGAATATCCCTCAGCCGTGAAATCAATGTCATAAGACCAGTAGCAGCAAAATGAGTGGATTCAGGTACGATGATTCTAAGTGAAAGAAGTCACACAGAAAAAGAAACTTATCATAAGATATCACTTAGGAAGATCCTGTAAACATGGCTACACATGAACAGAGTTAGGAAAGAGAACAGAGTCTCACATTTAGAGAACACTCTTATGCCTGCTTAAGGGGGAAGGAGAGGTGGAGGGATGCATCAAACCAGAGTTTGATATAAGCACAGGTACCGTTCCAAAAACCAACTATGGAATAGACAAGACCTACACCTTCCTCAGTGAAAGGGACTCAAAACCCCATATTTCCCGCAAAGGAATATAACTGACTAGTAAGAATCTTAAAACCTATGTATTGATATGTCTCCGAAAGGGAATCAAGTGTGTCTAGACGGGCATAAACATGGCAGCGAGAATCAGCTCAAACCCACTATAAAAAGGAATTTCAAAAACAAAACAAAGAAACAGGGAAATTCTTTACAATTCCTTCAGGGTCTCTGATGCAACCTGGAATGACCCTATCTACAATGACAGCTGGATGTGGCATGAGGCTGGACACTTGGGACTGAGAGGATTGGTGAGATTGGGTGAGCAAATGCAGACCCGTTAAAGCAATAATGCATGGCACCCATTCCATGGGTCCCAACTCTCCAGGTTGAAGGGAATATTACTACAGCTATACCATGTACGGGAAACCTAGAGAATGGACACACTGTGAATACGAAAGGTTTCTAAAACTCAACGAATAGTCCCTCTCCTGGTGCTCCGGTTTGACTTTCCAACTGCTTTACTATCAATCCCCCAACTTGGAGGGACAGCCCCTTTAACCTCCTGGTTCGCACAGGTTGCCAATTTGGCAGAGGATGAAAGGGAAGAGGGAGAACCAATGAGAGAGTGGCTGTTAGGCATTTGGATGGGTACATGTCACTCTAATTTCCCGGCAGGAAGAAGAATGAACCAAAGTCTCAGCCACCCACCGGGAACCAGTATAGGTCCTGAACCAAAATTTTGGACTTGCGTTCAGCTCACAAAAAAACGAGTTGAAAAATGGAGCTCAGGGGCACAGCAACTCACAAACTGGCAGAGTAATAAAGGCCAACTCTCGTCCAAAAATCTGTTGAGGAAAGGCAACGAGGCGGACTTGAAAGCGACGCAGAATAGCAGGAAACAGATTTCAAGAGGTACGTTGGAATCGCCTGTAAAGCACAGGAAGAGGGGCACAACTTCGACAATGATGCACTTGGCCAAAAAGGGCGTATGCGTTTTCTCCTGAATATATTCAGGAGAAAATGCATACGCCCTTTTTGGCCAAGCAAGCAAGCGGGCAATGCAAATCTGCACTACAAAGAAGTATCACTTCCCACCGGTCAAAAGGGACATCCACAAAATGTGTACAAACCAGAAAGGCAAGACAGGCCCTGGAGAACAGGGAGCCTTGTTATGCTGATGGGCGGGATGTAAGTTGCCAACTGCCAAACTGGAGGAGTGCATTGTGTTCCCTAAAACAAGTAAACAACAGAGCTACAGAGCCAAGGGCACTTCCAGTCTAGGGAATATACCTTGGGAAAACTGAAAATCAATAAGACAGAGCCACCCCCAAATTTAGGGCTGCACTGCTTACAAGAACCTCAACTTGGGTACACCTTAAATATCCCAGGAAATATAAAAATGGTTCAAAAAATTGTGGAAATTACGTACGATGGAATATCCCTCAACCGTGAAATCAATGTCATAAGACCAGTAGCAGCAAAATGAGTGGATTCAGGTACGATGATTCTAAGTGAAAGAAGTCACACAGAAAAAGAAACTTAGCATAAGATATCACTTAGGAAGATCCTGTAAACATGGCTACACATGAACAGAGTTAGGAAAGAGAACAGAGTCTCACATTTAGAGAACACTCTTATGCCTGCTTAAGGGGGAAGGAGAGGTGGGGGGATGCATCAAACCAGAGTTTGATATAAGCACAGGTATCGTTCCAAAAACCAACTATGGAATAGACAAGACCTACACCTTCCTCAGTGAAAGGGACTCAAAACCCCATATTTCCCGCAGAGGAATAGATCTGACTAGTAAGAATCTTAAAACCTATGTATTGATATGTCTCCGAAAGGGAATCAAGTGTGTCTAGACTGGCATGAACATGGCAGCGAGAATCAGCTCAAACCCACTATAAAAAGGAATTTCAAAAACAAAACAAAGAAACAGGGAAATTCTTTACAATTCCTTCAGGGTCTCTGATGCAACCTGGAATGACCCTATCTACAATGACAGCTGGATGTGGCATGGGGCTGGACACTTGAGACTGAGAGGATTGGTGAGATTGGGTGAGCCAATGCAGACCCTTTAAAGCAATAATGCATGGCACCCATTCCATGGGTCCCAACTCTCCAGGGTGAAGGGAATATTACTACAGCTATACCATGTACGGGAAACCTAGAGAATGGACACACTGTGAATACGAAAGGTTTCTAAAACACAACGAAGTTTCCCTCTCATGGTGCTCCGGTTTGACTTTCCAACTGCTTTCCTATCAATCTCCCAACTTGGAGAGACAGCCCCTTTAAGCTCCTGGTTCGCACAGGTTGCCAATTTGGCAGAGGATGAAAGGGAAGAGGGAGAACCAATGAGAGAGTAGCTGTTAGGCATTTGGATGGGTACATGTCACTCTAATTTCCCGGCAGGAAGAAGAATGAACCAAAGTCTCAGCCACCCACCGGGAACCAGTATAGGTCCTGAACCAAAATTCTGGACTTGCGTTCAGCTCACAAAAAAATGAGTCGAAAAACGGAGCTGAGGGGCACAGCAACTCACAAACTGGCAGCGTAATAAAGGCCAACTCTCGTCCAAAAATCTGTTGAGGGAAGGCAACGAGGCGGACTTGAAAGCGACGCAGAATAGCAGGAAACAGATTTCAAGAGGTACGTTGGAATCTCCGGTAAAGCACCGGAAGAGGGGCACAACTTCGACAATGATGCACTTGGCCAAAAAGGGCGTATGTGTTTTCTCTATTCAGGAGGAAACGCATACGCCCTTTTTGGCCAAGGAAGCAAGCGGGCAATGCAAATCTGCACTACAAAGAAGTATCACTTCCCACCGGTCAAAAGGGACATCCACAAAATGTGTACAAACCAGAAAGGCAAGACAGGCCCTGGAGAACAGGGAGCCTTGTTATGCTGATGGGCGGGATGTAAGTTGCCAACTGCCTCACTGGAGGAGTGAATTGTGTTCCCTAAAACAAGTAAACAACAGAGCTACAGAGCCAAGGGCACTTCCAGTCTAGGGAATATACCTTGGGAAAACTGAAAATCAATAAGACAGAGCCACCCCAAAATTTAGGGCTGCACTGCTTACAAGAACCTCAACTTGGGTACACCTTAAATATCCCAGGAAATATAAAAATGGTTCAAAAAATTGTGGAACTTACGTACGATGGAATATCCCTCAGCCGTGAAATCAATGTCATAAGACCAGTAGCAGCAAAATGAGTGGATTCAGGTACGATGATTCTAAGTGAAAGAAGTCACACAGAAAAAGAAACTTATCATAAGATATCACTTAGGAAGATCCTGTAAACATGGCTACACATGAACTGAGTTAGGAAAGAGAACAGAGTCTCACATTTAGAGAACACTCTTATGCCTGCTTAAGGGGGAAGTAGAGGTGGGGGGATGCATCAAACCAGAGTTTGATATAAGCACAGGTACCGTTCCAAAAACCAACTATGGAATAGACAAGACCTACACCTTCCTCAGTGAAAGGGACTCAAAACCCCATATTTCCCGCAAAGCAATATAACTGACTAGTAAGAATCTTAAAACCTATGTATTGATATGTCTCCGAAAGGGAATCAAGTGTGTCTAGACGGGCATAAACATGGCAGCGAGAATCAGCTCAATCCCACTATAAAAAGGAATTTCAAAAACAAAACAAAGAAACAGGGAAATTCTTTACAATTCCTTCAGGGTCTCTGATGCAACCTGGAATGACCCTATCTACAATGACAGCTGGATGTGGCATGAGGCTGGACACTTGGGACTGAGAGGATTGGTGAGATTGGGTGAGCAAATGCAGACCCTTTAAAGCAATAATGCATGGCACCCGTTCCATGGGTCTCAACTCTCCAGGTTGAAGGGAATATTACTACAGCTATACCATGTACGGGAAACCTAGAGAATGGACACACTGTGAATACGAAAGGTTTCTAAAACTCAACGAATAGTCCCTCTCCTGGTGCTCCGGTTTGACTTTCCAACTGCTTTACTATCAATCTCCCAACTTGGAGAGACAGCCCCTTTAACCTCCTGGTTCGCACAGGTTGCCAATTTGGCAGAGGATGAAAGGGAAGAGGGAGAACCAATGAGAGAGTAGCTGTTAGGCATTTGGATGGGTACATGTCACTCTAATTTCCCGGCAGGAAGAAGAATGAACCAAAGTCTCAGCCACCCACCGGGAACCAGTATAGGTCCTGAACCAAAATTTTGGACTTGCGTTCAGCTCACAAAAAAACGAGTTGAAAAACGGAACTCAGGGGCACAGCAACTCACAAACTGGCAGCGTAATAAAGGCCAACTCTCGTCCAAAAATCAGTTGAGGGAAGGCAACGAAGCGGACTTGAAAGCGACGCAGAATAGCAGGAAACAGATTTCAAGAGGTACGTTGGAATCGCCTGTAAAGCACAGGAAGAGGGGCACAACTTCGACAATGATGCACTTGGCCAAAAAGGGCGTATGCGTTTTCTCCTGAATATATTCAGGAGAAAACGCATACGCCCTTTTTGGCCAAGCAAGCAAGCGGGCAATGCAAATCTGCACTACAAAGAAGTATCACTTCCCACCGGTCAAAAGGGACATCCACAAAATGTGTACAAACCAGAAAAGCAAGACAGGCCCTGGAGAACAGGGAGCCTTATTATGCTGATGGGTGGGATGTAAGTTGCCAACTGCCTCACTGGAGGAGTGCATTGTGTTCCCTAAAACAAGTAAACAACAGAGCTACAGAGCCAAGGGCACTTCCAGTCTAGGGAATATACCTTGGGAAAACTGGAAATCAATAAGACACAGCCACCCCCAAATTTAGGGCTGCACTGCTTACAAGAACCTCAACTTGGGTACACCTTAAATATCCCAGGAAATATAAAAATGGTTCAAAAAATTGTGGAACTTACGTACGATGGAATATCCCTCAGCCGTGAAATCAATGTCATAAGACCAGTAGCAGCAAAATGAGTGGATTCAGGTACGATGATTCTAAGTGAAATAAGTCACACAGAAAAAGAAACTTAGCATAAGATATCACTTAGGAAGATCCTGTAAACATGGCTACACATGAACAGAGTTAGGAAAGAGAACAGAGTCTCACATTTAGAGAACACTCTTATGCCTGCTTAAGGGGGAAGGAGAGGTGGGGGGATGCATCAAACCAGTGTTTGATATAAGCACAGGTACCGTTCCAAAAACCAACTATGAAATAGACAAGACCTACACCTTCCTCAGTGAAAGGGACTCAAAACCCCATATTTCCCACAGAGGAATATATCTGACTAGTAAGAATCTTAAAACCTATGTATTGATATGTCTCCGAAAGGGAATCAAGTGTGTCTAGACGGGCATAAACATGGCAGCGAGAATCAGCTCAAACCCACTATAAAAAGGAATTTCAAAAACAAAACAAAGAAACAGGGAAATTCTTTACAATTCCTTCAGGGTCTCTGATGCAACCTTGAATGACCCTATCTACAATGACAGCTGGATGTGGCATGAGGCTGGACGCTTGGGACTGAGAGGATTGGTGAGATTGGGTGAGCAAATGCAGACCCTTTAAAGGAATAATGCATGGCACCCATTCCATGGGTCCCAACTCTCCAGGTTGAAGGGAATATTACTACAGCTATACCATGTACGGGAAACCTAGAGAATGGACACACTGTGAATACGAAAGGTTTCTAAAACTCAACGAATAGTCCCTCTCCTGGTGCTCCGGTTTGACTTTCCTACTGCTTTACTATCAATCTCCCAACTTGGAGAGACAGCCCCTTTAACCTCCTGGTTCGCACAGGTTGCCAATTTGGCAGAGGATGAAAGGGAAGAGGGAGAACCAATGAGAGAGTAGCTGTTAGGCATTTGGATGGGTACATGTCACTCTAATTTCCCGGCAGGAAGAAGAATGAACCAAAGTCTCAGCCACCCACCGGGAACCAGTATAGGTCCTGAACCAAAATTTTGGACTTGCGTTCAGCTCACAAAAAAACGAGTTGAAAAACGGAGCTCAGGGGCACAGCAACTCACAAACTGGCAGCGTAATAAAGGCCAACTCTCGTCCAAAAATCTGTTGAGGGAAGGCAACGAGGCGGACTTGAAAGCGACGCAGAATAGCAGGAAACAGATTTCAAGAGGTACGTTGGAATCGCCTGTAAAGCACAGGAAGAGGGGCACAACTTCGACAATGATGCACTTGGCCAAAAAGGGCGTATGCGTTTTCTCCTGAATATATTCAGGAGAAAACGCATACGCCCTTTTTGGCCAAGCAAGCAAGCGGGCAATGCAAATCTGCACTACAAAGAAGTATCACTTCCCACCGGTCAAAAGGGACATCCACAAAATGTGTACAAACCAGAAAGGCAAGACAGGCCCTGGAGAACAGGGAGCCTTGTTATGCTGATGGGCGGGATGTAAGTTGCCAACTGCCTCACTGGAGGGGTGCATTGCGTTCCCTAAAACAGTAAACAACAGAGCTACAGAGCCAAGGGCACTTCCAGTCTAGGGAATATACCTTGGGAAAACTGGAAATCAATAAGACAAAGCCACCCCCAAATTTAGGGCTGCACTGCTTACAAGAACCTCAACTTGGGTACACCTTAAATATCCCAGGAAATATAAAAATGGTTCAAAAAATTGTGGAACTTACGTACGATGGAATATCCCTCAGCCGTGAAATCAATGTCATAAGACCAGTAGCAGCAAAATGAGTGGATTCAGGTACGATGATTCTAAGTGAAATAAGTCACACAGAAAAAGAAACTTAGCATATGATATCACTTAGGAAGATCCTGTAAACATGGCTACACATGAACAGAGTTAGGAAAGAGAACAGAGTCTCACATTTAGAGAACACTCTTATGCCTGCTTAAGGGGGAAGGAGAAGTGGGGGGATGCATCAAACCAGAGTTTGATATAAGCACAGGTACCGTTCCAAAAACCAACTATGGAATAGACAAGACCTACACCTTCCTCAGTGAAAGGGACTCAAAACCCCATATTTCCCGCAAAGGAATAGATCTGACTAGTAAGAATCTTAAAACCTATGTATTGATATGTCTCCGAAAGGGAATCAAGTGTGTCTAGACGGGCATAAACATGGCAGCGAGAATCAGCTCAATCCCACTATAAAAAGGAATTTCAAAAACAAAACAAAGAAACAGGGAAATTCTTTACAATTCCTTCAGGGTCTCTGATGCAACCTGGAATGACCCTATCTACAATGACAGCTGGATGTGGCATGAGGCTGGACACTTGGGACTGAGAGGATTGGTGAGATTGGGTGAGCAAATGCAGACCCTTTAAAGCAATAATGCATGGCACCCGTTCCATGGGTCCCAACTCTCCAGGTTGAAGGGAATATTACTACAGCTATACCATGTACGGGAAACCTAGAGAATGGACACACTGTGAATACGAAAGGTTTCTAAAACTCAACGAATAGTCCCTCTCCTGGTGCTCCGGTTTGACTTTCCAACTGCTTTACTATCAATCTCCCAACTTGGAGAGACAGCCCCTTTAACCTCCTGGTTCGCACAGGTTGCCAATTTGGCAGAGGATGAAAGGGAAGAGGGAGAACCAATGAGAGAGTAGCTGTTAGGCATTTGGATGGGTACATGTCACTCTAATTTCCCGGCAGGAAGAAGAATGAACCAAAGTCTCAGCCACCCACCGGGAACCAGTATAGATCCTGAACCAAAATTTTGGACTTGCGTTCAGCTCACAAAAAAACGAGTTGAAAAACGGAGCTCAGGGGCACAGCAACTCACAAACTGGCAGCGTAATAAAGGCCAACTCTCGTCCAAAAATCTGTTGAGGGAAGGCAAGGAGGTGGACTTGAAAGCGAGGCAGAATAGCAGGAAACAGATTTCAAAAGGTACGTTGGAATCGCCCGTAAAGCACAGAAAGAGGGGCACAACTTCGACAATGATGCAGTTGGCAAAAAAGGGCGTATGCGTTTTCTCCTGAATATATTCAGGAGAAAACGCATACGCCCTTTTTGGCCAAGCAAGCAAGCGGGCAATGCGAATCTGCACTACAAAGAAGTATCACTTCCCACCGGTCAAAACGGACATCCACAAAATGTGTACAAACCAGAAAGGCAAGACAGGCCCTGGAGAACAGGGAGCCTTATTATGCTGATGGGTGGGATGTAAGTTGCCAACTGCCTCACTGGAGGAGTGCATTGTGTTCCCTAAAACAAGTAAACAACAGAGCTACAGAGCCAAGGGCACTTCCAGTCTAGGGAATATACCTTGGGAAAACTGGAAATCAATAAGACAGAGCAACCCCCAAATTGAGGGCTGCACTGCTTACAAGAACCTCAACTTGGGTACACCTTAAATATCCCAGGAAATATAAAAATGGTTCAAAAAATTGTGGAACTTACGTACGATGGAATATCCCTCAGCCGTGAAATCAATGTCATAAGACCAGTAGCAGCAAAATGAGTGGATTCAGGTACGATGATTCTAAGTGAAATAAGTCACACAGAAAAAGAAACTTAGCATATGATATCACTTAGGAAGATCCTGTAAACATGGCTACACATGAACAGAGTTAGGAAAGAGAACAGAGTCTCACATTTAGAGAACACTCTTATGCCTGCTTAAGGGGGAAGGAGAGGTGGGGGGATGCATCAAACCAGAGTTTGATATAAGCACAGGTACCGTTCCAAAAACCAACTATGGAATAGACAAGACCTACACCTTCCTCAGTGAAAGGGACTCAAAACCCCATATTTCCCACAGAGGAATATATCTGACTAGTAAGAATCTTAAAACCTATGTATTGATATGTCTCCGAAAGGGAATCAAGTGTGTCTAGACGGGCATAAACATGGCAGCGAGAATCAGCTCAAACCCACTATAAAAAGGAATTTCAAAAACAAAACAAAGAAACAGGGAAATTCTTTACAATTCCTTCAGGGTCTCTGATGCAACCTTGAATGACCCTATCTACAATGACAGCTGGATGTGGCATGAGGCTGGACGCTTGGGACTGAGAGGATTGGTGAGATTGGGTGAGCAAATGCAGACCCTTTAAAGCAATAATGCATGGCACCCATTCCATGGGTCCCAACTCTCCAGGTTGAAGGGAATATTACTACAGCTATACCATGTATGGGAAACCTAGAGAATGGACACACTGTGAATACGAAAGGTTTCTAAAACTCAACGAATAGTCCCTCTCCTGGTGCTCCGGTTTGACTTTCCTACTGCTTTACTATCAATCTCCCAACTTGGAGAGACAGCCCCTTTAACCTCCTGGTTCGCACAGGTTGCCAATTTGGCAGAGGATGAAAGGGAAGAGGGAGAACCAATGAGAGAGTAGCTGTTAGGCATTTGGATGGGTACATGTCACTCTAATTTCCCGGCAGGAAGAAGAATGAACCAAAGTCTCAGCCACCCACCGGGAACCAGTATAGGTCCTGAACCAAAATTTTGGACTTGCGTTCAGCTCACAAAAAAACGAGTTGAAAAACGGAGCTCAGGGGCACAGCAACTCACAAACTGGCAGCGTAATAAAGGCCAACTCTCGTCCAAAAATCTGTTGAGGGAAGGCAACGAGGCGGACTTGAAAGCGACGCAGAATAGCAGGAAACAGATTTCAAGAGGTACGTTGGAATCGCCTGTAAAGCACAGGAAGAGGGGCACAACTTCGACAATGATGCACTTGGCCAAAAAGGGCGTATGCGTTTTCTCCTGAATATATTCAGGAGAAAACGCATACGCCCTTTTTGGCCAAGCAAGCAAGCGGGCAATGCAAATCTGCACTACAAAGAAGTATCACTTCCCACCGGTCAAAAGGGACATCCACAAAATGTGTACAAACCAGAAAGGCAAGACAGGCCCTGGAGAACAGGGAGCCTTGTTATGCTGATGGGCGGGATGTAAGTTGCCAACTGCCTCACTGGAGGGGTGCATTGCGTTCCCTAAAACAGTAAACAACAGAGCTACAGAGCCAAGGGCACTTCCAGTCTAGGGAATATACCTTGGGAAAACTGGAAATCAATAAGAAAAAGCCACCCCCAAATTTAGGGCTGCACTGCTTACAAGAACCTCAACTTGGGTACACCTTAAATATCCCAGGAAATATAAAAATGGTTCAAAACATTGTGGAACTTACGTACGATGGAATATCCCTCAGCCGTGAAATCAATGTCATAAGACCAGTAGCAGCAAAATGAGTGGATTCAGGTACGATGATTCTAAGTGAAAGAAGTCACACAGAAAAAGAAACTTATCATAAGATATCACTTAGGAAGATCCTGTAAACATGGCTACACATGAACAGAGTTAGGAAAGAGAACAGAGTCTCACATTTAGAGAACACTCTTATGCCTGCTTAAGGGGGAAGGAGAGGTGGAGGGATGCATCAAACCAGAGTTTGATATAAGCACAGGTACCGTTCCAAAAACCAACTATGGAATAGACAAGACCTACACCTTCCTCAGTGAAAGGGACTCAAAACCCCATATTTCCCGCAAAGGAATATAACTGACTAGTAAGAATCTTAAAACCTATGTATTGATATGTCTCCGAAAGGGAATCAAGTGTGTCTAGACGGGCATAAACATGGCAGCGAGAATCAGCTCAAACCCACTATAAAAAGGAATTTCAAAAACAAAACAAAGAAACAGGGAAATTCTTTACAATTCCTTCAGGGTCTCTGATGCAACCTGGAATGACCCTATCTACAATGACAGCTGGATGTGGCATGAGGCTGGACACTTGGGACTGAGAGGATTGGTGAGATTGGGTGAGCAAATGCAGACCCGTTAAAGCAATAATGCATGGCACCCATTCCATGGGTCCCAACTCTCCAGGTTGAAGGGAATATTACTACAGCTATACCATGTACGGGAAACCTAGAGAATGGACACACTGTGAATACGAAAGGTTTCTAAAACTCAACGAATAGTCCCTCTCCTGGTGCTCCGGTTTGACTTTCCAACTGCTTTACTATCAATCCCCCAACTTGGAGGGACAGCCCCTTTAACCTCCTGGTTCGCACAGGTTGCCAATTTGGCAGAGGATGAAAGGGAAGAGGGAGAACCAATGAGAGAGTGGCTGTTAGGCATTTGGATGGGTACATGTCACTCTAATTTCCCGGCAGGAAGAAGAATGAACCAAAGTCTCAGCCACCCACCGGGAACCAGTATAGGTCCTGAACCAAAATTTTGGACTTGCGTTCAGCTCACAAAAAAACGAGTTGAAAAATGGAGCTCACGGGCACAGCAACTCACAAACTGGCAGAGTAATAAAGGCCAACTCTCGTCCAAAAATCTGTTGAGGAAAGGCAACGAGGCGGACTTGAAAGCGACGCAGAATAGCAGGAAACAGATTTCAAGAGGTACGTTGGAATCGCCTGTAAAGCACAGGAAGAGGGGCACAACTTCGACAATGATGCACTTGGCCAAAAAGGGCGTATGCGTTTTCTCCTGAATATATTCAGGAGAAAATGCATACGCCCTTTTTGGCCAAGCAAGCAAGCGGGCAATGCAAATCTGCACTACAAAGAAGTATCACTTCCCACCGGTCAAAAGGGACATCCACAAAATGTGTACAAACCAGAAAGGCAAGACAGGCCCTGGAGAACAGGGAGCCTTGTTATGCTGATGGGCGGGATGTAAGTTGCCAACTGCCAAACTGGAGGAGTGCATTGTGTTCCCTAAAACAAGTAAACAACAGAGCTACAGAGCCAAGGGCACTTCCAGTCTAGGGAATATACCTTGGGAAAACTGAAAATCAATAAGACAGAGCCACCCCCAAATTTAGGGCTGCACTGCTTACAAGAACCTCAACTTGGGTACACCTTAAATATCCCAGGAAATATAAAAATGGTTCAAAAAATTGTGGAAATTACGTACGATGGAATATCCCTCAACCGTGAAATCAATGTCATAAGACCAGTAGCAGCAAAATGAGTGGATTCAGGTACGATGATTCTAAGTGAAAGAAGTCACACAGAAAAAGAAACTTAGCATAAGATATCACTTAGGAAGATCCTGTAAACATGGCTACACATGAACAGAGTTAGGAAAGAGAACAGAGTCTCACATTTAGAGAACACTCTTATGCCTGCTTAAGGGGGAAGGAGAGGTGGGGGGATGCATCAAACCAGAGTTTGATATAAGCACAGGTATCGTTCCAAAAACCAACTATGGAATAGACAAGACCTACACCTTCCTCAGTGAAAGGGACTCAAAACCCCATATTTCCCGCAGAGGAATAGATCTGACTAGTAAGAATCTTAAAACCTATGTATTGATATGTCTCCGAAAGGGAATCAAGTGTGTCTAGACTGGCATGAACATGGCAGCGAGAATCAGCTCAAACCCACTATAAAAAGGAATTTCAAAAACAAAACAAAGAAACAGGGAAATTCTTTACAATTCCTTCAGGGTCTCTGATGCAACCTGGAATGACCCTATCTACAATGACAGCTGGATGTGGCATGGGGCTGGACACTTGAGACTGAGAGGATTGGTGAGATTGGGTGAGCCAATGCAGACCCTTTAAAGCAATAATGCATGGCACCCATTCCATGGGTCCCAACTCTCCAGGGTGAAGGGAATATTACTACAGCTATACCATGTACGGGAAACCTAGAGAATGGACACACTGTGAATACGAAAGGTTTCTAAAACACAACGAAGTTTCCCTCTCATGGTGCTCCGGTTTGACTTTCCAACTGCTTTCCTATCAATCTCCCAACTTGGAGAGACAGCCCCTTTAAGCTCCTGGTTCGCACAGGTTGCCAATTTGGCAGAGGATGAAAGGGAAGAGGGAGAACCAATGAGAGAGTAGCTGTTAGGCATTTGGATGGGTACATGTCACTCTAATTTCCCGGCAGGAAGAAGAATGAACCAAAGTCTCAGCCACCCACCGGGAACCAGTATAGGTCCTGAACCAAAATTCTGGACTTGCGTTCAGCTCACAAAAAAATGAGTCGAAAAACGGAGCTGAGGGGCACAGCAACTCACAAACTGGCAGCGTAATAAAGGCCAACTCTCGTCCAAAAATCTGTTGAGGGAAGGCAACGAGGCGGACTTGAAAGCGACGCAGAATAGCAGGAAACAGATTTCAAGAGGTACGTTGGAATCTCCGGTAAAGCACCGGAAGAGGGGCACAACTTCGACAATGATGCACTTGGCCAAAAAGGGCGTATGTGTTTTCTCTATTCAGGAGGAAACGCATACGCCCTTTTTGGCCAAGGAAGCAAGCGGGCAATGCAAATCTGCACTACAAAGAAGTATCACTTCCCACCGGTCAAAAGGGACATCCACAAAATGTGTACAAACCAGAAAGGCAAGACAGGCCCTGGAGAACAGGGAGCCTTGTTATGCTGATGGGCGGGATGTAAGTTGCCAACTGCCTCACTGGAGGAGTGAATTGTGTTCCCTAAAACAAGTAAACAACAGAGCTACAGAGCCAAGGGCACTTCCAGTCTAGGGAATATACCTTGGGAAAACTGAAAATCAATAAGACAGAGCCACCCCAAAATTTAGGGCTGCACTGCTTACAAGAACCTCAACTTGGGTACACCTTAAATATCCCAGGAAATATAAAAATGGTTCAAAAAATTGTGGAACTTACGTACGATGGAATATCCCTCAGCCGTGAAATCAATGTCATAAGACCAGTAGCAGCAAAATGAGTGGATTCAGGTACGATGATTCTAAGTGAAAGAAGTCACACAGAAAAAGAAACTTATCATAAGATATCACTTAGGAAGATCCTGTAAACATGGCTACACATGAACTGAGTTAGGAAAGAGAACAGAGTCTCACATTTAGAGAACACTCTTATGCCTGCTTAAGGGGGAAGTAGAGGTGGGGGGATGCATCAAACCAGAGTTTGATATAAGCACAGGTACCGTTCCAAAAACCAACTATGGAATAGACAAGACCTACACCTTCCTCAGTGAAAGGGACTCAAAACCCCATATTTCCCGCAAAGGAATATAACTGACTAGTAAGAATCTTAAAACCTATGTATTGATATGTCTCCGAAAGGGAATCAAGTGTGTCTAGACGGGCATAAACATGGCAGCGAGAATCAGCTCAATCCCACTATAAAAAGGAATTTCAAAAACAAAACAAAGAAACAGGGAAATTCTTTACAATTCCTTCAGGGTCTCTGATGCAACCTGGAATGACCCTATCTACAATGACAGCTGGATGTGGCATGAGGCTGGACACTTGGGACTGAGAGGATTGGTGAGATTGGGTGAGCAAATGCAGACCCTTTAAAGCAATAATGCATGGCACCCGTTCCATGGGTCTCAACTCTCCAGGTTGAAGGGAATATTACTACAGCTATACCATGTACGGGAAACCTAGAGAATGGACACACTGTGAATACGAAAGGTTTCTAAAACTCAACGAATAGTCCCTCTCCTGGTGCTCCGGTTTGACTTTCCAACTGCTTTACTATCAATCTCCCAACTTGGAGAGACAGCCCCTTTAACCTCCTGGTTCGCACAGGTTGCCAATTTGGCAGAGGATGAAAGGGAAGAGGGAGAACCAATGAGAGAGTAGCTGTTAGGCATTTGGATGGGTACATGTCACTCTAATTTCCCGGCAGGAAGAAGAATGAACCAAAGTCTCAGCCACCCACCGGGAACCAGTATAGGTCCTGAACCAAAATTTTGGACTTGCGTTCAGCTCACAAAAAAACGAGTTGAAAAACGGAACTCAGGGGCACAGCAACTCACAAACTGGCAGCGTAATAAAGGCCAACTCTCGTCCAAAAATCAGTTGAGGGAAGGCAACGAAGCGGACTTGAAAGCGACGCAGAATAGCAGGAAACAGATTTCAAGAGGTACGTTGGAATCGCCTGTAAAGCACAGGAAGAGGGGCACAACTTCGACAATGATGCACTTGGCCAAAAAGGGCGTATGCGTTTTCTCCTGAATATATTCAGGAGAAAACGCATACGCCCTTTTTGGCCAAGCAAGCAAGCGGGCAATGCAAATCTGCACTACAAAGAAGTATCACTTCCCACCGGTCAAAAGGGACATCCACAAAATGTGTACAAACCAGAAAAGCAAGACAGGCCCTGGAGAACAGGGAGCCTTATTATGCTGATGGGTGGGATGTAAGTTGCCAACTGCCTCACTGGAGGAGTGCATTGTGTTCCCTAAAACAAGTAAACAACAGAGCTACAGAGCCAAGGGCACTTCCAGTCTAGGGAATATACCTTGGGAAAACTGGAAATCAATAAGACACAGCCACCCCCAAATTTAGGGCTGCACTGCTTACAAGAACCTCAACTTGGGTACACCTTAAATATCCCAGGAAATATAAAAATGGTTCAAAAAATTGTGGAACTTACGTACGATGGAATATCCCTCAGCCGTGAAATCAATGTCATAAGACCAGTAGCAGCAAAATGAGTGGATTCAGGTACGATGATTCTAAGTGAAATAAGTCACACAGAAAAAGAAACTTAGCATAAGATATCACTTAGGAAGATCCTGTAAACATGGCTACACATGAACAGAGTTAGGAAAGAGAACAGAGTCTCACATTTAGAGAACACTCTTATGCCTGCTTAAGGGGGAAGGAGAGGTGGGGGGATGCATCAAACCAGTGTTTGATATAAGCACAGGTACCGTTCCAAAAACCAACTATGAAATAGACAAGACCTACACCTTCCTCAGTGAAAGGGACTCAAAACCCCATATTTCCCACAGAGGAATATATCTGACTAGTAAGAATCTTAAAACCTATGTATTGATATGTCTCCGAAAGGGAATCAAGTGTGTCTAGACGGGCATAAACATGGCAGCGAGAATCAGCTCAAACCCACTATAAAAAGGAATTTCAAAAACAAAACAAAGAAACAGGGAAATTCTTTACAATTCCTTCAGGGTCTCTGATGCAACCTTGAATGACCCTATCTACAATGACAGCTGGATGTGGCATGAGGCTGGACGCTTGGGACTGAGAGGATTGGTGAGATTGGGTGAGCAAATGCAGACCCTTTAAAGGAATAATGCATGGCACCCATTCCATGGGTCCCAACTCTCCAGGTTGAAGGGAATATTACTACAGCTATACCATGTACGGGAAACCTAGAGAATGGACACACTGTGAATACGAAAGGTTTCTAAAACTCAACGAATAGTCCCTCTCCTGGTGCTCCGGTTTGACTTTCCTACTGCTTTACTATCAATCTCCCAACTTGGAGAGACAGCCCCTTTAACCTCCTGGTTCGCACAGGTTGCCAATTTGGCAGAGGATGAAAGGGAAGAGGGAGAACCAATGAGAGAGTAGCTGTTAGGCATTTGGATGGGTACATGTCACTCTAATTTCCCGGCAGGAAGAAGAATGAACCAAAGTCTCAGCCACCCACCGGGAACCAGTATAGGTCCTGAACCAAAATTTTGGACTTGCGTTCAGCTCACAAAAAAACGAGTTGAAAAACGGAGCTCAGGGGCACAGCAACTCACAAACTGGCAGCGTAATAAAGGCCAACTCTCGTCCAAAAATCTGTTGAGGGAAGGCAACGAGGCGGACTTGAAAGCGACGCAGAATAGCAGGAAACAGATTTCAAGAGGTACGTTGGAATCGCCTGTAAAGCACAGGAAGAGGGGCACAACTTCGACAATGATGCACTTGGCCAAAAAGGGCGTATGCGTTTTCTCCTGAATATATTCAGGAGAAAACGCATACGCCCTTTTTGGCCAAGCAAGCAAGCGGGCAATGCAAATCTGCACTACAAAGAAGTATCACTTCCCACCGGTCAAAAGGGACATCCACAAAATGTGTACAAACCAGAAAGGCAAGACAGGCCCTGGAGAACAGGGAGCCTTGTTATGCTGATGGGCGGGATGTAAGTTGCCAACTGCCTCACTGGAGGGGTGCATTGCGTTCCCTAAAACAGTAAACAACAGAGCTACAGAGCCAAGGGCACTTCCAGTCTAGGGAATATACCTTGGGAAAACTGGAAATCAATAAGACAAAGCCACCCCCAAATTTAGGGCTGCACTGCTTACAAGAACCTCAACTTGGGTACACCTTAAATATCCCAGGAAATATAAAAATGGTTCAAAAAATTGTGGAACTTACGTACGATGGAATATCCCTCAGCCGTGAAATCAATGTCATAAGACCAGTAGCAGCAAAATGAGTGGATTCAGGTACGATGATTCTAAGTGAAATAAGTCACACAGAAAAAGAAACTTAGCATATGATATCACTTAGGAAGATCCTGTAAACATGGCTACACATGAACAGAGTTAGGAAAGAGAACAGAGTCTCACATTTAGAGAACACTCTTATGCCTGCTTAAGGGGGAAGGAGAAGTGGGGGGATGCATCAAACCAGAGTTTGATATAAGCACAGGTACCGTTCCAAAAACCAACTATGGAATAGACAAGACCTACACCTTCCTCAGTGAAAGGGACTCAAAACCCCATATTTCCCGCAAAGGAATAGATCTGACTAGTAAGAATCTTAAAACCTATGTATTGATATGTCTCCGAAAGGGAATCAAGTGTGTCTAGACGGGCATAAACATGGCAGCGAGAATCAGCTCAATCCCACTATAAAAAGGAATTTCAAAAACAAAACAAAGAAACAGGGAAATTCTTTACAATTCCTTCAGGGTCTCTGATGCAACCTGGAATGACCCTATCTACAATGACAGCTGGATGTGGCATGAGGCTGGACACTTGGGACTGAGAGGATTGGTGAGATTGGGTGAGCAAATGCAGACCCTTTAAAGCAATAATGCATGGCACCCGTTCCATGGGTCCCAACTCTCCAGGTTGAAGGGAATATTACTACAGCTATACCATGTACGGGAAACCTAGAGAATGGACACACTGTGAATACGAAAGGTTTCTAAAACTCAACGAATAGTCCCTCTCCTGGTGCTCCGGTTTGACTTTCCAACTGCTTTACTATCAATCTCCCAACTTGGAGAGACAGCCCCTTTAACCTCCTGGTTCGCACAGGTTGCCAATTTGGCAGAGGATGAAAGGGAAGAGGGAGAACCAATGAGAGAGTAGCTGTTAGGCATTTGGATGGGTACATGTCACTCTAATTTCCCGGCAGGAAGAAGAATGAACCAAAGTCTCAGCCACCCACCGGGAACCAGTATAGATCCTGAACCAAAAGTTTGGACTTGCGTTCAGCTCACAAAAAAACGAGTTGAAAAACGGAGCTCAGGGGCACAGCAACTCACAAACTGGCAGCGTAATAAAGGCCAACTCTCGTCCAAAAATCTGTTGAGGGAAGGCAAGGAGGTGGACTTGAAAGCGAGGCAGAATAGCAGGAAACAGATTTCAAAAGGTACGTTGGAATCGCCCGTAAAGCACAGAAAGAGGGGCACAACTTCGACAATGATGCAGTTGGCAAAAAAGGGCGTATGCGTTTTCTCCTGAATATATTCAGGAGAAAACGCATACGCCCTTTTTGGCCAAGCAAGCAAGCGGGCAATGCGAATCTGCACTACAAAGAAGTATCACTTCCCACCGGTCAAAACGGACATCCACAAAATGTGTACAAACCAGAAAGGCAAGACAGGCCCTGGAGAGCAGGGAGCCTTGTTATGCTGATGGGCGGGATATAAGTTGCCAACTGCCTCACTGGAGGAGTGCATTGTGTTCCCTAAAACAAGTAAACAACAGAGCTACAGAGCCAAGGGCACTTCCAGTCTAGGGAATATACCTTGGGAAAACTGGAAATCAATATGACAGAGCCACCCCCAAATTTAGGGCTGCACTGCTTACAAGAACCTCAACTTGGGTACACCTTAAATATCCCAGGAAATATAAAAATGGTTCAAAACATTGTGGAACTTACGTACGATGGAATATCCCTCAGCCGTGAAATCAATGTCATAAGACCAGTAGCAGCAAAATGAGTGGATTCAGGTACGATGATTCTAAGTGAAAGAAGTCACACAGAAAAAGAAACTTAGCATAAGATATCACTTAGGAAGATCCTGTAAACATGGCTACACATGAACTGAGTTAGGAAAGAGAACAGAGTCTCACATTTAGAGAACACTCTTATGCCTGCTTAAGGGGGAAGGAGAGGTGGGGGGATGCATCAAACCAGAGTTTGATATAAGCACAGGTACCGTTCCAAAAACCAACTATGGAATAGACAAGACCTACACCTTCCTCAGTGAAAGGGACTCAAAACCCCATATTTCCCGCAGAGGAATAGATCTGACTAGTAAGAATCTTAAAACCTATGTATTGATATGTCTCCGTAAGGGAATCAAGTGTCTCTAGACTGGCATAAACATGGCAGCGAGAATCAGCTCAAACCCACTATAAAAAGGAATTTCAAAAACAAAACAAAGAAACAGGGAAATTCTTTACAATTCCTTCAGGGTCTCTGATGCAACCTGGAATGACCCTATCTACAATGACAGCTGGATGTGGCATGAGGCTGGACACTTGGGACTGAGAGGATTGGTGAGATTGGGTGAGCAAATGCAGACCCTTTAAAGCAATAATGCATGGCACCCGTTCCATGGGTCCCAACTCTCCAGGTTGAAGGGAATATTACTACAGCTATACCATGTACGGGAAACCTAGAGAATGGACACACTGTGAATACGAAAGGTTTCTAAAACTCAACGAATAGTCCCTCTCCTGGTGCTCCGGTTTGACTTTCCAACTGCTTTACTATCAATCCCCCAACTTGGAGGGACAGCCCCTTTAACCTCCTGGTTCGCACAGGTTGCCAATTTGGCAGAGGATGAAAGGGAAGAGGGAGAACCAATGAGAGAGTAGCTGTTAGGCATTTGGATGGGTACATGTCACTCTAATTTCCCGGCAGGAAGAAGAATGAACCAAAGTCTCAGCCACCCACCGGGAACCAGTATAGGTCCTGAACCAAAATTTTGGACTTCCGTTCAGCTCACAAAAAAACGAGTTGAAAAACGGAGCTCAGGGGCACAGCAACTCACAAACTGGCAGCGTAATAAAGGCCAACTCTCGTCCAAAAATCTGTTGAGGGAAGGCAACGTGGCGGACTTGAAAGCGAGGCAGAATAGCAGGAAACAGATTTCAAGAGGTACGTTGGAATCGCCTGTAAAGCACAGGAAGAGCGGCACAACTTCGACAATGATGCACTTGGCCAAAAAGGGCGTATGCGTTTTCTCCTGAATATATTCAGGAGAAAACGCATACGCCCTTTTTGGCCAAGCAAGCAAGCGGGCAATGCAAATCTGCACTACAAAGAAGTATCACTTCCCACCGGTCAAAACGGACATCCACAAAATGTGTACAAACCAGAAAGGCAAGACAGGCCCTGGAGAGCAGGGAGCCTTGTTATGCTGATGGGCGGGATGTAAGTTGCCAACTGCCTCACTGGAGGAGTGCATTGTGTTCCCTAAAACAAGTAAACAACAGAGCTACAGAGCCAAGGGCACTTCCAGTCTAGGGAATATACCTTGGGAAAACTGGAAATCAATAAGACAGAGCCACCCCCAAATTTAGGGCTGCACTGCTTACAAGAACCTCAACTTGGGTACACCTTAAATATCCCAGGAAATATAAAAATGGTTCAAAACATTGTGGAACTTACGTACGATGGAATATCCCTCAGCCGTGAAATCAATGTCATAAGACCAGTAGCAGCAAAATGAGTGGATTCAGGTACGATGATTCTAAGTGAAATAAGTCACACAGAAAAAGAAACTTATCATAAGATATCACTTAGGAAGGTCCTGTAAACATGGCTACACATGAACTGAGTTAGGAAAGAGAACAGAGTCTCACATTTAGAGAACACTCTTATGCCTGCTTAAGGGGGAAGGAGAGGTGGGGGGATGCATAAAACCAGAGTTTGATATAAGCACAGGTACCGTTCCAAAAACCAACTATGGAATAGACAAGACCTACACCTTCCTCAGTGAAAGGGACTCAAAACCCCATATTTCCCGCAGAGGAATAGATCTGACTAGTAAGAATCTTAAAACCTATGTATTGATATGTCTCCGTAAGGGAATCAAGTGTGTCTAGACTGGCATAAACATGGCAGCGAGAATCAGCTCAAACCCACTCTAAAAAGGAATTTCAAAAACAAAACAAAGAAACAGGGAAATTCTTTACAATTCCTTCAGGGTCTCTGATGCAACCTGGAATGACCCTATCTACAATGACAGCTGGATGTGGCATGAGGCTGGACACTTGGGACTGAGAGGATTGGTGAGATTGGGTGAGCAAATGCAGACCCTTTAAAGCAATAATGCATGGCACCCATTCCATGGGTCCCAACTCTCCAGGTTGAAGGGAATATTACTACAGCTATACCATGTACGGGAAACCTAGAGAATGGACACACTGTGAATACGAAAGGTTTCTAAAACTCAACGAATAGTCCCTCTCCTGGTGCTCCGGTTTGACTTTCCTACTGCTTTACTATCAATCTCCCAACTTGGAGAGACAGCCCCTTTAACCTCCTGGTTCGCACAGGTTGCCAATTTGGCAGAGGATGAAAGGGAAGAGGGAGAACCAATGAGAGAGTAGCTTTTAGGCATTTGGATGGGTACATGTCACTCTAATTTCCCGGCAGGAAGAAGAATGAACCAAAGTCTCAGCCACCCACCGGGAACCAGTATAGGTCCTGAACCAAAATTTTGGACTTGCGTTCAGCTCACAAAAAAACGAGTTGAAAAACGGAGCTCAGGGGCACAGCAACTCACAAACTGGCAGCGTAATAAAGGCAAACTCTCGTCCAAAAATCTGTTGAGGGAAGGCAACGAGGCGGACTTGAAAGCGACGCAGAATAGCAGGAAACAGATTTCAAGAGGTACGTTGGAATCGCCTGTAAAGCACAGGAAGAGGGGCACAACTTCGACAATGATGCACTTGGCCAAAAAGGGCGTATGCGTTTTCTCCTGAATATATTCAGGAGAAAACGCATACGCCCTTTTTGGCCAAGCAAGCAAGCGGGCAATGCAAATCTGCACTACAAAGAAGTATCACTTCCCACCGGTCAAAAGGGACATCCACAAAATGTGTACAAACCAGAAAGGCAAGACAGGCCCTGGAGAACAGGGAGCCTTGTTATGCTGATGGGCGGGATGTAAGTTGCCAACTGCCTCACTGGAGGAGTGCATTGTGTTCCCTAAAACAGTAAACAACAGAGCTACAGAGCCAAGGGCACTTCCAGTCTAGGGAATATACCTTGGGAAAACTGGAAATCAATAAGACAAAGCCACCCCCAAATTTAGGGCTGCACTGCTTACAAGAACCTCAACTTGGGTACACCTTAAATATCCCAGGAAATATAAAAATGGTTCAAAACATTGTGGAACTTACGTACGATGGAATATCCCTCAGCCGTGAAATCAATGTCATAAGACCAGTAGCAGCAAAATGAGTGGATTCAGGTACGATGATTCTAAGTGAAATAAGTCACACAGAAAAAGGAACTTATCATAAGATATCACTTAGGAAGATCCTGTAAACATGGCTACACATGAACAGAGTTAGGAAAGAGAACAGAGTCTCACATTTAGAGAACACTCTTATGCCTGCTTAAGGGGGAAGGAGAGGTGGGGGGATGCATCAAACCAGAGTTTGATATAAGCACAGGTACCGTTCCAAAAACCAACTATGGAATAGACAAGACCTACACCTTCCTCAGTGAAAGGGACTCAAAACCCCATATTTCCCGCAAAGGAATATAACTGACTAGTAAAAATCTTAAACCTATGTATTGATATGTCTCCGAAAGGGAATCAAGTGTGTCTAGACGGGCATAAACATGGCAGCGAGAATCAGCTCAAACCCACTATAAAAAGGAATTTCAAAAACAAAACAAAGAAACAGGGAAATTCTTTACAATTCCTTCAGGGTCTCTGATGCAACCTGGAATGACCCTATCTACGATGACAGCTGGATGTGGCATGAGGCTGGACACTTGGGACTGAGGATTGGTGAGATTGGGTGAGCAAATGCAGACCCTTTAAAGCAATAATGCATGGCACCCATTCCATGGGTCCCAACTCTCCAGGTTGAAGGGAATATTACTACAGCTATACCATGTACGGGAAACCTAGAGAATGGACACACTGTGAATACGAAAGGTTTCTAAAACTCAACGAATAGTCCCTCTCCTGGTGCTCCGGTTTGACTTTCCAACTGCTTTACTATCAATCCCCCAACTTGGAGGGACAGCCCCTTTAACCTCCTGGTTCGCACAGGTTGCCAATTTGGCAGAGGATGAAAGGGAAGAGGGAGAACCAATGAGAGAGTGGCTGTTAGGCATTTGGATGGGTACATGTCACTCTAATTTCCCGGCAGGAAGAAGAATGAACCAAAGTCTCAGCCACCCACCGGGAACCACTGTAGGTCCTGAACCAAAACTTTGGACTTGCGTTCAGCTCACAAAAAAACGAGTTGAAAAATGGAGCTCAGGGGCACAGCAACTCACAAACTGGCAGAGTAATAAAGGCCAACTCTCGTCCAAAAATCTGTTGAGGAAAGGCAACGAGGCGGACTTGAAAGCGACGCAGAACAGCAGGAAACAGATTTCAAGAGGTACGTTGGAATCGCCTGTAAAGCACAGGAAGAGGGGCACAACTTCGACAATGATGCACTTGGCCAAAAAGGGCGTATGCGTTTTCTCCTGAATATATTCAGGAGAAAATGCATACGCCCTTTTTGGCCAAGCAAGCAAGCGGGCAATGCAAATCTGCACTACAAAGAAGTATCACTTCCCACCGGTCAAAAGGGACATCCACAAAATGTGTACAAACCAGAAAGGCAAGACAGGCCCTGGAGAACAGGGAGCCTTGTTATGCTGATGGGCGGGATGTAAGTTGCCAACTGCCAAACTGGAGGAGTGCATTGTGTTCCCTAAAACAAGTAAAAAACAGAGCTACAGAGCCAAGGGCACTTTCAGTCTAGGGAATATACCTTGGGAAAACTGAAAATCAATAAGACAGAGCCACCCCCAAATTTAGGGCTGCACTGCTTACAAGAACCTCAACTTGGGTACACCTTAAATATCCCAGGAAATATAAAAATGGTTCAAAAAATTGTGGAACTTACGTACGATGGAATATCCCTCAGCCGTGAAATCAATGTCATAAGACCAGTAGCAGCAAAATGAGTGGATTCAGGTACGATGATTCTAAGTGAAAGAAGTCACACAGAAAAAGAAACTTAGCATAAGATATCACTTAGGAAGATCCTGTAAACATGGCTACACATGAACAGAGTTAGGAAAGAGAACAGAGTCTCACATTTAGAGAACACTCTTATGCCTGCTTAAGGGGGAAGGAAAGGTGGGGGGATGCATCAAACCAGAGTTTGATATAAGCACAGGTATCGTTCCAAAAACCAACTATGGAATAGACAAGACCTACACCTTCCTCAGTGAAAGGGACTCAAAACCCCATATTTCCCGCAGAGGAATATAACTGACTAGTAAGAATCTTAAAACCTATGTATTGATATGTCTCCGAAAGGGAATCAAGTGTGTCTAGACTGGCATGAACATGGCAGCGAGAATCAGCTCAAACCCACTATAAAAAGGAATTTCAAAAACAAAACAAAGAAACAGGGAAATTCTTTACAATTCCTTCAGGGTCTCTGATGCAACCTGGAATGACCCTATCTACAATGACAGCTGGATGTGGCATGGGGCTGGACACTTGAGACTGAGAGGATTGGTGAGATTGGGTGAGCCAATGCAGACCCTTTAAAGCAATAATGCACGGCACCCATTCCATGGGTCCCAACTCTCCAGGGTGAAGGGAATATTACTACAGCTATACCATGTACGGGAAACCTAGAGAATGGACACACTGTGAATACGAAAGGTTTCTAAAACACAACGAAGTTTCCCTATCCTGGTGCTCCGGTTTGACTTTCCAACTGCTTTCCTATCAATCTCCCAACTTGGAGAGACAGCCCCTTGAACCTCCTGGTTCGCACAGGTTGCCAATTTGGCAGAGGATGAAAGGGAAGAGGGAGAACCAATGAGAGAGTAGCTGTTAGGCATTTGGATGGGTACATGTCACTCTAATTTCCCGGCAGGAAGAAGAATGAATCAAAGTCTCAGCCACCCACCGGGAACCAGTATAGGTCCTGAACCAAAACTTTGGACTTCCGTTCAGCTCACAAAAAAACGAGTTGAAAAATGGAGCTCAGGGGCACAGCAACTCACAAACTGGCAGCGTAATAAAGGCCAACTCTCGTCCAAAAATCTGTTGAGGGAAGGCAACGAGGCGGACTTGAAAGCGACGCAGAATAGCAGTAAACAGATTTCAAGACGTACGTTGGAATCGCCTGTAAAGCACAGGAAGAGGGGCACAACTTCGACAATGATGCACTTGGCCAAAAAGGGCGTATGCGTTTTCTCCTGAATATATTCAGGAGAAAACGCATACGCCCTTTTTGGCCAAGCAAGCAAGCGGGCAATGCAAATCTGCACTACAAAGAAGTATCACTTCCCACCGGTCAAAAGGGACATCCACAAAATGTGTACAAACCAGAAAGGCAAGACAGGCCCTGGAGAACAGGGAGCCTTGTTATGCTGATGGGCGGGATGTAAGTTGCCAACTGCCTCACTGGAGGAGTGCATTGTGTTCCCTAAAACAAGTAAACAACAGAGCTACAGAGCCAAGGGCACTTCCAGTCTAGGGAATATACCTTGGGAAAACTGAAAATCAATAAGACAGAGCCACCCCCAAATTTAGGGCTGCACTGCTTACAAGAACCTCAACTTGGGTACACCTTAAATATCCCAGGAAATATAAAAATGGTTCAAAAAATTGTGGAACTTACGTACGATGGAATATCCCTCAGCCATGAAATCAATGTCATAAGACCAGTAGCAGCAAAATGAGTGGATTCAGGTACGATGATTCTAAGTGAAATAAGTCACACAGAAAAAGAAACTTAGCATAAGATATCACTTAGGAAGGTCCTGTAAACATGGCTACACATGAACAGAGTTAGGAAAGAGAACAGAGTCTCACATTTAGAGAACACTCTTATTCCTGCTTAAGGGGGAAGGAGAGGTGGGGGGATGCATAAAACCAGAGTTTGATATAAGCACAGGTACCGTTCCAAAAACCAACTATGGAATAGACAAGACCTACACCTTCCTCAGTGAAAGGGACTCAAAACCCCATATTTCCCGCAGAGGAATAGATCTGACTAGTAAGAATCTTAAAACCTATGTATTGATATGTCTCCGTAAGGGAATCAAGTGTCTCTAGACTGGCATAAACATGGCAGCGAGAATCAGCTCAAACCCACTGTAAAAAGGAATTTCAAAAACAGAACAAAGAAACAGGGAAATTCTTTACAATTCCTTCAGGGTCTCTGATGCAACCTGGAATGACCCTATCTACAATGACAGCTGGATGTGGCATGAGGCTGGACACTTGGGACTGAGAGGATTGGTGAGATTGGGTGAGCAAATGCAGACCCTTTAAAGCAATAATGCATGGCACCCATTCCATGGGTCCCAACTCTCCAGGTTGAAGGGAATATTAATACAGCTATACCATGTACGGGAAACCTAGAGAATGGACACACTGTGAATACGAAAGGTTTCTAAAACTCAACGAATAGTCCCTCTCCTGGTGCTCCGGTTTGATTTTCCAACTGCTTTACTATCAATCCCCCAACTTGGAGGGACAGCCCCTTTAACCTCCTGGTTCGCACAGGTTGCCAATTTGGCAGAGGATGAAAGGGAAGAGGGAGAACCAATGAGAGAGTAGCTGTTAGGCATTTGGATGGGCACATGTCACTCTAATTTCCCGGCAGGAAGAAGAATTAACCAAAGTCTCAGCCACCCACCGGGAACCAGTATAGGTCCTGAACCAAAACTTTGGACTTGCGTTCAGCTCACAAAAAAACGAGTTGAAAAATGGAGCTCAGGGGCACAGCAACTCACAAACTGGCAGCGTAATAAAGGCCAACTCTCGTCCAAAAATCTGTTGAGGGAAGGCAACGTGGCGGACTTGAAAGCGAGGCAGAATAGCAGGAAACAGATTTCAAGAGGTACGTTGGAATCGCCTGTAAAGCACAGGAAGAGGGGCACAACTTCGACAATGATGCACTTGGCCAAAAAGGGCGTATGCGTTTTCTCCTGAATATATTCAGGAGAAAACGCATACGCCCTTTTTGGCCAAGCAAGCAAGCGGGCAATGCAAATCTGCACTACAAAGAAGTATCACTTCCCACCGGTCAAAAGGGACATCCACAAAATGTGTACAAACCAGAAAGGCAAGACAGGCCCTGGAGAACAAGGACCCTTGTTATGCTGATGGGCGGGATGTAAGTTGCCAACTGCCTCACTGGAGGAGTGAATTGTGTTCCCTAAAACAAGTAAACAACAGAGCTACAGAGCCAAGGGCACTTCCAGTCTAGGGAATATACCTTGGGAAAACTGAAAATCAATAAGACAGAGCCACCCCCAAATTTAGGGCTGCACTGCTTACAAGAACCTCAACTTGGGTACACCTTAAATATCCCAGGAAATATAAAAATGGTTCAAAACATTGTGGAACTTACGTACGATGGAATATCCCTCAGCCGTGAAATCAATGTCATAAGACCAGTAGCAGCAAAATGAGTGGATTCAGGTACGATGATTCTAAGTGAAATAAGTCACACAGAAAAAGAAACTTAGCATAAGATATCACTTAGGAAGATCCTGTAAACATGGCTACACATGAACTGAGTTAGGAAAGAGAACAGAGTCTCACATTTAGAGAACACTCTTATGCCTGCTTAAGGGGAAAGGAGAGGCGGGGGGATGCATCAAACCAGAGTTGGATATAAGCACAGGTACCGTTCCAAAAACCAACTATGGAATAGACAAGACCTACACCTTCCTCAGTGAAAGGGACTCAAAACCCCATATTTCCCGCAAAGGAATAGATCTGACTAGTAAGAATCTTAAAACCTATGTATTGATATGTCTCCGAAAGGGAATCAAGTGTGTCTAGACGGGCATAAACATGGCAGCGAGAATCAGCTCAATCCCACTATAAAAAGGAATTTCAAAAACAAAACAAAGAAACAGGGAAATTCTTTACAATTCCTTCAGGGTCTCTGATGCAACCTGGAATGACCCTATCTACAATGACAGCTGGATGTGGCATGAGGCTGGACACTTGGGACTGAGAGGATTGGTGAGATTGGGTGAGCAAATGCAGACCCTTTAAAGCAATAATGCATGGCACCCGTTCCATGGGTCCCAACTCTCCAGGTTGAAGGGAATATTACTACAGCTATACCATGTACGGGAAACCTAGAGAATGGACACACTGTGAATACGAAAGGTTTCTAAAACTCAACGAATAGTCCCTCTCCTGGTGCTCCGGTTTGACTTTCCAACTGCTTTACTATCAATCTCCCAACTTGGAGAGACAGCCCCTTTAACCTCCTGGTTCGCACAGGTTGCCAATTTGGCAGAGGATGAAAGGGAAGAGGGAGAACCAATGAGAGAGTAGCTGTTAGGCATTTGGATGGGTACATGTCACTCTAATTTCCCGGCAGGAAGAAGAATGAACCAAAGTCTCAGCCACCCACCGGGAACCAGTATAGGTCCTGAACCAAAATTTTGGACTTGCGTTCAGCTCACAAAAAAACGAGTTGAAAAACGGAGCTCAGGGGCACAGCAACTCACAAACTGGCAGCGTAATAAAGGCCAACTCTCGTCCAAAAATCTGTTGAGGGAAGGCAACGAGGTGGACTTGAAAGCGAGGCAGAATAGCAGGAAACAGATTTCAAAAGGTACGTTGGAATCGCCCGTAAAGCACAGGAAGAGGGGCACAACTTCGACAATGATGCAGTTGGCCAAAAAGGGCGTATGCGTTTTCTCCTGAATATATTCAGGAGAAAACGCATACGCCCTTTTTGGCCAAGCAAGCAAGCGGGCAATGCGAATCTGCACTACAAAGAAGTATCACTTCCCACCGGTCAAAACGGACATCCACAAAATGTGTACAAACCAGAAAGGCAAGACAGGCCCTGGAGAGCAGGGAGCCTTGTTATGCTGATGGGCGGGATGTAAGTTGCCAACTGCCTCACTGGAGGAGTGCATTGTGTTCCCTAAAACAAGTAAACAACAGAGCTACAGAGCCAAGGGCACTTCCAGTCTAGGGAATATACCTTGGGAAAACTGGAAATCAATAAGACAGAGCCACCCCCAAATTTAGGGCTGCACTGCTTACAAGAACCTCAACTTGGGTACACCTTAAATATCCCAGGAAATATAAAAATGGTTCAAAACATTGTGGAACTTACGTACGATGGAATATCCCTCAGCCGTGAAATCAATGTCATAAGACCAGTAGCAGCAAAATGAGTGGATTCAGGTACGATGATTCTAAGTGAAATAAGTCACACAGAAAAAGAAACTTAGCATAAGATATCACTTAGGAAGATCCTGTAAACATGGCTACACATGAACTGAGTTAGGAAAGAGAACAGAGTCTCACATTTAGAGAACACTCTTATGCCTGCTTAAGGGGGAAGGAGAGGTGGGGGGATGCATCAAACCAGAGTTTGATATAAGCACAGGTACCGTTCCAAAAACCAACTATGGAATAGACAAGACCTACACCTTCCTCAGTGAAAGGGACTCAAAACCCCATATTTCCCGCAGAGGAATACATCTGACTAGTAAGAATCTTAAAACCTATGTATTGATATGTCTCCGTAAGGGAATCAAGTGTGTCTAGACTGGCATAAACATGGCAGCGAGAATCAGCTCAAACCCACTATAAAAAGGAATTTCAAAAACAAAACAAAGAAACAGGGAAATTCTTTACAATTCCTTCAGGGTCTCTGATGCAACCTGGAATGACCCTATCTACAATGACAGCTGGATGTGGCATGAGGCTGGACACTTGGGACTGAGAGGATTGGTGAGATTGGGTGAGCAAATGCAGACCCTTTAAAGCAATAATGCATGGCACCCGTTCCATGGGTCCCAACTCTCCAGGTTGAAGGTAATATTACTACAGCTATACCATGTATGGGAAACCTAGAGAATGGACACACTGTGAATACGAAAGGTTTCTAAAACTCAACGAATAGTCCCTCTCCTGGTGCTCCGGTTTGACTTTCCAACTGCTTTACTATCAATCCCCCAACTTGGAGGGACAGCCCCTTTAATCTCCTGATTCGCACAGGTTGCCAATTTGGCAGAGGATGAAAGGGAAGAGGGAGAACCAATGAGAGAGTAGCTGTTAGGCATTTGGATGGGTACATGTCACTCTAATTTCCCGGCAGGAAGAAGAATGAACCAAAGTCTCAGCCACCCACCGGGAACCAGTATAGGTCCTGAACCAAAATTTTGGACTTGCGTTCAGCTCACAAAAAAACGAGTTGAAAAACGGAGCTCAGGGGCACAGCAACTCACAAACTGGCAGCGTAATAAAGGCCAACTCTCGTCCAAAAATCTGTTGAGGGAAGGCAACGTGGCGGACTTGAAAGCGAGGCAGAATAGCAGGAAACAGATTTCAAGAGGTACGTTGGAATCGCCTGTAAAGCACAGGAAGAGGGGCACAACTTCGACAATGATGCAGTTGGCCAAAAAGGGCATATGCGTTTTCTCCTGAATATATTCAGGAGAAAACGCATACGCCCTTTTTGGCCAAGCAAGCAAGCGGGCAATGCGAATCTGCACTACAAAGTAGTATCACTTCCCACCGGTCAAAAGGGACATCCACAAAATGTGTACAAACCAGAAAGGCAAGACAGGCCCTGGAGAGCAGGGAGCCTTGTTATGCTGATTGGCGGGATGTAGGTTGCCAACTGCCTCACTGGAGGAGTGCATTGTGTTCCCTAAAACAAGTAAACAACAGAGCTACAGAGCCAAGGGCACTTCCAGTCTAGGGAATATACCTTGGGAAAACTGGAAATCAATAAGACAGAGCCACCCCCAAATTTAGGGCTGCACTGCTTACAAGAACCTCAACTTGGGTACACCTTAAATATCCCAGGAAATATAAAAATGGTTCAAAACATTGTGGAACTTACGTACGATGGAATATCCCTCAGCCGTGAAATCAATGTCATAAGACCAGTAGCAGCAAAATGAGTGGATTCAGGTACGATGATTCTAAGTGAAATAAGTCACACAGAAAAAGAAACTTAGCATAAGATATCACTTAGGAAGATCCTGTAAACATGGCTACACATGAACTGAGTTAGGAAAGAGAACAGAGTCTCACATTTAGAGAACACTCTTATGCCTGCTTAAGGGGGAAGGAGAGGTGGGGGGATGCATCAAACCAGAGTTTGATATAAGCACAGGTACCGTTCCAAAAACCAACTATGGAATAGACAAGACCTACACCTTCCTCAGTGAAAGGGACTCAAAACCCCATATTTCCCGCAGAGGAATAGATCTGACTAGTAAGAATCTTAAAACATATGTATTGATATGTCTCCGTAAGGGAATCAAGTGTGTCTAGACTGGCATAAACATGGCAGCGAGAATCAGCTCAATCCCACTATAAAAAGGAATTTCAAAAACAAAACAAAGAAACAGGGAAATTCTTTACAATTCCTTCAGGGTCTCTGATGCAACCTGGAATGACCCTATCTACAATGACAGCTGGATGTGGCATGAGGCTGGACACTTGGGACTGAGAGGATTGGTGAGATTGGGTGAGCAAATGCAGACCCTTTAAAGCAATAATGCATGGCACCCGTTCCATGGGTCCCAACTCTCCAGGTTGAAGGGAATATTACTACAGCTATACCATGTACGGGAAACCTAGAGAATGGACACACTGTGAATACGAAAGGTTTCTAAAACTCAACGAATAGTCCCTCTCCTGGTGCTCCGGTTTGACTTTCCAACTGCTTTACTATCAATCCCCCAACTTGGAGGGACAGTCCCTTTAACCTCCTGGTTCGCACAGGTTGCCAATTTGGCAGAGGATGAAAGGGAAGAGGGAGAACCAATGAGAGAGTAGCTGTTAGGCATTTGGATGGGTACATGTCACTCTAATTTCCCGGCAGGAAGAAGAATGAACCAAAGTCTCAGCCACCCCCCGGGAACCAGTATAGGTCCTGAACCAAAATTTTGGACTTGCGTTCAGCTCACAAAAAAACGAGTTGAAAAACGGAGCTCAGGGGCACAGCAACTCACAAACTGGCAGCGTAATAAAGGCCAACTCTCGTCCAAAAATCTGTTGAGGGAAGGCAACGAGGCGGACTTGAAAGCGACGCAGAATAGCAGGAAACAGATTTCAAGAGGTACGTTGGAATCGCCAGTAAAGCACAGGAAGAGGGGCACAACTTCGACAATGATGCACTTGGCCAAAAAGGGCGTATGCGTTTTCTCCTGAATATATTCAGGAGAAAATGCATACGCCCTTTTTGGCCAAGCAAGCAAGCGGGCAATGCAAATCTGCACTACAAAGAAGTATCACTTCCCACCGGTCAAAACGGACATCCACAAAATGTGTACAAACCAGAAAGGCAAGACAGGCCCTGGAGAGCAGGGAGCCTTGTTATGCTGATGGGCGGGATGTAAGTTGCCAACTGCCTCACTGGAGGAGTGCATTGTGTTCCGTAAAACAAGTAAACAACAGAGCTACAGAGCCAAGGGCACTTCCAGTCTAGGGAATATACCTTGGGAAAACTGGAAATCAATAAGACAGAGCCACCCCCAAATTTAGGGCTGCACTGCTTACAAGAACCTCAACTTGGGTACACCTTAAATATCCCAGGAAATATAAAAATGGTTCAAAACATTGTGGAACTTACGTACGATGGAATATCCCTCAGCCGTGAAATCAATGTCATAAGACCAGTAGCAGCAAAATGAGTGGATTCAGGTACGATGATTCTAAGTGAAATAAGTCACACAGAAAAAGAAACTTAGCATAAGATATCACTTAGGAAGATCCTGTAAACATGGCTACACATGAACTGAGTTAGGAAAGAGAACAGAGTCTCACATTTAGAGAACACTCTTATGCCTGCTTAAGGGGGAAGGAGAGGTGGGGGGATGCATCAAACCAGAGTTTGATATAAGCACAGGTACCGTTCCAAAAACCAACTATGGAATAGACAAGACCTACACCTTCCTCAGTGAAAGGGACTCAAAACCCCATATTTCCCGCAGAGGAATAGATCTGACTAGTAAGAATCTTAAAACATATGTATTGATATGTCTCCATAAGGGAATCAAGTGTGTCTAGACTGGCATAAACATGGCAGCGAGAATCAGCTCAAACCCACTATAAAAAGGAATTTCAAAAACAAAACAAAGAAACAGGGAAATTCTTTACAATTCCTTCAGGGTCTCTGATGCAACCTGGAATGACCCTATCTACAATGACAGCTGGATGTGGCATGAGGCTGGACACTTGGGACTGAGAGGATTGGTGAGATTGGGTGAGCAAATGCAGACCCTTTAAAGCAATAATGCATGGCACCCATTCCATGGGTCCCAACTCTCCAGGTTGAAGGGAATATTACTACAGCTATACCATGTACGGGAAACCTAGAGAATGGACACACTGTGAATACGAAAGGTTTCTAAAACTCAACGAATAGTCCCTCTCCTGGTGCTCCGGTTTGACTTTCCAACTGCTTTACTATCAATCCCCCAACTTGGAGGGACAGCCCCTTTAACCTCCTGGTTCGCACAGGTTGCCAATTTGGCAGAGGATGAAAGGGAAGAGGGAGAACCAATGAGAGAGTAGCTGTTAGGCATTTGGATGGGCACATGTCACTCTAATTTCCCGGCAGGAAGAAGAATGAACCAAAGTCTCAGCCACCCACCGGGAACCAGTATAGGTCCTGAACCAAAATTTTGGACTTGCGTTCAGCTCACAAAAAAACGAGTTGAAAAACGGAGCTCAGGGGCACAGCAACTCACAAACTGGCAGCGTAATAAAGGCCAACTCTCGTCCACAAATCTGTTGAGGGAAGGCAACGTGGCGGACTTGAAAGCGACGCAGAATAGCAGGAAACAGATTTCAAGAGGTACGTTGGAATCGCCTGTAAAGCACAGGAAGAGGGGCACAACTTCGACAATGATGCACTTGGCCAAAAAGGGCGTATGCGTTTTCTCCTGAATATATTCAGGAGAAAACGCATACGCCCTTTTTGGCCAAGCAAGCAAGCGGGCAATGCAAATCTGCACTACAAAGAAGTATCACTTCCCACCGGTCAAAAGGGACATCCACAAAATGTGTACAAACCAGAAAGGCAAGACAGGCCCTGGAGAACAGGGAGCCTTGTTATGCTGATGGGCGGGATGTAAGTTGCCAACTGCCTCACTGGAGGAGTGCATTGTGTTCCCTAAAACAAGTAAACAACAGAGCTACAGAGCCAAGGGCACTTCCAGTCTAGGGAATATACCTTGGGAAAACTGAAAATCAATAAGACAGAGCCACCCCCAAATTTAGGGCTGCACTGCTTACAAGAACCTCAACTTGGGTACACCTTAAATATCCCAGGAAATATAAAAATGGTTCAAAAAATTGTGGAACTTACGTACGATGGAATATCCCTCAGCCATGAAATCAATGTCATAAGACCAGTAGCAGCAAAATGAGTGGATTCAGGTACGATGATTCTAAGTGAAATAAGTCACACAGAAAAAGAAACTTAGCATAAGATATCACTTAGGAAGATCCTGTAAACATGGCTACACATGAACAGAGTTAGGAAAGAGAACAGAGTCTCACATTTAGAGAACACTCTTATTCCTGCTTAAGGGGGAAGGAGAGGTGGGGGGATGCATAAAACCAGAGTTTGATATAAGCACAGGTACCGTTCCAAAAACCAACTATGGAATAGACAAGACCTACACCTTCCTCAGTGAAAGGGACTCAAAACCCCATATTTCCCGCAGAGGAATAGATCTGACTAGTAAGAATCTTAAAACCTATGTATTGATATGTCTCCGTAAGGGAATCAAGTGTCTCTAGACTGGCATAAACATGGCAGCGAGAATCAGCTCAAACCCACTGTAAAAAGGAATTTCAAAAACAGAACAAAGAAACAGGGAAATTCTTTACAATTCCTTCAGGGTCTCTGATGCAACCTGGAATGACCCTATCTACAATGACAGCTGGATGTGGCATGAGGCTGGACACTTGGGACTGAGAGGATTGGTGAGATTGGGTGAGCAAATGCAGACCCTTTAAAGCAATAATGCATGGCACCCATTCCATGGGTCCCAACTCTCCAGGTTGAAGGGAATATTAATACAGCTATACCATGTACGGGAAACCTAGAGAATGGACACACTGTGAATACGAAAGGTTTCTAAAACTCAACGAATAGTCCCTCTCCTGGTGCTCCGGTTTGACTTTCCAACTGCTTTACTATCAATCCCCCAACTTGGAGGGACAGCCCCTTTAACCTCCTGGTTCGCACAGGTTGCCAATTTGGCAGAGGATGAAAGGGAAGAGGGAGAACCAATGAGAGAGTAGCTGTTAGGCATTTGGATGGGCACATGTCACTCTAATTTCCCGGCAGGAAGAAGAATTAACCAAAGTCTCAGCCACCCACCGGGAACCAGTATAGGTCCTGAACCAAAACTTTGGACTTGCGTTCAGCTCACAAAAAAACGAGTTGAAAAACGGAGCTCAGGGGCACAGCAACTCACAAACTGGCAGCGTAATAAAGGCCAACTCTCGTCCAAAAATCTGTTGAGGGAAGGCAACGTGGCGGACTTGAAAGCGAGGCAGAATAGCAGGAAACAGATTTCAAGAGGTACGTTGGAATCGCCTGTAAAGCACAGGAAGAGGGGCACAACTTCGACAATGATGCACTTGGCCAAAAAGGGCGTATGCGTTTTCTCCTGAATATATTCAGGAGAAAACGCATACGCCCTTTTTGGCCAAGCAAGCAAGCGGGCAATGCAAATCTGCACTACAAAGAAGTATCACTTCCCACCGGTCAAAAGGGACATCCACAAAATGTGTACAAACCAGAAAGGCAAGACAGGCCCTGGAGAACAAGGACCCTTGTTATGCTGATGGGCGGGATGTAAGTTGCCAACTGCCTCACTGGAGGAGTGAATTGTGTTCCCTAAAACAAGTAAACAACAGAGCTACAGAGCCAAGGGCACTTCCAGTCTAGGGAATATACCTTGGGAAAACTGAAAATCAATAAGACAGAGCCACCCCCAAATTTAGGGCTGCACTGCTTACAAGAACCTCAACTTGGGTACACCTTAAATATCCCAGGAAATATAAAAATGGTTCAAAACATTGTGGAACTTACGTACGATGGAATATCCCTCAGCCGTGAAATCAATGTCATAAGACCAGTAGCAGCAAAATGAGTGGATTCAGGTACGATGATTCTAAGTGAAATAAGTCACACAGAAAAAGAAACTTAGCATAAGATATCACTTAGGAAGATCCTGTAAACATGGCTACACATGAACTGAGTTAGGAAAGAGAACAGAGTCTCACATTTAGAGAACACTCTTATGCCTGCTTAAGGGGAAAGGAGAGGCGGGGGGATGCATCAAACCAGAGTTGGATATAAGCACAGGTACCGTTCCAAAAACCAACTATGGAATAGACAAGACCTACACCTTCCTCAGTGAAAGGGACTCAAAACCCCATATTTCCCGCAAAGGAATAGATCTGACTAGTAAGAATCTTAAAACCTATGTATTGATATGTCTCCGAAAGGGAATCAAGTGTGTCTAGACGGGCATAAACATGGCAGCGAGAATCAGCTCAATCCCACTATAAAAAGGAATTTCAAAAACAAAACAAAGAAACAGGGAAATTCTTTACAATTCCTTCAGGGTCTCTGATGCAACCTGGAATGACCCTATCTACAATGACAGCTGGATGTGGCATGAGGCTGGACACTTGGGACTGAGAGGATTGGTGAGATTGGGTGAGCAAATGCAGACCCTTTAAAGCAATAATGCATGGCACCCGTTCCATGGGTCCCAACTCTCCAGGTTGAAGGGAATATTACTACAGCTATACCATGTACGGGAAACCTAGAGAATGGACACACTGTGAATACGAAAGGTTTCTAAAACTCAACGAATAGTCCCTCTCCTGGTGCTCCGGTTTGACTTTCCAACTGCTTTACTATCAATCCCCCAACTTGGAGGGACAGCCCCTTTAATCTCCTGATTCGCACAGGTTGCCAATTTGGCAGAGGATGAAAGGGAAGAGGGAGAACCAATGAGAGAGTAGCTGTTAGGCATTTGGATGGGTACATGTCACTCTAATTTCCCGGCAGGAAGAAGAATGAACCAAAGTCTCAGCCACCCACCGGGAACCAGTATAGGTCCTGAACCAAAATTTTGGACTTGCGTTCAGCTCACAAAAAAACGAGTTGAAAAACGGAGCTCAGGGGCACAGCAACTCACAAACTGGCAGCGTAATAAAGGCCAACTCTCGTCCAAAAATCTGTTGAGGGAAGGCAACGTGGCGGACTTGAAAGCGAGGCAGAATAGCAGGAAACAGATTTCAAGAGGTACGTTGGAATCGCCTGTAAAGCACAGGAAGAGGGGCACAACTTCGACAATGATGCAGTTGGCCAAAAAGGGCATATGCGTTTTCTCCTGAATATATTCAGGAGAAAACGCATACGCCCTTTTTGGCCAAGCAAGCAAGCGGGCAATGCGAATCTGCACTACAAAGTAGTATCACTTCCCACCGGTCAAAAGGGACATCCACAAAATGTGTACAAACCAGAAAAGCAAGACAGGCCCTGGAGAGCAGGGAGCCTTGTTATGCTGATTGGCGGGATGTAGGTTGCCAACTGCCTCACTGGAGGAGTGCATTGTGTTCCCTAAAACAAGTAAACAACAGAGCTACAGAGCCAAGGGCACTTCCAGTCTAGGGAATATACCTTGGGAAAACTGGAAATCAATAAGACAGAGCCACCCCCAAATTTAGGGCTGCACTGCTTACAAGAACCTCAACTTGGGTACACCTTAAATATCCCAGGAAATATAAAAATGGTTCAAAACATTGTGGAACTTACGTACGATGGAATATCCCTCAGCCGTGAAATCAATGTCATAAGACCAGTAGCAGCAAAATGAGTGGATTCAGGTACGATGATTCTAAGTGAAATAAGTCACACAGAAAAAGAAACTTAGCATAAGATATCACTTAGGAAGATCCTGTAAACATGGCTACACATGAACTGAGTTAGGAAAGAGAACAGAGTCTCACATTTAGAGAACACTCTTATGCCTGCTTAAGGGGGAAGGAGAGGTGGGGGGATGCATCAAACCAGAGTTTGATATAAGCACAGGTACCGTTCCAAAAACCAACTATGGAATAGACAAGACCTACACCTTCCTCAGTGAAAGGGACTCAAAACCCCATATTTCCCGCAGAGGAATACATCTGACTAGTAAGAATCTTAAAACATATGTATTGATATGTCTCCGTAAGGGAATCAAGTGTGTCTAGACTGGCATAAACATGGCAGCGAGAATCAGCTCAATCCCACTATAAAAAGGAATTTCAAAAACAAAACAAAGAAACAGGGAAATTCTTTACAATTCCTTCAGGGTCTCTGATGCAACCTGGAATGACCCTATCTACAATGACAGCTGGATGTGGCATGAGGCTGGACACTTGGGACTGAGAGGATTGGTGAGATTGGGTGAGCAAATGCAGACCCTTTAAAGCAATAATGCATGGCACCCGTTCCATGGGTCCCAACTCTCCAGGTTGAAGGGAATATTACTACAGCTATACCATGTACGGGAAACCTAGAGAATGGACACACTGTGAATACGAAAGGTTTCTAAAACTCAACGAATAGTCCCTCTCCTGGTGCTCCGGTTTGACTTTCCAACTGCTTTACTATCAATCCCCCAACTTGGAGGGACAGTCCCTTTAACCTCCTGGTTCGCACAGGTTGCCAATTTGGCAGAGGATGAAAGGGAAGAGGGAGAACCAATGAGAGAGTAGCTGTTAGGCATTTGGATGGGTACATGTCACTCTAATTTCCCGGCAGGAAGAAGAATGAACCAAAGTCTCAGCCACCCCCCGGGAACCAGTATAGGTCCTGAACCAAAATTTTGGACTTGCGTTCAGCTCACAAAAAAACGAGTTGAAAAACGGAGCTCAGGGGCACAGCAACTCACAAACTGGCAGCGTAATAAAGGCCAACTCTCGTCCAAAAATCTGTTGAGGGAAGGCAACGAGGCGGACTTGAAAGCGACGCAGAATAGCAGGAAACAGATTTCAAGAGGTACGTTGGAATCGCCAGTAAAGCACAGGAAGAGGGGCACAACTTCGACAATGATGCACTTGGCCAAAAAGGGCGTATGCGTTTTCTCCTGAATATATTCAGGAGAAAATGCATACGCCCTTTTTGGCCAAGCAAGCAAGCGGGCAATGCAAATCTGCACTACAAAGAAGTATCACTTCCCACCGGTCAAAACGGACATCCACAAAATGTGTACAAACCAGAAAGGCAAGACAGGCCCTGGAGAAATGGGAGCCTTGTTATGCTGATGGGCGGGATGTAAGTTGCCAACTGCCTCACTGGAGGAGTGCATTGTGTTCCGTAAAACAAGTAAACAACAGAGCTACAGAGCCAAGGGCACTTCCAGTCTAGGGAATATACCTTGGGAAAACTGGAAATCAATAAGACAGAGCCACCCCCAAATTTAGGGCTGCACTGCTTACAAGAACCTCAACTTGGGTACACCTTAAATATCCCAGGAAATATAAAAATGGTTCAAAACATTGTGGAACTTACGTACGATGGAATATCCCTCAGCCGTGAAATCAATGTCATAAGACCAGTAGCAGCAAAATGAGTGGATTCAGGTACGATGATTCTAAGTGAAATAAGTCACACAGAAAAAGAAACTTAGCATAAGATATCACTTAGGAAGATCCTGTAAACATGGCTACACATGAACTGAGTTAGGAAAGAGAACAGAGTCTCACATTTAGAGAACACTCTTATGCCTGCTTAAGGGGGAAGGAGAGGTGGGGGGATGCATCAAACCAGAGTTTGATATAAGCACAGGTACCGTTCCAAAAACCAACTATGGAATAGACAAGACCTACACCTTCCTCAGTGAAAGGGACTCAAAACCCCATATTTCCCGCAGAGGAATAGATCTGACTAGTAAGAATCTTAAAACATATGTATTGATATGTCTCCATAAGGGAATCAAGTGTGTCTAGACTGGCATAAACATGGCAGCGAGAATCAGCTCAAACCCACTATAAAAAGGAATTTCAAAAACAAAACAAAGAAACAGGGAAATTCTTTACAATTCCTTCAGGGTCTCTGATGCAACCTGGAATGACCCTATCTACAATGACAGCTGGATGTGGCATGAGGCTGGACACTTGGGACTGAGAGGATTGGTGAGATTGGGTGAGCAAATGCAGACCCTTTAAAGCAATAATGCATGGCACCCATTCCATGGGTCCCAACTCTCCAGGTTGAAGGGAATATTACTACAGCTATACCATGTACGGGAAACCTAGAGAATGGACACACTGTGAATACGAAAGGTTTCTAAAACTCAACGAATAGTCCCTCTCCTGGTGCTCCGGTTTGACTTTCCAACTGCTTTACTATCGATCCCCCAACTTGGAGGGACAGCCCCTTTAACCTCCTGGTTCGCACAGGTTGCCAATTTGGCAGAGGATGAAAGGGAAGAGGGAGAACCAATGAGAGAGTAGCTGTTAGGCATTTGGATGGGCACATGTCACTCTAATTTCCCGGCAGGAAGAAGAATGAACCAAAGTCTCAGCCACCCACCGGGAACCAGTATAGGTCCTGAACCAAAATTTTGGACTTGCGTTCAGCTCACAAAAAAACGAGTTGAAAAACGGAGCTCAGGGGCACAGCAACTCACAAACTGGCAGCGTAATAAAGGCCAACTCTCGTCCACAAATCTGTTGAGGGAAGGCAACGTGGCGGAATTGAAAGCGACGCAGAATAGCAGGAAACAGATTTCAAGAGGTACGTTGGAATCGCCTGTAAAGCACAGGAAGAGGGGCACAACTTCGACAATGATGCACTTGGCCAAAAAGGGCGTATGCGTTTTCTCCTGAATATATTCAGGAGAAAACGCATACGCCCTTTTTGGCCAAGCAAGCAAGCGGGCAATGCAAATCTGCACTACAAAGAAGTATCACTTCCCACCGGTCAAAAGGGACATCCACAAAATGTGTACAAACCAGAAAGGCAAGACAGGCCCTGGAGAAATGGGAGCCTTGTTATGCTGATGGGCGGGATGTAAGTTGCCAACTGCCTCACTGGAGGAGTGAATTGTGTTCCCTAAAACAAGTAAACAACAGAGCTACAGAGCCAAGGGCACTTCCAGTCTAGGGAATATACCTTGGGAAAACTGGAAATCAATAAGACAGAGCCACCCCCAAATTTAGGGCTGCATTGCTTACAAGAACCTCAACTTGGGTACACCTTAAATATCCCAGGAAATATAAAAATGGTTCAAAACATTGTGGAACTTACGTACGATGGAATATCCCTCAGCCGTGAAATCAATGTCATAAGACCAGTAGCAGCAAAATGAGTGGATTCAGGTACGATGATTCTAAGTGAAATAAGTCACACAGAAAAAGAAACTTAGCATAAGATATCACTTAGGAAGATCCTGTAAACATGGCTACACATGAACTGAGTTAGGAAAGAGAACAGAGTCTCACATTTAGAGAACACTCTTATGCCTGCTTAAGGGGCAAGGAGAGGTGGGGGGATGCATCAAACCAGACTTTGATATAAGCACAGGTACCGTTCCAAAAACCAACTATGGAATAGACAAGACCTACACCTTCCTCAGTGAAAGGGACTCAAAACCCCATATTTCCCGCAAAGGAATATATCTGACTAGTAAGAATCTTAAAACCTATGTATTGATATGTGTCCGAAAGGGAATCAAGTGTGTCTAGACGGGCATAAACATGGCAGCGAGAATCAGCTCAATCCCACTATAAAAAGGAATTTCAAAAACAAAACAAAGAAACAGGGAAATTCTTTACAATTCCTTCAGGGTCTCTGATGCAACCTGGAATGACCCTATCTACAATGACAGCTGGATGTGGCATGAGGCTGGACACTTGGGACTGAGAGGATTGGTGAGATTGGGTGAGCAAATGCAGACCCTTTAAAGCAATAATGCATGGCACCCGTTCCATGGGTCCCAACTCTCCAGGTTGAAGGGAATATTACTACAGCTATACCATGTACGGGAAACCTAGAGAATGGACACACTGTGAATACGAAAGGTTTCTAAAACACAACGAATAGTCCCTCTCCTGGTGCTCCGGTTTGACTTTCCAACTGCTTTCCTATCAATCTCCCAACTTGGAGAGACAGCCCCTTTAACCTCCTGGTTCGCACAGGTTGCCAATTTGGCAGAGGATGAAAGGGAAGAGGGAGAACCAATGAGAGAGTAGCTGTTAGGCATTTGGATGGGTACATGTCACTCTAATTTCCCGGCAGGAAGAAGAATGAACCGAAGTCTCAGCCACCCACCGGGAACCAGTATAGGTCCTGAACCAAAACTTTGGACTTCCGTTCAGCTCACAAAAAAACGAGTTGAAAAATGGAGCTCAGGGGCACAGCAACTCACAAACTGGCAGAGTAATAAAGGCCAACTCTCGTCCAAAAATCTGTTGAGGGAAGGCAACGAGGCGGACTTGAAAGCGAGGCAGAATAGCAGGAAACAGATTTCAAGAGGTACGTTGGAATCGCCCGTAAAGCACAGGAAGAGGGGCACAACTTCGACAATGATGCACTTGGCCAAAAAGGGCGTATGCGTTTTCTCCTGAATATATTCAGGAGAAAACGCATACGCCCTTTTTGGCCAAGCAAGCAAGCGGGCAATGCGAATCTGCACTACAAAGAAGTATCACTTCCCACCGGTCAAAAGGGACATCCACAAAATGTGTACAAACCAGAAAGGCAAGACAGGCCCTGGAGAGCAGGGAGCCTTGTTATGCTGATGGGCGGGATGTAAGTTGCCAACTGCCTCACTGGAGGAGTGCATTGTGTTCCCTAAAACAAGTAAACAACAGAGCTACAGAGCCAAGGGCACTTCCAGTCTAGGGAATATACCTTGGGAAAACTGAAAATCAATAAGACAGAGCCACCCCCAAATTTAGGGCTGCACTGCTTACAAGAACCTCAACTTCGGTACACCTTAAATATCCCAGGAAATATAAAAATGGTTCAAAACATTGTGGAACTTACGTACGATGGAATATCCCTCAGCCGTGAAATCAATGTCATAAGACCAGTAGCAGCAAAATGAGTGGATTCAGGTACGATGATTCTAAGTGAAATAAGTCACACAGAAAAAGAAACTTAGCATAAGATATCACTTAGGAAGGTCCTGTAAACATGGCTACACATGAACTGAGTTAGGAAAGAGAACAGAGTCTCACATTTAGAGAACACTCTTATGCCTGCTTAAGGGGGAAGGAGAGGTGGGGGGATGCATCAAACCAGAGTTTGATATAAGCACAGGTACCATTCCAAAAACCAACTATGGAATAGACAAGACCTACACCTTCCTCAGTGAAAGGGACTCAAAACCCCATATTTCCCGCAAAGGAATATATCTGACTAGTAAGAATCTTAAAACCTATGTATTGATATGTGTCCGAAAGGGAATCAAGTGTGTCTAGACGGGCATAAACATGGCAGCGAGAATCAGCTCAATCCCACTATAAAAAGGAATTTCAAAAACAAAACAAAGAAACAGGGAAATTCTTTACAATTCCTTCAGGGTCTCTGATGCAACCTGGAATGACCCTATCTACAATGACAGCTGGATGTGGCATGAGGCTGGACACTTGGGACTGAGAGGATTGGTGAGATTGGGTGAGCAAATGCAGACCCTTTAAAGCAATAATGCATGGCACCCGTTCCATGGGTCCCAACTCTCCAGGTTGAAGGGAATATTACTACAGCTATACCATGTACGGGAAACCTAGAGAATGGACACACTGTGAATACGAAAGGTTTCTAAAACACAACGAATAGTCCCTCTCCTGGTGCTCCGGTTTGACTTTCCAACTGCTTTCCTATCAATCTCCCAACTTGGAGAGACAGCCCCTTTAACCTCCTGGTTCGCACAGGTTGCCAATTTGGCAGAGGATGAAAGGGAAGAGGGAGAACCAATGAGAGAGTAGCTGTTAGGCATTTGGATGGGTACATGTCACTCTAATTTCCCGGCAGGAAGAAGAATGAACCGAAGTCTCAGCCACCCACCGGGAACCAGTATAGGTCCTGAACCAAAACTTTGGACTTCCGTTCAGCTCACAAAAAAACGAGTTGAAAAATGGAGCTCAGGGGCACAGCAACTCACAAACTGGCAGAGTAATAAAGGCCAACTCTCGTCCAAAAATCTGTTGAGGGAAGGCAACGAGGCGGACTTGAAAGCGAGGCAGAATAGCAGGAAACAGATTTCAAGAGGTACGTTGGAATCGCCCGTAAAGCACAGGAAGAGGGGCACAACTTCGACAATGATGCACTTGGCCAAAAAGGGCGTATGCGTTTTCTCCTGAATATATTCAGGAGAAAACGCATACGCCCTTTTTGGCCAAGCAAGCAAGCGGGCAATGCGAATCTGCACTACAAAGAAGTATCACTTCCCACCGGTCAAAACGGACATCCACAAAATGTGTACAAACCAGAAAGGCAAGACAGGCCCTGGAGAGCAGGGAGCCTTGTTATGCTGATGGGCGGGATGTAAGTTGCCAACTGCCTCACTGGAGGAGTGCATTGTGTTCCCTAAAACAAGTAAACAACAGAGCTACAGAGCCAAGGGCACTTCCAGTCTAGGGAATATACCTTGGGAAAACTGAAAATCAATAAGACAGAGCCACCCCCAAATTTAGGGCTGCACTGCTTACAAGAACCTCAACTTGGGTACACCTTAAATATCCCAGGAAATATAAAAATGGTTCAAAACATTGTGGAACTTACGTACGATGGAATATCCCTCAGCCGTGAAATCAATGTCATAAGACCAGTAGCAGCAAAATGAGTGGATTCAGGTACGATGATTCTAAGTGAAATAAGTCACACAGAAAAAGAAACTTATCATAAGATATCACTTAGGAAGATCCTGTAAACATGGCTACACATGAACTGAGTTAGGAAAAAGAACAGAGTCTCACATTTAGAGAACACTCTTATGCCTGCTTAAGGGGCAAGGAGAGGTGGGGGGATGCATCAAACCAGAGTTTGATATAAGCACAGGTACCGTTCCAAAAACCAACTATGGAATAGACAAGACCTACACCTTGCTCAGTGAAAGGGACTCAAAACCCCATATTTCCCGCAGAGGAATATAACTGACTAGTAAGAATCTTAAACCTATGTATTGATATGTCTCCGAAAGGGAATCAACTGTGTCTAGATGGGCATAAACATGGCAGCGAGAATCAGCTCAAACCCACTATAAAAAGGAATTTCAAAAACAAAACAAAGAAACAGGGAAATGCTTTACAATTCCTTCAGGGTCTCTGATGCAACCTGGAATGACCCTATCTACAATGACAGCTGGATGTGGCATGAGGCTGGACACTTGGGACTGAGAGGATTGGTGAGATTGGGTGAGCAAATGCAGACCCTTTAAAGCAATAATGCATGGCACCCATTCCATGGGTCCCAACTCTCCAGGTTGAAGGGAATATTAATACAGCTATACCATGTACGGGAAACCTAGAGAATGGACACACTGTGAATACGAAAGGTTTCTAAAACTCAACAAATAGTCCCTCTCCTGGTGCTCCGGTTTGACTTTCCAACTGCTTTACTATCAATCCCCCAACTTGGAGAGACAGCCCCTTTAACCTCCTGGTTCGCACAGGTTGCCAATTTGGCAGAGGATGAAAGAGAAGAGGGAGAACCAATGAGAGAGTAGCTGTTAGGCATTTGGATGGGTACATGTCACTCTAATTTCCCGGCAGGAAGAAGAATGAACCAAAGTCTCAGCCACCCACCGGGAACCAGTATAGGTCCTGAACCAAAATTTTGACTTCCGTTCAGCTCACAAAAAAACGAGTTGAAAAATGGAGCTCAGGGGCACAGCAACTCACAAACTGGCAGAGTAATAAAGGCCAACTCTCGTCCAAAAATCTGTTGAGGGAAGGCAAAGAGGCAGACTTGAAAGCGACGCAGAATAGCAGGAAACAGATTTCAACAGGTACGTTGGAATCGCCTGTAAGGCACAGGAAGAGGGGCACAACTTCGACAATGATGCACTTGGCCAAAAAGGGCGTATGCGTTTTTCCTGAATATATTCAGGAGAAAATGCATACGCGCTTTTTGGCCAAGCAAGCAAGCGGGCAATGCAAATCTGCACTACAAAGAAGTATCACTTCCCACCGGTCAAAAGGGACATCCACAAAATGTGTACAAACCAGAAAGGCAAGACAGGCCCTGGAGAACAGGGACCCTTGTTATGCTGATGGGCGGGATGTAAGTTGCCAACTGCCTCACTGGAGGAGTGCATTGTGTTCCCTAAAACAAGTAAACAACAGAGCTACAGAGCCAAGGGCACTTCCAGTCTAGGGAATATACCTTGGGAAAACTGAAAATCAATAAGACAGAGCCACCCCCAAATTTAGGGCTGCACTGCTTACAAGAACCTCAACTTCGGTACACCTTCTATATCCCAGGAAATATAAAAATGGTTCAAAAAATTGTGGAACTTACGTATGATGGAATATCCCTCAGCCGTGAAATCAATGTCATAAGACCAGTAGCAGCAAAATGAGTGGATTCAGGTACGATGATTCTAAGTGAAATAAGTCACACAGAAAAAGAAACTTAGCATAAGATATCACTTACGAAGATCCTGTAAACATGGCTACACATGAACAGAGTTAGGAAAGAGAACAGAGTCTCACATTTAGAGAACACTCTTATGCCTGCTTAAGGGGGAAGGAGAGGTGGGGGGATGCATCAAACCAGAGTTTGATATAAGCACAGGTACCGTTCCAAAAACCAACTATGGAATAGACAAGACCTACACCTTCCTCAGTGAAAGGGACTCAAAACCCCATATTTCCCGAAGAGGAATATAACTGACTAGTAAGAATCTTAAAACCTATGTATTGATATGTCTCCGAAAGGGAATCAAGTGTGTCTAGACGGGCATAAACATGGCAGCGAGAATCAGCTCAAACCCACTATAAAAAGGAATTTCAAAAACAAAACAAAGAAACAGGTTAATTCTTTACAATTCCTTCAGGGTCTCTCATGCAACCTGGAATGACCCTATCTACAATGACAGCTGGATGTGGCATGAGGCTGGACGCTTGGGACTGAGAGCATTGGTGAGATTGGGTGAGCAAATGCAGACCCTTTAAAGCAATAATGCATGGCACCCATTCCATGGGTCCCAACTCTCCAGGTTGAAGGGAATATTACTACAGCTATACCATGTATGGGAAACCTAGAGAATGGACACACTGTGAATACGAAAGGTTTCTAAAACTCAATGAATAGTCCCTCTCCTGGTGCTCCGGTTTGACTTTCCAACTGCTTTACTATCAATCCCCCAACTTGGAGAGACAGCCCCTTTAACCTCCTGGTTCGCACAGGTTGCCAATTTGGCAGAGGATGAAAGGGAAGAGGGAGAACCAATGAGAGAGTAGCTGTTAGGCATTGGGATGGGTACATGTCACTCTAATTTCCCGGCAGGAAGAAGAATGAACCAAAGTCTCAGCCACCCACCGGGAACCAGTATAGGTCCTGAACCAAAATTTTGGACTTCCGTTCAGCTCACAAAAAAACGAGTTGAAAAATGGAGCTCAAGGGCACAGCAACTCACAAACTGGCAGAGTAATAAAGGCCAAGTCTCGTCCAAAAATCTGTTGAGGGAAGGCAACGAGGCGGACTTGAAAGCGAGGCAGAATAGCAGGAAACAGATTTCAAGAGGTTCGTTGGAATCGCCCGTAAAGCACAGGAAGAGGGGCACAACTTCGACAATGATGCACTTGGCCAAAAAGGGCGTATGCGTTTTCTCCTGAATATATTCAGGAGAAAATGCATACGCCCTTTTTGGCCAAGCAAGCAAGCGGGCAATGCAAATCTGCACTACAAAGAAGTATCACTTCCCACCGGTCAAAAGGGACATCCACAAAATGTGTACAAACCAGAAAGGCAAGACAGGCCCTGGAGAACAGGGAGCCTTGTTATGCTGATGGGCGGGATGTCAGTTGCCAACTGCCTCACTGGAGGAGTGCATTGTGTTCCCTAAAACAAGTAAACAACAGAGCTACAGAGCCAAGGGCACTTCCAGTCTAGGGAATATACCTTGGGAAAACTGAAAATCAATAAGACAGAGCCACCCCCAAATTTAGGGCTGCACTGCTTCCAAGAACCTCAACTTCGGTACACCTTAAATATCCCAGGAAATATAAAAATGGTTCAAAACATTGTGGAACTTACGTACGATGGAATATCCCTCAGCCGTGAAATCAATGTCATAAGACCAGTAGCAGCAAAATGAGTGGATTCAGGTACGATGATTCTAAGTGAAATAAGTCACACAGAAAAAGAAACTTAGCATAAGATATCACTTAGGAAGATCCTGTAAACATGGCTACACATGAACTGAGTTAGGAAAGAGAACAGAGTCTCACATTTAGAGAACACTCTTATGCCTGCTTAAGGGGGAAGGAGAGGTGGGGGGATGCATCAAACCAGAGTTTGATATAAGCACAGGTACCGTTCCAAAAACCAACTATGGAATAGACAAGACCTACACCTTCCTCAGTGAAAGGGACTCAAAACCCCATATTTCCCGCAGAGGAATAGATCTGACTAGTAAGAATCTTAAAACCTATGTATTGATATGTCTCCGTAAGGGAATCAAGTGTGTCTAGACTGGCATAAACATGGCAGCGAGAATCAGCTCAAACCCACTATAAAAAGGAATTTCAAAAACAAAACAAAGAAACAGGGAAATGCTTTACAATTCCTTCAGGGTCTCTGATGCAACCTGGAATGACCCTATCTACAATGACAGCTGGATGTGGCATGAGGCTGGACACTTGGGACTGAGAGGATTGGTGAGATTGGGTGAGCAAATGCAGACCCTTTAAAGCAATAATGCATGGCACCCATTCCATGGGTCCCAACTCTCCAGGTTGAAGGGAATATTACTAGAGCTATACCATGTACGGGAAACCTAGAGAATGGACACACTGTGAATACGAAAGATTTCTAAAACTCAACGAATAGTCCCTCTCCTGGTGCTCCGGTTTGACTTTCCAACTGCTTTACTATCAATCCCCCAACTTGGAGAGACAGCCCCTTTAACCTCCTGGTTCGCACAGGTTGCCAATTTGGCAGAGGATGAAAGGGAAGAGGGAGAACCAATGAGAGAGTAGCTGTTAGGCATTTGGATGGGTACATGTCACTCTAATTTCCCGGCAGGAAGAAGAATGAACCAAAGTCTCAGCCACCCACCGGGAACCAGTATAGGTCCTGAACCAAAACTTTGGACTTCCGTTCAGCTCACAAAAAAACGAGTTGAAAAATGGAGCTCAGGGGCACAGAAACTCACAAACTGGCAGAGTAATAAAGGCCAAGTCTCATCCAAAAATCTGTTGAGGAAAGGCAACGAGGCGGACTTGAAAGCGAGGCAGAATAGCAGGAAACAGATTTCAAGAGGTACGTTGGAATCGCCTGTAAAGCACAGGAAGAGGGGCACAACTTCGACAATGATGCACTTGGCCAAAAAGGGCGTATGCGTTTTCTCCGGAATATATTCAGGAGAAAACGCATACGCCCTTTCTGGCCAAGCAAGCAAGCGGGCAATGCAAATCTGCACTACAAAGAAGTATCACTTCCCACCGGTCAAAAGGGACATCCACAAAATGTGTACAAACCAGAAAGGCAAGACAGGCCCTGGAGAACAGGGAGCCTTGTTATGCTGATGGGCGGGATGTAAGTTGCCAACTGCCTCACTGGAGGAGTGCATTGTGTTCCCTAAAACAAGTAAACAACAGAGCTACAGAGCCAAGGGCACTTCCAGTCTAGGGAATATACCTTGGGAAAACTGGAAACCAATAAGACAGAGCCACCCCCAAATTTAGGGCTGCACTGCTTACAAGAACCTCAACTTGGGTACACCTGAAATATCACAGGAAATATAAAAATGGTTCAAAACATTGTGGAACTTACGTACGATGGAATATCCCTCAGCCGTGAAATCAATGTCATAAGACCAGTAGCAGCAAAATGAGTGGATTCAGGTACGATGATTCTAAGTGAAATAAGTCACACAGAAAAAGAAACTTAGCATAAGATATCACTTACGAAGATCCTGTAAACATGGCTACACATGAACAGAGTTAGGAAAGAGAACAGAGTCTCACATTTAGAGAACACTCTTATGCCTGCTTAAGGGGGAAGGAGAGGTGGGGGGATGCATCAAACCAGAGTTTGATATAAGCACAGGTACCGTTCCAAAAACCAACTATGGAATAGACAAGACCTACACCTTCCTCAGTGAAAGGGACTCAAAACCCCATATTTCCCGCAGAGGAATATAACTGACTAGTAAGAATCTTAAATCCTATGTATTGATATGTCTCCGAAAGGGAATCAAGTGTGTCTAGATGGGCATAAACATGGCAGCGAGAATCAGCTCAAACCCACTATAAAAAGGAATTTCAAAAACAAAACAAAGAAACAGGGAAATTCTTTACAATTCCTTCAGGGTCTCTGATGCAACCTTGAATGACCCTATCTACAATGACAGCTGGATGTGTCATGAGGCTGGACGCTTGGGACTGAGAGGATTGGTGAGATTGGGTGAGCAAATGCAGACCCTTTAAAGCAATAATGCATGGCACCCATTCCATGGGTCCCAACTCTCCAGGTTGAAGGGAATATTACTACAGCTATACCATGTACGGGAAACCTAGAGAATGGACACACTGTGAATACGAAAGGTTTCTAAAACTCAACGAAGAGTCCCTCTCCTGGTGCTCCGGTTTGACTTTCCAACTGCTTTACTATCAATCTCCCAACTTGGAGAGACAGCCCCTTTAACCTCCTGGTTCGCATAGGTTGCCAATTTGGCAGAGGATGAAAGGGAAGAGGGAGAACCAATGAGAGAGTAGCTGTTAGGCATTTGGATGGGTACATGTCACTCTAATTTCCCGGCAGGAAGAAGAATGAACCAAAGTCTCAGCCACCCACCGGGAACCAGTATAGGTCCTGAACCAAAACTTTGGACTTCCGTTCAGCTCACAAAAAAACGAGGTGAAAAATGGAGCTCAGGGGTTTCCCTGGTGGCCCAGTGGTTGAGAGTCCACCTGCCGATGCAGGGGACACGGGTTCGTGCCCCAGGCCGGGAAGATCCCACATGCCGTGGAGCAGCTGGGCCCGTGAGCCATGGCCACTGAGCCTGCGCTTCCGGAGCCTGTGCTCCGCAACGGGAGAGGCCACAACAGTGAGAGGCCCGCGTACCGAAAAAAAAAAAAAAAAAAAAAAAAAAAAAAAAATGGAGCTCAGGGGCACAGCAACTCACAAACTGGCAGAGTAATAAAGGCCAACTCTCGTCCAAAAATCTGTTGAGGGAAGGCAACGAGGCGGACTTGAAAGCGAGGCAGAAAAGCAGGAAACAGATTTCAAGAGGTACGTTGGGATTGCCCGTAAAGCACAGGAAGAGGGGCACAACTTCGACAATGATGCACTTGGCCAAAAAGGGCGTATGCGTTTTCTCCTGAATATATTCAGGAGAAAACGCATACGCCCTTTCTGGCCAAGCAAGCAAGCGGGCAATGCAAATCTGCACTACAAAGAAGTATCACTTCCCACCGGTCAATAGGGACATCCACAAAATGTGTACAAACCAGAAAGGCAAGACAGGCCCTGGAGAACAGGGAGCCTTGTTATGCTGATGGGCGGGATGTAATTTGCCAACTGCCTCACTGGAGGAGTGCATTGTGTTCCCTAAAACAAGTAAACAACAGAGCTACAGAGCCAAGGGCACTTCCAGTCTAGGGAATATACCTTGGGAAAACTGAAAATCAATAAGACAGAGCCACCCCCAAATTTAGGGCTGCACTGCTTACAAGAACCACAACTTGGGTACACCTTAAATATCCCAGGAAATATAAAAATGGTTCAAAAAATTGTGGAACTTACATACGATGGAATTATCCCTCAGTCATGAAATCAATGTCATAAGACCAGTAGCAGCAAAATGAGTGGATTCAGGTACGATGATTCTAAGTGAAAGAAGTCACACAGAAAAAGAAACTTATCAGAAGATATCACTTAGGAAGGGAATGTAAACGTAGCTACACATGAACTGAATTAGGAAACAGAACAGAGTCCACCTTTAGAAAACACTCTTATACCTGCTTCAGGGGAAAGGTGAGGTGGGGTGATGCATAAAACCAGAGTTGGGTATTAGCACGGGTACTGTTCCATAAACCAAATATGTCATAGACAAGACCACTCCTGGCTCAGTGAAATGGACTCAACACCCACTATTCACCACAGAAGAATATATCTGAGTACCTAGAATCTTAATATATATTAATTGATATCTCTCTGTATATGAATCATGTGGGTGTAAAGCAGCATAAACACAGCAGTGGAAATCAGCTAATCCCCAACATAAAGATAAATATATTCAGCAAAAACGCATATGCCCTTTTGGCCATCCAAACAAGCGTGAAATGCAAATCAGCACTACAAATTAGTTTCTCCTCGCATTCGACAAAGGGGTCATCCTGGAAGTGTGTAAAACCAGAAATGCCGCACAGGACATGGAGAAAAGGGAGCCTTGTTACGCTGATGGGAGGGATGTAAATAGCCAATGGCCACCCTGGAGAAGTGTATTGTGTTTCCTAAAACGTCTTAAAAGCAGAGCTACAGAGCATATGGCACTTCCACTCTTGGGCGTATATCTTGGCAATACCAAAAATCGACAGGACACAGGCACCCCTACGTTTTGTGTGGCTCTGTTTAGAAATGCCTCAACTTGGATTCAACTTACATCTCCTTGGAAGTAAAAAACGGATAAAGAAAATGTGGTACTTATGTACAATGGAATATTACTGCACTATTAAATCAGTGAAATAAGGCCAGTTGCAGCAACTCGTAGAAACTAAGGTACGATCACTCTAAGTGACATAATTCAGACATAATAAGGAACTTATCAAAAGGTACCACTTATAGATGGTATCTAAAAATGACTACACATGAACTCGATTACAAACAGAAACAGAGTCACACATTTAGAAAACACACTTATGGCTGCTAAAGGAGAATAGTGGGGTGGGGTGATGCATAAACCAGGAGGTTGGAATTAGCACAGATACGGTTCCAAAAACAAAATAGGTAACCGACAGGACCTACTGTATAGCTCAATGAGCTGGACTCAGCACACTTGTCCCCAGAAAAGGATATATAAGACTGGTAAGAATCTGTGAAAGAATTTATTCATATCTCTCTTTAAGTGAATCAAGTGGATAGATGTAGAGCAGGAAGATAGACAGTATTGAAAATCAGCTATACCCCATTATAAAATTAAATAACAAGAACAAAAACAAAAGACAGTTAGAGGAGAGAAATTCTTACAAAATTTGTTCAAGGGCTGTGATGCAACCCGGACTGAACACGTCTAGACACACAGCTGGATGGGACCTAAGGCTCTACACTCATGGGTCTGAGAGGCTTTGTGAGGATGGGACAGCAGATGCAGCACTTTTAGAGTAATACTGCCTGGCCCCCATTCCGTGGGTCCCATATCTCCAGGTGCAGGGGTCCCTTTCTACAGCTAAAACATGAATGGGACATCCAGAGGATGGTACATCGTCTGTTCGGGAAGAGTTTGAAAGTCACCTCACCTCCACTTCTCCTGGTATTCGGGTTCCCCAGCTCCTTTCCTTAGCATCTCCCCACTTTGGGAAGGCAGCACACTCAACAGCCGGTTTTGCACAGCTTGGAATTTTCCGTGTGAAGAAGGGGAATGGGGGGATGGAATGAGACACAAGCCCTAGATGTTTGGACAGGCATATGCCACTCTAGTTTCCTAATCTGGAAGAAGAATTTCCCTATCCTTCAGGTGCCCCAGTAGCCGGAATGGGTCTGTAGAAATCCTGCCCCTTTGTGGCTGCTTCCCTAAATAAGTTGAAAACTGGTGCTCAGGGGCACTGCAATTCACAAGCATGCAGGGTTGTAAAGCCACCTCTAATGGAGTCATTTCTTGAGCCAAGTATTCGTAAAGGCCTTGTAAGCAAGGCAGGATTGCAGGAAAGGGATTTCAAGAGGTAGTTTGCACTCGCCATTAAAGCACATGCAAAGCTGCTGAACATCGCCAATGACGCAGTCAGCCAAAAAGGCCGTATGCGTTATTCCTTAATATATTCAGGAAAAACCCTTACTCCATTTTTGGCCAACAAAACAGGCGGGCAATGTAAATTAATACTACAAAGAGGTATCACTTCGCACCAGTCAGAATGGCCAAGCTCACAAAGTGTAAAACCTGAAATGCAGGACAAGGCGTGGAGGAAAGGGAACCCTGACAAGCTGATGGTGGCAATGTAAATCGCTAACAGCCACTGTGGAGAGGTGGGTGGTGATTCCTTAAAAATCTAAAAAACAGAGCTTCAGAGCATAAGGTGCTTCCACTCCTGGGCCTGTATCTTGGAAAAAACGTAAATTGACAGGACCCAGGCACTCCAAAATTTATGCAGCTCTGTTTACAAAAGCCTCTACTTGGAAGCTACCTAAACGTTCTTGGAAGGAAGACTGGATAAAGAAATTATGGTAGGCATGTACAATGGAATATTACTCAGCCATGAAATGAATGGAATAAGGCCATTTTCAGCCACTCAGAAGGACATAGATACATTCATACTAAGTGTCATAAATCAGACAATGATAAATATCATATGATATTACTTATTGGTGGAATCTAACAATTGATACAAACGTACTATCTTACAACACAGAAACAGAGTCCCAGACTTAGAACACAAACTTATGGTTACCAAACTGGAAAGGTGTGTTGGAGGCATAAATCATGAGGTTGGAGTTGGTATATACATATTTACAGAGAGAAAACTTGTCATCAACATGGACCTGCTGTGGAGCACTTGGAACTCTTCTCAACACCCTTTAGTAACCTAAAAGGGAAAATAATTCCAAAAACAATATATAGTCTTCTCTGTATAAATGAATCATGTGGGTGTATATCAAAAATGAACACAACTATACTCCATTACAAATTTAAAGTTAAATTACAGAAAAGAAAACTGATCACTAAATTCGTTTAGTCGCGGTGAACGTGCTAGTGTCATATCCCTGTACACAGACGCAATTTGGTCCTAAGGCTGGACAGTTGCGGGCCTGAAGACCTCGGGAGGATATGCCAGCTAATTCGACCCCTTGAACATGTAGTATCTGGTCCCCTCTGCATGGGATCACAATCTCCAGATCTAAGTGTGCCCTCATACTACTAAACCAACCCTCTGACACCCAAAGGATGGTGGACTCTCTGGGCTGGATGACATTTGGAAACTCACCTGGTCTCAGCATATCCTGGTGTTTGGGTTCCAACCTCCCGACTCCTTCGTTAGGGTCATCCCACTCTACAAGACAGCACCCTCAACAGGTGATTTTGCAGGGGTTTATACTTGTTTGGGGGATGAAGGGTAAGGGGGAAGAGGGAATGGGACAGAAGCCCTTACATGTTTGGTCAGGCACATTCCACTCTAATTTAAAACCCAGGAACAGGACTTTCCCTACATCTAAGGTTGTGTCAGTAACCAGAGAGGGACGGTAGAAATCCTGCTGCCTTCTGTTTCCCATAACAACAATTCTAAAACTGGACCTTATAGGCACTTCATATTCACAATGCCTGGGGAGCTGTAAATGACAACAGCCCTCAAAAAATGTCTTGGGGTAGGTAACCGAAATAGACTTCAAAACAAGGCAACCTTTCAATAACCCTTTTTCAAGGGGTAAATTTTACTCACACTGTTCAAAAAAAAAGCACATATGAAGATCCTCACCATTGCTTTATGTTAAGACAAATGCAAATCAGATGTACAAAGAAGTATCACCTGGAAGCACTCAGAATAGCCATCCTCACAATGTCTAGAAACAAGAAATGCTTCAGAGGGTGTGGAAAAAAGAGAAACCTACTAGTTATTATTATGTTTTTTTAATCTGCATTGGGTCTTCGTTGCTGTGTGCGGCTTTTCTATAGTTGCAGCAAGTGGGGGCTATTCATCGCTGTGGTACGAAGCCTTCTGTTTGCGGTGGCTTCTCTTGTTGTGGAGCACAGGCTTCAGTAGTTGTGGCACGTGAGCTCAGTAGTTGTGGCTCGTGGGCTCTAGAGTGCAGACTCAGTATTGTGGCGCATGGGCTTAGTTGCTCTGCAGCATGTGGGATCTTCCTGGGCCAGGGCTGGAACCTGTGTCCCCTGCATTGGCAGGCAGATTCTTAACCACTGAGCCACCAATACTACGTTACTGGTGGCAATGCCAATTGGTAACAGCCACTGTGGAGCACAGAATGGAGGTTACCAGAGTAAGGGGAGGTGGGAGGGATAAACTGGAAATTGGGATTGACATATACATACCACTATATATAAAAGAGATAACAAATAATGGCCTACTGTATAGCACAGGGAACTCTACTCAATGCTCTGTAATGACCTGTATGGGAAAGGAATCCAAAAAGGATTGGATATATGTACAACTGCTTCACTCTGCTGTGCAGCAGAAAGTAACACAACATTGTAAATCAACTATACTCCAAAAAAATTGAAATTGAAATGAAATAAAATAAAATAAAATAGAGCTACCAGATGATCCAGCAAGTTCACTCCTGTGTGCATATCTGGAGGAAAGCATAAATCAAAAAGACACATCTTCCCCAATGTTCACTGCAACACTCTTTACAATAGCAAAGACATGGAAGCAAACAAAATGTCCATCAACATATGAATATAGATAAAGAATATGTGATACATATATATATTATGGACTATGACTCAGCCATAAAATAGAAGAAATAATGCCAATTGCAGTAACATGGATGGACCTAGAGATGATTGTACTAAGTGAAGTAAGTCAGACACAGTAAGACAAATATTGTATGATATCACTTCTAGGTGGAAGCTAAAAATTGATACAAATGAACTAACTTACAAAACAGAGGCAGACTCACAGACTTGGAAAACAAACTTATGATTACCAAAGGGGAAAGGTGGGGGGTAGGGATAAATCAGGATAATATTCTGGGAATACCTTTATCAGAAAAGAATCTGAAAAAGAATGAATATATGCATATGTGTAACTGAATCACTTGCTGTGCAGCTGAAATGAACACAACATTGTAAACCAACTATACTCCAATAAAATTTAAATTACAAAATAAAGAAAATCACCTATATTTGAAAAGAAAAAAGAACTCCCATATATTTTTATGGCTTGATAGCTTACTTTTTTAGTGCTCAATATTATCCCATTCCCAGAATATATTAATACTGTATCATTTCATTCACCTATTGGAGGACACCTTAGTTTCATTCACATTTTGGCAATATTGAATTAGGTGCTATAAATATCCATATGCAGGTTTTCATCTGGAAGTATGTTTTAAACTACTTTCAGTAAATATCCATGAGAACACTTGCCGGATTGTACAGTAATGGAATGTTCAATATTATAGCAAGTGTCAGTCAGACTACCAAAGTAGCTGTATTATTTTTCATTTCCACCAAAACAAATGACATTTCCTATTGTTCCACATCCCCTACAGAATTTCTTGTGATTGTTCACATTTTAGCCATTCTAAGTGTTACATAGTGGTATGTAATTGTATTGTTAATTTGCTTTTTCATGGCAGCCTGTAATCTGGATTATTCTTCTGTAAACTTATATGCATAGTGTCTATTTTCTTTGGTGAGGTGTCCATAAAGTATATTGGTCCACATTTTATTTAGGCTGCTTTCATTTTTTTCTACCCAATCTGTATTTGTTTTATTTATTTTTGTGCCTTATTTCAATAGCAAGGACTTAGAGTAAAATATGGAAAAGGAGTCATGAAAGGGGACGTCCTTGCTTTTACCTGAACTTAGTGGAAAAGCTTCATGTTTTTGACCATTAATCATGATGTAAGATAAAAGTCTCCTGTAGATCTTTGTTATCAACTTGAGAAAACTCCAGTCTATTTCTTTAACTGAGGGTTTTTATGAAGAATGTTTGTTAGATTTTTTCAAAGGTCTTCTGAATCTATTGATATGCTAATGATTGTCTTTAGGGTGTTGATATGATGGATATAATTATTTGATTCTAATTATATTGATTCTAATCCCAAGCCTTGCATACTTGGGATTATTCCCTCTCATTCATGATATAAAATTCTCTCAAAATATTGTTGGATTCGATTTGTTAATTTTTTGTTGAGGATTTTTGCATTGATATTCCTGAGAGCTATTGGTCAGTTTTCTTTACTATTCGTATGTTCCTCTAAGTTTGGATATTGTGGATTTAGTGTCAGACATTCATTTGGGGGCATTCTCAGTCATTTTTTAAAAATATTTTCTGTTTTTTGTTATCTTTATTCTCCTCCTGCTATACCCATTATGTATAGGTCACAGCATTTTCATTGTTCCACAATTATTGATTACTCTGTTCTGTTGATTTCTTTCCTGCCCATTTTCTCTTTTCTTTTGAGATTTAAAGGTTTCTCTTGATATGGCTTCAAGCTCACAAATACTTCTCCTCAGCCAGCTCTTTGACTGCTAATACAAAATACGAGAGACTTGGTATTTTATAAACAACAGAATATTTTTGTTTTCTCATAATTGCTGAGGCTGAAAAGTTCAAGAACAAGTTACCAGGGGCTTCCCTGGTGGTGCAGTGCTTAAGAATCTGCCTACCAATAAAGGGGACATGGTTTCGAGCCCTGGTCCAGGAAGATCTCACATGCCATGGAACAACTAAGCCCATGCACCACAAATAATGAGCCTGTACTCTAGAGCCCACAGGCCACAACTACTGAGCCCATGTGCCACAACTACTGAAACCCACACGCCTAGAGCCCATGCTCCACAACAAGAGAAACCACCCAATGAGAAGCCTGCACACTGCAACAAAGAGCCAACGCAGCCCAAAAATAATTAATTAATTAATTAGTTAATTTTTTAAAGAAAGAACAATTTGCCAGCTGACTTGGCGTCTGGTGAGGGAAAAATATCCTGTTCATAATGTGGGTCTTCTCGCTCGGCAATGAAATCATGTGATGGGCATGAGATCTTCTGTGTGCTACATTTATTAGGTCACTAATCCCATGTTTCAGGTCTCTGGCCTCATGACCTAATCACCTCCCGAAAGCCCCACCTCCTAATACCATCAACATGGGAGTTGGGTTTCAAAATTTTAAAATTAGAGGTACAAAATATTTACACCATAACAGGGACCACAGAGTTAACTGATTTTCCTTTCATGTTAAAGTTTTGCACATTTATATTTATTTTATAATCCCAAAACCCTTGCTGTTTTTTTAAGATTCTTTTCCCATATATGCCAGTACACATCACTGAGTAGAATTCCCTGTGCTATAAAGCAGGTCCTTATCAATACTTATCTATTTTATATATACTAGTGTGTATAGGTCAGTCCCAATCTCCCAATTTATCCCTTCCACACTTATCCCTTGGTAACCATAAGTTTGTTTTCTATATCCATGACTCTATTTCTGTAGTGTAAATTAGTTCATTTTTACCTTTTTTTTCTTTTTTAGTTTCCTCATATAAGCAGTATCAAATGATACCTGTCTTTCTGTGTCTGACTTGCTTCATTCAGTATAACAATCTCTAGGTCCATCCATGTTGCTCAAAAACCCTTAATTGTTAAGGATAAATCTCAATTTTTTTCCAGTATCATCAGCAATTCTTTCTGGCAGACATGTGATAACACTTCTTAAACAGGGATATTGAGACCAAGGCTCCTGGCCTGCAAACAAACAAAACAGCATTCATATAGTGAAAACTTTGCACATCAAAGGATGAAAGAACTTGGTCTAAATCCCTTTGCACCAACTTCTGACAGAGGGCAGAGGAGTTTGACTCACTAATCTTCCTTACGTGCACTTCTTCCTAATGGGGTATTCCATCTAAAACTTATAAGAAGTGGGACTGCATCATGGAACACACCAATCTCTACTACAGATTCTGAAGCAGCAAGAAAAACAAAAACAAAAACATGATGAATCCATCCAAAGGGTTCTGTCCAGATTGTTACAATAGTTTCCCTTGCACTGTGAACCCTTTTCATACCCTATCACTTGAACCTACTTTTATTTTTTTTAACAAAAATAATGTTAATCTGCAGTCACACGCTCCAGTAATATTACACTATCCCTTGTGCAAGTATGTAGGGATTTGAGGAGCTATGGGAGGCTATCATGAGAGGTTCCCTAGAGTAATTAGGACATTTCATTTCATGTTGCCTCTTCTCCCGAAGATGTCTGCTGCCCTCTTCTTTTTGTAGCTACTAGCATTGAGAAAGTGACCAAGATAAGGCCCTTCTCTTTTACTGCCCATGAATGCACCCGTGATGAACCCCACAGACCTTAGTGCTTCCAGAATCCCCTAAACCTACTGACCCTCCATGCATGGCATGACATAGATAAGGATGGTGATGTGTAGACTTCTATAGAGCATGCTCTAAAATTTTCGAGTCTTCCCTTCCTCATAATTCCAAAGAATAGATTTCTTTGGATTTCTGCTTAATGCTGCTGCAGTTGGTACATAAGTTGAGGGAGGTATCAGGGCACACCAAAAGAGAGGGCAACTGCACAGAAAATACAAGCAGGTACATTTGTGTGTAGTTTCAAGCAGCTTATTTCCTGCATCAACCATGGTGACATGTTGACCCTTCCTCTTTCTACTAGTAGTACAACAAACATAAAGGATATTTAGGCTGCTTGTTTTATCGCCACCTCTCTCAATTGATCTGCATTCACATAAAGGACAATGAAGGGCCCTTTCTACCATCTTAACCAATACTTGAGAACTAGAAAATATCCAGATTTTTCCGGGGATTATTTTCAGATTCCCCAATCAGGCCTATGAAGGAATCTTACCTATTGTGTTTAATGATGTCATATCTCTGACAGCATCCCATCATCAACAAAACCGGAAAGAAATTTGAAGGGTCTTAGATTTTACCATATTTGAAATTCCAATATTTTAGCCTGAACCGTTTTTGGATTTTAGAAAAAAATATTTTAAATGAGACAAAAAATCATTTTTATGACACAAAAAGACAGCAATAGTTTTATATTTTTATCTGTTCCACTTGCACACAAAAGTCTCATGGGGTTATGTAAAGCAGTCCTGTTGGGTGCTGTGCATGGTGCAAGTATCGATTAAAGCTTAGGAATCTTAAGCTTCACTCACCTGAAACTTTAAAATTAGGATGCAAGCAATCCTGTCCAACATTTGAACAGAGCAAGACACTATCTTTATTTTATTTGTCAGGTAATTAATCTGTCTTTTGCCCCAAGGAGAGAAACAACTGGCATCTTCCATCAATGAGTTGTACAAAAATCTTTCAACACAGAGTGCAAGCAGAGGCTGATACAAGATGTGAAAAAAAATGAAAGACCCTTGTGGCATTTTCTCCTAACTTATTGCAATCTCCCATTTAAAATGTGGGAATAATCAATTGAGGAAAAAGGCCCAAGGAAGGTTTTTGCTTCTGTGGAATAATGGGATTGCTAAAGATTTCAGGAGGCAAGACGAATTAGTGAGAATGACCATGAGAAATCAGAGAAAAGTCAGATCCATGGATGAAGTGGTGTTTACCTCTGTGAATCAACGAGAAGTAGGAGCAAATTAAAAGAAAGCTGAATACAACATTTTCTGAATAAATGTAACCTTTCAGCTGTCATAGAAAAATTAATACTCACTATGATACAACATATTTAGTTTAGAAAGTTAACTTAAATTTAAAGCTTAATAAATAGATTTATTGAAGAAACGAAAACATATTTGTGCTTTAGAATAAATAATGTGTTCTGCTACAGATAAGAAGACTACATAAATAAATAGAAATAAGACTAAATAAATAAATAGGAAAAGAACAAATTAGATGTTATTAACATTAAAAACTGACATTCATCTAAAGAAAGAGAAGGACAGACAGAAAGAGAGAAGAACTCATAGCAAGCATATATTAAAAACTCCTAAATAAGAACTCTTCGGATGTTAAAAAAAAAGTCTTCAATAAGAAGATAATGTAATAGCAAAAATGGGGAAAATATACCAAAAGATATTTCAAAAAAGAGAGCACAGAATGTTAAGTAAACATATCAAAAGATGCTTGGCTTCTTAGTAGTCAATTAAATGCAAAAAGGTGATACCTGGAATTATCACTCACCAACCAGAAAGTTCAAATGAAAATGACAGGTATTATCAAGTTTGACAAGAATGTGTATAATCCTTGAATCTCATTCACTGCTGCTGAGGATGAAAAACCATACCAATGTTTTGAAAATATTTAGAAATATCTAAAAAGATAAACACATGAAAGCTATGACTCGAAAATTTTACTACTACATGTATACTGAACAATAATTTATACACACACCACCAAAGCTCAAGTTCTAGAATTTATATACCAGTGCTATTCTCAATAGACACAAACTGAAAATCACTCATATTGTAATACACTTTGGAATAAATTAATTAATAGTTAAATATTTACACTATGGAATCCTATGCAACAGTGGTAATGCATGAACACAACAACAGGCAACCATACAGGCATATTCACAAGCAACATAAAATAAAAAAGCCCAATCCAAAAGTGATTTTACTGTGCCATAACATTTATATAAAATACAAAATACAGGTAACATGATCTTTTTGTTAGATACAAGAACAATATTAAACCTTAAGGGGAGTCACTAGAACAGGACCGGGGGCCTCTGAGTATCTGGCAATTTTCTGTCTCTTTATCTAGAAGCTATGTATAGAGTGTATTCAGATTCTGAATTTTCTGAAATTTGTCATTTCCTTACAAACCATGCATGTTTTTAGTTGTTTTTTATACATAACAAAAAGTAAAAATGATAGACTAGGGAAGGTAATTATATTAGCACTTTAATATCCATGCTTTTCAAGGTGGAAGTGAAAGCTATTAAATACTTGACACTGTGATTACTTCTTAAAAGGTGAAAATTTGAGATTAATAAATAAGACATACTTCTTTGTATATAATCCTCAAACAAGAGGGGTAGAAAGGAGTATTTTTTTTATTTAATACAGAATCATTAAGATAGAAAATAATGAAAACAGACTAGGTTTAAAAAAAGAGCACACTGGACTTCCCTGGTGGCACAGTGGGTAAGAATTTGCCTGCCAATGCAGGGGTCAGAGGTTCAATTCCTGGTCTGGGAAGATCCCACATGCCGCAGAGCAACTAAGCCCGTGTGCCACAACTACTGAGCCTGCACTCTAGAGCCAGCAAGCAACAACTATTGAGCCTGCATGACACAACTACTGAAGCCCATGCAACTAGAGCCCATACTCCACAACAAGAGAAACGACCACAAGGAGAAGCCCATGCACCACAACAATGAGTAACCCCTGCTTGACACAACTAGAGAAACCTTGTGCAGCAATGAAGACTCAACACAAACAAAAATAAATAAAATTAAATCTTTTGACTTCTGAGATGACTCACTCACGTGGCTGTAGGTAAGAGGCCTCTGTTCCTTGCCACATGGATCTCTCCTTAGGGCTGCTTGAGTTTCCTCATGACATGGCAGCTGGCTTACCCCAGGATGAGTGATCTAGCAGAAACCAAAGCAGAAGGTGCAATGCCTTTTATAACTTTGGAAGCTGCACTTTGTCATTTCTGCAATTTCTTATTAGTTAAACAGTCAGCCCTTTTCAACTGCAAGGAGCCACACAGGTACATGAAGACTGGGAGATAATTAGGGTATAATTAGGGCCATCTTGGAGGCTGGCTACCAAAGTGGCTGACTAGCCGAAGACTGAATTTTGTTTTCTTCACTTCTGGAGAGAAAATGGTCAGTGAATCTCATTGGTGGTCTTTGAGATGTACCAAAGCTACCTCTTGCTCTCACCCCCAGCCGTGTGGCTGACAGGGTCTTGGTGCTCCGGCTGGGTGTCAGGCCTGTGTCTCTGAGTTGGGAGAGCCGAGTGCAGGACATTGGTCTACCAGAGACCTCCACCACCATGTAATATCAAACGGCAAAAGCCTCCCAGAGATATCCGTCTCAACGCTAAGACCCAGCTCCACTCAGAGACCAGCAAGTTCCAGTGCTGGACATCCCATGCCAAACAACTAGCAAGACAGGAATGCAGGCCCACCCATTAGCAGAGAGGCTGCCTAAAATCATAACAAGGCCACAGACACCCCAGAACACACCACCAGATGTGGACCTGTCCACCAGAAAGACAAGATCCAGACACACCCACCAGAACACAGGCACCAGTCCCCTCCACCAGAAAGCCTACAAAACCCACTGAAAAAAAACTTAGCCACTGGGGGCAGACACCAAAAACAACGGGAACTACGAATCTCCAGCCTGCAAAAAGGAGACCCCAAACACAGTCCCCAAAGCCAAATGAGAAGACAGAGAAACACACAGCAGATGAAGGAGCAAGATAAAATCCCACCAGAACAAAAAATGTAGAGGAAATAGGCAGTCTACCGGAAAAAGATTTCAGAGTAATGATAGTAAAGATGATCCCAAATCTTGGAACTGGAATGGAGAATATACAAGAAACGTTTAACAAGGACCTAGGAGAACTAAAGAGCAAACAAACAATGATGAACAACACAATAAATAGAATTGAAAATTCTCTAGAAGGAAACAATAGCAGAATAACTGAGGCAGAAGAATGCATAAATGACCTGGAAGACAAAATAGTGTAAATAACTACTGCAGAGCAGAATAAAGAAAAAAGACTGAAAAGAATTGAGGACAATCTGAGACACCTCTGGGACAACATTAAAAACACCAACATTCTAATATAGGGGTCCCAGAAGTAGAAGACAAAAAGAAAGAGACTGAGAAAATATTTGAAGAGATAATAGTTGAAAACTTCCCTAATATGGGAAAGGAAATCATTAATCAAGTCCAGGAAGTGCAGAGAGTCCCATACAAGATACACCCAAGAAGAAATATGCCAAAACATATATTAATCAAACTATCAATTGTTAAATACAAAGAAAAAATATGAAAAGCAGCAAGGGAAAAACAACAAATAGCATACAAGGGAATCCCCATAAGGTTAAAAGCTGATCCTTCAGCAGAAACTCTGCAAGCCAGAAGGGACTGGCAGGACATATTTAAAGTGATGAAAGGGGAAAAGCTACAATTAAGATTACTCGACCCAGCAAGGATCTCATTCAGATTTGACAGAGAAATTAAAACCTTTACAGACAAGCAAAAGCTAAGAGAATTCAGCAACACCAAACCAGCTTTACAACAAATGCTAAGGAAATTCTCTAGGCAGGAAACACAAGAGAAGGAAAAGACCTACAATAACAAAACCAAAACAATTAAGAAAATGGGAATAGGAACATACATATCGATAATTACCTTAAATGTAAATGGATTAAATGCTCCCACCAAAAGACACAGGCTGGCTGAATGGATACAAAAACAAGACCCATATATATGCTGTCTACAAGAGACCCACTTCAGACCTAGAGACACATACAGACTGAAAGTGAGGGGACGGAAAAAGACATTCCATGCAAATGGAAACCAAAAGAAAGCTGGAATAGCAATTCTCATATCAGACAAAATAGACTTTAAAATAAAGATTATTAGAGGAGACAAAGAAGGACACTACATAATGATCAAGGGATCAATCCAAGAAGAAAATATAACAATTGTAAATATTTATGCACCCAACATAGGAGCATCTCAATACATAAGGCAAATACTAACAGCCATAAAAGGGGAAATCGACAGCAACACATTCATAGTAGGGGACTTTAACACCCCACTTTCACCAGTGGACAGATCATCCAAAATGAAAATAAATAAGGAAACACAAGCTTTAAATGATACATTAAACAAGATGGACTTAATTGATATTTATAGGACATTCCATCCAAAACAACAGAATACACATTTTTCTCAAGTGCTCAGGGAACATTCTCCAGGATAGATCATATCTTGGGTCACAAATAAAGCCTTGATAAATTTAAGAAAATTTAAATTGGATCAAGTATCTTTTCCGACCATAACGCTATGAGACTAGATATCAATTACAGGAAAAGATCTTTAAAAAATACAAACACATGGAGGCTAAACAATACACTACTTAATAACGAAGTGATCACTGAAGAAATCAAAGAGGAAATTAAAAAATACCTAGAAAAAATGACAATAGAGACACGACAACCCAAAACCTATGGGATAAAACAAAAGCAGTTCTAAGAGGGAAGTTTATAGCAATACAATCCTACCTCAAGAAACAGGAAACATCTCGAATAAACAACCTAACCTTGTGCCTAAAGCAATTAGAGAAAGAAGAACAAAAAAACCCCAAAGTTAGCAAAAGGAAAGAAATCATAAAGATCAGATCAGAAATAAATGAAAAAGAAATGAAGGAAACGATAGCAAAGATCAATAAAACTAAAAACTGGTTCTTTGAGAAGATAAACAAAATTGATAAACCATTAGCCAGACTCATCAAGAAAAAAAGGGAGAAGACTCAAATCAATAGAATTAGAAATGAAAAAGGAGAAGTAACAACTGACACTGCAGAAATACAAAAGATCATGAGAGATTACTACAAGCAACTCTATGCCAATAAAATGGACAACCTGGAAGAAATGGACAAATCCTTAGAAATGGACAACCTGCCAAGACTGAATCAGGAAGAAATAGAAAATGTGAACAGACCAATCACAAGCACTGAAATTGAAACTGTGATTTAAAATCTTCCAACAAACAAAAGCCCAGGACCAGATGGCTTCACAGGTGAATTCTATCAAACATTTAGAGAAGAGCTAACACCTATCCTTCTCAAACTCTTCCAAAATATAGCAGAGGGAGGAACACTCCCAAACTCATTCTACGAGGCCACCACCACCCTGATACCAAAACCAGACAAGGATGTCACAAAAAAAGAAAACCACAGGTCAATATCACTGATGAACACAGATGCAAAAATCCTCAACAAAATACTAGCAAACAGAATCCAACAGCACATTAAAAGGATCATACACCATGATCAAGTGGGGTTTATTCCAGGAATGCAAGGAATCTTCAATACATGCAAATCAATCAACGTGATACACCATATTAACAAATTGAAGGAGAAGAACCATATGGTCATCTCAATAGATGCAGAGAAAGCTTTCGACAAAATTCAACACCCATTTATGATAAAAACCCTGCAGAAAGTAGGCATAGAGGGATCTTACCTCAACATGATAAAGGCCATATATGACAAACCCACAGCCAACATCATCCTCAATGGTGAAAAACTGAAACCATTTCCACTAAGATCAGGAACAAGACAAGGCTGCCCACTCTCACCACTCTTATTCAACAGAGTTTTGGAAGTTTTAGCCACAGCAATCAGAGAAGAAAAGGAAATAAAAGGAATCCAAGTTGGAAAAGTAGAAGTAAAGTTGTCACTGTTTGAAGATGACATGATACTATACATAGAGAATCCTAAAGATGCTTCCAGAAAACTACTAGAGCTAATCAATGAATTTGGTAAAGTAGCAGGATACAAAATTAATGCACAGAAATCTCTGGCATTCCTATACACTAATGATGAAAAATCTGAAAGTGAAATCAAGAAAACACTCCCACTTACCACTGCAACAAAAAGAATAAAATATTTAGGAATAAACCTACCTAAGGAGACAAAAGACCTATATGCAGAAAATTATAAGACACTGATGAAAGAAATTAAAGATGATACAAATAGATGGAGAGATATACCATGTTCTTGGATTGGAAGAATCAACATTGTGAAAATGACTCTACTACCCAAAGCAATCTACAGATTCAATGCAATGTCTATCAAACCACCACTGTCATTTTACACAGAACTAGAACAAAAAATTTCACAATTTGTATGGAAACACAAAAGACCCCGAATAGCCAAAGCAATCTTGAGAACGATAAACGGAGCTGGAGGAATCAGGCTCCCTGACATCGGACTATACTACAAAGCTACAGTAATCAAGACAGTATGGTACTGGCACAAAAACATAAATATGATCAGTGGAACAGGATAGGAAGCCCAGAGATAAACCCACGCACATATGGTCACCTTATCTTTGATAAAGGAGGCAGGAATGTACAGTGGAGAAAGGACAGCCTCTTCAATAAGTGGTGCTGGGAAAACTGGACAGGTACATGTAAACATATGAGATTAGATCACTCCCTAACACCATATACAAAAATAAGCTCAAAATGGATTAAAGACCTAAATGTAAGGTCAGAAACTATCAAAATCTTAGAGGAAAACATATGCAGAACACTCTATGACATAAATCACAGCAAGATCCTTTTTGACCCACCTCCTAGAGAAATGGAAATAAAAACAAAAATAAACAAATTAGACCTAATGAGACTTAAAAGCTTTTGCACAGCTAAGGAAAACGTAAGCAAGACAAAAAGACAACCCCTCAGAATGGGAGAAAATATTAACCAATGAAGCAACTGACAAAGGATTAATCTCCAAACTTTACAAGCAGCCTGTGCAGATCAATATCAAAAAAAATGAACAACCCAATCCATAAATGGACAGAAGATCTAAATAGACATTTCTCCAAAGAAGATATACAGATTGCCAACAAACACATGAAAGAATGCTCAACATCACTGATCATTAGAGAAATGCAAATCAAAACTACAGTGACGTATCACCTCACACTGGTCAGAATGGCCATCATCAAAAAATCTACAAACAATAAGTGCTGGAGAAGGTGTGGAGAAAAGGGAACACTCTTGCACTGTTGGTGGGAGTGTAAATTGATACAGCCACTATGGAGAACAGTATGGAGGTTCCTTAAAAAACTAAAAATAAAACTACCACTACCATATGACACAGCAATCCCACTACTGGGCATATACCTGGAGAAAACCATAATTCAAAAAGAGTCATGTTCCACAATGTTCATTGCAGCTCTATTTGCAATAGCCAGGACATGGAAGCAACCTAAGTGTCCATCAACTGATGAATGGATAAAGAAGATGTTGCACATCTTCAATATAAAATGGAATATTACTCAGCCATAAAAAGAAATGAAATTGAGTTATTTGTAGTGAGGTGGATGGACCTAGAGTCTGTCATACAGAGTGAAGTAAGTCAGAAAGAAAAATCAAATACTGTATGCTAACACATATATATGGAATCTAAAAAAAAAAGAAAAAAAATGGTTCAGAAGAACCTAGGGGCAGGACAGGAATAAAGACGCAGACATAGAGAATGGACTTCAGGACATGGGGAGGGGGAAGGGTAAGCTGGGATGAAGTGAGAGAGTGGCATGGACTTATATATACTACCAAATGTAAAATAGATAGCTAGTAAGAAACAGTTGCATAGCACAGGGAGATCAGCTCATTGTTTTGTGACCACTTAGAGGGATGGGATAGGGAGGGTGGGAGGGAGACACAAGAGGGAGGAGATATGGGGATATATGTATATGTATAGCTTGTTTACTGTGTTATAAAGCAGAAACTAACACACCATTGTAAAGCAATTATAGTCCAATAAGATGATATAAATAAATAAATAAATAAATAAATAAATTATGCCTCCCCAAATTAAATCTTTTTTTAAAATAAATAAATAAATAAAAGCACTCAATAACATGGTAACTCTAAACCTAAGTATTTTCAGTACTATAGTAAATGTAACTGGATTAATATCGCCTATTAAAGTGTAATTTTTTATATTATGTGCAACTAAATTTTTTTCACAATATACAGGTAAAATAAAAGAATTACATTAGAAAGGAGAAAACATTCCATGTATTTAAAAACAATAAAACAATAAGCATATAATATCATGCTTATAATAAGGATATAATAAGCATATATATCATATAATATATAAGCATATATAAGCATATAATATCATGCTTATAATAAGCATATAATAAGCATCTTAGATAAAGTAGTCTTTAAGTTCAGAAAAATTTGTCATTATTGTAATTAGTATTATTATCCCAAATTCTTAAAAATATTTCAATACTTTTTCTATTTGAAAAAATATTTTAGTATTTTTTTCTTCACTCTTTTGTGGTCTAATACATGGTAAGTATCTAGGTGTAACATAACCTAAAAATATATGTTGTTTTTTTACAGCAGAACAAAACTGAATCAAGAAGAAATAGATAACTTGAGCATACTGATCACTAAAAGCAAAATAGAACCTGTAATTTAAAAGAACTCCCTACCAACAAAAGTCCAGGATCAGATGGTTTCACAGGAAAATTCTACCAAATATACAAAGCAAAACTTACACTGATTCTTCTCAAACTCTTCGAAAAGATTGAAGAGTAAGGAATACTTTCAAAGACATTCTATGAAGCCACCATCACCCTGATATCAAAAACAGATGGGGGGTACTTTCCTGGTGGCACAGTGGTTAAGAATCCATCTGCCAATGCAGGGGACATAGGTTCAAGCCCTGGTCTGGGAAGATCCCATATGCCGCGGAGCAACTAAGCCTGTGTGCCACAACTACTGAGCCTGCGCTCTACAGCCCAGGAGCCACAACTACTGAGCCTGATAGCCACAACTGCTGAAGCCCACGCACCTAGAGCCCATGCTCTGCAACAAAAGAAGTCACTGCAATGAACAGCCTGCACACCACAATGAAGAGTAGCCCCCGCCTGCCACAACTAGAGAGAGCCCGTGCACAGCAATGGACACCCAATGCATCCAAAAATAAATAAATTTACTAAAAAAAACAAAACAAAACAAAACAAAGAAAAACAGATGGGGACTTTTCTTGTGGTCCAGCAGTTAAGATTTCGCCTTCCAGTGCAGGGGGAGCGGGTTCAATCCCTGATGGTGGAGCTAAGATCCCACATGCCTCACAAACAAGAAACCAAAACATAAAACAGAAGCAACATTGGAACAAATTCAATAAAGACTTAAAACACACACACACAGAAAGACACTACCAAAAAAGAAAACTGCAGGCCAATATCTTTGATAAATATAGATGCAAAAATTCTCAACTGAATATTAGAAAACCGAATCCGACAACACATAAGAGGATCATACACCATGACCAAAATTTGATTCACCCCAGTGTCATAAAGTTGTTTCAACATATGCAAATCAATCAACATGATACACCCCATCAACAAAGGAAAACACAAAACAAATGATCATCTCAACAGATGCCAAAAAGCATTAGAAAACCTTCAACATCCATTCATGATAAAAAACACTTACCAGGGCTTCCCTGGTGGCGCAGTTGTTGAGAGTCCGCCTGCCGATGCAGGGGACACGGGTTCGTGTCCCAGTTCGGGAAGATCCCACGTGTCGCGGAGCAGCTATGCCCATGCGCCACAACTACTGAGCCTGCAGGCCACAACTACTGAAGCCCGTGCGCCTAGAGCCGGTGCTCCACAACAAGCGCAGCAAGAGAAGCCACCGCAATGAGAAGCCCACGCACCGCAACAAAGAGTAGCCCCCGCTCACCGCAAATAGAGAAAGCCCGTGCATAGCAACCAAGACCCAATGCAGCCAAATTTTAACTAATTAATTAATTAATTATTTTTAAAAAGTACTATATCCTTCTGTACAACTTCTCTGGGAAGAACAGAGAGATGGCGTGGGAGAGTGAGAAAGACCAATATTTAGTGCACATCTCTCATGCAGGTGCTCTGCTGGCTCAGATACATTTATCCCCACTTTACAAAGGAGGAAATAAGCTCAGAGAGGTTTAGTAATGTTCCCAAAGCCAAACAGCTATTGAGTGGCAGAACCAAGATCTGAACCAAGTCTGTTACCTCCAAAGCCTAAGTCCTCATCATAACAAAACTCAATTAATATTTACATTTATCGAATTACATTGCAGCCTGGGGAGTTCTTGGCACAATCCTGAATAAGAGTGAGAAAGAAAGAAATAGCATTGTTCCTACAGTCAACCAAAATTTTTGGAGCAGCTGCTAGATGCCTGGCCCTTTTTGGGGTTCAGCAGTGATCAAGACAGGAAGAGTCCTGCTTTCATGAACCATGTAGTGGGGAGGAGAGACAGGTGCAACTTGGGTGAGGGATTTCACCTTGCTGGGCCTCTTGTTTTCTTCTCTGGAAAATGGGACAGGTGTTCCTCATTTTCTAGGATTGTCCAGCCCTCACATTCTCTGATTCCATGAGAAGCATTTGTTTTCCTGTTTCTTTAAAATTCATTCAGGCCGTGAGCCATGATGAATGTTGTTAGCTGCTCCCCAAATCACTCTATTCCCACCCTTTTCCTGTGATCAGGTCTTTCCCGAAACATGACTCAGAATCAGTCAAGTCATAGAACCTAAGGGGCACCCAGCAGAAAAATTCCAACCCTTGCTTCTCAGGAGCTCTGCGGTCTACTTGACAGGTAAACTTAACTCACTTGGCACAAGATGGCCATCTCTGATTTCACATCAACATGATGTCAGGCACAAACCTCCTTTTTTTTTCCATTTTGTCTTTAAGTTACTTGTTGAAACAACTGTACAAATATGACAAAGGTATAAAATCAGGCATCTTCTGCCCCCAGCGCCTACTAATACATGATGTTCTGCCACTTTAAGGATAAAGATAGAACATTTCAACATTCTGCTGCCCTCATCATTTGTCATTTTTGTTGATATTTCTATTGAATACATCTTTCAATATTTTAACAATGGAACGTTTATTTAGGTTGCTCCAGACCCAGCCTTTAGTGGTAAGGGGTTTGTTATTATATTTCTATTATGTTTCCTTTAAAGACCATTATCCTATTTAAATGGATTGAGTCAATTCTGTAGGCATTTATCTTATGATATTCATGAAGTTAATCCATAGAGGGCAGTGGTACAAGTTGATCGCACTTGAGAACCTTCAGTAGCACAGTTAAGTGTACATATTATCTACGTGTAAACCGAAGTACATGCCGAGTGAGAGTCTCCTACCCTTTTCACTCTGTGCCCCTCAAGCCTGTGAGAAATGGAATATTTCTTGCCATCTCAGTAAACAAAGGATGTCACAGTCATCAGCCCTTGCAGCCCTCCAGTGTGAGCCGCGGACCCTGAGGAACTCAGGATATGCAAATACAGAATGCAGGCCCCAGAGCGCTGAGGTGCATATGAAAGGAAGGAATTCAGGGAGCCCAGCCTCTGGCATCTCCGCAAACAAAGAAAAGCACTGCGTTCCTCACGTTGGGAGAGCCGGTTTGCCTTAGTTAACAATCACCTGCTGATGGTCCCCATTACCTGCGCCAGTGCCCTGCCCTGTCCCCTCCCCCCGGTCCTTTAGCTCAGGGAGGAAGGAGGGCAGAGGGACTCCGTTGAATAAGGCGCCTGCGAGCCTCGGGAGGAGTTTTTAGCCGCTTTCCCCGCAGTCGGGGGGAGGCGCGCTGACGCTGCAGCCGGGCCCTGCGCCTCCCTTGCCCCGTTTCCCCTCAGGACGCTCAGGCCGACCCCCTCCCCACGCCCCCCAGGCCCCGCGAGCCAGGCCGAGGGCAGGGGCGAGAGGAGGGACCGAAGTTCCCGGGACCAGACGCTGGGGGCCGCCCTTTCTGCACAGCAGCGGCGGGTGGCAGCGAACCCCTGCCCCTCAGAAGCTGGTCTTGCCCTGCCGCCAGGGCACCTGACCAGGCGGAGGGTCGGCGCCCACTTACCCGGCCCGCCGTCCGCACGAGTGTCGCGGCTTCGGCCGCCGGGGCCCCTCCAGAGCCGGCAGCATCAGTGAGGCCGCCCTCCCCTCGGGCTCCCAGGGCAGTTCCGTGACGGCAGACGGAAAAGACCCCGAGCCGAGAACTCCAGCCCTGCGGAAACGCGGGGTCCGCTCTGCGCGCAGCGGGTGGGACCGCTCTGCCCCGAGGCCTTCTGGGAGGGACGGAGGCGCCGGGGGAGGGAGCCGCCAGGGGCGCAGGGCCCCGTCGGGGGTCCTGGAGGGGCGGCCCGGCCTGAGGGCCCCGCCCACTGTGACCGCAGCCCAGGCATTTTTCCTGGAGTCCTACACTACAAAGTTAGAAAGATACACGGTCTATAGTAAATATTCACAAATGATTGTTGCTGCTGGGCTTCCTATCCTATTAAAGGTGTAAAATCCATAAAACACTTTAAGTTCAAAATTAAATATGAATTTTTACCTTTCTAATTATGTCTCCGCTATTCACAGTTGTCGTTAATGAATCAGAGACTGTGGCATCACTAGTTAAAAGTGAGCTTGTTAAAAAAATAGAACTCAGGCCCACCGGACCTACTGAATCACAATCTGAACTTTTACAATCTCCCCAGTGTCCTTGTGTACCCATGAATAGTTGAAAGGTACATTTCTACCTCGACATGTCTTTTCTGTCTGAGAAATACACACACTTTATCCAATTTGATATAAATAAAACGCTCAAAAATGCATATGCCTGTGTTGAAACCATCATTTTATCACTTCTTTTCCAGATAAGTATGGTCTCTGTACTGGTTTTGTGGATCACATGCCACACTCTTTTCTTGTAGTTAGAAATAAGATAGAGAAACTTACTTTGTAAAATATATATATATTAGTGGGTAATTGAAGACACTCTTCTAAATTAAAACCAGTTCTCTTAACTTGCTGTTTTCTTCTTGGGTCACATTATGAACTCTTCCCGTGGCCAGACGGCATGTGTACTTTTAATTTCAGGGACTGCTGACATTCCAGGATATGGCCATAGATTTCTCTCAAGAGGAGTGAGAATGCCTGGACTAAGATCAGTGGGAACTGTCCAGGTATGTGATGTTAGACAAGTATAGGAACCTGCTCTCCTCGGGTGAAGATACCTTCCTTCCAGAATTCCTTATCCAACCACAGGGTTTAGAGTCCTTCATTTGTAGAATGTCTCCTGGAATCTTCTGCTTCCTACAATAGGGTTCCAGATTGCAACGTTTCAGGAAAGATTGGACGTCTGTGGGTATAATTTATCTTATTCTTTTAACATTGCAGCCTCCCTCAGCCGCATAGCACAGGGAGAGCAGCTCGGTGCTTTGTGACCACCTAGAGGGGTGGGATAGGGAGGGTGGGAGGGAGGGAGATGCAAGAGGGAAGAAATATGGGAACATATGCTTATGTATAACTGACTCACTTTGTTATAAAGCAGAAAATAACACATCATTGTAAAGCAATTATATTCCAATAAAGATGTTAAAAATAATTTAAAAAATAAAATTGCAGCCTCCCTTTTAATATACTTTGTAACTGCTTGGGATGTGTCTATATGAACTGTGTACTATATGCTTCTGTTATAGTCCTTACAATATTTTATTGTCTTATTTTCTGTAACAATTTTCCATGGATTCTTTGGGCTTAAGGTATATTAAAAGGGAGACTGTGATTCTGGGACTTCCCTGGGGATGCAGTGGTTAAGAATTTGCCTGCCAATGCAGGGGACACAGGTTCGATCCCCAGTCTGGGAAGATCCCACGTGCCACGGAGCAACTAAGCCAGTGGGCCACAACTACTGAGCCTGTGCGCCAAAACTACTGAAGCCGGTGCGCCTTGAGCCCGTGCGCCATTTATTTTTTGGAGAATAAAACCACCTCTGAGTGATTAAAATTTAGACCAGCTAGTCAAAATTCTTTATCACCTGTTCTTCTAAAACACTGATCAACAGAACAAGTTTTACTAGGGATAACAGTGTAATTGTATTCTAGAGTTCATTTCGGCAATATGGTGTATGACATTGATGCTGGATCAGTACATTCAATGGTATAACTGCTATTAATTGTCTGTTTGTTCAACGATTAAAGTCTCACGTGATCTGAGTTCAGACTGGAGTCATCCTGGTTCTGGTTGCTTTCTCTCTATTGCAGATTTCTCCCAGTATGAAAGGACAAGAGCAATACGGATTACTTTACAAAATGTCTGCAAACTAAATGATGATATAATCTACATTCAATTAATTTATACATACCCTACTGTAGAACAGGGTTTGTTACGGTGGCAGAGCCCGGTAATTATGTAAAGCTGAAACCTTTATCTGCACTGGTTCAAGTCCTCTTCCTAAGAATATGTTTATAATCAACATTCTTTCACAAATGACCCAATTTAATTCACCATAGCATTCCTCATATTAACTAAATGGAAAATCCTAGGCTATATACAAATCCAGAAAGCGCCAAAAATCATCAGCCCCCATGGATTATTGCAACCCATTGCTGAGGCATTTAAATTTCTTATTAAAGAACCACTATGGGGCCTCCCTGGTGGCGCAGTGGTTGAGAGTCCGCCTGCCGATGCAGGGGATACGGGTTCGTGCCCCGGTCTGGGAGGATCCCATATGCCGCGGAGCGGCTGGGCCCGTGAGCCATGGCCGCTGAGCCTGCGCATCCGGAGCCTGTGCTCCGCAACGGGAGAGGCCACAACAGTGAGAGGCCCGCGTACGAAAAAAAAAAAAAAAAAAAAAAGAACCACTATGTCCATCAACATCATCAACTTATATATTATTGCCCCAATGCTAACCTTAACCCTGGCTCTCAAAACATGAATTCCTCTTCCCATATCTTATCCACTAATTAATATAAATGTTGGCATATTATTTATATTAGCCATATCACACCTAGCCACTTATTTCATCCTCAGATCTGGATGAGCTTCACATTCAAAATACTCACTCACTGGAGCCCTAGGTACAGTAGCACAGACAATCTCATATGAAGTAATGTAGCAGTTATTCTACTCTCAGTCTTACTGATAAATGGATCATTTACACTTTCAACAGTAATTATTACATGAGAACACCTATGACTAATTTTCTCCTGACCGTTACCCAGAATTTGATTATCTCCACAGTAGCAGAAATCCAATGAAGCCCCACTTGATTTAACAGAAGTAGAATCAAAACCTGTATATGTCTTCAATGTAGAAAATGTAGCAGGCCCACTCACCCCATCCTTCCTAGAGAATTTGTCAATTTCCTTATAATAAACGTTTCCACAACAATCTATTTTTAGGAGCATTCGACAATCCCTAGGTGCCAGAATTATATACAGCCCAAGTCATCATTAAAACACATCTAACAATCTCCTTTCTATGAATTCGAGCATCCTACCCAGAAGTTTGATATGATCAACATACACATCTCTTATAAAAGGTTTTCTTACTACTAACCTTAGCCCTATGTATATGAAAGTTTTCACTACCTGTCATCATACCAGGCAACCCACCACAAACTTAAGAAATATGTCTGACAAAAGAGTTACTTTGATCGAGTAAATCATAGAGGCTTCAATGCTCTTCTTCCTGGAATTGAATTCTTCCTAAGAATTTTACATTCTCCATGCTACCACATTACACCACATGCTATATAGTAAGGTTCTCTACATAAGCTCCAGGCCCATACCCCCAAAATGTTGTCGTATATGCTTCCTGTACCAATAAACCCTCATTGTTTTTATTATCATTCTACTGACCATTTTCTCAGGAAATATAATTGTATAACAAGTTCACACTGGTTAATGGTATCCCCATTCTAATAAAAAACATGAACCCATAAGCTACAGAAGCATCCAACAAATATTCCCTAAAACAATCCACCACATCAATACTACTTATAATGGCTATTATCATTCATCTAATATACTCTGGTCAAAGCACACAATGAATAACAAAAATCTTTAATCCAGCAGCATCCACCCTCATGACAATTGCCCTTGTCACAAAAGTAGGACTTTCCCCATTTCACTTCTGAGTGTCTGAAGTCACACAAGGCATCCCATGAACAGCAGGCCTGATGCTCTCAGCCTGACAAAAGTGCACCCCTATCAGTTTTATATCACATGTCACCATCCATCAATAAGCTAAATATATTATTAATCATAGTGATATTATAAATCATAGCTGGAGGCTGAGGCAGACTTAGCCATACTCACCTGGAAAAAATTACACCCTTCTCATCAATTGCCCATATAGGATGAATAACAGCTATTATAATGTATATTCAGATTATAACAATCCTAAACATACTAAGTTATATCATAACAACACTCTCTTCTTATTATTTATGCCCAGATCATGTACTACAAGAGTATCATTATCACACACGTGAGATAAAACACCTCCCATCACAATCCTTTTCCTCACCATTATAGTATTAGGACATCACCCATCACTGTCAGGGTTTTTACCCAAATGAATAATTATCCAAGAGATTACAAAAATGACATCATTCTACCAACACTGAGAGCCATCATAGCCGTCCTCAGCATATATTTCTACTTGCAGCTGACATACCCCACGTCACTATGTTCCCTTCATTAAACAGCACAAAAATAAAACAATTTGAACATACAAAGAAATAACCTTCCTATCATTACCAATCATAATACCCACATGATTACTACGCATACACCCATTCTATCAGTGCTGGACTAGGAATTTAGGTCAGTTCAGACCAAGAGCTTTCATAACCCTAAACAAGTAAAATTTACTTAATTCCTAAAAATAAGGATTGCAAGACTTCATCCTACATCAGTTGAATGTAAAGCAAACATTGTAATTCAGCCAAATCTTTAGGAGAGTGATGAGTTTTCACCCCAGGAAACTTCAATTAACAGGCAAATCCTCTAGTCAACTGGTTTCAGTCTACTTCTCCTTCATTTGAGAAAGAAAAGAAAGGCAGGAAAATCACTAGCAGAATTGAAGCTGCTACTCTGAAGTTACAGTTCAATTTGTTGATTCACCACAGGGTTTGCCAGAAAGAGGGCTCAATCTCGGTCTTTAGATTTACAGTCAAATGCTAGCTCAGTAATTTTACCTCTGTTCATACACTGCTGATTATTTTCAACAAATCACAAAGATATCGGCATTTTATATTTAGTATTTGGTGCTTGAGCTGGAGTAGCAGACAGCACCTTAAGTATATTAATCCAGGCTGAGCTATGCTAACCTGGAGCGCTACTTGGAGATGCCCAAATCTGTAAGGTAGTCATAACAGTCCCTTCACTTGTAATAATTTTCTTTATAGTTGTACCCATTATATTGCAGGGTTTGAAAACAGACTTGGGCCACTAATAACTCGGACACCTGAGGTAGCGTTTCCCAAAAAGATCATGTAAACTTTTGACTACTTCCCCCACCATTCTTACTCCTACTCATATCACCAATAGTAGAAGCTGGTTCTGGTGCCAGTGGAACCGTATATTCAGCTCTAGCCTGCAATCTGGCCCACGCAGGAGCCTCTGTCGACCTAACCATTTTCTCCTTACATTTAGCAGGTGTCTCTTCCATTCTTGGTGCTATTACTTTTATCACTATAGTCTTTCATACAAAACCATCAGTCATATCCTAATACCAAACACCATTATTTGTTTAATCTTCCCCAACTACAGCCATATTACTATAATTACCAACGTCAGTCCGAGCAGCCAGAATTGCCAGACTGTTAAGAGATAGAAATCTAAACACTACTTTCTTTGACCCTGCAGGAGGAGACCAAATCCTATACCAACACCTATTTTGATCCTTTGGTCACCCTGAAGTCTGTATTCATGGCCTACCAGGGTTTGTTATAAGCTCACATATCATTGCATACTATTTAGGACAAAAAGTGCCTTTCAGCGATTTGGGAATAGTATGAGTCATGTCTACTGGCTTTTCAGGATTTCTCTTGTGGCCCCATCATATATTTACCATAGGGATAGCTGTCGACTCAGGAGCACACTTTGCATCAGCTACCATAATTACTTCTATCCCTACAGGAGTAAAAGTATCTAGCTGATCAGCAACTCTTTCTTTAATTTTTCTTTTTTTTTCTTTTGGCTGCGTTGGGTCTTCGTTGCTGCACGTGGGCTTTCTATGGTTGCGGCGAGCGTCAGCTACTCTTCGTTGCGGTGCGTGGCCTTTTCATTGCAGTGGCTTCTACTGTTGCAGAGCACGTCCTCTAGGCACGTGGGCTTCAGTAGTTGTGGGTTGCGGGCTCTAGAGGGCAGACTCAGTAGTTGCAGCACACAGGCTTTTTGCTCCACGGCATGTGCAATCTTCCCACACGAGGGCTCGAACCCATGTCCCCTGCATTGGCAGGCGAATTCTTAACCACTGCACCACCAGGGAAGTTCCTGATTAGCAACTGTTCACGGAGGTAATATTATATGACCTCCCACTATATTATGAGTTTTAGGCTTTAGTTTTTCTTTTTACAGTAGGTGGTTTGACAGGAATCATTTTAGCCAACTCATTCCCAGACATTGTCCTCCAGGATACATACTATGCAGTAGCGCACTTCCATGACGTAGTGTCCATGGGAGCAGTCTTCACTATTATAGGAGGCTTCCTACACTGATTCCCACTATTCTCAGGTTACACAGTTAACTCAGCAGTAGCAAAACTCACTTCACAGGTATATTGTACTAGTAAATATGACTTCCTGCAGCACTTTCTTGGCCTCTCAGGGATGTCACTACATTAGTCTGAGTACCCTGAGGCACACACAACATGAAGTGTTTTGTCCTTAGGTTCAGTCTTCTCAGTAGCAGCAGTAATGCTAATAATCTTCATACTTTGAAAAGCATTTGCATCTAAACAAGAAGTCTCAGCAGTGGAAACTGCTACTCCTAACCTAGAATGGTTGCACGGATGCCCTCCACCATATCCTATACTTGAAGATCCTACCTATGTAAATGTAAAATAAGGAAGGTCTCAAGTCCTTTTCAACCAGTTTCAATCCAACACCATAACAATTATGTCTTTCTCAATAAATGAGATAAAGGTAAAAATTGATGTAGCTTTATCAAAGTTAAATCATAGGTTAAAATCCTGTATATCACTAAGGTATATCAGTTTCATCTAGGCTCTCAAGATACAACATCACCAATTGTGGAAGAACTTTCACATTTTCATCACACACATTAATAGTGATTTTTAAAATAAGTTCTCTAGTCCTCTATATTATTTCACCAATATTGACATCTAAACTAACTCATATACATACAATAGATGCACAGGTAGATAAAATGTGAACAACTTACTAGCCATTATTATAATCTTAGCTGCTCTATCATCATTGTGAATCCTTTACATGATACATGAAATCAATAACTCTTCCCAAACCATAAAAAACTATGGGTCAGTAATGATACTGAAACTACAAATACACAGATTATGAAGATTTAAATGTTGACTGCTCTGGAATCCCCACATCAGAGCTAAAACCAGGAGAATAGTGATTAATAGACATTAACAACCTAGCAGTATAGAGATAGTCATTGAATGTTAGTTTCATCTGAAATTGTTGTACACTCCTGAGCTGTTCCTTCTCAGGCCTAAAAAGAGCTGCTATCCCAGGACGCCTAAATTAAAGAATCTTAATACCGACAGGACCAGGCCTATGTTGTGGACAATGATCAGTAGAGGTCGTTTTCCTGAGTTCAAAGACAGGACAGAGGGATATGGCTGAGATGTGGGGGGAATCTGGAGCCCATGGGGATGCACCCTCCAAGCTCCATGATAGGAATGGGACCTCTGGGGTCCCAGGACACCCACCACGCCCTCCTGAGCAGGATCTTGGCAACATTCCCTGTCAGTGATGAGGCAGCCCTAGCACTTGTCACGCCCCGATGCTGTGTCCTATGTGGGTCCCCTGCTCTTGGGGCCACACCCACGCTCTGCAGGTCCACGCTGCAGGGTCCTTCGTGCCTCAGGAGTAGAGACCACACAGCAAGCAGTTTCCTCCCCAACCAGCAGGAGGAGGGGAGGAGAGCAGGGGCACCAGGGGAATCTCACTCAGACAACAAAACCCCAGGGGTGCCAGCGGGGACAGTGATGATGCAGATGAGGCACAGACCAAGAGACAGAACCAGAGGACCCAAAAGGCAGCTGGTCAGGTCCTGGCTCATCTGCACGCCGGACACCTTTGTCCCTCATAGAGCCCCTTCCTCATACACCCTCTCCTTAAATGCAGATTCTTCAGATGCAAACAGCCAGAGCTTCAGACTGAAAGTCAGCTCTTCCAAAGTGACCCCTCAGCAAACACTGCAGGATTCCACTCCAGTGGGTGCCCTGGAGTCGACAACTCAGGGACTGAATTGGATATCGGTGCCAGGGGCAGTGGGTGGGAATGGGGAGTGAGACTTTCGTGCTTGTGGAATTTTGGTTTTGCAAAGTGCAAAGTTCTAGGGATGGTGGTGATGGCTCCACGAGAAAGTGAATAGATCTGATGCCTCAGAAACGTACACTTAAAATGGTGATGAGGGTAAAGGGTATGTGACGTGTGTTTTATTTCACTTAAAATAAATTCTTGATGTCTTGTTGGGCTTCCCTGGTGGCGCAGTGGTTGAGAGTCCGCCTACCGATGCAGGGGACACGGGTTCGTGCCCCAGTCCGGGAAGATCCCACATGCTGCGGAGTGGCTGGGCCCGTGAGCCATGGCCACTGGGCCTGTGCGTCTGGAGCCTGTGCTCCACAACGGGAGAGGCCACAACAGTGAGAGGCCCACGTACCGCAAAAAAAATAAATAAATAAAATAATAATAATAATAATAATAATAATGTCTTGTTCATTGAGATTCCATTTCGACTCCCCTTCGTCACAGATGTTGGAGGCCCAGACACAGTCCCCTACCTTAGGGGCCATCACAGTACCCGCACAGAGCACGTGGGAGACCATTCTTAGGAGGGGACTAGTCTGTGTTCACCTGACCTCTGTCCAGGGGGACCCAGGCAGTGGTGAGCCCCATAGATTAGACATATGATATGCGATTATATTAATATGATACCACCAAGCATTGTCACTCACCAGATCACAGAGCAGCAACCCACTCAAATATGCCTGACCTCATATGAATGTGACAAGATTAAGAGAAGAAAAGGAACCACAGGTTAATCAGGGCAACACCCTTAATGCAGAGGTTGGAAATCTCAAAGCGGACAGGACACACTGCAGGCAAAGAGCACATATGGGGTCTCCCCGTATATGAGATCCTGACGCACACAGATGTGGTGAGACCCACACAGTCCCCACAACCTTTACCTGGGGTCACACATCCACACTCACCAGGGTGACCCACCTCCCCAGACCCTGCATCTAAAGTCACACCTTCTCTCTCAAGAGGTGACCCCTCCTCCCCAGACACCTCCACCTGGGTCACATGTCCACAGTCCCAGGGTGACCTCACCTCCCCAGACCCTGCACCTGGGGTGACATGTCCCCTTGGTCGGGACACCATGGCTCTGCTGGTGTATCCCCTCATGTGGAAACAAGCTGGGTCCCTGGGACCTCCTGGGACGGGAAAAAGTGGCAGGTGGGGCTCCTCTCCCCACACTTGTCCCAGAGAAATCCTCCTCTTTTCCCTTTGGTTCTGTGTGATTTTACCTGTTTTTAAAGCTTTCGTGCTAGAGTTGAACACATGACCTTGGTTCTGGCAGGCTCAGTCCTTTCTCATCTCACTTAAATGTTGAGAAAACTCACAGGACAGCAGGGCTGAAAGCCAAGGGGCAGCTCTGGACGCTTCTGAGTGGGGACGGTAGACTGGAAGGCGAGCTCAGCAGCAGCCTCAGCTGTTACCCATCAGCCTTTTGCCTGATCTGCGTGCCCTGCAATCAATTAACCAGCTAAACCTGCCTCCCTACGCACCATGCACGTGCTGGTGAATTGAAATTATTGCCAGGTAGCCCTCCTGCGGATTCTCCATGAGCCCCAGGGAAGGTGAACCTTGCAGGGATTAAGACTAAGGCCCCGACCATAGCACTGACCCTTGGGAGGACCAGGTAACCACACTCAGAAGAGAGGCTGTTACTTAGACAAGCCCACCTCAGCTCCAGACCCCAGACATCTAAGCACTGACCTTCAGATGCAGGCACGGAGCTTCCCAGTCCTGAGGCCAGGCCAGGTTTCTACCCAGGTTCCCATAGTCCTAGCATACACAGAACATGGTCAGGTCTAAATCTTCTTCTTATAGACAACACATGGTCAGCTCTGAACATAATCAGTAGACAGGACAGGCAGAGGTCTAAATCTACCGTGTAGACAGAACTTGATCATGTTTAAACTAGCTTAGGGCTGATCTCATAGGAGGTACAGATCACACACATGGGTCTCTCATCTTTGGACACCCACATCAGGAAACTGAACAAAATCTTTGTCATTAAGCATTTCAACAGGCAAAACCAAAATGTTACCAATATCTCTGGCCACCTGATGGTCAGGATCCACAGGTGAGCCTCGAACTTCTTAGAGTGCAGCCCCGTCTGCTGCCAGGACAGACAAGAAGTGGCCTGATTCCAGCCTCCCAGGCTTCCAGAAGGAGGCGGCCGCACTGGAAGCCCAGGCAGGACAGTCCTGCGTGGTCCGGACCAGGAGATCCTGTCTGTCCATTCCACTGGCCGATTCCAGGCGGGGCGCTCAGGGCCGCTGAGAGCCCTGCACTCAGGTCCTGCTTCCCTGCAGCGTGTGCATGTGCATGTGTGTGTGCGTGTGTGTGTTTGTGTGTGTGTAGAGGGGGCCGTGGCTGACGGCTCCCATGGCTCTGGTCCCGGGCACCGCGCTGTCTTCGAGGGGAGTCACGGGGAGAGGTAGGGGCACAGAAGCTGTTGGAGAGGAGAACCCACCGCGGAACTCCTTCCACAGTGGCTCGCCCCACCTGGTGACCCGCCTGCCCATCGTGGGCCGCATGTCACCCCCCAGCCCCCACCCCCGAGGGCAGGGCACCTGCTCTTTCAAAAGCACAGGGTCTCACATGAAGGAGACCCGGTGGGGACTCTCACGCCCCCACTCCTGACGCTGACTTTGGGAGAATGAACCCCCTTGACTGGGCGATGGGACCCTGTGAGGAAAGAGGTGGTGGCCCCATCCAAGTCGGGGCCTGGCTGAGAGATGGGAACACAGGAGCCAAGTGCAGGGCCTGGAGGCCAGGCCAACAGGAGGGGCACCCCCAGCCTTGGCCGGGCTCTCCAACTGTGACATTGTAGCTTTAGGGGACCTGGGGCAGGTGACTGAATGTAATGGGTGTCTAAACTGGACCCTGAATGGGGCTTAAGGAAGGTGTGAAGGATGTTACTGAGACCGTGACAGTCATTGGAAGACAGACTCTGTGTCAGGACATCCTGCTCCATCCATTTAAATCCCTGAGATCTGTGACCTTTATGTGGCTACGCAGGATTGTTAGAGCAGCTGCGTGTGGATATATCTGCAGGTGGTTCCAGCAAACACACAGTTGTGCACACAGGTGGGCACAGCACACACACAAACATATGCAGGTGCACAGCACAAATATATTCACACACTAGCATATGAACACACATGCACGCATAGGCCCATGCACATGCACACACTAACGTGAGCAAGTGCACATACCTATGCACATGCACAGCACATGTATGCAAACAGGCACATGCACATGCATAGCACACACACAGGGAATAAAGTGAATCCGTAAAGCATTAAGTCCTGAACACAAGTGAAGCTGACATGTATTTTTCCCTGTTCTTAGCTTTGATGTTTTTCACAATAAAAAGTTTAAGAAAAAAGTTAATGGCAAATGACTTTTGATTCATAGGACTTTCTGACGTTATTCCACACATATTATGACAGGAGAAATGAATGTAGATATTACATGTGTCCACTAATGGATGAATGGAAAAGAAAAACATGGTCCATCCATACAAGGGAATGTTATTCAGCCTAAAAAGGAAGGCAATTCTGACGCAGGCTGCAGCAGGAATGAACCTTGTGGGCATTATGCTCAGTGATGTAAGCTAGACACAAACAAACAAACAGTGCTTGATCCACTCATACAAGGCCCCTAGAGCAGCTGGAAACATAGAGACAGAAAGTAGGATGGTGAGTGCCAGGGGCTGACGGGGGGACAATGGGGACTGAGTGTTTAATGGGGACTGTTTCAATGTTGCAAGATGAAAAATTCTGGAGGACGATGGCGGTCAGGTTGGCACAACAGTGCGAATTACTTCTTGACTCTGAAATGTGCACTGAAAAACGGTTAAGATAGTAAAGTTTATATTTTGTGTATTGGACCCCAATTTTTAAAATTTTTGAAAAAAACAACAGGAAGTAGTCCATGAATACCACAAGATGCACAAGTTCACTAACAACCGAGGGATTAAAACCGTAAGAAAACTACTGTGCACACACCTACCAGAATGGCAGACATGAAGACACAGTATCAAATATCAGCAGGACGTGGAGCCATGGAAAGCCTGGTGTGCAGCATGGGGTGCAACCACTTCTGAAACAATCGGGCCTCAGAGAGCGAAGTCCGTGCACACAGACCCACAGTGCTCCTCCCAGCTGAACACAAACCCCCCAGCCCTGCACCAGGACACACGGACATGGACTCTGCAGCCACAGGAGCCAAACCTGAAAGCACCTGAAGACCATCACAAGCAGATGCAGAAATGAACCGTGCATGCTTCTATGAAGGAATATTCCACAGTAATGGAGTACATTTTGTTTAAAGGTAGTAAAACTATAAAAATTATTTTTTTAAAAAACTGTATTCACAAGATGAAAGAATGTCATGGACACAATGCTGAGCCATCAAGAGCAATAAAGCAGCCTGCATGGTACACCCACTTACGGACTTTGGAACTAGGCAAAGCTGGGCTGCCTTATTTAGGGATGCGTGCCTGAAAATAAACTATGAGGACAAGTCACTGACACAAAATCATGAGAACAGGTACCACACGGTGGGGAGGAGGCTGGGACGAGGGAAGGGCACTCCTGGGTGTCCACTCATCATGGTCTCTTGTTTTTTGGTGTTTTTTTTTGTGGTACACGGGCCTCTCACTGCTGTGGCCTCCCCCATTGCGGAGCACAGGCTCCAGACGCGCAGGCTCAGCGGCCATGGCTCACGGGCCCAGCCGCTCCGCGGCATGTGGGATCCTCCCGGACCGGGGCACGAACCCGTGTCCCCTGCATCGGCAGGTGGACTCTCAACCACTGCGCCACCAGGGAAGCCCCATGTTCTGTTTCTTGATGTTTATGATTATTCTTTACATGTATATAACCTAATCCTTAATATGTACTTACAGCTTATCATTATTCTTTATTAAAAAGGGGGTCTCCCCAACAAAGTAGAAGGAGACCTGCTTCTCCCAAGGAAGAAAAGGAATAGTTTCTACCAGTGAGGTATCGATACCATGGCTGCTTCAACCATCAAGCCTGACAACAACTCCCGTGAGAGGGGCACCGGGGCCACGACACTCAGTAAGAGGCTCTCGGGCCTCAGTCCTGGGTCACTGCCTCTGAGGAGCCCACGGCACCTGGTCAAAGTTCTCAGTCATTCGGTGCACGACCCTTTTGCCTTGGCTGCTCTGGCACAGCTCGGCCGACACCATCACTGGGAGAGAAAGAAGAAACATGCAGAAGAGGGAACCGGGCTTCAAGCTCACCCACCTCCTTCTACAGAGATCAATGCCACACTCCCTAAGAGAGGACAGCAAGGTCACATAATCCAGCCTCTCTGCTTGAGGTCTGGCCACACCAGCACCCCACGCTTCTGATGCCACAGGGAGAATTTCGCAAGGTGCCCTCAGACCACCTGGTTGGACACATGGGGCTTTCAGACACGCAGATCCTGTCTGACCCCGCACCTCTGGGGTCACAATCTGGAGGTGGGCCTGGAAGCCTCCAGGTTTTCGCTTTTGATAACATCTTTGTTGACATTGAATTTCTTTACCACACAGTTGGTTAACCCATTTTAAGTATTAAGCTCAGTTGTGTTTTGCATATTCACAGGGTTGTGCAGCCACCAGCACAAGGCACTTGACAACATTTCCATCATCTCCCCAGATCCCCAATCTTTAGAGGTCACCCCTCATTTCCCACAGCCCCGGCATCCCCAGTCCACTTTCCGTCTCTGTGGGCTTGCCTGTTCTGGATGTCTCATGTAAGTGGAATCCACTAAGTGTCTTTTTCTGTCTGGCCTCTCTCACTGAGCATCCTGTTTTCGAGGTTCGTCCACATCATAGCCTATGTCAGTGCTTCACTCATTTTCCATGGCTGAGTCGCCCTTACCCTCTCTGCTTTTAACTCTATAATTAACTGTGTCTCCCTGCCTGCACCGCACACAGCTGAGGAGGATTTCACCTTCCGGCATTCTTGGGGTGTAAGCTGAACTTTGAACCAACACCAAGGGGTCCTGTGCAGAGGCTGAAAGCCCAGCCCCACACGGTGCACAGTGGCCCTGTGTGACCAGAGCCCAGGAGGAAGGGTGAGATGGGCCTGCCTGTTCACAGGACCAGCGTCCTACGGTCTCATGGGAAACCAACTCGCTCGTCAGCGTCTCGTGAGAGCTGTTCCCCACCATGCCACGTGGGTAAGACAGGCTGGTCAGGGGCCACGGTGCTGCCTTCAGCTCAGGCCCACTCACACTAACTGTCTAGTTGGCAAGTGCCGAGGCTCCAGGGGAGGGTCCTTCCTGCTGCTTCCAGCTTCTTGGGGCTCCAGGCATCCCTGGGCTTCTGGCTGCATCTCTCCCATCTCTGCCTTCATCTTCACGTGGCTTCCCCTCTGTGTCTGTGTCTCCACTCATCACATAAGGACGCAGTTACACAGGATTGGGACCACCCTAGGGCCCCTGTCTCACCTAGTTACACGACCAGGCCCTACTTCCAAAAGAGGTCATGTCCTGAGCCCCTGGGGTCAGGACATGTATGTCTCTTTCCCTGGGGGGTACACAATCCCGCTTCAGTCTGAGGTAACAGTAATGTTGCCCAGGAAACAAGCCAGCCCCTTACCTAAGCCAGCCCCTCAAAGAGGTCTGAGCCTGCCTGGTCTCCTGGAAACTGACTGGGCAGGAGAGTGTGGCTCAGGACCCGAGTGTGAAGGACACCAGGAAGCACCCGTGTGAGGCTCCCGTTCGCAGCAGCAGCACTGGACCAGCTGACGAGGTCCAGCAGGGCAACCCCGAGCTCTTTAGGGGACTCCACCCACGTGGACCGGGGGCGACAGGCAGCAGTGAGTGGGCGTGTGACAAAGTGTATGTGACGGGTCTGCAGTGAGCAGGTGAGCACATCTGTGTGTTTGTGACATCAGGCACACGTGACGGGTCAGCAGTGAGCACACATGTCTGAGATCAGGGGTGGTACACACTCACGTGGCCAGGTTCACGTGGCATCTTAGCGGGCAGGGCACCACAGGGCTGCAGTGCTGCCATGGGCTCGAGCCACACACCCTGCCTGGTGTGGAGCATCCCTCCCCCACCACGTGCCCCAGCAGCTCCCACGTCCGCAGCCGCGCAGTGGCTGCACCTGCGCAGAGTACTTCGCCTGGGCAAGTACTTCTTGAAGAGGGTCACCTCCGTGGTGACGGCGACCTTCCTCTTCTGCTGCTTCAACAGGGGCGCCCCTGCCAGTGTCTGCTTGTACCAAGGCATCCAGGCCACAGGGGGCTGGACTCTGCACCTGAGACCAAAGAGAAAGACTTGAGGGGCTGCACTTTCTCCCACCAGGAGCCGCATTTCCAGGGGGCCCAGCGGGGCCATGTCAGACACACAGGGCCGGGCATTCTGGTTCATCTGCGCCCAACACGGTGGGCGAAAGGACAGCCACGTGGGACCTCAGACCATGTAGGACAAGGCGCGTGTCGAGGACCAGTGAGTGTCCGTTGTTGCAGTACGTCCATCCTCCATCGGCCGGCCCCCCTCCCCAGAAGGCTGCGTCTATTAACACAGGGGACCCTGGAAGGGGGTTTTCTGTGTGGTTGGTTCACTGAAGCTGGGTGTTTGTGGGGACATGGGCCAGCCTGGCGGTCCCGGAGAAGACACTGTTCTCTCTGGGGAAATGAGGTGCACACTCTGTCCCCGGTCTGTGGATGGTCTAGTCCTCTGGGTGTCATGTCTCTTCTTGGGGGCCACTGGGGCTTTATCCTCACCCTGTGGGGTACAGGAGGGGAGGGATGGACATGTCCTGGGCTCAATGCACCTGGGCTCCTGGGGAGGACCTCTCTGGCCCACATGTTCACAGGCCTCAGTCACCCCTGCTCGACACCCCCTCCAGGGACTCGGCAAGAGGACCTGACCTGTGAAGTGGGGTGCCTGGGTCGGGGGGCTGGTGGGCCCCTTCTCAGATGGCCACACTCAGGTCTCGGGGTGGGTGCGGTGGCCTGTGGCCACTCGCCAAGGTCACCACGCCGCTGCGGCTCTTTTCTGGGGCCTGAGATGCCCCGGGGTGGCTGGGGGAGGGGGGGAGGTCGCTGTGACTGGGACTTGTGGGACGGGGGTCCTGGACCCTGGGTCCCTCCCCAAGGAGGAGTCGGGGGTCATGCCCAGAGGGGGGCGGCCAGTGACGGTCCTGGGTGTCAGCAAGCAGAGCGCCATGCCCCACCCCGCAGGCCAGGTGTGTGATTCCTGCGGTCCCGGCACAGAACACCAGATGGGGCGTGGGGTTGGGACAGGGGACACTTCCTCTCAGGCCTGGAGCCTGAGGTCAAGGTGCTGGGGGCCTGCTCCTCCGCGGGATCTGGGGTCAGTCGGTCCCAGGCCACTCCCAGCCCCGTCTCCGTCTCTGCCATGACATCGCCTTCTCCCCCATGTGTCTGGGTCCAAATGCCCCCCATGAGGACGCCTGCACACAGGTCAGTGACCTCGGCTCACCCCGGGCAGCTCTGCGATGGCCCATCGGCACACAAAGCCCCATTCTGAGGTCCCGGGGAGTCCGTCTTCCGGGGCCTCTTGAGGTGAGAATCCTCGTGGTCGATACAGCTCTTGGGGCGTGTGGGTCCCCCAGGCCGGAATCCAGGAGCCTCACGGAGGAAGCGGTGTCCTGACTCAGGGAGGCCCAGGGGCGGTCAGCCCTGCCCTCCGGGGAGTGGGAGTCTCTAGAGGGCTGGACCGGAGCTGGCGGGGTGACACGGCGGTCAGAGGCGGGCGGCCTGGGCTGCGACGGGTGGGGTCGCTTAGGGGCAGGGGCACGGGGGCCTCAGGGATGCCCTCTGTCTGCTCCTAGGAAGGCGGCCGGCCGCGGGCTCCCAGCCAGGTTGGGCCAGACGTGGAGCTGTTTGAAGACACCCCCCAGGGCCGCCTTCGAGAGGTGCCTTGTGCCTGGGGACACGGAGCCTCCAGCCTGCCGGGGAGTGTGTGGGCTGGTGGCACGTGGGGCTGCATCAGGGCCCTGAGGAGCTCGAGGTGCCGGGACAGAGGACGGCTGCCCAGGGCCTCCTGCTTCGGGCACCGCCCCTGGGCTGGGCAGGGCCAGCGGGTCCCCTGACCCGTCACTGCAGCCAAGCTGAGGCTGCTGAGCAGCCAGGGCCAGAGCACGGCCTGTGGGTGGGATGTGCATGGGGAGGTCGCAGGACAGTGGTGAGGCGCCCGCATCAACAGAGGCGGGTCATCCACTGGACATAGGACAGGAGCGTGCGGGACAGCAAGGCAGCCGGACGCCCAGCTCGGGTGGGGAGGCGGCTGCGTGTCCTCCATCTTCAGCAGCCAGACGTGTGTGTAGAGATGCTCGTCCAGAGACCGAGGGGCTCTTTCCTCTGATGCCTCGTGTCTCATCATCTGGCAGGTGTGAGGGTCCTGGGACGACCGTGACAACATGCCGGAAGCCAGGGGTGGGGGTCACAACAGCAGAGACTTCTCTCTCGCAGCTCTGAACACTGTAAATACACAATGAAGGTGTGGTTGGTTCCTTCTGGAACTTCAGGGAATCTGCCCTGGCCTCTCCCGGCTTCTCTGGTCTCCAGAAATCCTTGGCGCCCCTGGACTTGGGGCTGCATCACCCCCACCTCTGCCTCCATCGTCACGTGGCTTCTCCTCTGTGTCTGTGTCCAGATTTCCCTCTTCTTATAAGGACACCAGCTGCTGGATTTAGGGCTCTCCCGAATCCAGCATGACCTCATGTTAACCATGTCTGAAGAGACCCTGTTTCAGAAATAAGGCCTGATTCTGGGGACAGAATGGATATAAATTGGGGGCTGGGGGACACTACTGAACCCACAGTAGTAAGTGAGGTGTTAGCGGATGGAGGGAAGGAGAAGTGCCCACCGAACTCACAGGGCATCGTGAGACCGAAAAGCGACGCAGGCAGCTCCAGGTGATTAATGGATCCGTTTATTATTGGGTAGTTTACTCACAGGGTGGGACTGGGATGTGGTGGACAGCGATCGGAAGCGTGTGCCGCCGCGCTCTGCATGGCCAAGGGGTCACCGGGACAACTTATGGTTAACTTGTGGGCGGGGTGTGCTTGGAAACAGGACATACGTTCCTAAGTCAAGGTTCATGAATGGGTAACTGGCCTCATGGGCGCCGGGAACACGTCAGCGAAGGTCTTCCTTGTTTGGGGACTAACAAAGCATAGAGGCCACCTGGTCCTGATAATTACTAAACAGCCTCTATTAACTAGAAAAGCCTTGAGGACAGAGAAGTGATTGACCACACACTACAGTCCTGGGTAAGGTCAGCGGAAGGACGAGCCCAGGATGGCATCAGTTATGCTGACAGCCTTACATGGCGGGGAGGAAGGCCTGGGGAAGGTGCGGGCTTGAGTCCCGCAGGTGCCCCAGAGAAAGGGACGTGGGCGGGCAGTGGGGTGGGCCTTGCACCTCGAGTGGGACAGGGGCGTGGCACTCAGAAGTGACCTGACACTTGTTCGTAGGGACCCCTCTGTGCAGGGTGGACACGCCTGTGACCAGGGTCCCATCCTGCTGCATGGGGCCCGACCTCTGCAGGCCATCCTGAGTGGGAGTATATTGTGTCAGTAGCCTCAGGCAGGACACATCCTCCGGGTTTGGGGAGGACCTACAGGAGACCTTGGAGGTCAATTCTGGTGGGTGAGGGGCGAGGGTTCAACTCTGGCACCGTAAGGGCGGCGTCCACACACGGAGGGGGCGCTGTTATCAGTTTACCTGAGAAAACACACTTTCAGGTCCCCCGTGCATTACGGTTAAATCCTGTCTCTAACATGCAGGTGTTCAGGTAGCTGGAAGTGCTCCGGCCTTACTCTGTGGCTGGGCCCGTGCTCCTGCAGCTCCCGAGGACTGACTGCAGCGCCGTTGGCTTCACCTGGCAGGTCCCAGCCTTGGGGCGAGGGAGATCGGGCCACGGCCCCGGCGTCCAGGGCTGCAGTCAGGCAGTGCCCGGCCACCAGCCCCATGGGGCTGTTCACAGTGCGATGACAAATCCAAACGGATTCTGTCCTGTGCTGCTGGGGACGAGCCCTGGGTCTGCCTCTGGACCGTCCCTGTGTGGGGTTGTTCATGCCCTCATTTACACTCCACAGCCCCCACGAGGTCACCCGGGGTCCCAGGAATCACCTGGGCAAGCAGACAGGGTCTCTTGGCAGAAATGGAAATTCTCTGAGGTGTCAAGTTGTTGATGTGACGAATTTTGGGTTTTTTAATTGTGATTAAAATATATGCAACATAAAATTCACCATTTACCATTAACTTGAACAACTCAGTGGTATTGATCACATTCACAGTGTGGAGCCAGCACCACCTCCCTCTGGTTGTAAAACATTCTCATCCCCCAAAAAGGAGACCCCTCCCCCCCAGCCCTTGGCAACACTAACCCACTTCCTGTCTCTGTGGCTTTGCCTCTAATGGACATTTCATATAAATGGAATCATACAGTTTGTGGCTGTTCTTGGCTGAATGTTTGTGTCCCTCCAAAATTCACATGTTGAAATGCTTACCCCCAAGGTGATGGTATTAGGAGGTGGTGACTTTGGGAAGTGATTAGGTCATGAGAGTGGAGCCCCTATCATGGGATTAGTGTCCTTATAAAAGAGACGTCACAGAGCTCCCTCACATCTTCTCTGTGTGAGGACACAGGGAGAAGATGCCAAGTACAACCAAGAAGAGAGCCTCACCAGAACCTGACCGTAGTGGCACCCTGATCTCTGACTTCTGTCCTCCAGAACTGTAGGAAACACATTTCTGTTGTTGAAGCCCCCAGGCTGGTAGTTTCTCATGGCAGCCCAAGCAGACTAAGACAGTGTCCTTCTGTGTCTGGCTTCTCTCGCTGAGCATTGTGTTCTCGAGGTTTGTCAACACTGTAACGAGTGTCAGTGCTTCACTCTTTTTCATGGCTGAGTAATAGTCTATTGTGTGGATGGACCACATTGTGTGTATCTGTTCTCTATTTACCAGTTGATGGTCATTTGGGTGGTTTCCACATGTTGGCTGTTGTGAGTCATGCTGCTGTGAACATGCATGTACAAGTGTTTGTGTGGACGTGTGTTTTCCTTTCTCTTGGGTTTATACATAGGAGTGGGATTGCTGGGTCTTGTAGTGACTCCATGTTTGACATTTTGAGGAAGTGCCAGACTGTCTTCCAAAATGGTGGCACCATTTCACATTCCCACTAATGGTGTTTGAATGTTCCAATTTCTTCCCTTTTGATCATCTGTCTTTTGGATTCTAGCACCTTAGTAGGAATGAAATGCCATGTCATGGGTGTTCTGTCAGCCCATCAGACCCTCACCCCTTTTATATCAAGAACTTTGTAACGCTCCCCTCACTTTCTGAAATCAGATGCAGAGATCAGATAATCTCTCTACACATATAATTTAAGTATAATTATGTATATGTGTGTATGCATCTCTAGTTACAATAGAGAGAATTAAAGATAAATACATTTTATTGAAATAATACGTAAATTAATAAGTGAATGTTTGACTTCAACTACACTAAGTTTATTCTGACTGGTTTGCGCTGATACCTCTTTGTGGTTGGATTTGCATGAGTCTCATAATGCCTTGAAATTGAGCTTTCAGGCATGTCCTTTTCTTCCTCAAACTGTGAGTACAGCTTACCTCTTCAAATTGTTTTCCTGAAGTATGTGCCACATTTTGAAATATTTTGGCCATTACCTCGCTCAAGACATTTTGAGGGCAGGTTTCATTTACAGCCCTCCAGTACTTGTACATATGAAGTGACCATTAGCACAAGTTTTAAAGCTGCTGTTGCAGGCAACGGCCAGAGGGCGGCAGCATTTCTGCATTCCCCACTCTGGTAACTAGGGAAATACACCTTCCTGCCAGTGGTGCTCCTCGGTTATAAATTAGAGTGGAATGTGCCCGGATAAACCCCCAAAAGCTGATGTCTCCTTACTTATGTTTGTTTTTTAAATTGAATTTATATTTTTTATTGGAGTCGTATTCCATTGTGTACATGGACCACTTCTTCTTTGTGCATTCCTCTGTTGATGGACATTTTCATTGCTTTCCAGTGTTGGCTATGGTAAATATTGCTGGAGTGCAGGATTGCCAGCCTGCGACTTTTGATTCTCATCCTCTCAAGCTATGGGCCCAGCAGTGGGTATGCTTGATTGAATAGTAGCTCAATGTTTACCTTTTCAAGGCACCTCCATTGTGTTTTCATTAGTGGCTCTTACCACGTCCTAAGGTATGCATTTCTCCACAACCCCTTCAGCATTTATTGTTTGCAAAATTTTTGCTGATGGCCTTTCTGATTGGTGTGAGATTATAGTTTTTGTAATTTGGATTTGCATGTCTTTAATAAGTCCTAATGTTCAGCATTTTTCCATACCTTTTTTAAATTTCTGTTAAACAAAAAAAAAAAGAAAGAAAAACTGTGAGTACAATGAACCTCTTGAAATTGTCTTCTTGGAAGGTTGCCCTCTTTTGGATTTTTTTGGTCGATTTTCGGCCCCAGGATATTTTTTTTTTTAATTTTTTGCCTTATAACAAAGTTAATCAGTTATACATATACATATGTTTCCATATCCCCTCCCTTTTGCGTCTCCCTCCCACCCTCCCTATCCCACCCCTCCAGGCGGTCACAAGGCACCAAACTGATCTCCCTGTGCTATGCGGCTGCTTCCCACTAGCTATCTACCTTACGTTTGGTAGTGTATATATGTCCATGCCGCTCTTTCACTTTGTCACAGCTTACCCTTCCCCCTCCCCATATACCTCAAGTCCATTCTCTAGTAGGTCTGTGTCTTTATTCCTGTCTTACCCCTATGTTCTTCATGACATTTTTTTTTCTTAAATTCCATATATATGTGTTAGCATACAGTATTTGTCTTTCTCTTTCTGACTTACTTCACTCTGTATGACAGACTCTAGGTCTATCCACCTCATTACAAATAGCTCAATTTCATTTCTTTTTATGGCTGAGTAATATTCCATTGTATATATGTGCCACATCTTCTTTATCCATTCATCCGATGATGGACACTTAGGTTGTTTCCATCTCCGGGCTATTGTAAATAGGGCTGCTATGAACATTTTGGTACATGTCTCTTTTTGAATTATGGTTTTCTCAGGGTATATGCCCAGTAGTGGGATTGCTGGGTCATATGGTAGTTCTATTTGTAGTTTTTTAAGGAACCTCCATACCGTTCTCCATAGCGGCTGTACAAATTCACATTCCCACCAGCAGTGCAAGAGTGTTCCCTTTTTTCCACACCCTCTCCAGGATTTACTGTTTCTAGATTTTTTGATGATGGCCATTCTGACTGGTGTGAGATGATATCTCATTGTAGTTTTGATTTGCATTTCTCTAATGAGTAAAGATGTTGAGCATCCTTTCATGTGTTTGTTGGCAGTCTGTATATCTTCTGTGGAGAAATGTCTATTTAGGTCTTCTGCCCATTTTTGGATTGGGTTGTTTGTTTTTTTGTTATTGAGCTGCATGAGCTGCTTATAAATTTTGGAGATTAATCCTTTGTCAGTTGCTTCATTTGCAAATACTTTCTCCCATTCTGAGGGTTGTCTTTTGGTCTTGTTTATGGTTTCCTTTGCTGTGCAAAAGCTTTGAAGTTTCATTAGGTCCCATGTGTTTATTTTTGTCTTTATTTCCATTTCTCTAGGAGGTGGGTCAAAAAGGATCTTGCTGTGATTTATGTCAGAGTGTTCTGCCTATGTGTTCCTCTAAGAGTTTGATAGTGTCTGGCCTTACATTTAGGTCTTTAATCCATTTTGAGCTTATTTTTGTGTATGGTGTTAGGGAGTGATCTAATCTCATACTTTTACATGTCCCTATCCAGTTTTCCCAGCACCACTTATTGAAGAGACTGTCCTTTCTCCACTGTACATTCCTGCCTCCTTTATCAAAGATAAGGTGACCATATGTCCGTGGGTTTAACTCTGGGCTTTCTATCCTGTTCCATTGATCTATCTTTCTGTTTTTGTGCCAGTACCATACTGTCTTGATTACTGTAGCTTTGTAGTATAGTCTGAAGTCAGGGAGCCTGATTCCTCCAGCTCCATTTTTCGTTCTCAAGATTGCTTTGGCTATTCGGGGTCTTTTGTGTTTCCATACAAATTGTGAAATTTTTTGTTCTAGTTCTGTGAAAAATGCCAGTGGTAGTTTGATAGGGATTGCATTGAATCTGTAGATTGCTTTGGGTAGTAGAGTCATTTTCACAATGTTGATTCTTCCAATCCAAGAACATGGTACATCTCTCCATCTATTTGTATCATCTTTAATTTCTTTCATCAGTGTCTTATAATTTTCTGCATACAGGTCTTTTGTCTCCTTAGGTAGGTTTATTCCTAGATATTTTATTCTTTTTGTTGCAATGGTAAATGGGAGTGTTTCCTTGATTTCACTTTCAGATTTTTCATCATTAGTATATAGGAATGCCAGAGATTTCTGTGCATTAATTTTGTATCCTGCAACTTGACCAAATTCATTGATTAACTCTAGTAGTTTTCTGGTAGCATCTTTAGGATTCTCTATGTATAGTATCATGTCATCTGCAAACAGTGACAGCTTTACTTCTTCTTTTCCGATTTGGATTCCTTTTATTTCCTTTTCTTCTCTGATTGCTCTGGCTAAAACTTCCAAAACTAGGTTGAATAAGAGTGGTGAGAGTGGGCAGCCTTGTCTTGTTCCTGATCTTAGTGGAAATGGTTTCAGTTTTTCACCATTGAGGACGATGCTGGCTGTGGGTTTGTCATATATGGCCTTTATTATGTTGAGGAAAGTTCCCTCTATGCCTACTTTCTGCAGGGTTTTTATCATAAATGGGTGTTGAATTTTGTCGAAAGCTTTCTCTGCATCTATTGAGATGATCATATGGTTTTTCTCCTTCAATTTGTTAATATGGTGTATCACTGATTGATTTGCGTATATTGAAGAATCCTTGCATTCCTGGAATAAACCCCACTTGATCATGGTGTATGATCCTTTTAATGTGCTGTTGGATTCTGTTTGCTAGTATTTTGTTGAGGATTTTTGCATCTATGTTCATCAGTGATATTGGCCTGTAGTTGTCTTTCTTTGTGACATCCTTGTCTGGTTTTGGTATCAAGGTGATGGTGGCCTCATAGAATGAGTTTGGGAGTGTTCCTCCCTCTGCTATATTTTGGAAGAGTTTCAGAAGGATAGGTGTTAGCTCTTCTCTAAATGCTTGATAGAATTCGCCTGTGAAGCCATCTGGTCCTGGGCTTTTGTTTGTTGGAAGATTTTTTATCACAGTCTCAATTTCAGTGCTTGTGATTGGTCTGTTCATATTTTCTATTTCTTCCTGATTCAGTCTCGGCAGGTTGTGCATTTCTAAGAATTTGTCCATTTCTTCCAGGTTGTCCATTTTATTGGCATAGAGTTGTTTATAGTAATCTCTCATGATCTTTTGTATTTCTGCAGTGTCAGTTGTTACTTCTCCTTTTTCATTTCTAATTCTATTGATTTGAGTCTTCTCCCTTTTTTTCTTGATGAGTCTGGCTAATGGTTTATCAATTTTGTTTATCTTCTCAAAGAACCAGCTTTTAGTTTTATTGATCTTTGCTATCGTTTCCTTCATTTCTTTTTCATTTATTTCTGATCTGATCTTTATGATTTCTTTCCTTCTGCTAACTTTGGGATGTTTTTGTTCTTCTTTCTCTAATTGCTTTAGGTGCAAGGTTAGGTTGTTTATTCGAGATGTTTCCTGTTTCTTAAGGTGGGATTGTATTGCTATAAACTTCCCTCTTAGAACTGCTTTTGCTGCATCCCATAGGTTTTGGGTCGTCGTGTCTCCATTGTCATTTGTTTCTAGGTATTTTTTAATTTCCTCTTTGATTTCTTCAGTGATCACTTCGTTATTAAGTAGTGTATTGTTTAGCCTCCATGTGTTTGTATTTTTTACAGATCTTTTCCTGTAATTGATATCTAGTCTCATAGCATTGTGGTCGGAAAAGATACTTGATACAATTTCAATTTTCTTAAATTTACCAAGGCTTGATTTGTGACCCCAGGATATTTTTTGAGGGCAGGTGTCATTTACAGGCCTGCAATGAGTGTGAATATTTAGTGACCATTAGCACTGGGTTTAAAGCTGCTGTTGTGGGAACCGGCCACAAGGTGGCAGCATTTCTCCATTCCCAAATCTGGTTAATAGGGCAGCAGAGCCTTTCTGGAAGTCGTGTTCCCAGGTTGTAAATTAGAATGGAATGTGCCAGGAAAAACCCCCATAAGTTTATGTCACATTATTTCTCGTTCGTTGTTTTAATTTTTTTAATCAGGGTAATGATTAGAATATTGTTTGTCCTAGGTGTACACAATCTGGTTCATTTGCACATTATATATATTCATGTACATATCCTCTTCCCATGTAAATTATTGCAGGGTGTTCCGTAGACCTCCCTTACTATATGGTCAGGCTTTTTGATATATGATTTTAATATATATTTGTACACATATGGTAATCCTAGTCTTAATTTATCCATTCCCCTCACCTTTCCTTTTAGATAAGCATAGTTTGTGTTCTAAGTCTGTGATTGTCTTTCTTTGTGGAAATATGTTCATTTGTGTCAGTTGTTAGATAACTCCTATAAGTGATATCATGGGATATGTCTTTTGCTTTCCAACTTACCTCATGTTCTGTGATTATCTCTAGGCTCATCTATGGGGCCTCAAAGAGCAGTGCTGCATTGTTTTCCATGGCTAATATTCCATTGTGTACATGGACCACTTCTTCTTTATCCATTCATCTGTTGATGGACATTTTGGTTGCTTCCATGCCTTAGCTAGTGTAATACTGCTGCAGTGAACATATTTCCAAACAGAAGGACACTCACAGACTTAGAAAACATACTATGGTTATCTAAAATGGAAGGTGGAGGGGATGGATAAATTAAGATTACATTTACCATATTATACAAATACATATTAAATACATATATCACAAAGACCGACCATTTAGCAAGGGTGGTTTACTAAACACTCTGTAATAATTTACATGGGAAGAGGATCTGTACATGAATACATAGATATATAATGTGCAAATGAACCAGATTGTGTATACCTAGAACAAACAATATTGTAATCATTACCCCATTTTAAAAAATTACAACAGCGCACAAGAACTCACGAGACATAAACTTATGGGGTTTTTTCCTGGCACATTCCATTCTAATATACAACCTACGAACACGACTTCCAGAAAGGCTCTGTTACCCTAGTAATCAGATTCGGGAATGGAGAAATACTGCCGCCTTGTAGCCATTTCCCACAACAGCAGCTTTAAAACACAGTGGTAATGGTCACTAAATATTCACAATCATTGCAGGCCTGTAAAAGACCCCCGCCCTCTAAAAAAATCCTGGAGTCGAAATTGACCCAAAAATTCAAAAGAGGGCAACCTTTCAAGAAGACAATTTCAAGAGGTATATTTTACTCACAATTATTTTTAACAAAAAAGAAAAAGGCGTGGGAAAATGCTGAACATTAGGACTTATTAAAGACATGCAAATCTAAATTACAAAAACCTATCGGCTCACACCAGTCAGAATGGCTATCAGCAAAAATTCTGCAAAGAATAAATGCTGAAGGGGTTGTGGAGAAATGCGTACCATCGGTTCTAAGTGGGACATGGTAAGAGCCAGTCATGAAAACACAATGGAGGTGCTTTGGAAAGGTAAATATTGAGCTACCATTCAATCACGCATACCCACTGCCGGGCCTATCAACTGAGAGGATGAGAATCAAAAAGACACAGGCTGGCAATCCTGCACTTCAGCAATATTTACCATAGCCAACACTTGGAAGCAACGAAAATGTCGATAAACAGATGAATTCACAAAGAAGTGGTCCATGTACTCAATGGAATATTACTTCAATAAAAATATAAATTCAATTTAAAAAACAAACATTAGTAAGGAGACATCAGCTTTTGGCAGTATATCCGGGCACATTCCACTCTAATTTATAACCGAGGAAAACCACTGGCAGGAAGGTGTATTTCCCTAGTTACCAGAGTGAGGAATGCAGAAATGTTGCCGCCCTCTGGCCGTTACCTGCAACAGCAGCTTTAAAACCTGTGCTAAGGGTCACTTCATATGCACAAGTACAGGAGCGCAGTAAATGAAACCTGCCCTCAAAATGTCTTGAGGTAGGTAATGGCCAAAATATTTCAAAATGTGGCACATACTTCAAGAAAACAATTTAAAGAGGTAAGATGTATACAGTTAAAAAAAAGGACATGTCTTAAAGCTCAATTTCAAAGACTTATTAGACGCATGCAAATCCAACCACAAAGAGGCATCAGCTCACACCAGTCAGAATCACCATCAGCAAAAAACTAACGAACAATAAATGCTGAAGCGCTTGTGGAGAAATGCATACCCTCAACTTTAAGTGAGACGTAATCTGGTAAGAGACACTAATGAGAACAAAATGGAGGTGCCTTTAAAATGTAAACATTGAGTTACCATATGATCCAGCAGGCCCACTCCTGGACCTATAACCTAAGAAGACAGAGTTGGCAAGACACAGGCAGGCAAATCAGCATTGCAGCCATATTACAATAGCCAAGACATGGAAGCAACCAAAAAGTCCATCAACAAATGAGTGGACAAAGAAGAACTGGTACATGTACAGATGGAATATTAACCAAGGAAAAAAATGAAACAATGCCATTTGCAGCACCATAGATGAGTCTAGAAGTAATCACGCAACTGGTAGTAAGTCAGAGAGCAAAAGACACATATCCTATGATATCACTTATGTGTGTTACCTAAAAATTGATACCAATGAAAATATTTCCACAGAGAAAGGCAATCAGAGATCCATTAAACAAAGTTACTGTTCACCAAATGGAAAGGTGTGAGTATTGGATACATTAGGATATTGGGGTTAACAGAGATATACAAAAAATGTGAAATATATAATCACCAAAGACCTATGGAATACCAAGAGAAGACTACTCAACATAGTGTCATAACCTACATGGGAAAAGGATCCAAAGAAGAATAGATATATGTATATGTGTAAAAGAACCACATCTTGCACACCTAGAACAAACAAAACACTGTAATCAAATTTTCTGTCATAAAAAATAAAAATTAAGGGTCTTTTTCCTGGCACATTCAATTCTAATTTACACCCTAGAACACGAGTTCCACTAAGGCTCTGTTGCCCTAGTAACCAGTTTTGGTAAAGGAGAAATGCTGCCGCCTTGTGGCCTTTTCACACAACAGCAGCTTTAAACACAGTGCTAATGGTCACTTAATATTCAAAATAACTGCCAGCCTGTAAATGACACCTGCCCTCAGAAAAATTTCTGGGGTCGTAAATCAACCAAAAAATTCAAGAGACATAAACATTTCAAAAGACATTTTCACGAGGCATATTTTACGCATATTTTGTCTTTTTTGTTGTTTAAAAAAAGGGCATGGCAAAATGCTCAACATCAGGAATTAATAAAGACATGTGAATACAATTTACAAAAACTTTCACCTCACAGCCGTCAGAATGATAATCAGAAAATAGTCTACAAAGAATAAATGCTGAAGGCGTTTTAGAGGACTGCATATCCAACTAGTTGCTGGTGGGATGTAACCTGGTAACAGCCAGTGGTGAGAACAGAATGGAGGTACGTTTAAAGGTAAAAATTGAGCTACCATGTGATCTGGTAGGCCCACTGATGGGCCTATCACCTGAGTAGACCAGAATCAAAAAGACACAGGCTGGCAATCCTGCACTTCAGCTGCATGTACCATAGCTAAGACTCGGAAAAAAACAAAATGTCCATCAACAGAAAAATGCACCAAGAAGAAGTGGTCCATGTACACAGTGGAATATTAGCCATGGAAAAGAATGAAACAGTGCCATTGGAAACACCATAGAATGATCTAGAGATAATCACCCAACTTGAAGGAAGAAAGAAGCCAAAAGACAGATATCCTACGATATCACTTATAGGTGTTACCTAAAAATTGATACCCATGAAATTATTTCCAAGTGAAGGACACACATGGATTCAAAAAACCAAATTATGTTTAACCAAATGGAAAGGTGTAAGGAATGTATGAATAAGGATATGGGGGTTAACAGACATGTACTAATACATATGAAATATATAATCACAAAATACCTATGTAATACCAAGAGAGGTCTACTAAACACTCTGTAATAACCTACATGGTAAAGGATCCAAAGATGAATTGATCAATACATAGATATAATGAACGAGATTCTGTACACCTAGAACACACACAACATTTTAATCAAATTTGCTCTGATACCTAATAAAAATTAAATTTAAAAAACAAACAACAAGTAAGGAGATATAAGCTCTTGGGGGTTTGCGCTGGCACATTCCACTCTAATTTGTAGCCTACTAACACGATTTCTAGGAAGGCTCTGTTGCCCAAAAACCCAGAGTTGGAAATGTAGAAATGCTGCCGCCTTGTGGTCGTTTCCCGCAAGAGCGGCTTTAAACCCACAGCTAATGGTCACTTAACATTCACAAGGACTCAGGGCTGTAAAGGACACCTTCCCTCAAAAAATATCCTGAGCTAGGGAATAGCAAAAAAACTCAACACACAGCAAATATTTCAAGAAGATCCTATGAAGGGGTAAGTTTTACTCACTCTTTAAAAAAAAAGGAAAATGAACAAAAGCTCAACATCAGGAATTATTAGACTCATGTAAATCTAATCTACAAAAGGTTTCAACTCATGACACTGGGATGACCATCAGCAAAACGTCTATAAACATTAAATGCTGAATTGATTTTTGAGAACTGTGTCCTCTCTAGCTGCTGGTGAGATGCAAAGTGGTAAGAGCCAATAATGAGAACAGAAATGAGTTGCATTTAAATGTAAATATTGAGCTACCATTCGATCCAGCAGGCCCACCGCTGGGCCTCTCACCTGAGAAGACCAGGATCAAGAAGACACAGGATGCAACAGCGGCACTGCAGCCATTTCCACAATAGCCAAGACATGGAAGCAACTAAAATGTCCATCAACAGATGAATGGATAAAGAAGAAGTGGTCCATGTACACAGTGGAATATTAGCCATGGAAAACAATGAAACACTGCTTTTTGAGGCACCATAGATGAGTCTAGAGATAATCACAGAACATGAGGTATGTCAGAAAGGAAAAGATACATATCCTATGATATCACTTATAGGTGTTATCCAACAACTGACACAAATGAACACATTTCCACAGAGAAAGACACTCACAGACTTAGAAAACAAACTATGGTTATCTAAAAGGAAAGGTGGGAGGAATGGATCAATTAAGATTAGGTTTACCATACGTATACAGATACCTATTAAATACATTTATGAAAAAGACCGACCATATACCAAGGGAGGTCTACAGAACACTGTAATAATGTACATGGGAAGAGGATCTGTACATGAATAGATATATATAATGTGCAAATGAACCAGATTGTATACACCTAGAACAAACAATATTGTAATCATTACCCCAATTAAAAAAATTAAATTAGGGCTTCCCTGGTGGCGCAGTGGTTGAGAGTCCGCCTGCCACTGCAGGGGACACAGGTTCGTGCACCGGTTGGGGAAGACCCCACATGCCGCGGAGCGGCTGGGCCCGTGAGCCATGGCTGCTGAGCCTGCACGTCTGGAGCACGTCTGTGCTCCGCAACAGGAGAGGTCACAACAGTGAGAGGCCCACATACCGAAAAAAAAAAAAAGAAGAAAAAAAAGAAAAAGAAAAAAATATTAGAAAAACGGACAACAAGTAATGAGACATAAACTTATGGACGTTTTTCCTGGCACGCTCATTTCTAATTTACCACCTAGGAACACGACTTCTAGGAAGGCTCTTCTGCCCTAGTAACCAGATTTGGGAATGGAGAAATGCTGCCGCCTTGTGGCCTTTTCCCACCACAGCAGCTTTAAACCCAGTGCTAATGGTCACTTAATATTCATAATTATTGCATGGCTTGTAAATGACACCTGCCCTCAAAAAATGTCCTGGCATATGTAATGGCCAGAAAAATTCAAAGCAGCAAAAATTTTTCAAGAAAATTATTTGAAGACGTAAGTTTTACTCACTCTTTTTTTTAAAATAAAAGTACATGGATAAAAGCTCAATGTCAGGAATTATTGGTCACATGCAAATCCAAACTACCCAAAGGTATCACCACCCAACATTCAAAATGGCATCAGCAAATGTCTACAAGCAAGAAATGCTAAAGGATTTGTGTAGAAATGCATACCCACTATATGCTATTGGCTGGATATAAACTGGTAACAGCTAATAATGAGAACAGAATGAAGCTGCGTTTAAAAGGTAAAAGTTGAGCTATCATGATTTGGCTGATCCACTAATGGGCCTATAACCTAAGAAGACCAGAATCGGAAAAACACAGCCAGGCAAACATGCACTGTAGCCATATTTACAATAGCCAAGACATGAAAGCAACCTCTATGTCATCAACAGATGAATGGATAAAGAAGATGTGATAAATATATACAATGGGATATTGCTCAGCCATAAAACAGAGTGAAATAATGTCATCTGTATCTACATGATGGACCTAGAGATTATCATATTAAGTGAAGTCAGACAGAGAACGACAAAGAACATATGATATCACTTATATGTGAAATCTAAAATGAGACACAAATGAATCTACAAAACAGAAACAGACTCACAGAGATAGAAAACAGACTTGTGGTGGTCAAGGGGAACATGGGGGAGGGATGGATTGGGAGCTTGGGATTAGCAGATGCAAACTATTATATATAGGATGGATAAACAACAAGGTCTTACTGTACAGCACAGGAAACTATATTCAGTACCCTGTAATAAACCATATGTATATATGTAATAAACAGTACGTGTGTGTGCATATATATATATATATCTGAATCACTTTGCTGTACAGCAGAAATCAACACAGCATTGTAAGTCAACTATACTTCAATGAAATAAATTTTTAGAAAACTAGGTTGAGATTATACCATCAATTAGTGTGAAGACACTTTTATAAAGTAGGCCTTATTTTTCTCGTCCTTTCATCCTGGGTCAATTGTATAACAGATAGAAACTAACCAGGATTACTCCAGTTTGAACTCATATCACACAGAACTTTAATTGTTGAACAAACCATTAATACCAATTACACCATGGGATGTCCTGATACAATATCAAGTGTGTAAACCTTGTATCAAGCCTGCAGAATCCACTAAATTTGGAAATTCAAACTGAAATGAAGCCAACGATACCACGACTTCTCCAAAACTAGTCATACGACAATCAACTGGAAACCATATGCAATTAAATGAATGTAAACAGAAAGAACTATACCCTTCCTTTTTTTTCCTTTTAGATGAAGGTGGTATTTAAGGTGATGTCTTGGGCCATGTCAGGGTGTTACTCAATTTCCTGAGTATCTCCCATGCACACAGGAGGTACACATGTTAGTTAACTTCTTTGTGCAACTATATGAACGTAGTTAATACCACAAAACTGTAGATGTAAAATGAATTAAATGGTAAATGTCATGTTTTGTATTTTAATGACAATGAAACAAAAGTTTAGTGTTGATATTTCTTACAACATAAATGAACATTAAAAGCATCCTTAGTATGCAGCTCAATAACAAAAAAAACAAACAACCCAACCCAAAAATGGGCAGAAGACCTAAATACACATTTCTCCAAAGAAGATACAGAGACTGCCAATAAACACATGAAAGAATGCTCAACATCATTAATCATTAGAGAAATGCAAATCAAAACTACAATGAGATATCATCTCACACCAGTCAGAATGGCCATCATCAAAAAACCTAGAAACAATAAATGCTGGAGAGGGTGTGGAGAAAAGGGAACACTCTGGCACTCCTGGTGGGAATATGAATTGGTACAGCCACTATGGAGAACAGTATGGAGGTTCCTTAAAAAACTTCAAATAGAACTACCATATGACCCAGCAATCCCACTACTGGGCATATACCCTGAGAAAACCATAATTCAAAAGGAGTCATGTACCAAAATGTTCATTGCAGCTCTATTTACAATAGGCCAGAGATGGAAACAACCTAAGTGTCCATCATCGGATGAAGGAAGGATAAAGAAGATGTGGCACATTTATACAATCTAATATTACTCAGCCATAAAATAAATGAAATTGAGCTATTTGTAATGAGGTGGATAGACCTAGAGTGAAGTAAGTCAGAAAGAGAAAGACAAACACCGTATGCTAACACATCTATATGGAATTTAAGAAAAAAAACATTATGAAGAACCTAGGGGTAAGACAGGAATAAAGACACAGACCTACTAGAGAATGGACTTGAGGATATGGGGAGGGGGAAGGGTAAGCTGTGACAAAGTGAGAGAGAGGCATGGACATATATACACTACCAAACGTAAGGTAGATAGCTAGTGGGAAGCAGCCGCGTAGCACAGGGAGATCAGCTCGGTACTTTGTGAGCACCTAGAGGGGTGGGATAGGGAGGGGGGGAGGGAGGGAGATGCAAGAGGGAAGAGATATGGGAACATACGTATACATATAACTGATTCACTTTGTTATAAAGCAGAAACTAACACACCATTGTAAAGCAATTATACTCCAATAAAGATGTAAAAAAAAAATCCTTAGTGAAAAAAAGCATACAGAAAAAAGGTCACCCAGATCCCATACTCATCTTGTCTGCTTTAAATACATCAAGGTTGTCCAAATGAGGGGAAAACTCAGTAATGGTTCCAGAAAAAGAAAACTGGGTTGGGATGGAAAAAGACATTCATACAGTTGGGACAACAGGCGAAATTTGAAGTGGGTCTGAGTATTAAATTATAATGTAGACATCATGATTTCCTCATTTAGAGGTTATGTGTTGATTCCTCAGGAGAGTGTCCCTCTCACTATTCCATGACTTCTCCAAAACTAGTCATGGTTTTGTGAGCATTTTGTGTGAAGTGGTAAATGTGAGTACTCTTGCCATTACTGAAACTTTTCTGTACCTTTTAAATTACTGGAAAGTAAATTACTTTTCAAAACAACCATGTCAGTACTATGCCAGAAAATCAGATAAGGCAGTCAACAAACTTTGTTATAGAGGTCAAGACTTACCCAGACAAAGTTCAACCAAAACTGTGACTGTTATTTCCTTTGTAGGAGTCCACATAGTATTAAGAGGCACAGTGGATGGGGCTTCCCTGGTGGTGCAGTGGTTAAGAATCCGCCTGCAATGCAGGGAACATGGGTTCAACCCCTGGTCTGGGAAGATCCCACATGCCACAGAGCAACTAAGCCCGTGGGCCACAACTACTGAGCCTGTGCTCTAGAGCCCATGCATCACAACAAGAGAAGCCACTGTAATGAGAAGCCTGCATACTGCAACGAAGAGTAGCCCCCACTCGCCGCAACTAGAGAAAGCCTGTGTACAGCAACAAAGACACAACGCAGCCAAAAATAAATAAAATAAATATTATTTTTTTTTACAAAGGCACCGTGAAAGGAGTATATTAGTAGCTACCAAGTCTTGGGTCCTGCAGATTACCTGGGATGCAGTAGAAACAGTGAGATTTTAGCATTAAAAATTTTCACATTCAAAAAAAATGTTAAAAAAATAAATTCAGTAAAGTTGCAAAATATGGAATCGATATGCACAAATCAGTTTTGTTTCTATACACTTAACGAACCATCAGAAATAAAAATTAAGAAAACAATCTCATTTACAACTCCATCAAAAAGAACAAACTACGGGCTTCCCTGGTGGTGCAGTGGTTGAGAGTCTGTCTGCCGGTGCAGGGGACACGGGTTCGAGCCCTGGTCTGGGGGGATCCCACATGCCGCGGAGCAACTGGCCCCGTGGGCCACAATTGCTGAGCCTGCAAGTCTGGAGCCTATGCTCCACAACAAGAGAGGCCGCGATACTAAGGGGCCCGCGCGCCGCGATGAGGAGTGGACCCCGCTTGCCGCAGCTGGAGAGAGCCCTCGTGCGGAAACGAAGACCCAACACAGCCATAAATAAATAAATAAAAATTAAAAAAAAAAACTATTTAGGAATAAATTTAACCAAGGACATGAAAGACCTATAATCAGGAAACTATAAAGCATTGATAAAGAAATTGAAGACACAATAGAAAACAATATTCCATGCTCATGCATCAGAAAAATTTAGTAAAATGTTTATTCTACCCAAAGACACCAACAAACAGAACCAGGAAAACTAGACACCAGACTCCAAAGAACGACACTTGTCACCATCTACACTGCACATAAAACTAACTAAAAGCCCACAGTATTCCACATTAAACCCTTTCTCTCCTGAGTCCCCTGAAGATGCACCCCACCTACCCCGCAGTCAGCTGCACAGGAAGATTCTCCACACTTTCTCATTTTTTCCTCTTGTGACACCTCCTCACCAGTGGGTCCTGAGAAAAGCAAGCTCCAGTCAATACAGACACTGCCCCATGGTCCAGAAACCTAAGCCCTGACAGGAGACAAAGCTCCCGTCAGCTTGTCACAGAGCAAAGTCTGTGGGCCAGATGCACCTGTGCCCCCAGGGTCAGACAGGTGTGTTCATTGCCCACTGTGGGATATCAGAGAAGTGCCAGGAGGGCCACACTCACAAACCCAGAGGCCTCATCCCGAATGCTGTTCTGCTGTATGTACTAAGTTTGGAAATCCAAACTGAAATAGAGCCAAGTATCTCACTGTATCTTCTCAGAACATGGTTAAGGAACAATTAATTAGAAACCGTGTGTAATGAAATGAATGTAGACACAAACTTTACAATGTAAACCAAAATCCACTCAAAAGTGCCCATATACAAGTTTAAATTACCAAACTATAAAAATTCTAGAAGAAAAAAGAAAATCTGGGACTTCCCTGGTGGCGCAGCGGTTGGGAGTCCACCTGCCAATGCAGGGGACATGGGCTCAAGCCCTGGTCCGGGAGGATCCCACATGCTGCAGAGAGGCTGGGCCTGTGCGCCACGACTACTGAGTCTGCACTCTAGAGCCCGAGAGCCACAAAGACTGAAGCCCGTGTGCCTAGAGCCCATGCTCCACAAGAGAAGCCACCACAATGAGAAGCCTGCGCACTGCAACAAAAAGTAGCTCCCCACTCACTGCAACTAGACAAAGCCCACACACAGTAACAAAGACCCAATGCAGCCATAAATAAATAAGTGATTTTAAAAATAAATAATAAAGAAAAGAAAAAAGAAAATCTAGGACTTCCCTGGTGGTGCAGTGGTTGAGAATCTGCCTGCCAATGCATGGGACACAGGTTCAAGCCCTGGTCCGGGAAGATCCCACACACCACAGAGCAACTAAGCCCGTGCAGCACAACTACTGAGTCTGTGCTCTAGAGCCCACGTGCCACAACTACTGAAGCCGGCACACCTAGAGCCCGTGCTCCACAATTAGAGAAGCCACCGCAATGAGAAGCCCGCGCACAGCAACGAAGAGTAGCCCCCACTCGCCGCAACTAGAGAAAGCCCACGTATAGCAACGAAGACCCAATGCAGCCAAAAATAAATAAATAAATAAATCTATTTTTTAAGAAAAGAAAATCTACATGACCTTGGGTCTGGTGATGCATTTTAAACACACAACACCAAATAAAAGTCAATCAACAAAAGAAAAATAATTGATAATGTGGACTTTATAAAATTAAAAATTTCTATTCTATGAAAGAACTTATTCAGAAAACCAAAAGACAAACCACAAACTGGAAGAAACTATTTCCAAAACACATATCTGATAAAAGGTTTGTACTCAAATTATACCAAACAATGCCATTAAAATTTGGTAAAGATTGAAACACACACCTGGCCAAAGAAGATAAACAGATACTAAAAAAGCATACAAGAATATACACAAGATGCTGGTGGAATGCATGTACAACCAAGCTTGGAAGACGGTTTGGCAGTTTTTTTCAAATCTAAATAGTCTTACCTTAGGATCCAAGAAGCGTATTTAGACAACTGCTTGGAAAACCTGTGTTCAAACAAAAACTAGGATCAAGTAATGCACAGCAGCTCTATTCATAATGGCTAAAAACTTAAAGATATCAGGATGTTCTTCTGGAGATGAATTCATAAGCAAATTAGGGCACATCCATGTCAAGGGGAGCAGAATACACCACCCCAATATATGTCCCTTTGACAAAAGGATTATCGTGGACTGATTAATTTAAAAAAGAGCAGACCCGGGAGAATTTTTGAAAACCAAGTAGAAAATGCCCTTTTATGAGGTAAATTTACATTTATTAAGGATATCTCCATTTGTAAGGGTATGTCCCTCTCTGGACCAGGAATTGAATGATGACTAAATATCAAGAAAGACTTGTTGGGACTTACCTGGTGGTCCAGTGGTTAAGACTCCACACTCCCAATGCAGGGGCCTCGGTTCGATCCCTCGTCAGGGGGCTAGATCCCACATGCCGCAACTAACCCCTGGTGCAGCCAAATAAATAAATATTTTTAAAAAAGCTTGTCAATGAAATAGGTCTGGATGTAAATCTGCATAACAACCATACCCTTGTTTACTGTGCTTTGCCTAAAACCTCCCTTAAATGGCTTCCTCCATTCCTTAACATCTTTCTTCTCTTCTTAGCTGAAGGTAGCCTTTAAGGTAATGGCTTGGGCCAGACTAAGTTTTCCTGGGTATCTTTCAAGTATACAGGAGGTATGCATGGTATATATTAATCTTCTGATTGTTTTTCTCCAGTTCATCTCCCTTTCATTACAAGGGGGATCTCAATGAAGAGCATAGAAGGGTAGAGGGAAAATGATTTTTCCTCTCCTATACATGCAATGCAATAATATTCAGAGATATAAAGGAATGAATCATCAACCCGGGCCAAAAAAAATGAATCTAACACTTATATTGCTAAGTAAAAGAATCCAGTCTGAAGTGCTACACACTGTATGACCTCGTTTATATGACATTCTAGAAAAGGCAAAACAGACAGGGTAAACAGTTTATGGAATATGTGATTGAAAGGTCCGTATGATACTTTAGTAGTGAATACCTGTCACTATGCATTTGTCTACACCCACAGATTTTTTTTTTTTACAACCCAACAAGTAAATTATAATCTATTCAAATTTAACTACTCCAGATATGGGAGTGTCAAAGACTGGCATACAGAATGTAACAAACAATCTAACTGATTTAGAAAAGTATGAAAAAAACTCACTGTTGGGGATGGGACAGAATGGGCTGACCTAAGTTAACTGTGGAAATGGAAGGACTCTGTAGGCCAAAGGCAAAATATGCCGGATATACACAGAGGACTCTGTAAGCTCCTTCCCATGGGGAGCAGCAGCTCACAGTACTGAAACTACTATATCAGTAATCGAACGGAACAAGCACTGAATTTAATGACAAATGGTGGAATCCAGATTTCTTAACCACCGGAGTGAGAAGTCACAAACAAAGGAAGGTTACAATATCCATGTCATAACAGATCCGGTTGGAGACATCAGTATAAAGTATCTTTAGCCTAACAGAGATACACATAGTTCCACATGGAAATCTTTATAATTATGTGTATATGCATAGGCTGGGATATATGCATATATTTCCATGCACTGTCAGCTAAGCATATTTAGCTCCAACACGTAAGTCGTTAATACTATTCTCTAATAAAAGGAACAAGGGCTCTTTGAAGAAAGGGCTGATGCTAGGACTGAGACAGTAAATAGATGAAGCAGCGTAATCTTAAAATATCACAAAGTAAAGAAGGACCCAAAATTTTAAAACCCCACAAAAGAAAAATTATGTAAAATGAAAACAGGAGCAAATGGAAAAAGCTCTCAACAGCCAAAGCAAGAATGAACTAAGCAGTCTAATCATGTAGTGCTGGATTATAAACAAAAGTTTATAATAATTATTCACGTGTCCAAACTGGTAAAAATAAGTTACAGAGTTTTTGATGAATGGTGTTAAATAGAAATCTCCTATGCAGAAAGCTTCTAAACAATTCATATAGACACTCAGCTGTCCGTAAAGGATGTGAAGCTAACCCCTCTCTCAAGTGTGGCTTCTGCATTATGACTTCCTCCGAAATAAGACACACAGGGTGGACATAGGAAAAACTTAACTTCACTGTGGGAAAACTTCACAAACACTACCTCAGCCTGGTGACCAAAGTTAAGAATATAAGGGAGAAGTTCCCTTAAGTGCCTGTTCTCTCGATATATAGTGAAGAGGAGTCACTTCACCTCTGTGATCTGCTTTTTCAAAGCCAAGTCTAATTACTATAAAAACACCAAGCAAATCCCAGTGCCCGGCAGTCTATAAAATACCTGACCAGTCCTCCTCCACACTGTCAAGGTCATGGAAGCAAGGAGAGTCTGAGCAACTGTCAAAGCCCAGAAGAGACTAAACAGACATGATGACCCCATGTCCTATGAGACCCTGGAACGAGGAAAGGTACAACAAAGGGAACAAGAATAGAGACTTCAGTTAATAATAAAGTATCAATATTTGTTCATTATTTGTGATGACTCTGTAGAAAATTAGACTGGAAAAAATAAAAGTCAAATAAGAGAAACCTATTGTAACAAACTGGAAATCTAGAGGAAACGGGTGATTTCTTTGTAAAAACACATTACCAAAATGGACCCTAAATTAAGGAAAATACAAAAAGACGAACTAACCACTGAGGAACCTCTTCCCCTACTGGTTATCCTATCACTTCTCCAGGGTTTTCCTCTCCCAGGACAGGGAAGGAACAGGGACAGAGATGTCTGGCAGCTCCCCTAGTATATGACCCCACCCAGCGTCTTCATCTCCCCCAGCCATGCCTACCCAGTCAGGACACCTGAGGATGGATCAGGGATTATTGATTCGGATGTTTCAACTAGGACTTTTTTTATTCTCAGTGACTGGACACACTTACTGAAGTAAAATAAATTAGTATTTATTGTAAGGGTAGAAATAATTTAATGCTTGCAAGTGGCAAGTTGAAGAATGTGCTTGGACCTGGCAGGTCTAGTGTTCACACTCTCTCAGGGTGACCTTATTTCTTTCCAAAACTTTGTCCTGCTCAGTGCCTTTGGGGGACCCCATTCACAGGCACAGGCTCTCTCACTGCCCTTGGGCCAACAGCAATTCTAGGCTGACAACCACTCACCATTCTTTTTCCAAGAAAAAGTTTCCCCTTTTCTTGGGTTCTAAGAAAAGTCATGGTTTTGAATACCTTTGGTCTGGCTTGCGTTTCACTCTCATCCTTGACCTATCACCAGAAGATGGAAAATGGGACTGGCTAGATGTGGGCTGTAAACCCACCTTCGAGCTGGGTGGAACATGGGCTCATCCTTCTGGAACTATCTGGACTGGAAGCAGGTGAGATGTAATTCCCAAAGGAAAACAGAGGCACTACACTTGGACATGAGAACAGATGCTGGCTGGGAGAAAGCAGAAGATTCTATGTCCATGACAGCTCACTGCACAGCACAGAATCTGACACAAAAGGAAGAAAGGGGTTCACTTAGGGTCAGGGGCTGCAGCTACTCACCCAGTGCTCTTACTGTCCTCCCAAGACTGCAAGAAGTTCTTTCACTTGCTGAAAAGTCAGGATCATTGGTGGTGGTAAACTCAAGTCTCCTGCCTTGGGCATCAGGCCCTCACATCTCAGAGGCTGGCTCAGAACAGCCCATGTGCCCTCAGAAGACACACAGACCTCATTCCTGCCCCTGAGAGGTGGGAACCCTTGAGTTATGCCACCTCCCTGGCCATATTAACTTACCCATCCCTGAAAAACAATACTGCTCCTTTTCCAGTTGCTTCTCTCTCCTTTTCTAAGGGAAGAAACTAAATGCTAGGGTGGTAAGGAAACTCTTGTGCAATGAAGTAATGGGAGGCTCAAGAATTATTCCATGCCATGGAACCTGTAATTGGCAGGCTTTCCAGAGGCCACATGGATGCATATGGCTCTCCAAGACAATGCAGTGTCAGTGTAAACCTCCCATTGGGAGGCCCATTTTCTCCCATAACTTTGATTCTTAATGAATATGAATGTCAAAATTTCTACCAACTAGTTCTAAATTATTACCCACACTTGTTATTGGTAGAATTTACTTGACCTAGTCATTATGTCTTAATATTTCATTGTGGTTTTTAATTTGTATTTCTCTGATGATGGGGGAAGTTGAACACCTTTATTGGTTTATTGGTTCTTTGGATTTTCTTCTCTGTGAAAAGCCTGTTCAAGTCCTTTGCCAATTTTTCTATTGGGTAGTCTGTCTTACTGATTTGATTTTCAAAAATATTTTATTATATTCTGGGTACTAGTTTTGTGCCATGCAACTATATTACAAATATATCATCTTCCATTGTGGGTGTCTTAATTTTCATTTCCTTTGTGGCTCATGAAGTTCAACATCTTTTTATGTTTATTAAGCATTTGCACATTCTCTTGTGAGAAGGGTTCAACTCTTTTTGTACAGTTTTTTTATGTGCTGTGTAATTTGCAACAGATTACTGATTTGTAGGAGTTTTTTTAAATATATCATGGGTGTAAGTTCTTTGTCAGATAAATATACTATAAATATTTTTTTCTGCCCATGGGTTGCTTTTAGACACTATTATGATTGTCTTGATGAATGTAAATTCTTAATAAAATTCCATTATAATTTTAAAAAATTTTTCTAACACCTAAAAGGACAAAGGATTGAAGGGCCATGGTGTGCTGTATGGTTGTTGCGTCAGGGACACACTCAAATATTTAGAGGGTTATTACCTCTCTTGGCAGGCTACGAGGCTGTGAAGGCTGGGAAGGGGAGGCCCTTTTCTCAACCACATGGATGCTGGTAGTTGAAACATCTCAAAGGAATGTCTACACTGCCCAGGTAGCTGTTCCATTGCTCAGTAGCATGGTCAGCTCACTATTTGTCTTTGGGGTCTTGACAGGGCCCAGGCTGAACTGAGCTAGAGGACCACAGATGTCTGCCTGAATGGTCAGAGGTCAAGGACTGTCCTGCCTGAGACTTGATTGTCTATTGCTACCCACTCAGATGGGACAAAGGATGCCTGCAGCCCCAGGAGGGCCCCAGTAGCCCTCAAGAAGGCAGGGGGCTGGCAGGTTGCTACACCCAGTCCTGCATTAATCCACACATGTCCACTGAGTGCCCTCCTGTCTGGACACTCTGCTGGAACTGGGGCTGCCCAGGCAGAGCAGGGCCAACATCACCTTTCCCAGATGGGAGGGCAGGAAGGAACCAGGCATGACTCCAGACACCCTCCACAACCCGTGACTGACATCGAGTTCAATGTGAAACACTCACAGACAGTACAGACATTTCATTTGTCTCTCAGAGCCCAGGACTGGGGGGTAGAAAGACAGTGGTCCAGCTCAATTCCCTGACTCATGTGTGACCCTGGGCAAATCCTATCCATCCTGGAGACCTCAGAGAAGAGAAAGGAAGGGCAATGGTGGCCAGTTATGCTTAAACCTAACCCTAACCCTAAGGAACCCTAACCTCTAACCCTAACACCCTAACCCCAGACCCCTAGACCCTCCACCCTGACTCTCAAACCCTGAGCCCTGGCCCTTAAACCCTGACCTGACTCAAACCCCAGACCTAAACCCTAGCCCAGTGGATACCGAGGGATGATGGTACTCTGGAATAAACCAAGGGATTCATGACCTTGCATTTAGCAATAGTTTCTTAGATCTGACACTAAAACACAAGCAATGAAAGAAGAAAACAGATAATCTGGAATTCCTCAAAATTACAAACCTTGGTACATCAAAAGACGCTATCCAGAAAGTAAAAAGACAGCCCACAGAATGGAAGAAAACATGGGCACATTACATATCTAATAAGAGTCTTTATCCAGAATATATCAAGAACTTTTCACCACTCAGTAAATGGGCAACCCAATTTTTGAAATGCACAAAGGACTTGCATGGACTGTTCTCCACACAAGGCATACAAACGGTCAGCAAGCACATGAAAAGATGTCAAACATCAGTAGTCACGATGGAAATGCAAATTAAAACCACAGTGTGATAGCCCTTCACACACACTAGAACGGTTCTATTAAAAATAAATAAAAATAACAAATGTTGGCAACCATGTAGGGAAGTTGGAACCCTTAAACTTTACTTATGGAAATGTAAAATGGTGCAATCTATGTGTACAAAACTTTGGCATTTTCTCAAAAATATAAAAATGTAATTATCATATGTTTCAACAACTCCACTCCTAGATATATACCCAAAGAACGGATAACAGTGTTCAAATAAAAACTTATACACCTGTATTCATAGCAGCACTGTTCACAATAGCCCAAGGTAGAAACAATTAAAATGTCCACCAATGGGTGAATGGATAAGCCAATAAGGTAGATCCATAAGCTGCATTATTCTGTCATATGAAGGAATAAAGTAAAATTGTGCAGCTTAATGGAAAAAGTGGAAAACACTATGGCGTGGAAAACAGTGTGGCGGCTCCTCAAAAACTTAAACATGGAATTAATGTATGATCCCTCAATTCTGCTCCAGGGTATACACCCAAAATATTAGAAAGCAAGGACTGGAACAGATATCTGTACCCCATACTCACAGCAACATTATTCACAATAGCCAAAAGGTGGAAGCAACACAAGTGTCCTTCAACAGATGAATGCATAAGTACAGTATAGTATATACACAATGGAATATGATTCAACCTTTAAAACTAAGGTAATTCTCACACAGGTTGCGATGTGGATGAACCTTGAAGTCATTATGCTAAGTGAAACCAGCCAGACACAAAAGGACAAACATTCTATGATTCCACTAGTATGAGGTATCCAGGTAAGTCAAATTCAAAGACAAAAAGTAGAATAAGTTTGCCAGGGGTTGAGGGGAATAAGTGTTTAATGGTTACAGTTTCACTTGGGGAAAATGAAAAAGTTCTGGAGATGGGTGGTGAGGATGTTTTTACAACAATGTGAATGTATTTAATGCTATAGAAGTGTATACTTAAAATGACTTACATGATAAATGTTATGTGTTTTCAATCACAGTGAAAAAAATGATACATGTTACAATATGGATAAACACTGAAAACATCCTAAGTGAAAGAAGCCATACAGGAAAATCCACCGAGATCATACTCATCTTGTACACTTTAAATCCATGAAGGTTTTTAAAATGAGGGAAAGCCCAGTGATGGTTCCAGAAAAAGAAACCTGGATTAGAATGGAAAAAGACTTTCCACAAAGTTGGGGCAGCTGGTGAAAGCTGAAGTGGTCCTGTGGGTAGGATTATAATGTGGACACCATACTTATCCCTCATTTGGGGGTTATGTCCTGGTTCCCTGGGAGACTGGCCCTGTTTTGGCTAAAACACACTGCAGTATTTGGTGTGAATGTAGAAAACCTTGTACTGTTACTTAAAGTTTAAACATTTGAAATTTACTAGAAAATACCTTCCAATACAACCATGTCAGTAACATGCCAGAAAATCAGAGACCACATCAAACATGGCTAGAGAGGCCAAGACTTACCCAGACCAAATTCAAGCAAAGTGGTGATGCTAATCACTTTGTCCACATGGTATTGAGAGGCACCATGGGAGATAATATTAGGAGCCCCTAGGTCTTAGGTGCTGTGGATGACCTGGATGGAGTGGAAAACAGTGGGATTTCTGAACTCTAGGTTTCTACATAAAACCACCAAAAAAACTGTCAGAACTAAAAAAATGAATTCAGTAAAACTGCAGGATCATTTGTGATTCTATACACTAATAATGACCTATCAGAAAGAGGAATTAAGAAAACAATTCCATTTAGAATCTCATCCCCAAAAAAACTAGGAATAAATTCAACCAAGGCCTTGAAAGACCTGCACACTGAAAACTAAGACATTGATGAAAGAAACTGAACAGACACAAATCAATGGAAAGATATCCCGTGTGCATGGGTGAAAATATTGTGAAAATGTCCATGCTACCCAAAGCAATGTACACATACATGCAATCACTACCAAAATTTTCATGACATTTCATAGAAACAGAACAAACAATCTTAACAGCTGTGTGGAGCCACAAAGGACCCAGAAGAGCCAAAGCGACCCTGAGGAAGGAGAACAGGCTGGAGGCATCTCGCTCCCCAACTTCACACTTCATTACGAAACTACAGTCCCCAAAAAAGTGTGGAATTGGCACAAAAACAGGCACACGGACCAGAGGAACAGAGCAGAGAGCCCAGGAATCAACCTACAGGTAAGTGATCAGTTAATTCCCAAGATAGGAGCCAAGAACATACACCAGGGAAAGGACAGTCCCCTGAATGAACGGTGCTGGGAAAACCAGATGCCACACGCCAAAGAACAACACTGCACTCTGTCTACACCACACACAAAAGGGGCCAAAGACCCAGTTTTCCACATCAAGCCCTTCCCCTCCTGGGTCCTCTGAAGACAGACACCCTCAGCGGTCAGCAACGTACAGGAACCTTCTCCCCACTTTTCCTCACCTTCTCCCTCAGCGGCATCACCTCCCAGCGGGTCCTGAGGAGACCCGGCTTCTGTTAGTGTGGACTCGACCCCGGCTTGTCCCAAAGCCCGGCTGTCAGCGTGGACTCGGCCCCGTGTGTCCCAGAAGCCGAAGCCCCAGCAGGTCCTGAGGGGACAGGGCTCCTCTCAGCATGAACATGACAGCATGACCTGAACAGATGTCCCGCCGAAAAAGATACACAGATAGTAAAAGTCATACAGAAACAAGCTCAACATCATATTCCATTAGGGAATTACAAATTAAAATCATGAGATATCACGGCACACCTATTAGGACTGCTAAGCTCCAAAAATAGGACAATACCAGTTGCTAGAAGGTGAGGAACAAAAGGAACTCTCCCTCATCGCTGGGGGGATGCATGTGCAGCCACTTTGTAAGACAATTTGGCAGTTTTTTCCAAAGCTAAACAAGTCTCACGTTGGGATCCAGCAATCATGCTTCCAGTATTTAGGCAACTGCTTTGAAAATCTATGTCCAAATGCAAACAAGTATGCAATTATGCACAGCAGCACTTTCATAATGGCTAAAAACTTGAAGAAATCAGGATATCCTTCAAAAGATGAATGCATAAGCAAATTGGGGCACATCCATGTCAAGGCGAGTAGAATATGCCACCCCAAAATATGTCTCTCTGGCATAAGGATTATTTGTCTGCTTAAAAAAAAAAAAAGGCTTCCCTGGTGGCTCAGTGGTTAAGAGTCCGCCTGCCAATGCAGGGAACACGGGTTCGAGCCCTGGTCCAGGAAGATCCCAAATGGTGAAGAGCAACTAAGCCTGTGCGCCACAACTACTGAGCCTGCGCTCTAGAGCCCACGAGCCACAACTACTGAGCCCATGTGCCACAACTACTGAAGCCCGCATGCCTAGAGCCTGTGCTCCGCGACAAGAAAAGCCGCCGCAATGAGAAGCCTGCACACCTCAATGAAGAGTAGCCCCTGCTCGCCACAACCAGAGAAAAGCCTGCACGCAGCAACGAAGACCCAATACAGCCAAAAATAAAATAATAAATTTATTTAAAAAAATCTCAGAAAACTGAGATTGCCGTTTTATGAAGGACATTTACAATAGAAAAATCTCCATTTATAAGGGTATGTCCCTCTTTGCAGCAAAAATAGGATAATTAAATCTTAAGTAACTTTTCAATGGAGAAGTCCTGACTTAAATGTGCAAACAGTCATACCCTTGTTTACTGAGCTTTGCATGATAACCTGCCATAAGTGGTCTTCCCCCGTTCCCCAGCATCTTTCTTCTGTTTTTAGCTGAAGATGGTATTTAAGGGGATGGTTATGGTCATTTCAGGGAGTGACTCAGTTTCCATGGTATCCCCCCTGTATTCAGAAGGTATGCATGTTATTAAACTTCTGCTTTTCTCCTGGTAATCTGTCTTTTATTACAGGGGCAGGGGGGGCCTCAACCAAGAACCTAGAAAAGTAGAGGGAAAATTGTTTTTCCTCCCATACACGTGCAGGGGAATACTACTCAGCAGAAAGGAATGCACCACCAACCTATGGAAAGACATGGATAAATCTTCAGTATATACTGCTAAGTGAAAGAATCCAGTCTGAGGAGGCTGCACACAGTATGACCCCATTGATGACATTCCAGGAAAGGCAAAGCTACATAGATGATAAGCAGATCATGGGGTGGGGGGTTTGAAGTGTTCCACGTGATACTCTAGGGTGGATACCTGTCACTATGCAGTTGTCTAAGCCCACAGATGTGCATAGCCCAAGGGGCCAATCATAATCTATTCAAATTTAGTTATTTAGGATGTAAGAGTGTTGCAGGATGGAACACATAATGTCACAGAGTCTAACTGTGTTAGAAATATATGGAAACAACTCACTGTAGGGGATGGGGTAAAGGCTGCTGACCTAAGTTACCTTTGGAAACGAATGGAATCTGTAGACTAAAGGCAAAATGGCCCATATATAAACAGTGGGCTTTACTCTATGAAGTTCCTTCCAGGGTGTAGTAGCTAACAATTCTGAAACCTCTGCATATGTAACCTGGAAAGGAGCAATGCACAGATAAATGGCAGATGGTGGGAGCCAGGCTCCTTGCTGTGGGAGCGGGAAGTTACAGATAAGCAAGGGGAGAGCCTCTGCCCTCGTAATCCTGGATCTGGGCTTCCTGGGAGGATGCTGACTGGCTGTGATGTTGACAGATCTTCACGCTGGGAAGACCCTGCAGACATAGGAACTTCACGCCCCATCTTTCCACCCAGACCTGCTGGAAACACTCAGCCCTCCATAATCAGTCAATTGCAGCGTTTAAGACATTCTCACCCCCAGGCAGATAAAGGAGCATGAGGGTCTTGCTTACCCCTAAGCTGTCCCAGAATCCAGGCCCTGGGGGTGGAGCCAGGATGGGGGTACCTGGGCCTCTGAACCCAGGCCCTGGGGGTGGAGCCAGGTTGGGGGTTCCTGGGCCTCTGAATCCAGGCCCTGGGGATGGAGCCAGGATGGGGATTCTTGGGCCTCTGAATCCAGGCCCTGGGGGTGGAGCCAGGTTGGGGGTTCCTGGGCCTCTGACCAGCAGGTGAGAGGAGGGAGGAAGACCGGTTCTGAGGAGAGAGGTTCCCTGAAGTCTGTGAGCCCCAGTGTCCTGATGGGATTCATTCCCAGTGAGGACATGGGTGGGGCCTGCAGTGGTTCTGTGTTCCCCCTGGGCCCTTTGATGAAGCCGTGGCAGCACTGGGCCCAGACATCTCCTGGCAGTGTCTCAAACTCTGACACAGCGGTTTTACAAAGGAACAAGAGAACAGAGCTGAGCCCCTGACGGCCACTCCTTTCTGGCTCTGAGTTGCTTCCACCAGGACCGCAGTTACCTGCACATAGTCTGCTGTGACCTACCTGCCCCCATTGGCCTTTCCTCTCCCTCCCTGCAATGATTCCAGTGACATTTCCAGCCTGGACCCCTCCCCCAGGCCAGACGCCTCTGTCCAGCCACTGCACCCCCATCTCACCTTGGGGGCTAACAGGCCCCTCAGAGGACTGGGATCCTGCAGCTCCCCACAGCCAGGAGCAGCCCCACCTTCCCGGGTTGCTGAGCCCAGGCACTGGGTGTAACCGAGCAGGACCCTACAGGGCCTTCCCAGGACAGAGCCCTCCCCCACGTCCCCTGCTGTAGATCCTCTCTGAAGTACCCGGATAACAGTGTCTGAGGCGCGCTTCCTCCACCACCAAGTGGAAGAAATTAACTGCTTGATGATCATGAACAGGTAGCCCCGGAGCTTCTGGGGCCTAAGAATTTATAATGTTAACCGCCTGTTACCTCACCATCAGCCAGAGAACTGTGCAACAGCTGATCACATACCCTGTGACCCCCCTCCTCCACCTGGCCTTTGAAACTGCTTTGCTGAAATCCTTCAGGGAGTTCGGGGTTTTAGAGCACAGGCCACCTGGCCTCCTTGTATCGGCACTTGTACAATTAAAGCTGCACTTTGCTTCACCACACCCGGTGTCACTAGACTGGCTTTACTGCACTCGGGGAAGCGGACCCACGTTTTGTTCGGTAACACTGGGGTCTCCCAGGCTCCCACCCTCCTTGCGCCCCAGTGACTGTCATCTGTTCCTCCAGAGTCTTGTTGCAGCAAAAACAGAAATGAAGTTTTCCTTCCCCTGAGAACAAGGAAAACAAAGGGAACAGCGAACAGGCTAGAGAAGAAACACAACCTGGCCTGAAAGAGTTCATCACTCCTTGTTTGACTTTGTCACTCATTTGTAGTAACTAGGTTTGTACTTGACAAAGCTAACCTCACTCCCTGACACTATGTAATTTACATTCAGCCCCCATCACCCCTGACTCTGTGTGGGTTACATCCCCTGCCTCTCACTCCCTAACCTTATTATGTCCAGCACTTACATTCTATACGCCCCTCATAACAAGTCACCCCCTATAGTTTTTCATTTCAGAAACAAGGTCACCGGCTGATAAACCAGAGGCAAACGGATGCAATTACCAGACTGCTGGGCCCCAATTACCTGGCAGCCGGACACCAACTGTGACTGTTTTGAAACAATGCAAAGGAAAGGAGGAATGCAAGACCTTCACTACTTTGATCCTCATGCTATACCCCGGACTGCGAGAGCCCCACATATAAAGTCTTCCCTGATTCTCAAGGACGGGCGCCCAGTTCTTGAGGTGCTAGCCGGCTGTGTCTTCCCTGCTGCCTGGCAGAAAAATAAAGCCATCTCTCTTCCTCCAAAATCCCTGTCTCTGTATTTCTGCTCAGCCTCGGTGCACAGGGAAGCCGAGATTTCAACAACAGTCTGTGGCCAGTTCCCACACTAATTCCCCTCTATGCCCACAGCCCTGGCCCGAGCCCGATCTTGTGCCTGGTTCCTCCATCAGGCCTGACAAAGCTCCCTGCTCCCACGGTGCGTCTCACATCCCACCCCAATGTGGTCTTTCTGAAGCATAAACGAGACTGACTCTCTCCCACCTGCAATCCCCCAAATGTTTCCCCACTTTCACTAGGGTATCTGCCGGGAGAGACATCTGCCAAGGCCCTGAGTGTCCCTGGCATCCCCACTAGGCTGCTGGCTCCTGGGTTCCCTGACAGTGAGCACCTCAGCAGGCCAGGAGACACGGCAGGAAACCCCAGAACTGCTCACCTCAGGAGGGGACTGGCACTGCCACGGCCTGATCAAAGAGAGCAGAGAAGGGTTCCCCAGCTGGGACACAAACTCTGCACGAGTGGCCTCTCCTTGAGCCATTACATCACCTCGTGTGACTTGAGGGAAGGAAGCACCGAGGCACACTTGGTTCCTAAGGAGGATGGTATAGGCTCAGTCACGTCCCCCCAAATCCACATGCTGAATCCCTAACCCCCACGACCCCAGGACGTGGCTGTATTTGGAGATGGGATTTTTAAAGAGGTGATCAAGGTAAAAATGAGGTCACTAGGCTGGATCCTAATCCAATAGGATTGATGTCCTACAAGAAGAGATTAGGACACAGATAGGCACAGGGGGAGACCATGTGAGGACCTGGGGAGAAGACGGCTGTCTAAGCACCAAGTAGAGAGGCCTCAGGAGAAGCCAGCATGCACACACCTTGCTCTCAGCATCCAGGACTGGGAGATAGGCCTGTTATTCAAGTGGCCCAGTCTGTGGTATTTGTTACGGCAGCCCCGAGCAGACTCACACGCAGGGTAACTCAGGGCTCAGACTGGACACAGCCCACTCTCCATCCCCCTATATGTGAGTTACAGGATCCTCGGGACCTGAGGAGGGGGTCCCTGAGGGGAGGCACAAGATAGAAGATGCCAGGCATTAACATGACTGCATTCATGTTAAACGTGCCTGAAGTCCATTCATACGAGATGGTTTTGTCCTGTATGTATGCCCACATCAGCACCTTCAGTCTGAACTGCAGATCTTTGGCTTCACCAGCTCCACTGAGAGCATTAGCTTCACCTGCTGTGGACCGTCTCCTATGGGATTTCCAGAACCACAAAGCATCGAAGCTTCACAGGCCCCAGAGTCTGTGCGCTAGCGTCCAGGTAACCCTCACAGGAGAGCCGTGCAGCTGCCCGTGAGAAACCATTTCCTTTCTTCCTGTTCACAGCTACCCTGCACCTCCCAGCCTTCCCACCCCTTACAGCTGGGACGCAGTGTCTCATGTTACCAAGGGAAACGGGTGGAGGTGGTGAGGGCCTTGGCCAGCCTGCATCCTAGGACGGAGGGCATGATGCCCACCTGGTCACCCCACCATGCTGGTTGGAGCCCTCACCTGGAAGCAAGGAGGAGAAACAAGGGGGACAGAGCCTGGGACCTGACACTCACCTGCCCTGGACTCTCACAAGAAGGGGATAGAGACATCTTGAGCTTCAGCCCAGTTTTGGGAGACGCTTTGTTCCAGCAACAAACTTCTGCCCTAAAATCCAAGGTGCTTTAAGAACCCCTCCCCAGCTGTCACAGAAAGTCAGGCTTAATCTCATCACACTTTTCTCAAACCCCAGCTCATGCTGAGACCACCTCTCAGGTGATGGTGCTTCAGAGCAGCCCCTTTAAAAGATCCCTGGAGTTCAGCTCTCCCAGCCCTGCCTTCAGTTTAAGGAGGAAGTTTCCTTGACAACCTTGACAAACCTGCTCCAGGTTGTTTCCCTGACAACCGAGCTTGGCAATCTCCCAAACTCTTCTCCTTCAAACATTCCTATTCTAGGCTGGATGAGCCTAAAGTGACAATGCTGTCATCATGTGCCAGAGAGCGACTCCTCCAAGCCCATAGTTATTGGTTACATGATGCTACTGATGATGAAATCCCAGAAGAGCCAGCTTGGCAATATAACCATTTCTGGACTCGGCCCTGGGTCCCTTTCCACGGACAGAGTGGAGTGGCTGTTTCCACGGGCCCCGTGGTGGAAGTGCTCACCTAATGCAGCCAGGACTTCATCCTTTCCAGGTGATTCCAGGGTTCTCACTCTGACCAGACCCCACCCACATGGCTGCTGGCTGTGCCAGTCTATACGGGACCTTGGTAACCTCCTAAAAGGAGGGTTATTTTATACACAGGTAATGGGTTGAATGCTGGCCCCAAAAGATGTGCCCCCCAAAACACGTGAACAGGACCCTATCTGGGAAAAGCGTCTTTGTATATGTAGTGAAGGATCTCGAGGTGAGGTCATCTTGGGTTGGGGTGGCCCTCAATCCAATTGAGAGAGTCCTTATGAGAGACAAAAGAGGAGAGACACAGACATAGAGGAGGAGCCACGTGAAGACAGAGGCAGAGATGGGAGGAATGCAGCCACAAGCCTGGGGATGCCTGGAGCCCCCAGAAGCTGGAAAAGGCAGGAAGAACCCTATCCTGGAGCCTCTGGACAGAATTCCATCCTGCAACGCCTTGATCTCAGATGTCTGGTCTCCAGGACTGGGGGAGGATGAATTCCTGTTGTTTTAAACCACCCAGCTTGTGGTCATGTGTTACAGAAGCCACAGAACGGTCACACAGACACTGCTCTGTAGGATCCTGGAGGTGCGGGTCTCATTAAAGGCCGACAGAGGCTGGATTGCAGAACCCTTAGTGTCATCACTGGGCCCCAGAAATCCTAAAGCAGTGGCTGGACACCAGAATGTTGAGGGGTCAGTCGGAAGCCCATCCCTAAGGGTGCCGGCTGCACACGGCCTCCCCAGGTTTTTACGCCTGTACATGTTGGGGATAAGAATTTCCATCCTGATTCCGGACCTCTGATGTCACCCTTCACGTTGCTAATTAAGAACCAACTAGTTACACAGATGAAAACCCTATCAGGGCACTTGCTCCAGTGGTAAACAATTCTGAAGTTGGTCAGAGGTGGGGAATCATCTCCCATGCAGCCAGCAGCTCCCCCGCAAGGAGCGTCCTCATTGCAAAGCTGGGTGACCGTGCTGAGGCGTCTGTGTCTGTGAGTAAGCGTGAGCTGAGCCCCAGGCCAGCTGCTGCTGAACTGTTCCCACCCTTCCCAGGTAAAACACCTGAATATGTACAAGGGCTTGAAAGCCAAGAGGAAGGGCCGTGGAGCCACACCAGCGACAGCACGCAGGCCAACTTGGTGCCTGCAGGCCAGCCAGGGTGGTCCTGGCCCCGGGCGCTCTTCCGGAAGCTTTCCATTTCCCTGCCTGAGATACCCCTCCTGTCCGAGCCCCCACTGCTTTTTTCCTTCCTCACCTCTGCCCGGAGAGAAATTCCAGCGGAAGGTATGGGTGACACATCCTCTTCTTTAGCAGGTGGCAGCCTGGAAACTCCTGCAGAAAGTCCAGCAGAGCCCCACTCACATCGGGCCGCCCACAAAGCCGTGACCCCTCACTCCCTCCCACCAGCATAGCCCCGAGAATGCTGACGGGGCAGAGAATATGGAGTTAGGCACAGCTTCAGGGGCTATGGCTGCCTGGAGTGCTGTTTATATGGACCTCAACCCAGGCACACCTGGGGAGGGCTGGCCGGCGGGGTCAGGCTGCCCAGGTCAGCCAATCCTTGCCCATCAGGGACTCAGAGTTGCAGAAAATGGGCCTTGCTGCACCGGCCAGGTCCAAGGAACAGGGTCCTGAGGGTCAGGATAGACAAGGGGCTGCAGCTCCGGCTTGTTTTCTAATCATTTTATCTGGCCCATGAGTGGGAGACAACTTCAAGAAGACCCTCTCCTAATGAGAGGAACCCAGGAGTCAGGGAGAGGCGGGGTGATGGGTGGAGACAGAGGCCTGGTGCCCCGGCTGCAGTGGAAGCCTCTGGAAGACCCGGTGGAAGGAGGTCGCACAGAGTGAAGCCCAGGGTCACAGACCTGTCCAGGAGCTGCTGTTTGTTAGTTCACGTCCTGCTCTGAGGGGCTCTGTGTCAGCTCTGAGTGACAGGCGGTCTGGGGTGCTCTTCAATGAGGGCTATGTGCACGGTTCCTGTGTGCCCAGCCTTTCCGGGGTACCTGCCCAGGTGAGCTCCATAGCTGGGGAGGGGCCTGACCATGAGAGCCCCGGGGCCTGCTGGGTACCTGCTCAGGTGAGCTCCATATCCTGGGAGGGGCCTGACCACGAGGGCCCCGGGGGCTGCTGGGTACCTGCTCAGATGGGCTCCATATCCTGGGATGGGCCTGACCATGAGAGCCCCGTGGGCTGCTGGGTACCTGTCCAGGTGAGCTCCATATCCTGGGAGGGTGCCTGGCCATGAGAGCCCCGTGGGCTGTGAGGGGGGCGTGTGTATGAGCGCCCTCTCTGTGCAGCCGGCACAGAGTTGCTTAGCAACTTCCCTGTGGGCAATGCTGGGATGAAATGAGAACCAGGAGATGCCACGGACCCCCTGAACCCCTGTCCATCTAGAGTGATGAGGTCAGTAGGTGGGGGCTGCCCACTGTGCTGCGTAAGGGAGGCCCCACGGGTACCTCTTGTGTCTTCCACCTGACACAAGTGTAAGTCCCCTGCAGCCACGGGCACATGTAACAAATCTAAGTGTGTACATGGTCCCTGACCCAGCATCAGGGGAGCAGGTAATGTGCATCAGCCAGGTTGCTGAAGAACATTCAGTTCCGTCAGACAAATGGGAGTGATGCAACTCAGAAGGTATGTTAAGAACAGAGAGACAAGACATCAGGCAGATCCAGAGAACACACTGTGTGAATACGGACGAAAAGGGATGCAAGGACCAGAAGACGCTCACTACTCCTGATCCATTCAGTTTTCATGAGGCACAGACTATAAAACAATGGTATACACAAGGCGCCTCATAGCCACGATCTGGATGCAGCTCTTAATTGGAGACATCCATTCTGCCCTAGGGGTCCTCTGCCGCATAAAGCCCAGGGCTGTGGATCAGACTAACTGGTGAGTTTCAGCTGTGGCCAGGCCTGCTAGTCCTTTGACTCTCGTGGTGAGTGTGTTTGCCCAGGGTCACCTTCTGTCTGCTGGGCCCCTGGCTCAAACCTCAGCTGTCGCCCTTATAACTCACCTTCATTGGAAGAGGCTAACGTCAGAGGGAGACGGCAGGACAAGACAGGTGAGCACTGCACACCCGGGACTCAGGTGGTACGTACCTCCCGCCCTCTTGCACCCCATTCCAGGTGTGTGTGTGTGTGTGTGTGTGTGTGTGTGTGTGAGCTCACTCCATCTCTCCCGCCCACCTGGTCTTCTCGCTCAGTGCTGTACATTGGTTTAATAATCTGTGTGATCCAGCCATCCTAATTTGGTCTAGCAGCCTTTCTATTCTGTGGCCTCCGGCTCAGCCTGTTTGGTGCCGTGCTTGAAGGCTTCCAAGGCATAAAGGGGAAGGCTTACCACCATAAATGCTTGCGTGACGGACACGGATTAAGATATTAATCAGCGTGGCTGGTGGTGGGTTGGGGGCTCTGAGGTGACCTGTTGTTCACCCCTAAGGTGAACAAATAAAATGCAGTAGATGAAAAGCAGAGCAATCTAAAGCAATAAGAAGGACTTCCCTGGTGGCGCAGTGGTTGAGCATCCGCCTGCCAATGCAGCGGACCCGGGTTTGAGCCCTGGTCCGGGAAGACCCCACAGGTGGTGGAGCAACTAAGCCCGTGAGCCACAACTACTGAAGCCCAAGCGCCTAGAACCTGTGCTCTGCAACAAGAGAAGCCACCGCAATGAGAAGCCCGCGCACCGCAACGAAGAGTAACCCCCGCTTGCTGCAACTAAGAGAGAAAGTCCGCGTGCAGCAAGGGAAGACCCAACGCAGCCAAAAGTTAAAAATAAATAAATTTTTTAATTAAAAAAATAAAGCAATAAGAAGCAATGAACCAGACCACTCAAACTCTCCTGGAACCCACCTAAGAAATACTTTTTACTTTGCAACCTGTATCTATCTCTTTTTGAAAAATGATTCATGAAACAACATTTACCCTAATTATGTTTGAGGCACTCTGATATTGCCTATTACATTGTATTCGTTTATTATAAGTGGTGATTATGCCCCTGCCAAATTGATCTCACCAGCCACTACTGGGACCCAACCTATCATGTGTAAAACACTGAATTAGATTTACACATATACCAACAGGGGTGGCCTCAAATCATGCTGTTGGGTGAGAATAGTAGGAAACAGAACAAGATTTATAGCATGATGCCACTTAGGAAAGCAAAAATCACACAGACACACACATACAAGGATACACAATGGTTAAGGATATACATCAAACACATTAGAGGCGGTACCACTGGGGGAATAAAAAGAGGAAAATAAACTCCAGGAGGATCTGGATGCAAGGATGCCCATGTGCTGTGATCTGAGAATGGTTGGCTAGGCTCGGAACTGGGGTCCAACAAAACAAAAGACGGGGGGGTCATTTACTGGAAAAGTTTGAGAATCACATAAATATCCAGAAAATACATAGGAGCTGGAGAATGTCACATTTAGAATTCTTGAAATGTATTTAAAAAATCAATTCATAAGGTCAGAGACAAAATATCATCCAGGGCAAAGTTGGAAGAGAGGAGGAAGTGTCCCCTCACCATCGACAAGGTGATACCAGATGAAAAGGAGGTGGTCGGCTTGGAGGCTGGCAAAGAGCAGGGTCTGAGAGGCATGGCTGGTCAGTGCACCCCCAACGCACTCCAGGGGAGGGGGCTCATGGCGGGAGCCACGATGACTCCAGGGAGGGGCTCTCTGTCGAGTGTACAGCCCCTGCCTCATTGCGCTCTCACCCGGAGCCCCTGCCGCCCAGGAGGCTGCCTGCCCCCGGCCCTGGGTTACAGCTTTTCTGGACCAGGATGGGCCCCTACCCCCAGAGTCCCCAGTGCTCAGACCATCTGCTTCCCTTTGCACCGAGCAGCCTCGTTTTCCTGGACTAAGGAGATTCTCCTTCGGGAGCCTGAGCCCAGAAGGGGGAGGTCATTGCCATCGGGGTGAGGGCTGCAGCAGGAGGGTCTGGAATCTGGGCAGGAGAGACTGGTCTGGGGGGCGGGGGGGGGCCGAGTTACGGGGAACAAAAGCGAGGGCCACCCAGGAAGGCAGTGGTGGTAGCGTGGAAACAGACCCTGAAAGCATGGCTGGGTTATTTACCAGCACAACACAGAGCTGGGCTTATAAAGGGAAATCCTACGAGAGCCAGGCAGGCAACACAGAAGAGTGAACAGAATGGGGGGGGGGGCGGTAAGACTGGGGGGCCCCCCAGAGCACAGTCCATGCAAAAGGCAGTCACCCAAAGTGGCCACTGTTCCCGTGCAGAAAAGGGACCCTCAGGGTCCAAACTGTCTCATTTTCAAGAGAAGCCAATAAATCCAGAATTTAGTGTAAAACCTCCCAATTTATTTTATTTTATTTTAATTTTTTGCCCGCCCCACGCGGCATGCGGGTTCTTAATTCCCCAACCACGGATTGAGCCCGTGGCCCTTGCAGTGGACGCGCAGAGTCTTAACCACTGGACCGCCAGGGAAGTCCCAAACCTCCCAATTTTTGAATTGATGACACGTTTTTGCTTTTAACATGTCTACAGACTGAGGTGGTAAGTGGCCAGACGCCCAGACCCTGCTGGTTCAAGGCCTGGAGGATCCCCTCTAACCAGCCCTCCACGTCCCCGTGGGGGACCATCCCTCCCTCCCTTATCACTCCTCTGGCCCCTGTGACAGTATGCCTTCCTTGTAAGGGTCAAAGCTAATAAACGGGGTGATGGGTATTTCCTGGGCTTCCCAGAGCCTAGGCAAAGCCCTGCCTAAAGCTTTTAACTTCTCTTGTCATCACTGGTGGTACTCACCATCAATTCCTGGTGTCTAATTTTGCTTCCTGGACCCTTTGATCCGGCAGGCGGGGTGCCCTGAATAGGGAAAAGCACCGGCCCATTTTGGGAAGAGACGGGCTGGCCGTCTGCTCTATACAACTGCCCTGGGGGTGCCTAGTTATGGGGACCATCACCTAGAGACGGAGGGTCTCAGAGTGCGCTGACAAGTCCAGGGCTCACGCCTGCAAAGAAGGTGCTAGAAGTCTCCCCAACTCTGCCTGGAAATCTGCAGGTGCTGGTGCCCTGGAGGGGTACCCACCTCAAGGACGGACTTGCCTGTAGAAAGGGGAGACCCCACAGAAAGGACAGCCTCTGAGCCCACCTCCCGCCCTCCCCATCCCCTTCAGACGACATGGGGGGAGGTTCTGATATATGGGGACCTTCAGGAAAGGTGCCTGGTTCCTGCTGCATTCGTCCATCCCTTCAACTGGTCAGTCCCCGTCCCCACCGCCCTTGCCCTGGTGGGGAACTGGAGCCCTGGGGCCCTCTGAGGCTGACACCCTCACCTGCAGCATAAACATCACACCTGCTACCCGCCTGGCCCAGGGCGAAGCACTGTGAAGTAAAGCCCCAGGGCAGGCGGGGAAGCCCCTGGGCCACTATAATGCCTACACAGAGTCTCTGCTGCAGTCAGGGGACTGGGCAGAGGTCTGGGATGCAGGGCTAGAGCTTGAGGCAGAGGGGGCAAAGGGCGGGCGGAGGTCTGGCTGGAGGGGATGGAACCGGCCTGGACTCAGGAAACCTTGAGGAGGGCGCTGGGAGAAGAGAAAGACCCAGTGGGTGAAGGCAGGGTGGTGGGGAGAAGGTGGGGAGGGGACGGGAAGGGGACAGGGAGAGGCAAGTGGGCTGGTCCACAAAGCACGGAGCGTCGGAGGGACCAGAAGTCCAGGCTTCGGGCAGGCAGAGCTAGTCATCAGCTGTGAAACTGCCCAGTGAACTAGGCGGCTCCTAGCAGGCTCCCCGTTATTGCCTCTGGGTCTCCCCATGTGTCGGCCCAAGAACCCACACCCCAAGTGCTCAAAGGAGGAAAACCCGGGGCAGGGGCCTCCCTAATGGTAGAGTGGAGCCTGCCTCAGCTAAGCTTCTCTGGGGTCAGGGGTCAGTGCCCACCCTGCGCCAGGCACAGTTGACACAGTCACTGCCCCCACGACCCTCGCAACACCCAAAGGATGTGTTTCCCCGTTTGACAGAAAACCAAGGCTCACAGAGGGGAAGTGATTCGCCCAGAATGCACCTGAGGCTGCTCCATCAATTAGCAAGCCTTACGGACCAGTCCCTGCTCTTAGAACTGGGCGTGCGGGGGTGAAAGAGAGACAGGCCTAGCACTTGACTGTGTGTTGTACTTTAGAGAGGGAAACGGACAAATAGAGAAGGTCAGCTAAAGATCAAGAAAATACGAAGGCCCACAACACTGTAAATCAACTATATTTCAATAAATTTTAAAAAGAAAAAGAAGAAAGGAATGAATCAGACAATATATACAAAAAAGAAAGGAAGAAAGAAAACACTAAGGTAACAGCGTCAAGCGTTGTGGGTGCTTCTCTGGCTGGCGAACTCGAGGGAGGCCCTTGAAGAGGTGACAGCCTGCCCAGCAGACCCCCCAGGGAAGGCCTGTCACACTGGGAACTGTGAACACAGCAGCCCTGAGACTGGACAGAGCTTCCCGCCCAGGGCACGAGCAGGCACTGCAGCTGGAGCTGAGGGCAGAGGGGTGGGCCTGCAGAGAGCGGGGACGGGAAGCTGCAGGACAGAGGCTGAGAGGGAGGCAGGGAGGCCCGGCAGGAGGCTGTTACGCAGGCCTCCACGTTCGAGGTGATGGGGCCTAGAGCGGGGGAAAGGATGGCGCGGACCAGGGGTGCAAGGGAATAGAGAGGAGGGGGCTGGGGAGGGAGCAGAAATGAAGGGGAGGCAGATTTTGACCCCAAAACCCAAGCATCTTACCCCTGACGGGGACTTTATCTTTCTCTCCTTTGTCCCCCATTAGCCAGGACAGCGGGTACACAGTAGGTATACAATTCGCTCATTTATATATTCCATGAATATTTATTGAGCACCTACGATTGTGCCTGGCAAGGTCCTTGGCCTCTTGGAGTTCACACTGTGGAGAGAGAAGGCGCGGGCGTGTGGTGATAGAGGGCAGGGAGACGAGAAGGGAGGATCTTTGTTGCAGGTGCGGTGGTCACCGCAGGCTTCTCTCCGACCTCCTTGGGGGAGTGAGGTGGTGAGTGTTAGCTGTGACTATCTTGAAGAAGTACATTTCAGGCAGAGGAAGCAGCAGGTACAAAGGCCCGGAGATGGAAGGGTGCTCACTGAGCTTGTTAAATCATTCATCGGTACCTGTGCCCTTGCCTTGGAACTTTGTACGATCAGTGCCTGGGTCTTTCTCATCAGACAGGAGTGGTCAGAGGGGTGAGTGGGGGCCACGTCCTCCCTTTCTTTATGCAATTCCTCTTTCCCCAACACTGGCCAGGCCTAGAAGCAGGACAGGTGGAGGAGAAAAGGCAGAGACAGTCAAGCAAGAGGGTGGGTTCTGGGCTGTCCCACTACTCACCCCCGGGCTGTTCCTGGTTTTAGCCCCTGAAGGTCCCACCCTGTCATTCCCGTCCCCCTGGCACTGGGAACCCCCTGCGCCTCACGACAGTCACTCCTGCTGAGTGGAGCGTCTGTCTCTCACTCAGCCACACCTGCTCTGCTCAGCCCCGGCACCACGGAGGGACCTAGAAGAGGCCGGGAACCTATAGTGCAAATGAAGGGCCGGCCCAGGTGAACCCTAACCGCGCCGCCTGCAGTGCAAGGGCAGAGTCTTAACCACTGGACCGCCAGGGAAGTCCTCCGGCTTTCTTATGCTCATAAAATACTTGGAAGCGGACCATCACTTCCTCATTATCATTCCTAAGTCATTTCTGCTTCTCCAGCAATCTTGCTGACATGTCGCTCTAAATTCCACCGATTCGAGACTTTCTATTCTTACCAAGAAAGCATAACAGGCAGCAGACCCCCAAACAGGCCTGACCACACACGGAACAAGGTGGGCGCTAGGTTAACGGACCTGACACGGTTTCTGCGGCAGCGACAGAATCAGATGAACCTCTGACAGGGAGATGCCCGGGATGGGGCTGGGGGTGGGGTGGGGGTGGGGGGGCGTTAGGTGCCAGCTGAGAACGTCCCCGGGCAAAGTCACCGGGGAGCTGCCTGCCCGAATGGGCCAAGTAACTTCCCTCACCCTGCTTCGCGACGGAGAAAGGAGACCCTGTTTCACCTTAAGCGGCAACCCCCTCCCTGTTTATCGACAGCTGAGAAGGGCTGGGAGGGTCTCAGCTGGAATTTACCCTTCTTGGGGTGGGGACGTTGTGCGCTGCCCCCTTGAGAACTCAAGCCCCATCAAAAGTCCAGGAAGAACAATGACTTTTGTCTTGTCCTATTTGCCTTCTGGATGGTCCCTGGGGAGGCGAGGAGGCGAGCAGGGCCGTACGCCCCCCTTTGGGGGAGAGAAAAGGGACGCAGGAAAGACGGCCCCGGGGAGTCCACTCCGTTCACACTTACCGAGGCCTCGCAAGACCCCGACCTTTCACGGGCATCATCTCATTTATCGCCCGTGGCTCAGAGACGGAAACAAGAGCCCTGGATCACAACGGCCCACGGTGGTGGAGCTGCAGAGCCTGGTCGCGCGCCTGCCCTCTGGACGCCGCCGCCTCCCCCGGACGCTCGGGCGGACCCGCCGGGCCGGACCGGGCTCCTCGACCCTGGGCCCTCGAGGAATCGGCGGCGCGGGCACAGCCGTGCCCTGAGACTGGGGAGCGGCTCCGGGCCTGCAAGTCGGCCGGGTCAGCCCTCCCCCAGGGCCCGAGCCTCCCCTTCGGGCCGGGTCCTGGCCCCCAGCCCCTGCCCGGGGGCTCCTCCGGCGGCTCCGCTGACGCAGCGCAAACCGAGCCGCGGCGGGCGGGGAGGGGCCCGGCCCCACCAGCCGCCAGGGGGCAGCAGTTCCGCCCGCCCCTCCCTCCGGCCCGCCCCGCCCCCGGGAAGAGGTCCGGAGTTGCGAGCCGCGGCCCCGGCAGAGCGGCGCTCGGGAGCCCCGAGGGAACCAGGCGGGAGCGCGAGGCCGAGTCCCGGCACGGGATGGCAGCCCTCGGCGTGCAGGTGGGCGAGAGCCCGGGTGGGGGTGTGGTGGAGGGGCCCGGCCGGGGTCCTGGGGGGTGATGACAGCCCTCGGCGTGCAGGTGGGCGAGAGCCCGGGTGGGGGGGGGAGGGGCCCGGCCGGGGTCCTGGGCGGGGGGGGATGACAGCCCTCGGCGTGCAGGTGGGCGAGAGTCCGGCGTGGGGAGAAAGCCGCCCAGGGCGCGGTCTCCTCGAGGTCCTGCGGGCACCGAGGCTCCCAAACGGCTGGGGAGGAGTGTTGTGCTTCTCTCTGGGGTCCGCAGTGTCCATCCGTTAGGTGCACCAGTGGGGTCCCTCCTGTTAAAAGGGGGCGCGTCTGGGGCGGAGGATGGACGGAATCCACTCGTAAATGAGGCTCGCCTTGTCACACGAGGAAGCATCTCTGGGGAAGCCAGAACTTTCCTGGGCGGGGGCAGCAAGACCATCTCCCCTCCCAAAACTGATTTTGGGGGGCGGGCAAGGGGGTGGACTCCCTGGGGCACGCGGAGACCTCAGGACAGGCTGTAGAGAGGGGAGGGGCCCGCCTCGCAGAGATAGGTTTTCTCCTTAGAATGATGCGAGGCGTCCATCCCCAGCCCTACCCCCGGGCGTGCGGGTCTCCGCTGCCCTGCGTCGAGCTTCCCTAGCGGACGCGTCCCGCCTCCTTACGTCCCGACTGGACGGTCGGGACGGTGAGAGCGGCCCGCAGCCTCTGCCTGCCCCGCAGCGCAGACCCCGGCTGGTCCCGCTGCGCCCACTTTGTAGATGCGGTGACTGAGGCTCAGGTGCAGTAACCCGCCCGTGGTGGCCGGCTCGGCGACAGCATCGAGTCGAGCCAGACTTCTGGGCCCGGACAGGAGAAACTCCACCCACAGGCCGCGCCCCAAGCCCCTTGCGGCCGGGACACCGCAACCCTAGAGCCGGATGCAGCGAATTCCTCTCGTTCAGGGCGTAATCTGGGGTCCTGGCCGGGCCGCCTCCGGGAGCGGCGGTGAGGAGGGTGGGAGCGGGTGCGGTCCCGCCTTCGGGAGCCGACGGCCCTGCGGGGGAGAGACGTGCACACCGGGATTTAGGAGCGGTTTGGGGAAGCGAATGCTAGATTAGGAGGTGAAGAAACTGCGGCAGGATTAACGGGGGTGGGGAGGGCAGGAGAGCAGCCGGGGAAACAGACCTGATCTTTTAGTGAAAGAAGGGGGGCGGGGCGCTGTGCTTGCTTGAAAATCGTCGCTGATGCTTAGGAGCACTTAACCGCCTGCCTGGGGCTCTTCTAAGCAGTTGGGGTGCTTAGGTCTCGTTTCGGCTCCCCCCGGGGGCCAGGAGGCAGGTACTGTTATCTTCAGGCGGTAAATAGCTCGCCGGAGGCCAAAGAGCTAAAAGGCAAGCTGGCTGGTTCCCGGTGCCCTGCGGGCACGCAGGCGGAACAGGCTTACTCTTTAGGAGGCTGTAGAGATTTCCAGCTGAGGAGGGGGAGGGTCTGACCTGGGCCTGGGCTGAGTGGGCGGTGGGAAGGGGGGGAGGGAAGCGCAGGGTCGCGGGGCGGGGGTTTGATGTGGAGAAAGAGTAGTGAGCGGCCCAAAGTGTCCACTACTTAGGGGTTGACGGGATCAGATGGGGTCCTGGGTTACAGAGGAAGACAAGCCCTTGGCATTGGACTCAGTGGCCCAGGAGTGCCAAGTGCCACTGTTCTACAGGTCACTACTAATCATTCGGGGCTCTGGATGAAAAAGGGAAATGCTTCCATTTTTCTTTTTTTTTTTTCAGTGGAGACGGTCCAGGTCCAGATTTGCCCAAGGTCACAGAGCTAGAGGCGGGTGGGTCAGGGGCAGGGCTAGACTGCCCTCATATCCTCTGGTCCACGGACCTTCCACTGACCACGCTGCTGCCGAGCTGCCCTCTGGGAGAGGATTTCAGGCCCTGGATCACTGAAAGTTCACAGAGGTGCTGGCAGCCGGGGTGTGGGGCAGTGGTGAGGAATGAGGACCCCCAAGTTACCCTATTACTGTTACTAATATTAATCAGGAACTGCTTCTGTGCTGGACACCTTTATATACATGATCTCACTTAATACTTGGGAGTTTTACTGGTGTCAGAGTTTGAATGAAGCCCTCCTTTGGGGTGGGAGGGGGAAAATGACCTGATGTCAGCTGTCTTTTTCTGATCCCAGTGTGATGTCTGAGGGCCTGGAGATTAAAGTCCACTCTGTGTGCAGGACAGGTGGGGCTGAGGGTAGGATGGCATGTGCTTTTTCTCCCGACAGCGTGATGTCTGAGGTCAAAAGGCCTCTGGGTGCTGCGTTCTTGTGACTTGTTGCCTGCGTCTGCGGTTTTCCCATCCTAGAAACTTATCAACCTGTAGGGAGTTATAACCTCCGGGTGCCTTCATGGCTACTCTTTCCTGCAGGGATCACTAACTCCTGCTACAAAATGTAACTACAGAACGGTAGATGAGAAAATAAGGGTCAAGGAAGTTAAGAAACCACGCAAACACCTTTATGGTTTGTAGTCGCAGAGGTTTCAAAGTTCCCTTGGTTTGTTTCTTAGTAGAGCCGTTTTTTCCTAATGAAATCCAGTACAGACTCTTAGATTCCCAGTGGCTCCAGCAGGTCAGAGGGACCTGTTGTGGTTGAAGTGAGGGGCTGGGAGCTGAGCCCCTGGCCCCTGCTTTAGCACCTGGAGGCCTCAAGGAGACAAGGGAATGCGGTTTGAGAACCAGAGCCCAGACTCCCTGCCTGGGTGCTCTTTACAGCGCCCCAGACTGCCCTGGTCTCTGGTCTGAGTCGGGTCCTGAGCCCTTGGGCATCCCTTTGGCCGCTCCAGCCCTTCTCCTCACCACTCACTGAGCCCCTCCCACGAAGGCCCCAGTGGGTATTCATCGCCTGCGTGCATCCCCCCCACCCCCACTACACGATACAGTTGTCGGGCAGCCGTGCCAGGCTTTCCTGTGATCTCGGTGAATGCTCTTGGGCTGGTCCCCTGACCTCTGTGTGACAGTTCCCCTTCTTACATACCCCGCCCCACCCCACCCCATGGAGCATCCTACTCCACCAGACTCAGGTTTAAGAGTGAGACAGGACCCTAACTAGGCAGAAGTGCTGAATGCAAGCCGGATCCATAAGGATCCTGGGGCCTCCCGGGAGCGTGGCTCTGCTTTCTGCCCCTCACTGAGAGGGGTGGCCCAGACCGCCTCTGGAAGCCTCCACTTGCACGTGGCATAGGGCTCACCCCCAGAGTCCCGTTTCGGTTTGCTTCCCAGCAGTGATCGTCACGCATGAGCTGTGTGCTTTGCTTACCTCCCAAACGGGGGCGTGACCTGGGCTGCTTCCACACACACTGTAAAGGGTGTAAGTTATGACTGGGCAGGAGGTGGTTTAAAGGGAGCTTCAGATGGAAGTGACAGCGGCTGCAAACTCGACCTCGGGGCTCTTGAGCACGGCACCGGGTGCTGGGGACACGGTCCTGCCCTCCCACTATGAATCAGACAGGAATGGAAAACTTGTCAGAACGGTTCCTGACAGAGAGTGACCGGACGGGTCCGTTCTGGGTTGAGTGGGCAGGACAGACCTCTCCCAGGAGGCGATGTTTCAGCTGAGACATGAAGAATGGAGGAGGGGGGGCAGCCAGGAGAAGCCTTTCAGGTGGAGGGACCAGTAGGTGTGAGGAGGAAAGTTCTAGGCTTGTCCTAGGCATGCGAGGTGGCCGGGAGGATGACCTGGGAGGGCTTGTGGGCCATCTAAGGAGTTTTACACTTTGAAGCATTCCTTTTGCTTCCGGGTTGGGGGTTGGGGACGGTGGCTTGGGGGTGTCCCGGTGCTGTGAGAAGGGACACCTCAGTGGACGCTTGGCCCAGCCTGTCAGGAGAGAGGATAGGGTGTACTTCTGCGGGGCCGAAACCATAGGCTGAAGGGGAGCCTCAGGGACTCCCCCACCCAGAAGCTTCTAGAACAGACAGTGGTGCCACGTCCTGGGCGGAGTACAGGCTGAGCCAGACTGAAGGGCAAAGTGCAAACATCACTGCGCACTGAAGAAAAGTGCAGAAAAAGCTGGGTGCAGATTAGAATGAAACTGGGGAAGACCAGGGGCCAGAAGAGGGAGCTATGTAACCTTCACTGATGTGCTAATCATGTCTAGTGCCGTAATTCTTGTTTTGCACACAAAGAAACCAAGGCTGGCTGCTGGCTCAAGGTCACATCTGCCAAGCCAGACAGGTTTGCTGACTTCAGAATGGACCAAGATTTGCCTGTCAATACAATTTGGGCTTCTTACTCATTATAAAGATCATTAAAGAAAGGTCAGGGAACTCTTTGCCTGATGAATAACTGGATCCACAGGCAATGCTTATAGGTCTTGAATGGAGGACGGACGGGGAACAGGTAGGATGGGAGGAGGGTCCCCCCCACCCCACCAGGAGGTGGGTCTGTGCTGTGACTAAGGGGGGCTTCCCAGGCATCCTGGGAGACCGAAGCAGAAACCGTGGTTGTCGGAAGCTACAAGGTGTGTTCTGGGTCTTTCCTGAGGAGGCTGGTGGGCTGTGGCGGGGGCCCTCCCTCACGCTGCCCCGTGCTGTCTTCCAGGCCCAGAAGCTGCTGGCCCAAAGGAGGCCCCGTCGGTCCTTCTTTGAACGCTCCATCCGGGCCCTCATCATCTTGTGTGCCTCCCTGGCCCTGGTCCTCTCCTCCCTCTCCATCTGCGATGGCCACTGGCTCCTGGCCGACGACCGTCTCTTCGGGCTGTGGCACTTCTGCACCACCTCCAACCAGGCTGAGCTGCACTGCCTCCGAGACCTGAGGCAGGCCCACGTGCCCGGGCTGGCCTCGGGCATGGCTGCGGCCCGCAGCGTGGCCACCTTGGCCGTGGTGGTCGCCATCTTCGGCCTGGAGCTCCTCATGCTGTCCCAGGTGTCCGAGGACGCCCACTCGTGGCACAAGTGGGCCGTGGGCTCCGCCCTCTTCCTCCTCGCGTTCGTCCTCTCCTTCGGGGGCCTCCTGAGCTTCCTGGTCCTGCTCAGGAACGAGGTCACGCTCCTGGGCCTCACCCTGACATTCTGGAGCGAGTTCACGGCCTCCTTCCTCTTCTTCCTCAACGCCATCAGCGGCCTCCACATCAACAGCATCAGCCGTACTGACGGCGCCCCGTACCCCTGTGGCCTGCCTGCAAAACTTTAGGCCCCCCTGCGAGGACACTGAGTTCTCCCAGAAAGTGTGGTCAGGATGGGGCTTCTCCAACATGTGACATTCAAACTGCCGCCTCTTGGCCTTGGGGTGGTCGGGCCAGTGGCCTGTGCAGCCCAGAGGCCAGGTGGGTGCCTCTGAGCCACCAGCCGCACCGGCTTAGCCACGTTATTAGGAGGTTGGTTTTACAAGAAGAAACATATTTTAAAACCTTTTCTTGAGTCCTTCCTGGGCTGGGAATAGATGTGGAAGCAGCTCAGGTAACTGGTGCTCAGGCTGGCTGCACAGCCAAGTACATTTCACACCTGTCTTACTGACTCTGCTGGGATATGGGCTGCAGGGTCCCTGGGGCCTCCTGGGTTGCTAAGAGTGAATCATTCGTCAGCGAAGGGTGTGCAGTCAGTGCCTAGGACTTTCTTCACCAGCTCAAAGGGCCTTGGGCAGATTCCCAAGGAATTTAGCTTTGGTCATGTCACGGAGGCAGCATTCAGGGCTGCCGGGGTGTAGAAGCGTTTCAAACCGTTCGACGTTACTTGAGCCCTGCCCTTTGTCGGGGGGACCCCGTAATCCCTGGATAACCCCACTTCCAGCAGCTGGCTGGGCCTCGGGACTCTCCCTGTGAATCCCACCTGAAGCCCTTCCAGGAGGGCCCACCTGGCTTGGTAAGCGTGGGCAATCCGTCTTTGGTAAGGGCCAGACAGCCTCAGGGTACCATTTCTATCCTAGAACACACTTCAAAGAGCACGTACCTGGAGCTGCTGGACTCCAGGGGGTACTGGGGACTGGCCCGACCTCGGCTAATGATTAACAGCCACCCTGGATGCAGAGGCCTGCAGGTGGAGGGGACCAGGAACCAGGGGAGATTTCCACCCTTGCTGGCCACTTTACATTTCTGTGCATCAAACTGGCCCCTTTCCAGTTCCTTTTCTGCCCAGTAGGTGGGTTTTTTGCCCTCAGCCCATTTCATTCTACACTAGCCCCGTGCCCCTCCCCCACCTGATGAATTCAGGCCTTTCCTGGTTCATTCTGGCTGCCACTGATTGCGTGAGGTTTTGGTCTCTGCCCTGCCAGGTCCTCTTTCTGGGCTGGACTGGGTGCCTCTACCTCTCCTGTGATTCTTTTTTTTTAAAACTTTTTGATCCCAAGATGTACAGAGTCCATGAAGGTCTCCAGAGAAAGCCCTGGAAAATGGGTATCTGGCCTTCTCACCCCAGTAGCAGACTATAAGATGCAAAGGGGGTGACCTTGTCTGCAGGGGTGAGATGCAGAAGTTGGGGGCCAGGGCCACTTGTCCAGGGTCACCCAAAGCCAGAACTAGAGCTGGGCCCACCCACCAGCCAGATGCCCTCTTCTAGCCGCGGGAGGGTCGCCTCTGCTTCTGTCAAGAATGCTCTCCCCTGAGCACACAGGCTTCGTTTTGTAAAAGGGTTCAAATAGTTAGTCCTTTAACCCTCACATGGCTGGCAGGGAAGGAGTGCTAATAACTGAGGGAACTGAGATTCAGAGTAACGGGTGAGACTTAAAATCCCCAGTGGGAGACAGGCCCCTGTCCGCCCTTGCCCAGGAGCAGGGGAGACAGACAGCCTTGGAGCCTGGGGATTTGAAACCAGAAGGCCTGGACCGAGCTGCCACTTCCCTGCTGAGGATCTTGGTCAAGTCACAGGACCCTGGTGAACCAGTTTCTCTTCTGTCAAATGGGGTTCTGCCCCATTTCCTGCTGTACTGCAGATAACTTAGCTGAAAGCAGGAGGAACGGGTGCCTCATCCCGTGCTAGGGCGACTGAAAGGGCTGGGGCTCTCCTGGGCTCCCTGTGGCTTGGTTGTCAGAAGGCTCTGGGGGAAGAGCTCCTGGGTGGGTGAGTTGCAGTGAGGGGTGGGAAGGGTCCACCTAGGGCCGAGGGCCTCAACTTCTGCTAAGCTTGTCCCTGAAAACTGGAGCAGGGGGATCAGGGAAGCCCCGTCCTCCAGGAAGCGGTGGGGGACAGCACCCTTCACCTTGTGGCTCAAGGGCAAGAGGACTGACAAACACCAAGTCTCATCCCAGTTACCGTTTATTGCCCTGCCCCCTCCTGGGACCCCTGAAGTCTTCCCAGAAAACTCAACAGACCCAAATCCCAGGCCCTCTTCCTGCCCGGGTGCCTTTGGCTCTGAGGAATTATCACCACGCCCCCGCCCCCGAGGCCCGGAGGAGGGGTGTTAGAGTCACAGGCGTGATCACACAGCATCACAAGACGGGCAGCAGCCAGCCCTCAGGACCCGTCTTGGCCTGTCTGGGTGGCCCTGCTCCAGCCTCAGATGACACTGGTCCTGCAGGTACCCCGGCTCTGCTCTGAGGGGCTGGCCTTGGTGCCACTGCTGAAGGAGCCGAGGGCCACCGGGTGCAGTGGCAACTCACGCAGGTGCCACTGCCGCCACTTCTTCTGAACCTCCAGCTGCACCTGCCCCCAGAGACCAGCCGTCACCCGGAGGGAAGGATGACCCTTGCCCAGGGTCCTGCTCCCCTGGGGCCTCGTTCGGGCTCTGCCGCGTCTGCCCAGCGGGCATGCCTTCCCCTCCTGCAGGCCGCTCAGATTTACCATCTCGACTCCCATTCAAGTGGGGCAAACCAGATGATCGACAGTCCCAGGAAGGCTTCACTTGTGTGCAACACCGTATCCAACTAATGTCAACTGCACAGCCTCTGTGCCAGGAACCTCACGTCCCGACAGTGCTCTGGGCGAGGGCAGAGACCTCAAGCTAAGGGTGCAGCCCCCCGCCCTGCCAGGAGTCACACTCTCTGGAGGTCTCAGAGTCTCCGAGGACAGAGCAGCAAACATTTCACCTGAGTCACTCATTTTACAGATGAGAGGCCTGAGGCCCAGAGCAGGGCAGCGACCGACATAACCCATCGAGCAAGCGGACAGTCAGCAGCCCCGGTTAGGGCTGGGGTGCCTGCACTTTCCTCCATTTCCTGAACTTGCCCAAGGATAAGAATCACCTGGAGTGCTAGTTAAGACATTCTCAGCCTCCAGCCCGGACGGACGGGACCTATTTTTGCTGCTTTAGAAACAGGGTAGGACCCAGCAGTTGTTTTAACAAGGCCTGCAGGTGAGCCCAGACTCCTGGAAGACAGGCCCAAGCCAGGAGGGCCCTGCCTCCCCCACCAACGCCACACCCCACTCCCCACCACCCCTTCCAGGTACGGCTGTGAGGGAGCTCCCCTGCAGCCGGGCAGCCCAGGACACTCACCTCCCCATTGAGGAAGCAGTAGAGAACGGCCACCACCAGGCCCTGCGGAGGAAGCAGGGCAAAGGGATGACTGCGGGCCCCGCACCCAGCCTCCTACCCGCCTGGGAGCCCCAAGCTCACTGCTCCCCACAGCTGCTGCAGAGCGTCCCCGCGCCTCTCCCCCTCCAGGAAGTGGAGGCTTCCTCCTCCGGCCCTCAGTGCCCCTAGCTGTACTGGCATCACCCACAGACTGACACCCTTGGGGGCAAGGACCCCCCCCGTGTCCAGGGAGGGCCCCTGCACCAGGATGGTGTCAGTTACATGAAGTGCAGGCCACAGGGACCGGGCAGGTCACCGGAATCAGTGAGGCGGGCCATCTGGGAGAGGCAGGAGCAGTGGCACCCGAGCCCTGCCCATCCGGCCCCCAAGCTCAGCGGGTGGGGCAGCCCATGGGAGCCCCTGGGCCTGGGTGGGCTTATCTGCAAGACAGCTGGAAATCTGGAGAGGTTTAAACAGGGCCAGCTATTCAAGTTGAAAGACAAATGTGTAGCCGTGTGGTCAAAACAGCCGGCGTGCAGGTCGCAGGCAGGTACTGGCCAGCCAACAGCGGGGCGTGAGCCCCCCTCATGTCCAGGTCAGAGGCCTCAGGGCTATGTATGCTTTAGGCTCCCTGGGATGGTGGGGGTCTATGCCTATCAGGACCCTCCCTCCCTAGCATCCGGAGCTCCTCTCTTCCCAGTGGTACCCCCGGAATCCTGCCGTGGAGCCTGCCAGGCAGGGCTGCGGGCTGAGATGCGGGATGTGAGCCGAAGAGGCTTGCGTGGAACCGTGAGCTATGAGCAGGGTCTCGCGGTCCGGATGCCCTGCTCACCTCAGGGCCCTCCGAGGGCTGGCCTGTCCTTCCTAACAAACCCCTGCCCTCAGGCTCCCCGCAGAGGCCTGGGTGCCACAGCCCCTCCCCCAGTGCCAGCCAGGCCTGCCCCTAGCTACTTAGGACGTGGACAGGACCCCAGAGAGGGATGAACCAGCCTGTTTATGGTGGGCTTCATCCACATGACTGCTCAGGAGTCCTGGTGTTTTTTGTTTTGTTTTTTAATTTATTTAGTTCTTGGCTGCATTGGGTCTTTGTTGCGGTGCGCGGGCTTCTCATTGCTGTCGCTTCTCTTGTTGCGGAGCACGGGCTCTAGGTGCACAGGCTTCAGTAGTTGTGGCACTCGGGCTCAGTTGCTCTATGGCATGTGGGATCTTCCCGGACCAGGGCTCGAACCCGTGTCTCCTACACTGGCAGGCGGATGCTTAATTAAGCACTGCGCCACAACAGAAGCCCAGTCCTGGCGTTTTAACAAGAGTTACAAAGTAGAAGGATCTGCTCTAAGAGTCTCAGGTGTGGTGGATGCCACATGGAATGGGGACCACGGGGGTGGGGCAGGAACACGGACTCAAGGCAGCGGTTTTCAAGTTTTGCCACACGTTAGAGTCACCTGGGAGCTCTGGCCCAGGGTGCACTCTGTGCCCCAACTCCAAATGTCTGGGGTGAGACCATCAGCAGCCCTGAAAGATGGTTCAAAGGGGCACCATGGATTAGGAGCTGCTGTCAGAGGGTGTGAAAGCCGGGCTTTGAAATAAACGAGAGCTGGGTTTGGGGCGCAGCTTAGCCTGTGTAATTTTGGGCTTCTGGGTTCCAGGTGCTTCTTTCGATCCTTGCAGAGCCCTAGGAGGTGGGTGGGGAGGACCCCTGCTTCACAGGTGAGGGGCTGAGTCCCGGGTCGGCAGGCCGGGAGCCGGTGGTCAGGCCGCTGCCACCTCACTGGACCAGGGCTGCCCCAGCCTCAAAGGCCCAGAGACACAGCCTCACTGTTGAGGTGGGGGCAGCCCTGGGGGAGGGCTGGTTAGACGCGCCCCAGGTATGCAGAGGGCGGCCTGCCTCAGCCATCAAGCTTCAGAAATTCCACGGTTTGTATACAGTCATTAAGAATATGCAGGCTCGGGCTTCCCTGGTGGCGCAGTGGTTAAGAATCGGCCTGCCGATTCAGGGGACACGGGTTCGAGCCCTGGTCCGGGAAGATCCCACATGTCGCGGAGCAACTAAGCCCGTGCGCCACAACTACTGAGCCCGCGAGCCACAACTACTGAAGCCCGCACGCCTAAAGCCCGTGCTCCGCAACAAGAGAAGCCACAGCAATAAGGCTGCGCACCGCAACGAAGAGTAGCCCCTGCTCGCCGCCACTAGAGAAAGCCCGTGAGCAGCAACAAAGACCCAACGCAGCCAAAAACAAATAAAATTTTAAAAAAGAATATGCAGTGTTCGAAGAATTTTAATGACCTGGAGAAACGTTCATGATGGAATGATAAAGAATCAAACAGAACAAGGAGGATATAAAACCACACGTCCCGATCTCAATTTTGTGTGTGTACGTGTGTGTGTCTTCTTGGATAGAAGAGAGACAGAAGTACACACACTGCCGTTTTAACAGAGGTCATCATATCGGGTTAGGAGATTATGGATGGAGTGTCCTTTTTCTTTTAACTGTTCCTTATTTTCCAAATTTTCCTCAATAAGCAAGTATTTCTACAATTAGGAGGAGCTAATAAACTTTCGTTTTTAGAAATATATGACAGTGATCATGGCATTATGGTTCTGTGTGTGTTCTTTAAGCTCTCGTCTTTTAGAAATACATGCTAAAATATTTACATTTGAAATACAACGATGGCTTGGGGTTGCTTAAAATGATGAGGGTGGGTGGCCGTAGAGGTGAAACAGGACAGGCCATGAAAGGGTCAGGGCCGCATGGAGGTTCATTATATCGTCCACTTCACTTTTGTATCAAGGAAAAATTTTTCCATGATACAAAATTTTAAAAATATGCATACAGCATAAATGTATAATATATAATAAAATGATATGTTTGTATTTGAACGGTGGTTCTTTTTTTAAAAAACAGTCTTAAAGATCCTTTTTCTCTGTAAACATTTCTATGGGAACATTTAGGAAAGCACTTTTGGTTTCCTCTTAACAAGCATTTCCCCAGAGAGGAGGCGAACGGCCTTCACGGGCAGTCTGCAGCCCCAGCCGCAAGCCCAGCTCCAGAGACAGGAGGTCCCCATCCACGCAGGGTGACACCTGGGTCTCCAGGTCCTCAGCGGGGTCACTACCCACTTCTATTGGCTGGGTCATGACCTTCCACCCATCTGGACCTGGACCGCCCCACCTGCTTAACGGGCCACGGTGAGCCCAGCCTCCTGCACGTGACGTGGAAGCTTCCTGGCCCAGAGCAAAAGATCACAGGTTACACAGGAGACTAGGTGCTCTGTGGGTCTGGGGTGCTGGCCGGGGTCTCTGGGCAGAGAAGAGGCTCTGAGGGAGCGAAGGGGACAGCCCTGGGGTGGGGGTCTGAAGGCGCGGGTTAGGGCCAGACCCCACTCAGGAATGTGCTCCCAGTGATACATCCTCCCTGGAACGGGAGCATGACAGGAGGGCCACCCTGGGCACACCCGTCCTGAACAGAACTCCAGGAATGAGGGCGGCGCTGAGCCCCACGCCAAGGCCACGGCCTGCGCAGGTGAGGAAGACTGCGGGATGGTCAGTGTTGTTGAGGACAGGCCGGCTCCTTCCGGAAAACCCACTGGGAGAGCGTTCTCTCAGGCCTTTCCCTAGGGACTAGCCTGTTTTCATCTAAATCTTGAAACAAGAGTGTGTTTCTGTCTTTGCTTTGGCTACTGGGAAGCTCCAAACCAAATTTATGACACACCTCTGCCACCCTCAGAAAACTTCATCAAATTTGTTTCTGTGTATGAACTCAGTTTTGGCTTTATTTTCTTTATTCGCTGATCCCATCTACTTATTTTTTTGTCCTTTGTATGTTTTCCCTGAAAGCTACATCATATTATTTTTGGAAGGAGATAGTTATGAGTAAATAAACAAACAACACTGTGAAGTTTGGGATTCATGTTAAAAGCCCCTTCTGTCCAAACAGGTTTACTCTAGTTTTTAACTTTACAACATCTTGTTGAATTAGAAGGTAGGTGGTTTCTCCTCTCCCTTTGTTTTCTTTTTTTAAAGTTGGCTTTTATTTTTAGTAAATTGTGTATGTAATTGGTTTCAAAGAGTCAAATGTCTCTTGTCACAAAAAAAAGAAAAGAAAAAACAGTAAGCTCCTGACACCCCTGCCCCCATTTCCTGTTCCTCAGAGGCAACGACTTGGAACTCTCTTGACTGATTCTGAATTATATGCTGATGTTGCTACTTCTGAATTTTTCAGCTTGGGGCGGTTTTCATGGACTTCCCAGTGTGGAGATGAGGCTATCATTCTTTCACCCCCCACCCACGCCCCCACTACGCTCATCTTCCTGTCCTCCTCCTTGATGGCTGAGCCCCAGCCCTCAGCGGTTACATTATTTTGACTCTAATTACTGAGACTTGGGTGATCGTGTGTGCTGGGTTATGTTCCCTTTGTCTTCCCTGGAGTCGGTCTCTCTCTCCTTACTTGCATCTCCCACCCCCACGTGACTGCTGGGGAACTTGGGTCCCACTGAGGGTCACACAGCACGGTGAGGTCCTGCCCCTGCGTCTCTTGGGTCTCTGCCCAATGAGGCATCCCTCTGCCTCCGGGAAGATCTGGCTTTCGGCCTCTCCATTTTTCTCTCAGGAGAGAGAGAACACCTCTTCCCACCGTAAACTCACAGTCTGGAGCTTACCTGGAATGAGCCAAGGGCCAATTCAAAGAACAGCTGCATCTCCATGGCATCCTCCGGGGAGAAGGCAAAGATTATGTAGTGGACTCCGAAGAGGGGGACCAGCAGGAGGGTGGACTTGGCCAGGCGCCTGAGGACAGAGAGGCGCTGCAGTCTCGGGCCCCTCCACACCCAGGGGCACCCCCTCTCGCCTGACTGCAGGAGGCTTTGCAGCAGTGTCCCCGCTGCTTGTTTGTTTCTACTTCCGTTTCGGAAAGTCTCCAACTCCAAGGTACCCGTCACCCGGATTCAATACTTATCAGTCCACAGTCAGTCCCCAAATTTCTGTTCATGCACCCTATCAGTAAAACGCTTTGAACCCATACCGACATGAACAACTTTATTGATTTATAACATATCTGCATGTATTACTATCACTCTGTGTCTAATGTATTATTAGCAAAACCAGCATTCTCATTTGTTTGATAATAAATATCTGTAAGGAGAAGCTCTTTTGTTTTCTCCCCAGGTTAGGGTTGCCAAATTTAGCAAACAAAAATACAGGATACCCAGTTCAATTTGAATTTCAGATAAACAATGGATAGTGGTTTTTTTGGTGTAAGTACTAAAAAACTATTTGTTGTTTATCCAAAATTCAAATTAAACTGGGCATCCTGTATTTTATCTGGCAACTCTGTCCTGGATCCCCAGCTGCCCCCTACTTTGGAGCCACTACTCTAGTGACACCCTGGGGAATCTGTCACCCGGTAATCCAGGCCTCTGCCAGATTCTCAAAACTCAGACCATGAGAGAGAAAGCCTCTGTTGGACACTGATTTGTCTTCAACATTTGTCATGGGCTGAACTGTGTTCCCCCAGAATTTTAAGTTGAAGCTCTAACTAAGCCCCAGTACCTCAGAGTGTGACTGTACTTGCAGACAGGGACCAGTTTAAATGAGACCATCAGGGTGGGACCACAGTCCAACCAACTGGTGTCCTTGTAAGAAGAGACACCAGGGATGCAGGTGCACAGAGAAAAGGCCACGTGAGGACCCAGTGAGAAGGTGGCCGTTTACAAGCCAAGGAGACAGACCTCAGGAGAAACCAAACCTGCCAACACCTTGATCTTGGACTTCCAGCCTCCAGAACTGTGAGTAAATAAACTTCTCTTATTTAAGCCAGCCAGCCTGTGGTATCTTATTGTGGCAGGCTGTGCAGACTAACACAGCATCTTTCTTGAACACCTTAAAGGTTTTAAAGTATTTTTGGATCACATTATCTAGAAAATCTGGTGAAAGCTACGGTCTAGTGAAAGCTGGAAAATACAGTCGACCCTCAGCATCCACGGGGATTGGTTCCAGACCCTCCGCAAACACCAAACTCCTTGGATGCTCAAGTCGTTTATATAAAATGGGGTAGTATTTGCACATAACCTACACACATTTCCCCGTATATTTAAGTCATCTTTAGATTACGTATAATACCTCCTACAATGAAAATGTTTTGATTGGGAATTATTTTTTCCCAAATATTTTCAATCTGCAATCCAAGGTTGGCTGAATCCTCAGATGCAAAACCCACAGACAAGGAGGGCCACTGTCCCTGTAAAGATTTGAATTTGGGTCCCCGAAGCCCACTCTCTGACTCCCTAGCCTTGTCCCAAGGGTAAGATCTCTGCCTCCAGGGATCCTGCTTAGATTTCTTTTCTCCCCACCCCTGGGGCCGGGTCTCAGGGTCACATGGACCCATTCTCCCTTCCCCTGGTCCATTGTAAACTTCCAGGCCCCGGCTTTCCTTTTCCTCCACTTCCAACAGTACTCAGCACCAGCTGGGTAAACAGTAGGTGCTCGGTAAATGCCTGCTGACTGACTGAGCGAGCGTGACTAGGTCTTTGCCCTCCACTTACTTATAATGGTTGCCTTCACTTCCTCTTGTTTCTTGAGTTCTAAGTTTTCTCATCAGGATCCTTAGGATGTTTATAAAAAGGATGAAATTAATCTGTAAAACACAAGGCAGAGGTGGGGCTAAAGGTGATTTGCTTTCCCAGCACCTCTCCTGGCCCTGGCCCCTGGCCCTGGCCCCTGGGCAGGGAAGGCACTGCAGACCACACCAGGACAGCTCATCACTCCCTCTGCCACCCCCAGTCCTGGTGAAACACACTGTCTGGGCAGGGATGGCTGCCACAGCACCGCCCCCCGCCCCTGGGATTCCGCAGCTCTGAGGTCTGCTCAGTTGTAGCATGGCTTACTCACACTTGGAATGCGTTGGAATCTTGTTAAAAGGCAGACCTGAAGTAGACCTGAGATTCTGCATCTCTAGCAAGCTCCAGGGAATGAATGCCAAAGCTGGTCCTTGGACTACGCGTTGAGTAGCAAAGGCTTTACAGCAGAGGTTCTCAAAGTTTAAGGTGCAGATTGCTGGGCTCCACCCCCAAGGTTATGGTTTAGTAAATGCAAATGAGATTTGCTTTTTTTTTTCTTTTTTTTTGGCCACACCACATGGCTTGCAGGATCTTAGTTCCCCAACCAAGCCCTCGGTAGTGAAAGCACGGAGTTCTAACCACTGGACCGCCAGGGAATTCCCAAGATTTGCATTTTTAACAAGCTCTCAGGTGAAGCTGCTGGTTTAGGGACCACACTTTGAGAACCACTGCTTCGGAGACTTACAGAATCTCTGCAGGTCAATCACCAGCTCCAGGAAGCCTTCTTGACTACCTCCTTTTCCTGATTCACTGTAGTTAGGGATGATGCTGCTTGTAAGAACACTTGAAGTACTTGAAAGGGGCCAAATGCAAGCATCTGTGTGTGTCCACTAATCACCAATTCAATCCTAACTTTCTAAAGGACAGGAACGGACTCTATTTCTTTTGGTGTCCCCTTCCCCAACTCCAGTGCCCAGTGCCAACAACACTATGAAGTAGCCTGTGCGTTGGCCTCTCTCCTTCCCTCCCCCACCAGTTCTAGAATCATTTTGCAGAAGCAGGATCAGTGGAGCTGACTGGCTGGGCCCCCTCATTGCTCAGACAAGTGGCCTGGGGCCTGGGGACGCTGGCCAGAAGACACAGGATTAGTGGCCTGTCTGGGACCCCAGCCCAGCGCCCCTGCTTCAGGACACTTCTCAGCTCGCTGTTTGTGCATCTTGCTCTAAGCCGTGCGTGGTGTGAACTAACAAAGGCTCTTTTATCTTATTTCATTCTTTGCCTTTGAATTGTATTTAATTTAATAGGGAGAACTTGAAAGCAAGAGGGAAAATCTTAACTATCCCAAGGATGAGTCTTCAATAGTGGAATCTAGGCCCCGTGACAGGCTGGTAGGGAGAAACTCTGCATCAGGAGTGCCCACCCAACATCCGTCAGTCACTAGAGAGACTACAGCCTTGTGAAAGCAGCCTGGGCCCTGGGGCTCTCGCGGGCTGGGCGGTCCAAGCCCCACAACTGCAGCAGGGAAACTGGCTCAGTGTTATGCAGCTACAGCACATCAGCTGGTCAAATAATTTCAAAGGACGTGGGAAAGATGACATCTATTGCTAAGTGAAAAGAACAAACTAGGACACACAACTATATTGAGCATTTTTGAAAAAGTACACGTGCTCAAAGAAAAAACTAGGAAGGAAAAGCACATGATCACAATGTGCATCTAGGTACTAAAAATATGGGTGATTTTATTCCCTTTTTAAAAATACATTTCGTATTTTCCAATTTTTTTTTTTTTTTTTTTTTTGCGGTACGCGGGCCTCTCACTGTTGTGGCCTCTCCCGTTGCGGAGCTCAGGCTCCGGACGCGCAGGCTCAGCGGCCATGGCTCACGGGCCCAGCCGCTCCGCGACATGTGGGATCTTCCCGGACCGGGGCACGAACCCGCGTCCCCTGCATCGGCAGGCGGACTCTCAACCACTGCGCTACCAGGGAAGCCCGTATTTTCCAATATTTTACATGAATTCCATTATTATTAGTTTAGAAATGACAATATATTTTGATTTTACAGAAAAACAAGTACATTCTTATTAAAACGTAGTGATAGAGTCAATATGTTTCCATCACATTATCAACCTAATAAAAGAGGTTCTGACATTATCTAAATGTGACAAGCTGACAAAAAACAACTTTTGGTAAATAATAGCAGATTTCATTATACTGTTTTCAGCCTATTGACTGTAGTAGGAAATGAAAGCTTAATATCTTTCATTACCCCATAAGCTTCAATTTAGTCAGATTATAAAACACTATGCTGAGGTTACCAAGTAAAAATGATAACCACATGACTTGTTACCATAAAATGACTTTGGGTAGCAATGTCTTCGGGGAGCAAACATAAAGTCTTGTTTCACGTACTGGATACACCCTGCACTAACTACTACCATATCAGACACCCTCTTCCCTGAGTGGCTCCAGGTTAAGGACCGGCCCTCACACCTGCTAAGAAAGCAGAACGAGGAAGTCGTTATCCTCTCCTGAGCTACTCAGTGGCCTAATGTGGCTGCTACTCGGATTTCTCCACAATTTCCAGCTCTCCTATTCCAAGCTGAGATGGTAGGTAGGATCCAATAAAATTCTATTATTTTTGAAAAAAAAAAAAGAAGGTGGTCATGGATGGCCCCAGGAGGCGAGCCAGTCAGCCATTAGCAGAGGAGGGGGCTGCTGCCCTGTCCTGCCCTCCTGTGGGCCCAGGAGGGGCACGTTCTGTCACCTGGTTCTGCACCCTTGGCATTCCTCTGAGCCTGTGCACATTACTTCTGGAAAGGGGCTGTCCCAGTGTGCCCCCGCCCCATGTGTCTTTCTTGTTCTCATCCAGGCCCACAGGCTCAGCTAAGGGCCTCTGGATCGCAGAGCACAATCACCTGGGAACTTAAAACCAAGACGAGCCCCCAGGCCCCTCCCCAAGACAAGGAGACCCTGCATCTCTGCTATCACTGTTTTTAGAAAGCTCCCAGGTTGAGAGTCCAGTCAGGGTTGAGAGCCCTGAGCTCCCCTGTCCACGAGCCCCTCCTGAATCTCTCCGCTGGGGCCAACCCTCCGGGCCTGTCCCCGTCACAGCACCACAGAGGCCCAAGACCAGTTTGGCACTTGGCTTTCCCCAGGTGCAACCCCCCTCCTGTAATCCCAGCTCAGTGAGCCTGCCCACTTCAGCCCGAGAACACCAAGAAAAATGATCAGGCGCCCGTGTTCTGAACCAGGGGAGGGGGAATCTCAGGCCAGCCGGAGCCAGCCGGGTCGGGTAAGGAGCTCTGCTCGCCACCCCGCAACTGCCACCTGTGGACCAGGCGAAGGCGAGCTCTTGCCACCTGCATCACTGCCCTCCCATCCACTGGTGTCTAGGGGGCGGAGCTTCCAGACCCTCCTGCCACTGCTCAGCCCCCGGAAGGTCTGGTTTATCCCTCCGCACACCCAGAAGCAGCAGTGCTGGCCTTGCCCTGGCCCTCTGCCCTGCGAGCCGGTCCTGTTTTGGTCTCTCCCGCTGGAGCCCAGCTCAGGGGGATGGCCACTTACCAGGACGGAGACGAGCACAGGCCCTCGAATGACCCACCAGATGGACGCGTTGGCATTGATGTCCCAGCACCTAGGGAGGGACAGCCAGGCATCACAAGGAGTGGGGAGCTGGCTGACCAGAAGAGACTAGTTCTCTGACGTCCCCTTTGCGGGAAGGACCCACACTGTGGTCCTGACCCCAGAGGCTGTGTGCTCAGCACCCTGAGAACTGACCGTCCTCTGCTGCCCAGGAGCACTGCTGGGGCCAAGGGAGCATCTGGGGAGCAGAAGCGTGTGGACCTGAGATGGAAGATTCTGGACCCCAAAGCCAGCATGTTGTCAGAATGCATCGGGGAGCATGGTGGCCAGGCAGGTGACCTCAGGGAGTGAAGTGTCCAGGTGACTGACATGTGACCTCGGCCCCGGGGACATCAGGCACAGGGGCACTTGGCAGCTGGAGAGCCTGTGCTTGGTCTAAGGTGGCCACAACTCTGTCCGGCTGATTTTTGCCACAAGGGCCCATAGGAAATGTTGATAGAACTTTCCATTTGTTCTAAAGCTGAAAATCCAGACTTTTTTTAAGGGAATTTATCCAATTAAAAGGATTATTTGGGGGGCTTCCCTGGTGGCACAATGGTTTAGAATCCACCTGCCAATGCAGGGGACACGGGTTCGAGCCCTGGTCCCGGAAGATCCCACATGCCGCAGAGCAATGAAGCCTGTGCACCACAACTACTGAGCCTGCGCTCTAGAGCCCACGAGCAACAACTACTGAGCCCACGTGCCACAACTACTGCGCCTGCGCGCATAAAGCCCGTGCTCCACAACAAGAGAAGCCACCGCAATGAGAAGCCCGCGCACCACAACGAAGACCAGCCCCCGCTTGCCGCAACTAGAGAAAGCCCGCGTGCAGCAACCAAGACCCAACGCAGCCAAAAATAAATAAATAAAATAGATATAACATTAAAGAAATAAAAAATGTTTAAAAAAAAAGGATTATTTTGGACTGAATTGGACTGCAAGACACGTGGACTCCTCGTCTGCCCTCGTCCGCCCTCTGGCCTGGCTGTGTCATTACGGTGCTGACACACGGTCTCCCTCCCCATCGGCCTGGCTGCCGCATCTCCTCCCGGGCTTCTTCCATGCTTGCCTTCCACGAGCCCGCTCCCAGGAACCCCCGGGCTTACCCTGTCCCTGAGCCCAAGTCTTTGGAGAATGAGACTAGAGCTCTTGGTGCCCGTCAGGGCTATAAGGCTGCTCTCCTGGGCCTGCGGGACTCAACACACCCGTGTCGGAGGAGGGAGCTGCCAGGACAGGAAGAGCCGGGCTGGCCCTTAGAGCAGCTGCCAGCGTTTCACAGCTCTCGTCGGGCACCTGACCCAACCACAGAGCGGCTGGTCTGGCCCACCCCAGGAGGGCTGGGCATTTGGCAGCCTGCGCCGCAGAGAACTCGCCTGTGGCCCCAGGTCTGAGACACAGGCCTCTCCTAGGTAACAGCTCCAAAGAAGGGTCCGTCCTGCTGGAAGAGCTGGACAAGATAAAATATACCCTCGTTACCCCTCTCTGTCCACCAGCTTACCCGACGTCTTCCAGAAAGTGCCTGGTGACAGCCCACGAAGCAACAAAGATGGCTGGGGAACCTGAGGGTTAAAAATAAAGTGGGGGGTCAGAAAGGAGAGGACTCAATTTTCAGTACCCTTATGAGAGACAGGACAATCAGTGATTCCAGGCCAGGGAGCAAGCAGGTGCCAAGGTCTGGTTGCCATGGAAACCCCCTTGCCATCCTGTGTAAATGTGCAGCCTCGTGCTTCAAGGGTGCCAAGGAACCCCTGAGAACGGAGGCAGGATCAGACAGACCCTGAAGGCCACTGGGGGGCAGGGGGCTCCTGGGAGCTTGGGCCACATTCCGGAGGACCTCTGCGGGGGAGAAGGGAGGGGACCAGGGCCCCTGGGCAGGCCCATGGAGCTTGTGGAGGCCACTGGTGGAGCCCCTTTCTCAAACTGGGATATCTGAGGGGGATACAAGGCCACAGGAGAACATTTAGTTTTATTTGAATATTGGTTTGTAAAAAGCTTGGCCATTCAACTGGTCATGGAAGCTATCAATGTTATGTAAACAAAAATACATTTTGGACTAGAGAGTTGTAAGTACACAGGAAATTTAAAGATAAAACATAAGAACACTTCCTGACTTCTGGCTGAACATGACAAATTGAACTTATACATTTATCTCTGTTTCTCACTGAAACCCCCCCGCCAACATGAGAGTAAAGAAATAAAAAAGCTACCAGCTCATAAGCACAAAGAATGAGCAAGGAGGGTGCAGTGCACGAGAGACGTCAGCACACTTAGGACCCTGGGAGCTGGCAGGGGAGCAGTGACTGATGTCCCAGAGCAGACGAAGCTGAAACACAAGCGCGGCGCGGGGGCGGCTGCTGGGAAGGCGCCCAGGCCCGGTGGTGAGGGCACCCGGGACGCCAGCAGGCAGGAGAGAGGGTGGGGCTGGGAGACAGGAAGCACGTAAGCACCCCAGGTGGCCAGCACCACCCTTCTGCAGCCAAAGAGTTCATCCCCGACAGAAAGGCACTCTCTGGAGAAACAGAGCCAAGGGGATGGGGCTCTGGCCCAGCAGACGGTGGGAGGGGTACTCAGCTGGGCACGGGGACCAAGAGACGGTCTACACCTGTGCTGCCACGTGTGGCCACTGAGCCCTTGTTATGTGGCTGCTCTCAGATGAGCTGCGCTGAAAGTGCAAGATAGCAGATTTGGAAGATTTGCAAGAATAAAAGACTGTAAAATATGTTATGAATGATTTTTTCAATTATACATTGAAATGTTAATATTTTGGTTATATTGGGTTATACAAAATATACTACTGAAATTAATTTTACTAATTAATGAAACTAATTAGTTTCTTTTTACTGTGTTTACTGTGGCTACTAGAAAATTTTAAGTTATATAAAATATAGCTCAGATTCTATTTTTAATGGACATGCCTGTCATCCGCTGACTGGTAAAAGCCCACCCCCAGGCTGCTCAGTTCTCAGACTTCTAACAGCCGGGATTGCACCCTTGCTCGAGCCCTCCAAACCCCACCCAAGGCAGGAGATGACAGGATTCTTCCCTGGAGGAACCAAACAGCCCCAGACAAAGGGCCTCTAGTAGCGATGCTGAGGACCCAGCAACACAGCGGCCACTTCCAGCCCAGCCTCCCTTGAGAGACACGTCCCCCCCGCTCCCCTCCACACACACACAGAGGGCCTTCAGTCAACACCGAAAGTGACTCACTCTTAAACAGGAACAGTCAAGGTCACCAGCATCTGAGGAAAGCTGATTACATAAAAGACAAGGACCAAAACAACCAGAGAAAAGGAACTCAGAGGAAACAGACCATACAGGCTGTACGAGGAACCTGAGCAAAACAATTCTAAGGAATATCATCAGCGAGATTAGAGGGACGATTACTTCTCCAAGACACAGACAGGATGCCGAAAACAGGGAGCATTCAGAGAATAAGGAAGAGGGCTTGGAAACTGAATAGATGATGATCAAGATTTTTTAAATTCCATAGATGGGATGGAAGATAAAGACCAGGAACTGCCCAGAAAGCAGAACACAAAGTGTGGAATAAAAAGTAAGAGGAAAGAAAAGAGAAAATTAGAAGCCAATTCCAGGATGTGCACCATCTGATTAAAAGTTTCAGAAAGAGAGGATTAAAAACCAGAGGGAAGGAAATGATCAAAGGGGCAGTGTAAGAACACTGTCCAAGAAATGAAGGATGTGAGTTTCCAGATGAAAGGGCCACCACATACCAGCAAAAGGATGAAAACAGACTTGCAAGGGGGCAATCCCTATGATATTTCAAAACACAGGAGACAGAGAGAAGATTCTACAGATTCTACAGCTTATACAGAGGTGAGTAAAGAGGCTCGGGAAACAGAATGACATGGCATGTCACATAACACCAGATGCCAAAACAGAAGGCCTTCAAAATTCTGGGGAAAAATAACTGTCAACCTAATTTCTATGCCCAGCAAAACTACAAATTGGGTGTGAAAGTTGAACAAAGATATGTTTAGATATGCAATGCAAAAAAATGTAGCTTCCAGACTTCCCTGGTGGTGCAGTGGTTGAGAATCTGCCTGCCAATGCAGGAGACATGGGTTCAAGCCCTGGTCTGGGAAGATCCCACATGCCACGGAGCAACTAAGCCCATGTGCCACAACTACTGAGCCCATGCACCACAACTACTGAAGCCCGCATGCCTAGAGCCCGTGCTCTGCAACAAGAGAAGCCACCGCAACTGAGAAGCCTGTGCGCCACAACAAAGAGCAGCCCCCGCTCGCCGCAACTAGAGAAAGCCGCGCGCAGCAACGAAGACCCAACGCAGCCAAAAAAAAAAAAAAAAAAAAAATGTAGCTTCCATGCACTCTTTGTTAAGACAGACACTGGAGGATGTGCTCCAACACGACTGCACAGTAAACCAAAGAGAGGCAGACACGAAGTCAAGGAATAGGATTCGTGGAGGAAAACGAAGGACATCTCAGCCTGAAGGTTAAGGGAGTTGAGCAAGTCTAGAGAATGGCCAGCCCCAATAGAGCAGGAGGGAAGAAGCCTCTTCTAGAAAGCACACGGGTGGGTGTATCACGTTAAATAGCATCCCCCCCAAAGGTTCACATCCCTAGAACCTTAGGATGTGGCCTTTTTTGGAAATAGGGTCTTTGCAGGTGTTATTAGTTAAGATGAAGTCATACTTATAAGGACCTTAACTCAATATAACTGGCATCGTTTTAGGAATGCCGTGAGATACACACAGAGAGGAGACATAGAGGGAAGAAGACCATGTAGAGATGGAGGGAGAAATTGGAGTGAGGCTCCTACAAGGCAAAGAAGGCCAAAGACTGCCAGCAACCACCAGAAACAAGGGGAGAGGCATAGAGCATATTGTCCCTCAGAGCCCTCAGAAGGAATCAGCCCTGCCAAGACTGGACTTTGAACTTCTGGCCTCCAGAACTGGGAGACAATACATTTCTGTTGTTTTAAGGCAAGTGGCAACTTGTTACAGCAGCCCTAGGACACTAATACAGCAGGAATAAACCAAACAAATAGGAACTAATAGACTTCATGTTGTTGCATTTGATGATGGGGAACCAGCACTGGAGGGTTTTCCAGTTCTGTTGAGAATTTGGGAGAATTAATGACAACAACACAAAATGAGTCAATAAAAAATGACTCCATAAGTTTGGGATCAACACACACACACTACTATATATAAAATAGATAACCAAAAAGGACCTACTGTATAGCACAGGGAACTCTACTCAATATTATGTAATAACCTATATGGTAAAAGAATCTGAAAAAGAGTGGATATATGTATATGTATAACTGACCCACTCTGCTGTACACCTGAAACTAACATAACATTGTAAATCAACTATACTCCAAAATAAAATAAAAATTAAATTAAAAAATGACTCCATAAAATATAAAAACTTAAATATTGGAAGTAAAATCAATGTACACCAGTTGGCTCAGTAGTAAACAATATTTACATAGACGTGATGACGTATACATTGAATACTGTGATTTAGCCCCAAACTGTGAAAGACTCTAACGGGAGGATGGAGGTGGCAGATGACGAATTTTATACCCTTCCCTTTAATCACAAGGAGTCAACAAATAATGCCTCAGGACTTCCCTGGCGGTACAGTGGTTAAGAATCCACCTTCCAATGCAGGGGACGCGGGTTGGATCCCTAGTCTGGGAACTAAGATCCCACATGCGGAGGGACAACTAAGCCTGTGTGCTCTAGAGCCCGCACGCCACAACAAAAAGATTCTGTGTGCTGCAGCGAAGATCCTGCGTGCCACAACTCAGACATGACGCAGCCAAATAAACAAATAAATATTTTTTTAAGTGGGCCAAGGATGTGAACAGACAGTTTTAAAAAAATGCCGCAGATGGACAAATGAAGATATAGTAGCATATTGTTTAGAAACGTGAGAGCAGATATCAAGAGGAGCAGCTAAAGAGCTGGAGGATGTTACATCTGGGTGGCAGAAGTGGGAGCCTCTTCAGGAGGCCGCTTGCTTTTGTTTGTTTCTTCATTTTAGACTTGTAGCTCTATTTAATTCTTTAAACCAAGTGCACGTGTGGCTTTGATAAAAAAAAATTCTCTGCCTCAATTGTGGGTACTTTGGGCAAACATGGATTCTGAGGGCCACCTGTTTATGATTATTTGCCTTGCATTTTTAACAGTGGGTCAGTGGGAAAGTTTGAAAAGTGGATAATGACTTAGGTCGTGGTTCTCACTGTGGTCCCTACAGCAGCAGTATCAGTATCACCTGGGACCTGGTTAGAAATGCAGAGTCTCAGGCTCCACTGCTGGCCCACTGGACTGAGCCTGTGGGGTGGGGCCCGGGCAACCAGGTTGACGTGCCCTCTGCATGGTTCCAATGCAGCTCCAGCTGGAGCACCACCAGTCTGAGTTCCCTCAGGGAACGGGAGTTGGGCGCAGCTCCTATAAAAGCCAGAGGTGTCCCTCTTTCCTGGGCATAGACTGACCCCCCAGCCACCTTGAAAAAGTAAAAGCTTTGGATAAGTAATAAAAACTTCCAAAGCTTGTGCCTTCTGACTCAGGGGTCCCAATTCCAGGATGCTCCGTTACACGTGGAACAAGCTTTGCCCCTGAAAGTATTCCTCACTGTGTTACTTATCACAGTGAAAAATGAGAAACAACCTAAACATCCACAAAATAGGTATTTGGTTACATACATCCACACAGTGGTTAAAAATGTTTACTGAAGATTTGAAAGAATACAGAGCATGCTTCTGTGTTCATGGAAAGAGGCAAGATTCAAAATTCTACATACAGGGCGATTGCAACCATGTGGGAAAACCTGGGAGTATAAAAAAAGTCTGGAAGGGAACCCTAGAAAATGTTCAACAGATGGGACTACAGTAATTATTTTTCCTACTTAAAAAACTTTTTTTTTTTTGGCAGAGTTTTATGGTGGCCACATACTCATTTCAGCAACCTATCTCTGGGGAGGGGGGTGAGTACCAACTGAGGCAGGAGCCGCTGCTTTTGCAAGACAAGAGCCTCTCTCAGACAAACAGCTTTAAACCTTCCTGAGTCCATTCATGTCCCCTGGGGGTTGTGCAGGCAGAAAGGCACGTCGAGAAGGAACTGCTGCTGTTTAATGTGCTGCTCTATCCCCAGGGCCTGGCATATAGTAGATGCTCAATAAATATTTGAGGAAGAGGAACTTCACTGGTGGTCCAGTGGCTAAGGCTCTGTGCTCCCAGTGCAGGGGGCCCGGGTTCCATCCCTGGTCAGGGAACTAAATCCCACATGCTGCAACTAAAAGATCCCACTTGCTGCAACTAAAGATCCCGCGTGCTACAACTAAGACCCAGCGCAGCCAGATAAATAAACAAATATTAAAAAAATATATTTGAGTAAGAAAAGAAGGCTCTCATTATCTCACTTAAACCTCCTAAAAACCCATGATGGAGATATTATCACAATGCACTTTTGTCTCCTTGCTAGACTACAAACCCCTGGAGCGATGGAACCATTTTTGGTTTTGATTTTGTAATCTCTGTAAGCCCTTCTGAGCACAAAGAAGTGCTCAAAGAAAGTTCAGCAAATTATGATCCTGATATTATAGATGACGAAACGGTCCACGTTCATACAGGGAAATCCTGGCAGACCTGGGAGTCAAGGCTCAGTGAGGTGGCTAGACACTGGGGGGCACCTGGACCAGAGTTAGCAGCATAAGGCAAGTCCCTTGTCCCAGGCTCTCTGGAACTGCTGGCCTATGTGGAAATCCAGATCTGCAGAGCCCTACATCTCCTGCTGACTGAGGGTCATGTGCTAATCAGGCTGCCAGAGTTCAGAAGCAGGAGGGCTCAGTGAACTCCGCTGGTTCAGGCAACTTCCCTGATGGTCTGATGAGGAGATAGAGCCCTTGCACATAAGGAGTTAGACAAGCAGAAAAGCCAGTGGAGGGCATTCCTGGCAGGGGCACTTCTTAATTAAAGGCACCAAGAAGAAAGTAAATGAAGCTAATGGCTACTACACATGACTACCCCTGTAAGCCTGTGAGTCACTCACAGAAACCTGACTCTGTCTAGAACCCAGTGGGGAACTTACCTATGTTTATCAAATGAACAACTGATGGATGGATGGAGGGATGGACGGATGGAGGGATGGACAGATGGATAGATGGATGTTTGTTTATGGCAGAATAAGAGTTAAGGGGCTTTGCAAATAGCCAGGCCTTGGTTTGAGTTCCGGTTCTACCCTTGTCTACAGTGTGAGCTGAGCATGTTATGTCATGTCTCTGAGCCAAGGGTCCTCTAAGAGGCCTCTGGAGGTTGTTGTGATGATTAAATAATGCATGCAAAGTGTTGAGCTCAAAGCCTGGCATACGGTAGGTGCTCAAGAAATCAGAATTATCATCATCTTCATGGACCAGAAAGGAAAGGGGGAAGAGAAGCAATGGGGCCTGCAGTTAGCTGTCTTACTACCGTTTCCCCTCCTTCCTGGAAACTGAATCCTGAATTTCCTTTGGGAAGCTATGTGGCTTGAGTAGCTTAAGCCCATCAGTGTATTCCATTCTCTCAGGCCCCTGTGATTGGTTCAAGGATGTGTATAACACTTCAGCTGGTCCAATCAGAGTGAATCTCAGAGTATTTGCCGGGAGTGCTTGGACACAGCCTCTCTCTTTCATCAGAAGATGTAACAGTGAAGCCAGGAAGAAGCCCAGAGCTGCTGGCAGTTACATTGGGAGCACTTAGTGATAACACTGATGTTACAGAAGGCAAAGCAGAAAAACAAAAAGAAACGTTGAGCTGCTGGATTCAGCCTCACCTGAAGCTGGTGATCCCTGGACTTGTCAGTTACATGAACCAATTAATTTCTTTCATGTTTAAAGCCTATCTAAGCCAGGTTTTCTGATACCTACAGTCAAAAGCACCCTGACTGATACAAAAGGAAGCAGGAATATGGATGCAACGTCTGGGGAAGACGAGGCAACAGTGTTGGGGGTATCAAACTGTAAAAGGCTTTGGATGCCAGAAATTCGGGCATCCAAATTTTAGCTATCTTTCCCCATATGACAGACAAACTGAGGCCAGAGAGTTAACCATCAAGCAACTTGTCTAAGATCACACAAGTTCACGAACGTAACTAAGTATAGAGCTGAAACTGGAACCCACACCCTTCTCCTTCTGCCTCAGTGCCCTTTCCCACATAGCATGCAGCCACCGTACCCCTGGAGAAACGTACCCCATCCGAGGGCAATAAATCCCTGGAGCCATTTCCTTTCTGAGAAGAAGGAGATGACGAGGAGTGTGTGAAGGTAGAGGCCTTCCACCAGCAGCCAGGAGTAGTTGGCCATGATGCAGTACTGGAAGAAGACCATGACCAGCTTACAGCCCACCTGCAAAGAGAGGCAGCTGAGTCCCAGGCTGGCGACCCTGCGCTTCCCTCCAGGAGAGGTGGGGTGCGGTAGGGTCAGCAGCCAGGCCAAGGAGCGAGCCCCTGGGGCTCACAGCCACCCCCTCTGGCCTTCCACTATGAGAAGACCAGGCTCATAGTGTTCTCTAGAGTGGAAATCCACAGGCGAGCAGGCTCGGTCAAGATGGCCAAAGGGCTGTTGCAGCAGCAGGAACGGCATTCCAATTCTGGAACCGGCTGCCAGGTGTCAAACAGTCATATATTGCCCCATTCCCAGCAGCAAAGGAGGGCATTTTTCAGATGAGGGAACTGAGGCCTAGAGAGGAAAAGGGATTTCTGAACAAAAGGTTAATAAAATCCTTTCCAGGTTTAGTTTTCCTGGAAATAGATGAAGGGACGAGCTAACACTGATGAGAATACACGACCCTGCCTGGTGCACTGCGTCTGGACTGCAGGCCTCTGAATACCCGAGGGCGGTGCCAGGGTTGGCCTTGCCTGATGCTGTGACTCTTGTGGCAGGCCTGTCCCTTGCCGGGATCCCTGGAAGCTATGCCTGTGGGACTGTCGGGCCGAGGCTTCTATGCCAGCACGGCTCCCATTCCCGCACTGTGAGGGCCTCCTCTTCTTTCACTGCGCTGTTCCCTGAAGAGAGGACAGCTCCTGGGATGGCCCGAGGGCTGCTGCACAGGGCGCAGGTCACATCCACGTCCACAGGGGAGGAGCGCCCAGGGCCGCCTGTGGCCTCCCAGACACTCCGACTCCAGGCGTGGCCTGTGGCTGGCTCGTTAGTCTGCGGGTTAGTAGAACCTGGAAAGGTTCCCTGCTGGGCACTGCTGGACTTCTCCACTGGTCAGTGATGGGGTGGGGCCTGAATCTGTCTTCTGACTCCCAGGAAATTCCCTGAGACACAGGGGCCCTCCTGGAGGGACCTCTCCGTCTTGAGTCAGAAAACACACACATACACACACGCACACGGCAAACTATAAGCAATGCAAACCTGACAGATCTGTGAGCAATTACAGACGTGAGTGGTGGGAAGTAGCGGGCAGGCTGACTAAACCACTCTTGATTTCCAATCCCCTTCTCCCTTGCTGGCTTCTGCTGTGGAGACTATGATAGTAAAATACTCAATCTCCCAGCTTCCTTTGCAGTTAGATGTTGTCACATGACACAGTTCTAGCCCGTGAGATGTAGACATAGTCTTGGGAAGAGGCAAAGCCTCCCAAAGAGAAAAAAAGTTTAACCTTGACTTTCCCGCTTTTTGCCTGGAAGATGGCTGTGAGGCCTGGGGTTGCAGCAGCCATGTTGCTAACATGCAGTGTAAAGCATGGGATCAAGAATGGCAGAGCAGAAAGGGGAAACGACTGTGTCCATCATGGCATGGAGCCAGTGCCACCTCTGGGTCACCCACCTGTGGACTGCTTCTGTGGGGAACAACCCCCATCTGTTTAAGACACTGGTGTACAGTTTTCTGTTACCTACAGCGAAAGGGATCCTCAACTGGTACCCAGTGACATTGCAATGAACAAAGACTCATCTGAGCTTTCAGAAGGAGGACGAGGGTTAGATTGAACAAAACGATTGTTCTACTGCACATCTGGGTGTGCAGACACACAAGCACATGCTCACCTTTTTCTTTCTACAGCCCCAACCCTCTAGCTTAGCTATCTGTCTACATCTGGGACTTGGCAGGAGCAGGGAAGGGAGAGGATTGCTAGGTGTCTAATTCCCAGAATGGCTAATCCACTCCGGGACACTGGGAGTTGAACAGCAGCCCCACGGGCTTCTCGACAGACTGCTTTCATGTGGGTCCCAGACTGTGCATCTGGGGACATGAGACCCCCTGAACCTCCCCAGCGCTGGCCCCGACTCTAGGCATTAAGTGCAGCCTCAGCAGGGACGGCGGGGGCAGCGGGGGAGCAGACAGGCCTGGCCACGCCGTGGGCCATGCAGGCGTGTTACCCTGTGGGCATCACAGTGGGCGACGTCGTCGGAGGAGAAGAGCACGGCATCCTTGATGAAGTTGGACAGGGCCCGCAGGATGAAGGACACAAAGAGATGCATGTGGATGTAGTTGCGGGTGCAGTGGAGCTTCCTGGAGGGAGAGGATGCAGGGTCGTAGGGGCCAGAGCCGGAGAGGCCCAGGGCTCGGCCGCCCACCCTCCCCCACCCCCACGCACCACGGAAACCCAGGCCCTGGACGTGACAACTCTGTGAATCTCCCTGTTTGCAGAACCTGAATAAGCCCAGGCCCCCAGGTGCCCAGCGTACTCTCTCATGCTGCAATTAAAAAAAAAAAAAAAAAGCTGGGGTTATAAGGGCGAGATCCTATTCTGCCCCGACCACCACCTCCAGCTCCCAGAATTGTCAGAAGGGGGTGGGGAAGGGGGCAAGTGGCACAGAACGAACACAGGCTGTGGGGAGAAATCAGACGTGGGCTCTGCCACTTTTCAGCTACACGACCTAGAGCAAGCCCTTCACCAGCCAGAGCCTGGGTTTCCCCCTTGCTGTAGGGGCAGACGCCTCTTAACTGTTCCCCTCCTTCCGCTTCAGGAACCAGGCTTTCTTACGGGGAACGCATGCCAGCTCTGGCTGGGGATGACGCTACCCCTACCCTCATGACGGACCTGACCAGTCAGAGCCCCATACCTGGCTGCAGTGATTGGCTCAGGGCTGGGCATGTGAGAGTCCCCCCCAGGACTTTCATTGCAACTAATGGAGAAGGGGGTCCTTGGCCCTGGTGTCACTGAGCTGGTGGAATGTACGTCCGCAGCTGCTGGTGGTTGTCTGTGCCAGCCCTGCGTAAAGCCTGCCCGAGGCCAATGCGAGGTGAAGCAATGGCAGGAGACAGACCCAGTTCTGCCGATACCTCTGAGCACCTAGATCCAGGCACACGTAAAGCCAGATGCCCCTGAACCTGTCAATTGTGTGCATCAGGTCACCTTTGTTTTTCTTCAGGTGGTTTAAGGTGGATTTCTGTTTCTTGCAACCAAGAGTCTGGCTCATATACCTGTGAAATGGGGATGATGCCTATCTCACAGCATTGTGTGAGGCTTAGACACGATACACGGAAAGCAACTGGTACAGGAAGCTCTAGTGATGTTCAGTAAATGTCAGAGGGATAAAGGAATGAACAAGGTCACAGACACTGCCAAGTTTTGCCACCGGTAAGCTTTAGATCAAGAGCGGACAAAGTGGCCCACCCAGACCTTCCCCTCTCTGGTCAGAACAATTGAAAGAGACCCGAAGTCTGTGCCGGGGAAGGCTGGGAAGATGGAGAGCCGGCAGCAGGTTCTTACCGAAAGGCACAGAGGATGCTGAGGGCCACCAGGAGCATCACCAGGGAGGAGCTGTAGCCCACGGTGTACATGACCTTCAGCTTCAGGAAGTACTCGTACTGCAGAGAAAGAGGGCCGTGTCAGCCCCACCCACCCACCTGGCTGAACCTGCCCTTTTCTGCCACAGAGTGCACCTGCTCCAGGCTGCCGAAGCCCCTTCAACTCTGACCGCTATTCTGTTCATACCCCAAGGACACACATTCACAGACTCGTGACATCTTGGCTTGGGAAAAGACCTTGGGGATCATCTGATACCAGTTTAAAATTCTGTCCCACACACAGGGCCCCTGACCATCACCCTGAATTCAAGCCTTTGCTTGAATACCTCCACGGATGAGGCGCTCACTGCTTTTTGAAGAAGTCGCTGGGTATACAACAGTGCAAAGTATTAGATACCTTTTTCCTCAGGTGAATCTAAAATCTATTACCTTTAAATTGTACCTATTGGTCCCTTTTCTTCTTCTGGAGTCACTGAAAATAAATTGAACTTGTCTTGTACCTAGAGCCTATAATTATTTTAAAAATAAATTGTTCACTGTAGAATAGCTTTAGACTTATAGAAGAGTGACAAGGATTCTACAGAGAGGCCTGTCCTTTCTGAATACAATTCTTCTGCCCATCTGTCCCCCACTTATCGTCTGGGCATTAAATATTCCCTGTGTCTTTAATCTCTTTCCATAACCCTTCACCATTTTTCTCAACTAATATGCTCCAGTTTGTGAATATCCTTCTTAAACAAGACACCCAGAACCAGAGAGCTGAAAAGCTCCAGATGCATTCTCTGACCAGGAAGAAATAGAGTGGGACCATCACTTCCCCTGATTTATACACTGCACTCTTAATGCAGCCAAGCAGTCATTTACTTGTTTAGCAGCCACCTCACAGTATTGGCTCATCTTTGATTCAAGAAGATCTCAATGGAATGGAATAATGTGACATATAGAAATAAATGTGAAGACCTGTATTTTTAAGGTTCAAAAAAAAAACCAAATTGTACAACAGTCTTTTATTTTTTTAACATCTTTATTGGAGTATAATTGCTCTACAGTGGTGTGTTAGTTTCTGTTTTATAATAAAGTGAATCAGTTATACATATACATGTATCCCCACATCTCTTCCCTCTTGCATCTCCCTCCCTCCCACCCTCCCTATCCCACCCCTCTAGGTGGTCACAAACCACCGAGCTGATCTCCCTGTGCTGTGCCACTGCTTCCCACTAGCTATCTATTTTACGTTAAAAAGAATCAAAGAAATAAAAAGTAAAGCAATAATGCCATACCATTTTTTTTATCAATCAAATTAACAAATATTTAAAAGTACTAATATTCTATGTAGGTGAAGGTATAGTGGGAGTGAAAATTGGTTCAGTCTCTCCGGAAAGTAGTGTGTATCAAGAACCTCTGAAACATGCATTCTTTCTGACCACCCCTCTACCTCTAGGAATTAATTCTATTCTTATCAGAAATATAAAAGCATACTTATATATAAAGATGTTTATCACAGAACCATTTTTGATGAAAAACACGCAAATGTCCAACAACAGAAGAATAGTTAACTAAATTCTTTTAAATCCAAAGGTAAGGCTACATTAAAAAATGGTGCTTACCAAGAGTTTTAAAAGATGTCAGGACATAATGTAATGTTAACTGAAAAGGCAGAATACAAATTTTACATGTACAGCGTGATTTCTGCTTTATGTAAAAAAAAGTGTTAGGTTGAATTGTATGAAATTGTCCTTTCCTGTGCATCGAAAAAGACTGAATATTGGCCATCTCGTGTGGTTCAGTCTCACGCACACACAGAAACGAGACCGTGAGGTGTGTAGACATTATTAGTGGTTAACTGTGGAGTATAAACTTGTGGGTACAGTCGTTATTTTCATTTGTATTTTTTTCTGTACTTTTCAGTTTTCTTCAGTGGGTAAGTACTATCTTATAACCAGAAGAAAAGGATAATAAAAAACAAAGAACCACGAGCACAACAATACTATTGGGGAAACCTGACAGCTGCTCATATGAAAATGACCTTGAGGTTTGAGTGGCCCAAGCTCCATGGCATTAAAGAAGTGTATGCAGAGAGAACATGCACGGGCTTCAGAGCCAAGAGACAAGGGTTCCAAACCCAGGACTGCTGCTACTCACCGGCTGTGTGACCCTGGGCAAATTACTTAACTTCTCTGAGCCTCAGATTCCTCATCTGCAAAATGGGGATAATATCTACCGTGCAGGCTTTTTGGAAGAACAAACAGGGTATCAGGTAGCGTGTCTAGACAGTGCCTGGCACTTGGAAGACACTCAGCACAGGTTGATTCTTCCCCATCTCCACCCTCTAACCCCCAACCACCGTTCAGTCTAGGTCAGCACTCTGACACTGCCGGTGTGAGGTATGGGTATGAGGTAGCTGCTAGGACAATTAGGTCCCTTCTCAGTTACATTAATGGAGTGCTGTGAAGCAGGCCACGTTGGAATGTCTGGAGTGTTTGGCCCAGTTCTGGGTATGTTATTTTAAGAGGAGCATTAGTAAAGTGGAGCATTTCCGGAGGAAGGTGACTGTCATCTGAACTGGCTACACTGCACCCTAAAGGAAACAAACAAGTTTAGGGAAGCCGAGTACTAAAACGCCTGAGACTTAATTGTGAGTCCCAGGGGTAGGGGACTGACCACAAAGTTGACGGGACTCAGACCGACTGCAAGTTTTCTGGCAGCAGAGGGAACCTTTGACGGGCTGGCTGCCATGTGACCCTGCGCTTCTGCACTGAGGCGACTGCAATTCCAGAAGCCAGAAGCCACCTCTCAGCAACAAGCGGGGAGCCACAACGGCAGTAAGTTGCATTGGATGAATGGTTCCTAGACGTGGGGATGTCAAAGAGCAGTGAAATGTCAAAAAATCGGAGGACCGATGTGTCAGCCTAGGATCTCATCACGTGTGGGATGTGCCCCACAGCTGAGGGCGTCAGCCTCACCCCGGGGACACCTGGGTCTGCAGCCCCGGGTCAGGAGCACATGGGGTTAGCCTGTGGCAGCGTGAGGAGGCATGGGGTGACGAGCGAGCAGGGCCCAGGCTGAGCATCTGTCCCCCAGAGGGCTGCTGCCTGTCCTGGATCAAGCTGCCCATCTCTCTGCTGTGTGTCTCGACTGGGCCCCCTCCTTCTCCATCCTCTACATCAGGAGACAGCAGACGTTTTCCATAAAGGGACAGACAGGAAACATTTTAGGCTTTGGGTACTATTTGGTCTCTTTTGCAACTATTCAACTCTGCCCTTACAGTGCAAATGGATGTGGCTGTGTGTCAATAAATCTTTATTTGCAAAAGCAGATGGTGGGCTGGATTTGGCCCAAGGGCCCTAGTTTGCTAACCTCTGCTCTGGGTAAGCAAACTCCATTTTTTTCACCCAAGTGGCAGCTTTGCCTGGTCTTTCTGCTAATCTGAGTGCACTGTTGGCAACTGGTGTGTGCCAAGTCAGGAAGTTGCAAAGAGACAACCAACAAATATATACTTGCACCATCATTTGATTAAAAGAGAAAAAGACATTTCAACACTAAGAAAGGATGATTCAATTCTCAGAATAAAAGAAAAAGTTTGTGGCAATTCCCTGGCAGTCCAGTGGTTAGGACGCCACGCTTTCACTGCCAAGGACCTGGGTTCAATCCCTGGTCAGGGATCTAAGATCCCACAAGCCCTGGATTTCCCTGGTGGTGCAGTGGTTAAGAACCCGCCTGCCAATGCAGGGGACGCGGGTTCATGCCCCGGTCCAGGAAGATCCCACATGCCGTGGAGCGGCTGGGCCTGCGTGTCCGGAGCCTGTGCTCCGCAACGGGAGAGGCCGCAGCAGTTAGAGGCCCGTGTACCACAAAAAAAAAAAAAAAAAAAGACCTGGGAGAGAAGAATCTCCATCCTCCACGTCAGGCTGCACTCAATCTCCTTTGGGAAGGGCTCTGAACCAGACGGCCCCTTCAGGGAGCCCAGTGCACCAGCGTCCTGTTTCAAACCAGGCCTGCCCACTGCCGGGCTCTCCTGCCTCTGGAGCCCGAGGCTCCTCTGAGAAGGGACATCTGTGAGCAGGCACTGTGGCCAGGCACCCTTGCCTGCACTTCCACAGGTTCACGAGCCTGTGAGGTCAGGACTATTACTAACCCCATTTCCCTGATGAAGAAACTGAGGCACAGAGAAGTTACATCCTCCCCAACCCCCAAGGTCACAGGCAGGTTCAGACTCACCACCGGGCCCCAAGCATTTATCCCCAGTCTCTGCTCTTTGGGTTTCACGCCTGCCTGACCCCAGCATCCCGATGGCACGTGGCAGCTCTCACTGTGCCATGCTCCTCAGGACCATCACCTCTGGGCTGGTGGACCAGGGCGGGGAAGTGGGCCCATCCAGCCCAGGGGAGCAAGGAGGGTGTGGGGCTGAGAGGGGCAGCCCGGGGTCCCCAACCTCGCCCTGAGCCAGCTTCACTCTCTCCTCCCCAGCCACCTCTGCCCCGCAGGGAGGTGTTGGCAGGCTTACCCTCTTCTCGTTGGAGGAGTCGTTCACGTGGACCCCACAGGCCAGATCGGGCCTGGGGAAGGTCTCTGACCAGCCGCCCTGCGTGCAGTTCCGAAATATGGAACCTGTGGAGGCCAAGCAGCCTGCAGTGAGCAGTGGGGACCGGACCCAAGGCTGGCTCTCCGGGTGCCCTTGCCGCGTCTCAGGGGCAGCTGGAGCTTCCTTCCGTCACCCTGTCCCTTTCTCTGAACCACACAGGCAGCTGCAATTGGCCCAGCTGGCCCTGGGAGCCTTAGTAAGAGTCAGTCAGGAAAAGCAGTGGGAAAGGTGCGCAGGCAGATGGCTTAGAGCGGATGCGCAAGCATGGGACAGACCCGTGGCTCCCGGATATGTCGACCTGCAAAGCTGGCCGGCCCTGCACCGGTACCCCTCCGGCCCCCGCCTCACGGCCACTGTGCCAGGCACCGAGCTCCACAGTGAGGGAGACGACTGACACGTGCCCCAGGCCCAGGCCCAGGCCCAGCAGAACTTCCAGCGTCACCACTCAATTCCCTGGGTGCCCCCGGAGAACCTTCAAGCTGGGAGGCACTGCAGTGTCTGCTATGAGGAGAGAGGCTGGATGCAGTGCTTAAGAAGAGCAGGTTACACACCTTGAATCAAACAGTGTTGATCTCACACTAACGGCTGTGTATTTACTCAATTATAAAATTTCGTGCTCTATTGTAACAATACACGGTCACTGCTACGTGCTGGGCACTGTTCTAAGCGTGTGATGGGTATTAACTTATTTAATCCTAACAGGACTAGGAGACCAGCACTGTTACTTTTACAGTAAAATGTACTGTAACATGTAAATACTACACCCATTTTACAGCTAGGGAAACTGTGGCACCCCGTGGTTAAATAACTTGCTCAAGATCACACCACAGTAAATGGGGGCCCTGGGATTCAAACCCCGGGGCTCAGGCCTACACTCCTGGCCGCAGGCTTTGTCCCAACGCCCTTTCTTACCCCTGGCCTTCCTGCTCGCAGGCCCTGCAGCCATCTAATGGGTGGGTCCCCCAGAGAATCTGCCTGGCTGGTGAGCACCCAGCCCCGCCCATAGCGAACCTTCCTCAGGCTCCTGGTCCTACTCCTGCACTAAGAAGTTCTATTTTACATCTAACTTCACATCCTGCTCCCCAGCATCTGAAAACCAGCAGAGCTAGCCCTCCAGGCAGCCACCCCTGAGGATGGAATGATTAGCTCCTTAACACCAGGCCACACCTCTGCGTTTCTCTGCGTTACAAATCGCAAGGTAGCCGCAGCCCTTCCTCCCTGTCCCGGGGCTCACCGCCCCACCCCTCCAGCACAAGGCTGCAGCCTGCGCCCCACACGGAGGTGACAACGGCCCCCCCCCCCCCGCCTCCCTGGCAGACGACAGTTCCCGAAGGCTCCCCCGGGCCTGGCCAGAGCGCTTGCTCATCAAACATTTGCAGGCTGGCTGGCTGGCGAGACAAGCAGATGAGGGGGGATGAAGAGCCTGCTCCGAGCATTTCTACGAGAGGAGAGGGAAGAGCTTGCCCACGAGGAGCTCTTAGAACAGGAGCCCGTAGATGGGTAGAGGAGCTGCCGGCCAAGAAGGAAGTCTGGGAAAGCAGGGGGAGCTGCCCTGCCTGCACTGACCGGCCCAGCTGCATCCTCCTCTCCGGGCTGCCGAGGAGGGCCGAGTTCCGGTCCCCGGGTCTGGCTGCTGTGGAGGCTGCAGGGGTGCAGGGAGCTGACCCTGTACATAGGAGCCCTGCTGCTCCTTTCGCTCTAATCAGTATCCTGTCCAGGGCCCCCAGCCACCCCAGCTGGGCCTGGTGTGTTCCTCTCTGACAGGCCCCAGGGTCTGGGCCACTGGCTTTCAGGGTTCCACTGAGCTGGAGAAATATGGTGGGCATTTCTAGGACCAGCCACCAGGCTAACGTACTGATTCTGATCTCAGCCTCACAGCGCCCCACGGAGGGAGGGGCTGCTGACCTAGCTCACAGACGAGAAAACCAAGGCCCAGAACTGGGCAACAGTGCTCAGCCAGGGTGTGGCCCATCACTGTACGGCCCTCCTGCCTGGCCCTCTCTCTGAGGTCCCAGGGGCAGCTCTAGCAGGAGACCGTGGCCTTTGGGCTCTAGGCATGCCAGGTCTAGAATGGCTCACAAGACCTGGACCACTGGTTTAGAACCAGCCAGATCTGAGTTCGAAACCCAGCACTGGCTCTTTGTTGCTGTGTATCCTTCGGGGCATCACTTCTCTGTGCCAAATGGGAATAATCACCCACACTGCAGGACGCGGCAGGAAACACGACAGCACACGGACGTCACACGGACGTCACTCAGGCTGGTGCCAGACAGAGTGGGAGCCACAGGGCTACTTCCCTTCTGCTCTTGGCCTTTCTAAAATGGACCAGGACGGTGGGGCTTGGAGTCTTGGAATTTAGGAGATGGGTGGAAGGTTTCTGTAATTAAATCAAACAAGCTAGGCTGTCAGAGAGGAAAGAATGGTGGTCAGAGGTACACTGGTTGGATGAGAGGCTGAATTAAAAGCACACACACTGCCTGGCAGCCAGAAGCAGTTATCAGACAGCGTGTCCCTGGAGGCTGGGCTGCCTGTCTGGGGGCCTCTCTTCACAGACCCCACAGGATTCCCAAGATGATGCTGCATGTGGTCCAGGCCAGGTGCCCAGAGCAGTAAACAAGGCGGTTCCCTCTGCTGACACGGCTCTTAGTAGAACTGCAGAGGAGACAAGGGGTGGGCTCCCTCTGGAGCCCCTTCCTCCCACCCACTTCCCCGGGTTTAATTCCTAATAGGTAAGGGATTCTGCCCCAAGTTCAGGTCAGTGAACACCTCAAGGGCCCCCGAAACTACAGTCAGCATTTCCGTTCACATATGTATATGTGTGTGCAGTCTGGGGAAGAGCCAGGCCAAAGCTTTTATCTGATTCTCATACGCCCCCAGGACCCTAGTCAGGTTAGGAATCTCTGCTGCTATGAGGCTCCCATCCCCACCAAGGTAGAAGGGGAAAAAAGCCAAGGCCTGACCCCACTCGGGAAGTGTGCTTTCTAATAAGGAACTCTGCAAGGCCAGCGCCCTTTTAAGCATCAAAGGAATGCATCCTAGATGGAACATTCTAGGCCCTGGCACAGAGAGACAAGGCAGAGTCCGGCCTGCAGTTTCCCCAGTCACACAGACACTCATTCCGTCTGGGCCCATGTAGCGGGTGCCCTGAGAAAGAATTAACTCATTCTGTTTCTTTCTTCTTTCAGAAGGAAGGGCCTGGAGTATCAGCTTGTTCTCACTGGGTGTTCCTTCCTTGCTTTGGCTGGGGAGCCCTGGAACCCTTGGGACACCACCAAGAAGCCTTCCTCCGGACCCCGGACCCGAGGTGGCTCCATGGGGAGGGAAGGGGTGGTGGGAGGATGGTTCCCGGTAACTGATGCTGGACTGTCCCGACCTACGCTCCTGGGCTGCCCGATGCCCTGCACCTGCTGCTGGGCATGAGCACAGTGGGACCCAGGCTGAGATGATCCCCCCACGCAGCCCTGGGCGCCGGGCAGCGCAGCCAAGGGGCAGCGCGTCCGTGCCGACGGGAAGGTGGTGGGTCCTGCAGCCCCACAGCGACACCGTGCGGCAGAGAGGAGAAACGGCAGTCCCCGCCTCTCCACCTCCCAGCTGTGAACCTGAGGCCAACGGCTAAGGCCCTCTTGGACGCTGTTACTTTTACTCCTGAACTGGGTCAAGCGCAGGGAAAAGGTCTGTGGTTTGCAGTGGCTTTGTGATGACCGAACGAGCTCACGTCTCTAAACATGCCTGGCGCGTGACAGGGCTTTAGCCAGTGTTCGTCCCTGCATGTCCCCAGAGACAACCTCCTCACTCTCCCTTGCCTGAAATTAAGGGAACCCTTATAAACTGCAGCTTTGCCAGAAGCTTCCAGGGAGGGCAGAGTTCACCAGCAGGGCCTGGCAGAGAGGGCACAGAGGAAGTAAGTGTCCTGGAAGGCCAGCCTGGGCCCGGTGTGAGCCAGACACGAGGGCTGGAGCAAGGGCCCCGGGGGCTCAGGGGGCAGAAACGTGGAAGGGAGGAGGGGAGCCCCTTGAAGAGGGCACCGGGCAGGGAGAAGCAGGCCTGGCCTCCTTCAGCACTTCCCCAGTATGTGGCCCCCGGCCCCCTTGCTTGGCGCCCTGACAACTGAGGCCACACCACACCTCCCCAGCCAAGGCTTCCCATCCCCAGCGAGGACCACCCCCACCCTTCCACTCACTCCTTGTCCCGAGAGAAGTCTCCTCGGCCTCAGGCCGCCAGGCCCAGGCCCACCCAGAGGGCCACCCCACAGCCTCCCAGCTGGGCCCCTGGGCTGAGCGGTTACCGTTTCTGCCCACGAGCATCCAGAGGAACCGCGGGCAGGCCACTTCCACCGTCTGTCCCAGCGCAGAGGAGGGCCAGCAGCTCGTGTTGTCCCACAGCCCCTGGCAGCCTGCCGAGGAGAGAAGCGGCATCAGACGGGTCGCAGCGTGGACGCAGGGCCTCCCCAGCACCGTGGCACCAGCACCAGCACCCGTGCCTGGGCGTCCCCACTAGCTGCACTCCCGGGACCAGGAACCATGGCGTCTAATGGGCCCTGTCACCTTTGGGGCGGTGGCCTCGGCATCTACACGGTGAGTGCTCGGTGCTGAAGACACACGGGGACACACTGTCTCACATAAGCCTCGCAAGGACAGGGCTGGGCTCCTCCGGAGCAGAAGATGGAGCGTCTCCTGGCCTCTGCTCGCACCCACTGACCCCATGGCAGTGAGCCTGCACGCTGGCTGCACAGTACAACCACCGGGGAGCTTTAAAAACATACCTAACCAGGCCCTACATCCAGGCAGCCTGATTTCATCGGTCCTGCGTGGCGCTCAGGCATGATGCAGTGTTAAAGCTTTCTGGGTCATTCTACCGTGATGGCAGGGTTGAGAACTTTGTCCCATGATTCTCAGACTTCAGCTTGTATCAGAATTATCCAGAACGCTTGTTAAAACACAGATGGCTGGGACCCCACCCCCAAAGTCTTGGTGGAGCCTGAGAATTTGCATTTTTAACAAGTTCCCAGGGGAGGCTGGTGTTACTGGTCTGGGACCACACTTTGAGAACCGCTGCCTTGGCTATGGAAGCAGCGCTGCATTTGTGGTAGGAACATCACTGAGGACGCTGCTTTCACCGCACTGGGTTCCCTTGATGAGGCCCCCACCCCACCCCCAAAGGAGAACATGGTCTCAAGGCAACGTGAAGCTGGACTTAACGGTGAACAAGTAGTATACATCTGTCCTTATAGACACTGAATTTGAGGCTGTTTCCTTTTTGCTTTGTTTGGCTGCTAGGAAGCTCAGAGCCACACCTGTGGCCCACTTCTGGTAACTGAAAGGCTTTGAAATGAAAAGATTATCAGGTGTCTTCAAGGCAAAACTAGGCGTTGTCTAATCACAGCCTTCGGGGTTACCTGATTCTGTGGATCTCTGGCCTTTTACGTCCTTGAGCTATTTTGCAACTCTGTAAAATGTAGACAACTGATGTCCTGTCCAAAGGCATTTGAATCCACATTTCTATCTCTTCCTTTGCATTTGCATGACTATCAGTTATCTACAATTTATACAGAATTGTTTCCAGCCAGTTTGCATCTATTTGTAAATTCATTTTACCATTCTGCCTTATGCGTACAGTACTTTGAATTCTCCTGTGAACTCGTGGTAATATCTTACTGGTTCTCTCATTACTTAGGTACAATGTTTGGCAGGTATTCATTTTGCACTTGCCCGTGAGTTATGATTATACTCTGTTAAAAATGATCATTTAACATAACCACCCACCAATTCTCCCTAAGTTGATCCCGGGGGAAGAAAGCCAGGGAAATTGCTCCTGTGACAGGCTTCTGGGGGCCCATGCCACCTGGGAGGGCATCACCCGGGGAGGTCTGGAGCAGACCGGAAATAGAGCTGAGGTGACACCCATGAGCTCAGCAGTCACCCCACATCTGGTTTGGGGAACACAGAGCAGACCACACTAACCTGGAGCCCCAACCTTCAGAGAGAACCCAGACTCCTGAGGCCCACAGACCTGGGTTCCAATCTGCCTCACCACACACGCGCTGCCCGAGCCCGGCTCCTCGCTCAGCTCTTCTGGGGGAAACAGATGCCCTCCTCCTGAGGTTGTCCAGGGGAGGAGATCCACCTCACATGGGAAGCCCAGCACTCTGTGGGGGCAGGGGAACTACAGCTCCTTCCTGCCGTCCTCCCCAGTCCTCTTCCTCCCCAAGCCCTTTCTTGTTTCATCCTGGCATGGGGAGGGCAGGCCAGGCTGGGTCCTCTGAACTGCAGGGCACTTTTTAGCTCCAGGGACTGGCAGATGCGTGTGGCTTGAAGGGGGCCCTTGGATTACCCAGATGGCTAATTCCCAGCTTTTGTAAAGAGCAAGAGTCTCTTTCCAGGCATGAGTAAAACCCAGGCTTACAGCATCCATATCCTCCTGACACCCTCGTCCACTCCATGTAACGCGCCCTGGTGACGTGCCCCACTGCAGAGGCTCTGATCCTGCAGGGGACGTCCGACTCACCTGGGAGGCTCTAATTCCATCATATCCTGAGCCCCAGGACTCTGCATGTGACGACCTCCCCACGGGCACTGCTGGATGTGTCGTCAGGCTTTGCTGTGAGACTCTTTGCACTGCACCGCCCCACAGCGAAGGCCCGTTTCCGGGCTCAGACCAGCCTTGGGCTCCCAGGAGCACATCCAAGATGATGGTGAGAGGCCAGAGAGGTCACAGTGAGGTCACCTCCTGGTGCCTGGGTGCAGATGGCTCCCCCCCCACCCCGGGCAGACAGTCCGGAGAGCAGGAACCTGTCTGATTCCTGGCTGCTGGACGCCTGTGCCCGCAAGGGCTGGGCAAGGCACAGACGTCCACAAGCGTCTAAGGAATGGATGAACGCCCCAGCCTCCGGCCCCTTCCCTTCCCCATCACCCATCCCTTGTAAATGGCCTTTCGCTGTGATGCCCACTTGACTTCTGAACCCCACGCTAAGGTCCTGGCCTTCCGGTTCTCTGCCACCAGCTCTGCTTTGGTCCCAGCAGGAGTCACTCTGTGCTTCACACACAGCAGCTCGCTGAATGCACAGCAGCGCTGCCAGGCACCCGGCTCTGTCCTCGGTTTACAAACAAAGCGGCAGAGCAGGGAGAGGCAGGTTCCTGGAGTCACACAGCCAGGAATGGACGGGCTGGGAGGCGACCGTCCAGCCAGGCTCCGCCCACCTGCCTGTCTCCAGGGCATCAGCCCTAGCTTCCTGGAGGAGGGTGTCTGGGGGGCTCTGGAGGTGGAGAGCCCCGGGAGGGACAGGGAGGCTGTGGCCCTGGACAAGGGAGGGGAAGGCGACGGAGGAGAGCCGCCATGGGCACACAGGGCGGGGCCTGGATGGGGCTCCCACAAGGACAGTGAAGGCATCCAGGAGTCCAAGGACCAGGTGTCTGCGTCCTTCGAGGAATGTGGGACTTGAGACCCCCTTGGATATTCCCGAGGCTTCACCCCAGCTCTCACAGAGCACCCTGAACGAGGGCGAGCTGGACCTTCTCTCTTCTTGAAACTCCCCAGGGCACCCAGGCAGGGTTCTGCCACTTCTGGGTGCCGGTCCTGCAGATTTCCACCATGGACGTGGCTCACCTGGCCCCTGGATGCCCTTGGGACAGTGACACGGTCCTGAGGGCCCTGGACAGACAAGCACAGTTTGCCTCCACTCTGAGTTCTCCCACACCTGGAGGCTGGAGGGTGAGGGGACCCCACGGCCTCGTTGCTTCTAAAGAAGCCCCACCGGCTCAGGCACACCTCCTGGGAGCAGACGGGGTATTTCCCCACTGTGGAAACACACGGGAGCCTCTTCCCTCACTTTGGGAGAAGTGGCTTCAGGGCTGAGGCTGGCCAGGTCAGCCAGGGCACTGGTCCATGGCCCCAGTCCATGAGGCCGGACGACCCATGTCCGGCTGGCCAGACAGATGGGAAGGGGGCCAGGGTGTCTGGCGGGCTTCCTGAGCTGGGGCATGTCAGGCCGGGCCCACAGGGACACTGGCCTGTGCTGGCAGAAGGCCGGGCGGGAGCGGCTGGGAAGGAAGCGGGATCCCCCTACAGCTGGTTCACACCCACGTCCTTCCTATCGCCCAAGTAGGCAGAAGAGGCTGGGAAGGGGCCATCCAGCCCTGCGCTGGACACACAGCAGGCGCTGTGCGCCGCAGGGGTCGAGTAGGGTTGCTGTCCCATGGCAGAGACGGGGAACCCAGGCCCCAAGAGGCGAAGTGACATGCAGGGCGACAGCAGGACTGGTAGAGCTGAGGTCCCATGCCAGGCTGAGCACTGGCGGTAGGAGGCCTGGATACTGACTCCACACGGCATCTCTCACGTTCCGAGCCCCATGACATGGCCACACTCTCCCAGCCTTGGCCTCACTGTCTGCGCAGGGCAGGGCAGGTGCTGACACACACCCAGGGGACCAGCGTGTGAGGAGCGCATGGTGGCGGTGTGCCCCTTTAGCTGGTACATGGTTGAACCCTTTTAACAGCTGTACATGTTTAAAAAGAGAATTGAATATGCATTAAAAGGTTACAGAACAAGCACATCACAGTTGTGACTCTGAGGGTTACTACTGTTTAGGATGAGGCTAAGTTAAAAAAAAGTCAGTTGAAAAAAAGGGAACCCTCATGCACTGTTGGTGGGAATGTAAGTTGGCGCAGCCACTGTGGAAAACGGTATGGAGCTTCCTCAAAAAATTAAACTAGAGCCGCCATATGACCCAGCAATGCCACCCCTGGACACACACCCAAAGGAAATCAAGTCACTGTCTCAGGAGCGATCTGCACCCCACACGCACTGCAGCGTTATCTGCCACAAAGTATGGAGACAGCCTAAGTGTCCATCAAAGGGTGAATGGGTAAGGAAAAGTACAGTGAAATATTATTCAGCCTACTGGGATTCCCTGGCAGCCCAGTGGCTAGGACTCTGCACTGCAGGGGGCATAGGTTCGATCCCTGGTCAGGGAACTAAGATCCTGCGTGCCAGGCCGCACAGCCAAAAACACACAAACAAAAGGAAATCCTGCCATGTGTGACAACACAGCCGATCTCAGAGGGCGTGATGCTCAGTGAAGTAAGCCAGACACAGAAACACAAATACTGTTATCAACTCCCTGGTATGTGGAATCCAGAAGAGTCAAACTCACAAAAGCAGAGAATAGAATGGTGGTTACCAGGGGCTGGGGTTGCAGGGAAAGGTGGAGAGGTTGGTCGAAGATTCCAGAGCTGCAGTCAGGTATGATGAATAAGCCTAAGAGCTAACGTACAGCGTGCTGAAAAAAAGTCAGCCAATTGATTTAAAGGAAAAAACATTAAGGAAACCACAGTACCTAAGGGGCATGGTGCAAGCGGGCTGGAGGGACTCTGGCCGGGGAAGCAGGGGGTCTGCGCAGCCCCCGGCTGCTTGCAGGGACCCCTCTTCTGCTGCTCCAGGGTGTGAGTGGAGGGCCTCAGACCCCACTCCCCACAGGCTCCTGCTCTGAGTGCGGGGAAGGCTGCACAAGTGGAGCAGGAAAGGGAGGGGGGCGTCCTGGTCTGGCCTCCCGTGGGGCTCTGGTTCGGAAGGGACGAAGCACAGAACTCGGGTCACTGTGGGGGGCTGGGAGTTTTAGACCCAGAGCAGCAAAGCTCAGCGCCTGAGCCGGGGTTGAGGGGGACCCATGAGGTAAGGGATAGGGGAGCTTTGTAAACAGAGCCACTAGGGAGGGCTCAGCGCCTCTGGGAGGGCAGGGCTGGAATGAACGTAAACTGGCTGCTGCAGGGCAAGCAGGGCCAAAGGCATCCCCACAACCCTCCACCACCTCTGAGGTCATCTGCTGACACCGACTGCCTGGTTGGAGGGGAAGGGATGGAAGGGTGTGCAAGTTTAAGCAGGGAAACAAGACAAGACACCATGGGACCACAGATGTCACCTGGAGGGGCCCACGGCACAGCATGGCATCCTTGGTGGAAGTGAAGTGTGGCGGAGACGGACTGAGCTTTGGACATGCCACTTACCTCTACGAGCCTCACTTTCCTCATCTATAAAATGGGCATAGTAACGTCCCCCAGGATTTTGGAGGGAATTAATGATTTGTGTTTGCAGTGGATCTTTTTTTCCTCCTGGTTATTTTTTTCCTTTTTTCTGTCCTTCCTCCTCAGATTACTAGTTCACAGTCTCCAAGGAGGGCAGGAAAACTTACGATCTCCCTGACTTGGGCTTCCAAAGGTCCCTGGGGCAGGGGGATCAAGAGGAATTCTGGTGTAATCAAAACGCTTAGGAGAAAACAGAAAAAGAGCAAGACTTCCCTCAGACTAGGGAGACAAGGGGTGATGTGATGAGCAGGCACACAGAAGGTTCCAGAAAGAGGCATGAGTGCCCTGCTGCCCATTCGCCCCAGATGGCGGGAAAGCCCAGAGGAGAAACGGCTGCGGGAACACGTCCAGATGGGCAGGACCGACAGCCTGTTTCCTGGCTTCATCATGCCCGCTCTGCCTTCTGAGCCCACCCCCAGGGGCAACCTAGGGCGGTCTCCTTGGCTTTGCAGTATTTACGGTATTTAGGCGTTGCCCTGCTTGTGATGGCTGGACCACACACGGAGGTGGTCAGGGTGGGTTAGAGGAACTGAAGGCCCAGGGTGGCAACGGCGTTTACAGGCATGGCACAGGAGCGACAGCAACGAGGCTGGGGGTGTTCCTCTTTAAGCCAAGAAGCACAAACCGTTCCACAGAACTATCTTGGGGAGTAGTGGGGTGCCCACCACCTAGAGTGTTCAGAGAGGGTCATGCAATTAGGAGGCTGCATGGGATGAGACGAAGGACCCTTTGAATGTGAGGCTGAGCGCCACTTCCCTGAGGCAGGCTGGGTCCGGGAGGCTTGCTCAAGGTGGCTTCTGAGCCCGGACGCTGAGCCTCCCCACCCCCTCCCCGACGGCACAAGCCGCGCCTGGGGCCCGAAAAGTCCTCCTAGTCCTCCCTGGCTGAAACACTTCCTTTCACGCCGCCCCTCACACTAAATAGACATTAACTGGTATCCACAGTCTCTCTCTTCCTCTTTTTTTTTTTTTTTTCCCAAATGCCAATCTTTTCTTGCGGGGTGAGAGTATCAGTCCCTCACAGCTCAGTCTGGATTGTAAAATAGACAATCCTCAGGATTTGCAGTCAAAAGATATAGGCTGAGAGTCCTGTTTCAGCTCTGGGTGATACTGTGCCTCCAAGAGCCTCAATTTCCTCATCTGTGAAGTGGGGATGACAATGGTACTTACTGCACAGGCTGCTTTAAGAACTGAAAAAATATGTCGAAAATGCTACATGAACATAAGTTACTTGTTTCTGCAAAACGAGCCCAGATCAGTAGTGCCAAGGCAAGGGTCAAGAGAGCTGGGCTCTGGGCAGGGGAGGGAGGTCCCAGGTTGCCTGGCTGCCAGTGGCCCTCAGGAGCCAGGAGAAGCCAGAAGAGGACTGGAATGTTTGTTAGAGAAACTGCATTAAAAGCCAGCACGTGAGACGCACTGAGAGCAGTGCCACAACGTGGATGGACCTTGGAAACATTAGTGGAAGGAGGTGACACAAAGGTCATGGACTGTGGCTCCACTCGTTATGAAATGTCCAGAGTCAGCAAAAGCATAGAGACAGGGAGGGGATGCATGGTTGCCAGGGGCGGAGCAGGGGGCAAGATGAGGGTGACTACTCAACGGGTACAGTCTTACTTGGGGTGATGAGACTGCTGTGGAGCTACGCAGAGGTGGCGATGGTTGCACTGTGAATGCGCCAAATGCCACTGAGATGTTTGCTTTAGGATGGTTGATATTGTGAATGTCACCTCAATAAAAAAGCACTGCCCCCCGCCACCCGCTAGAAGCCAGCCCATGTTCTTTGGGAGTGGGCAACCAGCTGGCAGAGACAAGAAGAAAAGGGGATGCTGTGTCCCCATTTGGAAGGCTAGGACACGAAGGCCCAGAGAGGATCGGGGCCTTGCCCAAGGTCACACGGCCCCTAAGCGACAGAGCAGCACACCTGCCCAGGTCTGTCCAAAATGCTAAGCCCACATCTTTCCTGCCACCGCACTGTCTCTCGGGAACATTCTTCCTTAGGGAGAGGCAAAGCCCTTCAACCGGCCAGCTCTGAAGGCGTATCAGCTTCTGAAAACAGAGCAATAAATAGCCGGGTAGAGCACGCCATGCAGCTATTAGGGTGACCCTGAAATATTCCCACAGAATGTTCCGAAGGCCTTGGCCACCTAACCCGGAATAGCTGAAGAGTTAATTTTTTATTCGTGATAAGTGTGCCGGGCTTGGTGACAGCTCGGTGAGTGGTGTTTCCTGGGACTCTTCTGGCGTTCAAACATTAACCTCCTCCCCAGGGAAGACCGGGCAGCTTAACCATTAACCTATACCCCCAACAGAGAGTCCGCCAGGCCCTCCCCGCCTCAGGCGCCAGACAGATCCTTGCTGGGGACGGAGGGCCTGTGGGCCCTGGCACCCAGGACTTCAGGAGTCGCACTCCTGAGTGGAGGTTATGGGGTCGGACCGCCCCCAGGCGGCCTCAGCCCCGGCCCACCCCCGCAACCTGGTCCTGATGGGGATCCGCGGGGCGGAGCCTGACCAAGGGCTCTATGCCTTTGCTGTTTCTCCTGTTTTCATTCTTTGAAGGAATCTTCCCCCGCGGCCACCATGTCGGTTCTAAGCTCCACGATGGGTCTTCTGGCTCAGCTTTCTCAACCTGTCAGGGGAACAGGCCTCAAGACTTTCCCAGGAGTTCAGGTCCTTAGAAGACTTCAGAAGACTCAGAAGTCTTCTGGCTCAGGGGCTTTTAAACCAGGTTTTCAAAACAATAGACCTCTTTTCCTAAATGAAAATTGCAGAAGGCCAAACAAAATGCAAAACAGATCTAAGCAGCCTGAGCCTTTGTGCTGGGACGGGGCCGACCTGGGCCCGTTCACCCAGCTGCCACGGCCTGGCCAGACACAGTTGTAATTACTGTGTACGCAGCACAGCCCCATCGCACACGAGGAGAGCGAGGTCTCCCCAGGGAGCTCACGGCAGAACCCGGCAGGAGTCCCACTGCGCCTTCTCAGCCCTGGATGCACAAGTAGGACCACATGGGAGCCTCTGGGGACAGAAGATGGCTAGACCTGCTCCAGGTCGGTCAAGCTGGGCACATCCGCAGCCTCCCAGGAACTGCAATGTGAGGTCGGCATCCACAGGGTGACGGGCCCACAGGTCAGGCTCTGGGGAGCACTACCCATGGGTGACGTGGCTACGCTGCTCACCCCGGCTGGTCTGTGACGAGCGGGGCAGGCCGGGGGCATCCACATCCTCTGCTGCAAAGGCTCTGCTTCACCTCCCTCTCTCTCCTTCAAGTCTCCTCTCTCCCTGCCCTCAGTCAAACGCCTACACTCACTCATTCACCCAGTAAGCCATCAATAAACACACAACAACTACTAGGCCTTGCAGGCCCTGTGCCCCACGCTGGGGAAAAAGAGGAAAGTGACACAGTCCCTCCCAATCCAGGAAACATCCCTACGATGCAGTGCAGAGGTGCCAGGAGGGAGAGAAACAGAGGGTCCTGCAGAAGTCCGGGTGGCCAGCTGCACGGGGAGAAATGGTTCCTGGAGGAGTCTAAAAAGGAGAGTGGTTGGCAGGGTGGAAAAGAGGGAATGGTGTTGGAGCAGAGGGATCAGCATGTGCAAAGGCCCAGAGGCAGGAGAGAAACAGACACGGTCAGGAAGTTGTAAGCAATCTGGTTGAGCCAAGTGGAAATGTCTGGGGTGGATGCGTGGACAAGGGAGTGAGGAGCTGAACCTCATCCTGGAGCCACTGGGGATCAAAAGGACATTTAAACACGTCAGACGCTTATTTTTAAAATAACCACCTGTAACCTCTCAGTGTGAACTAAAGCTCACCATCAGCTCTCCCAGTGGCTTGCCATTCTAGGCTTTATCCCTCAGGCCTGAATGCAAGTCCCACGCCCTGTCACAGGAATTTCTGGCGTTCACCTTGGGGACATGCAGGCAGCTGTAGTTTCTGGGGTGGCAGGAGGGCCCAGGAAGTCAGGAGGCTGTGGCTCAATGGTGGGCCCCTGTGAGCCGTAAGACTACTGTCTGGCTCCCCCGAAGCACCTGCCACAGCCAGCAGAGGGGAAGGAAAGGCTCAACCTACAGAAGAAAGTTGTCATCCTGCCCTGTCCCTCATGCAGAGGACGGGTGACTCGACTGAAGCCCATTGCAGCACCCACACTGCTGGGCCTCTGCCGCCCACGGCACCACCTTCCTCCTGCCCACGGCTGCTCCTGACGGATTCGTGCGGGGGCTCGAGCCGCTCCCGGGCCCTCTCCTCCTCCCCTTCCCTCGCCCTCTCCTCCCGCAACCTCAGCCTCAGTTGCCAGCCAGACAGAAGCATTCCCCAGCCGGCCCTCCTCTGAAGCCTCCACTCCGTGTGTCTAGAACTGAACTCATGACCTTCATCTCTTCTCCCCCAAAATACTCTCCCTCCTCCCTGGAGGCGCTGCAGCCACCTTACGACCAGGAGGTGAATGCCACACTGAGCAGAATGACAGGAGGGATCTGGAATCTGAGGAAACCCGGGAACTCTGCGCGAGCTCTGGGTCTTTTGTGGTGTCTAAGAAACCAACCCCTATTTAATGAAGCTCGCTTATCAAGTCTCTGCCGCATGTGCAAAAACACATTCCTAAGCCATAAGAGAGGAGCCTGAGCTCCTTTTTTCTCACCATTCTCACCTCACAACAAGAAGTGCTAACTATGTTTTGCATGAATGCTTTCCATTTCACACCAACCCCATAAAATAGATGTCGAAACTGAGGCCCAGAGACATAGGACTTGCTCAGGATCACACAGCCTAATTTAAAAGCCTGGGCTCCCTCTTCCCCCTCTCCTCCCCTGCACCCCTCTTCCTCTCTCTTTCTTTTGGAAAATACAGAGGTGGGGCTGCCTTCCCCTTGCAGCCACACACAGACCGCCGCCTTCGCCACCAGAGGGCAGACAGTTGTCTTCAGGGAGCGAGAAGCGGGACGGGAAGGGAAGGGAGGGGACGGCCTGGCGGACACAGCTGAGAGGACCAGAAGGCACAGAGGCGGCAGCAGTTTGGGTGGCAGCCAGCTTCCTGGGAGGGTTGAGCACGGTGGCAGGGGGGCGGGGAAGGAGTCACCGGCCTGGCCATGGGGGACAAGAAAGTGGACGACCAACAGTCCAAGGATTTCAAGAATAAAGGCCACGACTTGGAGATAAGAGTACTGCGAAAGGAGCTGTCCGGTCTGTACACCAACAAGATGGATAACCTAGATGAAAAGGATCCATTCCCAGAAACACACAACCCACCAAGATGGAAGCACGAGCAAGCAGAAACACGGAGCAGACCTCTAACTGGTCGGGAGATGGAATCTGTCATAAAAAATCTCCCAACAGCAAAAGCCCAGATGGCCTCACTGATAGAGTCTACCAAACATTTAAAGAGGAATGAACACCAAGCCTCCTCAAAGGCTTCCAAAAACCTATACAGGAGGAAACACTTGCAAAATCATTCTATGAGGCCAGCATTACCCTGATACCAAAGCCACACAAAGACTCTACAAGAAAAGAAAACTACAGACCAGTATCTGTGATGAACATTGATGTAAAAATTCTCAACAAAATACTAGCACATTGAATTGAACAGCACATTAAAAGAATTATACACTATGACCAAGTGGGATCTATTCCTGCGATGCAGGGATGGTTCAAAATGTGAATATTGCTCAATGTGATACACCACATTAACAAAATGAAGAACAAAAACCACAGGATCATCTCAGCTGATGCAGAAAAAGTATTTGACAAGATTCAACACCCTTTCATGATAAAAAACACTTAAACTAGAAATTTAAAAAAACTGTCTCAATATAATAAAGGCCATATATATAAAGGCCACAGTGAACATCATACTCAGTGATGAAGCCTGAAAGCTTTTTCTATAAGATCAGGAACAAGACAAGGACACCCACTTTTGCCACTTGTATTCAGCATAGTACTGGAAGCCCCAGTGTATAGCAAGTAGGCAAGAAAAATAAATAAAAGGTGTCCAAATTGGAGGAAAGAAGTAAAATTATCTCTGTTTGCAAACGATGTGATCTTATATGTAGAAAACCCTAATGATGCCTCAAGTGGACTCACCAAAGTGACAGGGTAGATATAAAATCAACACACAAAAATTAGTTGCATTCCTATACACTAGTGAGGAACAACCTACAAAGGAAATTATGAAACAAATCCATTTACAGTAGCATTAAAAAGAATAAAAAACTTACGAATAAACCTAACTACCAAGGTGAAAGATGTGCACACTGAAAACTACCAAACACTGCTGAAAGAAATTAAAGACACAAATAAATGGAAAGACGTCCTGTATTCATGGATTAGATGACTTAATATGTTTATGTCAATACTACCCAAAGTGATCTACAGAGTCAAAGCAATCTTTATCAAAATCCCAATGACAGGGAGTTCCCTGGTGGCCTAGTGGTTAGCATTATGGGCTTTCACTGCCATGGCCCAGGTTCAATCCCTGGTCAGGGAACTGAGATCCCGCAAGACGCATGGCACAGCCAAAAAAAAAAAAAAAAAAAGAAAACCCAATGACAGAAATATTTCATTTAATATTTATTTATTTAATATTATTTTCAGAAATAGAAAAATGCATCCTAAAATTCTTAATGGAATCTCAGAGGACCTAAGAATAGTTAAAACCATCTTGAAAAACAACAAATTTGGGGATCTCATACTTCCTGATTTCAAAACCCATTTGAAAGCTACAATAATCAAAACAGTGTGGTAGTGGCATAAAGACAGACATATAGACCAATGGAATAGGAAAGAGAGCCCCCAAATAAACCTTCACATATATGGTCAAGTGATTTTTTTACCAAGGTGCCAAGACCATTCAATGGCAAAAGGACAGTCTTTCAACAAATGGTGCTGAGAAAACTGAATGTCCATGTGCAAAAGAATGAAGATGGACCTTTACCTTATACCACACATAAAAATTAACTCAAAAATGGACCAAGGACCTAAATGTAGGAGCTAAAACTATAAAATTCTTAGAGGAAGTTTCATGAGATTGGATTTGGCAATGCTTTCTTGGATATGACACCAAAAGAACTGACAACAAAAGTAAAATTAGATATATTAGGTTATACATCAAATTTAAAAACTTCTACATCAAAGGACACAATCAACAGAATGAAAAGGCAACCTACAGAACGACAGAAATTATTTGCAAATCATATATCTGATAAAGGGTTAATATCCAGAATATATAAAGAACTACAACTCAGTAACAAAATACCAAACAACCCTATTTAAAAATGGTCAAAGGACTTGAAAGGACGTTTCTTTAAAGAAGACATACAAATGGCCAAGAAACACAGGAAAATATGCTCAACATCACTAATCATCATGTAAATGCAGATCAAAACCTCAATGAGATACCATAAGCCAATCACAAAAAGACAAATACCGTATGATTCCAGTTATTTGTGGTACCTAGAACCATTCAATCCACAGAAACAGCAAGTTGAATGATGGTTCCCAGGGGATAATGGAAGAGAGGAAAAGAGTTGTTGTTTAATGGGTATAGAGCTCCAGTTTTGCAAGATAAAAGGTTTTGGAGATTGGGTGCACAGCAATGTGAACTTAACACAACTGTACTGTACACTGAGAAATGGTTAAGTTGACGAAATTTACATGTTTTTTTAAACTACATTTCTTCAAAGAAGACATACAGATGGCCAACAGGCACATGAAAAGATGCTCAACATCACTGATCATCAGGGAAATACAAATCAAAACCACCACAAGATATCACCTCCCACCTGTCAGAATGACTATTATCAAAAAGACAAGACTTTAGCAATACTCTCAGAGTAAATAATGGAGTCTTTTTTTAGCAGGTCTGCAGTAAAAGATATCTTTTCTTAGTCATCCTGCTCTCAATCTCCATACTTTGCCCATTAACATTTTGCCTGTCAATACATGAGTCTTAGTATAGATAACTCAGAATGGTAACTATTTCCAAAGCAGCAACCATACTGAATCCTTGTGACTTAAGAGAAGCTTTCTATAGTTGCTGACATTAATTGCAAGAAATAACTATATTCTACTTTGAGAAATAAACATGTCAAAAAAAGTTCTGATATGTGGCGAAACTGAAAAACCTAGTAACATTTGTAAGCAAAATTGAGTGAAAAGAATTATAATACCAACTTAAAAATCAGTTTGTTTCAAACTGACTTTTGGGGGTAATGATCATTGTTTTGCATTTCAAAAGTACTGAGTTTAGAAATCAGTTGTATGATAATGCCTTTGTATGTTTGTCTTTTCTCATGTATTTTTAAATAACCAGTAATCTATACTTTAATAAATTTTTCTTTGGTGTAAAAAAAAAAAAAAGACAAGAAATAACAAGTGTTGACGAGGGTGTGGAGAAAAGGGAACCCTCGTGCGCTGTTGGTGGGAATGTAACTGCTTCAGCCACTGGGGAGAAACTACGGAAAGTCCTCAAAAACTTAAAAAATAGAACTATCATATGATCCAGCAATTCCACTCCTGGGTATTTATCCAAAGAAAACAAAAACACTAATTAGAAAAGATACATGCACCCCTATGCTCACTGCATTATTTACAATAGTCAAGATACGGAAGCAACCCAAGTGCCCATCAACAGATGAATGAACAGATAAAGAAGATGTGGTACATATATACACAATGGAATATTACTCAGTCATAAAAAAGAATGAAATCTTGCCAGTTGTGACAATATGCATGGACCTAGAGGGTATTATGATAAGTGAAATAAGTCAGACAAAGACAAATACTATACGATTTCACTATGATTTCTATGATTTTATAAATGTGGAATCTATAAAACAAATGAACAAACATAACTAAAAAGAAACACATTACAGAGAACAAACAGGTGGTTGCCAGAGAGAGGCAGGGTGGGGGAGGAAAGAAATAGGTGAGGGATATTAAGAGATACAAAGTTCCAGTTGCAAAATAAATGAGTCACTGGCATGAAACGTACAGAGTGGGGAATATAATTAATAACTATGTAGTATCTTTGTATGGTGACACATCATAACTAGACTTGTCTTGGTGATCATTTTGAAACGTATAGAAATATTAAATTACTATGTCTGTATCAGAAACTAACATAGCATTGTAGGTCCATTGTACTTCAAAAACAATCAAACAAACAAATTCACAGACAGAGATCAGATTTGTGGTACCAGAGGCCGAGCTGGGGGGAATTGCAGGAAGGTAGTCAAAAGGTACAAACTTCCAGTTATAAGACAAATAAGTACTAGGGATGTGACGTGCAGCATGATAAATACAGTTACCACTGCTGTGTGTTATACGTGAAAGTTGTTAAGAGAGCAATCTCAAGAGTTCTCGTCACACCATTGTTTTCTATTTCTTTAACTCTGCATCTATAAGAGATGACGGCGTTCACTAAACTTCTTGTGATAGTCACTTCATGATATATGTAAGTCAAATCATTATGCTGTGCACCTTAAACCTATACACTGCTGTATGTCAACTATATCTCAATAAAACTGGAAGAAAAAGAAATAAATAAAAATGGTTAAGACAGTAAAATTTATGTTACATGTATTTTACTACAATTAAAAAAAACAAAGCAAAACACTGACAACATCAAATGTTGTCAAGGATGTGGAGCTACAGGAACCCTCATTCACTGCTGGTGGGAAATTAAAATGGTGCAGCCACTTGGAAGACAGTTTGGCAGCTTCTTACAAAACTGAACATGCTCTCACCATACGATCTAGCAACAATTCTCTTTGGTATTTATCCAAATGAATTGAAAACTTATGTCTGCACAGAACAACTTGAAATAGAATTGCCAAAACTTGGAAGCAACCAAGATGTCTTTCAGTAGGAGAATGGATAAACTGTGGCACATCCAGACGGTGGAATATCCTTCAGCTCAAAGAAGAAATGAACTACCAAGCCATGAAAAGACATGAGAAAAACCTTAAATGTATATTACCAAGTGAAAGAAACCAACCTGAAAAGATTACACACTGCATGATTCCAACTATATGACTTTCTGGAAAAGGCAAAACTATGGAGAGAGTAAAAAGATCAGTGGTTGCCAGGGGTTAGAGGAGAGAGAGGGATGCATAGGTGGAGCACAGAGGATTTTCAGGCCAGAGAGACTACTCTGTAAGATAGTAGAATTGTGGATATGTGCAATCATACATTTTTCAAAGCACACTGAATATGAACACTAAGGGTGACCCCTAATGTAAACTGTGGACTCTGAGTGACGATGGTGTGTAGGTTCATCAGCTGTAACAAATGCAGCACCGGCTGCAGGATGCTGACGGTGAGGACGGCTGTGTGTTTGGGTGGCAGCGGGTAGCAGAGAGTACGTGGGAATGCTCTGTAATTCCGCTCCACTCTGCAGGGAACTGCTCTAAAAAATAAAGTCTAGGGCTTCCCTGGTGGCGCAGTGGTTGAGAGTCCGCCTGCCGATGCAGGGAACACGGGTTCGTGCCTCGGTTGGGGAGGATCCCACATGCCGCGCGGAGCGGCTGGGCCCGTGAGCCATGGCCGCTGAGCCTGCGCGTCCGGAGCCTGTGCTCCGCAGCGGGAGAGGCCACAACAGTGAGAGGCCCGCGTACTACAAAAAAAAATAATAATAAAAAAATAAAGTCTATTAAAAAGAAATTCACCTCACATAAAATTAACCACTAGCCACTTTAAAGTGTACAATCAGTGGCATTTAGTACATTCACAGTGTTGTGTGACCGGCACCTCTATCTAGTTGTAGACATTTCACCACCACCAAAAGGCAGTTTCTACACAGTTACTCCCCAGCCGTTTCCCCTGAGCCCCTGACAACCACGAATCTAACTTGTCTCTATGAATTTGTCTAATCGGGACATTTCCTACAAGGAGAATCATATAACACATGGCCTCTTACAACAGACTTCTTTCACTTCACGTTTTTTAAAATTTATCCACGTGGTAGTATGTATCAGTACTTCATTCCTTTTTAAGACTGAATACTGTTCTATTGTATGTACAGACCACATCTTCTTTACCCATTCATCAGCTGACAGACACATGGGTTGTTTCCACCTGTCGGCTATTGTAACCCGTCCTGCTAAGACCTTGCCTGTACAAGTCTTTGTCTGACTATCTGTAAAGGATTATTCTCTTAATGCCACATCCCTCCCTGCCCTTAGATGAGTGAAAGCAAAGCAGGTAAGTGAAAGCAGGGAACAGAAAGAAAATTAACATGTAAATATCAAATTAATAATATTTACAGTCCTGACTAACAATATTTAAATTAATAATATTTAAGAAACACCTGTATTAACATACTTTATCTCATATATCTTTATAATTCTGATGTAGACTTTATCACCTGTGTTTTATAGATCAGTAAAGCGAGACTTGAAAGGTTAAATAATTTTTCCGTGTTCAAACAGCCGGTGAGGGTCAGCCAGCCATGGACTCCAAGTTTTCCAGACCCCACGCTGCCTCTCCCATCAAACTAGCAGTAGAGGTGAGAGAATGGGTGAGAAGTACACTGCCTTGATGAGTAATTCCAGCTCAACGCTTACCTTGGTAAAGTCATCATGTAGAAGCTAATGGTTCAACAACCCTGGCTGTAACCACAAACTCAGAGAACCAAAGAGAGGCGATGACGTGGTTTCTCTGTGTGTGTATAGACTGGTCACCAGGGTCACTCCAGGTCCTTCCCCTCAGCTTATTCTCTGAAAGGACGCAGCTGCTCCAGCCCCTACCTGCCCCCAACCCAGTGGACCTGGACGCAACTCACATCTCAGAGTGGGCCCAGGTGTGCACGTACCTGGGGCCAGGCGCCTGGCCCTCTCCTCGGCGAGTCCCTGTAGACACTGGTCCCGCTCTTCCCGCAGAACCTGCAGCACAGCGCACAGCCGAGGGAGGGCTCCCACCTGCAAGCCCAAAGCCAAGAATGTTCGTCACTGCCACGAAGCTGAGTCTAGTACGCAGGCAAGGGCCAGACCATGGAGACTCAAAACGCGGAAGACAAACTAGTGAATGTAACAAAAAAGAGCGTGCTCACAGATACAGCCAACAGACTTGTGGTTACCAGCAGGGAGAGGGAAGGAGGGCAAGCTAGGGGCAGGGCAGTAAGAGGCACAGACCGCTCGGTATAAAATAAGCTACAAGGATATGTTGTACAACACGGGGAACGGAGCCCATATTCTACAATAACTATAAATGGAGCATAACCTTTAAAAATTGTGAATCACGAGTTGTACACCTAGAGCCTATACAGTATCGTACAGCAACTATACTTCAATAAAAAAGACTTGTAAAAAAAGTAACGTAAATTAGAGACTTCGGTTAACGTATCAATATTAGCTCATCAATTTTAACAAATGCACCACTTTTATGCAAGACATTAGTAATAGGAGACACTGGAGAGGAAGGGCTGAGGGGGTATATGGTCATTCTTTGTACTTTCTGCAGAATTTTTCTGTAAACCTAAATCCTCTCAACAAAATAAATTATATTTAAAAAAATAAGTGGGAGGAATCAGTTCACCTAGTTTAAAGACTCGCTGTAGAGCTACAGGAATCAAAACAGCATGGTATTAGTAGAAGAATAGGCAATGGTGTCAGAGCAACTGGACAGCTACAGATAACAAAATGAACCTTGAACTAAGACTCGTACCTTGTACAAAAATTACCTCAAAATGATCATGGACTTGAGCGCAAAACATTAAACTAAAACTTTTAGAAAAAACATAGAAAATCTTCAAGATGTAGGGCCAGGCAAAGATTTCTTATACTTGACACCAAAAGCACGATCCATAAAAAGAGAAATTGATAAATTGGACTTCACCAAAATTAAAAACTTTTGCTCCAAGAAAAACCATGTTAAGAGGATGAAAAGGCAAGCTACAGATGAGGAGACGATATTTGCAATCCGCAAATTAGAACTAGTATCTAGAACAGACAGAGAACATTCAAAACTCAATAGTAAACAAATTAAAAAATCTATTTAGGGACTTCCCTGGTGGCGCAGTGGTTAAGAATCCGCCTGCCAGTGCAGGGGAAGCAGGTTCGATCCCTGGTCCAGGAAGATGCCGCGGAGCAACTAAGCCCATGCGCCACAACTACTGAAGCCTGTGTGCCCTAGAGCCCACAAGCCGCAACTACTGAGCCTGCGCTCTAGAGCCTTTGAGCCACAACTACTGAGCCTGTGCGCTGCAGCTACTGAAGCCCGCACATCTAGAGCCTGTGCTCCACAACAAGAGAAGCCACCGCAATGAGAAACCCACGCACCGCAAAGAAGAGTAGCCCCTGCTCGCCACAACTAGAGAAAGTCCGCACGCAGCAATGAAGACCCAACGTGGCCAAAAAAAAAAAATCTATTTAGAACATAGGCAAAACGCATGAAAAGACATTTCAGAGAAGACACACAGATGGCAGATAAGCACATGAAAAGATGTTCAACATTATTAGCTATTAGGTAAATGCAAACTGAAATCGTAATGTGATATCACTACATGCTTATCAGAATATCTAACATAAAAAATGACAACAATGCTGGCAAGGTTGTGGTGAAACCAGGTCACTGACAAATTGCTGGTGGGACTGTAAAATGAGACAACCACTCTGGAAAACAGGTTGACGGTGTCTTAAGAAAAGCTAAACATGCAACTACCATATGACCCAGCCATTGCACTCTTGGGCATTTACCTCAGAGAAGTGAAAACTTATATTCACAAAAAAACTTGAACACTACTATCTGTAGCAGCTTTATTCCTAACAGCCCAAAACTGTAACAGTCCAGATGCCTTTCAATGAGTAAATGGTTAAACAAACTATGGTACATCCATACTATGAAATTCTACTCAGCAATAAAAAGGAACAAAGTAGTAATACATGGACCAACTGAAATGAATATCCAGAGAGATACGCTGAATGAAAAAAGCCAATCCCAAATGGTTACATACTGTATGATTCCATTTATATAACATTCTTTTTTAAACTTAATTAGTTTATATTGGGGTATAGTTGATTTACAGCCTTTGTGTTAGTTTCAGGTGTACAGCAAAGTGATTCAGTTATGCATCTGTCCATTCTTTTTCAGATTCTTTCCCCTTACAGGTTATTACAGAGCACTGAGTAGAGTTCCCTGTGCTGTACAGTAGGTCCTTGTTGGTTATCTATTTTATATAGTGTGTATATGTTAGTCCCAAACACCTAATGTATCCCTCCACCCCCTTTCCCCTTTGGTAACCATAAGTTTGTTCTCTATGTCTGTGAGTCTGTTTTGTAAATACGTTCATTTGTATCATTTTTTTTAGATTCCACATCATTTATATAACGTTCTTGAAACAGCAAAATTATATCAATAGAAATGGAGACCCTATTAGTGGTTGTCAGGAGTGAAGGGAGGGGGAGAGTGGGAGGGAGGGAGGTGTGACTCTAACAGGGCACCACGCAGGGTCCTCAGGGTTGCAGACTTGTTTTGCACCTTGACTGGATCAACGTCAGTATCATAGCTGGTCAAACCCCGGCTCACTTGCAAACACTAAGAAAGAAGTAAACATGCATTGCTATGTGGCACTAAGTTTCTGTGACTGTTACACAGCACAGCTGACTGGGTAGGAGTGACGTTTCCCAAAAGTGGGAGGCCATGTGCATTGCTGGAAATGAAGAAAGGGACGCTGCAGCAAAGAGGGTCCTGAGAGCGATGGAGCAAGATGAGGAAGGAGGGAACACCTACAATGGGAACCTCTCCAAGAAAAATTTAACTTCCCTTGTGTTTTTCCCTGGGACTATGGAAAAATAAACATCAGAAGACCGTTTAACTTTTTCTTTTCATTCTACATTTCTTTTTCTTAAGTTGTAGTCAACTATACATAACATTTACCATTTTAACCATGGTTCAGTGTACAAAGTTGTACAATGATCCCCCCATCCATCTCCAGGACCTTTCAACTGGCCCAACAGAAACTCTGTATCAATTAAATAGTAACTATCCGTTACCCTTCCTGGAGCCCCTGGTCACCTCTATTCTACTTTCTGATTCTATGAATGTGTCTGTTTTAGGTACTTCATATAAGTGGAGTCATGCAATATCGGCTTTTTTGTGTCTGGCTCATTTCACATCCACATTGTAGCATCTATGAGAATTTCATTCCCTTTTAAGGATGAATACTATTCCATTGTATGGACAGACCGCACTTTGTTCATCCATTCATCGCTGGGTTGTTTCCAGCTCTTGGCTACTGTGAATAATGCAGCCAGGAACAGAGGTGTACAAATATCTTTTCGAGTCCCTGCTTTGATTCTTCTGGGTACATACCCAGAAGCACAATGTGTGGATCGTACGGTAATTCTGTGTTTACTGTTTTAAGAAACCACCACACTGTTCTCCACAGCAGCTGCCCCGTTTTGCCTTCCCGCCAGCCATGTACAGAGTTCTAATTTCTCTAGGTCCTCATCAGCCTTTGTTATTCTGTGTTAATAATATCCATCTTAGTGGGTACGAAGTGGATCATCCCACATTTCTTTTACCCTTATCCTTCCATTAAAATTGAATAAACTGGGACTTCCCTGGCGGTCTAGTGGTTAAGACTCCATGCTGCCAATACAGGGAGCCAAAAAATATTTTTTAAGACAAAATAGAAAAATAAAAGATGAAGAAGAAAAAAACTACCCTCTAGAGTTCACCCCCTTTAAAAAAAGTATTAAATATAATTTTACTTAAAATTCACAGGACGAGAAACCAGGGAAGGTGAAAGTATTGCTGAAATGTATATAAAATTTTCCTCAAGAGCTATTACTACTGAAAAGTTCCCTTTAAACAGTTTTTAAAAATCAAGTTGGTCTTTGTCTCTTAGGGGAAAACATAGGCAGAACACACTATGACATAAATCACAGCAAGATCCTTTTGGACCCACCACATAGAGTAATGGAAATAAAAACAAAAATAAACAAATGGGACCTAATGAAACTCAAAAGCTCTTGCACAGCAAAGGAAACCATAAACAAGACCAAAAGACAACCCTCAGAATGGGAGAAACTATTTGCAAATGAAGCAACTGACAAAGGATTAATCTCCAAAATTTACAAGCAGCTCATGCAGCTCAATATCAAAAAAACAAACAATCCAAAAATGGGCAGAAGACCTAAATAGACATTTCTCCAAAGAAGATATACAGATGGCCAACAAACACATGAAAATCTGCTCAATATCACTAATTATTATAGAAATGTAAATCAAAACTACAATGAGGTATCACCTCACACCAGTTAGAATGGGCATCATCAGAAAATCTACAAACAATAAATGCTGGAGAGGGTGTGGAGAAAAGGGAATCCTCTTGCACTGTTGTTGGGAATGTAAATTGGTACAGCCACTATGGCAAACAGTATGGAGGTTCCTTAAAAAACTACAAATAGAACTACCATACGACCCAGCAATCCCACTACCGGGCATATACCCTGAGAAAACCATAATTCAAAAAGAGTCATGTACCACAATGTTCATCGCAGCTCTATTTACAATAGCCAGACATGGAAGCAACCTAAGTGTCCATTGACAGATGAATGGATAAAGAAGAAGTGGCACGTATATACAATGGAATATTACTCAGCCATAAAAAGAAAAGAAATTGAGTTATTTGTAGTGAGGTGGATGGACCTAGAGACTGTCATACAGAGTGAAGTAAGTCAGAAAGAGAAAAACAAATACCGTATGCTAACACATATATACGGAATCTAGGGGGTGAAAATGGTCATGAAGAACCTAGGGGCAGGACAGGAATAAAGACACGAACGTAGAGAATGGACTTGAGGACATGGCGAGAGGGAAGGGTAAGCTGGGACAAGGTGAGCGAGTGGCATGGACATACACAAACTACCAAACGTAAAACAGATAGCTAGTGGGAAGCAGCTGCATAGCACAGGGAGACCAGCTCGGTGCTTTGTGACCGCCTGGAGGGGTGGGATAGGGAGGGTGGGAGGGAGGGAGACGCAAGAGGGAAGAGATGTGGGGACATATGTATACGTATAGCTGATTCACCTTGTTATAAAGCAGAAACTAACACACCATTGTAAAGCAACTATACTCCAATAAAGATGTTAAAAAAAAACAACAGTCCTATTCGTTTTCCCCTGGAGCCCTCCCTCCCCCAGACCTCCTTCCTCTTCCCAACACCGGCCTGTGGTTTTGGGGGCCGCTCCCCGCTCCCCCAGCCACAGTTCCATTTCCTGGATTCCCTTTTTCTTTACTCTTCTTCCTTGTTTTACAGAAGCACGTTCTCTAGTCACTTCCTAAGAAAGCACACGGAGGAAGTAAATTTTTGAATCTCTGAAGGAGTGAAAAAGCTCTTATTCACTTGAGTAATTATCCAATTAATTAATAATTTGGGGATAGAAAAGTCCAACCTGCAGAGAGAGAAAATAACGAGGCAGACCCCAAAATAAGAGAGGAAAGATGTTAAGAGAGGGTTCTGTTAGCTATTTTGGGCTCTTAAATCCGAAAAGGTAAAATCTGGGAGGAGATACAATGAAAACCTGTTGAATTCTGAAGGTGAAGAAACGCAGCATCACTTTGCTCATCACACTTTACAATATAATTACTCACCTGCCAACACTGAGACCGGAAAGGAATAGTTTCAAGGGGGAAACAAGAGAAATACTAGTCTAGTTTATAGGATGAGAAAGAAAAAGAGGGAACTCGATCGTACAACCAGTTCGAAGCACAAAACGTCATCAAACACTTACTGGGCCCCCAGGACGCTCCGCGATCAAAGGCGAATAGACGCGGGTCCTGCTCCCGGAGCTCACCGGCTCCAAGGAGTCAGAGTGGCCCGAGGCGGGAGCGCGTGGGGAAGGCAGCCACCAGGTCACGATGGACCACCAGCAGCGGCAGGGGCCCCCGGGAGGCGCCTGCACCCGAGAAGTCATCCCCACAGAGCGGAGAAGATGCGGACGGACGAAACGGAGCCGGCAGGGGCCCGAGGGCCGGCTGAGGGCAGGGCCGGCGTGGCTCCCATGATGCGTCTGCTCTGGGGGTCTCGACAGCTCCAAGAACAGGGAAAACAAGGAAAGGAGACGTAGGCCTGGGAGCTGAGGTGAGAGAAGTGTGGTTGAGCAAGACTGGGTTTGTGACGCGGTAAGACGACCAAAGAAGCTCACACGGTAAGAGGGAGCAGATCCAGAAGATCAAGGGCCAGAGACAGGGGCTCGGGGAACGACCCCCACAGGCTGGGAATAAGAGCGTTAAGGAACGATCACGCCAGAGGAGGAACCTCGCGCGAGGAGGAGCCAGCCACGCGAGAGGAGCCAGCCACGCGAGAAGGAGTCAGCCACGCGAGAGGAGCCAGCCACGCGAGAGGAGGGGCCTAGCCACTGGAGGAACCATTGCGAGAGGAGGAATGTCTCGAGAGGCGTAGTGGGACCAGCGAAAGGTAGGAGCCAAGGCGGGGAAAGGGTCAGGGTGTCCTGGCACGGAATGCTTCCAAGAGCCTGGGGTCCCATGGGTGTCCTGCCCAGTTTGACCAGGACAGTCTGGGTGTGCGCCTGCTATCTTGATCTTGTTATTCATTAACGCCCAGCGCCTCTCATCAGTCACGTGGTCCCCGGGTAGACCAAAGACTGCACCCTGTCTAGTGAATGTGGCAACACAGGCCCTGGTGACTGAAGCCTGTGGGTGGCGGGTGGGAGCTAGGGTGCGGCTGGCTGAGAAATGGGCGGAGGTGGAGGCAGGGGTCGTGGACGCTTCTTCTAAGATGACGCTGGCCGTAAAACGTCAGAGATGGAACTGTGGCCAGAAGGCCCAGAGTGCAGGGGGAGGACCCTGTGCCACCAGGCTTGGCAAGGTTGAGCAGCTGATGGAAAAAGCCAGTCAAGAGGAGGACAGTGAGGACTGGGCTGCCTCTGTGTCGTCTCAGGACAAAAGTCACTGAGCATGGTAGGGGTGGGGTGGGAGCACAGGTGTAGGGATGACCGTGGGCTGGAGCAGACCCTCTGTTCCGCCTGGATGTGTTATGGACAGGATATCTGTGTCCCCCAACGAATACATTGGTGCCCTAACCCCGGGTGTGGCTCTGTTTGGAGCCGGGCCCATAAGGAGGTAATTAAGGTCAAATGAGGTCCAAGGGGTTGGGGCCCGGATCTGATAGGTTCGTGTCCTTATGAGAAGAGACACCCGAGGGCTCACTCTCTCTCTGTGCCCGCTCAGAGGAAAGGCCATGTGAGGATAAGGCAGCTGTCTACAAGCCATCTGGGGAGGGAGGGCTCCCCAGAACCCGACCATGCTGGCCCTGGATCTGGGACTTCCAGCCTCCAGAACTATGAGAAGATAAACGTCCACTGTTTAAGGGCCCCCAGTCTGTGGTGGTCTGTTATGGCAGGAAGAAGGGCACAGGAGGGTACAATTCAGACACCTCTGTGAGAGCAAGATGTTGCTCAGAGGAAGTTCATTCCCTGACTCTCAGGAAATGGGAGGTAGACCCGGTCTGTTGAAAATGAAAGAGGAGGTGGTGAGGTCAGAAATCTGAGAAGACACCAGGGGGAGCCTCTGGGAGCCAAGGTAAAGGGAACTGATGTGGGGCACGAAGGGATTCTGGAGAAGTCTGGAAAACTCAGGAATCCTGGCAGCACGCCGGGCAGGACATGATGCACCGGAGAGGTCCCTTCCCCAGAGGCCCCTTGGACTCTGTCAGACATGGCCTGTTGAAGCTGGGTGGGTCCCAGGAGATCCCTGTTTTTTCGTGTCCTCTCGAATGCTGGGCAGCCCTCTGTTTGTCATGTAAGCAAGCAGATAGGATCTGAGTGTTGTGGGGCTTGCCTTGGGCTGCAGGTTGTTCCAGAGCCCTAGCGAAGGTCAGTGGTGAGAAACCTCAGCTTGCTAAGGGCAGGGGTGCAGGCACCAAACCAGGGGCCACTGCAGGGGCCGCCCTGTGGGCAGAGCTCTAATCCTGGTTATGAAGTCTGCGCTTTCAACAAGGGGTGCCAGGAAGAAAGCTCTGCCCGTGCCTGGCATGCGGGGAATACTGGGGCTGGGACAGAGGGAGGGGAACTCTATAGCATCTCCTAAAAGGGGTGCCAAAGCCTGGAGGACTCCCCTAAACAGTGTGGGAAGCGCACCTTCTGTTGGACTCCGTGACCCCAGGCTCATCTCTGGCCCCCTCAATAAAATGCTGTGTGTAATCCAGTATTTTGTTTATGTTTTATGAAGCGATTAGATTAAACTGAAATTAGTGTCATTTTGCGGTGTGGGAGAGAATTTCATGACAGCGCCTTGGGCACCAGAAACCAGAGCGGCCTCTCTTTGGGAGCAGACGCACGTTCTGGCTAAGAACCGCTGGGTTTGGGTCCTCATGCCACCGTGTCCAGCTGGGTGACCTTGACCAATGGCTTCACCTCTCTCTGAGCCTCTGTTTCATGTGCACAGTGGGGATACTGGTTGTTGGTGTGAGAAGTAAATCAGACAGTGCCAGGAAGGGCTGAGCAAAGCACCTGGCGGGAAGCAAGCGCTCAGTAAGGGAAGCCTTCACCATCATCACCATCATCGTCATCAGTCACGCTAATCTAGGGGCAGTAAACACTCAAAAAGAAACGCACAGATACTTCCTCAGAATATTGTCCAAAACTGCCAGTGACTTTCCTCTAAAAGGCTGCAGAAGCCAGATCCTCTGGTGACCTTTGCAGGCCTTCCTAAAATTCTGCTCACCCAGCTGCCACAGAGCTCGTCAGCCTCTGGGTCCAGATGCAGCCCAGAGAGGCGTGGGGACCACCATGTGTGCCAGACCCCATCCTTGGAGTTTCTGTGTTTCTGAGCCGTCAACTGAGAAGGAATGAAGGTGCGGGGGAAGGGAGGGTGGAGAAGCCCAAGGAACCCATGCCCTGCAGAAGTCTTCTTGTCTGGAAATGGGTCTCCATCAGGTACACCTGCTTCTGTCCTCTGGCTCAGATTCCCTGTCACCAACCCCACCACCCTGAATCCAACATCCAGTGACACCTGTTGTGAACCCTGTTCACGCATTTCCCCTGAAACATTACATTTAAGACAGTGGTTCTCAACCAGGGCAGTCTTGCCCTGCCTGCTCCCCGAGGGCATTTGGCAACGTCTGGAGACACTTTGTGTTGGAACGACTGGCAGAGATAGCACTGGCTTCTGGTGGCTAGAGTCCGGGGATGCTGCTGGACAGCACACAAGGCACAAGACAGCACAGCCTCCGCCCCACCCCCTGTCTCCACCCCCTCGTTCCCTCCCGTGCCAGGGGACGGCCTAGCTCTCTTCCCAGCACCCCTTGTGAAAAGCCCAGGTTTAATATCCAGAATTACAGCGTCAAAGTTAAGAAGCCCTGCTTGAAGGAAAAAGCAGCCCTGCACCCCGCTTGACTCAGGTTCTCGGATGGGCAGCTTGCCAGACGCCCTGGATTAAAGAGCCTTCCCCTGAGTGACTCCTCCCCCTTTCCTGACATATTTGTGTACAATTTTGTAAGCAACGATTGCTTTCAAGATATCATGCTTCGCTACCTGTTGCTATATGAAACTGTCCCAGCTGAGGACAGCCACTATGGATAGCACCATCATTTCATTCACCCATTCATGCATTCATTCAGCCCACACACACTCATTGACTCCCCCTTACGCTGGGACAGGCTCTAGGGATAAAGGATGAGCGACACTAAGGCTCAAGCTCGAAGTGAACATACTGGGGAGGACAGATGTGCTGGTAAATAATGACAATAGCGTGCCAGGTAGAAGCCCTCATGAGAGACACGGGTGGGGACAGGCGAGATGTGGCCAGGGTTTCCTACCCAGGTCTCAGAAAACTGCCCCATCAGCCATCAGCACTTGTTAGTCCACTGGCAAGGGACCCTCCCGACATCACCCTGTATGGAAAGGTGGGGGAGGAGATAGTAATCAGCATTTGGCCTTAGTGACTGCCCCCCCCAATTAGAAATATGCCTATGATTTCCCTCAAGAGGGAGCACGGAATGAATAAAGAATTGTTTGAATGCCCTTCAGTTTCAAAATCGAATGTCTGACACCTCAAACAAACAGGAAAAAAAAAGCAGGGTTTCATAGGCTGGGAAATAGTCCAACCGAAGTAGGTCAGTTCCACTCCTATTTGTTGAAGGAGTTCTCTGCCAAGAAGTGTGAACCTCAGGTCTGGATAAGCCCATAAAATCACCAGAGAACCAAGACTGACACACAGGAACCCACCTCGAAGAACACAAAGTGGTACCGGCGTGGATGAAAATGAACGTAAAGACAAGGGGCGTCCCGGACAGAGCTCTGGGCCGTAGTCTCAGCGCTGCCACAAACCAACTGATGTGGAACAGGTCCCTGCTCTCTGTGGGTCTCAGTTTGCTCCCCTGTAAAAGGAGGTAACTGGACCAGGGCATAATAAAACATCCTTCCAAGGCACACAGAAGACTTGAACCAAGGGGAGGCTCTCCTTTCCCCTCTGTTTATTCCTGAGATGACACCAGGGTCCCCTCGAGATTAAAATGTAGGTTGAGCCTCAGTCCTGAAGCCCAGCTACCTGTCGATTTCTTCTGATAACCGCAGAGTTACTGCAGATACTTAAAAAGGAGGCTGGGAGGATCACCAAGAGGGAGCGGCTGCCTCCCAGCCCTGGGCACCGAATAACAACACACCTGGAGGCTGCACTGGGCTTCGAACTGTCCCCACCGTCTCAGGTGGCGTTTCCCCAAAGTGGGAGCTCAGACTAACGAGCGGGTGCTGTTGCCCTAGCACCTTCCAACTCCAGCCCTAGGACAAGAGGCTCCAAGTTACAAGCGAGCTGGGAACAGAGCCCCAAACCCCAGCCTGGATGCCACACAGCCGCCCCTCCTGCGTGCCAACACTCCTGTCAGCTCGGGAAGCAGGTCTTTCTTGCAGTCAAACATGATAGGACTACAGGAAGGCGAGGTCACTGGACGCCAGAAAGGACTTGCCCAGGACTGAGACTGCACACTCAGAATTAGGTGCCCAAGTGCTCTCCCTGGGAAGTCTCTTGGGACAGAGGCCCTGGGGGCCAGTTTGGAAGGCTGGTGGCAAAGAGTGGTTCTGGAATCTGTGCGCCCACTTCCCAAGCCCCCGCCCTCGCTTCCAGCCAGCCAGGCTGGGTGCAGCCACTTTCCCATTCACAAATCCCACAGGGAGAGGCCCGGATTCCCTGGAGTTTCCGAGAAAGAAAGAAAAACACACCACCCACTCTGCTGCCTTCTCGTTCTCGGCCAGCTCCTCCCTGGGCCTGGTTTGGGGAGACCAGCTGCTCCCAGGAGTCCCCAGACACACAGACATTGGGGAGCCAAACCCACAGGAGAGACGAGGGGGAGAGCCGCAGACGCGGTCCCATCACAGAACCAGCAGCTGCTGCGGCCAGAGTTTTCGGAGGTCTTCCCATCCGCAGCCCGGTGTGTGTGCAAATGTCAAGGCTTTGGAGCAGACGGATTGGGTTCCAGTTGTCTTTTCTCGGGGCAAGATTTTTGGTCTTTCCAAGTCTCGCTTTCCTTGTCCGCAAAGTGAGGGTGAAAAAACATCAACCTCGAAAGGCGATGATGAGGTTTCAAGGAGATAACGCAGGCAAAGCGCCCGGCACACAAAACGCACGGCCAGGGGCGGCTCCAGAACTCCGCCTAGGAGGGCCCCGGAGGCGCAGCCCGGGAGGAAGGGGTGGGCTGGAGGGCAAGGGGGTTATCTCAGCGCTCCCTGCGCCCGGGCTCACGCCGATGGTGTTTTGGAGGAGCGGGCCCTCCGGAGAGGAGCGGAGAGACATCGTAGCTGTGGGGGACGCATGCGGAGGAAGGGCTCCCACTCCCCAGCGGAAGATCGGCCCCCCACCCCCACCCCGCGTGGGACCCGCAGAGGCGCGCGTACTCACGGCGTGCGCAGCGCAGGCGAGCAGCAGCAACGGAGGCAGGAGGGCGTGCATGGTGCCGCGTGCGCTCCCTGGGCGCCCCGACGGCCGCCTGCCCGCGCGCACCGCCCGTTCCGGGCTCAGCGCTCCCCGCCTCCCCTCGGACCCTGGTCGGCCGCCGCGCCCCGGGGAGCCATGGCCGCACCCGGGACTTCGCCTCCTCGGACTAGGTGGCCGCGAGCCACGCCGCCCGGCCGGTTGATACGTACGCGGCGCGGCGTGCGGTCCTCCGCCCACCGCGGCTGGCTGGGGGCCGGCGCGGAGGTCGGCGGCGGAAGAGGCAGAGGGAGGGCGCGGCCGCAGCGGCTCCCACGGGCTCGGCCTGCCCCGCCGCCACACCCCCGCGGACGGAAAGAGCCCTCCCCAAAGCCCGGGTCCGCCCCGCCGCCGCTGCGCGGCGTGCGCCACCTTTTCGAGCCTCTGTTCTCCTCCGGAACAACACGTCTAATAATACCCACCTACCTTCCGGTGAAAGAAGGTTGGGCGAGTGCCCTGGGACACAGCGGGCGCTGGGGAAATCGCTATGGCATCTGTTCTGGGGGGCAGCTACTCTATTTCCTATTTTCACTTTATTTTTCTGATTAGTTCCACACTCTCATTCCAGAAAGTTGCACACCCATCACGCTGAGAAGCCTTTGATGAGCACGTGAGATGGAGGAAGACCATCCGGTGTACCCAGGCGTTTGGGGCTGTGCTGGAGGCTTTGTGCTTCCTGGTGTCCCCGGGAGGCTCTTTCAGCATCAGGCAGGTGTGCCCGGCAGCCGCTCATGCTGAGTCTGAGGCCTCAGATGTCCTGGAGGTTGGCTTTTGGCCTCTCAGTACAAGGCATCTTCAAATGGCTTTTGTAGACCCGAGTTTTTCTTTTTCTGCCCTGGTGCCCATTCCCTTTCCTCGTGTCTCTCCTATCTAGATCTTTCTCTCAGGCACTTAAAGTCCGTCAGCTCATTGAATTCCCCCCTCCCCCCACCCGCTCCCGCACACGTGGAGGTGAGGCGAGCTCTGCGTGATTGACGCATTTGGGATAAGGATTGGCCTGAGGTTCTGCGCGCGTGCACACACACACACGCGCGCGCACGCGCACGCACAGTTCTCCCACCAGCAGAGAGCCTATAACTGGATTGCCCTGGGCCAGGCTGCCATTGGAGGTCAAGGTTCTGACTGCCTTGATCCGGTGGTCAGTGGCAGGTGGTGGTTTTTATCTCATTCCAGCCCACAAGTATAAGCCACATTCTCCAACATTATCAGTGACAAACCCACTTGCCCACAAGTATAAGCCATATTCTCCGAGACCAACCTTATCCCTAATTAAAGTGATATTGGGCCCCATCTGTCTTAATCGTTTTTCTCAACTGGTTCAAGATTCAGGCTGGAAAAAAAGTTACCAACTGGGTTTCCCTAAACCCTGACGTCATAAACGTGCATTAGAAAGTGCGTGAGTTAAAGACGTGCCATTTTTACTGTATAGACTTTGATGTTACTTGAATAGTTTCTGTAACCACCGTGTGTATTGCTTTTTCGATGGAAAGACAAAAAAGGAAACAATACAAGATGCAATCTGTGCTCTATACCGGAACCTCGTGAGTGCCAGTGAAAAAGCAAAACGACATTTGTTCTGGGCAATTCAATCAATGGCCTGTGGCAAGCCATTCTTCCTTAAACAGGATACTCTGTCTCTCAGAGTATCGAGAAAAAGATCTGAAATGCTCTGTGGGAAGCCGTGGATGCAGTCAGTGGCTTTGTAAAACCTGCCTGAGAAAACAATTTCAGAATAGGAGTGGAAGGGAGAAGGTAGGGAACTAACCATGTTTTTAATACCCGCCATGTGCTAGGGAGTCTTTTAGTAATTTGGGGTGTGTTACCATAGCCATTCCTCCAAGACTCAATGAGAGGCATTCACTTTCTCTGATGAATAGGATGGGAACTGGAGGCTTGGGGAAGGTAAACGCTTGGCCCCAGTAACACAGCCCAGGACTGAGCCCAAAGCCCCGGCCCTGCGTCCTTTGCGGGGCACTAGGATTTCTCTCAATCGTGAAGATGACTTCCTTACCCTCAGGATTTCCAAAGCTCTTTTGCCTGCAGCATCTCCTTGGATCCTCGAAACAACTCCAGGGGTCGGTAGGACCAACGATCAGGGGCTGCAGGAGAGGGAGACCCCATGGCTCACATGGTTTCATTGAAGAGCTTAATGAAAGGACACCATGCAGAGGTGTGGGCAGGACTGAGGGAACTGAGAGGGGACGTGGGGTGCCGGGCTCAGCCGCAGCGGGCCTGACGGGGGACGGAGACCCTCTCCTTGACCAAACGTTGGTCGGGCTCCTCTGAGCCTCTTCTTGACTAGGCTCTGACCTTGGCCCCGTCTGCCTTTGGCCTGCACGCCCAGCCTCAGCACGACTCCGGCCGCCGGTCACTGGGAATCCTCCCCCCTTGAGGTCTGATCGAGCTCCTTGGCCCCCACCTTTGATGTCTAATCCCGTCCTGCCTTCAGCAAGAAGGCTGTTCTCTCAGTTTAGCAGGAAGTCTCGGTGCCTTGATGTCTCCTCTTAGCAGTCTTCCATCCTCTGCCGCCCTCACCCTGCTCCCTGGCTACGAACCCCCGCTTGTTCTTGCTGTACTGGAAGTTGAGCCCCAGCTCTCTACCCTATTGCAATACCTCTGTTGTAACAGTCTTTTTTAAATTCATTTTTATTGGAGTATAGTTGATTTACAATGTCGTGTTAGTTTCTGCTGTACAGCAGAGTGAATCAGTTATACGTACACATATATCCACTCCTTTTAGATTTGGTACCCATATAGGTCATTACAGAATACTGAGTAGAGTTCCTTTTGCTATACAGTAGGTTCTTATTAGTTACCTGTTTTATATATAGTAGCATGTATAAGTCAATCCCAACATCCCAATATTATCCCTCCCTCCCCTTATCCCCTGGTAATCTGGATGTTTGTTTTTTGTACAGCCGTGACTCTACTTCTGTTTTGTAAATAAGTTCATTTGTACCCGTTTCTTAGATTCCACATATAAGCAATATCATATGGTATTTGTCTTTCTCTGTCGGACTTAATATTACTTAGTATGACAATCTCTAGGTCCATCCATCCTGCTGCAAATGGCATTATTTCACTCCTTTTATGGCTGAGTAATATGCCATTGTGTATATATACCACATCTTCTTTATCCATTCCTCTGTCGATGGACATTTAGGTTGCTTCCATGTCCTGGCTATTGTAACACTCTTGAATAAAGGCTTCCTTACCATTTTAACAAGAATCAGAATAATCTTCCTTTAACAAGGAGCAGAGAGAGAAAGCAGTGTCCCCCGAAGCTGGCAAGAGCTGCCCTTGGGAATGCAGCCCCTGTCACAACTGTGGCCTGGCAAGGGGTCAGGTTGGGATAAGTACCCTGACCTCTCCTCTGCCCGCAGAATCTCTTGGCAATCTCTTCCATCAGCTGGACCCAACCCAAAGCCAGAAACAAGGCAGACAGAGGGGGAAGAAACTGTCCACAGAGTTTAACCTCCTGCGTGGAGAAGGTAGGGATGAGGCAAAAGGAGAATAACCCCGCCTGGATATATCATTGTGCCCATTTAACAGATGAAGAAGCCAAAGTGGATGGGGCCAGAGGTCCAGATCACACAGGACTGTCTGTACTGAAATGCTGGTCTTTTGATTCGCAGCCCTGAGTTGTCTCCATCACGCTTATACCCCTTACATCTGAATCTAGTGATGGAAAATCAGAGCAATGATTTACTATCCTTTCAAAGTCCTGGGGGCTACCTGGACTCGGCAGGCCGTTCTGGTTCGGGGTGTCTCACGTGGCTGCAGTCAGAGTCACCCTAAGACATGCTTGCTTGGATGGCTGGGGTTCCTCGGTGTCCCCCTCTATCTGCGTGGATCTCTGCATACTCCCTACACATGGTCCCAGCGTCAGGCAGCCTCAGGGTGCCTGGGCTTCTTTTTTTTCTTTTAACTTATCTTTCATTTATTATTTATTTATTTATTTATTTATTTTTGACCACACTGTGTGGCATGTGGGATCTTAGTTCCCCGACAACGGATCGATCCTGTGGCCCTTGCATTGGAAGCCCAGAGTCCTAACCACTGGACCACCAGGGAAGTCCCCTGCCTGGGCTTCTTACATCGTGGCTCTTGACCCCCAAGGTGCTTGTCCCGAGAGAGCAGGTGGACAGTATACGGTAATTTATGACCCAGCCTCGGAGGTCATACAGTGCTGCTTCCGCTGCTTTCTGTTGTCTAGACAATCACAAAAGCCGGCCCCGGTTCTAGGCGAGGCAGAATAGATGCCGCCTCTCGATGGAAGAGTACGAAGATCCTGGAGGAGCATGTGAGACCCTAAGTACCGCTAGGTGGGATGTGGAGAGAAACTGTATGTCCACCCTCTGAATTCATTATAACCCTTACGAGCGACAGAGAGGGGCATCTCTTTGATTTTGATGATTTTCTAGGTCTTCAGTCCTATCCCTTTCTCCAAGTTACACTGCAGAGGTGGAGTAGGGTATATAAACCTAAGTCATGGCCGCTTCAAACACTAGAAGTCATGTTCTCACAACAGCAACTTAAAAGTTACCCTGAAACTCTAATTCGAAACGATATATGCGCCCCAACGTTCACAGCAGCGCTATTTACAGCAGCCAAGACGTGGAAGCGACCTAAGTGTAAGTGTCCATCGACAGAGGAATGGATAAAGGAGACGTGATATATATAAACAATGGAATATGACTCAGCCATAAAAAAAGAATGAAATAATGCCATTTGCAGCAACATGGATGGACCTAGACATCATACAAAGTGAAGTAAGTCAGAAAGAGAAAGACAAATACCGTATGATATCACTAAAATCTAAATATGATACAAATGAACTTATTTACAAAACAGAAACAGACTCACAGACATAGAAAACAAACATAAGTTTACCAGAGGGGAAAGGGGATGGAGGAGGGATAAATTAGGAGTTTGGGATTAGCAGATACAAACTACTATATATAAAATAGATAAACAACAAGGACCTACTGTATAGCATGGGAACTATACTCAATATTTTGTAATAACCTCTAATGGAAAAGAATCTAAAAAGAATATCTATCTATAAATTATATATCTGAATCACTTTGCTGTACACCTGCAACTAACACAACATTGTAAATCAACTATACTTCAATAAAAAAAAATTTTTTTAAGTTACCCTGAGGATGGGAGATCCTGTATTTGGTTCCAGGGTAACTTGTTCCCTAACTGTTTCATACAGATATTCTTATCACCCCTGTAAGGCAGAGTGTAAGGCTAAATACTGAAGGGCACCAGAACGTCACCCCAAATATGCCACTTTGGCATAAGGATTCTTTTGAGCTAAAGGGAATTGAGAACCAGCAGACACAGGAAAAGCTTTTCACCTCCCCAGAACTGCCCAAAAGTAAAGTACAAAGGTGCCCTTTTGTAAAGGAAACGTCCATTTATAAGAAGTCTCTGTAGCAGGAAGAGAGCTACTCCTCAAGACAAGCCTTATCACCTGAGAGAGTCTTCCCTGCACAGCCAGACAAACCTCATTCACCATCCAGCCACCCCTCCTTCCTAGCTCACCTCCCCACCCAGAAGCCCCAAAACCACTTTTCCTTTGGTTAGCCTGAGACGGTATATACACCTCAATCATCTGGGGACTTCCCTGGTGCCCAGTGGTGAAGACTCCGTGCTCCCAAAGCAGGGGAGCCGAGTTCGATCCCTGGTCAGGGAACTAGATCCCACATGCCGCAACTAAGACCTGGCGCAGCCAAATAAATATTTTAAAAAATAATAAATAAACCTCCATCATGTGGCTGCCTCCTGGACTCTGGTTTCCTTGTGAAAGTCCATGCATAAGTGGGTAATTAAAACTGTTTTTTCTCTTGTTAATCTGTCTTGTATCAGACTGATTCTCACAGGCTTCAGCCATTGAACCTGGGAGGGGAGAAGGAATAAGATTTCTCCTCCCCTACAATGCAAATTCCCCACCTCCTACCAAAATGAAATATAAACATTTCCCTGGCATCAAAAGGGAAAGAGAGCTTTTCTTCTCTCCCTTTTCTTTCAACATTTCCTCTAGAAAACTTACAAATCCCATTTGTCTCTTTGAGATGTATGTAAATCTTTATAAAAGCTCAATAGCCTTTTGCCAGTTTTGCATCCCAGCAGTGTCTTTCATGAAGGTCTTGGAACCATCTCTTTGCAATGTGAATGTCAAGGAGGATGGTGCCCTGTCTTCCTAATACTGTGGGAGTTTAGCCCAAGCACTTGGCTCCAAGTTGTAATTTCCTGCTTGTCAAAAAGACAGGAGAAGTTTTATTTTCCCTTTGGTAAAGACAATTAGCATGTGTGCTATGGATTGTATCTGTCTGGCTTTATAAAAGGGTAAGATTTCTGTTTGTCTTTGCCGTGGGATTGCCAGTGATGTGCATCAGAGTCTGGTTATTAATGGTCACTTAGTAATAAAACTGATTCATTCTTTTCTTCATTTTGTGGAGAGGGGTCGCGTGGTTGGCTGGAGATTTATGTTTAACTACTTCAACAAGAAATTAGGATATATATATATATATATATATATATATATATATATATATATATTGGCCTGTTTTCAATAGCAATAAACACTTGTTAGAGAACTTAGCTAAGCACATCCACTCAGTGCTTATTTATTGAGCAGCTACTCTGTTCCAGGTGCTGTACCAGACCAATAGAGGCCTGGAGAAATTGCCTGCACGAGGCCCATGGTGCTGTATTGCACCCCTCTCCCAGGAGGGAGGCCGGGAAAGATGACTGAGGCTGGTGGTCAAGACTTCAGAAGTTTGCACAACCACACATTTAACAAACCTATTGGTTGGCTGAAGTAAGCAACTGCAGAATGTATGGTGGGTATCATAAACTGGGATAAATTCTGTGGGAGCGTATACATACTAAAGGCCCAGACTAAGCCTTGAGGGTTAATGTATTAGGCTGTCATGTCACTCATCATTTTTGTAGATAAATTACATCTGGATAGTGATGATTTTACAAGGTTCAACCTCCTAGGCGTGTGTTGGTTGTGTCTGGCCAACCGCCATTCCCTCTTCTTCTGCTACAAGGAGCTCCCTTGGCCGTCCCCACTCGCCGACCACATGGCTTGGGTGGGGCTTGCACCACCGGCAACCCAGGCGTGAGCATGTGACCCAGACCTGGGCAAGGAGAGTCGCCCCCTCCAACTGACCACAGTGACTGCCTCAGGGATGGACACACGGCTGAATCAGGGCCAATAGGAGTGGCACCAACAGAACCTACATGATGGCATATTACACAGAAGCTGGTAGCAAGATGGCAGCCTTCCAACGTTATGGAGAGACCCAAGGGACAAAGAAGCCATCCTCTGGCACCTGCACGCAGCTGTGATGGACGCCTCGATAGATAAGGAGGTGGGTAGATACATCGGTACGTAGATAAATAGATACTTTTTATTATTTTATTTTATTTTTAAATGTTGAGCATAGTTGATTTTCAGCATTGTGTTAATTTCTGCTGTACAGCAAAGTGAATCAGTTATACATACATATGTATTCTTTTTCATATTCTTTTCCATTGTGGATTATCACAGGGTATTGAATAGAGTTCCCTCAGATAGATAGTTTTTAAACTTTTATTTTTTTAACTTTTTAACTGTCACTTGTAACAAAAAGAGCCTTGCATACACTATGGAAGCTTCCCAGGACAGTGATGCTTGAGCTGCAGGGGCTGGTTTGGAGGCGGGGGGATGAAGAGAGTGCTGGGGGAGGGGTGTGGTGGGGGGGGTGAGGAGCTGGCCTGGGGGTCCAGGTCTAAGCCCCCTGAACGACTACACCAGTGAAGCCTCACTGAACTTGCTCTGCCCTTCAGCTACTCAATAAACCAAACAAAAAGGTCTGTTCTCCCTTGCGTGTGACCTCCTCTGGGACTCAAGCTAATGTATTATTGATGAGCCATAAATGATGGGGCCGGCATGCTTTCCTATTCAGTGCTGAAGTGCAAAGGTGTACACTGACGTTTTCATGAGGTTTTAGGGCTCGGGCCCACTGGTTACTCTGGCATGGGGGCTGGCTTTTTCAGGAAAGCAGTTTTTACTTTACTTCTCTACCTTTCCTCCTCCATTTGTCAGCATCCTTTTAAACATTTGTATGAAATATTATCATGAAAACAGATCAAAGAGAGCAAATAAAACCATATCTGAAAGACAATGTTGCTAGTGCTCTCCAGGCCGTATCTTCACTGGACGGAGCGGAGAAAGGTCAGGTGCACGCTGGCCTCCCAGAGGCTCCCTGCTTTTCCGCCTACTAAGGCACTTTGACTTGGCACACAGGAAAGAAGCTTGGCAACAGACAAACGTGGAATCAGTTCCTAACTTAGTCATCAATTACTGTGACCCTGAGCAAGTTACTTTAGCCCTTTAAGCCTCGATTTCCTCATCTGTAAAGTGGGGAAAATAATACCAATCTTTCAGCATTGCATGAGGTTGAAAATAATCCAGTGCAATTAAATTATCTAGCGATACGAACTAAGATGCATGTGGCGGGGCTTCCCTGGTGGTGCAGTGGTTAAGAATCCACCTGCTAATGCAGAGGACACGGGTTTGAGCCTTGGTCCGGGAAGATCTCACATGCCGCGGAGCAACTAAGCCCATGCACCACAACTACTGAGCCTGTGCTCTACAGCCCGCGAGTCACAGCTACTGAAGCCTGCTCGCCTAGAGCCCGTGCTCTGCAAAAAGAGAAGCCACCGCAATGAGAAACCCGTGCACCGCAACGAAGAGTAGCCCCCGCTCACCGCAACTAGAGAAAGCCCCTGCGCAGCAACAAAGACCCAATGCAGCCAGAAATAAATAAATAAATAAATAAATAAATAAATAAATAAATTAATTAATTAATTAAATTAAATAAAAAGATGTGATACACACACACACACACACACACAATGGAATACTAAGCCATAGAAAAGAATGAAATAATGCCATTTGCAGCAACTCGGATGGACCTAGATATGATCACACTAAGTGACATAAGTTAGACAAAGACAAATATATGATATCGCTTATATGTGGAATCTAAAAAAATGATACAAATGAACTTATTTACAAAACAGAAATAGACCCACAGACATAGAAAACAAAATTATGGTTACCAAAGGAGCTAGTGGGGGGTTGGGAGATAAATTAAGAGTTTGGGATTAACATATACACACTACTCTATATAAAATAGATAACCAACAACAACCTACTGTATAGCATAGGGAACTCTACTCAATATCTTGAAATAACCTATAAGGGAAAAGAATCTGAAAAAGGATATACACATATATACGAATTACTTTGCTATACACTTGAAACTAACACATTGCAAATTAACTATACTTCAATTTAAAAAAAAGTTAAAAAGGAAATACAGGGCTTCCCTGGTGGCGCAGTGGTTGAGAGTCCGCCTGCCAATGCAGGGAACACGGGTTCGTGCCCCGGTCCGGGAGGATCCCGCGTGCCGCGGAGCGGCTGGGCCCGTGAGCCATGGCCGCTGGGCCTGCGCGTCCGGAGCCTGTGCTCCGCAACGGGAGAGGCCACAACAGTGAGAGGCCCACGTAACGCCAAAAAAAAAAAAAAGGAAATACAGGGGGCTTCCCTGGTGGCACAGTGGTTGGGAGTCCGCCTGCCGATGCAGGGGACGCGGGTTCATGACCCAATCCGGGAGGATCCCACATGCCACGGAGCTGCTGGGCCCGTGAGCCGTGGCCGGTGGGCCTGCGCGTCCGGAGCCTGTGCTCTGCAGCGGGAGAGGCCGCAGCAGTGAGAGGCCTGCGTACCGCAAAAAAAAAAAAAAAAAAAAAGGAAGTACAGCTTAAACCTGGCTGTCTCCTGGGATACTTGCCCTGTGAACCCAGCAACCACGTTGTGAAGAAGTCCAGGCCATTTGTGGGTATTCTGGGCAAGATCCTCATCTACGCTTGCAGCTGGCAGCTTTAGTGTCAACTGCCTTCTGACAACTTCACCTCCCCGATTTCGGGTCTTCCAACTGAAGCCCCAGACATTATGGAGCAGAAACAAGCCATCTCTGCTGTGCCCTGTCTAAACTCCTGTCCCACAGAAATTGTGACAGATAGTAAGTGCTTGTAGTTGTTGTTTTAAAAAATATTTTTTGACTATTTACTTATTTATTGGCCACACCACGTGGCATGTAGGATCTTAATTCCTGGACCAGGGATCGAACCCACGCCCCCTGCAGTGGAAGTGTGGAGTCTTAACCACTAGACCATGATGGAATTCCCCGTAGTTGTTTTAAACCACTAAGTTTTGGGGTAATTTGTTATGGAGCAATACATGATGAATACAACATAAATTTTTTTTTTTTAATTCTGCAAGGCAAAAACCATTAACAGCAAAGTCAAATGACAAGTGCTGGAAAAATTTTTGCAACACTTATCAAGGAATGAAAGACAAATCCCCTGATATATAAAGAGCTTCAACAAGTCAATATGAAAAAGATGAAGAACCCAATGGAAAAATGATTAAGGGACATGGATTACAGAAAAGGAAACACAAATGTCTCCTAAACATGTGAAAACATGCTCATCTTCACTGATCATTAGAGAGATACAAAATCAAACCAAACTGAAATACCATTTCTCACCTATCAGATTGGCAAAAGTATAAATGTTTTGTAATATATTCTGTTAGTGAGGCCGTAAGAAAACAAATGACCTCATACTTTGCAAGTAGGAGCAAAAATTAATGCAAAGCCCATGATGGGTGACCCAACAATAGTTATCAATAGGACAGAGGCACAGACCCTTCGGCCTAGCACTTCTACTTCAGGGACGTTTCCTACAGATATACTCACATGTACGTGAATGAATATATGCAAAAGTTTGTAGAAATGATATATGCATTGTATAAGTCATTACAACACTTTGTGGGTTTTTTTGGCTGCGTTGGGTCTTTGTTGATGCGCACAGGCTTTCTCTAGTTGCGGCAGGGGCTACTCTTTGTTGCGGTGCGCGGGCTTCTCATTGCGGTGGCTTCTCTTGTTGTGGAACACAAGCTGTAGTCGAGCAGGCTCAGTAGTTGTGGCACGTGGGCTCAGTAGTTGTGGCTCGCAGGCTCTAGAGCGCAGGCTCAGTAGTTGTGGCACACAGGCTTCGTTGCTCCGCAGCATGTGGGATCCTCCCGGACCAGGACTCAAACCCATGTCCCCTGTATTGGCAGGCGGGTTCTTCACCTCTGTGCCACCAGGGAAATCCTACAACATTGTTTATAATGGTGAAAGATCAGGAACAACCACATATCCAACAATAGGGGACAGGTTACATAAAATACTGAATATACGCAGCCATAAAAAAAGAATGAGGAGGTACCTTATGTACAGATATGGAATGATTGTTATGGAACTGTCCATTTGCCAGACTCACAGCAAGCCAACAACTAGACGCCAAGGTTTACAGCAGAGAAAGAGTTTATTCACAAGGCAGCCAAGTGAGGAGATGGGAGAACCAGTCTCAGATCCACCTCCCCAAAGGCAAGGGGCTTGGGATATTTATGGGATAAGCAGGGTGGTCTTAGGCGTGAGGAAAGGGGATTAGAGGTAGAGGAAAGGTGAGGTAATCGCTGTTCTGTGCAGGTGCATCTCGGATACCTGCTTCTGGATATTCAAAATGGAGGCACTGACCATGATTGGGGGGTGGGGTTTTCCAGTCCTCTGAGGTCAACAGGCCATTCATAGGGCATCTGCACAGGCCCAGTTTTAGGGTCTGTGGTCTCAACCAGCCCCAGCTGGCTCACACAGGGCAGGAGCTGAAAGGTCTTGTAAAATAAGTGGGCTAAGTAGGGCTGGGAAGGTATGCAATTAAAGAGAGAGAGAGAGAAAGGCAGGGAGGGAAGGAGGGAGGGAGGAAAGAAACTAAAGCAAACGTCATCACTGAAGGTGGTTGACAATGAAGACAGAAGCAAAGTGCTTTACAAGCTGTGCCCTTAACTATTGTCCTGTAAGACAAGTTCAAGAATTTCTATTAGTTATCAGCTCCTGTGGACTCTGTGGGGCAGTTTCATGATCACTCAGATTTATTGTAAGTGGAAAAAAGAGGAGACAGAAGAGTGAGCAGTTCGGCTTTTAAATAGGGGCTGAACTGCTTACAAATAGAAGCATAGATACAATTGCTTGTGTGCGCATAGCATATGCCTGGAAAGAGAAATGAGAGTCTGGCAACACGTGTTACCTCTAGGAAAGGGAACCTGGTGGCTTATGGACAGGGGTTGGGGGGGGGTACTTTCTGAATTTTGAACCATATGAATATATTGCCTATATTTCAAACACATGTGTGTGTGTTCTAAATATATATGTGTGTGTATATGTGTGTGTGTATATATATGTGTGTGTGTATATATGTGTGTATGTATATGTGTGTGTATATATGTGTGTGCATGTATATATGTGTGTATATATGTGTGTGTGTCTGTATATACGTGTGTATATATGTGTGTGTATATGTGTGTGTGTTCTAAATATATGTGTGTGTATATATATTGTGTGTATATATATGTGTGTTTGTGTATATATGTGTGTGTATGTGTATATATGTGTGTGTATATATATGTGTGTGTGTGTTCTAAATATATATGTGTGTGTGTATATGTGTGTGTATACTATATATTGTGTGTATATATATGTGTGTGTTTGTGTATGTATATGTGTGTGTATGTGTGTATATATATACTGTGTGTATATATATGTGTGTGTATATGTGTGTGTATGTGTATATATGTGTGTGTGTATGTGTGTGTATATATATATGTATATATGTATGTGTGTGTGTGTATATATATATATATATATATATATATATATAAGTTTAGGACTCTCTTGGCATAATTCATTAATGACTTAATTCTCTGAATATTTTGGAGGTCCCACCATGTCCCAGGCAGTGTGCAAGGTGATGAGTATATGGTGGTGAGCAAGTCAAACTTCACTGAGCTTATGGTCTAGGAAGACAGATGTCAAAGACGTAAAGCCATCGGTCTAGAATCACACACTGCGAAAAATGCAATGAAGGAGAACCTGGGGCTGGGAGAGAGGACGATGGGGTAGGACCTGATTGAGCTCGGGAAGCCAGGAAGAGCCCCTCTAAGGAAGGGATCCTCAAGCTGGGTAGGACTTAGCCGAGTTTTCCATTATTCATTACTGCAGCTAGATGTGTCCCAGAGCTTGCAGGCTTGAAACAACAACCATTTTATTCTATTGCATGAATTTTGGGGTCAGAAATTCCTGCAGGACTGGACTGGGCAGTTAAAGTAGTCCCAGACCCACCCAGATTCAAAGAGAGGGCACAGGGTCCCCACCTCTCATGGGAGGAGTGTCAGAGAACCTTCAGCCAGCTTTAACTCACCACACCAGGCAAAGGGCTGTCGGGGGAGAAGAGTGGAGCCTGGGGTGAGGGAGAAGGTGGAGAGAGGGGCCAGCAGTCAGCCTTGAATGTTGTGTTAAGGATTTTGAATTTTATTTTCTGCACAATGTGAAGCCACCGAGGAGTTTCAGGCAAGGAAATTCACCGCTCCCCTGTGCACCAGCTTCTGTGCCTCTTGTCACACCCATTTCATTGCATTAGTTTCGCAGAGGCTGGGATACCCTTGTATTCTGCTCACTGCAAACTCTAAGTGAAATAAATGTGAAATACGTAAATGAATTGATTAAATAATTGATGATCTAGAACAGCTGGAATTGTACGGCATCAGTTCAGTCATTTCGAAACTTTAATGTGTCCATGAATCTCCTGGGGAGGGGGTCTTATTAAAATGCAGATTGTGATTTGGGCGTTCCGAGGTGACCTGAAATTCTGCATTTCTAACAAGCCTCTGTGCTACCACTTTTGAGTAGTGAGTGTTTAGAAATCATTGTATGTCAGAATGTTTTCAGCTGAAAGAAAGAGGTCATGGGATTTGGGTACCAAACAATCAGAGTTGAGATGACGTCATCCAGGTGGCGTCTCAGTCCTGCTCTGCTATCCTCACCACCGCCACCTTCACCATAACACTAGGACCCCTCAATGCCTCTGCGGGCTGCTGCACTTCCAAGGAATCACTTCTGGATACTACACTGTCCAGAAAGAGAAAGATACTGTATGTCTCTTTCTTAGGAGAAAGGAAGCCTTTTTCCAGGGTCCCCCGGAAGCCTTACTCTAATGCCTCTGTGGCCAGAATTGAGTTACATACTCAACTGTTTGAAATTTGTATATGTTTGAAATTTGTCATAATAGAAAGTGTAGGGCCTCCCTGGTGGCGCAGTGGTTGAGAGTCCGCCTGCCGATGCAGGGGATACGGGTTCGTGCCCCGGTCTGGGAGGATCCCATATGCCGCGGAGCGGCTGGGCCCGTGAGCCATGGCCGCTGGGCCTGCGCATCCGGAGCCTGTGCTCCGCAACGGGGGAGGCCACAACAGTGAGAGGCCCGCATACCGCAAAAAAAAAAAAAAAAAAAAAAAAAAGAAAGTGTAAAGTGAACTATATTACAGTAGGATGTCTAGGACTGAATGTCTCTGGGGAAGCTCCACCCACTGAGCTTGGTAGACCCCGTCCCCTTCGGCCCCGCCCCACCCCTTCAGCTTCAGCCCCGCCCCATCAGCTTCAGCACCACCCCTTTAAGCCCCGCCCGTTTCAGCCCAGCTCTCCCGCCGTCTGCTCTCAGGGTGTGCAGTTTATGGTGTGTTCCGACTTCCTCATGTCCGCTCGGGAATTCGTGGTCCTCAGACCCTATGAGTCGCTCTCTTTGTTCTTCCCCAGGCCGTAGAGACTGCTCCGAGTCCCCAGAACTGACCCACGGCCTCCAGACCTCCAGCAGCGGCTGCCCGGGTCCCCCCACGTCCCAGGGGAGTTTGGTCGCGTCCGGTCGTGACCCAGGGAGCGCGTCCGCGTCGTCTTGGCGACGCTCGGGGAAGGTGGCGGCGCCCGCGGAATCCCGCCCGGGAACCCGCTCCGGGGTGAGCGGCCTGGGACCTGGGGTCGTGAAGGCAGCCTGAACCCCGGACGGGTGTCCAGCCGCAAGTCAGCCTGGGTTGGGGGCGGAGGAGAGCTCGGGCCCATAGGGGTAAATGAGGATGCGGGTGGCGCGTGGGTCTGGATTCGACCCTGCTCTGGAGTCAAGGGGTGCTGAGGGGAGCAGGCGTTTGTCAAGGGTGAGAGGGCCTGCCCCCTAGAGCACGGGGCCGTGAAACCGAGGATGCCTGGGGGTGTGGGGGTGGGGGGGAAGGGGGAGAGTTCACCTTGGGGGTGAGTGACCTGGGATGGGAGCTTGGGTGACAACGGCTTAGCTATTGTGTCTCCCTGAAGTACAGGCAGGGATTGTGAGGGGAGGGGGCTGGAGAGTGAACCGGGGCGGGTGTTGAAGGGGTGGCGGGGAAGGAGGTGGGCGAGGTGAAGCTTCAGCCATGCTGGCGAGAGGGGACGGGCCGAGAGTGGACAGGAGAACCTTCCGTCAGAAAGTGATTGCTGAGCACCTCTTCAGGGTGCTCAGTGTATTTTGCTTGATGCTGTGCTCTTTGGGGAATCTAAAGCTATGAGCCTTCTCAAAACAAAAAACGAAAGAACACACGTAAAGATCCACACGTGATTTTACGTCAGTCTCAGGGGCTTCACAGAGCAGCCCCCAAGCTTGGAGACGCAGCTGTGGGAGATACAAAGATGTGTGGAATTTGCAAAGTGCCATCACAAGGCAATACATTATTAATGCCAGAAATAGTGGAGGCAGCAATTGCTAAAGAACGTTAAGGGGCATTGGGATGAGTGTGCACTTTAGGAAGGCAAGCCTGGCAAAGGGTGTGACGGAACCGGGACCCTCGGTCCTAGGACAGAGCTCCTAAGAAAGCGCCCAGTGGCGGGGGAGGAGGTCTATGGCTCTCCACCTCTTCTCCCCAGAGAGGGGCCCAGGAAGGTGGCTCAGAAATGCCAGTGTCTCCCAATGTTGAAGGGTTTCATGGTCACGTCCATCTAAGAAACTTGATTCGGAGAAATCTCAGAAAGAAAAGCCCTGTTTAACTGCTGACTTCAACATTTTCCAAACTTCATCAACTGTGAGAGCCTCAGGAAGCATCAGGGCTACATTTTGGGAAAAGCTCTTGAGGAGAATTAAGGACCACGGAAGGGTTTTGAGCAATGGCACGGCACTGGGTGCAATGTGTGATGCAAGATGAATGGGACCGCCTGTGTGGGAACGGAGCGGCCGCGAGAGAGAGGAGGTGGGGTGGGGGCCCTGAGCCACAGTAAACCACACAGTGACAAGGAGTACCTTTGTCAAGGGTTGAGAAAAAACAGTGTGTGGTTTCCTGTGGATGATTATATGACTGCTGTTTTCTTCCCAGGAAATGACCTTTGGCTCTAAAAAGAAGGCTCCATTTTTCATGATAAAATGGCAGCGGTGAAAACCCCCAGCAGAGAAGTAAAGAATGCTGAAGAACCTTTTCATGATGTATCACCCCTCCTTTTAAGGAGCCTAGTGGAGGAACCCAAGAAACCAAAAGAAGTACCTAATCACCTCCTGGAATCAAGTAGGTGGTTAGGAAACAGATTTGCTTTACAACTCATGTCTTCCCAGAGGATCCAAAGTCCAGAAAGCATAATGGAATGTTGGGTGCTGATTTATCTGTATTGTTTTACAGGCTGGTAATCGTGTTCATCATTAAGAACAATGGGTCCATTCAGATCCATCCACTTCACTGGTAGACTTTATTTTTTAAAATATTTATTTATTTTTTTGGCTGCGTCAGGTCTTAGTTGCAGCACATGGGATCTTCTGTTGCGGCATAGGCTCTTCGTTGTGGTGCTCGGGCTTCTCTCTAGTTGTGGTGGCGGGGTTTCTCTCTAATTGTGGCGCCTGGGCTCCAGAGCACGTGAGGTCTGTAGTTTGCGACACGTGGGCTCTCTCGTTGAGACGTGTGAGCTCAGTAGTTGTGGCGCATGGGCTTAGTTGCCTGGTCACATTTGGGATCTTGGTTCCCTCGACCAGAGACCAAACCCGCTTCCCCTGCATGGGAGCGTGGAATCTTATCCACTGGACAGCCAGGGGAGTCCTGTAACTGGTAGACTTTTGTGGTGGAAATTGGTCACCGAGTTCTGCCACCTCCACTTCCCCAAATATCTTTCCTCTCTGTCCCCACTTCATCCTCAGCAGGTCACCAGGACTACTGCAGGGCCCTCCTCCCTGGCCACACTCTTCACAGCCCTGGCAGTGTCCTTCCTAGAATCCATGCTGGCTCCTGCCCCCATCCTGTCTGGATGCTCTCAGGGGATCCCCTGTGTGCAGTTCCTTTGCTTGGCACTTGGCCCTCTTTGCTGTCGATCTGAGCCTGCCCACCCAGGGCCCCTCCAGTCCCCCAGCTCCGGCCATGCCGGTTACTCCTGCTCCTTCAAGGATACTTGCCTTTTCCCACGCACATCCCTGAGCCTGGAAAGCCTGTTAAATCCTATATCTGTTATGCAGAAGGCTAATTATGCAGAAGGTTATGCATTTTGCCTACGGTCTTCTCACTGAATCCATCGCATCATCACGATACTGTCTATTTCCATTTTACTGTTTACTGTTTACTCCAGCTAAGCAGAGAGGTGGTGTTCAGCTGTTGCAGCCCAGTGTCCCGCTCCCTACGTCCCACTAGCTTGCTTCCCACTTGCCATTCAAGGCCCCTCACGAATGCTGGAAATGCAGCATTTGCTGTGGCTCTTGTCACTGAAGAGCACACTGAGTGCGAGTTAGTATACTTGACTGTTTCTGGGCATTAACAGAAAAATGCCCGTTTTACATCTATTTTGTGGCCCTACACACAAAATCTTCAGCATTAAAAAAAATGACCAAGGGACTTACCCGGTGGTCCAGTGGGTAAGACTCCACGCTCCCAATGCAGGGGGCCCGGGTTTGATCCCTGGTCAGGGAACTAGATCCTTCATGCTGCAACTAAAGATCCCACATGCCACAAGTAAGACCTGGTGCAGCCAAAATAAATACAAATAAATAAAAAATTTAAAAATTACCAAGTAATGTTCAATACTTAAAAGTAATTACCAATACTTACAAATTTACCAAATAAACTACGGAGATCATAATCCCCCTGAGACACCACCCTTACCCCCGTCCAGCCCTTCAGTTTGGCCCACAGTTGATGACAGTGACCATTCACCTGCAGAGGAGAAAAACACCAAATGTTTCACACCCACTGTAGATGGGTACGAAACACGGCGGCAAAGGGTGGGGTCAGGGTGTCTGTGACTCACAAGATTTAGCTATAGCCAAAGGAGACAGGTCGTCATTTGTAGGAAACTGGACAGGGCGTTCATACCGCAGGAGGCAGTTTACTGGTCGAAACCCGGCCTGGGCTTGATTTTTACAAACTGGAAAGAATGGAGGGTTATAAACAGATGCCTGGCCTGAAGCACAGAAGGCACGGAAAGGCTTGGGACCCAGTGTCTTCTCCACACGTCTCAGTTCCTGCTGCGTGAAGAGCCGGGACAAGTTTTGTAGCCCTGGACTCTTCTGTGAGCTCAGCTGTCCTAACCTTGTTCTCAAAACTCGGAGCAAAAAAAGACACTCCCATGACAAGAGCAGTTTGAGACTGTACTGTCCAGAGGCATAATTTTTCAGAGCCTTAGGATTATTCTGTATTGCACTGTAATTCAGTTCAGAGGAAATCAAATAATAGCAGTTAAATACACAGTAGTAAAATTAAACCCTTGGTGTTTGGATTCTTTGAAGTGGATATTCATTACATAATAAACAATTGCAGTGTTATACAGAGAAAACACAGGGTGTGTGCTCTTCACAAGCTTGTTTTATTATGAAGACTTGTATAAAATGTGTACAGAGCAAGTTATTTTAATAGATAATAAATGTGAATTTGTATTGTGATGATAATATCTCCCAAATGATGTGTAAAAATAGAGGGAGAAGCAGTCCAGTTCATGTGGAACAATCATTAATCTTGTTGACACCTGTATCCTCTGTCTGAAACTTTCGTATGCTTAAAATACCCTAGATTAAAGGGAGCTCATGTTGATAGGATCTTCTTTCATTTAATATACGTTTTTATGTCTCAACTCATGATATACTTAACCTGCATTGTTTTTATAGAGGTTTATGCAAATCTTCTGAAGAATAAGGTCATACAGGCAAAACCTGGCATATTGCATTTTGGAGGCTATCAAGTAGAAACAGAACACCAGCAGATACTGGTAGGTACTTTAAAAAAACCTTTTTTTTTAATTTCGTTGAAATATAGTTGATTTACAATGTTGTGATAGTTTCTGCTGTGCAACAAAGTGATTCAGTTATACATATATATACATTCCTTTTCATAGTCTTTTCCATGATGCTTTATCACAGGATATTGAATAGAGTTCCCTGTGCTCTACAGTAGGGCCTTGCTGTTTCTCTCTATAATAGTTTGCATCTGCTGACCCCAAACTCCCGATCCATCCCTCCCTCGCCCCTGGGTAGGCACTTTCTAAGTGGGATAATTAACCCTAATAATGAAATGACACGAACGTTCTGCATTTATATTACTCATTCATGTAAAGAGCACCATAATCAGCAGAAGTGCAGGTGTAAACTGGACCAGAAAGGTAGTTCTAGGATGAGAAATTTTAAAGCTGCGTCAGTGTCCTCGGCCAGCTTTCCTCCCCCTGCCAAAGGCTCATCCCAACAATCTCCAAACTGGTGCTGTTGCTGAGTGACCGTAGGGGCCAGGAACTGTGCTTTGTGTCTCACGTGGTCCAGTTTAGTCTTTACACTAGCTTTGTGGCGGTTGTATTGTGGCTCTCTTTGTAGAGATGAGGAAACCGTGATTCCAGAAGGTTAAACACAATACTTGCCTCAAGAGCACGGCGACGGAGACAGAGTGACTCTTAGGCTGCCTGCCTCCCAACCAGTGAACTTTTTTTTTTTTTTTAGATTTATTTTATTTATTTATTTTTTGGCTGTGTTGGGTCTCTGTTGCTGTGTACAGGCTTTCTCTAGTTGCGGCGAGCGGGGGCTGCTCTGTTGCGGCATGCAGGCTTCTCACTGTGGTGGCCTCTCTTGTTGCGGAGCACGGGCTCTAGGTGCGCAGGCTCAGTAGTTGTGGCGCACGGGCTTAGCTGCTCCGCGGCACGTGAGATCTTCCCGGTCCAGGGCTCAAACCCGTGTCCCCTGCATCGGCAGGCGGGTTCTCAACCGCTGCGCCACCAGGGAAGTCCCTCAAGTGCCCTGTGCTCCACGCCTCCCCCACCAGGGAAAAGGTGTCCCTTTCTTAGAAGGGCCCAGCAAAGGTTCCGTTTTTCCTGCTCAGGTCAGATGCCCAGGCCTAAATCAGTCACTGAGGCCAGAGACAGTCCGGCCTGACCTGGGGCAGCAGCTCCGCTGAAAGGGCTCCGGTAGGGACAGGTGAAAGGACGCCCTGAGGAGTGGCTGAGGCCGTGAGGACAGCAGTCCACCGCAGAGCCACGAGTCCGGGTCTTCCTGGCTCCCCGCCCTTGACCCGGATGTCCAGACTGGGGGGGGCCCGGGGGGGCCACAGCACCCCTGATCCGCCACGAAAAGGGGTCCTGAGCATTAGAGCAGCTGCAGCACCTCAGCGACCCCGCCGTGACCCTCCAGAGTCACGCTGAGCAGGACGTCAGAACGACGGCAGCGGCCGTGGAGCTGGGCTGGACCGGGCTGCGGGCACGTGCTGGAGTGGGGCCGATAGGCGTGGGCGCTCTCACGTGGGCCCTGCGGCTCCGGCTTTGCGGGTGGCGTCCCCTGCCACCGCAGGCGTCTCCGCGTTTACGCGCAGTGCGTTCTTATAAGCCACGGCCTTCACTTATTTGTTTTTGGTTTCACATAGCGTATTTTCTAAAATTTTTTAAATTTAATTTTTATTTTATATTGGAGTATAGTGGATTTACACTGTATTCGTTTCAGGCGTACAGCAAAGTGATTCAGTTATACACATACGTATATCCACTCTTTTTTAGATTCTATTCCCGTATAGGTCATTACAGGGTATTTTTTTTTTCTTTTTTTTTTTTTTTTCGGTACGCGGGCCTCTCACTGTTGTGGCCTCTCCCATCGTGGAGCACAGGCTCCGGACGCACAGGCTCAGCAGCCATGGCTCACGGGCCCAGCCGCTCCGCGGCACGTGGGATCCTCCCGGACCAGGGCATGAACCCGTGTCCCCTGCATTGGCAGGCGGACTCCCAACCACTGCGCCACCAGGGAAGCCCCCATTACAGGGTATTGAGTAGAGTTCCCTGTGCTGTACAGTAGGTCCTTCTTGATTATTTTATATATACAGTGTGTATATGTCAATCCCAAACTCCTCATTTATCCCTCCCGCCGAAACCGTGTCTTAAAGTGGATCATTTAGAGCCAGAATTCCAACTATCGTGTTAGTCTCATTCTCAGAGTGAGGAAAACCGCTGGAGGAAACTGACACATGGTAAAGCTGTCAGGAAGTTAGGTCAGGTTCTATCCGGCAGACCCCTGCCAACAGAGAATGCAGCTTCCAGAGAACGCAGCTTCCGTGAGTCCTTACACATCTAAGGAGGTGGAGAGAGAAGGGATCAGGAGAGGAACCTGTTAGGTGCCCAGTGCTTCCTCTTAGGAAAAGGGTCAGGATTTAAAACTGTGATTAGGAACTTTACCCCTCAATCTATAAGGACACATTCCTTAGAACACAGCATCAAAGACCAAAGTTAATCATTCATTTTGGAACTTGCTTTTCCTGGTTATTAGGTTTGCTATCTAGATGATTATAGGGTAAATCTAAAATAATTATTGTTCATAATTACTCATTGTTTGCAATGAGTGAACAATTCACTACCCGTTCCCAGCCGCCTCACTCTCCTCCTTCCTTTACCCACCCACCCCCAACCTAGGCAGCCACTGATCCACCTTCTGTTGGTATAGATTTGCCTATTCTGGACGTTCCACATAAGTGGAATCACACAACATGTGGTCTTTTGCGACTGGCTTCTCTCATTCAGCATGTTTTCCAGGCTTGTTCAATTTGTAGCATGAATCAGTACTTCATTACTTTTTATGGCCAAATAATATTCTGTTGTATGGCTTTATTACATTTTGTTTTGTTTTTTTAATTAAAAATTTTTTTATTGAAATATACTTGATTTACAATGCTGTGTTAGTTTCAGATGCACAGTAAAGTGATTCAATTATACATATCTATATAACTATATATTCCTGTTTTACATTCTCTTCCACTAAAGGTTGTTGCAAGATATTGAGTATAGTTCCCTGTGCTATACAGTAGGTCCTTGTTGTTTATCCATTTTATATATAGTGGTGTGTATCTTTTAATCCCAAACTTCTAATTTATCCCTCCCCCACCATTCCTCTTTGGTAACCATAAGTTTGTTTTCTATGTCTGTGAGTCTATTTCTGTTTTGTAAATAAGTTCATTTGTATCAAATTTTAGATTCCACTTATAAGTGATGTCATATGATATCTGTCTTTCTTTTTCTGACTGACTTCACTTAGTATGAGAGTCTCTAGGTCCATCCCTGTTGCTGTAAATGGTGTTATTTCATTCCTTTTTATGGCTGAGGAGTATTCCACTGTATATATGTACCACATCTTCTTTAAACATTCCTCTGTCGATGGACACTTAGGTTGCTTCCATGTCTTGGCTGTTGTAAATAGTGTTGCTATGAACATTGGAGTGCATGTATGTTTTCAAATTATGGCTTTCTCTGGATATATGCCCAGAAGTGGGATTACTGGATGATATGGTAGCTCTATCTTTAGTTTTTTAAGGAACCTTCATACTGTTCACATTTCATCAGTTGATGGACATTTGGATTTTGTCTTTGGGGCTGCTAGGAATAACGTCATCGTGGACATGCGTGTCCATGTTTCTGTGTGGATATATTTTTAATTCTCTCGGATATATATTAAGAAGTGGAATTGGGTTGTATGGTATGCTAGTTTTCTGTGGCTGCCATAACAAATTACCACAAATTTAGGGACTTAGAAAACTAGAAACTTATTCTGGAGACCAGAGTCCAAAGTCAAGGTGTCAGCCGGGCCTCCCTCCTTCCACGGGCTCTTGGGAGGAATCTTTCCTTGCCTCTTCCAGGTTGTGGTGGCTCTAGGTGTTCTTTGTTTTGAGGCTTCATGATCCTAAACCTTGGCCTCCATCTTCACATGGCTTCTCCTCCCACTCCCTTTTGTCTTCTCTTCTGTCTTTAAAAGGATACTTGTCGTTGGACTTAGGGCCCATCCGGGTAATCCAGGATGATCTCATCTCAAGGTCCTTAACTTAATAGCGTCTGCAGTCACTCTTTTCCCAAGTAAGGTCACATTCACAAGTTCCAGTTATTAGGGTGTGGTTGTATCTTTTTGAGTTCACCATTCAACTCACTGTTGTTCTACTTGCATTTCCTTAATCATGAATGATGTTGAGCGTCTTTTCATGAGCTTACTGGTCACACTGCACCAAAGGCTTGTGGTGGAGAAGCCATCTGGGATAGCCCAAGAGCAAAGTGAGAGATGGGGAGCCGACACCCAGGGCACAGAGGGAGACGAGAGAGGCTCGGGGAGCAAGCATGTGGCGTATTTGGAGACCAGTGTGAGGTCTGCTTTACCCAGATCATAGGCTTTTTGGAGGGAGGTAAAAGCTTCATTCTGCTGAAGAACAGAGGCCGTCTCTGTCTTTTGTACAACACAATGCCTAACACACACAAGGCACTCAATAAACACTTGTCAAGATATTGAGCTCACTTTACTGGAAGAGAGTGACTTGGTAGAGACTCGTGAATTCCAAGTAAATGCAGGCTAGGGTCTAAATAATCATACTGCTTCTATCAGACATTGAAACAAACAGAAATGGATACAAGTACAAAATTTCATCTTAATAACATTCTGGGAGAGCCAGCCTCCTGTTTCTATCAGCAAACTTAAGCAGACGCCTAAGGGAATTACCTTGAGACTCTTGGCAAACAAGGGGGGAAATCCAGCTCTGCCTTTATCTTGGTTTTGTTACAGGAAACTGTGTAAATTACCCAAGAATGGAATGATTGAATGTGTGTTTAAAACGACAATAAATTGTTCATTAACATTTGAGATTGATCCAGATCTGGTTAAAGGCTTTAAAGCCTTTTACTTGGATTCATATCGAAATCAATCTTTCGATTTAAAAGTTGAAATAATGGTTCCCACTTTTCTCAAAACCAAGACCTCTTAAAATCCCTTTCCCTCTGTGGAAAGACTTTGTCTGGGAAACTATATTTATTAAGGAAATAATTAATCAATTTTCCCATGAGACAACCAGTGTTACTGTGGCCAGCCCCAAACAAAGTTGTCAGACTCTACAGCCTTCTCTTATTCAGAGCAGCATTCCCTTCAGGCTTTCTGCAATAATTGTATTAGTTTTCAGGTCCCTGTTGCAGCATTCAGAGACACCCCTGCCCCAGGATCTTGGTTCTCAAACTGGGGCCACGAATCCCAATGGCTTCTAGTCAGTGTGCGAGGGTGGGGACTTGAAGCTACAGTGTAAACAAACATGGTGCATCCTCTGGAGCATCAATTTTACTCTCCCATTTTGGAGAAATGCAGTATAGAGCAAAATTTTAGAGTAAAATCAATTGCCAACCTGCATTTTAAGGTAAAACTGTTACCGACCAGGGTCCTTGGACTCCGTAATCAGTAGAAGTTAATAGGAGGCCAGAGGAGACATTCAGGCAAGGCTTTACTGGGGCCCTTGCTGCAGCAGTGGGGAGCGAGAACAAGTGGCAGGTTCCCAGTTCCCTTGCTGGCTCCTCGAGGTGGGGCGGGCTGGTTCCCTATATGGGGTGAGGCTGGGGGCAGGTCCAGGGGTTGGGCCTGAGGGGTGGCCTAGGTGCCCTGCCTACCCCCTGGGTGGGCTGTGTGCAGGCATCCTACACAGGGCCCTGCTTTTGCTACCGGCTCCTCAGAAGTGGCAGTTGGGTTTTTTTGTTTGTTTGTTTGCTTTTTGTTTTGCTTTGGTCTTTTTGTATCTTGTTGTCCATAATTTGCCCCAGCTGCACATGCACGCAGTTATTTTTAGTCCCTTATAGTTTCTTTGTATCTGTTGCTCCAGGAGACGTCTGTCCCGGTGCCAGCACTGCAGCAAAGGGTCCCAGGTCCCAGGTCCCAGCCTGTCTCAAAACACTTTAAAGAACTTAGAGGGCTGCTTGCATTTTGCCCCCAGATCCCTGGCGTCGGGTATTAACCTCTGAGAAGCTGTGTCCCTGAGGGGAGGGGTCGGAGGACCCCGACTTGGAGGCTGAGCTGTGTTTGGAAAATGCTATGATTAGTGCCCGGGGTTGAAGGTTAGGCCCGACGCTCTGCCCGGTGGAGGGGCTGGAAGGAAAGAGCAGAGTGGGGACGGAGGGGCGGGAGCTGTGAGCAGCCCTTGGGAGAGCCCTGTGACCCTTGAGTAAAAGCTGTTCAACCCCGGACTGCCTGGTTGGTGATTCCATGCTTGCTTGCCTGTTCTGGGGGCACGTTCTGAAACACTGAAGCGGGGGCTGTCAGTTGGGGCCCGGGGGGGTCAGGGGAGGGAGTGTCAAGGTCGTGAGGACCCACGGGGCCAGGAGAAGGTCAGCTCCCAGGGGCGCAGAGAGCTTGGGGGGGTGGGGAAGTAAGGATATCTATTGACCCCAGAATTGCGGGACAGAATAGGGTTTTAGGTGAGTTTATCTTGTCTCGCCTCAAGGGCAGTCCTGGGTTGCTCACGTTTTCAAATAAACTTTAAATATTAATTTAACATACACTTTCTAAACACTTGATCTTCCCAAGGCTTTTTTTCCCCTTTCAATGATGATTATTTCACCCCCAGTTTTAGTTATGAATGAAAAGGCAGGAATGCCATTTTAGCCCTGAAAGCATATTACTTTTTAAAAAGAAATCAAACTGACCTGCTGACAAAGTGTAAAAAAAAAGATAGATAGGGAATGCAGTTTGGGTACTGAGACATCCTGAGCTCTGAGACGGGAACAGCCCTAGGTTCCAGGCATCCTGGGCCCCAGCATACCAGTGTCTCCTGGAAGGAACATTCTCCTGGGTAGGAGACCCAGGAGCCCACACCTCACCAAGATTCCCCCATGCAGAACCCCTGGAGGTCAAGAGAGGCCTGGGCAACTTTTATTTTTTCAGCCTTCTCACATATTAAAGAGGTATGCCAGACTTCCCCAGTGGCACAGTGGTTAAGAATCTGCCTGCCAGTTCAGGGGACACGGGTTCAGTCCCTGGTCCGGGAAGATCCCACATGCCGCGGAGCAATGAAGCCCGTGCACCACAACTACTGAGCCTGTGCTCTAGAGCCCGCGAGCCACAACTACTGAGCCTGCATGTTGCAACTACTGAAGCCCACGTGCCTAGAGCCCATGCTCTGCAACAAGAGAAGCCACCGCAATGAGAAGCCCGCGCACCACAACAAAGAGTAGCCCCCGCTCGCCGCAACTAGAGAAAGCCCACGCGCAGCAACGAGGACCCAACGCAGCCAAAAATAAATTTAAAAAAAAAGTAACTTTAAAAAAAAAATTAAAAAAATAAAGAGATATGCCATGTTGCTGCAAATGGCAATATTTCCTTCTTTTTTATAGCTGAGTAATATTCCATTATATGTGTGTACCACATCTTCTTTATCCGTTCATCTGTTGATGGACATTTAGGTTTGCAGCAACATGGATGGACCTAGAGATTATCATACTAAGTGAAGTAAGGCAGAGAAAGACAGATACTATATCACTTATATGTGGAATCTAAAAAAATAATACAAATCAAGTTATTTACAAAACAAAAACAGACTCATAGACAAAGAAAACAACCTTATGGTTACCAGAGGGGAAAGGGGATGGGGGAGGGATAAATTAGGAGTTTGGAATTAACAGATACACACTACTATATATAAAATAGATAAATAACAGGCTTTTACTGTATAGCATAGGGAACTATTTTCAGTATCTTGTAATAATCTGTAATGGAAAAGAATCTGAAGCTTGAATTTGACACTTGAAACTAACACAGTATTGTAAATCAACTATAGTTAAATAAAAAAAATAAAAAAAGATATGCCAAAAGAGGGTCACAAAAATTGTGGTCCTTTAAGAATATTCACAGGTGAACAGATAACTAATAAGAACCTGCTGTATAAAAAAATAAAATAAGATAAAATTCAAAAAATTATATTCACAGGTGACAAATGAGAACTTTTAACAAATGCAAGCATCGGTATAATCTCATCAAGAGATTATGTCTTAAGTCTGACTTAGGGCCTCAGTGAACTCGAGGCCTTGGGCAGTGGCTGTGTGACAGGCCCAGCCTCTGGCCTGGACTTTGGAGACCAAGGGCCTCTTAGCTGTCCTCCGGCCCAGGTGAAGGCCAGATCCCAGAACCCAAGGTCCTTGCTCTCCTTTCATGTAGGGGAAGGAAAAACCCCTCTACTCAGAGAACCAGTTAACTTACCCAGCAGGTTGTCCTGCCTTGAACGAGGGCCTCCTCCCGACCCCATCAGAGAACTCCTGACTTTGTGTTCTTTTTTATCAGCCCTAGCGATGGATTGGAGGCTGTCCTCTCCACACTCCTTTTCCTGATTTTTTGACTGCCTTAGTGTCACCAGGTCCCCAGGACAAGTGGCATGTAATTAGAGAAACTGGGAGTGGGTGGGTGGCTGGCTTCTAAGCTCAGCTGAACCACAGGACTAAATTGAGTTCAACAAAAAGGTGCACAGGTAACCAGTCAGGGCAGGAGGAGGGGAGTGTGCAAGGCCATGCCGGGGGGTACCTGGGGCTGTAGCTCTGGAAAAGTCTTAGGTTGGGCAGAGACACATGGGCATATTTCATTATTCTTTAAGTGGTGTTGTATTTACTTTATTATTCGTTAAGTGGTGTATGATAGATTTTGAATCTCTTAAAGCATTTAAACATGCACTGAAGCCAAAGCAATCTTGAGAAAGATAAAATGGAGCGAGAGGAATCAGGCTCCCTGACTTCAGACTATACTAGAAAGCCACAGTAATCAAAACAGTATGGGACTGGCACAAAAACAGACACACAAATCAATGGAACGGGATAGAAAACTCAGAGATAAACCCACACACGTATGGTCACCTTATTTTTGATAAAGGAGTCAAGGATATATAATGGAGAAATGACAGCCTCTTGGATAAGTGGTGCTGGGAAAACTGGACAGCTACATGTAAAAGAATGAAATTAGGACACTCCCTAACACCATACACAAAAATAAGCTCAGAATGGATTAAAGACCTAAATGTAAGGCCAGACACTATAAAACTCTTAGAGGAAAACATAGGCAGAACACTCTCTGACATAAATCTCAGCAAGATCTTTTTGGATCCACCTCCTAGAGTAATAAAGAAATAATGCCATTTGCAGCAACATGGATGGACTTAGAGATTATCATACTTAGTGAAGTAAGTCAGACAGAGGAAGACAAATACCATATGATATCACTTATATGTGGAATCTTAAAAAATGATACAAATGAACTTATTTATGTACAAAACAGAAATAGACTCAGAGACATAGAACACAAACTTATGGGGACTTCCCGGGTGGTGCAGTGGTTAAGAATCTGCCTGCCATTGCAGGAGACACAGGTTCGATTCCTGGTCCAGGAAGATCCCACATGCCGTGGAGCAGCTAAGCCCGTGCGCCACAACTGCTGAAGCCCACACACCTAGAGCCCGTGGTCCACAACAAGAGAAGCCACCGCAATGAGAAGCCCGCACACCAATGAAGAGTAGCCCCCGCTGGCTGCAACTAGAGAAAGCCCACGCGCAGCGACGAAGACCCAATGCAGCCAAAAAAAAAAAAAAAAATCATAAAAAAAAACCCTTATGGTTACCAAGGGGAAAGGTTGGGGGGGAGAAATAAATTAGGAGTTTGGGATTAACATATACACACTCCTATAGATAAAATAAACAACAAGGATCTACTGTGCAGCACAGGGGACTCTACCCAGTACTCTGTAATGACCTAAATGGGAAAAGAATCTGAAAAAGAATAGATGTATGTATATGTATAACTGAATCACTTTGCTGTACACCTGAAATTAAGGCAACGTTGTAAATCAACTCTACATCAATATAGAATAAAAATTTAAAAAATAATCAAAGTGCACCGTATCTCCTCACATCCCTTTAGGAACAAGATGAGGTAAAGATAAATGAGGAGGTGCACGTGCAGGTAGATGAAGCAGTGTGTTCATGGGAATGCTTCTTTTTCTCTCCAGCACGTGGTCAATATTTGCAATGAAGATTTACACGTTCATATTCTACGCCCCCAAACCAAACACTTTCAGATCAAGAATGTGAAAAAGGTAAGTGTCCCTGGGGGGCGTCTTCTCCCAAGGTGTTCATCGCCGGGGGTGGCTTTCCGTGCCGCAGGCCTGCCCGGGGCGGCATGTAGCGTGTTGTCCCCCTGGTCCCGCTCCCGTGGGCGCTGGGGCTCATCCGGACAGGAACCCCCTTGTCTTCTAGGAGCACCGCCTTGTCCCTGGCTTGTCCCTCACGGTCACCATTACGTTTACTCCAGATGAGTGCCGGTACTACGATGATTGCATCCGCATTCACTGTAAGGTGTGTCCCTTAATATCGGGGGGTTTGGGGGGCTTGGGGGTGGCACCTTACATCTTCAAGGGAAGAAGAGAGACGGAGTGACAAGGATGAAGTTTCTCAGCCTGATGCCTTGGGCAGCCGGTCTGAGTGGCTTGAGGGTCCTGGTCCGGTGACGTGGGTCCCAGCTGGGGAAGCTCCAGGCTGCCGAGAACTGGGGCAGAGCCAGAGACACTGCTTGCTGCAGGTTCCCACCTGCCCTGGCCTAAAAGTCTCCTTTATCTTGTGGTGCTGGGAGTTGAGGAAGGCTTGTCAAATAACTTAAACATCCTCCTTTAAGAGCTAGGTGAGAAGATCAGCAACAACCCCCTGGGCACCAGCAGCAAATGTCCTCCGAGGCAGCCCTGGGGAGTCTGCAGGGAGGCTACTTGTGTGGTCCGACCCCGGAGGCTGGGCTGTAGGAGTTCTCGCCGGCCTTTTCCAGGTCACCTCATTCATCCCCGTCCTCCAGCCTCCAGCCCCACCTGCTGTCAGTCCTTCCCTTAAAACTGGCACCTCCACACCCCTCTGCTCTGGGTTCCACACCCAGCCCTTACACGTTGAGAAGCCTTAAGGTTAAGGAAATTTCCCTTTTCAAAATGAAAGTGGAAGAGTGTGCTTTAGTAACAGATGAGTCTCAGTTTTTAAAAAGAGGGGGAAAAAAAAACTAAAAATGAAACCAGAATAGTGCTTTCAGGAGGAATGTTCTGTACCAAGAACAAAAATCCTTAGGACAGGCATTGCCCAGAGCACCAGGGCAGGTGCCCTGCTACTTCGTAGCCATGCTATTAGTAGCTTGTATCTATGTGGCGCTTTAAACTTTTTAAGGCCAGTGTCTGCTTTAATTCTCAAAAATACCTTTAAAGACAGGTGGCCTTATCCCCACTTGAAAGCAAAGGAAGAAACGAGCTGTGGAGAGGTCAGAGGGCTTACTCAAGGTCACGCACTGTGCAGGTCTAGAAGCAGGCCTCTGCGCCTCTGGCTGGCCCAGTGCTTACTGTTCGGCGCTGTCCAGACCAGCTGATTCTGTGCTGGTTTCTGTTTATCTCAGGCCGCTCACGATTGTGTTTCCCTATAACTCTCTTATATCGAATCAGATGACTGTTTTCATCTCTACGTGAAGGCATCATTAGCTTTCCGGGATAATATTGAATATCATTTCAGTGAGATACACTAAAAAGTTTCTATACTTTGTTCATAGCTAAGAAAACTCAATATTTCAACGGTTATATTTAAGCACTCAGTTGTTGTTTTTTTAAGGAAATGTTTTCCCTTTTTTTCTGGAAGTATTTTTTAATGATAGAAAACAAGATAAGAAGTAAAGGATCTACAAATTCATCTTTGAAAATTATAGTCTTGGGACTTCCCTGGCGGTCCAGTTGTTCCAAAGCAGGGGGCGTGGGTTCAACCCCTGGTCGGGGAACTAAGTTCCCACATGCTGCGAGGCGCAGCCAAAAACAAAGAAAAAGAAAATTATAGTCTTAAGCATGGTAAACTTGACTTTTTCCCCATTAATTTTAGGGAGGTGAGACTTTGCTTGTCCCCATCCATGCCTATCCTGTCATGAATAGACTGGACTTTCCCTCATTTATAAATCTATCAAATGTTCTACTTGGTGAAAGGTAAGTTATCACAATGAATTACCAAACTGTCATGGGATGTGAAAAGTTAAGAGAGACTCACATAGATAAAAACTTAGATTTCTGTTTTTCCTAATGGAAAGTTTTCCTTCCAGCTGAGTTAGACTGGACTTGTAGCTGCAAAGGCAAAGCAAACAACCAACAAACAAACCCAACCGAGTCAAAATATCGTTAAGCAAGAAAGGAATTTATTGGGTCATCAACCTGAAAGGTGCAAGATGGCATGCACCTTCAGGCATGGCTGAGTCTAGGGGTTTAACAGGGGTTGCAGGGACCTGACCCTCCCCGGATCTTGGTTTTGCTGCCCTGTGCAGGCTTCTTTCTCCACAGGCTTGCCTTCACAGGGCAGGGTAGCTGCCAGAAGGTCCAAATACTGTTGGCTACAGCGGCAGTTGGAGGGCCTGCAGGGTTGGGAGTATTGGTGTCGGAGTCCCAGAGAGGCATCGCATGCCTGGACATTAGCCAGCATCTGTTTTTGGACGGAATGGCTACAGGGAAGGCCAAGACCCTGGACAGTCACTATGGAAGCCAAATCTCAAATCCTCCCTGCTCCTTGCGAAAATAGTCGATGACTCTAGTTGTACTTCAAGGTGTGTCTTGTTTCAGCAGTAAATATTTACTAAATACCTACTACCAGGTACAGTGCTGTCTGTCCCTAGGGACATAAAGAAGGTGGATATCGAGCTGTTAGATACCGAGATACAGTGGCCATGCCAGTTGTTAAAATCTTGTTAAACGCTGAAATATTTCTGTACTGGTTGGGAAATATATACTGTCCTGAGCCCCCGATGCCTCCCTGCCATCTGCTTGGCCCCTCTCCTGCCGCCCCTCACCTCCAGTGATTCCGTAACTAAGTTGTTAATACCTAGCCATCTGGCGGGGTCGGGGGGCGGGTGGGGACCTGCAGGACCTGGCTCCAGCTTTGTATCCACGCTAGTGGCGCACTGCCCGTGAAGTCCTGTTTGGGTGATATTTTGAACGTCACCTGTGGTAAAAAGATGAGTAGACAAAAGCTCTCATTCTGAAGGTCTTAAAGTCTGACGGGGACAGAGCCACGCCCCTGATTAATTACACCGCGTGCTACGCGTTGTGATCTGGGCGCACACAGGTCCCGTGCAGGCCCAGGAGAGCGAGCACAGCACTGATTGGAGGCATGGGGAAAGTCCTCACGCCTAAGCAGGGGACGTCCGGTTATCCTATCCGGTTAGCCACTATGGGGTGGGCCGTGAGGGGGGTAGTCCAGGCAGGGAAACTACGAAAGCACAGTGGCGGCAAAGAGTGTGGACTACGTCTTGCAGGTGATGAAGCCACCCAGTAGCCGGTAGATACTAGATGCCTTGTGGTCTAGGCCCAGACAGTGAGCCAAGACTGGGGGCTTCAGCCTGTGTCTGGGGGTGAAAGCAAGTTCGGGTGCCTGCAGGCAGCTCTGAGCAGGGGATACAAGTTGCTAGTGACTGGGTAGTAGAGGTAGAGAGGGGGCAACTGAAGCTTTTTGGTGCTGGCGGGGGACCAAGGTGTATGAGCTTCAGAGCCCTTGAATGGAACTCACCATCTAGATCTGAACAATCGCGTTGGTTCAGCTGACGTGAGATCCCCTCCCCCGCCCAGAGGCTTCGCATGAGCTTCTGATGCACCACCTCTCTTTACTTAGTTTTTTAAAAACAGCTCTTTAAGAATTGTCAATAAGGGACTTTCTTGGTGGTCCGGTGGTTAAGACTGTGCACTTCAAATGCAGGGGATGTGGGTTCGATCCCTGGTCAGGGAACTAAGATCCCTGCACGGCGTGGCCAAAAACTAGACTAAAAATAAAATAAAATAAAAATTCTCAAAAAAAAAGAATTGTCAATAAATTATACATACAAAAGGGGCTGATAGAGGTGAACCCCTCCTGGCAGGACCCACTCACTCTATGCATTTTGAGGCCAAGCATAGCTATTTCCTTTAAATGGGTGAATAAGCAATTTTTAACCAAAATTGAAGTGTCAGGAAACAACTAACTTCCTAGTTCGTCTGTCTTCCTCCCTCCCTCCCTTCCTCTCTCTCTCTCTCCCTCTTTTTCTTTCTTTCCCTCCACAAATCCCTCCTTGTTTGGACCGTAAGCAAGGCTGTCCAGGTTGAGAGCACTGGTCCATAGGCAGGAGGCAATGATGCAGACATCAGCCTTGGTTCTTCTTCTTCTTTTTTTTTTTAGTGGAGTATAATTGCTTTACAATGTTGTGTTAGTTTCTGCTGTACAACAAAGTGATTCAGCCATGCGTATTCATATATCCCCTCCCTCTTGGACCTTCGTAACAGATAAATCTGCCCACTTCCCTGGAGGCTTCTCCCAAGCTGTTGCATACATCATGCCCTTCATTTGTAATCAGAATGAAAATGTCAGCTAAACAGTTTATGAACCTGAGTTACTGTGTGTAACACTGTGATATTTTTTTAAAATCTTTCAAAAGATAAGCCTGCTACTTTGTTTCTCCAAGCATTCTGGCAGCAGCGCCTTCCCAAGCCTTGATGCACTTGACTTAATGGCTTTTCCCCAACTTTTAACTACGCAAACTGCCCAGCACTGCATTGCATCCACAATGTCTGGTAGCAGCCCGGCGTGGGGGGCGGTGGTGGTGGTGACTATTTGAAAGGGTTTTCACCTGAAATGTCCTCTGTTAATCCTAGGCTGCCTTGGGGGTTGAAGGTATTATTTGGGTAGGTTCTTTATTCAACATTCATTCATTCATTCATTCATTCAACAAACCTTTATTGAACGCCTACTATGTGCCAGGCACAATGGTAGGTACTAAGGAAGTAGAGGTGATTAAACCCTCAACTCGTGATTAAACAGACAATTCTTTATTTTATTGAAGTATAGTTGATTTACAATGCTGTGTTAATTACTGCTGTATAGCAAAGTGATTCATACACACACACACACACACACACACACACACACACACACACTCCTTTTTTTTTTTTCCGGCCGCACCACATGATAGGCAGGATCGTAGTTCCCCGACCAGGGATCAAACCCGCGCCCCCTGCAGTGGAAGTGTGGTGTCTTAACCACTGCACCGCTAGGGAAGCTCCCTACACACACATTCTTTTTCGTAGTCTTTTCCATGATGGTTCATCACAGGATATTGAATAGGTTTCCCTGTGCTCTGCAGTAGGACCTTGTTGTTTATCCATCCTCTGTGTACTAGTTTGCACCTGCTGACCCCAAACTCCCACTCCTTCCCCCCACACCCCGCTCCTCAGCAACCACAAGTCTGTTCTCTACGTCTGCAAGTCTGTTTCTGTCTCGTAAGTTCATTTGTGTCATATTTTAGATTCCACGTATAAGTGATATCATACGGTATTTGTCTTTCTCTGTCTGACTTACTTCACTTAGTATGAGGATCTCTAGGTCCATCCGTGTTGCTGCAAATGGCATTATTTCATTCTTTTTTATGACTGAGTAGTCTTCTGTTGTATGTGTACTACATATTCTTTATCCATTCCTCTGTCGATGGACACTTATGTTGCTTCCATGTCTTGTCTATTGTAAATACTGCTGCTATGAACATAGGGGTGCATGTATCTTTTTGAATTACAGTTTTGTCTGGATATATGCCCAGGAGTGGGATTGCTGGATCATATGGCAGCTCTATTTTGAGTTTTTTGAGGAGCCTCCATACTGTTCTCCATAGTGGCTGCACCAATTTACGTTCCCACCAACAGTGTAGGGTTTCCACACCCTCTCCAGCATTTATTGTTTGTAGACTTTTTGATGATGGCCATTCTGACCGGTGTGAGGTGGTACCTCATTGTAGTTTTCATTTGCATTTCTCTAATAAGTAGTGGTGATGAGCATCTTTTCACGTGCCTATTGTCCCTATGTATGTCTTCTTTTTTTTTTTTTAATAAATTTATTTATTTATTTTTGGCTGTGTTGGGTCTTCCTTGCTGCACACGGGCTTTCTCTAGTTACGGCGAGTGGGGGCTACTCATCATTGCGGTGCACGGGCTTCTCATTGTGGTGGCTTCTCTTGTTGAGGAGCATGGGCTGTAGGCGCACGGGCTTTGGTAGTTGTGGCACGTGGGCTCAGTAGTTGTGGCTCGTGGGCTTAGTTGCTCTGCAGCATGTGGGATCTTCCCGGACCAGGGCTCGAACCCATGTCCCCTGCGTTGGCTGGCAGATTCTTAACCACTGTGGCACCAGGGAAGCCCTGTATGTCTTCTTTGGAGAAATGTCTATTTGGGTCTTCTGCCCATTTTTCGATTGGGATGTTTGCTTTTTTTGTTGTTAAGTTGTTTGGGCTGTTTGTTAAATGGACGATTCTCATTTCTAATTCAGTGTGTTCTGAGGAAGGACACGTAACCCAGCTCAGTGTGAAGTGAGTTGGGGGCAGGTGGGACGGCGGAGCTCAGACAAGACTTCCTAGAGGAGAGTGCGCCTGCCGTGAGCTTTTGAAGCGCGACTAGACCTCAGGCAGCGGCAGGGAGCAGGAGGGAAGAAGGGTGTTTCAGGCAGTGTGGAGGCTTGGGCACAGGCAGGGGCGTGGCACCTGTGGACTGCTCTGGGGCGTCCGCGAGCCTGGACCTGGGTTATCCGCGCTGTGGCAGGGAAAGGGCTGCGTGAGAAGGGCCTCAGAGGCTTTGCTGGCGAATGTGGATTTCACTGAGGCCACCGCTGAACAAGGGAAGCAGAGAAATGCACGGTCGTGTGTACCTTGTAGAAACTGCACTCTGGGGACTTCCCTGGTGGTCCAGCGGCTGAGGCTCGGTGCTCCCAGTGAGGGGCCCAGGTTTGATCCCTGCTCAGGGAACTGGATCCCGCATGCCTGCCACAGCTAAGACCAGGGCAGCCAAATAAATAAATATTTTTTAAAAAGAAACCGCTTCTCTTTGAAAGTTGGGGCATATTATATTGCATTTGATTGTCAGACTTTTAAGAGTTTGACTTTTCAAAGCTTACATTCACGTCATATTTGTGTGGGCTTATGTGACTATAGTAAAACTGTTTTGTACCTTTCTTTAAAATTTGCATATAAGAGGTAAAAATACTATAATGATAATCAGAAGTATAATCATTTCACTGGTGTCTTTCAGCTAATGAATTGTATCTGAAAGCTATGTGAAAGCCAGGTGTTGAATAGTAGAGATTGTGAATTGAAACAGTGTATTTATTTATTTATTTATTTATTTATTTATTTATTTATTTATTATACAGCGGGTTCTTATTAGTTATCTATTTTATACATGTTAGTGTATATATGTCCATCCCAATCTCCCAATTTATTCCACCGCCACCTCCCCCGCCCACTTTCCCCCCTTGGTGTCCATACGTTTGTTGTCCACATCTGAAACAGTGTTTTTAATTAACTATAAATGTGGCTGACATATTGTTTATTTTAAAATTTGGATTTTTTTATACTCTTTACCTACCTCAGTTATCAGTGAGTTTCAGAAGGGGGCTTTGAAGTATAATCTTATGTTCTACTTGATACTGTAGCAATTTCTATATATAGTATAACAACTCTATTAAATAAACACATCATGTACTTAACACTGCTGTGGAGAGGGGCCTGGAACACCTCAAAAGCAGGCACTGATGGCAAGTATTTAAATGTAGCAGTGGGGCCTTAGGTTCCTTAGAAGCGGAAACAAGGATTCATTGCGCCTGACTTACTAAGGCATAAGCCATAAAGGAGTGCAGGACAGGGATGGGGGTGCCCAGCCCCTCAGCCAAGGGCACTTCTCTGGAGAAGGTCAAGGGGAGAGTCCTCAGCTCCAGCCCTCCCAGAGCCGGGAGATGGGTCCCCCAGCTGGCCAAGGGGAGGGCACGCAGCATCACCACAAATCCACAGCAGGCAGACAGGCCCTCGATTCAGACACCCGTCTGTCCACCCTCCGTCCGGCTTCACCGGGCTCTGGAATTGTCCTTCTCTGGGGTGATGGTGTGGATTTGTGCGAGGTTGAGCTGATGGGAGCTGCCGCCTGGCAGAGGTGACGGTCTTCCGGTGGACAGTGTCATGATGGAGAGTGTGGGGTGACTATGTGGCGGTCCATCTCGGGGCTGCCTTCCCTCCCTGGGACAGCGGGGCGTTCGAATGTGACCACGCACTGTTCAAAGGTTATTTATTGTTTTAGCTGGTATAACACTTGGGTAGTTGCTGCATTCTTTATGTAGATTCTTCTTTTTTACATTACATGGCAATGTACACTATTCTGATACATATAGTACATAAAATAAGATTCTTTAGAACAGTTATGCACAAGACATGCAATACTGGATTTATACATTAGGTCCCAGGATGTGATTAATTGGAGGAAGAAGACGTTGGACTAGGCATTTTGACTACAGGAACCAGAAGTTATATAACACAGAGTCGACACACATCTGGTTTGAAGAGCAGATGCTAAATATTCTCCGTGAGGAAACACTCCTCCCACAAGGGCGGACGGGCTGCAGCCACGGCTGGGTGCGTGAGAAGCGGCGATGCCCCGTCTGTGACCTCCAGTCTCACTGTGGTCCCGAGGTCCCAGGCGTGCCGCTCGCCTGGGAGCCCATCAGCCCTCGCCCTCGAGGCTGCACTGCAGTCCGGCTCCTGCTGTTTCTCTGCCTCAGGCCCGCAGCCCCGTCCCACGTGCACACAAATACCCGACTCTGCTCCGTCACTTCTTCAGGGGCTGCTGGTGAGCTCCGCCTGCGAACGACACACCTGCAGGTGCTGCCTTTCTGTGCTTGTCCCAGCTGCTCGGCAGCTTCTGCGCCCAACCTCACCCACTGTCGGCCCCACCCCGCCCACCCAGAGGACCAGCACGCCCTCCAGCTGCACCGCCAACCTGTCACTGTGTCTTACGAGGTGGGCGCCTGGCTGCTGGCAGCCGTACCTCTGGTTCCTTCTCCCGTCTCGTCCCCTCAACCTCAGTCTTTTCCTTTGTAGCTCCCTGTGGGGAGTAAAGCCCAGGCTGGTTCTCTGAGGAATTTTTAGATTGTTGGGGAGAGTGGGGAGCGCCCCACTCACCCTCCTGTCTTGTCTGGTGCAGACAGTTTACCCCTCAGCCTGCCACCCCTCCATCCACTCTGAATTTGTGGCTCTGATTTCATTAAACTGCTGACCTGCTTCATTTGGTCCACGTGGTTGGGGCCCACATGATTTATTTTTTGTAAACATTTCAGGCTTGTGGTTGCCAGAGGGGAGAGGTGGGTGAGTGGGGGATGGGGACTGGGAGTTTGGGATTAGCAGATGCAAACTATTATGTATAGAATAGGTAAACAATAAGGTCCTGCTGTGTAGCACAGGGAACTGTATCCAACCTCCTGGGATAAACCATCATGGAAAAGAGTATGCAAAAGAATGTATACATATGTATAACTGAGTCACTTTGCTTACAGCAGAAATGAACACAACATTGTAAATCAACTAGACTCCAATAAAATAAATTTTAAAAATTTCAGTTAGTTGCCAACACTTAGAAATCAGAAGACTGCACATGAAAATTTAGATTTCCACTCTTTGTTTAAAAAAAAAAAAAAAAGAGGAGGATCCAGCTGTACTAGACACACATTCCTGCATGACCACAGTCCGTTCCTTCAGAGGGCAGTGCCTTTGCCAGGCCACCGCAGTCCTCACCGCTCCCTGTTACCTCACACGTAGCCCTCTCCTCTCACTGTTACCCCCCTGGCCTGCAAGGACCCTCAATAAAGAAACTCAAAAGGAGACGAGGCAGTGCAGTGTCTAGATTCCCATCCAGACTCCGCTTCGTGATGGCTGTATGACCCTGAAAGTGACCCCAAAAATTAGGGGTTTTTTTTCAAGTTTTTCTCACAAAACGTTGAATCCCAGGCTTTCAACTCCTGGAGAAGGCCATCAAAAGGCTGAAAAACTGAAATGTGGGAAAACAATACTGACCTTATGAGAGCCTAGCTTGAAAATTGTAATACTCTGCTTTTCTCCCTTCGATTTTGTGCAATTTTTTTTGTGGCTGTGTTGCCTCTTCTCACTCAAAATTGTTACAGACTGCAATTTCAGAACCAAAAGTATTCGAAAATACCCTGCTTTGCTTTAAAAATTCACTTCTTATTCCACTGCCGGGTGAGTTTTTGTTCTTATAATTGCTGGTGGGTGAGCGGCAGGGACTTGGAGCTGCAGCCGGGCGACCGGCCGGCAGGACAGGTCATTCATCTCCAGCCGAGTGTGTTTTAATACCTTCAGTGTGGGCTGGCTTCTCCCTTGTCTCCTAAAATAGGAAAAGGCCATCAGTAGTTCTTAGTGTATCCTCTTATCTTCTCCCAATAAGTGCTGTATTTTTCTCAACTAAAAAGGAAATCGTCTGCAGGAGGCTTTTCAAGCCTTTTCAAGGCCTTTTTGGTGATGGTTGCATAACAGTGTGAATGCACCTAATTCCACTAAAGTGTACCTTAGAAATGGGTAAAATGTTAAATTTTATGTACATTTTTTAAAAAGGTGTTTAACCAGTATGAATAGGGTACATACTGTCTCTGCAGACGACATGTCATCTAGTCACCTCTAACTTTTCCAGAATTCAGTTCCCTTCCACCCCCCAGAGAAATACCGACCATAACTTCCTTTACCAAGTATGCAAAGGGGACCTCATTTAATTCCCATTGTTCCCTAGTGATTTTAGCAGAACTCCACCTTCTCCTAAACCACTGGGGTGTGGGTGAGGGTGAGGTTTTTCCAGTAGGAAGAACTAAGTAGGGTTGGGGAGAGAACTGAAGTAAGGGCAAGAAAGGGGCTTGAAGGCCAGGCCAGCAAGAGAAGAAACATCAAACCTCCCTGACACTTTGACTCTTTATCGGTCTTTGCCTCTAACACTGGTCTAAGCCTAGTCTAAAATGAGTGTGGCGTTTAATTCTATAAGGGCAAAAGAATAATGAGACGCCTGTTCCCTGAACGTTTCTTTATGTGAATTTGTGCTTGTCTTTATTTGACTATGTCATTAAGGACCATGGGTCCACTGTGCTTCTGGTTTCAGGCCCCAATCCCAGTGAAGTTAATTGTATCTTTGAAAACAAGATAAGCAGCCTATGAAAGTTCACAAGAACATAAATCATCTGAGATAAAAGAGCATTTTGAAGTTTGAAACATAATTTACTCTCCAGTCTTTGTATCTTTTCAAATTGTGGCCCATTCGTTTGGGGGTTTCGGGGTCTGGCTTATCCGGCAACTAATCATTATGTCTGATTTCTTTCTGTTTTTGTTGGTCATATTCTGAATACAGCAATGTACATCTCAAGCTTAAAGGAAAATAACTGGCCAGGCCCCAGATTTCTCCCTTTCTCTCTACATGCATGCCAGGACTTGAGGGGAGGTGGGTAACATCTGAGAAAAGGTCTTAGGACTTTATAAGCCTTTGTTGCTGATGGGCTAATTAAAGGACACGTCTTTCAAAAAGCTCAAGAAATAAAGCACAGAGGGATCAGGGTTTTTTGGTTTTTGTTTTGAATTTTATTTTATTTATTTTTTTATACAGCAGGTTCTTATTAGTTATCCATTTGTTACATATTAGTGTATATATGCCAATCCCAATCTCACAATTCATCACACCACCACCCCTCCCCCGCTCCACTTTCCCCCCTTGGTGTCCATATGTTTGTTCTGTACATCTGTCTCAATTTCTGCCCTGCAAACCAGTTCATCTGTACCATTTTTCTAGGTTCCACATATATGCGTTAGTATACGATATTTGTTTTTCTCTTTCTGACTTACTTCAGTCTGTATGACAGTCTCTACATCCATCCACATCTCTACAAATGACTCAATTTTGTTACTTTTTATGGCTGAGTAATATTCCATTGTATATATGTACCACATCTTCTTTATCCATTCTTCTATCAGGGGGCATTTAGGTTGCTTCCATGACCTGGCTATTGTAAATAGTGCTGCAGTGAACATTGGGGTTCATGTGTCTTTTTGAATTATGGTTTTCTCTGGGTATATGCCCAGTAGTGGGATTGCTGGGTCATATGGTAATTCTACTTTTAGTTTTTTAAGGAACCTCCATACTGTTCTCCGTAGTGGCTGTATCAATTTACATTCCCACCAACAGTGCAAAAGGGTTCCCTTTTCTCCACACCCTCTCTAGCATTTATTGTTTATAGATTTTCTGATGATGCCCATTCTAACTGGTGTGAGGTGATACCTCACTGTAGTTTTGATTGCATGTCTCTTAAGAATTAGTGACGTTGAGCAGCTTTTCATGTGCTTCTTGGCCATCTGTATGTCTTCTTTGGAGAAATGTCTATTTAGGTCTTCTGCTCATTTTTGGTTTGGGTTGTTTGCTTTTTTAATATTGAGTTGCAACAGCTGTTTATATATTTTGGAGATTAATCCTTTGTCCGTTGATTGATTTGCAAATATTTTCTCCCATTCTGAGGGTTGTCTTTTCATCTTGTTTGTAGTTTCCTTTGCTTTGCAAAAGCTTTTGTTTCATTAGGTCCCATTTGTTTATTTTTGTTTTTATTTCCATTACTCTAGGAGGTGGATCAAAAAAGATCTTGCTGCGATTTATGTGAAAGAGTGTTCTTCCTATGTTTTCCTCTAAGAGTTTTATAGTGTCCAGTCTTACATTTAGGTCTCTAATCCATTTTGAGTTTATTTTTGTGTATGGTGTTAGGGAGTGTTCTGATTTCATTCTTTTACATGTAGCTGTCCAGTTTTCCCAGCACCACTTATTGAAGAGACTGTCTTTTCTCCGTTGTATATTCCTGCCTCCTTTGTCATAGATTAGTTGACCATAGGTGTGTGGGTTTATCTCTGGGCTTTCTATCCTGTTCCATTAATATATATTTCTGTTTTTGTGCCAGTACCATATTGTCTTGATTACTGTAGCTTTGTAGTATAGTCTGAAATCAGGGACTCTGATTCCTCCAGCTCCATTTTTTCCCCTCAAGACCGCTTTGGCTATTCGGGGTCTGTTGTGTCTCCACACAAATTTTAAGATTTTTTTGTTCTAGTTCTATAAAAAATGCCATTGGTAATTTGATAGGGATTGCATTGAATCTGTAGATTGCTTTGGGTAGTAGAGTCATTTTCACAATATTGATTCTTCCAATCCAAGAACATGGTATATCTCTCCATCTGTTGGTATCATCTTTAATTTCTTTCATCAGTGTCTTATAGTTTTCTGCATACAGGTCTTTTGTCTCCCTAGGTAGGTTTATTCCTAGGTATTTTATTCTTTTTGTTGCGATGGTAAGTGGGAGTGTTTCCTTAATTTCTCTTTCAGATTTTTCATCATTAGTGTACAGGAATGCCAGAGATTTCTGTGCATTAATTTTGTATCCTGCTACTTTACCAAATTCATTGATTAGCTCTAGTAGTTTTCTGGTAGCATCTTTAGGATTCTCTATGTATAGTATCATGTCATCTGCAAACACTTACAGGTTTACTTCTTCTTTTCCAATTTGTATTCCTATTATTTCTTTTTCTTCTCTGATTGCTGTGGCTAAGACTTCCAAAACTGTGTTGAATAATAGTGGTGAGAGTGGACATCCTTGTCTTATTCCTGATCTTAGAGGAAATGCTTTCAGTTTTTCAACATTGAGAATGATGCTGGCTGTGGGTTTGTCATATATGGCCTTTATTATGTTGAGGTAGGTTCCCTCTATGCCCACTTTCTGGAGAGTTTTTATCATAAATGGGTGTTGAATTTTGTCAGAAGCTTTTTCTGCATCTATTGAGATGATCATATGGTTTTTCCTCTTCATTTTCCTAATATGGTGTATCACATTGAGTGATTTGTGTATATTGAAGAATCCTTGCATCCCTGGGTTAAACCCCACTTGATCATGGTGTATGATCCTTTTTTTTTTTTTTTTTTTTTTTTGCTGTACGCGGGACTCTCACTGCTGTGGCCTCTCCCGTTGCGGAGCACAGGCTCCGGACACACAGGCTCCGCGGCTATGGCTCGCGGGCCCAGCCGCTCCGCGGCATGTGGGATCTTCCGGGATCGGGGCACGAACCCGTGTCCCCTGCATCGGCAGGCGGACTCTCAACCACTGCGCCACCAGGGAAGCCCAGTGTATGATCCTTTTAATGTGTTGTTGGATGCTGTTTGCAGTATTTTGTTGAGAATTTTTGCATCTATATTCATCAGTGATATTGGTTTGTAATTTTTTTTTTTTTTTTTAGTATCTTTGTCTGGTTTTGGTATCAGGGTGATGGTGGCCTCATAGAATGAGTTTGGGAGTGTTCCTTCCTCTGCAATTTTTTGGAAGACTTTGAGAAGGATGGGTGTTAGCTCTTCTCTAAATGTTTGATAGAATTCACCTGTGAAGCCATCTGGTCCTGGACTTTTGTTTGTTGGAAGATTTTTAATCACAGTTTCAATTTCGTTACTTGTGATTGGTCTGTACATATTTTCTATTTCTTCCTGGTTCAGTCTCGGAAAGTTATACCTTTCTAAGAATTTGTCCATTTCTTCCAGGTGTCCATTTTATTGGCATAGAGTTGCTTTGTAGTAGTCTCTTACGATGCTTTGTATTTCTGCAGTGTCTGTTGTAACTTCTCCTTTTTCATTTCTAATTTCATTGATTTGAGTCCTCTCCCTCTTTTTCTTGATGAGTCTGGCTAATGATTTATCAATTTTGTTTATCTTCTTAAAGAACCAGCTCTTAGTTTTATTGATCTTTGCTATTGTCTTCTTTGTTTCTATTTCATTTATTTCTGCTCTAATCTTTATTATTTCTTTCCTTCTACTAACTTTGGGTTTTGTTTGTTCTTCTCTAGTTCCTTTAGGTGTAAGGTTAGGTTGTTTATTTGAGATGTTTGTTCTTTCTTGAGGTAGGATTGTATTGCTATAAACTTCTCTCTTAGAACTGCTTTCGCTGCATCCCATAGGTTTCAGATCGTCGTGTTTTCATTGTCATTTGTCTCTAGGTATTTTTTGATTTCCTCTTAGATTTCTTCAGTGATCTCTTGGTTATTTAGTAATGTATTGTTTAGCCTCCATGTGTTTGTGTTTTTTACGTTTTTTCCATGTAATTGATTTCTAATCTCATAAGCGTTGTGGTCAGAAAAGTTGCTTGATATGATTTCAATTTTCTTAAATTTACTGAGGCTTGATCTGTGCCCCAAGATATGATCTGTCCTAGAGAATGCTCCGTGCACACTTGAGAAGAAAGTGTAATCTGCTGTTTTTGGATGGAATGTCCTATAAATATCAATTAAATGTCTCTGGTCTATTGTGTCATTTAAAGCTTGTGTTTCCTTATTAATTTTCTGTTTGGATGATCTGTCCATTGGTGTAAGTGAGGTATTAAAATCCCCCACTATTATTGTGTTACTGTCGATTTCCTCTTGTATAGCTGTTAGCAGTTGCCTTATGTATTGAGGTGCTCCTATGTTGGGTGCATATATATTTACAATTGTTATATCTTCTTCTTGGATCGATCCCTTGATCATTATATAGTGTCCTTCCTTGTCTCTGGCAACATTCTTCATTTTGAAGTCTATTTTATCTAATACAACTATTGCTACTCCAGCTTTCTTTTGATTTCCATTTGCATGTAATATCTTTTTCCATCCCCTCACTTTCAGTCTGTATGTGTCCCTAGATCTGAAGTGGGTCCCTTGTAGACAGCATATATATGGGTCTTTTTTTGTATCCATTTAGTGAGCCTGTGTCTTTTGGTTGGAGCATTTAATCCATTCACGTTTAAGGTAATTATCGATATGTATATTCCTGTTACCATTTTCTTGATTGTTTTGGGTTTGTTTTTGTAGGTCTTTTTCTTCTCTTGTGTTTCCCACTTAGAGAAGTTCCTTCAGCATTTGTTGTAGAGCTGGTTTGGTGGTGCTGAATTCTCTTAGCTTTTGCTTGTCTGTAAAGCTTTTGATTTCTCCATAGAATCTGAATGAGATCCTTGCCAGGTAGAGTAATCTTTATTGTAGGTTCTTCCCTTTCATCACTTTAAATATGTCATGCCACTCGCTTCTGGCTTGTAGAGTTTCTGCTGAGAAATCAGCTGTTAACCTTATGGGAGTTCCCTTGTATGTTATTTGTCATTTTTCCCTTGCTGCTTTCAATAATTTTTCTTTGTCTTTAATTTTTGCCAATTTGATTACTATGTGTCTCGGCGTGTTTCTCCTTGGGTTTATTCTGTATGGGACTCTCTGCGCTTCCTGGACTTGTGTGGCTATTTCCTTTCCCATGTTAGGGAAGTTTTCGACTATAATCTCTTCAAATATTTTCTGAGGTCCTTTCTCTCTCTCTTCTTCTTCTGGGACCCCTATAATGTGAATGTTGTTGTGTTTAATGTTGTCACAGAGGTCTCTTAGGCTGTCTTCATTTCTTTTCATTCTTTTTTCTTTATTCTGTTCTGCAGCAGTGAATTCCACCATTCCGTCTTCCAGGTCACCTATCTGTTCTTCTGCCTCAGTTATTCTGCTATCGATTCCTTCTAGTGTAGTTTTCATTTCAGTTATTGTATTGTTCATCTCTGTTTGTTTGTTCTTTAATTCTTCTAGGTCTTTGTTAAACATTGCTTGCATCTTCTCGATCTTTGCCTCCATTCTTTTTCCAAAGTCCTGGATCATCTTCACTATCATTATTCTGAATTCTTTTTCTGTAAGGTTGCCTATCTCCACTTCATTTAGTTGTTTTTCTAAGGTTTTATCTTTTTCCTTCATCTGGTACAAGGTTGCCTATCTCCACTTCATTTAGTTGTTTTTCTGGGGTTTTATCTTTTTCCTTCATCTGGTACATCTGCCTTTTCATCTTGTCTATCTTTCTGTGAATGTGGTTTTTGTTCCACACACTGCAGAATTGTAGTTCTTCTTGCTTCTGCTGTCTGCCCTCTGGTGGATGAGAATATCTAAGAGGCTTGTGCAAGTTTCCTGATGGGAGGGACTGGTGGTGGGTAGAGCTGGCTGTTACTCTGGTGGGCAGAGCTCAGTAAAACTTTAATCCGCTTGTCTGCTGATAGGTGGGGCTGGGTTCCCTCCCTGTTGGTTGTTTGGCCTGATGCGACCCAACACTGGAGCCTACCGGGGCTCTTTGGTGGGGCTAGCAACAGACTCTGGGAAGGCTCACGCCAATGAGTACTTCCCAGAACTTCTGCTGCCAGTCTCCTTGTCCTCACGGTGAGACAGAGCCACCCCCCGCCTCTGCCGGAGACCCTCCAACACTAGCAGGTAGGTCTGGTTCAGTCTCCTACAGGGTCACTGCTCCTTCCCCTGGGTCCTGATGCACACACTACTTTGTGTGTGCCCTCCAAGAGTGGAGTCTCTGTGTCCCCCAGTCCTGTTGAAGTCCTGCAATCAAATCCCGCTAGCCTTCAAAGTCTGATTCTCTAGGAATTCCTCCTCCCGTTGCTGGACCCCCAGGTTGGGAAGCCTGACGTGGGGCTCAGAACCTTCACTCCAGTGGGTGGACTTCTGTGGTATAATTGTTCTCCAGTTTGTGAGTCACCCACCCAGCAGTAATGGGATTTGATTTTATTGTGGTTGCACCCCTCCTACCATCTCATTGTGGCTTCTTTGTCTTTGGATGTGGGGTATCTTTTTTGCTGAGTTCCAGTGTCTTCCTGTCAATGACTGTTCAGCAGTTAGTTGTGATTCTGATGCTCTCGCAAGAGGGAGTGAGAGCAGGCCCTTCTACTCCGCCACCTTGAGCCAATCCTCAATAGAATTTTAAATCGAGGGATCAGTTTTAAAGAGAAAGTCAATAGGGAAGAAGACGGCAGTGCTAGCAGTGAGATGGTCTTAGCTCTTGGTTGCTATTAGAGACCGAGAAGAGAGGTATAGTATCGCAGTTAAGGGTCCTGGGGTCCTGGCTTTAATTTCCACCTCATCTCTTATTAACTGTGTGTCCTTGGACCACCTCACAGGTCAGTTTATTTGTCCATGAAGTGGGCATAGTAATAGTACTCACCTCACAGGGTTGTTAAGAGGTTTAGCTGGGGGGCAAGCACAGTGTGACCAGGACATATGAAGGGCTAGTACCAAAAAGAGAAAAAGACTTAAAAATTGCCAGATTATTATTCCAGACAGAAATGGGGTAAGGTAATCATTCACTAAAGGAGAAATGAGATGAGAAAGAATGCTGTTTGGGTCCGTTTTTTCCTTACTGCTGTGTAACAAAACACCCTACAAGTAGTCGCTTAGAGTAACAGCAGTCATTTGTTTTGCTCCTGGATCTACTATTTGAACATGGCCTGATGGAGAAGGCTGCTTTGCTTCGTGCAGAGTCAGCTGGGGGCTCAGACATCCCCTTCCTGAGATGGTCCACTCACACGCTGGCCATTTTCTGGACTCAGCTGGGTGGAGGGCGGGAGCATCGGTTCTCTCCACGTGGGCCTCTCCACAGGCTGCTTGGGCTTCCTGAGGGCATGGCAATGAGGTGAGTATACAGGAGCAGCAAGAGATGGCAGTTTCCCAGGTGTGGTCTTTAGAAAGCAGTACGGCATCATTCCACTGCATTCTAGTAGCTGAGTGGCCAGAGAGCCCAGATTCCAGGGAAGGAAACTTCTCAATAGAAGAAATGTTGAAGAGTCCGTAGACTTTTTTGTTGTTGTTTGTTTGTTTTTTAATATTTATTTATTTATTTATTTGGCTGTGCTGGGTCTTAGTTGCCACATGCAGGCTCTTAGTTGTGGCATGCAGGATCTAGTTCCCTGACCAGGGATTGAACCTGGGCCCCCTGCTTTGAGAGCACAGAGTCTTAACTGCTGGACCACCAGGGAAGTCCCAATAGATGTGTTTTTAAACTGCCATAATATATAGTTCCAAAGCTTGCTCAGATTTGATTTTCCCATGCGTTTTCTGTACATTTGGAAGGGAATGGATGTCACACAAACATCATTGCTGTCCACATCTTCTGATCTATAAATGGTTCTTGTATCAGTGAGTAGTTGACAAAGGAGAAGTCCTGCTAAATTGACATGTTATAGTCTACATTATAGTTTAAATTATACATATGTCTCTGTGGGAAGGCTTCCCTTTATCTTGATGGTGTTTCTCTCAAAGTTTTGTACATGTGTAATAGCTAATGATTAATTTATTGTGCTGTCTGAATCCAGCATCTTGTAATACGTTAGCATTTGTCATGCTTATTATTGTTACCGAACCAAACTTGGGTCTGCTCACCCACGTGCAGCAAAGCCAATCTGCTGACACTGGGTCGTGATGAAGGAAAGTGCAGCATTTATTGCAGGTGCCAAGCAAGGAGTCCAGGCAGCTAGTGCTTAAAAGGGCCAAACTCCTTGGAAGCTTTCAGGGAAAGTTTTTTTAAAGACAGGCTGAGGGAGGTGGGTTGTGGGGTGTGTGATCAGCTTGGGGGCATTCTTCTGCTTGGCTGGTGGTGAGGTGATTGGGAGTCAGCGTCATCAACCTTCCAGTTCCAGTGGGTCTGGGGTCTACGTGCTTGTGGGCAGCATGCAGTTAACTTCTCCCACCTGGCGGGCGTTTCAGTATCTGCAAAACAGCTCAAAGGACATGGCTTAGGATATTCTCTACAGCCCTTGAGGAGGAACTAAAAGTCCTTGAGATTGTATAATGGCTAAACTATTATTGTTTTGTCTTGATTGACGGTTTTCCTTTCTTCCTGCATTTTCTCACTTCTCTTATTAAATTTACTCTTTGGAACTCAGGGAAGACCTAGGAGGCTACAGGTTTTCTACAGCAAAGAGGCAGGTAGAGGACGTGAGTCAGGGGGGTGTCTGTTCCGGGAAGGCCCCATGGTATCCTGCTCACTTACATTATCAGTTACTACCATAATTCTCCAAAAAGGAGTCCAGCGCTATTGATGGCAAGATGGTTCACTCATTCCACTGTCTAAACATTGAGACTTTTTAATTAGGGAGGAAATTTGATTTTAGGTTATATACAATAAGTTCACAAGATCATTCATTCTCTCAAGAAATCCTTGATTACTCCTGAGACAAACACAATGTTAGATTTTAGGGTAAATGATAAAATAAGATCAGAGTAAAGTAAAAACAAATGTTATATAATTTACTAGAAATTACTGTGGTGTCTGGCCCTCTACTTGCATTTATTTAGAGAAGGGACAAGAAAGAAATCTGAGTTTATATTAAGTTATTTTATAATATTTACTTTCTGTGAGGCAAATTTATACTCTTTTCTTCTAATAGGCACAGAGTTCGTACATGATCATAATATGTAAGTCTAGTATTTAAAAGGTGTGAGTTGGATTTTACTAAAAATAAGGAATAATTCTTTAAAAATACTTAATATATTTTTATACATAGCCTTAGCATGTTTGGTTAAATGTTTAAATACTAAAGTAGCAGGGGACTTCCCTGGTGGTCCACTGGTTAAGACTTTGCACTTCCACTGCAGGGGGCGCAGGTTCGATCCCTGGTCGGAGAAGTTCCGCATGCCTCGCAGTGCGGCCAGAAAAAAAAAAAACCACATAAAGTATCAGGGATAAAAGTTGTCATTACCTCCAAAAGGACTAACTTCTATCTGCTTTACTATTTTAATTGACTGCTTTCTATAAGTTATGGAAGAGCTCTTAATTCAGGCTCCTGTTTGCGTCTGAAGATTAACAGGCATAAGATATGTATATTTATTCACGTTTCTTCACTGCAGATCAGTTTTAATTGTTTTTAGCAATGGGGATTTAGTTGATAATTTTTAAGTTCCCCCAGAATTTAACGGTATTCTGTTTCTTGACATATGGAAAACTTCTAAAACTACTAAACTTCGTATTTGCCAAAATTGCTCTTGACCCAAATTAATCTAGGCTGTCCTTGATTTATGATGAAGGAAGGCAGCCACACTAACCTGACATCCGTAATGTGAACAGCAGCAGTGAAAGCAAAGGTCAGCTCTTCCACTGAATTTGCATTCCTTGCACTCCTGTGTCTCTTTCTGAATCAAAGCCCTTGGCATTTTGCGCCCTTAATGAACTGTTTGTTCTTCCAACTGGTTAATGCATCAGGAACTTGGCTTCATGTAATCATCATTAAACAAATACTCTGACACTTTTTCTATGGGAATTATCAGAGCTCTGAAATTAGCTACAGATTAGGCATACATAAAAAGCCCTAGCAGCTTTTGTTTGTTTGTTTTAGTTCAGGAAAATGCAAACATTCAGCTTCTAGCAGGAGAACCCTGAGCAGCTGCTGGGGCAGCTCTGAGTTAGTACCCAGGGGGTACTAACTGGAGGGCCACATAGCCCAGGTGGCCTGGGAGTCACTGGCTTGATCTTCAGGGACCAGGTTTAGGCAGTTTCATGCTTCACGTTGACCATTACCCAAAGCTGCTTACACCTTGAGAGGCATGTGTAATTTGTAATGTTAGTTTTGTCTACCCAGTGCTGTAAAGGACCTGATGCTCAGTGGGGCCTGAGTGTCTGTTAGGTTGAATTGCCTTGAAAATGTGACGACTTTTATGTACCCTGTATTTCAGAATTAGCATCTCAGAGTGTTAAGATGGATGAACTGATACTTGTAGTAGAGCCTGATTTAGGACAGCGTCTATGAGTTTGGTAAGACAAAACAAAACAAACAAACAAAAAAAACTATGAAGTATTCATCTCACTGTTGGCTGAAGTGATTACTCTGTATAATGACCCTTATCTAGAATTTATATCAATGGATGTAATTGACAAAATGAATATCTAGAATTTCCAAATTAATAAGAGAACAGAACAACCCAATAGAAAAATGGGCAAAGAATACGCACAGGCAGTTCATAGGAGAGGGAACCCAAATGGGTACCCATGAGTAGGTCAACCTCAAAGAAATGAAAATGAAAATAAAATGAGATACCATTTCACCCCCATCAGGTTGGAAGAAGTTAAAATGTCTGAGAATGCTGTGCTGGTAATCAGATGCTGCTTGTGGAAGGGTAAATTGGTCCAAGGGCTTTGGAGGCTGTTTTGGCCATATGTAGTAAAGCTGATATTTTCACTTTACTGCTAACCAGTAATTCCATTTCTTGGTTATAGCTAGAGCAGCTCTGGTCCAGATGCATAAGGAGTCCCACCCAAGGACTGTCCCCATCACAGTGCAGTAGTGAAACGGTGCAAACAACCTAAACGCTTTCAGCACGAGAGTAGAGAAACAAGGAAGATGTCCTCATAAATGGTTAAACCAGTTGTCCCTGGTTAAAACGAACGAACAGAACTTCGTTGGTCAACCTCAAAAGCATAGTGCTGGGCAAAACCAGCACGTTTTCGAACCATACTGTTGAAAACAAATAGTAAATATTATACATTGTATGGGTGCATACATATGTGGTGATACTATAAAAACCCATGGGATTGATGGTGAATCCAGGTGAGGTCACCCCTGGGAAGGCAGGAAGGAGCAGGGGACCCGGGAGACGGGGACAGGGAGCTGCAGCTGTTCTGCAGTGTTTTATTTCTTTAAGAATATGACATTGATTTACCCAGAGCAGAAGACTTGATAGACGTTGGTAGTGGATAAAGGGATCTTTATTTTATTCTTCTCAATATTTTTCTTTATATTTGGAATATTTCACAAATGTTTAAAAGATAAGGAGTTTAAAGCCAAATAAAAATGCTCTTGGCATCGTTTTTCAAACCATGTTTGCACTATACTGTAACCCCCAAAGTCCTACTGACAAGGGGTGATTTCACTTTGCTCCAACAAATCTTCGTTGGGCTCCTCTGTTCGGGACTCGGGGGCTTGGCCGAGGCTGTGCAGCGGAAGCGGGTCGACTCGGCGGTGCCTTCATGGCGCTTGGAGCTCCCAGGCAGGCGGGCGCTGGCCGCTGAGGGAGTGGGCCGTGATGTGAAAGCCCACAGCCAGCCCGGCGGCAGCACGAGAGCTGCCCAAACCCCCTGCGATCAATCTCGCTCTCCCGGCGTTGGAGCCGGGCGCGAGGGGCAGAGCGGCCGGGCGGAAGGGCGCGCGCAGCCCCGAGGAGAGGGAGGAGCTACCGGAAGGGGCCCGGGTGACCTGCCCCAGCCCCGCTCGGGATGCCACCGAACGCCTGGAGGGCTCTGTTCTCCTGCCAACGCGTCCCGCACACTCGGGCCTCCCGGGCGCGCCCCGTAGAAGGAGGGGCCGTCAGGCGAAGCGCAGGGCTCTCTAAGAAGAGCAGGTGGCCTTGTCCCCGTGAGAGCATTTCTCTCCAGCTCCTCTGCTGGTTTGCAGCTTCTAACCGAATAGCCTCTAGCATATTTCGGCCAACGAAAGCCACCGTGTGGTTTCTTCAACACGGGCCAGTTCCAGGCTCTGCAGGGGCCAGGACTTCCCAGGCTGTCCATGACGCCTGCCTCTGCAGCGTCCCCAGGCTCCCCGGGGCCCGTCGTGTGGCAGAGATGCCCTTTCCCTGTGACCGAGCACCCGTAGGTTAAAGCTGCCCGACTCGACAGGTGGCAGGCAGAGCTGATGTCGGGACAGTGGACCTGCACTGAATCCTGGTTCTGCCTTTAACCAGCTGTGTCCCGCCTTTAACCAGCTGTGTCCCCTTGGGCAGGACAGGAACCTGCGCTGTGCCTTGGTTTCCTCTTCTGTCAGTGGAGAAAATCATCTTACCACCTGATAGGATTAGACTAGTTTACTATTGGCTAGCTGTCACCCGGGAATTATTGTATGAGTGTCGACTGTCCTCATGGTTGGGATTGTTTATTACATAACCTGAGTTTTTTTCCTTGATACCGAAAGATCTAGTTATAAAGAAAAATAGTATTTTCCATTTTTCTTTTCTTTTCTTTTCTTTTTGCAGCAAAAGCTATGTGATTCCTTTGCAATGCAGTAGCCCTCTAGATTTCGAGTTTCATGTTGCTTTGGTTCAGTCTCATCAAGCCTTTACTGTTGAGCCAACATCAGGTAAGGAGAATGAATTCTCAGGTTACCAGAGTTCTCAGATCGAAGATGATTTGGAAAGTAGCTCTCCAGTTATGGAAAAGAATAAGCCACATTTGAATATGTTATTTTCAAATGTGTAAGAGTAACAGACTTTACCTTTCTGACGTGATGTGAATTGGAACCGGAAATTTGAGAGTAAAAACAGTTTGGGAAAATTTGTGTCATGCAGATAATTTATAATAATGCCCAGGTAAATTTCTCCCAGAGTCAAAACTTGAAATCAGAAGTTGATCCATTCTCATTCTAGTTTTGACTCTTGGTACGTCCTTGGTTTTGTAGTCACCTTTAATTCATGTTCAAATAAAATGGGAATATTATTTCTTTCCAAGCCTTCAGAATCTTAGTGAAGGGTCTAAGGACTTTGTCTCACAGGTGGCGTAGACCATCTGTCTCTGCACGCCCCAAAGGATATAGATCCCAAAGATGCTCAGGACCTCTGAGAGGGAAATCTCCACCCGAACTGATTTCTGCTTCCCACTTTCTGTCTCTTGACGTTTAGGTTTCAGATTGAAATATCTGCCCTCTGTGATCTGCTGTGAATGCTAAAATCGTTTTGGTTTTATTTTGTATTTTTTTCTTATTTTTTGAGGTATAGTTGACACATAAAATTATCTTTTTAAAGTGTACAATGTGATGATTTGACGTATGTACACATTGTGAAAGGATTCCTTCATTGAGTTAATTAATATGTCCATCACTTCACATAGTTACTTTTTTTTTTTTTTGGTGAAACATTTAAGTTCTACTCCACTCTTAGCAAATTTCAGTTATACAGTACGATGTTACCAACTATAGCCACCGTGTTTTACATTAGGTCCTCCCTCAGACCTTACTCATCCTGCAGTTGGAAGTCTACACCCTTTTACCAACCTCTCCTTTTTCCCTCACCCCTCAGCCCCTGGAAATCACTTTTCTACTCTCTGTTTCTAAGAATTGGACTTTTCTTCTTTTAGATATGCGTACAAGTGATACCATGCAGTCTTTGTCTCTGTCTGGCTTATTTTACTTGTTTATTAATAGCCATTCTAATAGGTGTGAGGTGATATCTCATTATGTTTTTTATTTGCATTTCGCTGATGATTAGTGTTGTTGAACACGTACCTGTTGGTCATTTGTATATATTCTTTGGGAAAATGTCTATTCAGGTCCTTTGCTCATGAAAAAAATTGGGTTATTTGGGTTTTTCTGCTACTGAGTTATATGAGATCCTTTTATATCTGGGGTATTAATGCCTTACTGGATATGTAGTTTGCAAATATTTCCTTCCATTCCATAGGTTGGCTTTTCATTTTGTTGATGGTCTCCTTTACTGTGCAGAAGCTTTTGAATTTGATGTAGTCTCACTTGTTTATTTTTGCTTTCATTGCTTTTGCTTTTGGTATCAAATCCCCAAAATCATTGCCAAGACCAGTGTCAGGGAGCTTTTTTCTGTGTTTTGTTCTAGGAGTTTTATGGTCAGGTCTTACATTCAAGTCTTTAATCCACTTTGAAATCATGTTTTTTAATGTTTTAACTTTTTATTGATATATAGTTGATTTACAACTATATTTGATTTTTGATTTTATTGATATATAGTTGTGTTAGGGTAGGGGGTACAGCAAAGTGATTCAGCTATGCATTCATATATATATTCTTTTTTAGATTATTTTCCCTTATAGGTTATTACAAACTATTGAGTAGAGTTCCCTGTGCTATACAGTAGGTCCTTGTTGGTTGTCTGTTTTATATACAGTCGTGTGTACATGTCAATCCCAAACTCCTAAGTAATCCACCTCCCACATTCACTTTTGTATGTGGTATAAGATAGTGGTTCAGTTTTGTTCTCTTACATGTGGCTGTTCAGTTTTCCCAACACTATTTATTGAAGAGACTGTCCTTTCCCCTGTGTATGTTCTGGGATCCTTTGTTGCCAATTAATTGAACACGTATGCATGGGTTTATTCCTGGGCTCTCTATTCTTTTCCATGAATCTATTTATCTATTTTTATGTCAATATCATTCTATTTTAATTACTGTAGCTTTGTGATAGGATTTGAAATCACAAAGCGTGGTGCTTTAGCTCTGTTCTATTCCAAGATTGTTTTAGCTACTCTGAGTCTTTTGTGATTCCATACAAATTTTAGGATTGTTTGTTCTATTTCTATGAAAAGCACCGTTAGAAGTCTGATAGGGTTGCATTGAATTTGTATATCTCTTTGGATAGCATGGACATTTTAACAATATTAATTCTTCCAATCCATGAACATGGAATATCTTTCCGTTTATTTGTGTCTTCTTCAGTTTCTTTCATCAATGTCTTATAGTTTTCAGTGTACAGGTCTTTCACTTCCTTGGTTAAATTTATGCCTCATCACAAGAAGAATTTTTTCTTTTCTTTTTATTGTATCTATTTGAGATAATAAACGTTAATTAAACCTATTGTGGTCATCGTTTCACAAATATGTAAATCAAACCATCATGCTGTGTACCTTAAACTTATACAGAAATGTATGTCAATTATTTCTCAATAAAACTGGAAAAAATTTATTCCTAGGTATTTTATTCTTTTTGTTGCTATTGTAAATGGGATTGTTTTGGGGGGTTTTGTTTTTAATTTTTATTTTATTTTTGGCTGTGTTGGGTCTTTGTTGCTGCACGTGGGCTTTCTCTAGTTGCGGCGAGCGGGAGCTACTCTTCATTGCGGTGTGCGGGCTTCTCATTGCGGTGACTTCTCTTGTTGCGGAGCACGGGCTCAAGAGCTAGCGGGCTTCAGCAGTTGTGGCTCGTGGGCTCCAGAGCGCAGGCTCAGTAGTTGTGGCTCACGGGCCCAGCTGCTCTGCGACATGTGGGATCCTCCTGGACCAGGGATCAAACCCGTGTTCCCCGCATTGGCAGGTGGATTCTTAACCACTGTGCCACCAGCGAAGTCCCCAGTGGGATTGTTTTCTTAATTTCACTTTCTGATGGTTTGTTATTGGTGTATAGAAACACAACTGATTTTTCTATGTTGATTTGTATCCTGCAACTTTACTGACTTTTTAACGGAGTCTTTAGGGTTTTCTGTAGTTTTCTGAAGCACCGTGCCTGGGATCTGGGAAGATAAAAGAGCTCTGGGGCCTGGTGTCTGCCTTAGGGGCTTGCAGTCTAGTTGGGAGACTGGTAAACATATCAGGGTGACAGCTGGGTTGGCATCCGAGGATTGCAGGGTGATGGAGTGTCGGGGGTGGAGGCTCCTGGGGGTGGAGCGTCAGGAGGAGTTTGGAGGAGTTTGCTGTAACACGTAGGCTGATGCAGGCTTTGAAGTTTTATTTATGGAGCTGGGAACACCTGTAATGAGCAGGCACTTGCTTTTTTGAGACTTAGTAGGGGAGGCAGATAGCAGAAAGATGGTTTCAGGGGTGGGAATCAGCAGCTGAAAGAAGACTTGGAGGGGAAGGGCTTTCCAGGCGGGGGAACGGCGATGCCAAGGCCCTGGGGTGCAGGAGCCCGTGTCTGGGGATTGGAGCAGAAGCCATTCTCCTCCTCACCTCAGCCTGATGTCCCCGTCGCTCAGACAGCCCCTTGTGCTTCACTTGCCTCCCCAAGGCCTGCTCTGTATTCATGCCATGACTTGAGAGTTTATCTTCACTTGCTTATTTCTTTTTGTTTTCTATCCCGACTAGCATGTAAACTTTGGGAACTCTGGGACTTTTCTTTGTTTATTGCTGTATCTCAAATGCCTAAAAGAGTGCCTGGCACCCAGCAGTGCTCAGTGAATGCTTGGATGGCTGAATGAAAGGGCTGTGCGGTTGGCACAGAGAGCAAGGCAGAGGGTGGACCAAGATTCAGAGGCCATGAATGGGAAGGAAGGGATGCCAGGCATTTATGAGGGGGTGTACAAGGCCTCTGCAGGGGCCATAGAAAGACCCGATGCACCGGGACAGAGGGAACCACCTAGAAAGCAAACCAGAGAGCCTTCAGTGGAAGTCAGAAACATTAGCCCCTCTCACACTTAGGGCATTGACCCTCCCTCCGTCCCTGCCTTTTATTTTCCTTTCCATGTTTTTTGAACACTTACTGGGTTCCAAGCCCTGCTGGCACCACAGATACAAAGGAGAAATAAACATCGTGTGATATCTGACTTTGGAGAGAACAGTCATCCATCCTGAAGATTTGAAAGGAGAGAATCAAATTAAAACACAAAAGTATAGGGAACTGAATAATTTGGACACAAACTTTTATGTGTGTTCCTTGCTTTTCCTTGTGGCTTACAGCATGAACATTGACATGTGGGAATTAGCTTAAAGATGATGGTTCTGGGAGTTCACTTCTGAGTCAGTAACGCTGACTGATAGGTATATGTTTATATAACTGACACAATCGAGTTATTATTATAAAGAATTAAGGTAGTAGTTGGATAAATAAGGTCAATGTAAACATGCAGCAGTTGATTCACATGTATTTAATGAAAAGACTATATAAAGATAATAGAAATGCTGGTGCTTCTCACGGGAAGAATGTATTTGTGTGTGTGTGTATGGTGTGTGTGGTGTGTGTGTGTGTGTGTGTGTGTGTGTGAGCCTCTTTGCTGGGACTTGGCAGGAAGAGAACGCATCACCTTTTTTCTCATGTCTTTCCTCCCAGGAATAATACCAGCGAACGGGAAGATGGATGTGACAGTGACGTTTACCCCCTTTCAGTGTGGGATCGCACAGATGAAAGTGCAGCTGTGGATTTCACAGTTCAACTCTCAGCCGTACGAGTGTGTCTTCACCGGCACGTGCTACCCCAACATGGCTTTAAAGTACGGCCGCCTGGGGGAGCTTCTGTGTATTCTTCAAACTTTTTCATAACCCCAGGTCTTCTTCCTTCCATTCTGTGTTTCTTTCTTGTAGCAGAATGCCATCAAAAGCGTACTTACTATGCCTGAAACGAATATACTGTTTTCTGTCAATTCTATGTCAGTTTCAAAAACTTATTTAAACGATGCACCTTCATAAAATACACTTAAGATACAACAGCAATGCGGAGGATATCTCTGCACTTGTAGCCATAGTTGGTTCTGGCAATAGGGGAAGAGATGACTGAGGAAAGGAAAATTTCACAGTATAAACCCCAGCCTTGGAAAACCCTGACAAATATTTTGAAAACGATAAAGAAAAAGTTTGATTTTCTCCTCTCCCGTTCATGCACAGGTACACGTCACACAGGAACATCATTAGGCACATTAAATAAAGTGGAGTAACAACCTAGTATCAAAGTAAGAACTAACGCCATGGTTTATTATATATTTATGTTATTATTTTTTTTCTAAAAAGCCAAAGCAGCTAAAGTCTAGAGACTATTAGCAGCTAAAGTCTAGACTATTAGCAGCTAGACTATTAGCAGCTATTTAGCAGGTAAAGTCTAGCTAAAGTATAGACTACTCGTGTGGCCCGCTGAGCCCAAATCTTGCAAGTTCCCACAGTAGAACTAACATGCGTCAGCCGATGAAGAAGTGGCGTTGGATGTAACTGAAAAGCAGTGCTCATTCTCTTGGTGTCAGTTAGTGGCCGAGCGGAGCGCCACTGGCCAGCTCACGTCACGTGCTGCGACACCCAAACTGCCTCCTCAACGGCATCGCCTGAGTGGGACGTTGACTTGCCCCTCTTTGACCTTGACTTCGACAGGCGTGTTCGTACATACGATGGTGCATTGCGCGGCCCAGGCTCCGTACGAGAGCGGGAGCAGACCTTTTCTAACTGATGTTTTGGTTTCCCAACTGGAGTTTGATGTCTTGTTTAGAGCACTCTTGATGTTTTCCAGGACTGTGTCTCCCCAGGCTGCAGGTGGGGCTAGAACAGACATTCCACCAGGAAGGAGAAAAGTGACGCAGCCGCAGTGTGTTCTGAAAGTGTCATAGGTTGCTTTTTTGTTTCAGAGTTGGGTGCATGATGGATGCACTCACGTATGTCCTGACTTTGGCACTGCCAATTCCACGTAACTCTTTGGTTTCTCGTTTTCTCATTTGCATCCTTAACACTAGCAATTAGACTTCCTAAGGAGACTGGGTTTTTTGCTGTTGCTGTTAATTTTCATTGGAGTATGGTTGCTTTAGGAGACTGGTTTTTAACACCCTCAGAAATTTGGGGTTGTTTCCCAGATATTTACGGCAGAGGTGGTATCAGAGCTCTGTTGAGATGCAGATGCCAGGCCACAGCTCACTCGTCCCCACACCTCACAGCGCGTCAGTCAGTGTGGAGAGGTTCTCCCGTGCCGTGACCTTTCAGGACTCTCACACAGGCCACGTTAAGTTTGGGATCGCAGGCCTATGGCCCGTGTTGTGCAGTGGGGCCGGGTCAGTAGGCTCTAGGCCAATGCACCTGGCATGTCAGAATGCATGAATGGTCGCAATCTCTCATCTTACCTCTGTAACGTCACGGACACGTGTCATCCCCCCAAACACGTGTTCACACGTTCTTGCTTAAGAAAATGCTTTCATGGGTAGCATTTATAAACATACGTGGTTCTACTACATCTCATGATAAATAAGCAGCTTCTGCAGACGTGGAAGCAGCCCTGTCTATACCTGCCTATGTTTAAAGCAGTTTTCATTCACAGAAAAGGTCTCAAACATTAACCTGAGTCACTTTTTTTAAAAAAGATCTTGCTACGAACAGTGGGAAAAATTATTCTTTTACTAGGAACATAGATCAATGTAAGAGTTTTTAAATGTAAGTAAATTTAGCTGTGGAAATCCAACAGCCCAGAAATGAATTATGCTGGACGCTGAGAGCATTTTTCAGCATGTCCTGTTTTCCACTTGTTACGGTCTTTGAGAACATAAGGAAAACAGCCATCGAACAGCTGTTTGTATATGATTACGCTCTGTTATCCTGACCTTGCATTTATTTTAGTAAACCACTGTTTTAGCACTCAGTTTGATTTTTAGTTTAGATATAGTATTGATATTTAATGGACTGTAAGTCATGGTATTATTGGAAAGAACTAAAATTAGGAGCCTTGCGTTGTTGCATTACATACTAATTTAATCATCTGTTCTCAACTCTAGGTTAGAAGAATTTGAAAGATCAAATACTCTTTCTAGGAAAGTAGTTGTTCCTCCAGAAAAGGCAAGGACACATGTACATTTTCACCGATTGCCAGCAAAGGCAAAACCTCCCAAGATTAAGGTAAAGTGGGCGTTACGTGAACCACGAAGGAAGGAATGACACAGAAGGGAAATAATGACTTTTCCCTCCTGGTTTGGTCTCAGGAAATCGAATATCAGAACTTGAGATTTCCGGTAGATTTATCGAATCCATTTGCTGTGGCAACTGTTCTAAACCAAGAACCAGGAAAACTGAAGATTAAAGAATTAAGAGAAGGTAAGCAGTTGGTCCTCTGTAAATCAGCCCCTGGGCAGAATCGGAAGCAGCAGCCAAACTCCGTTAGATCGCTGTTTTGTTTTGCCATTAGAAACGTGTTTTTCTCTCAGCCAATGATTCGGATTTGATTACTGGTATAATCGTGTTTGCTCCCTCCCTCAGTTTTGGACCAAGGCACTGAGGTTTCACCAACAAGACAGATGAAGGAAGCACTCTTCGAACAGAAAGTCAAACAGGACACTTACGAAGAGCTCAGAAATCACCTTAAGTGGTAAATATTGTGCAATTATTTGCATCAAGTGTCGGTGTTCTTGGTAATGGCTTTTTATCCATGAGACACAATGAAATGTAATACCTTTTTATGCCCTTTGAAAATTTTGATTATTCTCTCCCCTTTAATGGACCTTCTGTTTCAGAGTGAAGTTTCTATTGGGAATAAACTAATGTGACCATGCTGTTTCCTAAGCATGACCAGTGGCAGAGCCAGAGTGCACCCCCCTTGCTCAGGACCGATCTGGGTGATAGGCACCCCGGGTCTTGCCCCATCACCTCTCACCCCACCCCGAGCCCCCTGTGTCCTGGGCTGTGTGCCCCAGAGGCCATCCGGGGATCCCGGCAGTGCAGGCAGGGCTCGGGGAGGCTCCCGGTGGAGGTTTTCAAACTCAGATGCGGGGCTTCTTCTTTGTGCTTCTGCAAACGAAATGGAACCCTTTTTACAAATTTTTACCAGATCACACCAGGTATATCTACATGTACAGATTCACCTGAACTAACTTTAGAAACTTAAACTGAGTTCAAAAAGAGACTCCTGGAGGCACTTCCCTGGCCGTCCAGTGGTTAAGACTCTGCGCTTCCACTGCAGAGGGTACGGGTCCGATCCCTGGTCTGGGAACTGAGAGCCCACATGCCGCCCAGACAGGCCACGCGCCCTGAGCTCTGGGCCGGCCCAGGTGTCCCCACCCTGCCACACCCTCAGGAGAAACAGCCCCTTCTGTGAATTCACAGAATCCTGTGTGAGCCTGTACTCGGGGTCTGGCCTCAGTTGAATAGGGCATACGCCGGGTTACCCAGGACCATTTAAAAAAAAATACTCTTTCCCTGTTGTAAAAAAAGTGGACACGTTGTCATTGTAGAAACTTGAAGATTTTTTTTTGAGTGTACAAGAGGAAAAAAATCACTGTTAGTACAGTGACCACTGTTAACCCTCGTGTTTTCTCTTCCACCTATGCTTCTTTGTAACAGACTCGAAATCACATCCTAAATTTTGTTTTTTGTTTATTTATTTATTTATCTATTTATCTATCTATTTATTTATTTATTTTGGGCTGTGTTGGGTCTTCATTGCGGTGCGTGGGCTTCTCACTGCGGGGGCTTCTCTTGTTGCAGAGCATGGGCTCCAGGTGTGCGGGCTCCGTAGTTGTGGCACACGGGCTCTAGAGCGCAGGCTCAGCAGTTGTGGCGCCCGGGCTTAGTTGCTCTGCGGCATGTGGGATCTTCCCGGACCAGGGCTCGAACCCGTGTCCCCTGCATTGGCAGGCGATTCTTAACCACTGCACCACCAGGGAAGTCCCTAAATTCACTTTTGATCATGTGTTGTTCACTTAATACTTTCTCCCTAGCTTTTTGTTAAAAGATTTTAACCCTGCCAGTAAGAGGCACACACACTGATGTAGGGTCAGTGGTTAACACCACGTGCATGCACACGTGCACAAATGTTCACATGCAGACACACCTTTTATCCCCCTGAGCCCTTTGAAAGCAAGTTGCAGGTAAAGGTGCCATGAACCCTCGTCCCTAAAGGCTTTAGTACGTAGCTCCTAAAAGCAGGGACATTCTCCAACATCACCATAATCACTTCCGAGAGGTTTACCATTGATGAAGCACCAAATAATCAGCCTATATGCAGATTTACCTTGTTGTCCCAGTAATGACTCTTATACCAGGGGGTTTTGGGTTTTGGAGTGGGGAATCCAAGGTCCAATCAAAGATCATACAATTTGTGTGTAGTTTTCATGTCTCTTTAGTTTCCTTTAATCTAAGACAGTTATCCAGAACTTTAAAAACCACAGCTACTGTATCCTTGTTTTGTTCTTTTTTTTTTTGGCCGCGCCATGCAGCTTCCGGGATCTTAGTTCCCCGAACAGGGATCGAACCCACGCCCTCGGCGGTGAAAGCCGAGAATCCTAACCACTGGACTGCCGGGGAACTCTGCTACTATATACTTTGAACACGTATCAGACTCCATGATGGGTACATTACATACCAGAGGTGTTTTAAGTGTGATAAAATTCACATCACATAAAATGAACCATTTTAACCATTTTAAAGTGTACAAGCCGGAAGTTCTTAGCACGTTCACGGTGTTGTGGGACCATCACCACTTATTTCCAGAACATTTGCGTCCCTCCAGAAAGGAAGCCCATCGTAAGCATGAAACAGTCACGCCCTGTCCTCTTTCCCCAGCCCCTGGCGACCACTAATCCGCTTTCTGTCTCTGTGGCATTGCCCCTTATTTCATATGAATGCAGTCGTAGAACACGTGGCCTTTAGTAACTGTTTTCTTTCACCGTTTGTGTTTTCAAGCTTCATCCACGTCACAGCACCTGTCAGTACTTCATTCATTTTTATGGCTGAATAAGATTCTATTTTATGGACATACTACATTGTGTTTATTCATTCATCAGTTGATGGACACTTGGGTGGTCTCCACCTCTTGGCTATTTTAAATAATGCTGCTACGAACATTTATATACAGGTTTTTGTGTGAACTTATCTCTTCAGGACTCTTGGGTGTATGCGTAGGAGAGGAATCGCTGGGTCGTACGGTCATTGTATGTTTACCTTTTTGAGAACGGCCAAGCTGTGCTCTGCGGGGCTGCAGCATTTTACATTCCCGTCCGCAACATACGAAGCTTCCAGTTCCTCCACCTCCTTGGCAGTTCCTGCTGTTTCCCTTTGTTATGATTGTCGTCACCATCATCACCATGGATCGTCACAGCCACCCAAGGGGGTGTGCAGTGGTGGTCCATCGCTGTGGTTTTGATTTGCATTTCCCTAATAACAACTGAGGTTGAGGACCCAGGTTTCTCTATTGTTCATAAATATTTTCGTGTGTGTCACTGGAAGATGAGCTTCGTCTTGTGGAACACATCATTCACCCTAGTTGTGTTGCTGTGGTCTCTGCAGCTTCTCTACCCCATGGTGTGTCCTCCCTCTTCAGCTGTGCAGTGTGGCTAAGACACTCCGTCCTGAAGTCGACTATGGTATTCTGATGGGTTCTGGAAGCTGGTTTTTTTCTCCCCAGGCAGGTACACCTCGGTAAAGATCACATGTCCTTTAAATTTAAAAAAGACCTTACTGAGGAGCGGCAGAGAATAAACAGCAAGTACAAGGTCAGAATCACTGCTAATTCGATGTCATTTATTTCACTAAATATTGTGAATTCCTGCTGTATGCAAGATGTCATATAAGGAGAGAAAACCTTACAATTAAGTCGGGAGGGGAGGCTGATAACCAGCCCACGGTTAACTGTAAATCGAGGCTGCCTGTAACTGTCACCGAGACCTCTGCTAAGCAGTGTGGGGCTTCAGGGTCCAGCTAGCAGAAGACTCATCCAGCTGGAAAGCTTCCTAGAAGACACGGTGTACGTTTGAAAATTAGTAAAGAGGAGAAAGGCGTCCAGCTTAGAGGCAGGGAATGGCTCCAGTTCGGGCTGGCATGCTGGGCATGAGCTGCAGAGCACGAAGGTAAGAGAGACCCAGAGACGGTGACCAGGAGCGAAGCCAGAGCCAGGTCCAGACCAAAGCTGGAGGCCGAGCCCTGTGGCAGGAAACCGAGCAAAAGCGAGAGGGAGGGAGGGTGCAGAACAAGTGGGCGTGGGAACCGCAGGGCCCAGACCCTCGAGGGCGGCGGCTTCTTGCTCAAGGGAGACGGCCAGTGATGCTAAATTCTGAGATGTTCATCGTAAATGAGTAGAGTCTAAATAAAGGTACAAGAAGTTTCCCTCCTCTTTCGTCTAACAACGCATCTGCCAATCCCTTCTTTAAATTCCCTCTATTTTATTTGACTTTTAGTCGTCATGGAGGTCTGGGTCTCTCCCCACGGAATCTGTATTTTGAACCTAAGGTCTCCAGTCTCAAACTCAACCTCCTGCTGCGTGCAAATCAGACTGGACAGCTCACCACCCTGGTGACAATCATAGGCATTTGTTATTTCTTGTTTTCTTTGATTGCAGTAGAGTTGATTTACAATATTGTGTTAGTTTCAGGTATACAGCTCAGTGATTCAGTTACACACACACACACACACACCTTCTTTTTCAGATTCTTTTCCCTTAGAGGTTATTACAAAATATTGAGTAGAGTTCCCTGTGCTCTCCAGTAGACCCTCTCATTTTCGAGTAGGGTGTTAATGTTTTGGTCGGATTTCTTCCAATTTAGTCCATAAAAATGTTTGTGAACAGCATACCTGAAAGCCAAGCTAGTTTTCGAAGTTACCTAACGCAAACATAATAAAAACCACAGAGAGGCAAAAGCTAACACATGTTTGCAGGCGCACGGCCCTGTTGCCGTGGAGGCAGGTGTGGGGAGACACGGAGCCAAGCCCGGCGGCCTTCCTGGGAGCGACCCGGCAGTGCCAATGGCTCCGGGGTGGGGAACATTGCTCGGGGGCCAGGGAGCAGGCGGCGGGGGACACCCATCCACGGAAGAGACAGACCCCCAACTTCCACCACCCAGGAAAGGGAAGGGATCACGTGCCTCTGTTAAAACCTGACACTTGGATAATCGTCTCTGAGGAGCTTAAAACTCCCCTGGGAGGTTAGCTTTCTTTTAAATGAAATCTCTCTACTCCCATGTGACACCGTTTCCTAAGATCCATTCTGTGAGTTTTAAATGCCTCAGAAATAATTTCCAGAGACTATCCTCTAATTATAAGAAGAAGGTATTAGGTTTGTGCTTCTGTAGAAACTTTCCATGTTTAAACAGTAAGTGTACTTAAAACGATCATTTTAACCACCACTCCCAGCAGAACTTCATGGGTGGATTGGACCAATGGCTTAATGGGTTTCTACCAGTTTCAAAGAGAAATGCAGTTGTGTGCCTTTGTATTCCATTTTAACATTTTTGATGATTGAAAACCCCAGCTAGACAGAGGAGATCCTGTTTTGGATGACGAATTCCAGCGACTCAAGACAGAAGTTCACCAGAAACGGGTTGTACGCGACCTGGAAGAAGTAAGTAACTTCCTTTATTTGGAATCTAATTATCAGCAGCTCTTTATATGCTTATTTTTTAAGCATATAAGCAATTTTATAGAAATCCTTTTACCAAGAGATTTGTAATCGTTTTTAATTTGCGTACCTTTCGGAGTGTTTTTTCTTACAACGTATCCACAAGTCAGGCATCCACTTGTCATTAATGTTTCCCTTGAAATTAACAGCCTTGTATATGGGCCCCTGCTTCCCACACCTCCGATTTCTCCTCTTGGTCTCCTTTGTTCTTTCCCTTTGCTGCCCATGCCCCTGTCCGCAGGTCCTCGGGGTGGGTCCCTGGGTGGGTTCCTCGCCCCCTCCCCTCCCCTTGTAAGAAGACAGCCAGTCAGACGCCAGAGCTCTGGTCCCAGCTCCACCTCAGATTTGGGACCCGGGAAGAGCCCTCTGAGCCTTCGTGCCTCGGTGTCCTCAAATGTAAAGTGGGGACAGTAGTCCCCCCCACCAGAGTTTCCTCTGTCATGTGATCGTTTCTGGTTAAAACCCCAATTTTTAATTTTTTTACTTAAAGAAATTTTTTTGAAGCATAGCTGATTTACGATGTTGTGTTAATTTCTGCTGTACAGAAGTGATTCACTTATACATATATATACATTCTTTTTCATATTCTTTTCCATTATGTTTTATCACAGGATATTGAATACAGTTCCCTGTGTTCTACAGTAGGACCTTGTTGTTTACCCCAATTTTTAATTTTAACAACGGAAAAATGCTTCCCAGTCTCCCCACCTCCACCATTCTCGGTTTTCTCTTCTGGGTCTGCACGCCGGCACTGTTTTTACCTCTCTTCTCCCCCCGCCCCGTCTCATCTGGCCACACAGTCCTGCTAGTCGCTGTTCCACGAGGCCATCCCCCGGTCCACCTCCACGGCTCACCCTCAGCTCATCCTGCGGGTGAATCGTTTGTGTTCCGCCCCTCCGCCCTCTTCGTGGCCCACTGCCCGGGCCAACGCAGGACTGACTCACTTCCGATGACTTTGTCTTCACGTTGCTCCCCTGTTCAGTGACCTGCAGCGCCCAAGGCTCTGGCCGGCGTCACGACACCCCCAGACACCCTTTCCTTCCCAGTCTTTACTGATCCACACACGCTTGTGCCCCCGGTGCACGGGCTCCACTGGGGACCACGCGGTCTGGCCTCCTGCTTCTGCAGCATCCCAGCACCCGACGCAGGGTTCTGATTTCTGTGTGACTTTATTCTTCCTCTCTAGACTGTACATTTCTTTCTTTCTTTTTCTTGATTTAATAGTCACAGTTTTCTAAAAAGAAAACTCTTAACAAATGAGGGAAACAGAAGCTTTTGTAAACTCATAAATTGTTTTTTCAAAAAAATTGCAGTAAAAGTCATTCTAATTGGCGAACAAATAGAAGTACTGTATATACAAGCAAGTACAAAATTTTTTTTTTTTTTTTTTTTTTTTTTTTGTGGTACGTGGGCCTCTCACTGCTGTGGCCCCTCCCATTGCGGAGCACAGGCTCCGGATGCGCAGGCTCAGCGGCCATGGCTCACGGGCCCAGCCACTCTGCGGCATGTGGGATCTTCCCAGACCGGGGCATGAACCCGTGTCCCCTGCATCGGCAGGTGAACTCTCAACCACTGCGCCACCAGGGAAGCCCCTACAAACTCTTCTATTCAATATTGTGTTAGAGGTTCTGGATAGTACAGGATGATAAGAGAAAGATACAAGGAAAGTTATAAGTATTGGAGAGAAAGAAATAAAAAGATCATTGATTTTATATGATATAATTAACTGTGATTGTAGAAAACCTAAAAGCATCTATTGCCAGATTAATTAAATCTACCTCATTTGTAAGAGAATTTAGCAATTGCGTATAAAATACAAGAATATCTACTGTATTTTCATATACAAGAAATAAAACGTTAACATATAATTTAATAGACATGTAATTTATAATAGCAAGCAAGTACCTAGAAGCAAATCTAACAATTACAAAACTTTACATTAAAACAATAACAAAGATCTAAATAAATTGAAAGATATTTATAGACGTCTCATGGAAGAGAATAAGCATTGTAAAGACGTTACCTTTTTCCAAATTGATCTACAGATTAAATGCAATCCCAATCAATATCTCAGTAGGCTTTGTCATGGAATTTTATAACTCTTTAAGTACATATATATGTACATATACACAACATGAACATGAATATTATGTATATATACGTATATATATGAAAGAGCAAAGGCTCAAGAATTTTTTTAACTTAAAATGAATAAACCAGGGGAGAGGACTTTCTCTGAAGGAGACAAAGCTTTATGACCAAGTTAGGTCATTAAGGCAGTGTGGTATTATTGGCATACGGATAGACAAAAGATAAATTAAACCAAATAGAAACAGATCCACATATATATCAAGTGTTGATATATGATTGATGTGGCATTGTAAGTCACTTGAAAAATGAGATTAGACTGTACTTTTTTAAAAATACAAATTTATTTATTTATTTCTTTTTGGCTGTGTTGGGTCTTTGTTGCTGCGCACGGGCTTTCTTTAGTTGCGGCGAGGGGGCTACTCTTCGTTGCGGTGTGCGGGCTTCTCACTATGGTGGCTTCTCTTGTTGTGGAGCACGGGCTCTAGGCACGTGGGCTTCAGTAGTTGTGGCTCATGAGCTCTAGAGCGCAGGCTCAGTAGTGATGGCGTACAGGACTTAGTTGCTCCGCAGCATGTGGGATCTTCCCAGACTGGGGATCGAACCTGTGTCCCCTGCACTGGCAGGTGGACTTATCCAGTGCGCCACCAGGGAAGTCCCTAGATTGTACATTTCTTGAAACCCAAATCTTGTCTTCCACTTTTGGTCCCTAACCCAAGAAGTATTCCCTGTAATGCTAGGTACGCCAGAAGTGCTTTAAAAGTGCTCATTACATGGAAGAACAAATAATAACTTGGTTTGGGATCCAGCTCTGAAACATTTTTATTAAATGCTTTTATGACAGGAGTTAAAATTTAAATCTAACATGCGCCTATATTTTGTGTTCACAGAAAACCAGGGAATTTCATCCTAATTTTGATCCGCTCGTAAATAACACTTGGGTCAACAGGTTCTGGGCGCAGAGACGGTTTCAGCAAGCAGCACGCAAGGTAAGTCTCAGCACCAGGTTGAAAATTTAGTTTCTTTAGTTATCAGCACAGGGAAGTTGAACAGTGAGGCTTTTTCTATAGCAGCTTTATTGAGATGCAATTCACATGCCTTAAAATTCACTCCTGTAAAGTGTACAGTTCAGTCGTTTTTAGTGGAGTACAGCCATCACCGTACTATCTGATTTTAGGGCGTTTTTATCACTGCTTAAAGAAGCCTGGTCCCCAGCAGCAGTCGCTCTCCACCTCCCACCCCCTTCCCTGTTCACTTTCTGCCTCTGTGAATTTGCCTATTCTGGACGTTTCGTATACGCGGAATCCTACAATACATGGCCTTTTGTAACTGGCTTCTCTCTCTTAACATGCTTTCAAGGTTCATCCACGCTGTAGCGTGTTTCAGTACCTCATTCCTTTTTCAGGATGAATAGTATTCACCCTTGAACGGAGATACCACACTCTTTATCTAGTCATCGGTTGAAACATTTGGGCTGTTCTCACCTTTTGGCTGTCCTGGTGAGGATAACGGCGCTACAAACATTTATGTGCAAGTTTGTGGACGTGTTTTCAGTTCTCTGGGGCGCGTACACCTAGGAGCAGAATGGCTGGGCCCTATGGAAGGATGCTGGTTAGTGATTTCTAGGGAGGACAGTGGGGTGCTCCTGTGCCCCTCAGCCTCTCCAGTCCATAAAGGGTGTGAGGTGACCCCCTGGCCTGGCTCCGCCTCCCCTCCGCAGCTGCCCCGGTCCTCTGTGTGGTCCCAGAACACCACCTGAAACCCCATCCCATCTCCCTTCCCTCCACCCACACCTGTCCTTCAGCCAGCTCAGCCTGCCCCTCCTCCAACAAACAGCCCCGTAAGCACTAGCGCTTGGCCGTCTTGGGGTGCCTCTTGCGTCTTATGTCGCCTGTGGACCTCTCGTCCCAGCCACTGGAGCCTGGCTGCCTGGGGGGCAGACCCCCTCCTGCCCCCACCCCGGCAGGGAGACCGGCAGTGGAGACACGGACTCTGGAGACCGGCTTCTTGCCCCTCATTCTTTTTTTCTTTTTCTTTAATAAATTATTTCATTTTTATTTTAGATAATCATTTTACTCTTTTTTTCACTAGTAAATGTGTTTGATGGATGGATGGATGGATTGAGTTTTGGTCACGCCGTGCAGCGTGTGGGATCTTAGTTCCCCAACCAGGGATCAAACCTGTGCCCCCTGCAGTGGAAGCGCAGAGTCCTAACCACTGGGCCACCAGGGAAGTCTCTTGCCCTTCATTCTTGGTGCTACTTCTTTTTTTATGGTTTTTAAAAGTTTTTTATTCAAGTATAGCTGATTTGCAATGCTGTGTGAATTTCTGGTGTACAGCAAAGTGATTCAGTTATACATATATATGCTTTTTAAAAATTCTGTTCCATGATGGTTTATCACAGGGTATTGGATATAGTTCCCTGTGCTCTACAGTAGGACGTTGTTGTTTATCCGTCCTGTATATACTAGTTGGCACCTGCTGACCCCAAACTCCCGATCCATCCCTCCCCCACACCCCCTCCCCTTTGGCCACCACAAGTCTGTTCTCTATGTCTATCAGTCTGTTTCTGTTTTGTAGGTAGGTTCCTTTGTGTCATATTTTAGATTCCACATATAAGTGATACCATGTGGTACTTGTCTTTCTCTGTCTGACTTACTTCACTTAGTATGAGAATCTCTAGGGCCATCCATGTTGCTGCAAGCGGCATTATTTCATTCTCTTTGATGGCTGAGTCATATTCCATTGTATATATGGACCACATCCTCTTTATCCATTCCTCTGTTGGTGGACATTTAAGTTGTTTCCATGCCTTGGCTATTGTGAATAGTGTTGCTGTGAACACAGGGATGCATGTGTGTCTTCAAATTAGAGTTTTGTCTGGATATATGCCGAGGAGTGGGAATGCTGGATCATACAGCAGCTCTATTTGTAGTCCTTTGAGGACCCTCCAGACTGTTCTCCATAGTGGCTGCACCAGTTTACGTTCCCATCGTGGTGCTACTTCTCATGAGTTTTCCAGTCTTGGACAAGTTCCATGACCTCTGTGCCTTTGTCTCCTCATCTGTCACTGAGGAGACCAGTAAGACCTATCTCAGGGCTGTCATGAAGGTCAGGTGAGTCAACACGTAGAAGACTCCAAGAGTTTACGTTACAGGTGATCTCTCAAGCAGTGCTTGCAGCCTAGGCTGATGTCTGTAAACCAGTGTCCCTGCTGGGGCTTTGTCTGGGTGGGCTCTGTGCGTGTGCAGGACAGAGGTGGCCACGAGACACTTGCTGCTCGTGGGCCAGCCCAGGGCACGCTGGAGCCAGCCCTCCTGGGTCAGCAGCTGTGTGTCTGGCTCTGTCTGAGTGGAGGCCCCGTCTTTCCCGCACACTCCCCAGCACATGCTGCCACTTAGATGTGCCAACACGTCCCCAGCCCGACGGCCCCTGCCATCCCCCCGGCCCAGTCACAGCCCCATCCTCTCTGTCTGGACCATCGCAGCCAGAAGAGGCCTCCCAGAGCTTGGACGTGATCGGACGTTGCCCCTGGGAAAACCTTCCAAAGGCCCCCCATTGCAATTGGAATAAAAGGGGCAATTTTCATCGAGGCGACAAGGCCATCCTGGGTGTCCCTCTGCCCTTTAAGCCTGTCTCCTTTGTTCCTGAATCAGGATCTTTGCACCTGCTGCTTCCTCTGCTCAGAACTCCTTCCAAGGCCAGCGTCTCCTCACTGTTCAAGTCTCAGATCAAACCTCACCTCCCAGAAAGGCCTTCCTTACGTCGTCCCCGCGGGAGTGGCCAGACCCCCTCCCAGCCCCTCAGTCATGCCCCCGTGTGTCTAGTCTTCTTCATTTTCTTCATGGTGTTTAGCCTGTGCGCTCGTGTGTCTCCTGCCGTCCCACTCCACACACACGCACGTAGAGGACGTCAGCTCTGTGCGGGCTGGACCCTTGTCCGCTCCCCACTGCGTCCGCAGTACCTGAACAGGACTGTGCACGGAGCAGCCACCTCATCATACTGGATAAGTGGCAAGGCCGCGGGCGGATGGGAAGGAGCGGGAACCGTGAAAGGAGCGGCCCCAGCTCTGGGCGCAGGGAGCGCTCACCTCCAGCAGCGCCTGCTCTGGACGCAGAGCGTGGGGTGTGCAGCCAGCGCCGCCCAACCCACTGCCCGGTGTCTATGGAATTGTCCGCTTAGTTTGTCCTTCAGCTCTGAAAACAACATGGCAGCAGTGTCACGACTCAGATATACCGGGAAGAAAGACCGTAGAACTAGTCACTCTCTCCACTCCAGAAATATGAGAAAACTGGGGCTCGTAAATTGGGAGGGTCAAGGCCAGATGACAGCCGGGTCTCTGTTTGCGTTCAGGCAGGTCTGCACCATCCAGACCTCAGTGCCCGTGGCCTTGTCCAGGGCACTGTGACCCTCCCTGGGAATTCCACGTAGATCGGTGGCCTCAGCCCCTGGCTGTGGTTGAGGAAATTGAGCTAAACTGAATGCCAAAGTGAGCACCGATGAGCACTGTGAAATCCTTCTTCTCTCTAATTCCAGGTCATGATTCATAACCGCTTGCAGAGCGTGCTGACTGCGATCCGTAACATGCACGGAGACGCCATCGTGAAAAGGTTCACTCACGGAAGACAGTCCACAGCGCAAGGTAGAGCCGGCTGCAAACAGCTGTGCTTCCATCAACACGTGTCCTGAGCAGCGGGCTTCTCTGTTAGGAAGTCAGCTGGGTACAAATGCATGGCTTCATCAATCACATGTCCTGGATTTTAAAAAGTTTTACTGAAGTCTGGTTGATTTACAGTGTTGCATTGATTTCTGCTGTGCATCACAGTGATTCAGTCAGTTATACACATATATTCACATTCTTTTCCATTATGGTTTATCCCAGGATATTGAATGTAGTTCCCTGTGCTCTACAGTAGGACCTTGTTGTGTATCCATCCTATAGATAAAAATTTGTATCTAGTAACCCCAAACTCCCACTCCATCCCTCCCTCACCCCCCACCCTTAGCAACCGCAAGTCTGTTCTCTATGTCTGTGAGTCTGTTTCTGTTTTGTAGATAAGTTCATTTGTGTCATATTTTAGATTCCACATATAAGTGATACCATATGGTATTTGGCTTTCTTTTTCTGACTGACTTCACTTAGTATGATAATCTCTAGGTCCATCCATGTTGCTACAAATTGCATTCTTTCATTCTTTTTTATGGCTGAGTCATATTCCATTGTATATATGTCCCACATCTTCTTTATCCATTCTTCTGTCGATGGACATTTAGGTTGCTTCCATGTCTTGGCTATTGTGAATATTGATGCTATGAACATAGGATATTTTATTACATTTTAATTATCCTTTTTCCTCCTATATTATTTTATCTCTGATGCTGACGTTTCTAATGAAGAACTCTTTTAAAAAACATTGTAAAATTTACCTGTGAGTTACATATGGACACCTGTAAAATGTCTTTACATGCTTCTTTAATTTGATCTCTTTCTTTGCTGACAAGGGCAAAGAATATTCATCAGAGAGACTTTCACTACGAATTATAGTGTTTTGGAAGTAAGAATAAAATTTTTTAAACATTGGAGACGGGGTTGAGGTAAAGAACAAAAGAGAAACTAAAAACGAGACGACACACAGACATAACGCACACACACGCGTTCCTTCTTAAATGGCGTGTGCCGGGCACCCAGTAACTGGTGTGTGGCAAACGCACACATGCACACAACCAGAGACGGTGGTTTCGCACACATACCTTACGATTCTCCCAAAGCGCTGTTTTGTTTTTCACCCGCAGACGAGAATTCCTCCAGACACCTTGGGGCGCGGGTCAGTCAGGACGATTACGGCAGCTGCTTCTCTGTGTCACCCCAGCAAGTGCTACCCTTCGCCTTCCCGGCCTACAGCGCCCCCCAGGGCTCCAACGAGCTGGTGGGTGTGCAGGGCTGCGGTGGCCCAGGTGCCATCATGGTCGCAGGCAGGTGCCCAAGGGAGCTCCGCCCTGTCTCTGCCCCTCCGCCACCTCCTGAGAGGCTCCCAAGGCAGACCTGCGTCCAGGTTATTGAGATGAACGGGAAACCGAGTGGCCCCCGCTGCCCCCTGCCTGGCCCCTGGGATGCCTGTGCTCAGGCCCTGCCCAGCCTGGAGGCCGCCGGGTGCGTGGGATCTGCGGGGGCCAGGGGTGGGTGGCCACAGCCTCGAACAGGCCAACCTCGGACTCACAGGTCCATCCCTGTCTCCCTCTCGGTGGCAAGACGTGTGACAGCCAAATGATGCATCGTCATAATTCACATCGGGGCTAGACCACGAGTCAGGCAGTTTCTTAAGCGCTTCCATTCTGTCAATTCATTTAATCTTCAACAGGTCTACATGGTAGGTTTATCCTCTTACAGCTGAGAAGGAGCCTGGGACACAAGGTCACAGAGACAGTCATGAAATGTTGCCGGAGTTCCCCAAGTTCACGTAGTTAGCCATAAAAAGTGTGTTTTCATCGATAGTGAAAGGGCACAAGCACAACAGTGTTTTGGTTTCAAGGAATGAACTTGCCGTTCACATCCTGTAAAATGTGCTGAGCCTTGCAGGTTAATCTACTCAAGCATTACAGGAGTGACTTTAGAGATTCCATGTGTTTTCCATTAGAAAATCACATGACTTAAAAGATGAGAATATTTAGTTCCTAGGAAATGACAAATCTGAGATTTTCAAGCATTAAGAGTTATCTGATACTCCACAATTAATGGGGGAAAGACTGACAGGGATGAAGAGAGGCTGTCCCTGTGCTGTGGAGCCCGTCTTTTTCTCTTTTTTTTTTTAATAATTCAAAGCTTGTCATTTCATTTGGTACTTGAATTCGTGCTGCAGGAACTTCTGTGCTGCTCAGCATTCCTGTCCAGAAAGAATTTTGTAATTCATTCCATAACTACTGTATTTCACGTATTCGAAGATCGTGTTTTAAAATACACAGCACCTTTGAGATTGGGAAATGTCTTATAATGGGTGGCACATTCACACTGCATCGTATCAGTCTAACGACGGTGTCTCAGCTCGGTGAGCCGTAGTATTTACTGAGCGCCTGTCACAGGTGGGGCACTGTTGCAGGGTCTGGGTGATGCAGCAGATCCGCGTGCGGGACATTGGGGAGGTGGTGCTTCGGGATTAGCATCCGTGGAAGGGACGCAGCCGCGGTGGGCAGAGGGGAAGTCAGGCTGCATCCTTTGACAGAGGCCTCAGCTGCCATCCTGAGAATCACACCCTAAGAGACAAGGGGGGCGGGGCCCCACGCTGCCTCCAGGCCACTCGCGGGAAGCGGCAGCTCTGGTCACGGGAAGGGTCACTTAGAGGGAGGGGCTGTTCGTGTAACGTGCAAAATGTAGAGAAACAGAAGCATGGCTGCCCGCACTCCGTGATGATCACGTGTCACTTCTTTGAATTTTCACGTTTTAGGATCCTGGTGGCCTGGGACCTGTTCCAATTAAACCTTCAGAAATTCAAGTCAAGCAGGCCTATCCCATCTTCAGTCTGCAGGTTAGACCCGTCATGTGGTTCTGTTAATTGGGTTTCTTATGAAGTGAACAGAATCGTCTTGAATTTGAATTGCACTATTTTTATTAGTTTTGTCCTATGACGGATTATGCCGCGTAGCATACTGTGTGTATTTCTCTGCTGTTATTGTATGTGACGTGCAAGGTGTAGCAGATTCTCTTTTCCTCACGTGGCTTATGGAAACCAGGATCTTTATTCTGTGGATATACCATATAGTATGCATATCTGAAGCTGTCTGAACTACATACGTTAGAAACTTGAAGAAAAGACACAAGTGAACAAAGTGAGTCAGCCTTTGTGTGTGACCACTTCTGTTTTTGAAAATATGCATGTTTTATTTCTTTTTTCTCTTCTTTCTTTTCTTTTTTTTAATTGAAGTATCGTTGAATCTCAATATCTTGTTAGTTTCAGGCATACAGTGCAGTGATTCAGTTATACACACACACGGATGTATATTCTTTTTCAGATCCTTTTCCCTTTTATGAGTATACTTCCCCGTGCTGTCCAGTAGGTCCTTGTAAAATATGCATGTTTTAAACTGACAAACCAGTGTTCAGTGTATTGCAGTTAAGCCCTAAGACAGGGGCGAGGAACTGAGAACACCGCTGTGTGCTGGGACCCAGAACAGTGCCCAGGACGGCGCTGACAAAGCTGCTGGTTAAACGTGGCGCTCATTTTCCTTTTACCCCCAGGCGGCTGGGAAGTGCCGCCCAAGGGCTTCGAGCGCCTGCCTTCTCTCCCCCAGGTTCCTCAGCTGTACCAGATCAAGAGGTACCAGCCGGTCTCTGTGCAGAGGTCTTCAACCAGCTACCGGCCTCAGAAGCTTGCCCGGGCCCTGAAGCCAGGAGCTGAGGTGACAGGTCCCCACCCTCGGGAACGCCCCACCTTCCCGCCACCCTGGCGCGTGGACTAACGCGCTGTCCTTGGTCTTGGCCCAGGACGAAGCCACCGCCGTCATGGCCCTGCCCAAGCAGGACTCCGCGCCCCAGCTCCCTGGAGAGACCTCCGTCCTGAGCATACGACTCCCCGAGGCCTTGGCCCAGGCTCCAGAGTACGACCCGCTCTATATCTTTGTAAGTGACATCAGCAGAAGTCATTCTTCCCTGTCCCTTTCTCCAGCAGTTACTTCATAAGAAAGCAGAAACAAATAGAAAGCAATCTTATTTTTGGTTACCAAAGGGGAAAGGGGGGAGGGGTAAACTAGGGGTGTGGGACTAGCAGACACACACTACTGCACGTAAAAAAGATAAACAGCAAGGACTGACTGTGTAGCACCGGGAAATGTACTCACGGTCGTGTAATAACCTGTAGGGGAAACGAATCTGGAAAAAAAATACATATATATAGATAGGGCTTCCCTGGTGGTGCAGTGGTTGAGAGTCCGCCTGCCGATGCAGGGGACACGGGTTCGTGCCCCGGTCTGGGAAGATCCCACATGCCGCGGAGTGGCTGGGCCTGTGAGCCATGGCCGCTGAGCCTGAGCGTCCGGAGCCTGTGCTCCGCAACGGGAGAGGCCACAACAGTGAGAGGCTGGCGTACTGAAAAAATATATATATATATATATAAATAACTGAATCACTTTGCTGTACACCTGAAACTGACACAATATTGTACATCAACTATACTTCAGTTTTTAAAAAAAAAACATTGAGAAAAAGAAGACAGAAGCACTAATTGGGAATATTTTTCTGTTTTGGGGATTTCAAGGGTTAAACCACATCTCACCTTTGAAATGGCTGGCCAGCCTTTATCATTTGGAGAATATCAATGTTTTTGTCTTTTAACAACTCCAGCATTTATTTTTTTATGACAATAGCTTTATGATCTTTTCTAATTATCTATAATATGCACATGTGTATTTTTGTGTTTCTTTTAAGTATAGTTGCTGTGCAATATTAGGTAAGTTACAGGTGTACAATACAGTGATTCACAATTTTTAAAGGTAGCATATATGTATATATATTTTAAGAAGAAAGTATACAACAGAAAAAAAGTAAAGTCACCCCAGCCCCGTCCTGCGGCGCTTAGTTGATTCTTTATCCCATCTTCGGGCACCGTGTCCCTGCCACACCGACGCCTGATTCCCTGTCTTCTACCAAATTGAGTCCAGTCTCCCAGCGATGTGGGGTCCAGCCGGTTCTTCCCCCTCCCCTGTGTGTGTCCTCCTGTCACCTGCCCTCAGGGGCACCCCCTTCCCCCTTATCCTTCTAGGTACCCAAGCCCTAAGTGACTGAAGGCCAGACAGGAAATCTTAGGAGGTTCTATGTAAGAACGGAATCATCGGCGAAATGCCACGGTAGTTGACCTAGTTACGGTCTGTTTTTTAAGGACACGCGCACACACACGAACACAGACGAACACACACACACACACACACACACACGCAGGATGAGGAAGGGCCTCAGACACTACCTGAGAAAGTCTCCTCTGGGAGAATCTACACGTGAGCCTCAGAATCTCTGACAGGGCAGAGATGCTGGTGGTCGCACCCAAGGGCAGAGCAGGGACAGACGCCTGCCTGTTTCCTGGTTGTTTGCCTCGGGGCTCCTTCTCTGAGCTCTGCTGCTTTCCTCCAGGGAGCTGTGCTGTTTGTGTTTTGGCCAAACACAAACACAGCGTGTTCTGGTGGTCTCATTGGGGGGCGGCGGAGGGCTGTCCCTCAGAGACAGAGTCAGGGCTGGGATGGCTTCACGGGACATCTAACTCAGTGATCTTCAGACTTCACTTAGCAACAGCACCCTATCGCCAGCTGAAATTTTACACAGCAGGGCAATATGCAAAATAGGGTCCCGGTTGCTGGGCTGGCAGTGGGTAAGGGGCTTTCCTGAGGAGGGTATCCCTGCAAAACCCCAGGGTCTTCACAGTCTCCCCCAGACCCACCCTCTACCACCCCTCACCACTCTGCAAGTGAGAAAGCTGGTCTAGAGACCAGTTTTGCAGATGTAACATACATCAACATTTACCGGATTACATACTTTTCACATGGGCAGTTTATCGCATATCACTTATACATCAGTATGGCTATAAAAGAAAGAATTCGAAAAGCCTAAGAAAAGAAACAAAAATAAAAGGCAAGCGATGCTGGTCGCAACGAGTAGAGCATTGCAGTGGAGTCTTGGGGGGATTGTGCGCTGTCTGCAGGGGGTAGGGGGCTCTGGGGAGGAGACGTTGGGGCAGGGTGGACCCCACGCGCCGACGGTGCAGCTGAGGCCATGGAAACGCTGGAGGGTCCTATAGAGACGCGTTACTAAAACAAACCACAAGGCCATTATCAACTCCAGGGGGGAGAGTCAACTAAAACTCGATGTATGTTCCCAGTAGGAAGCCAAACTGAAATCTGGCATGATTTTTAAGACTTGATGGGAAATTGAAAAATAGAATCCGTCTGGCCTTGACACTAGAACTTCCCTCTGTCACTGACCCAGAGGTCGTGATAGTGACCCTTCACCAGAAAGCTATAATCCAGGCCTCGGCTTGGCCTGGCAGAGGGACATACTTAGACAGTTAAGACAAAATAAATGCTGTTTACTAGTTTCCAGCTTTCAGAGACAACTTATGAACGAAGCGTACAGGTCTCGGTGTGGTTCCAGAATGCAGATGTTGACGATCTCAATAATACAAAAGTAAGATTGTGGAAGAGAGGAAGAAAGGAACAAGACAGCATGGGAGTGGGAATGCCTTCATTTCACCTGAGGGTGAGTTGAAAGACTCAACTAAAGATGATGAAACAGGAAATAGGTGGATCAGTGCATCATTTCAAGTCGCAGCAAAACTAACGATAACCATGTGATTTTCAAAGTCCGGAAGGAGCATCTGTGTACACGAGCAAGACCCTTACCTTACATGGTAATGAGTCAGCGGATACTGTGAGGTCGACAGTCAAGAGATGGAAGAAGAAGCGTGATGTTTAGAGTTAGTGACCATCCCAGGCACAAACCCAGACCTGAACCTGGGGTAGGAGGGGCTCACACGAGCCCCCTTGCTTTTCACCACGAATCCTTCCAGCCTGGGTGAGCCGCTCCCATATGCATGCGGTGCTCTGAGGGAAATTAAAATTAAAGTAGTCACGGGCTGACCACTCAGACCTCCTGCTCTGGTAGCGATGGCCACCCTGGGGGAGGTGAGGTGTGGCAACTATTAGAGACGGTGGCATGGCCATTTCCAGAAAGATTTCACCCACTGCACTTGACCCAAGGCAGGTCCAGAGAGTCGGCCACACGGCGGGTGTCCCCCCCACCCCGGTGCTGTGCACCTTTGCCCCCGTCCCAGTTCCCGTGAGACTGCCAGCCCCTCCCCGATCGGTGACTCCACCTCTTGGTCACACTGTGACCAGGCCCAGCTGGGGTCTCTGTCATCCTGCCCGAAACCCCTGAGGCATCCCTTCCCAGGGGCTGTCCTGATTGTCCTTTGTCACCACAGGGGTGACTCCTGGTGACGGAGGCCAGCAGCCTCCAGATTCTGGTCCTCGCCCTATTTCTGGGGAGGTAGTTGTGCCCAGAGCGCCTGGGCGGCTCCGGCTGGGTGCTCGCCCTGCCTCCTGTCCTTTGCCCCTCCTTCCGGCACGTCCTCACACGCTGGGGGATTTAAGGGGCCCTGCACGGCGGCAGGACGCGTCCCCCACTTGCCCACCCACACCCGCCTTCCTCTGCATCCTCAGCCTCCCCGGCTTTGTCTCACCACACCCCACCTTTCCCCTTGGTCCCTCCCAGCCCTCCAGCCCCGACCTGGGTCAGGGTGGGAACCCAATGTTTGCCTTCACCTCTGTCCCTGTCCCCATTCCATGCGGCACCGTGATGGACGGGAGAAGAGCTGCCGTGGACACACACATACTCCACTCCTGCCTCCCTCGGGGGGTCATCGCCTCCCTGCCGTCCTGTTGCCTTTACATCCATGCGTTCGCGCAAGAGCCTCTCCGCGGCCCTGGCTGCAAGTCAGCCTCCCTGCATGACCAGAGGACAGGCAGCCCAGCGTTCGTGGCCGGGACGCCTTCATCACACCCACGATAGCCGGGCCGTCCTCTGGGTGCTCTCACGTCTCCTTCAAGTTGTTGGGGACATTTGTTTCTTGGCAGTGAGGCTGGGTTCCCGTCAGTCGTGTGGAGTTCTGTGGGTTTTTTTAAAAAATTTTTTTAATTATTCAAACAAAAAGAACAGAATCTCAACTTAGTGGTTCCTAAACATCTGCAATTAAACAACCACAAGGGAGCTAAAAGCTATGTTGTTTGGGACAAGAGCTGGGTTTTTGTTAGGCCCCAGAAGGAACATTAAAAGCCTCCACATTTTTGTATATTTTGATATAATTGCTCTGTGCCTCCATTAGTTCTGCTGGAAAATTAGTAAAAAACAGGAACTCCCTTAAAGCCAGATACTTCATCCAAATGGAGCCTTCCTGAATTAAAAACATCACCAAAACAATGTTAAATGCTGATGTTTCCTGATGTATCACATGCCACCCTCTCCTTTGTCTTCTCTTTAAAGTTACTTTTTAGAAGCTGTTGTTTGTTTCCAAAACCAGAAGTTCATTGCTTTTTAAAACCAGTTTCCTTATTTAATAAATCCCCCTAGTTGATCAAATTTAGAAACAAATACTTTAAGCTGTTTAAGCTGCAGTTTCATTTGTACTCGTTTCCATGGGAGCTCAGTGAATCCGCGTGGTACGTAATGAAGCGCGTCAACCGGAAAAGTGACATTTGTGAATGACCGTGACCACTGCCCATCTGAAGCCACCTCTGCTCTCCTGCTTCTCTTTCCCAGATAGGCTGACAGAGGTGGGGTCAGAGCGCGCGTGCCGGGGGGGCCGAAGGGAGCCTTAGCTGACGCCTGTGCTGTGGCAGAGGAGGAAACAGGTCAACAAAGGAGACCCCGTTTTTGTCTCTCCCGCAGAACCCCAGCCCAGGGTTATTTGCCGTGAAGCACCCGCTGACCTACGCAGAAACCTCGATCGATTACCATCTGTGCACCCACCCCAAGTACAAGTTCACCAAGGAGTCCCACTGCAGCTCCAGCATCCCCCTAACCCAGAAGCAGTTTCTCCATCACACGGTAAAGCCATCCCGGCTCAGCGGCAGAGCTGGCCCTGGGCTGCGGGGACGGGCAGGGGACAAGGAGGGAGGGTCACCTCTGGAACCTAGGAATAGAGGGTTTGCCGCCACAGCTGCAGGACAAGGACGGTAACCGTGGCGCTGTGGAGCCTGTCACGCCCTAGCCCTGAGGGGGGGCAGGTGGGGACTCAGCACCGTCCCCGTCCGCCCGTACCCAGCTCCCAGGCTTCACGTTGCCCCCTTTTCAACATTCTTAGTCTCTTTTTCCCTTGAAGGTCATGCCTAATATCATCTTATCCCCACTGCAACCATGGAAAAGCAGTCACGTGGCAGCCGTAACCCCGTGGCCTGACCCCCCTCTTTGTTTGGTCCCCAGCAAGGACAGAAACGTCATAATGGGCGAGGTGGTGATGTGACAAATGCACAGTGAGGAAGAGGCCCCCGAGATCTCCTTCTTCCCCCAAATAACCAACCTGACCTCAGCCCTCAGGCACCTCCTGGGGTGGCCCTCACCCTCCGCTCGGGATGAAACCCTCACTTAGGTGGGTCGCTGTCTCAGCCCCGCCCCCGCCAGCTCCACCTCACGCCTCTTCCCGCCTCACCTTCCTGCCTCTTGGTTCTAGGACTCCAGCCTGATCCTCGTGCTCCTTGCTCGCTGCCTCTTCCCCAGCCCCGCAGCCAGCCGCCCCCGGGCCCTCCCTGGATCCCACCGGCCGGCCTCACGCGCCACGTGACTCCCTGTCCTGCGCCCCAGGGCCCCAGCAGCGCACCGTCACCCTCCTGAGAAGCCTTCCTTCCACACAAATCCGATCCAGTCGTTTTCCAGTTTGGAAACCCTCCGTGGTCCCTGCTGCCCCTGGCAGCAGCTCCAGGCTCACTAGCTTGGCCCACGAGGCCCTTCACGACCAGCCGGCCTCTCCAGCCTCATTTCCTGTCACCCCCGTCACCCGCCCTGCACTCGATGCTCTCCTGACAGCACCCTCCTCGCATCTTCCACGCCTTTGCGCGCACTTAGCCCTGCCTGGAAAGCCCTCTTATGAAGCGACCCATCCTCTGAATGTTGCGTTAGCCTCACATGCACAGTAGTCAAAACGGATGGAAAGGCCAGGCCTGTCCTCCACCACCAGGACCGTTGCTCCTGTGCCTCATAAGTCAGGGGTGGGAGCCTGTCCGTCCTCCCTGCGTTAATGCCTGTCGCCTTGTTGCAGCAGTTGCTGGAACAGTTGTCTTTTTTAGCCTCAGAAAAGTTCTACTAAACTTAATGAAATGATACATTTTGGAGCTCAGCTTGGATTGAAAAATATTCAGTTGAATGAAACGGAAGTCCTTCCTGAACTTTACACGTGGTCCCCCTGTGCCGGCTCTGTTACAGGATGTCATTCCTGGAGTGATGACCTGGAAGAGTTTCCAGTGCCCGGTCCTCTCGTCCCTGCCCGAAACCTCTAAGACAGAGATGACGCAGCGGTAAGCCCAGCTCCCCGTCGCCTCACAGAGGTGTGTGTGCCCCGCAGAGTGCAGAAGCTGCAGCCCCAGAGGTCACCTGCCAGTAGTATGTCACAGCACACGTGTAGTGCGTCGTGAGGGAAGTCTGCTAGCCAGAGGAATGTGATGGCGTGTATGAAGTCATATCTTGACTTCCTCTTAATTGAGATACACTTTATTTTTTTAACTTTTATTGAAATATAGTTGATTTACAATGTTATGTTAGTTTCGGATGTACAGCAAAGTGACTCAGTTATGTGTGTGTGTATATATATGTATATATACATATATTCTTTTTTACATTCTCTTCCTTAATAAGTTATTACAATATATCGAATATAGTTCCCTGTGCTATGCAGTAGGCCCTTGTTGTTTGCTTTATATAAATTAGTGGTGTGTATCTGTTGATCCCAAACTCCTGATTCATCCCCACCCACTTCCTCCACCCCCTCTCCCCCCTGGTAACCACAAGTTTGCTTTCTATGTCTGTGAGTCTATTTCTGTTTTGTAAATAAGTTCATTAGTATCATTTTTTTAGATTCCACATATAAGTGATATCATATGACATTTGTCTTTCTCTTTCTGACTTACTTCACTTAGTATGATAGTCTCTAGGTCCATCCATGTTGCTGCAAATGGCATTATTTTGTTCTTTTTTATGGCTAAGTAATATGCCGTTGTATATATGTACCGCATCTTTTTTTTTAAACATCTTTATTGGAGTATAATTGCTTTACAATGGTGTGTTCGTTTCTGCTTTATAACAAAGTGAATCAGTTATACATATACATGTATCCCCACATCTCTTCCCTCTTGCGTCTCCCTCCCTCCCACCCTCCCTATCCCACCCCTCTAGGTGGTCACAAAGCACCGAGCTGATCTCCCTGTGCTCTGCAGCTGCTTCCCACTAGCTACCTATTTTACGTTTGGTAGTGTATATATGTCCATGAAACTCTCTCACTTTGTCACAGCTTACCCTTCCCCCTCCCCACATCCTCAAGTCCATTCTCTAGTAGGTCTGTGTCTTTACTCCCGTCTTGCCCCTAGGTTCTTCATGACCTTTTTTTTTCTTTTTTTACATCTTTATTGGAGTATAATTGTTTTACAATGGTATGTTCGTTTCTGCTTTATAACAAAGTGAATCAGTTATACATATACATGTATCCCCACATCTCTTCCCTCTTGCGTCTCCCTCCCTCCCACCCTCCCTATCCCACCCCTCTAGGAGGTCACAAAGCACCGAGCTGATCTCCCTGTGCTGTGCGGCTGCTTCCCACTGTCTATCTACCTTATGTTTGGTAGTGTATATATGTCCATGCCACTCTCTCACCTTGTCCCAGCTTACCCTTCCCCCTCCCCGTGTCCTCAAGTCCATTCTCTATGTCTGCATCTTTATTCCTGTCCTGCCCCTAGGTTCTTCATGACCATTTTTTTTTTAGATTCTATATATATGTGTTAGCATACAGTATTTGTTTTTCTCTTTCTGACTTACTTCACTCTGTATGACAGGCTCTAGGTCTATCCACCTCACTACAAATAACTCAATTTCGTTTCTTTTTATGGCTGAGTAATGGAATCATTGTGTATATGTACCACATCTTCTTTATCCATTCATCTGTCAATGGACGCTTAGGTTGCTTCCATGTCTTGGCTATTGTAAATAGTGTTGCTATGAATATAGGGATGCATGTATCTTTTCGAATAAGAGTTTTATTCAGATACACGCCCAGGAGTGGGATTGCCGGATCATATGGTAGCTCTTGAGATATACTTTAAAAAAGTCAATGTGACAGGTGGCTAGTTGGCCATACTTCAATAAAAGCAGACAACCAATCCATATAATTCAGCCGAAATAGTCATGGTCCATTTTTAACATTTTAGAGTTGCCAAGATTAATCGTCCACACCCTCCATATCCACTCCCAAAGGCTCCACCTCTCTCCATGCCCCAGCCCGGCCGTTCACCGGGCGGACCTGCAGCTGTCATCACACAGAGACCGAGCAGGTAGCTGAGAATATTGTTAGACCAAAGGAGGAGGAAATTTAGAGTAAGCACATTTTTGCTAGTTTGCTCATTTAACACCTCTTCAGAGCCCTAAGGTCTCAAACAAGTAGACTGATGCCTTTGCTTTAAGACACGGCCTGGTCAGTGACCTGCTCCTGAGCCCTGGAGTTTGCTTCTTTGGCCCATTGTCCTTATAAAACGTAGTGAAACGAGTCACTGGTGAGCAAATGTGACTGGTGTCCCAACCCAATGATCACCAATGGCGACCTTCTGTTCAAATCCTCCGGTCCAGGGTGAGGCCCAGCCCAAGGGGCAGAGCCCTGCCACGGCCCAGGAGCGCTCAGCTCTGCCAGAGCACTGCCACCAACCAGGGTCGGCAGGGACTCGCACCCTCGACTCCCACCAGCGTGTCCCGGCTCCTCCCCGTCACCAGGACGGCCCGCAGCCTCCCGGAGCTGGGTGACCCCGGCCACGCTCCGCGGCCAGCTCTCTGGGCCCAGTCCTCTCATGCAGAGCACAAGCCGACCGGACTTGCTGCGAAGACCCCGCTGAGCCTCGACATTTTCGTTTTAGCAGAGGTAGGAAGGCTCACCCCGGTGTGCACCCACCCCGTATGTACCACCTGTCACCTGCCCCTCCCCGGGTATTTGAGGAGGTCGTTGAAATCCAGTTTGTGACCCTGGAACACTTACCTTTACTTCCTCCTGCACTGCCAGCCAAAAAGCTCTTCCTGAATGAAGCAGAATCTAGGCTTGTCCACCTGCTGTTCCCTGCGGGTTATTTCCTCAGCGCTTCTCAGCTGCCCCCGCTCTGCCTGGAGATTAACATGAGGCCAAGATTTGGCCCATGGTAGGGGCTCGAAAATATGAGTCCCTTTTCTGTGAGTTCATGTTACTGAACCACACTTGGGTCCACTCGCCTGTGCCCAGCAAAGCCAATCTACTGACACCGGGAGACTGTGGTGGAGGCCGGTGCAGCGTTTGTTGCAGGCGCCAAGCAAAGAGACAGGGACAGTCAAAGCTCAGGAAGCCCCAACTCCCCGATGGCTTCCAGGGAAGCATTTTTAAAGGCCAGGTGAGGGAGGGGTGTCGCAGGGTGCGTGACCAGCTCATGCACAATTCTCTGATTGGTCGGTGGTGAGGTTACAGGGTGGTGTCTCATCGTCAGTCCTCAGGTCTGGGGGCTACGTGCTCATGGTCATCAAGTAGTTAACTTCTTCCGCTTGACAGGGGTTTCGGCATCTGTAAGACAACTGAGGAGTGTGCATCAGATACTGTTATCTGGGTACACCTCAGAGAGGAGCCATGGCAGAGGACATGGGAAGGGGTCTGTACCTCCCCACCAGCCAGACAGAAGACGGTCACACACCCTGCAGCCCTCACCCCAAATTTCGCCTTTAAAAACACCTGCCTGAAAACCACTAGGCAGTTCTGGGTTTTTGGGGCACAAGCCACCTCGTCTCCTTGCTGGCCCTGAGCCTTTCTCTGCTCCAGACTCCGACGTTTCGGGTTGCTTGGCCTTGCTGTGCGTCAGGCACACGAAATTGTGTTTGGTAACATTAGCCTATTTCTAAAATCTGAAAACTCCAGAATCAAGGGCTGGGTGGAACAGTGACCTTGTAGGGAGAAGGAATGCTTTGGTGTCTGAGAGACCTGCCTCGTAACCCGCTAGCCCTGTCACCCACTCTGTGTCCCTGGGCCACAGTTACCTATTACTGGAGCCCGTTGAGCAATCATTTCCTCGTCTGTGAAACGGGGACGGTGAAGGGGTCCTCACGGGCCACGTGCGTCGTAAGGACTCAAGTGGTGCGTCTAGCGCCATCCGTAGTAACCCTTCCCGCTTCTGCCCTCCCCCACCCACTACACCTTGCGGTGACTCTGCTGCCGCCGTACGGCGAGGACCCGCCACCAGCTAGACACACGGCCTCATTCTGCTGTGGGGTGAGGGCACTTCCGAACGGACCGCAGTCATCAGTAGACCAAACACAGCTGGGTGTGGGTACCGTCCAGAGACTGAATACGCACATTGAGCACGGTAGGCAGTGGACACACCGGGGTCCACCAGCTGTCAGCAAGCACCGGTCTCAGGAATTAAGAAAAAAAATCCTGTTTTTTTTTCCAAAGCAATGTTCTTGGAAAAATCTCCCGAGGCTGTTCTTTCAAAAGGCACTCAGAATGCAGTCACCTTGGGCTTGAACTAACCATGAACTAAACGTGAATTAAATGTGAATTAAACAAGAAAACTCCCCACCTAGGACTTGTTACCTCCAGCTTCTGTGCCCAAGTGCTCTGTTGGCCAATTTGTTTCATAATAAACCATAATTGCACCACAGATTATAAAATCAGGAGAGGATTCTTCATTTCTTTATCACGGATTTCTATGATGTAAGACCCTAGATAATGTTTTTATTTCTAAAAGAGTTACAGAATTATAATATTATTCCTTTTTAAACTTCCTACACATCTGCTAATGATACTTCAAGTCTGCAGTCATTTTTCTGGAATAGATTACCTATTTCTTAGCTGCTATTTCCCCTGTATTTCTGCCCCTGAGAGTTGCTGTTAAACCACACAGTATCCTTAGTTAATGTTTATTCACTCCAAGTCATTTTTGCATTCGTAATGATCAAAACAGCTCACTTGGGTTCTCTGCTCGTTAATAAATATTCAGAGAGAATTTACTGAGTCTCTGTGACTTCCATGCAATCTAAGTAGCGACAAAGAAGTCGTCTAATCCAGTGGTGCCCAGAGTTTGGGGTTTTATAGACAACTAAAATTTCCAGAAGAATCTTAGGAATTGACTTAGAGTTTTTGGCGTTTTACTTTTCCAAGAAAGGCATGAAACAAAACAAAGCAAAACAAAACACCCAACCTCCGTCCACTGCCACCACCCTTTCAATTCCAGAGGAACATATTAACACATGGAAAAGTAAGCAGGACATGGTCTCAGAATTTTAAAATTAGGTAAGTTTGGTCTCATGAAAAACCCTTGGTTGTTGCCGTTCTGTCTTCCAGACCACCCTGGCCCCTGGGGAGTGGTCCAGGCTTCCACCTTCTCCCACCCTCCTCTCGGCTACACGCGTTCTGAGGTCTCAGTGGGATTGTCCGTTAGAACCTGCATTCTCTGTCAACAAGTCAGTAAATAGGACTAATCTCTGGGTGGTGGAGGCCAGGTGCCTTTTCAGTGAGGAATGGTGTTAGAGACCAAAATCTGGGTTCCTGGTGCACATATCGTTACTGCGGGTGGAGCGGGGGGGGGGGCTCGTCTCCTGGCCTCCTCAGCAGACAAGCCAGAGTGTGTACGTGGGGAAATGCATACATATATATGCACACACATACACACGTATGTACACATTCATACAAAAATACATGACCACATACATCTACACACATATGCACATGTCCATGTGCACGTATGCACACATATACACACCTATACCCATTTTAGACATCATGAATCCACACCGGTGCTCGTAATCCCAGTCCACATTCATGGAGTTGCTGCTTGCTTTTCCCCGTTCCATAGTTGTCCGTCTCTTCTTTCCTCTGTGAGAACCCCCGGTCTCCTAACACATTCACTCCCTCAGTTTTATAGAACGTCAAAAATAGTTTCAGAATTGCTTCACCTATACCCACTTTAATAAACCAGCATTTTTGCTTATTAAACAAGGAGAAGAAACTTATCTCCAAGATGTATCTGCACACACCAAGGAGGCTTCAATAAACCTCCTGGTTTTCCGTTCCTGCCGCCTGCCTTACCCTCCACCTGCAGCCTTTCTAGAGCCTGCGAGGAGGTCAGTGTCCTGCCGTGGGTCATTCTTTACTCTCTTCTATGAGACAACACTCCTCTCAGCTTCTAGAAACTTATTCCAGAAAATTATTTTAAAAGTTTATCCATTTGTGACTCTTTTCCTATTCTCTTTGCTGTTGTGGGTTCAGCTTTTATTCCTCTAATATCATTTGAGAGGCAGGTTAAGAAGGAGTTGACACAAAAGGGAAATTTTTTTGAAAGGTGAGTGTTGCTCCACCAACTTGAAACAGAAGTCTGCCGCCGACTTTAAAAATAACAAAATGTGGGCTTCCCTGGTGGCGCAGTGGTTGGGAGTCCGCCTGCCGATGCGGGGGACACGGGTTCGTGCCCCGGTCCCGGAGGATCCCACATGCCGCGGAGCGGCTGGGCCCGCGAGCCATGGCCGCGGAGCCTGTGTGTCCGGAGCCTGTGCTCCGCAACGGGAGAGGCCACAGCAGTGAGAGGCCCGCGTACAGCAAAAAAAAAAAAAAAAAAAAAAAAATGTCTTTTCTCCCCATCTCAATTCTTTTAATGCCCTCAACACCCAGTAATTCGTATATGAAGCTGTAAAATCATGATACCAAACAATATATAAGGGGGTGGGGAGGAGGTTTGATACTGAATAAACAGCTAAGGAAGAGTATAAGCGTGGGAAAAAATATTAAGAGCAAAAAAAGCGAACTAACTGCCCCACGCCAGCCCGACCCCCAGGAAATAGTGTAAGTTGAGACACCACAAGATTGACAGTTCTGTTTCTAAACTCTGGGAAATGTCTTTCTCAAACCTGAAGTATAGTTGATTTACAGTAACACCGGGAAGAGTCTTCTTTGGCCCCATTCTCTTGGGTTTGACTGGTACCTATGGCAGCCCCGCCTTTACCTCTAGGGAGACATGAGTGGGTTTGCAGGAACGGAGGAGGGAAGAACGATAGTGTAAAACACCAGTGGTGGAAAGAAAAGCGCTTTAGGACATTGTGTAAATGTGTGATGTTTCCACAGCTGCAATTCCTTCAACGTAGCCATGCTTCCTATAGACGTCCCTGCTGTCCTTGATGCCTTACCAGAAGAAGACAGGATGGAGACCATCGAACGGTACTCTTTTCCTTTTGGTCTCTCGTCTTGTCTATTTTCCAGAAACAGTCCCGGTGCTCTGAGAGATTTCCAAGGAGCCCCCAGTGCCCGAGCTTGCACCCCAGCCGAGACACAGCTAACACCCAGCCACATGCCCAACTAGATAGGATGCTGGATTCGTGGTGGAGAACAGTCTAAGGTCTCACACTGGCTGACCTTTCCGTGCTGCAGGCGCTCAGGGGAGGGGCGAGCGGAGGGGGAGCTGAGTGGGCTTCCAAGGCTGCAGAGTCGCGTGGACTGGGGTTAGTACTCGAAGGGTGGGTGGGGTTTGGAGGGGCGTAAAGAAATAGAGCGCCCCCAGATAAACAAAAAAGAGGAAAACGAGAAAAACAAAGGAAATTTTAAAAGAGCGAAAACAAACAAACAAAAAGGAAAAACATAAAAAGAAATATCAGCCCCAAACTAAGCTGCTTAAACTTGATTTTACTGATGAGCATCCAACATCCGGTGGGAATGCATCCTTGAATCTCCTGTGGCTGTGCCCACTCGACCACTTTTCCCTGTAGACAATCAGTGAGTGAAGTCCTGAATATCCGAGGCGTGTGTCGGTTTCCGTGAGACCTGCCCACACACAAGTGTGATACTTGAGCGCCTGAAGCTTGGAACCTAGGTGTGAACAGGGAGGTTAAGTGTCCGCCACTCAAACCCCGGAGCACCAGGCCGTTTCCTGAGGACACTGCAGCCGGGCGGGCGGGGGTGACACACGGTTACTTGAGGGTCAGCGCCTGGGGCAGCTGGGGAGACGCTCGGCAGGCCCCTCCCCCATTCAGCACTGATGCGCGGACCCCCGGGGCTCAGTGCCCTCATCTCTGAAATGGGAATAGTAGCACCTGCTTCTCAGGGATTGTCACCCAGGACGACGAGGAGGAGGTGGGGTGAGCGACATCTACTGATCACTAAATGGGCGTCAGGCAAATGCGTCGCTCACCCGCAACAAGGTCTTGTTATTTTCCACTCTTGGGGGTGAGGAAAGCCTAACGGGAAGGCGCTCCCCGCACAGCACCGGCTTCACGCGAGGCTGGCCCGGAGCCGCTGCTCAGCGAAGCTCACGGATCCGAGCGACTCCGCGGTTTTCACAGTGTTTTCCCAACAGAAAACTGCTCTGCCCACCTCTGTTTACGTATCGCTGTCAGCAGAGGGTTCCTGCTTCTAATTCTAAATTTTGAAGCCTTCGTTGGTCTTGGGAGCATTTCTCTGAGTGTAGCAGAGACGGCCTCTCTCAAAAAAATGGTCCCCTCTTCTAAAGAAATAGACTTGTGTGGAAACCGGCTCATCGTCCCAGCCTCCCCTGCAGCTACGTCATCCATGTCACTGGGCCTCTGCCAGAGGGACAGGAGCAGACGTGAGATCTCCTCCCGAGGGCAGGACCAGGATGGAGTGGGCTCCTGCACCCTCCCTCTCTCTGCTTCGTGGAGCCGGAACCCACACGTGCAGGGACCCAGCTGTAACCATCCAACACCCAAGCCCAAGGCCAGGGGTCCACAAACAGCCGAATCCGGCCTGCCACCTGCTTTTGCAAACCATTTTATTGAAATACAGCCACACTCATTCATGTATGTATTTTTCCATGATTCCTTTCATGCTGCAACAGCAGAGCTGAGTAGTTGTAAAAGAGACCCTACGACCCGCAGAGGCCTTTACAGGAAAAGTTTGCTGACCCCTGCTCTAGGGGATCGCGGAGCCCAAGATAAAAATAACCTCAGTCCCTGTGATGTCTTCTCTCACCCATAGATTATTTAGAAATATACTGTTTCATTTATAAAGCAGTCGTGGATTTTTTTACTCTTCTTTGCTCTTGATTTCTATTCGAATTCCACGTGGCCATAGAACATTCTCTGAATGATTTCAATCTTTTGAAATATTCATGCTCTCCTTATGGTCCAAGATATGGTCAATATTGGTAAATGTTCCACGTGCACCTGAAGAGAATATGAATTCTGTAACCGCATTTCTAAACCGCTTTTTATTCTCTGCTTATAAATAACCATTCCCACTACTGTGGGTTGGTAGAAAGCTATTTGTCAGCCTTATGCTTTTTCTTAACGTAGATTCCAGAAGAGTAGGTGGGAGGAATGTTGAAGGAATTGCATAACGCTTAAATGACGACAATATTTCTCGATTTTATTCCTTTTCAGCGAGCTCTGTGAGCAGAGTATAGACATCACGCTGACTCCAGAAATGATGGAGGTGGAATTCCCTATGTTGGACTACAAGGACACCAAGAAGGAGAAGTAAGTGGATGCTTTGATGGCTTAGGAAGAGGCAGCCAGGATAAAGTTCATCCTGCAGGACGCACAGAACTGCCGTGCTGTTTGGATCTAAGAACGTGTCAAAAGGGGCACGTTTCCAATGCTTCAGATGTTTAGATGTGTATTTTATGCATAGCGACGCTCCCTCAAATGTTGTTGGCAAATAAACCTTTAGAACAGAGTCCAGCAATTCCCATTTGCTTATCGTGTGATTTCAGAGCTGTGTTTGTTTCTTATGAGTAGCTGAATGAGCTTTATGCAGTGTAAGAGGCCCAGGCTCTGGAGCCTGGCAAGACCCGGGGCAGCATCCCATTTAGCGCCCGTGCCACCGCCAGCTGCACTGCTCATCTTCAGTAACTGGGCAGTTGTGAGGGTTAAATGAGATGCTGGTGCGAAGACACCTCTCCAGCTACTTGATGTGAACTTGCTTGGCACGCGCGAATTCTTCTCTTTGCCTCTCCCTCAGGGGCCAACTAGCCGAGCAAACCGTCACCCTTCAAGAATTGGTTTTGAAGAATACTTTGGTAAAGTAAATAACCACCAGAGTTCATATGGTTTGTAAGTTTGAAATTCTAGTTATCCTTTTTAGAATTCTTTTTCTCTTTAAAAAAAAAAAAGTCTTTTTTGGGACTTCCTTGGAGGTCCAGTGGTTCAGACTCCGCGCTTCCACTGCAGGGGGTGTGGGTTCAATCCCTGGTCGGGGAACTAAGATCCCGCATGCCGCGTGGCCAAAAAATAAACAAAAATAGAAATAAACCAGTGATTTTTTAAAAAGTTCTACTGAAAAAAATTTTTTAAAGCCTTTTCTTACTATTAAAATGTTAGAAAATACAGAAAAATATAAAGAATAAAATAAAAACAATAATCCTACCACCCAGAGGCAGTAACTTGTACATTTTGATGTGTGGTCTTCCAAGGATTTATTTGTTTGTTTGTTTGTTTAAATAAACCATAAACACCTATTATATTTTGTTAAACCATACATAAATTCATTACTCGGTATCCACAGGGGATTGGTTCCAGGACAACCCCCATCCGGGGTACCAAAATCTGTGGATGCTCAAGTCCCTATATAAAATGCTGTAGAATTTGCATATAACCTATGCATATCTTCCCATATACTTTAAATCATCTCTAGATTACTTATAATACCTCATACAATGTAAATGATTTGTAAATAGTTGCCAGCACACAGCAAATTCAAGTTTTGCTTTTTGGAACTTTCTGAAATATTTTTTCATCCGGGGTTGGTTGAATCTGCAGATGCAGGACCTACGGATACAGAGTGCCAACTGTATGTGTTGGTATGTGTTCATACATGCATACCTTATATATATATGAATTCAATCATATTGTTCATATTGTTTTATCTTCTAGAATTTTATTTAGCAGTATGTCATAAACATAGATGTACAGACACAGCTACACACCTTTGTATCTCGTTGGTGGATGTACCATGGTGCGTTCACACGTCCTTCTCCTGATGACCACGTCTCCTCTTTCCAATGTTCTGTTGCCAATAGCGCTGCAGCAAACCTCCCTGTGCCATAATTCCCTGCAGACTTATCAGCCTGTCTCCTTGGGATAAATTCCTAGAAACATAAACGTTAGATCCATGTTCATTTTAAGGTTTTAATATAGAGTGCTTCACCACCATCCAGAAAATTCATCAACAAACCTGCTACCAGCAGAGGTCAGGATGCCCCCATTCAAATGCCCTGAACAACGTGTTACATAATCAGGCTTTTTTTTCTTTACCAATATGATAGGTTTTTAAATGGCTATATCATTGTTTTAATTTTAAACTTCTTTGTTTACAAGTGATGGTAAAAAATTTCCTATGTTTATCAATTGTTTTTCTTCTTTTATGAAGGGATTTTTTGCCTATATTGTAGAAAGTGTTTATCTTTTTCTTATTTGTAAGAGTGCCTCATATTTTAGGGATAATTACCCTTCCTGTGTATACTGTAAATTTCTCAGTTTGTCTTCCATGTTTGGGGTGTTCTGGGGAGGCCCTGCCTTTCTGGAAGGGAATACCCACGTATCTTGGAGGAGCATGGGGTTCCCTTGGTTTGTTTGTGATAGTAGCAGAGGCCTACAGCAAACCAACACTTCTCAGAAAGTAGACTGGCAGTTTCCCATAAAAGAAAATTGAGGAAATTAAAATTTTAAATAGAATTTCAGTGAGCATCTGTTTTAAGCAGCTAATTAACAATAAAATATCATGTTACACTGCATAGCACATAGAACCTCTGACACCTCAACAAAGAGATGTACTTTGCATTTTGTTTCAGGTTTCAAACGGTTGACCAAGAGTTTTTTTTCAGTTAATTTTTTAAAAAATTATTTTATTTATTTATTTTTGGCTGCATTGGGTCTTTGTTGCTGTGTGTGGATTTTCTCTAGTTGCGGCGAGCAGGGGCTACTCTTCATTGCAGTGCGCAGGCTTCTCATTGCGGTGGCTTCTCTTGTTGCAGAGCACGGGCTCTAGGCATGCGGGCTCAGTAGTTGTGGCTTGCAGGCTTAGTAGTTGTGGCTCGCGGGCTTAGTAGTTGTGGCTCGCGGGCTCTAGGCGTGCAGGTTCAGTAGTTGTGGCGCACGGGCTTAGTTGCTCCACCACCTGTGGGATCTTCCCAGACCAGGGCTCGAACCCTTGTCCCCTGCATTAGCAGGCGGATTCTTAACCACTGCGCCACCAGGGAAGTGTCCCTGACTAAGAGTTTTAAATACAAACCCTTTTTTTTTTTTTCAGTTTCAAAAATTACCCCTGGACTTAGAATGGTTTGCCCCATGAGTGGGGCAATATCTAATACCTCTTTGCTTACTTGGTATTTAACCTGGTTTTTCACCATTTTCACTACAGAAGCTAATATTGAATGCCATTGGATTATCAAATGATTATTGAATGAAGTAGAACTTATTACTTTATATATTCACCCAAAGTGGAAGATCTTCTTTTCTTGTTTAATGTATTTTAGCTACTTTACCCAAAACAACAAAAAACAAAAAAACCAACAATGAACTCTAAACATTTTCTGCACAACTTAGCTTCCAATTTTTTTTCAAAATACACATACATTTCACACATTTTCAATAAATAGATCCATGCCTTTTGAATTCATCTATTTTGCAGTTTAAATGATTTTTTGTATGTTTTTCATGTGTCAAAATTGTCAATGTAATTATCAGTTTATTGGCTGCATAGTATTCCAACTGATTGATATCCCACAGATGATTTTGTTTCATTTTTTTCAAATTTTTATTGAAATATAATTGATTTACAGTTGTGTTAGTTTCAGGTGTACAGCAGAGTGACTCAGTTATACATATATATATCTATTCTTTTTCAGATTCTTTTCCCTTATAGGTTATTACAAGATACGAGTAGAGTTCCCTGTGCTGTACAGCAGGTATTTGGTTCTGAAATTCTCTCCAGTGCATAGCAAGCATGACCCAACGCTCAGTTCTGTCTTCTCTGTCCTTGCGCCTTTTCCTCACCTCCTTCAGCCTCAGCCAGAAGCGGACAGAGTCAGACACACACACACCAGAGCTTGGTCAGACAGGGACAGAAATAAAGAGCCCATCAGTGGGACTTAATGTCCCCATGAAGACTGCTGTCTATTGGGTTTGTGGCAAATATTTATCTTCATGGAGGCAAAGAATCATCTGCTCTCCCTCGATGGCGGTAATCAACCCGAGAGATTCTTTGCTGCCTTGATGGTGACCTCACCCTCTCCAGACCCACTAAGGAGAATCATATTGCAAAACGTCCAAGAAACTGTGAGAGTGACTTTAGTTGCCAACATATCACTCAACTCCCCTTAGATGATCATATCACTCAGTCATTAATATCTTTAAGGGCTGACATGATCTATATATTTTTACACTGATTCCATAAGGTGGTGCCAATTAGTTTTTTCTTTTAATTATACACATTAGGGAACATTTTAGTTCTTCATTTTCAGATATTTCTGCTTTTTCAAACTTTTGGGTATTTGCCAAAACTTCACATTTCACCCTCTTTAGGAAATGTTTCAGAAGCACTTAATTTTATTTTTTTAATTTTGCTGAAGTCTAGTTGCTTTACAGTGTTGTGTTAGTTTGTGCTGTACAGCAAAGCGATTCAGTTATACATACATATATATATATTCTTTTTCATATTCTTTTCCATTATGGTTTATCACAGGACATTGACTATATCTCCCTGTGCTACACAGTAGGACCTTGTTGGTTATCCATCTTATAGATAATAGTTTGCATCTGCCAATTCAGCCCTCCCCCACCTTGGCAACCACCAGTCTGTTCTCTATGCCCATAAGTCTGTTTCTGTTTCTGTAAAGAAGTTCATTTGTGTCAATTTTAGATTCCACATATAAATGATATCATACGGTATTTGTCTTTCTCTTTCTGAGTTACTTCGCTTAGTGTGATAATCTCTGGGTCCATCCATGTTGCTGCAAATGGCATTATTTCATTCTTTTTTTGGCTGAGTCATATTCCATTGTGTACATGTGCCACATCTTCTTTATCCATTCGTCTGTCGATGGACATTTAGGTGGCTTCCGTGTCTTGGCTATTGTGAATAGTGCTGCTGTGAATATAGGAGAGAAGCACTGAATTCTGTATTGAATTCTTCTGTCTGGTCAGATCGTATAGCTGAGCTCACAGTCCTTAGACATCTGAACCAAATACACTCATCACGTCCTCCCAGATATTTGGAAAGTTCTACCCCTCGCCACACCGGCGACACCTGGCCTCCACATCAGCCACTCCTCCACCCAGGTGCAGAGCCCTCCCTCTTGATTCCCACCTTCTGGAGCTACGGCCAGAGTCAGAGATACTGTGCGTCCACTCGACTCATAAACATGAAGAACCAGCTCCTGCCAGATGCGCCTTCAGAAGCCATCATGCCGGGATGTGTACGAAGAAGTTCTCCCTTCCCCTTTGCAGCAATCCTGGGGGACGGGATGCACACCAGGTGTGTGTCTGGAAACGGCGGCTGAGAGCTTAGGTCACGTGGCTCTGCTAAGAAACGGCTGCGGCTCAGACTGGAAACCAGGCTTGAGCCACTTACCAGTTGGGTGTTTCCACTGGTAACTAAGGGATCGCTAAGCGGGGTTTCAACTGTGTATGCGGATAAACAGCCCTCCGACCTTCGCAAGGCATCTTTCTCAACGCTGGGCCCGGCAGCAGGTTGGTGGTGCTTCATGACGGCCCTGATGCGCCTTGCCGGGTCTGTGTTTGATGTATATACTTAGAGAGGCGAGAGACCAAGCACAGCCACTGGAGAAGGCAGGAGAAAAGGGGTTTGAGGAGATGAAGCCCCTGCGGGGCAAAGCTCTCAACTCCTTGACTCTGGAGTAACAACAGTCACCGGGGGGTCAGTTCCGCTCACTTGCTTTCTGCAGGTCACCGTGGCCCTCTCGGTCTGTTTATGTTCCAGCCATTTGGGGAATTAAAGTTTCCAGAGGAAAAAAAAATTGAAATGTGGATGATGTATATACTTTTAACTTATTTTTCTCTGTAACAATAAAATGTCATCAGTATGATGGCAACGTTTGGAGCTCCTGGCTGCAAGCTTCAGCGTGGGCGCAACGGCTTCCGGCGTGCGAGAGGCTGAGCGCCCTCTGGGGGGCGGGGTCGGGGCTGCTCCCCCCGCCGCCACCGCCAGCTCCCACGGCCCCCCAGCACCAGACCCTGGCTTTGGCGGCCGCTCCCGGAAAGAGCAGCACTGGTGAGGGCGACACTGGCTCCCCAGCGGCTGTGACGGGGGCAGACCCAGGCGGCGGGCGACCGGAGCCTGCAGACTGGCTTGGGAGAAGAGGGGGAGGCCCCTGCGAGGGTTCTCGGGAGCAGCTGGGGCGCGAGGGCGTCGCCTCGGGCCCAGGAGTCCCTGCGAAGGGTCAGTGGAAAGCAGGCCTTTTGACCGCGTGTGGCAACATGACTCCAGTTCTTACGCACAGGCTGGCTGCACGTCAGAATCACTTGGAGAGCTTCAAAGACAACAGCTGAATCACTGCTATACTTAAAATGCATAACCAACAAGGACCTTCTCTACAGCACGGGGAACTCTGTTCAATGTTCTGTAATGACCCAAACAGGAAAAGAATCTGAAAAAGATCACATACATGTATATGTATAAGTGAGTCACTTTGCTGTACTCCTGTGAAACTGACACAGCACCGTTAATCAAGTCTACTCCAATATAAAAACCAAACAAAACAAAACCAAAACAACAGCTGAGTCAGACTTCCTGGGGTAGGACCCAGGCAGTAAGCATCTTCAGAGCTCTCCGGAGGATCTGATGTGCAGCCCAGATTGAGACCCACTGGCCTCCAGGATAAAGTCCAAATTCCTCGCCGGGGGCTGCAAGCCCTTGCTTCTCTGGGTTCCGCCTCGAGCTTTCTTCTGCGCTGGCTCCAGGCTCTCCCTGTGGGGGCGGTGGGGGAACTGGCATGGGTGGCCGTCTGGTGCCAGGTGAATCCTGGTCCTCTTCTCATCAACCACACGGCTTCCTTAGTGTCTCTGAGCTTCCACTTTCCCCGTACAACCGGCTCCAGGGCTCGCCTCCCATGGGGCTGTGAGGATTACATTAGGAAATGGGAGAAGTGTACCTGGCATTAAACAAGAGTTCAGAAACCTGAGCTCCCCTTAACTCACAGGGCAGGACCAAGGCAGCAGTCATTTAAATTTCTTTTTCATTTTGAAATAATTTTAGACCTAAGGAGAAGTTGCAAAACCAGAACGGAGAGCTCGCATATACAGTACTCAGCTTCCCCTGATGTGGACCTCTGCTGTGGCACAATCACCAAAAACAGGAAATGAAGACGGGCTCAGCGCTGTCGACGGAGGTGCTTTCACTGTTCAGGAGCCACGTGGCGTTTAGTCTCAAGTCTCCTTACTTTCTTCTCACCTGTGAGAGCCCCTCAAGTCCCTGAGCCAAGCAGTTCCCAGCCAGCCCGGTACCAGGGCTCCGCCTCACAACAGCCCCTCTTTTCTTGAAGAAGTTTGAGGGCGTCTGTGTCTTACCACCAAGGAGCTGAATCAGATCTCAGGACTCAGCCAAGACACGGACACGGGGGTCTGGTGACACATTCTCCAACAGTGGTGTCTTCAACAAATGTTTCTTTTCAGATACTCTGTTTGCGGGAAGTTTGTTAAAGCCCTTGTGAAAGAGGGGAAGCGATGCAAAGGAAGGAGCTAGAAGCATACACAGAAGATCAACAGACAATACTTACACTCCCCAAGCCCTTGTGCATGCACGTGCCCTTCCCAGGTCCAGCTCAATGTCTCACCAGCTAGAGGCCCACAGAAGGTGGGCCCTTTTTTATACACTTCCTCTCCCTGATGGTAGACTTGACCTGAACCTGAGGACAGGCTACTCTTCGGGTCCCCACCGCCTGGAGCTCGACCGGCCACCCCTGGGGCACTGGTGGCCCTGCCGCTCCCCCTCCCATCCCGGCCTTCCAGAAGCTCTCCCCTCTGCGTCCGGCTGATGCGTCTCAACTGCAAGCCTGCACAGGATGCCCAGGGCCTGTCCTGTAATTACTATCCAGCGAACTGCTCCGGACCTTTCCCTGGATCCCACGTCTAGAGGACTTACCAAGACGAATCTCCTCCTGCCTGGCAGTGCCGAGGTGCCTTTAGCCTCCAGCACTGCCCGAAGTCCAGCTGGATTAGCCTAGATGGGTACAGCAGACAGGAAGGTGGTGACCACCAGCCTCGGCTGTTCACGTCATGACCTGCAGGGAGGAGGGCCGCCAGTGAGCAGTCGTGGAAAGAACATGTGCTTCCTCTTCCTGTCTTTCCCACCAGCTGAAGAATCCCTAGGACAAGAGCCGTGGGCGAGAGTGCAGAGCCTCTGTGCCCACCCGAGCCAGTGGAGCCACGTGTCTAGTCTTTACTGGGGAGGGTGCTGACATGATGGGGGCGGTTTTGGGTGAAAGATGAGACTGAAGTTTCAAAACAGACAACGAGACTCAACCAAAATGACACTGTCCCAGTAACTGATACTGACTGACGAAGTATAGATTTGGACTGTGCGTCCTTAGGGGACTCTGTCAGTAAGCAGGAGATCAGTTCAGAGTACAGCTGGTAGCAATCACTGGCACAATAAAGTCATTTCACTTATCCCTCCATGAGCTGATAGCACTCAGACTGTCCCCACTAGAGTCATCACCAAAAGTCCCAGCTTCTGACGTCAAAAAGATACCAAGGAAGGACAGTCGGTGGAAAACCAGGATCTCAGAAGTGAGAGGGGGCTGTGCAGTGCAGCCTAGGCAAGGGGCCCAGGGTCTAATTTAGTCTCCGCGGGTCGATATCATAATAGACAGCACTCACGTTAAAGTTAGTAAAAAAATGTATTTGTGGCAAGAGGGAAGCTGGTATTCAAGAAAAGACAAAAAAATATTTTATATTAGAAGGCTTAAGTAGTCCATTAAACTGGAGTTAAATTTAAAATGATATGATTCCATGACATGTTAAAAATGATAATATCTTTTCGGGGCCTGCCTCTAAAGCAGCCTCTGTGCTATAGCCCACTCCCAGGGTCAAGCAGAGTGGTATAACATATGCCCAAAGCTCCTAGATTTTTGATCTCTAGTACAGTTCCCCAAAAGGAAGCAAGGAGCCTTGGAAAGCATCTGATCCTATGTCTTAGGGCAAGGATAATTAAGATGGGCCTGGAGCACCAGTGTGTTGCCAGAAAGAAACTATGCTTTCAAAATGATCCAGGGCAATTTTAAAGGATAAAGGAGCCAGTTGAAAGGGGCTCCCACTGAGCAGCTTGTGACAGTTTGGGGACTAGAAAGAAAGCAGTAGTTCTCTGCAGAGCCATATGAGGCATGCCAGAAAAACAGAAGAAAAGGGGAAAAAAGGCATGTACAAGTTTATAATGATGTTTACAGTATGTTGACAAAGCCAGACTGTGTGTATACTATATACTATATTCAAGTTTTGGTCAACATCAAAATTTCATCATTACAGATCAAACAGCTAAAATATTCATTGCACCCCTGGTAGAGGACGTAGAATCTTATCAGCTCTACTCAGGCAATGAAAAATTATGGAAGATTTTACTATTACAAAAAAAGACACAGGCTTGGGAAGTCCAATTATCTCCATAGTGACTCAGCCTAATAAATACCGACTCAGGATGAATCATCCTGGAAATCATGCTGGACCCCAGTCCTGGGCAAGAATATCCCACCAAGAGTTCAGCCTCCAGCACCTCAGTGTGAAATGGCCCGAGAGGATGGCTCTGTGCCCTTGGGTTAGGAAAGCACATTTGTGGTGTCCGGATGAATAAAAGAATCTGCCTGGGTTGATATTTGGGTGCTGGGTAGGCTATCTGTAATAATGAGTTTTATTCCACTGTTTTATATGTACTTCATTTAAGATGTTTAAAACACGTAAGAGAATCTGTTAGATTTACGTCTATTTTATTAGATTTATAAGAGTTGCTTAACGGTTTAGTAAGATTTTGCTTATTAGATTTGGCTCGGGAATAAGACTACTTGGGACGGGGTGGCTATTGGTGTATTTAAGAGTCGGCTAAATCAAATTTGAAAGTATGGTTTGAGGTGCCCAAGGGAATTTGATCAATTGAGTACAGAAGTGTGGGGTAAAATTAAGGAAGATTTAATCTGTAAAGCCCATGGTTAACTGAAGGCTAACCAAAGAATAGGGAGAAACAAAATCTTATTTTTATACAAAGGTCACTGAATTTATTAAGATAACAATATTTGCAAACTGATGTTTTAGGCTTTTAGGCTTAAGAGTTATGAGATATTTAAACATGATACTTTAATCAACTGAATAGTAATTAAAACATAAGTGGGCTTCCCTGGTGGCTCAGTGGTTAAGAATCCACCTGCTGCCAATGCAGGGGACACGGGTTCGAGCCCTGGTCCAGGAAGATCCCACATGGCGCGGAGCAACTAAGCCCGTGCACCACAACTATTGAGCCTGTGCTCTAGAGCCTGCGAGCCACAACTACTGAGCCAGCATGCCACAACTACTGAGCCTGCACTCTAGAGCCCACGAGCCACAACTACTGAGCCCGCGTGCCACAACTACTGAGCCTGCGCGCCTAGAGCCCGTGCTCCACAACAAGAGAAGCCACCACAATGAGAAGCTCACGTACCGCAACCAAGCGTAGCCCCTGCTCGCCACAACTAGAGAAAGCCTGCGCGCAGCAACAAAGACCCAACACAGCCAAAAGTAAATAAATAAAATAAATAAATAAATTTATAAAACATAAGTAACTCTTTAAGTATTCCTTTCATGCCCAAAAGCCCCCTCAGAAAAATTTTTAGGAAAAAATAGAAAATCTGAAAAGCCCTATAACAAGTAAGGAGATTGAATCAGTAATCAAAAATCTCCCAACAGGGGCTTCCCTGGTGGCGCAGTGGTTGAGAGTCCGCCTGCTGATGCAGGGGACACAGGTTCGTGCCCCGGTCTGGGAAGATCCCACATGCCGTGGAGCGGCTGGGCCCGTGAACCATGGCCGCTGAGCCTGTGCATCCGGAGCCTGCGTGTCCGGAGCCTGTGCTCCGCAACGGAAGAGGCCACAACAGTGAGAGGCCCGCGTACTGAAAAAAAAAAAAAAAGTCTCCCAACAAAGAGAAGCCCTGAAGCCTACGGCTTCACTGGTGAAGTCTACCAAATATTTAAAGAACTAATACCAATCCTTCTCAAGCTTTTCCAAAAAAACTGAAGAGGCAGGAATGCCTCCTGATTCATTCTAGAGGCCAGCATCACTCTGATACCAAAGTCAGACAAAGACACTACAAGAAAAGAAAACTTCAGGCCAATATCCCTTATGAACAACGATGCAAACGTTCTCAACAAAATAGGAATTCAGCAGCATATTAAAGAGATTATACATCATGACCAAGTGGGATTCATTCCTGCAATGCAGGGATGGTTCAACATATGAAAATCAATCAATATAATACACCACATTAACAGAATGAAGTACAAAAACCACATGATCATCTCAACTGATGCAGCAAAGCATTTGAGGGACTTCCCTGGTGGCACAGTGGTTAAAACTCCGTGCTCCCGCTGCAGGGAGCCCGGCTTCGATCCCTGGTCAGGGAAGTAGATCCCACATGCATGCTGCCACTGAGAGTTTGCATGCCACAACTAAGACCCGGCGCAACCAAATAAATAAAAATAAATATTAAAAAATAAGTATTTTAAAAAAGCATTTGAAAAGTTCAACACCTTTTCATGAATAAACACTCAACAAACTAGGAATAGACGGAAACTGCCGCAACATAATAAAAGCCATATTTGAAAAATCCACAGCAATGGTGAAAGACTGATTTTTCACTAAGATTGGGAACATGACAAGGATGCCTACTTTCACCAATTCTATTCAACATAGTACTAGAAGTTCTAGCCAGAGCAATTAGGCAAGGAAAAGAAATAAAAGGCATCCAAATTCGAAAGGAAGAAGTAAAATTGTATCTGTTCATAGATGATATGAAATTACGTTAAAAAAAACCCTAAAGATTGCACGAAAACCTGTTAGAGCTAATAAATGAATTCAGCAGGATACAAAGTCAACATACAAAAGTCAGTTGCTATATACTAACAATAAGCAGTCTGAAAAGGAAATTACGAAAACAATTCCATTCACAACAGCAACAAAAAGGAAAAATACTTAGGAATGACCTTAACCAAAGAGGTGAAAGACTTCTACACTGAAAACTACAAAACATTGCTGAAAGAAATTAAAGAAAACATAAATAATGGAAATATATCCCATGTTCGTAAATTGTGGACTTAATATTATTAAGATGGCAATACTACCCAAAGTGATCTAAAGATTCAATATAATCCCTGTCATTTTTTTTTGGTAGAAATAGAAAAACACATCCTAAAATTCATATAAAATCTCAAGGGATCCTGAATAGCCAAAATAATCTTGAAAAAGAAGAACAAAGCTGAAGGATTCATACTTCCTGATTTCAAAACTTACTACAAAGCTACAGTATCAAAACACTGTGATTACCAGCATAAAGACATACATATATAACTGAATCACTTTGCTGTACACCTGAAACTAACACAACATTGTAAATCAACTATGTTCCAATAAAAATTACAAAAAAAAAAAGGCATACATATAGACCAATAGAACAGAATAGAGAGTCCAGAAATAAATTCTGGTATATATGATCCAATGATTTTTGACAAAGGTGCCAAGACCATTCAATGAGGAAAAGACAGCAAGTGTTGCTGGGAAAACTGCATATCCACATGCAAAAGAATGAATTTGGACCCTTACCTAACACCATGTTTAAAAATTAACTCAAAATGGATCGAAGACCTAAATGTAAGACTTAAAATTATACAACTCTTAGAAGAAAACATAGGGCAAAAACTTCACGACACTGGATTTGGCAGTAATTTTTTGGATATGACACCAAAGACATGGGCAACAAAAGAAAAACAGTTTGGACTTTATGAAAATTTAAAATTTTGTGCATCAAAAGACAATATCCTCAGAGTAAAAAGGCAACCCAAGAATGGGTGAAAATATTTGCATCATATATCTGAGAAGGTATTAATATCTAGAGTATACTGAGAACTCCTAAAACTCAACCACACACAAAAAAACCCAACCCAATTCAAAAATGGACAAAAGGGCTTCCCTGGTGGTGCAGTGGTTGAGAGTCCACCTGCCGATGCAGGGGACACGGGTTCGTGCCCCGGTCTGGGAAGATCCCACATGTCGCGGAGCGGCTGGGCCCATGAGCCATGGCCACTGAGCCTGAGCGTCCGGAGCCTGTGTTCCGCAACGGGAGAGGCCACAACAGCGAGAGGCCCGCGTACCGCAAAAATAAATAAATAAATAAATAAATAAATAAATAAATAAATAAATAAATTTTTTAAAATGGACAAAGGTTTTCAATAGACATTTCTCCAAAGAAGATATACAAATGTCCAATAAGCACATGAAAAGGTGCTCAAAATCGCTAATCATTAGGGAAATGCATATCAAAACTACAAAATACCACCACACACACATTAGAATGGCTACTATCAAAAAAAACCAGAAAATAAATGTTGGTAAAGATGTGAAGAAATTGGAACCTTGAGCACTGTTGGTGAGAATATAAAATGGTACAGCCCCTGTGGAATACAGGATGCCAGACCTCAAAAAATTTTTAAATGAAATTAACACATTATGCAACAAGTCTACTTCCGGGTACATACACAAAAGAATTGAAAGCAGGGTCTTGAAGAGATATTTGCAGCATGATCATAGCAAAAATGTGGAAGCAACCCAAATGCCCATCAACAGGTGAATGGATAAGCAAAATCTCCCATATTCATGCAATGGAATATTATTCAGCCTTAAAAAGGAAGGAAATTCTGACACAGGCTACAACATGGATGAACCTTGAGGACATTATGCTAAGCGAAATAATCCAATCACAAAAAGATAAATACTGTATGATTCCGCTCACATGAGATACTTAGTGGTCAAAATTATAAAGACAATGTAGAATGGTGGTTGCCAGAGAGTAGAGGGAGGGGGAATGGGAGTTACTGTCTGATGGATGTAGAACTTCAGCTTTACAAGATGAGTTATGGAGAGGGACAGTGGCGATGGTTGCACAATGTATTTAATACCACTGAACCATACGCTTTAAAATAGTCAAGATGGTAAATATTATGTGTACTTTACCACAATGAAAAAAGAAAAACAGCAACCATCAGATGCCCTGTAATCCGTCATTCCCCAGGTCCTTGTCCCTGTATTTATTTCCTATTTATCCCCTAATCTAGTCCCAATCACCCACCCCTTGCAGGCCTCCCAAATTTCGCTGTGACTTTACAATGTTTGGTCCATCACCAGCAAATTGCCCACACCTTCACCTGTACTTCGGGGGTCCACAGACCTTTTCTGCAAGGGGCCAGAGAGTAAATGTTTGAGGTTCTCTGGGCAGACTGTCTGTGTCCTCACTACCCGACTCTGCCCTTCTAGGGGAAAGCAGCCACAGACAGTGCGGAAAAGAAAGGCCTAGGAGCAGGCAGGGCTGACCCCTGACCCTCTCACAGAGCAGCTGGGAAAGTGAGCTGACAGGTGTGACGCTGCTCCGTGGACCGTACAGTGCGGATCACCTGGGAGGAGCCGGGAGCAGAGGCCATGGTAATAAAAATCCAGCTCAGAGCCCCCGCCAGCAGAGAAGTGCTTCCCGACGGGAAAGGGCGGGACCCGGCGGTAGGACGGGGCCTGGGCTCCGACGGGAGCTCCGCCAGTGGCCGCCTCCTGACCCACGCGGAGACGGTGGTCCTTCCAGACCGAGCGGGACGGTCCAGGCCACCTGTGTGGAAGGAAGCTCAGCCCTGCCCCCGAGCGTCCCACCCCTTTGTCTCCGCCCTCGGGATCCCGCGCCCAGAGCCGGGCAGGCGTGCCTTGCGCCCCGGCCGGGTCCCCGTCCCCAAGGGTCCCGCCCTTTTGTCTCTCTCCCGGGGCCCCGCCCCCGCCCCCAGAGCCGGGCCGGCGTGCTTTGCGTCCCGGCCCCGCCCCCAAGAGTCCCGCCCTTTTGCCTCCGCCCCCGGGGCCCCGCCCCCAGAGCCGGGCCGGCGTGCTTTGCGTCGCGGCCCCGTCCCCAAGAGTGCCGTCCTTTTGCCTCCGCCCTCGGAGCCCCGACCCCGGAGCCGGCCGGTGAGTTTTGCGCCTGACCCGGTCTCACCCTGCGCACGTGCTCGGCGTCCCGGGCTGCGGCCCCAAACAGCCCGGCGGAGGCGGGCTGTGAGCGCGCGGAGCGGGCCGGGCTGACGTGCGGCTGCGGGCGGGCTCCCTCGGAGGTGTGTTCCAGCCGCGGGACGTAGCCTAGGGGTTGGGCGTGGATCGAGGGTCCTGCGGCCCCTTCTCCCCCGGCTGCCCGCAGGATGGGCGGCACCACCCCCCAAGCCTCCGTGGAGCGCGCGGCCTTGGTGCTGGTGGTCCTGGGGGCGTTGGGACCTTCGCCTGGCACCTTTCTTTCCCGCCTCAGTTTCCTCGTTGGCGAAAAGGCCCAAGTGATGTGATTCCTCAGGGCTCTGCTGCCCCCTTGTTCGCAGCAATTAGTTTGCTAATTCAACGCTTCTCGGACAGGAGGACAGTAAGCTTCAGCTAAAGTTAAATAAGTGTGAATTTTTACTGAAATATTTTCGGATGAAATCATAGGATGCCCCGAATGTGTTTCAAAATAAACCAGTTGGAGGGGAGTATGTGTGGGATTAGAGGCAAAGCAAGACTGGCCGTGACTTGATAGATTGAAGTTGGTTTATGAGGTACTATTCTGTCCACCTTTCTGTATGTTTGTAATTTATCAAAAATACTCTATAATGAAAAAGCTGCTGTGGACGCCTGTGTTCAAATACTGGGCCTGTATTAGTCTGCTAGGGCTGCAGTGACGAGAACTGGGTGAGAGACGTGTCTTTCAAGGTGTCAGCAGGGCTAGTTTCCTCTGAGGCCTCTGCCGCTGGCTTGTAGGTGGTCACCTTCTGGCCTGTGTCCTCATGGTCCTTCCTCTGCGTCTGTGTCCTAGTGTCCTGTTCTCATAAGGACACCAGTTATATTGGATTAGGGCCCATCCTAATGACCTAGTTTTAACTTAATTGCCTCTTTAAAGATCCTATGTCTAAATACAGTCACATTCTGAGGTCCTGGGGGTTAGGACTTCAGCATATGAATTTGGAGGACCACAATTCCGCCCACAGCATGGCCACTTTACGTTTGGGATTTTGCCCAGTTAGCCTGTCTGTGCCTCGGTGTTCCCTGCTTTAAAAGAGGGACGATAGTAATAATGAGTCACAGAGGTGTAAGGAGTCGGTCATTACATAATGTCTGCAGAGCTCTCAGAAGTGTGTCGAGCGCGTAGTAAGTACTGAGTGAGCGGAACATGCTTCTTGGGTCAGTTAGTGATCCTGCGCAGTGGGGGTGGGTGGTGGAGTGAGGGGGTGGTTGCTTGGTGCTGTGCCTAGCCAAGGGCATCGAAGTTGTAATCACAGCCATTTCCTCAAGGGTGTCTGCTCCTTGCTGGGCACCGATTGCGGCGTGTGTGTTCACTGACAGCACAGACACCCTCTGGTGGGCCGCTGTCACATGCCCATCTGGCCCGTGGGGGAGGCGATGCAGAGATAGAGCTGGAGCCTGTGCTCTGACCACCGTGTGTGCGTATCGCCTCCGTTAAAGAGGGTGTGGCCCTGGGGGTGTTCAGTCTGCAGGTAGACCCGAGGAGCTGTTGACTCACTTCTCTTTCCCTTGGCCCAGGTTTACAGAGGTGGCAGCCCTCATGGCAGGTCCCCTGTGGCGGGCCACAGCCTTTGTGCAGAGACATAGGACAGCCCTGTTGGTGGGTTCCTGTGCAGGCCTGTTTGGGGCTCAGATCTCGTACCACCTCTTCCCGGATCCTGTGCTCCCATGGCTGTACCAGTACTGGCCTCAGGGCCAGCCAGCCTCCCTGTCCCCAGAGCTGCAGAGCCTGTTCCAGGAAGTGCAGAAGGACATCGGGGTCCCCTCGGGCCACCGCTTCGAGGCCTTCACCACCTTCACCTTCCAGCCTGTGAGCGCCGGCTTCCCGAGACTCCCTGCCGGGGCCGTGGTGGGCATCCCCGCCAGCTTCCTGGGTGGCCCAGTGACCAACGCTGACCGGCCCGTGGTCGTCCACGGGCAGCGAGTGGACTGGCGGAGCCCAGCGGGCGCCCGGCTGAGAGATGCCCTGACCCTGTCCCACGACGCCCAGAAGTTCGCCTTGGCCAGGGAGGTGGTGCACCTGGAGAGCGGGGCGGCCGCCCTGCAGGCTCTGCCGGCCCCTGCCTGCCTGGTGGGCACCTGGGCGCTGGGCGTGGGGGCCAAGCACGCCCTGGGGCTCTACGGAGGCCCCATGAACTTGCGGGCTGCCTTCAACTTGGTGGCGGCAGTGGCGGGCTTCGTGGCCTATGCCTTGTCCACGGACTCCCTCACTCACGCCCTGGAAGCCTGGCTGGACCGCCGCACGGCCTCGCTGTCTGCAGCCTATGCCCGGGGCGGGGTGGAGTTCTACGAGAAGGTTCTGTCGGGCAACCTGGCCCTGCGCGGCCTCCTGGGCCGGTCCGGGGAGAAGCTGTACACGCCCAGCGGGAACGTGGTTCCCAGACACTGGTTCCGCATCAAACACCTGCCGTACACGGCCCGCCGGGACTCGGTGCTGCAGGTGTGGAGGGCGGCGCTCGGCCCCCGCAGTCCCTGAGGGACTCGTGGCAGGGGCGGTTCCAGCTGGAGCAGGTACCACCCACCCTGGACTGGGGGTGGGGAGGGGCGCTCCCGGGGCCTCTGCCCCCGCAGCCCGGTGTCAGCAGACCTGCCGGCTGTGGAGCTCAGCAGCCTAGATTCTCCCCCAGGCACCGCTTTTGAGCTCAGTGACCTCGGACACGTCCCTTTATGAGTCTGAGCCTTGGTTTCCTCCACTGTAAAATGGGGGTGATGTGGACTCCCCGGCAGGATTGTGGGGTTGCGTGGGGGCCATTACGGAAGGGCCTGCGGGTGTGCCCTAAACAAGCGGAAGGCTGTCTTCTGGCTTTTTCCAGACGGCATTGCGGGTCAGGCCGCATCTCACCGCCAGAGGTGTTTGCAGGAGGCGACCGCCTCTCAGGGCAGGAGTCACCCCGTAGTTTGCCTGGTGGTCAAATCCCGATCTCCTCCTCCTGTGGTAGAGATTAAAGGCTCTGAGAGGCCGAGATGAGGAGCCGCTGCGGGCCGGAGAGCCGGGAGACGGAGCTCGCGGTGGGGCTGGAAGGGACGCGTACCCAGCGCGGGCGGCAGCGCGCAGAGGGCCGGGCGCCCCGCAGGCCTGGTGGTCGGGGCCCCAGGAGAGCCCCTGGGCCTGATGGGGAGAGAAGGTGTTGCTGGAACCCGGCGAGACCTCCTGGTAGGAGCGCTGGCCGAGGCGGGGGAAGGAACAGGCCTGCAAAGCCGAGGCCCTGCAGTCAGGAGCCTGGACGCGCAGAGCACAGAGCGGGCTTGGGGAGGAGAGGGCGGAGAGGGACGCTGGGGGCGGGGCGCTGAGGAGGGCGGGGCGGGGCAGGTGGGCAGTGGGCCAGGCTGGGTGTCCCGCTCGGGACCCAGTGGAGGCTGCGGCCTTGCCCGCTCGTCTGCCTCTAGCCCTCTGGATAAAGCAGACCCCACTTTTCTTTTTTTCTATTTTATCTTTTTATTTTATTTTTTTAAACATGTTTATTGGAGTATAATTACTTTACAATGGTGTGTTAATTTCTGCTTTATAACAAAGTGAATCAGTTATACATATACATGTATCCCCACATCTCTTCTCTCTTGCGTCTCCCTCCCTCACACCCTCCCTACCCCACCCCTCTAGGTGGTCACAAAGCACTGAACTGATCTCCCTGTGCTATGCGGCTGCTTCCCACTAGCTCTCTATTTTACAATTGGTAGTTTGTGTATGTCCATGCCTCTCTCTCACCTTGTCCCAGCTTACCCTTCCCCCTCCCCGTGTCCTCAAGTCCAGTCTGCATCTTTATTCCTGTCCTGCCCCTAGGTTCATATCCTTTTTGTTTTTCTTAGATTCCATATATATGTGTTAGTATACCGTATTTGTTTTTCTCTTTCTGACTTACTTCACTCTGTATGACAGACTCTAGGTCCATCCACCTCACTACAAAATAACTCAATTTCGTTTCTTTTTATGGCTGACTGATTGTATATATGTGCCACATCTTCTTTATCCATTCCTCTGTCGATGGACACTTACGTTGCTTCCATGTCCTCGCTATTGTAAATAGAGCTGCAATGAACATTTTGGTACATGACTCTTTTTGAATTATGGTTTTCTCAGAATATATGCCCAGCAGTGGGATTGCTGGGTCTTATGGTAGCTCTATTTTTAGTTTTTTTAAGGAACCTCCATACTGTTCTCCATAGTGGCTGTATCAATTTGCATTCCCACCAACAGGGCAAGAGGGTTCCCTTTTCTCCACACCCTCTCCAGCATTTATTTTTTGTAGATTTTTTGCTGATGGCCATTCTGACTGAAGACCTCACTTTTTTTTTTTTTTTTTTTTTTGCGGTATGCGGGCCTCTCACTGTTGTGGCCTCTCCCGTTGCGGAGCACAGGCTCCGGACGCGCAGGCTCAACGGCCATGGTTCACAGGCCCAGCCGCTTCGCGGCATGTGGGATCCTCCCGGACCGGGGCACGAACCCGTGTCCCCTGCATCGGCAGGTGGACTCTCAACCACTGCGCCACCAAAGACCTCACTTTTGATCCTGGGCAGGAGACCCCAGCAGGAAAGGTGAGGAGGGTTGTGATGAGCAAGCCAGGCTCACTTGGTCATTTATGTGTTCTTTCTTTTTTTTTTTAATATTTATTTATTTATTTGGTTGCACCGGGTCTTAGTTGTGGCAGGTGGGCTCCTTAGTTGCAGCACGTGGGCTCCTTAGTTGTGGCACACGAACTCTTAGTTGCAGCACGCATGTGGGATCTAGTTCCCTGACCAGGGATCGAATCTGGCCCCCCTGCATTGGGAACACGGAGCCCCATCCACTGTGCCACCAGGGAAGTCCCTCATGTGTGCTTTTTTAAAAATTTATTTTATTGAAGTATTGTTGATTTACAATGTTGTGTTAATTTCTGCTGTACAGCAAGTGACTCAGTCATACATATATACATTCTTTTTTTTTTTTTTTTTTTTTTTTTTGTGGTACGCGGGCCTCTCATCGTTGTGGACTCTCCCATTGCGGAGCACAGGCTCCGGACGCGCAGGCTCAGTGGCCATGGCTCACGGGCCCAGCCGCTCCGCGGCATGTGGGATCTTCCCAGACCAGGGCACAAACCCGTGTCCCCTGCATCGGCAGGCAGACTCTCAACCACTGCACCACCAGGGAAGCCCCTACATTCTTTTTTTATATTCTTTTCCATGATGGTTTATCACAGGATATTGAATACAGTTCCCCGTGCTCTACAGTAGGACCTTGTTGTTTATCCGTCCTATATGTTTAATAGTTTACATCTGCTAATCCCAAACTCCCAGTCCTTCCCTCCCCCACACCCCTCCCCCTTGTCAACCACAAGTCTATTTTCTATGTCTGTGTGTATATTTCTGTTTTGTAAATAAGTTCACTTGTATCATTTTTTTAGACTCCACGTATAAGTGATATCATATGGTATTTGTCTTTCTCTGTCTGACTTACTTCACTTAGTATGATATTCTCTAAGTCCATCCATGTTGCTGCAAATGGCATTATTTCATTCTTTTTTATGGCTGAGTAGTATTCCATTGTATATATGGACCACATTTTCTTTATCCATTCATCTGTCAATGGACATTTAGGTTTCTTCCATGCCTTGGTTATTGTGAATAGTGCTGCTGTGAATATTGGGGTGCATGTAATCTTTTCAAATCAGAGTTTTCTCAGGGTATATGCCCAGGAGTGGGGTTGCTGGATCATATGGCAACTCTTAGTTTTTTGAGGAACCTCCATACTGTTCTCCACAGCGGCTGCACCAATTTACATTCCCACCAACAGTGCAAGAGGGTTCCCTTTTCTCCACACTCTCTCCAGCATTTGTTATTTGTAGACTTTTTAATGATGGCCATTCTGACCAGCATGAGGTGATACCTCACTGTAGTTTTGATTTGCATCTCTCTAATAACGAACCACGTTGGTCATGTTTTTAAGCCATTCATGTATTCTTTTTGTTGGTGGTTATGTTTTCCCTGGAAGAGTTGAATAATTAATTCAGGCCTGGTGCCAGTGTAACTCAGGACAAAGGAATTAAGCCACACCCAGGAAGGGCACAAAGCCAGCCCGGGAGGCCCACTCAGAGGCCGGCAGTCCCTGCAGAAGACTGTGGATGAGGCAGGGGTGGCCTGATTCCTGCTGGGTCCTTGACCGTGGTCTGGGCTCAGCACTCCGGCCCCATTCTGGGTGAGCCTTGGGGTCCCCACCCTGGGCCCCGGCACATGGGTTTCTGAGGGCAGAGCGCCCGCTCTCCCAGGGCCCTGGGCAGCACCGGGCCCCACCTGGCTGCTCTCAGTAACGCAGGAGCCGCGAGGAGGCCGGCGTTCCTGCTACTCCGTCCAGGTGGGAGGGTAAGGGGCCCCAGCGTGGGTGGGGCAGGGAGGCGACCCCCTGAGACGGCCCCTTACCTGGCTCCGTCTACCCCAAGTCACCAACTTTGTCTCCACTCAGGGGCTGTTCCCAGACCTCACACGCTTCCCGCGGCCCAGCCCCAAACCTGGGCTGGCTGCGAGCCCCGTCTCCCGGGCATCCCCGCATCCTGCACATCCCTGCCATCCGGCTCAGGCCCGTCCAGTTCCAGGCAGAGCTCTCCCGCCGCAGCCCTGGCAGGCAGCTGTTGCTGAGAACTTGCTCCGGGCTGGACCTCCCCCCACCCACCCCTCCATCCCACGTCGTCTGTAAACCAGGGCCTGGCAGCCTCGTGATATCCCTGTCCAGTGGCTCCCGGCTCCATCCCTGCCCTCCCCAAGCGGTTCCTCACGTGGGCTTCCTGGCCATCCTCCCCACCTCCCCCAGCTCTTAGAAGCTCAGGTCCGACTGGGTTCTCTCCTGCTTAAAAACCCTTTGCAGGATCCCTTTGTTTTCGGCCAAAGCCGAGCCTCCAAGCCTGGACCCGCTCTGTGGAATCCAGCCCTACAAGCATTTGGGTTCCTCGACTGCCCTCCCCCTCCCCACATGGGCCTCCGTCTGGGGCCCTCTCTGCTGGCCTGCCCTGTGCTGGACTTTTAGGTGCTCCCTCTGCAGGAGCCCTCAGGGACCGAGCCCACCCCGCCCTGCAGCTCTTCCTAGCCTCTGCTGCCAACGGTAATTAAGGGAGCGCAGCTTAGCATCTCCTCTGCTGAAATGTACTGTCTGCAAGGGCAGCGTTGTGTGTCCCGTTGACAGCTCTGGACTGAGGCTCTCCACGTTTTTGAATAAATGAACAAGGCTCTTAAGCTCCGAGACACATGGGCCCGGCTCCTTAGGGTCTCTGAGCAAGTACAGTACGGCTGGCTGGATGCCCCGGGCAAGGCCATTACGAATCCTGTGACCCTGTCCTAGCTTCCCAACTTGGGACGTTTTCCAAGGGCACGGCCTGGCCCCGCTCTTCCATGGTTGCTGACTTCATTGGGGAAAGCAGGACACTTGTGGGTCCCTTTCCTTCCTATAGGGCACAGATCAGTTCTCAGGGCACCAGGGACCCCAAGAGGCTTCAGGGGAGACTGAACCCCCCCAAATTCTGTGATATTTTGTGCCCCTACAGGCAGTTCAGGGTTCATCCCGGAAAGGCTTTGCAGCTGGGCCAGGTGGCAGGAATTTACCCTGTAAATGCTGCCCTACGTGTTTCCTTCTCAGATGCCTGCTGCAGACCTTAGTCATCAGCGCTCTGCCTGGGACCCCAGAGAACGCCGTTCTAGTGTGTTATGTCCCACACACGTTCATGGCTCTCAGAGCTACGTCAGCACGCAGGTACTCCCCCCTTCCCCTGACACGGTCAGAATGCGGGGAAGGGAGTCCCAGGGTCCCGGTGCTGGCCCTGGCCCTCCCTGCCCCTAGCAGGCTCCACTGCCTCTGTCCCCACCAGCCAGTGTCCACGATACAGGGCTGCGTGCAGCACGCCTGGAGCTGGGCGCATGCATGTGGGCTCCTGGTCTCCACGTGTGCACGTGTCAGAGGCTAGGTCCCAGATGGGTGCGTGGTCCTCACCCCATGAGACCTCCTGCCTGCTGCACCCCCGGAGTCATGTTTATGGGCCTTTATTGGGCACCAGACCCTGTACTAGGTTCTCAGAGGTATTTTTTTAAATTTACGCCCAAATTGGAACATGTAGTTGGTAACATCCTTTCGATCTTGCAGGCAAGCAACTAGCACAGAAAGGTGAAGAAATTTCCCCCAGATCTCAAAGCTTTGTAAGTGGCAGAAGCAGGATTTGAAGCTGGCAGTCTGGCCCCAGGTCCCGTTCTCACAGCCCTGGGCTTCCACTGCCCTGTTGACCCGGAGGGCTCCATGGTTGCAGGCTTGTACTGTGGCCTCTCTAGCCTTTCTCCCCATGCCACTGAGAGGTGACTTCGCAGCCTCCCCTCTTTTATCAGGAAAAAATGGTCCCGAGCCGAGCCTTCTGGAACTTCCAGGGGAGACCCAGCTGGCTGAAGAGGGGCCACCCAGTGCATCATGCTTAGGGCTGCAGTGGGGGCGGGGCAGAGGGGAGGGCTGTGACAGAGCCTTAGGAGGCAGAGAACACGGGGGGCGCGGCCGGGGCGGGCTCGAGTCCTGGTCCTGCCGCTTTCGCGGAGTGACCCCGAGCAAGGGACTTCACACCTCTGGTCCTGAGTTTCCTGTCTGTACAATGCGGACATGAATGTGTGTCGTGCAGCATTCTTCTGACAAGGAAAGTAAAATAAAACTTGCAAAATGTGAATCCCAGACAGGGTTTACAGTAAGCTTTCAAAGAAGATTGGTTCCTAAATGTTAGTGCTTTTAAGCGGTCCAGGGAGCAGGGTGTTCAGGTCTTGCAGTTGTGCCCAAATACCAGCAGTTTCTTGTAGCTGGAACCTTCCCAAGGAGCCCTCACCACCTCACACAGGGCTCCACTTCAAGCTCTCAGAGCCCTGGTGGGGGCAGGTCCCTACCTTGCCCTCAGCTGACACCTTCTGGGAAATTACTCAGCATCAGCTGAGAGCAAAGGACCCAGGGGGTCCTGGGGAGACAGCGAACTGGAGAAGAGGGCATTAAAATAGGAGATAGTGGGCTTCCCTGGTGGTGCAGTGGTTGAGAATCTGCCTGCTAATGCAGGGGGACATGGGTTCGAGCCTTGGTCTGGGAGGATCCCACATGTCGCGGAAGCAACTAGGCCCGTGAGCCACAACTACTGAGCCTGCACATCTGGAACCTGTGCTCTGCAACAAGAGAGGCCGCGATAGTGAGAGGCCCGCGCACCGCGATGAAGAGTGGCCCCCGCTTGCCACAACTGGAGAAAGCCCTCGTACAGAAACGAAGACCCAACACAGCAAAAATAAATTAATTAATAAACTCCTACCCCCAACATCTTCTTTAAAAAAAAAACAAAGGAGATAGTGGGGTTTCTTTAATTGAAGTCTAGTTCATTTACAATGTTGTCTTAATTTGCGCTGTACAGCAAAGTGATTCACTTTTATATAAATACATTTTTTTATGTTCTTTTCCACTATGGTTCATCACAGGATATTGAGTATAGTTCCCGTGCTCTACAGTAGGGCCTTGTTGTTATCCATTCTCTGTAATAGTTTGCATCTGCTCATCCCAAACCCCCAGTCCATCCCTCCCGCAACCCCCTGCCCCTTGGCAAACACAAGTCTGTTCTCTATGTTTCTGTTTCATAGATAAGTTCATTTGTGTCATATTTTAGATTCCACATATAAGTGATTTCATATTTGTCTTTCTCTGTCTGACTTACTTCACTTCGTATGAGAATCTCTAGGTCCATCCATGTTGCTGCAGGTGGCATTGTTTCATTCTTTTTCATGGCTGAGTGGTATTCCATCGTACATGCACCACGTCTGTATAAAATGGGAGATGGTCTTTTACACCTACTGCATAGGTAATGTTTACATCCTAGAACCTTCTGGATGAGTGAGGGTGTGGTAAAGTCGGTACAGCGTGTGCCCTTGGTGACACTGTAGGAAGCAGCCTCCCGGGTGGCCCCCAGTGGTCTCTGCTCCTGCTGTTCTCAGCCTGTGTCATCCTCTCCTCTTGGTTTAAAACAACAGAATGAGGCAAGTGTAGTTATGTTACAAAAGACTGGCTTCCGTCTTACTAGCAGACTGTTATCCTCTCAGACACGTGCTTTGATGAAGCGTCTTGCTGCGCTGGACAGGCCTGCATGGCACGGAAGTAAGGGCGGCCTCTGAGCCACAGCTGGCGGAGCGGTGAGGCCCTCAGTCCAGCAGCCCACAGGGAGCTGAATCCTGACAACAGCCATGTGAGCTTGGAAGAAAATCCCTCCCCAGTCAGGTCTCAGGTGAGACCCCAGCCTTGGCTGGCGCCTCCACTGCAGCCCGTGACACCCCAAAGCGGAGGACACAGCTAAGCTATGCCTGGATCCTCAACCCACAGAAATGCTGAGACAGTCGTCGTGGGTTATGTTAAGCCTTCGTTTTATGGTAATGTTTCATGCACAGTAGGTAACTGACGCACATGGTTAATTGACATACTATGTTTAGGAAGCAATTTAGCAAAAGTTGACACGCCACGTGGGTAACTTTAAACCTAGAAACTCATTCTAGAGCCGTCGTCCAGCAGAGACTAAATCAGATATGCCCAAAGATGTGCATAAGAGCACTACCTATAATATAAAAATAATAGGGATAATGGAAATACTGAAAAATAGTGACTTAGGAAACTTTGGTATATTCATTTGTTGAATATTGTTCAGTCACTAAAAAGCATAAGTATGAAGACTATGGTAGAAACATGTAGAGATATTCTAAAAATCAAGTGTTCTTAAAAATATGAAGTACAACATGCAAGAGGATTGCAACAATGTAAATATGGTAAAAGACCTGGAAGGAAATTCACAAAATTTCTGAAATTCAAAATTTCATAAGAGAAAGTAATTCTGTAATGGTGGAATTTTGAATGGCTTTATTCATCAGTATATATACAAGGACTTACCCCTATAGATGTATTACTATAGATGTGTATGAAGGCTCCCTCAGAGGGGTCCAAGGACCCACCCCCTCTCCCTGCATCAAGGTGACAGATCCTGGCATCACTGCTTTTGGCCTATATCCTTGGGGTGTGGCCAAGCTTCTGCCTGTCAGTTACCGCGGCAATCAGGAAATGTGCTGCTCAGATCTGCTGTGGGAACAGAATTGACTGACAGTCCCAGCTGCTGTTTCTCTAGATCCACCACCACGCTTTCACTGAGGCCGTGCCTCTCGCGGGCTGCTTTCAGGCAGGGGTTGATCCTGGTGCAGTACTCACGCAAGCCCATTCTGGTGAACTGTGGGACTCCTCCAGTGGTGGGCTGTGGCTCAAGGACACCCCAGTGGCCTGGGCAGATCCTTCTTAGAACTGCTCTGAGGTCTGAGACCCTTCCACCCAGGGCTCCTTCCTTCCCCACCTCCTTCACAGATGTCAGCCCTGCTTTGTGGCTTGACGGCTCTCCCCACATTCTGTTCCCCCAACTCTGTCCTCACAGGCATGTCCCCCAGCACACCTCTTACTCAGGTAATCCCGTCTCGGTGTCTCTTTCCCAGAGGATCTGAGCTAACAGTTACCCCTCCCTCAGTCGGGTGCTCTGTGAGGCCCGGGGGGCGCACCCTGCCCTGTCTGCCCCTTGGGTGCGCAGACCTGCAGAAGTAAACCTGCAGTGACAACATGGTGCAGTGAAGGTTAGTGTGGAAGCACAGGGGAGGGTGCCTAACTCAGCCTGGGCTGGAAGTGGCCAGAAAGGATTCCCCAGAGGAGGGGCCCCTGTTGCTGAAACCCTCAGTGTGAGTCGAAAGGACCCAATGCTGATAATTAATATTAAATATGTATGTAGCACAGATGTGCCAAACCCTTTACATGTGTTAATTCACATAATCCCTGCAACAGTCCTCTTATCCCCATTTTACAGATGGGAAGATCCAGGCATAGACAGATGAAGTGGTTTTCCTCCAGCCAGTGCTAGACTTGGGGTCTGAACCCAGGTGGTTTGGCCCTAGAAGTTGTGCTCTTAGCCACTGGACCATGTTAGCCAGAGACAGGCTATGGGAATAGCTTGTACAAAAGCCAGAAACAAGACAGTTTGTGTGGTTTTTGTGTCAGCCAGGGCCCAACTGGGAGACTGAAAGCCCACAGTAATTTGAACAGGGAAAGCTCAATATGAAGAATTATTATTGTTGACAGTGGGTTGAGAGGCCCAGACAGGAGCAAAGAGACCAGTTTGCAGGGGGGGGGCACGGGGAGGGGGGCACTGCGATACCAGAGGAGACATGAGACTGGCCTGAGCTTGGCAGTGGAGATGGAAGGAGGCAAGACTCAGACTACATTTAGGAGGCAGTATGGGTGAAATTCGGTGATAGACTGGGTCTGGGGGTGTGGCAGAGGAAGGTCAGAGGTCAAGGGTCAGGAATGTCTCCTGGGTTCTGGGTTGATAGATGGGTGACTGAGGTCTGCCCTTCCTTCTCTCTGCTGCAGAGCTCACAGACACTGGATCCCATTCTCCTCCTGTCTCCTGGACATCCCTCCTTCCTTACTGATTATGCCTCCTTGGAAACGCAGTTTTGTTGTTGATGATGATGATGGTGATGATGGTGATGGTGGTGATGGTGGTGATGGTGATGATGATGGAGATGATGGTGATGGTGGTGATATTATGGTGATGGTGATGATGGAGATGATGGAGATGATGGTGGTGATGATGGTGATAGCGATGGTGGTGATGGTGATATTATGGTGATGATGGTGATGGTGATGATGGTGATGGTGATATGATGATGGAGATGATGGTGGTGATGATGGTGGTGATGGTGATATTATGGTGATGGTGATGATGGTGATATGATGGAGATGATGGTGGTGATGATGGTGATAGCGATGGTGATGGTGATATTATGGAGATGATGGTGATGGTGATATGATGGTGATGATGATGATGGTGATGATGGTGATATTGTGATGGTGATGATGGAGATGATGGTGGTGATGGTGATATTATGGTGATGATGGTGGTGGTGATGATGGAGATGATGGTGATGGTGATGATGGTGATGGTGATGATGGAGATGATGGTGGTGCTGGGGGTGATGATGGTGGTGATGATGGTGATGATGATGGTGATGATGGTGATGGTGATGATGGTGATGATGGTGATGATGATGGTGATGATGATGGTGATGATGGTGATGGTGATGATGGAGATGATGGTGGTGATGGTGGTGATGATGGTGATGGTGATGATGGTGTGATGGTGATGGTGATGATGGTGATGGTGATGATGGTGATGGTGATATGATGGTGATGATGAT